>NC_136463.1:111898033-114298033 GCF_902686455.1 Sciurus vulgaris | reverse complement strand
AGTAATGTTTTATGATTTTGTCCATAGATGGAAAATTTAATTTTTTCTTGTTTGAAAATATTGTCAATTATATTATACTTTTTAAGTCATATATAGTTCTGAGAAGCAACATTAACAACAGATTGTGATTAGTGAGCTGGTAAAATAATGTTATATATAAAAGTGATAATACCTTTCGTTTATGAGTAATGTAAACCAAGATAGAAAGGCAAACTGATAGAACTTTATAATTGGATTAGAATATTGCTATACTAAAGCTATCTAAAATTTTTAGAAGGAATCTAATGAGTAGTCTTTTGCTTTTGGGGGCCTCTTGTGGTATTTAAAAGGTATGTGTAAGTTAATTCAGCTGTACTGGTTTTCTGCATGTTGTCAGTAGCAATTATCAGGAGAGAGGAGAAAACCTTTATTTCCCAAGTTTTCAATAAAAGTGGGAGGAAAAAGTGGTAAATGCAATTTCAGATATCCTTTTTGGAATCAAAGGGAGCTGTACCTTGATTTGTGTATGTTAAAAACAAATGGATACCTGAGTGATTTATGATGATGCATTTATATTGAGCTTTTCACACAACATAGTGTTAGGTTCACATGTACATGCATGTGTTTGTCTCCATGCTGCATGATAAAGTATCTCTCAGCACTTCAAGGTTGAGAACCAGTCCTTTGAGTGTATTTTACTCTTTGTTAGCTTCACAATTGACTGAATATGTTGGTAATATAACAGAATATATGGCCAAGTTTAATCTAACTGTTAGTAGGCCTTACTTTTTTTCAAAATAATAAATTCAAAGGTTATTAAAGGACAAGGTGTTGTGTTTCAGTTTGAGTTGCGCAGGATCACAATTTTATGTATACAGTTAAGTTGCCATTATTTGAGGTTACACTGGTCATTTTGTGACTTATTCCTTTCACTTCTTTTTTCTCCCTTTAGACAACTGTCTTTTCAGGTATTTCCTTACTCATTAGCATCTCATCACTGAATAAGCAAAGAAAATAAAAGGAAGTCTAAATGTCTTGTCTTCCCCACTTCTTGATTGGTCAAATAGAGAATTGTTCTTAGGTTTTTTTTTTGTTTTTTTGTTTGTTTGTTTGTTTGTTTTTTTGCTACAAAGAAAGTTTAGGATTTTGTCTATATTTTCTAGTTCTGATTACCACAAATAATTTTATTTAGAAAAGAGGAAGGATGAGCTAATAGGCTGAATTTTTAATAAGTAACTAAACAAAACAAAATACTTAGGAAATTTTGTTTGTTACAAATGAATTGACTCAGTGCCACACAGGAGAATTGTAGGTGTTTAATATACTTTTATTGTTCTAGTATCAATAATAGCAAAAAGATGGGGCAGCTGCTTTTGTATGAGGATAAGTTTTCAGAGAAGCCATACTTCCTCTGTTTTCTAGTTTCCCTGATGACATGGTTATTGAAATATACTTCTGATCTTCCTTTGGAAAAATGTAATTTTTAAATAAATCATTATGATGACATAAGAAGTAGCAAAACCCATCTTGAACATTTGAGAAAGTCAGGAGTAGCCTGTAAGTCACAGGATGATGTTTTTCTCCCTTTATGGATTGTTCTTTCAAGATGCTTAATGAAAGGGTCTGTAAAGCAATAATAACTAAGAGAGGTTATGATTCCAAACTCTTTTTTATTTAAAAAATGGGGTTACTACAGAACTTTTTTCTCTTCAGTTGTTGATGGACCTTTATTTTATTCATTTACCTATCTATTTATTTATTTTTGTGAAGTGCTGAGGATCAAACCTAGTACCTCACACGTGCTAGGCAAGTGCTGTACCACTGAGCTACAGCCCCCAGCCCATTACAGAACTTTTGACCATAGTGTTCTAAGTATCTTAACATTGAATTCCTGTGCATCACCAGCAGCTTGTTTTGAAAATAACTTTTATCTGTAATCTTACCTTGGGGATTTGAAGTATATAGTTGAAGGGTTACTAGAGAAGGGCAGTGCAAAGAGTAAATAGTTTAGTCCAGAAAGAGAACTTTGGACATTTGAGTGAAAATTCTCTTTACCCTTCCCCTTCCAGCAAGCCTATTCTTAGTTGTACTTGCCAAAGCTCACAAAAGAGAATTGTTCTAGAGAATGTGTAAGTGTTTTTATACTATGTGTAAAATGAGCGGGTAGGGACAAGGGAAACTCAAGTACACCACAATTATTTTTCTTTCTCTCCCTCCTTCTCTGGTACTGGGGATTAAACCCAGGAGTGCTCTATCACTAAGCTACATCCCTAGATTGTTTTATTTTATTTTGTATAGAGGGAATTTTTTTTCCCTTACAGTTTATCTCACAGCATAAGCATATTACACTAAGTATAGTAGTCAGGTCTTATAAATATTTTTTGGCATGCATTTTTTTTTAATATCATGGCTCCTAATTCAGACCATTTGTGATATTTGGGGCTCAACTAATAAATCATATCTTTTTCAATGCTGGTAGTGAAACTGGCTATGTCAGACATATGAGGGACAGTAATTTGGTGTCCACTGTGATACAAATGCAATATTTATCACATTTTAACACTACCTACTGACTAGAATGTACTCTTACTCTAAGAAGATGAGTTTGTACTGTATGTGAAGACGGCCTGGTTTGGGATAGTTTCTGTGCTTAAGTATTACTCTTGATATTACTCAAATATTTTTAAAAAAATTAATTTGCAATTAAAATGGTACAAAAAGATGGTAAAACTTGACTTGGACCTTAGAGAAAATAGATATTTTAGCTTAGATTAGCTGAACAAAGAAGAAATAGGGATACCTATTGTTTTAGTCAGCTTTTTCACTTCTGTGACTAGAAGACTTGACCAAAACAATTGTTGAGGAGGAAAAGTATATTTGGGGGCTGCTGGTTTCAGAGGTCTCAGTCCATAGACAGCTGGCTCCATTCCTTGGGACTTGAGGTAAAGCTGAATGTCATGGCATAAGAGTGGGGCAGAGGGAAGCAGCTCACATGTTGATCAGAAAGCAGAGAGACAGCTCTGCTCACCAAATGTATACCTCTAAGAACCACCTCCTCCAGCGACATCCTACCTGCCTTCAGTCACCACTCAGTTAATTCCATCAGAGGGATGAATTCACTGTTTGGGTTAAGGTTGTTATAACCCAATCATTTCAGCCCTAAAACTAAAATGTGCCTAAATAGTGGAAGATAGAATTAGAAAAGGGAATTTGGATTCACTAATAGATTTTTAAGTATAAGGACAATATGATTAAAAAGTTGTTTTAGAAAGGCTTAGAAGAAATATGTTGAATGTATAAAAAGGAGGGTTATTAAAAGAGACCAGTAATTTATTAAAGAAATTTTGGTATAAAGTGGTAATGATCAGGCTAATAGTGTGAATGTTCAGAAGGATAAATGAGAGGGACATAGTAATTTAAAGGAATGGGGTTGGGCTAATTTGGGGAGCTAGGAAATTGTTGTTACTTTGTATTCATATTGATTTCATGTGATTGTAATAATAATTTGACGTGATTGAACATTTATGCCTTTTCAGATGATGAAAATGAGAACTGCAATGATTGGTTGTAGTTTACTGCTTGCCACTGGTTAGATTTTTTTTCTAATACATCATATGATCTCATGAGGGGATAGGTTAAAGCAAATTCTTACCTGTTCATTTATTATGGTATGTTTGTGAGGGGGACTGAACCCAGGGCCTTGTGTGTGCTAAAAGCACTGGCTCTACCACTGAGCTACATTCCCAGTCCGTCTTGTGTTTTTTAACCCTTCTAATTCTTTCTTACTAAATCACATTACACATTAATGAATAAGCACATCCAGCTAGCATAATTTTGCATTTCCACTTGTGGAAAATTGCTCTAATTATGTTCTTCTGTGGTATACCAGTGCCAAACATTGGTTTCTGAAAATCTGTGGGGTGATAGAAGATAGCATGTTCTAAATGTATTAGAACATACCTTACTTGTTATGGATTCGTACTTGTTATGGATCATTGAATATAAATTTTCATGACTATGATTTTGTGTGTGTGTGAAAGAGATTCAGGACTGAACCCAGGGTTGCTCTATCACTGAGATACACCCTAGCACTTTTAAATTTTTTACCTGGATACAGGATCTTGCTAAGTTGCCCAGGCTGGCCTAGAACTTGCTATCATCCTACCTTACTCAGCCTCCAGAGTCTCTGGGATTACAGGTATCCATCTAGCTAAACTCAGTGATTTTGCAAGCGATGTTCCTTGTCAGCAATTCTTGTTTCTTTCCTTTTTGGAGGTGGGGCTGAATAATGGGGGTGGAAACCAAGGCTTGGCACATGCCCTGGAACAAGCTAGGTAGGTGTTGTATCACTGAGCTACATCCCCAGCATTACCCTCCTTTTTTTAAGATTGGAAGGAATTTTTTTTTTTTATTAGTGCATTATAATTATATGTACTAGTCCCCAGCCCTTTTTATTTTAAAGACATAGTCTTGCTGAGTTGCCATGGCTGGCCTGGAACTTGCAGTTTGCCTGCCTATTCTCTGGAATAGCTGGAATTACAGGCATGTGGTCCCATGCCCAGTGTTACTTACCTTTTTGCTTGGTAAAATTACTTTTTTTCTTTTGGGCAGCTAGGGATCAAACCCAGGGCCTTTACACATGCTAGGCAAGTGCTCTAACACAGCTGCATCCTTAGCCCTTGCTCATTTTCAGTAACATTGTGAAGAGTTGATTTTGTAAGATATTTACAACTATCTCCCCACAGAGCTATCTTAATTCTTTCCTGTGCCCCAATAGTCCTGGCTAGTGACAGAGCATATACCTACCTACCTTCCTTCCTTTCTTCCTTCCCTTATGCTTGGGTGAAATTTTTTTTGGCTGAGTGCTTGCTGGGAATTAAACCCAGGGCATGTGTTCTACCACTGAACTATACCCCTCAGCCCTATTTCAGTGAACATTTCTTTTTTCCCTGTAATGCATTTATTTGTTGTTGTTCTATGGTATTTACTTAGGATTCATTCCCAGAAGTACAATTAACTTCCTATTTATACATATATCCAACTTAGCTTTTGAAAGGATTGTATGAATTTACATCTCATAAACAATATATAACGATTTTACCACTTCACCATACCTTCATTGGATTGGGTGGGTATTTTAATCATTTTTAGCCCATGCCAATTCCAAAAGATTATCTTAATTTGCATTCTATAGAGTGAGCTTTTTCTAGTGTCTTGCCTATTATATTTCTTTTTTGTGATTTATTTTTGATGTTCACCTGTTATTTGCACTGGAATCTTAGTGTATTTATAATAAGCCACATATAAATTATTTAAGTATTAATGATACTTGCTATTATATTTTTATTATTTAATAAGTTATTTTGCTTTTTAGCATTCTGTATATAGAAATGTGATGATTTCTTCTATTTTTAGGCTTAAAATGCCTCTTTTGGGGCTGGAGTTATGGCTCAGTGGTAGAATGCTTGCCCAGGACGTGTGAGGCACTGGGTTTGATCCTCAGCACCACTTAAAAATAAATTAAAATAAAGGTATTGTCCATCTACAACCAAAAAAAAAAAAATTATAAAAAGCCCTCTTATGTTTTCATAGTTATCATATTTTTATTCTATTATATGGTATTTATATATGAATTCCTTTCTGCTAGTAAATATGTTCTTTTCTGCCAATGTTAAGACCCAACTTCCCATCAAGACTTATTATCTGTACCATATTTTCATGTTTTATGTTGTACAATAAGGTATACAATCTTGCTATTATAAGAATGCTGAGCTGGATAAGTAAAGGTCAACTTTTTAAAACTTTTTTTTGGTGGTAGTTTTGTTTCAACCTCTTGGGATAAAATCTTTCTTAAAAATTACAGTTTTATTAAATTTACTGAGCATTCTAAAAATGTATCTTCCTTGATAAGGTAGGGTTATCCCAGTGATTCTGTTACCTTTTAGATATTTAAATTGAGACTATTTGAGAACATAACTTGGAACTTTAAAAAATAAATTTTCATATTAACATATTTGTGTTATTTGCTTATTTATGATAAAAGCACATATATATAGCTTTACAACTTTCCATTTAATTATTCCTTCTTTTGGTTAATCATGTTCATTGTCCTTTGAGGGTTTTTTTTTTAATCAGAAGTATTTTTCACTATAAAGGCTCATAATTTTTGTTAAAAACAAATCATCGAGATAAAATTTCAGATGTCTGAAATTCCATTTTTAGTCTTGATATGCATTACTAGTTTTTTGTGTTGAAGCATATTTATTGAAATGAAAGTGTACATAAATGAAACAGCAGGTTAGTGTCATAAACCTTCCCTTATAAAAAGTGAAAATGAGGGACATGGGTGTGGGTGAAATATTATATCAGGTAAGAAAGAACATAAATAATCTATTGGATTAAGTGATATGAACATTGGTGACCTTGGCACTAATAGTTTCAGTGGAGTAGTTTGAGACAAACCTGAAGACAGAAACATGGAATTTAAATAGTTTGTTTTGTTTTGTTTTTGGTAAGGGGAAGGGAAAGAAATCAGGCAGTTTCTAAAAAGGCAATGTGAACTTGAGGATGATTTTCTTAAAAAATGAGAATGGGGCTGAGGATGTATCTCAGTGGTAGAAAGCTTGCCTTGAGCTTGATTCCAACACCAAGGAAAGAATAAAGAAAAAAAAAAAAAGAAAGAAAATGAAGATACAGCTGGGTGCTGCCTGCCTGTAATCCCAGTGGTTCAAGAGGCTGAGGCAGGAGGATCAAAAGTTCAAAGCCAGTCTCGGCAATTTAGAAGCCCTAAGCAACTCAGCAAGACCCTCTCTCTAAATAAAATGCAAAAAAGAGCTGGGGCTGGGGCTTAGTGATTAAGTGCCTCTGGGTTCAATCAGCATACCAAAAAAGAAAGAAAAAAAAAGAAAAAGTAATTGAAGATACAGGGGAAGAGGATATAATGTAGAGATTCTCTGATAAGGGGGAAGAAATGGGCTTCAGATCCATGTTAGATCTGACATTAAGTAGAAGGAAAGGTATTTCTTTCATTGTAACTAGGGGGGTTGAGAAAATGGGTGTTTAAAATGGTGAAATTGGAGCTGTGACGGAAAGACACATCAGAGAGTTCAAACTCCAGATATCAGAAATTCTTCACCCAGAAATGGCTCTTCGTTGCTTTTTGAATGATACAAGTTTTATTTTTCATTATTTTTTTCTGGGTAAATAGTATGTATTTTTTTCTTTCTTCATTTTTTTACAAAATGCTGTAATGTAGTTTTGCATTTAAAATTTTTTAATATCATTTGGATTTTGTCATAAGCATTTTTATGTATTTAAATTTTCAAATAGTGTATTGTAATTTATTAATCTACTGAATTTTATCTTTTCTTTTTTTTTTTTTTTTTTTTTTGAGACCAAGCTTTTCTAAGTTGCTTAGGCTAGCCTCAAATTTGACATTCCTCCTGCCTCCAATACAAGTAGCTGGAACTACAGGCATGTGCCACCCCACCCATATATCATTGTATAATGGACTAATATAGCACGGAATATACCTAAGTCCTTCTGCACATTCTAATTTATTTCCTTAACATTTATTCCTAGAGTTGAATTTCAGGGTCAAAGGATTTGAATATATTTTATATATCCAGTGGAAAATATTAACAATTGGCTTATGTGTGTTTGAATGTTACCTGATTTGTAGTGTCTCTTCTGTGTGCATACACTCCCCACATGGCCTGTATTTTAGTCTAATAACAATAACACTGAATAGAGTTAAGAAATATAGTTGCACAACCATTATATGATATTTCTACTATAATAGAATAGATAAAAATAAGCTCCACAACATAAGAATAACATAAGCTCCACAACATAAGAATAACATATAGTAAAATAATTAGAAAGTGATGAGTTTTAAGTGTTGATTACTTTATTTTATTGATTTATTTTGTGACACTAGGAATTGAACTCAAGGGCTTCACGCATGTTATATATGTCTTAACACTGAGCTACATTTCCAGACCCCTTAAATATAATTTAATGATTTATAAGATTTTGTAATTTAATTAATAATGTTTGTGTTTAACAACCAGGTTACAAAATTCCTAAAAATTCAACTGCTGACTCTTAGGAGCTACTATTACAAAGCTCCAGTAGACCTGATAGATTATTTGCACATTTTTTCTTCTCCTCTTCTTTTCTTATTCCTATTCCTTCTTCCAATTTTTGATACATATGGTAGATTTTTTTCTTTTTACCCCCAGGTTGTTGAATATAGGAAGAAGTGTGGATATGGAAGACCAATGTGTGGACTACGGATATAGCTTAGTAATAGAGTACTTGCCTAGTCTATACCAAGCCCTTCATTAGGTTCCCAGAATGGGGATGGGAGGGAACCAATATGTCATTCTTTTCATTTATGGCTCTTAGGTTTGTCTTGCTTTATCTTTTTTTTTTTTTTTTTTTTTTTCTTTCAGAGATGGTGTATCACTGTATTGCCTATGATAGTCTCTGACTCATGGGCTTAAGTATACCTCCTGGCTCAGCCTCCCTAGTAGCTGGGACTTACAGGTATATGCTGCCACTCTTGGCAGTCTTGCTTATCTTTATCATAGATGAAATTTAAGTGTAAGTAAAGAAGTGATCAACTTTTTTTCTCCAAAAGACTAGTTTTTCCAGAAACATTATTAATTTGTGCTATTTGTTGAATTATTTTTTCTAGTAATTTTTCAGTTGGTTCTCTAGGTTTTTTTTCAAACCCTTAGTCATATCTTATGCAGATAAAGATCATTTACTTCCTTGTTTCCAATATTTGTAACTTTATTCTTCTGTGTAAAGTATAAAATTAAGTTGGCTATTACTTGCAAAGCAGTGTTAACACTGGATATCCTTATCTTTTTCTTGACTATGGAAATGATACTGATGTTTCATCTTATCTATGATATGGCCTTTTTTGTTATATATATTATACATATTTAAAAAGTCTTATTAAACAATAATCAACAATACAACAATAATCAACAATACAACAATAATATATCTATTTCTAGTTCATTAAGACTTTTTAAGTGAGGAAAGGAAGTTAAATTTTATTAAATGCAAGGGCAACATGGTAGTTCTTGATGGCCTTCTCTGTTTACCTCAGTGTCATTTAAGTGTTTTGTGTTTTTTGTTGTTGGGTTTTTTTGTTTGCTTGTATGTTGGTGCTGGGGATTAAACTAAGAGCCTTGAGCATGCTAAGTTTGCCACTAAGCTACATTCCCAAACCTTTATGTTTGTTTTATGATTTATGCTAGAGGGTTTTTTTTGATGTTGATGGTTTAAACATCTGGAACAAGTGGGAAGGCGAATTGGGCTACAGAAAGTATAGCTTGGATATGTTTTCTCTGAATCTGTTATGTTCTTTCCTGTGGGGGCTTCTATGGTCCTATATGTGAGGGTTGACCTCTTATTTTAGCAGTGTTCCTGAACCTGGCCCACCTAAGAATGTAGGTAGTAAGAGGGAGATAATGGCCCTCTATAATACTTGGATTATGAGTTTTGTATAGTGAATCAGAGTTTATGATTGCTTAGTCATATTTGAATACCTTCAAAGATGCCTCCTGCTGGACCTCTATTCCCAGCTTAGTTTGGAGGCTGAGTTAGGAGGATCACTGGAGCCCAGAAATTTGAGGCCAGTCTACACAATATAGTGAGATCCCATCTAAAACAAAAACAAAAAGACCTGTCTTCTTTTCAACCCCAATGACATGTTAAGAAAAATCAAAATGATGAAATCAAAAGGTAGCTCTTGATGTTCTTATTTGCTATGTGAACATAAGCTCCAAGCTTATAATCCCTATTTTCTCCTAGTCAGTCCATGACCCTAAATCTTAACTTTGCAAATTATGTGTTTCAGAATAGTCTCACTTATGTCCTAAAATCTGTACCTTGCAGTCTTGGGCATATGCATGTAGAATCAGTCTTGTTTATAGTGTTGGTATTTTCCCTAGTTTCTTTGATGATAGCATTTCTCTCAGTAGTTTTGGTCTTTTTTGTCTCATTTAGTAGATTTGGAAGAGGCAACATGTTTTTCAGGCTCCTTTCACATAGTCTCAAAATACCCTCAGAAGAGTTGTACCATTTTACACTACTGGCCACTGAACTTTGAAAAACTGTTATTGTTGTTGTTGTTGTTGTTGCTGTTATTGGGAATTAAACAAAGGGCCTCCTGCATACTAGGCAAATGCTCTTATTACTTAGCTACATCCCCAGCTACATTCCCAACCCTTGAACTTGTGATTCTTCTGCCTGAGCCCCCCTGAATTTAGATCCTTATACCTTAGCTCCCTGAGTAGCTGGGATTGTAGCACTGCATAATTGAGCCCAGCTTCCATTTTACTCTTAAAAATGTTTTATTTTTGTACACAGGGAGTCTATTGTACTAACTATTAAAGCAACAAAATTAATTTTACAACTAATCAGAAGGAATCTTAGCAAGGACACTTAAATAACTATTGTTGTTCACTTTCCCCAGACTAGGAAAGCAAACCTGGAAACTACCAGATTTCACCTACAGTAGTACCCTTAAATGTGCCTCAAATTTCTTAAGATTCTTGGCCTAACGGGTAGTGACCTTCCTTATCACCTCTAAGACTGAGACCCTATAATCCAGGGGCCAGTTTTCCAGGGAGGACTTACAAAGTCAACATTAGTTCCTTAAAAGTAGCTTCTCATCTGTTTCAATGAGCATTGTTCTCTAATATAACATGCCAAGTAAAGTTTGGGGTGTGGCTCAGTGGTAGAACACTTTCCTAGGATGCACAAGGCCTGGGATTCTATCCCCAGCATTGCAAAAATACAAAAAATAAAAATAAAATAGAATTATAGGTGCCTGAGACACAATACTTGGTCATGTATTTAATCAAAGTAACAAAAATGAATAATATAGAAGATAACACCTTAGCTGTTTTATTAAGAATACTTGTTTTGGTTTTGATTTTGGTTTTGAGATGACCTATGTTACCTAAGTTATCCTCAAATTCCTGGGCTCAAGGGATCCTGCTACCTCATTCTCCTTTTCAGTTGGGATTATAAGTGTGGCATCACTGCATCCTCCTGGCTGGAGGAATCTTTCCCCTTTTTATTTTTTAAAATTCTTTATTTTTTCCATATTTTTTATTGGTGTATTATAGTTTTACATAAGGTTGGATTTGTTGTTACATATTTGTACATGCAGACCATATAAGAATATAATTTGGCCAATATCCTTCCTCAGTATCTCCCTATTTCCTCTCCTCTTCCCTCCCTGATCCTTTTTTAATTTTTTTTTAACTCTACTTTCCACATATTAGAAAAACATATAACCCTTGACCTTCTGAGTTTGACTTACTTAACAGTGTTCTCAATTTCTATTAGTTTTCCTGCAAATGACATAATTTCATTTTTCTCTATGACCGAATAAAACTCCATTGTGTATATACACGACATTTTCTTTATCCATTCATCCATTAATGGACAGCTAGACTGGTTCTGTAGTTTGGATATTGTGAAAATGCTGCTATAAACATGAGTATGCGCATGTAACAGTATAGTATAATGACTTTAATTCTTTAGGATGAATACTGAGGAGTGATATAGCTGGGTCATATGGTGATTCCAGACCTAGTCTATCAAGGAACCTCCATAACTTATTTCCATAGTAGTTTTAATAATTTATAATTCTACCAGCAGTGTAAATCTTCTTCATTAGATAATCAAGTTAATAATGAAGTTACTATAAAGCACAGGAAATTATTCTGGTGAAGCACAAAATTTCTGCTGTTTAGGCACATTACGCAGAAGGTGTAGAATAACCTTTCATATTGAAGATGAAGGCATTAATCAGTATCCTAAGGAAGCAAGCCAATTAACAGTAAATGAAATTCTCTAAAATTTAAAATGTTTCATAGCTTTTTTTCAGAGTTGTCTGCTAAAAAGCTAGACAAATAAAATATACTTTCCAAAATTAGGTACTTCATTATCAGCTTTCATATTAGGTGGGTGATTCTCTTTAAGGGAATCTTCAAGGTCAAAACTGTTTTCATAACAATAAGATGTTTGTAGTAATAATGCATTAATCATAATTATCTTCAATTAAATCTATAAATAAGGATTTAAAATGTTTCTTAGTAATAAAAACTCTTTTGGATTCCTCACCAGATTCTAGGATTCTAAAGAGGTCAGGAAACCAAAAAAAGCCTAAGAATTCCTTCGTTAGGATAAAACTGCTCTTTTTCTTTGAAAAAAGAAATGCACTTACCAAAGTTGTACTTTTCTGTTACTTTTGCTCCTGGAATAGTCTTAACTACTCATATTAATTATAACTTGTAGTCAAAGTAACTAATTTCCATTTCACAGAAAAAAGTTAGAGGTGGGTATTTTAGTACCAGGTCATATACTAGCATTTTAGCCAATTGGCAGAGCTCGTGAAGACACTAACACAACTTTTTATAGCCAAGCTAACCTCATTTTTCTTTATCTCATTTTTGTACCATGGATTGAACTCGTGGGTGCTTAACCACTGAGCCACATTCCAGCCCTTTTTTGTATTTTATTTAGAGACAGATCTCACTAAGTTGCTTATGGTCTTGCCAAGTTGCTGAGGTTGGCTTTGAACTTGCGATCTTCCTGCCTTAGCCTTTTGAGCCGCTAGGATTATAGGCATGTGCCACCACACCTGGCCCACACCTCTTTTATTCTTCATAAAGTGACAAAAGTTATCATGAACCAAAACTATACATTGTCAATAGCATATAAAAGTAAGAAACAGGGCTGGGATTGTGGCTCAGTGGTAGAGTGCTCGCCTGACGTGTGAGGCTCTGGGTTTGATCCTTAGTGCCACATAAAAATAAATAAATAAATAAAAGGTATCGTGTCCACCTACAACTAAAAATATTTAAAAAAAGAAACAGTATATAAATTTAAAATTATGTTTAGTAATTAATGTTATTTATCTTAGAAATTATCTAAGTATGTAATAATTATTAAACTCAGTGTCAGTCGAAGATTTTAGGTTTCTTAAGGATCATGAAAATTATCTTCAATTTACCATGCTATAAAACATACTGTTTGAAAAATTTGTCGGCATAATGGTTAAATTTAGTTGGACATAGGAATTTGTTTCATAATTGTAAACATTGTAGGGGTTAGCATTAGCATGTATGACCAGTTGTGTTATAACTTTTAAAAAATTGTATTAATTAAATTAGTCTCATTTGCCAAAGATTTGCATTTATTATGCAAATGTGGGTTGCTTAAAAGATGTTTTTCCCCCCTGTGCCAGGGATCTAACTCAGGGCTTTATGCATGCTAGACAAGCACTCCACCACAGAACTACCCTCTCAGCCCTATTTTTTTGTTGTTGTTTTTTTTAAATTTTGTTTTAGTTGTAGGTGGATACAATACCTTTATTTTTTTTTTATGTGATGTTGAGGATCGAACCCAGGGCCTCATGTATGCCAGGCAAACGCCCTACCACTGAACCACGACCCCAGCCCCTGCCCCTTTTTTTGTCTTTTTAATGCACATTTGAAATAAGTTTATTCTTTAATTTCTGGGAATTTTAGTTCAAAGACAACAAAAGGCCTTTAGTTCAAAGACAACAAATGGATGGTAGTAGAGTTTGCATATTGTATATGTACCAGATGTCACTGAAATGTATAATTAGAAATGGTTAAAATAATTTTTTTTTTTTGGTACGAGGGATTGAACTCAGGGGCACTGGACTACTGAGCCACATCCCTAGCCCTATTTTGTATTTTATTTAGAGACAGGGTCTCATTAAGTTGCTTAGTGCCACACTTTCTGCTAAGGCTGACTTTGAAATTTGGGTTCTTCTGCCTCAGCCTCCTGAGCTGCTGTAATTACAGACATGTGCCACTGCGCCGGGCAAAATGGTAAATTTTTTATTAGATATATTTTACCGCACACCAAAAAATAATAGTGAAAGACCTATGCTTTTTTTTTTCTTCTTTAAAGTCTTTCATAATTTTTCCTCTGAGAACATTTTTGTAAGAGGAGTAAAATTTTAGAGGGGTAGAATAAATAGAAATACATTCCTGGTGAGCAAAGCATAAGATGCAGAAATTTAGCCAAAGTTTACTTGTTTACTGTGGAAAGTAGTGATAGATAAAGGCAGAAATACAGATTTTGGAAATACTTTTTGTTCTCTGATGGTACATATTGGCACATCATGTGTTTTATTAAGTGACATTTATTTTCTTTTTATTATATTATTTGTCATACAGAGTTGGGAGCTTACTTTTTGTTTCTGTCAGAAGTAGAGCAAGCCAATTTGGTATGAGTTTTGGGTAAACTGCATCACCAACCTTTTGTTTTGTGTGCTATTAGGAATTGAACTCAGGGATGCTTTGCTACTGAGCTATAGCCCCAGCCTCTCTTCCCTGCTCCTTTTAAATTTTGAGACAGGGTCTGACTAAGTTGCTTAGAACCTCACAAAATTGCTGAGGCTGGCCTTGAATTGAGATCCTCCTGCCTCATCTCCCAGGTTGCCAGGATTCAGGTGTGTGCCACTGCCCCCAGCTTGCATCCTCAATCTTAATACTTTACTATGTTATTTACTTATTAAATATGGACTCAAGGCAAGGAAGGAACTCTGTTAGAGCTGGGGTGGGATGGAATAAAAAAATAAGTAGAAAACTTTGTTAATTACCCAAGTGTTTATTGAAATACTTAAGTAATTTAAAAACTAGCTTAACAAATATTATTTCATTTTTTGTGGGTCAGGATTCTGAGAATGTCTTAGGTAGTTTTGGTTTAGTCTCTTATGAGGTTGCTAATAAACTTCCAGTTGGGACAGCAGTCATTATTACAAGGCTCCACTGGGTTGGAGTATCTGCTTCCAAGCTCACATGGTTCATGGCAGATACTCTATTCTTTGCTTGCTGTTGGTGGGAGGCCTTGTCACATGGTCATTTCATGGTGCTCCTTCTGATACTATAGCTTGCTTCCTCCAGAGTGAGGATGAGAAAAGAGACAGAGAAATTTTTTGGAATGAGAATATTGGGAGAGAGGAAGAAAAAAAATTTTTTTGAGTATAAAGCAACTTGAAAAGGAATAAACATTTTAAAGGGTCTGTTAAAACCATGATATTAGATACTCATAGACCTAATATAACCCCAGAAATATTTAGTAAATTTAGAAAGATTGCTCTCCAGGCACCTTATATGTAATTCATGGATATAAGGTTAAACCTATATGAAAGATTCATATCAGTATTAACAGAAGGTTTGTTTTTATTCTTAAAGGTAGCTGCTTGGCTTGGCTCGATTTGAAGATCATATTAAAATCAACTATTTCAAAGAAAGTCAGACTTTACAATAAAGTTCTTGATAGCATCATAAAATAGAATATTCAAAAGCTTTTTAGTACTCTTGAGTTTTGCTAAAAAGTAAATCTGGTCACTTGGTGGTTTTTGAGTTATGGTTTGTTTTGTTTTGGTAACCCATATTAGGAATCAAAATCTAGAACAATATTGCTGATGATTTAGCTTAGTGGTGGTAGAGCTCTTGCCTAGCCTGTGTTAGACTCTCGGCTTAATCCCTAACACTGGGGGGAAAAAAGAAAGAAGGAAGGAAGAGAGAGAGGGAGAAAGAAAAAGTTATAAGTAAAATTTAAATAATTTTCTCAGAAAAGTTAAAGGAAAATATGTTGGAATGCAAGATCATTCTCACTTTCAAAATCTTTAAGATTATATGAACTATTATTTCTTTTGTGTTTTATAAGGTTTAATTTCTTAAAACTAAATTGTTGTATATGCCATTTAGTAGATTTGCTCTCCTCACTTTGCTGTTATTTAAGTGTTCGCTTCTGTTTTCTGATCCTACCTTTGTTGCCATAGGAACAGAAGAGCACTAGAGAACTGACAGAGCAGCCAGCAACTGAAATTAAAGAGCATTCTAACTCTAAACTGTAGTTGCCATGTCCCATTACAACTCCTGTGTTAATGGAAATAAGCCAGCAATGTAAAGTCTGTTGAACAGTACCTAAAAACAAAAACAAAAAACCTAGAACTTAACTTTCATTTGCTTCAGAGGTATTCATTTGTCTGGGAAGCTATTAGGAAAGAACTTTTCATTCCTGTGAATGATTAAATCACTACCCATTCTCTACTGTGTACCTTTATATGTTTATAATGTGCCTTGATGTTTCTTTGAATAGGTTTAATAATAGCTATTTCTTGCTAGGTGTTATCCTTAAATGTGGTTCACTCTTAGCTTTGGAAAATTCTTCTTTCATGGTTTTTATTATTTTATTTTAGTTTTTTTTTTGTTTGTTTTGGTCCTGGGGATTTCTAACCCAGGACTTCTTGAATGGTAAACATGTATTCTATTGCTGAGCTACACCTACAACCCTAAGTTATTTTTAGACTCAAGTCTTTTATAATAATGGTCTTTGAACTATTTTGATTATGCTTTTTTGACAGTAAAAATATTTTAAAGCATGAATCACTGATATATGTATGTTTATGAGTTATACGTTTACTAATACTCGTAATTTTATGGAGGATATGCAATATACTAATAAATCTAAATGAAAATACAGAATAAGAGAAGATGTCATAAGTAACATCCTGAAATATTCTTCTAATTTTGAAGGCCTTTTATTCTTACTAGTCAGTATCTCAAAGTATATTGAACACAGGTTGATGGTTAACAATAATAGTTACTGTAATTAAAATAATTTCTTCTTAAATACACAATTATATTTTACTAAAATCATCATTTTTTCCTTCATAGTGTGGCTGATAAACAGAAGCAGCAGCTTTGACATTTCATATTGTTTCTTAAGATTCTATTAACTAGAAGTGTTTTTAATCCATTTTTTTGAAGGAATCTTTTCTTAAATTTTTTAAATTTATCTTTTAAATTTTTTACAGGCTGCATTTTGATTCATTGTAAACAAATGGAGCACATCATTTCGTTTCTGTGGTTGTACACAGTGTAGATTCATAACATTCGTGCAGTCATACATGTACCTATAGGGTAATGATGTCTATCTCACTTCACCATTTGAAGGAATCTTTCTAAAGCCCCTCATTTTTTATGAAAGTTTATTTAAAATAGTTAATATAATTTAAAAATCCAGATTATAATAAACGAGTAAATGGAGATTTGGGGCAAGATGCTGCCCATATGAGTTGGGATGCCTCTCTGAACCTCTCTTCAGTGTACAGTTCATGCTCTTCCACTAGATAGCTTGAATATATATGTGATGTATAAAATGCCTAACATTCAATGCCATGGCTGGTAGCAGTCTCAACCCTCACATTAAATACTAATAATAAAATTTTTCTTTATCTTGATAAAAAATTGGACTCCATGATTTCTTTCTCTAAAAAATAACACCATGACCATTCTACTTTTGAAGAAATTATTTTGCTCAATTCTGGCATATGCATGTAGAGACTAGATTCTCACAAACATTTCCTTTCTGGGCTCTACTACTTCACCCTGCCTTTAGTCTCTCATGCTTTTGTGTATCTCCCTGATCTACAGTCGCTAACTACATGAAGTGTGTTCCTAGCATTTATATAAATGAGCAAGAGAGGAGTAAGGTGTAGAAAGTCATCAGGATTGCTCATTGCGCACAAAACTCAAATTGAAATAAATCAAGGACTTAGGAATTAGACTAGAAATCTTGCAACTGCCAGAAGAAAGCATAGGGTCAACAATCTGTCACATATGTTCTGGAAACCAACATCCTTAACAAGACCTCCAAAGTACAAGAAATAAAACCAAGAATCAATAAATGAGATGCCATCAAACTAAAAAGCTTCTTCACAGCAAAGGAAACCATTAAGAGCATGGAAAACCTACAGAATAGGAGAAACTCTTGGTTAGCTATTCCTCCAATAAGGGATTAATATCCAGAATATATAAAAAACTCAAAAAACTTTGTACCAAACAAAACCCCATTTAATAAATGGGCAAAAGAACTAAACAGAAACTTCTCAAAAAAAAGAAATCCCAGGGACTTGGGAGACTGAAGCAGGAGGATTGCAAGTTCAAAGCCAGCCTCAGCAACTTCATAAGACTGTGTCTAAAAATTTAAAAAAAAAAAAAAAAGGGCTAAGGATGTGGCTCAGAGGTTAAATGCTTCTGGGTTTAGTCCCCAGTACAAAAAGGAAAAAAAAGAAATACAAATAGTTTTTTATATAAATATATATATAAATTCAACATCTTTACCAATCAGGGAAATGCAGAACAAAAGTACACTAAGATTTTATCTTATTCTAGTCAGAATGGCAATGATCAGGAATACACTTATACATTGTTGGTGAGGCTTCAGACTAGTGCAGCCACTCTGGAAAACACTGGAGAATTAGGGATGGAACCACTGTTTGACCCAGCAACACAATTCACTCAGGTGCCAGATAATGGATTAAGAAATTATGCGGGGGAGATAGCTCATTTGGTAGAGTGCTTTCCTTGCAAGCACAAGTCCCTGGGTTCGATCCCCAGTACCTCCCTCTCCCCCAAAAAAAGAAATTATGGTGTGTATATATGCAGTGGAGTTCTACTTAGCCATAATAAAGGATGAAATTATAGCATTTGCTAGGAAATGAATGGAAATGGAGAATATCATGCTATGTAAAATAAAGGAAAGGGGAACGGAAGAATAGGACATCATAAAGATAAAGGGAAGATCAATAATGTAGAAAGTGGAAATCGAGAAGCAGAATGAAGAGATGCGTAAGGGGAAGCAATGCATAATGAATTCTTAAAAATGTGCATGTATAAATATACGACAGAGAATTCCCCTTTTATGCGTAAGTAAGAAGAACCAATCATACAAAAATAGACTAGCAAAAGTGAAAGGAAGTCTAGTAGCATAACGGAAGGAGAACAGAGGAGGGAAGGAAGAATGGGAGGGAAAAGGGGAGGGTAATGAACTGAAATTGAATTCCATGCATATATGAATTTGTCAAGATGAACCCAACTACTATATATAACTATAAAGTTCTAATTAAAAAAATTAAAAAACCATCAAGATTATTAAACTGTTTGAGAGCAGGGAATGCATCTTTTTAGAGTTACAACACAAAACTGAAAACTGCCGTTTTCAGTTTTATATTGTAGTCAATAAATATTTGTTGATACATAAGTTGTTATTTTAGAAAAATTTTGAAGAGTTAATTGAAGTATACCCAGTTTGGCAAAGTTGGAAAGGCTGAAAGTTCACATATTGGAGAAGTTTTAGTAAATAATTTTGGAATATGAAGCTAAGGCAGATGATGAAGAAACTTCCAGGTGATGGGATATCATTAAAGATTTTTGTTATATATTGTTGAAATGGAGGAGAGACATGAATAGATTTAGTGATATTTTGATTTTAGAAAGGTATCTGTTGGAATTATGGAGGATATACTTGAGGGAGGAGACAGACATTATAATTTCTTAGTGAACTTCAAACATGCAGGACCTTGTAGGATGAAAACGGCAATGGAAAAATCTAAATTCATGCTTTTATACATAAATTTATATTATTTAGTTTTAGAGTTTACATTATGAAACCTAAGCATATTTTGTGTTGAATAATTAAAACTTTTCATATATTTAATAATTTTTAATTTCTCAATACATTTTTTTTAATTCGAAAGGGTTTATTGTTTTTTTTTTTCTTTATAGTTTTTTTTTTTATTGTAAACAAATGGGATACATGTTGTTTCTCTGTACATGGTGTAAAGGCATACCATTTGTGTAATTATAAATTTACATAGGGTAATGTTGTTTGATTCATTCTGTTATTTTTTCCCTTCCCCCACCCCTCCCACCCCTCTTTACCCTCTATACAGTGCTTCCTTCCTCCCTACTTGCCCCCCTCCCTATCCCTAACTCTAACCCTAACACTAACCCTTCCCTCCCCACCATTATGTGTCATCCTCCACTTATTAGCAGTATCATTCGTCCTTTGGCTTTTTGAAATTGGCTTATCTCACTTAGCATGATATTCTCCAATTTCATCCATTTGCCTGCAAATGCCATAATTTCATCATTCTTTATGGCTGAGTAATATTCCATTGTATATATATATATATATATATATATATACCACAGTTTCTTTATCCACTCATCAATTGAAGGGCATCTAGGTTGGTTCCACAGTCTGGCTATTGTGAATTGAGCAGCTATGAACATTGATGTGGCTGTATCTCTGTAGTATGCTGATTTTAAGTCCTTTGGGTATAGGCCACGGAGTGGGATAGCTGGGTCAAATGGAGGGTCCATTCCAAGTTTTCTAAGGAATCTCCACACTGCTTTCCAGAGTGGCTGCACTAATTTGCAACCCCACCAGCAATGTATGAGTGTACCTTTCTCCCCACATCCTCGCCAACACCTGTTGTTGCTCGTATTCTTGATAATCACCATTCTAATTGGGGTGAGATGGAATCTTAGGGTGGTTTTGATTTACATTTCTCTTATTACTAGAGATGTTGAACATTTTTCCATATGTTTGTTGATTGCTTGTAGATCTTCTTCTGTGAAGTGTCTATTGATTTCCTTAGCCCATTTGTCGACTGGATTATTTGAATTCTTGGAGTAGAGTTTTTTGAGTTCTTTATAGATTCTGGAGATTAGTGCTCTATCTGAAGTATGATTGGCAAAGATATTCTCCCACTCTGTAGGCTCTTTCTTTGCATTGCTGATAGTTTCCTTTGCTGAGAGAAAGCTTTTTAGTTTGAATCTATCCCAGTGGTTGATTCTAGCTTTTATTTCCTGTGCTATGGGAGTCCTGTTAAGAAGTCTGATCCTAGACCAACAAGGTGAAGATTTGGACCTACTTTTTCTTCTATAATCTGCAGGGTCTCTGGTCTGATTCCGAGGTCCTTAATCCATTTTGAGTTTAGTTTCGTGCATGGTGAGAGATATGGGTTTAGTTTCATTCTGTTGCATATGGATTTCCAATTCTCCCAGCACCATTTGTTGAAGAGGCTATCTTTTCTCCATTGCATATTTTTGGCCCCTTTGTCTAGTATGAGAAAATTGTATTTATTTGGGTTTGTGTCCGTGTCCTCTATTCTGTACCATTGATCTACCTTTCTATTTTGGTACCAATACCATGCCGTTTTTGTTACTATTGCTTTGTAGTAGAGTTGAAGATCTGGTATTGCAATACCCCCTGTTTCACTCTTCCTGCTAAGGATTGCTTTAGCTATTCTGGGTTTCTTCTTCTTCCAGATGAATTTCATAATTGCTTGCTCTATTTCTGTAAGGTACGTCATTGGGATTTTAATTGGAATTGCATTGAATTTGTATAGCACTTTAGGTAGTATGGCCATTTTGACAATATTAATTCTTCCTATCCAAGAACATGGAAGATCTTTCCATCTTCTAAGGTGTTCTTTAATTTCTTTCTTTAGTGTTGTATAGTTCTCATTGTAGAGGTCTTTCACCTCTTTTGTGAGATTGATTCCCAAGTATTTTATTTTTTTCGAGGCTATTGTGAATGGGGTAGTTTTCCTAATTTCTCTTTCTGAAGATTCATCACTTATGTATAAAAATGCGTTGGATTTATGGGCATTGATCTTGTAACCTGCTACTTTACTGAAATCACTTATGAGTTCTAAGAGTTTTCTGGTGGAATTTCCTGGTTCCTCTAAATATATAATCATGTCATCAGCGAACAGGGATAGTTTGAGTTCTTCTTTTCCAATTTGTATCCCTTTAATTTCTTTGGTTTGTCTAATTGCTCTGGCCAGAGTCTCAAGAACGATGTTGAATAGAAGTGGTGAAAGAGGGCATCCCTGCCTTGTTCCAGTTTTTAGGGGGAATGCTTTCAGTTTTTCACCATTTAGAATGATATTAGCCATGGGCTTAGCATAAATGGCCTTTACAATGTTAAGGAATGTTCCCACTATCCCTATTTTTTCTAGTGTTTTGAGCATGAAGGGGTGCTGTATTTTATCAAATGCTTTTTCTGCATCTATTGAAATAACCATGTGATTCTTGACTTTAAGTCTATTAATATGGTGAATTACATTTATTGATTTCCTGATGTTGAACCAACCTTGCATCCCTGGGATGAAACCCACTTGGTCATGGTGCACTATCTTTTTAATATGTTTTTGTATGCGATTTGCTAAAATTTTGTTGAGAATTTTTGCGTCGATGTTCATTAAGGATATTGGTCTGAAATTTTCTTTCCTTGATGAATCTCTGTCTGGTTTAGGTATCAGTGTGATATTGGCTTCATAGAATGAGTTTGGAAGGGTTCCCTCCTCTTCTATTTTATGGAATACTTTGAGAAGTATTGGAATGAGCTCTTCTTTAAAGGTTTTGTAGAACTCGGCTGAGAACCCATCTGGTCCCGGACTTTTCTTTGTTGGTAGGCTTTTGATGACTTCTTCTATTTCAGTACTTGAAATTGGTCTATTTAAATTGTTTATGTCCTCCTCGTTCAGCTTAGGCAATTCATATGTCTCTAGAAACCTGTTGATGTCTTCGAAATTTTCTATTTTGTTGGAGTATAGATTTTCAAAATAGCTTCTAATTATGTTTTGTATTTCAATCCTGTCTGTTGTGATATTTCCTTGTTCATTCCGAATTTTAGTGATTTGGGTTTTCTCTCGTCTTCTCTTAATTAGTGTGGCTAAAGGTTTATCAATTTTGTTTATTTTTTCGAAGAACCAACTATTTATTTTGTCAATTTTTTGTATTGTTTCTTTTGTTTCAATTTCGTTGATTTCAGCTCTGAGTTTAACTATTTCCTGTCTTCTACTACTTTTGGTGCTGTTCTGTTCTTCTTTTTCTAGGGCTTTGAGCTGTAGTGTTAGGTCGTTTATTTGTTGAGTTTTACTTCTTTTATTAAATGCGCTCCATGAAATAAATTTCCCTCTAAGTACTGCTTTCATAGTGTCCCAGAGATTTTGATATGATGTTTCTTTGTTCTCATTTACCTCTAAGAATTTTTTAATTTCCTTCCTAATATCTTCTGTTATCCATTCATCATATAATAGCATATTGTTTAATCTCCAGATGTTGGAATAGTTTCTGTGTTTTACTCTTTCATTTATTTCTAACTTCAATCCATTATGATCTGATAGAATACATGCTAGTGTCTCTATCTTCTTGTATTTGCTAACATTAGCTTTGTGGCATAACATATGGTCTATTTTAGAGAAGGATTCATGTGCTGCTGAGAAGAAAGTGTATTCGCTCTTGGTTGGATGGTATATTCTATAAATGTCCGTTAAGTCTAAATTATTGATTATGTTAGTGAGATCTATGGTTTCTTTGTTCAATTTTTGTCTGGAAGATCTGTCCAGTGGTGAGAGAGGCGTGTTAAAATCACCTAGTATTATTGTGTTATGGTCTATTTGGTTTCTGAAATTGAGAAGGATTTGTTTGACATACATGGATGAGCCACTGTTTGGGGCATAGATGTTTATGATTGTTATATCTTGCTGATTTATGCTTCCCTTTAGCAGTATGAAATGACCTTCTTTATCCCTTCTGAGTAACTTTGGCTTGAAGTCCACATTATCGGAAATGAGGATGGATACTCCAGCTTTTTTGCTGAGTCCATGTGCATGGTATGTTTTTCCCCATCCTTTCACCTTTAGTCTATGGGTATCTTTTTCTATGAGGTGAGTCTCTTGCAGGCAACATATTGTTGGATCTTTCTTTTTAATCCAATCTGCCAGTCTATGTCTTTTGATTGATGAATTCAGGCCATTAACTTTCAGGGTTATTATTGAGATATGATTTGGTTTCCTGGTCATTTGGTTCATTTTTAAAATTTTATTTATTTATTTGTTTGATACAACTTGTTTCCTCCTTTATTTGACAATTCCTTTAGGATAATTCCTCCCTTTCCTGATTTGCTTCTTTGTTTTTCATCTCTTCCTCATGGATATTTTGCTGAGAATGTTCTGTAGTGCTGGCTTTCTTTTTGTAAATTCTTTTAGCTTTTGTTTATCATGGAAGGATTTTATTTCATTGTCAAATTTCAAGGTAAGTTTTGCTGGGTATAAGATTCTTGGTTGGCATCCATTTTCTTTCAGGGCTTGAAAAATGTTGTTCCAGGCCCTTCTAGCTTTTAGGGTCTGGATTGAAAAATCTGCTGATATCCGTATTGGTTTCCCCCTGAATGTAATTTGGTTCTTTTCTCTCACAGCCTTTAAAATTCTGTCTTTATTTTGTATGTTAGGTATTTTCATTATAATGTGCCTGGGTGTGGGTCTGTTGTAATTTTGTGTATTTGGATTCCTATAAGCCTCTTGAACTTGATTTTCCATTTCATTCTTCAGATTTGGGAATTTTTCTGATAATATTTCATTGAATAAATTGTTCATTCCTTTGGCTTGTTTCTCTAGGCCTTCCTCAATCCAAATAATTCTTAAATTTGGCCTTTTCATGATATCCCATAGTTCTTGTAGATTCTGTTCATGATTTCTTACCATCTTCTCTGTTTGTTCAACTTTGTTTTCAAGGCTAAATATTTTGTCTTCAATGTCTGAGGTTCTGTCTTCCAGGTGTTCTATCCTACTGGATATGCTTTCTATGGAGTTCTTAATTTGGTTTATTGTTTCCTTCATGTCAAGGATTTCTGTTTGGTTTTTTTTCAATATCTCTAACTCTTTATTGAAATGATCTTTTGCTTCCTGTATTTGCTCTTTTAATTGTCGATTGGTGCGATCATTCAATGCCTGCATTTGCTCTTTCATCTCATCGTTTGCTTCTCTGATCATTTTAATTATGTACATTCTGAACTCCTTTTCTGTCATTTCTTCTGCCATGCTGTCATTGGGTTTTATTGATGTAACATCTGATTTGTTTGCAGCATTTTCTTTCCTTGTTTTCTCATATTGTTCAGGTTTCAGTGGACCGCTGAGATATTGCAGATTTCCTCTATTGACTTACAATGTCCCTGAAGATTTCTATATATATCCTCCCTTAGCCTTCAGTAGGCTGAAGTCTTGGAGGAAGTTGATAATGCGGTGCAACGCAAGGAAGCTGCCTCTCTAGGAGTGGTGGCCTTCAGGTGGGGTATAATCCCTGCTAGTGGGCAGAGGTGCCTCCACTTGTTAACCAATGGTCATCCAAAGGGGACCTAGGCCGCGGGCTGAGGCCAGGCCTGTCTGGGCCTGAGTCTCTGATTTTACCGTCCTTGTGGGGAAACCTCACCCGGCAGTGAAGACTCACCCGGTGGGGAGGTCTCGCTGGTCAGTTCCTTCCTAGAGGTTCCCCTCAATTTACAGCTACCGCCTGTGCTGTGCTGCCTTCCTCTGCAAAGTTCCCAGGGCCCCGGCCCTACCTCCTGGGCCTGGGAGCCTCACCCTTCGCAGATGAATCTCCTTAGGCTGCCCCTCCTCAGAGAATCTGCCCGCTGGTCTGGAACCTTCGCTCAGCCCTAAGCCTGTCTCTGTGCGGCTCTTCCACCAAGAGGCCTCCTAGATCCTGGGACCCTGCTCTGCACCTAATCGCCTGGCTATGCGGCCCCTCCTCTGAGCAGCCACCTGGGGCCCCGTACAATCGCTCTGAGACCCAGAGACCGGCCGCACGCCTCTTCCTCCAGACAGCCGCCCATTATTCCGGTGCGGTCACTAGGAGTCCAAGAAACTCACTGCGTGCCTCCTCCTCCCACCAACCGCCCGTATCCCTGGGCAATCAATCACTCCGAGTCGAAGTGACCCTCCCCGTTCCTCCTCCTTCTCCAGATAAACCCCCGGGTGTTCAGGAGCGGTCGCTCTGAGTGGCTCTGAATCCACGTGACCCGCTGCACGGGTCCTCTGGGCAACCGCCCAGAGCTCTGGTGCGGCCACTCAAGACCAAGCGACCCACCACGCTTCTCCTCCAGGCAGCCCCCCTGTGTTCAGGAGCTGTCACTTTAAGTCCAAACAACTCACCACTCGCCTTCTCCTCTGAGCAGCCGCCTGGAGCGCTAATGCAGTCACTGCGAGTCCAAACGACCCGCCCCGCCGCACTCCTCCTCCTCCTCCTTCTCCTCCTCCTCCTCCTCCAGGCAGGCCCCGGTGTTCAGAAGTGGTCCGAGTCCAAACAGCTCGCCAAGCAGCCCCTCCTCTGGCAACCGCCTGTAGCTCTGGTATAGTCACTCCGAATCCAAGTGGCCGCGCTCCTCTTCCTCCTTCTCGTCCTCAGGGCAGGCCCTGGGATTCAGAAGCAGTCGTTCCGAGTCCAAACAGCTCGCTGCGCAGCTTCTCCTCTGGCAACCGCCTGTAGCTCTTGTGTAGTCACTCCGAACCCACGCGGCCACGTTCCTCCTCATCCTCCTCAGAGCAGGCCCCGGTGTTCTCTCAATACATTTTTAATAGTTCTTTAGTGATATACGAGTAAGGTTTTTGTTTGTTTTTTGTTTTTGGTACCAGGAATTGAACTCAGGGGCATTCGACCACTAAGCTGCATCCCCAGCACTGTTTTGTGTTTTATTTAGATACAGGGTCTCACTGAATTACTTAGTACCTCACTTTTGCTGGGGCTGGCTTTAAACGGGTGATCCTCCTGCCTCAGCCTCCTGAGCTGCTGTACAGGCATGCACCATGGTGCCTAGCTTCTGATTAAGTTTTTAATGTTCAAAATGACCGATTCATTTATACCAGTAATGTTTGGGTATAAAAAAAGAATAGTTAGTGTACTCTTAATTCTTTTTAAAGAAAATTATAAGCCTGAAGTTGATAAACTGGTTCAATTAAAGATTAGTTGACAACATTTTTAAGGTAGCTTGGTAGCAAAACTTAATAGAAAATTTGAGTTGTATGTAAAATGGTTGAATTGATTAGTTTTACGTGGCAGATTTATAAATGTAGCCTAACAACCCCCCACCCCCCTCCAGATAACCCAACAAACACAACAAAGCAAACAAAATTATTTGGATCACAAAATGAAAGCAGGTATTTTTTTTGCGGGGGCGGGGGGGGGGGCGGTGCTAGGAATGAATACAGGACCTCCCCCTAAGTGCTAAGCGTATACTAAGCTACATCCTTGGCACCACAAAAGTATTAATTTTCAAGGGTTAAGTAATAACATAGTCTTGAGACAAATCTTTTGAATCCTTTTTTGCTGTGCCCAGTATAAAATTCTAATAATATCAGTAATGAAAAATATAGATCCCATTAATTATTAAATAGCAATGCGCTTTTAGGTTTAATGTAAAGTTTTATGTTAAATATGATATTGTGGGGTAAATATGGTAAGAATAATAAAATATTCATTTTTTAAAAAATATTTTTTACTTGTAGATGGACACAGTGCATTTATTTTATTTATATGTGGTGCTGAGGATCGCACCCAGTGCCTCTCATCTACTAGGCAAGCACTGTACTGAACCACAACCCCAGCCCTAATCTGCATTTTTAACATATATAAAATGACTTATTAAATCTCAAATTTTGAGTATTAAATCTGCCTTACTCATAATTAAAATGAAACGTTTGAATTAGTAACCTAGGAGTGACTTTTGCCAAAAATTTGGGTTAAGGGGGACATATAAAGAAAAGAGTCATTTATTTAAGCTAATAATTTTGAAAATATTATTTTTAAGTAAACATTAGGCAGGCAGCAGATCACAGGTGACAAGACGTCTAAAAGGAGAGAATACTGAAAAAATCAAAAGCAGCCTCGCTGGTGCCATTTAACAGCGACAAAATCCTAGTCATTTAGTGAGGACACCACTATGTTATAGTTATAAAACTATTATGTATGAAATATCTGACTGGTTTTATTAGATGATTACTGGAAAAAGGCCTCTTATTTAAGGAGGAAGAGAAACTATGTTAACCAGTTTACTTAGGATACCAGTTTGGATTCTCAAATTAAAAAAAAAAAAAAATGGCTTCCAGGCATTATTTGCAAAATGTACAGCAAAGAACTTCTTATCCATTGCAATTGGAGGTAATAGCTAATCATTTAAACAAAAAGGTCAAAATGGGAAATAATTTTAAAAAGACACACATAGATAGAAATGTAAACATTTACTAAAACTTTCACATTGATTTACCATTTGTTTATATTTTATGTGTTTGTGGTGAGGACATAAACACGTAAAATCTTTGAAGACAGATTCTCTAACTGGAAATCATTGTCTTTCTTGCATACCTACCTCCAAAATACAAATTTTATATAAGATTTTTTTAGAGGAAACAAGAACTTGGTTATTTATAAAAACTTTCTGGGTACAGAGTGCGCATTTTTATGATGTTTTCTGTTCATATATAGTTTTATGTCTAATTTAACAGTAATTTTAATTTTTATTCTTTTAGTTACACATGACAGTAGATTATAATTTGATGCACTAATTTTAATTTTAAACAGAACTGCTATTAGAGTTTTTCAAAAGTATTTAATTTTCAGGGAAAACCTTTCTTTTTTTGTACTCAATTGGTTTACGTAATAATTAAATTATATAATTACAATGTCAAATACTACTAGCTTTCATAAATTTAAGGAAAAACATGAATAGGCAGGTAAATCAGTTAGTGAGATTAAAAATATAATGGTCTGTTGGAAAGGGAGAGAAATATGTAAGTACTATTAAATATTTTGTTCTATGTCTCTAAAAAGTGCCACACCCATTATCTAACCAAATCAAAGAGATCTGTCTGCCCTGAAGTTATTCTGGTCTTCTTTGACACCCTTACCTTCCCCATATTCCAGTCTGGGGTTTTATTGGATGAATATAATCCTTTGTGTTTTCCTCTAATCCCTTTATATTACTAAAATTTCCTCTTCCAAAAATAACAGAATGAATCAAACATCATTTCCCTATGTAAATGTGTGATTACACAAATTATATGCCTCTACTTCACATACAACCAGAGAAACAAGTTGTACCCCATTTGTTTACAATAAAAAAAAAATGAAATTTCTCCTTCCTGCATCATTATGTTTCCATTTCTTGGATTTTAGCCTTCCACATGCTAGGAACAAAAAAAAAAAAAAAAAAAAAAAAAAAAATCTCTCTTGTCCTTTTGTTCCCCTCATTACCAATTCTCTGTTTTTCATTCAACAGAATTGTATTTACTCCCTCTAATTCCTTTCCTACCATTCTTGATTCTGCTTCTTTCATGCTTCTGCTTCATATCAGCTCTACTAAAAGTGTTCTCATTGTCGCTGGTTGATGTCAGTAAACTTAATCCCATGATCAGTTCTCATTTTCCTCTTTCTTGACAAAATTAGCAGTGTTTGGCACAGTTTATCACTCTGTCCTCCTTGAAGCATTCTATTTCCTTTTATTTTCAAAATTTTTTTTTCTTTTTCTTTTTGGTTACTTTTCTTATTGTTGTTCTTCCTCCCCCTCCCCCTCTTCTTTCCTTCTTTCTTTTACAGCAATCTGCTGGGTTTAGATGACATCTAAATACTGACAACTGCCAAATTTGCTTAATTATGTTTTTAAAGGAAAGCTTTTGTCAGCTCAGATTTTTTTCCTTCAATTTAGACTCTTTTCCTCTTTACCTGTCTACTAGATATCTCAAATTTAACATGTCAGACTTTTGGTTTACTCTCCTTGGATCTATCTCTTCCATAGGCTTTCCCATCTTGGTCAATGGCAGCTCATACCTTTTATTCATATCAAGATTCTTTCCCACATTAACTCTTCTTTTCCATATTTTGAGTGCTATCATATTGCACTTGCAATCTATCAACTAATTGTATTGACCCTTCTTCCAAATATATTCAAATTCTCACCCCTTTTTATTACCTTCATTATTCAGTACTCCATAGCACAGGTTACTGTCATCACTTAGATTATTCATAGTAACCTTCTAAATGGTTTCTTGCTCCTATTCCCAAGAATCTATCTCAACATAGCTGCCAAAGTGATTGTTTTAAAACCAAAATCAGATCACATCTCTTCTTTGCTCAACCCTCCCGTATAATTTAGAATCCTGTTATTGACATGCAAGGCCCTTCACGATCTTCCTCATAGATCCTTATCCCTCTCACATAATCTCTCAGTATACTTCCTCTATTTCACTCTGAACCAACTACACAGGTCTCCTTGCTGTTTTTTGTACACACTTCAGACACACCTCAGACACTTGCATTTGCTATTCCTTCAAATAACCTTATGGCTCATTTTTCACTTCGTTTCAACCAAACCATTGCTCAAGTATATTCTTCACTGCTTTACTTTTCCTGGGGCACTTATGACCTTCAAATGTGCTATGTATTCTTGACAGAGATAAAGATTTGTCCTTCCTTTTTTTTCTTACTTCCTATGTCGTCTTCATTAATCTTTCACATACTGTCTCTATTTTATTTTTTATTGTTAATACATATTAATTGTACAATTTAATGGGTTTCACTGTATCATTTCCATAAATGCATAGATTGTACCTTCATCATGTATACCCTTCCTTCTGCCCTTTCTTGTCTCTCCCTCTCCCCTCCCATTCTTTTCCCTAATAGTCCCTCTTCCACTTTTAGGATTTTTTGGTTTGTTCATTTTTTTTTTTAGTATCCCAAAATGAGAAAAATGTGCAATGCTTGTCTTTCTGTGTCTGACTTTTGTTTAACATGAAATTCTGCAGTTTCATCCATTTTTCTGTAAATGACATGTTTTTATTTTTTATGGCTACATAATACTCCATTGTATATACCATATTTTTCCCTTTCTTTTTTTTTCTTTTTCCTTTCCTTTTCCTTTTCCTTTCCTACTGTACGTTGAACCCAGGGGTACTTTATCATTCCATTGTTCTACATCCTTATCCTTTTTTTTTAATTTCAAGATGGGGTCTTACTAAGTTGCTGAGAATTGCTAATTGCTTAGAGTCTAGCATTGTCTTTGTGATCCTCCTGCCTGAGCCTCCCGAGTTGCTGGGATTACAGGTGTGTACCACTGCACCCAGATATATATCATACTTTATTCATTCATCTGTTGACAGAAACCTAAGCTGATTCCATATCTTAGCTACTGTGAATAGTGTTGTACTAAATGTGAATAGACAAGTATCACTTTTGTATATTGACCTCATTTTCTTTGGATGTGTTCCTAGGAGTTGAATAGCTTGATCTTATGATAATTCTATTTTTAGTTATTTGAGGAACTTTCATATTTTTTTCTATAGTGGTTGTACTAATTTACATTCTCAGCAACAATATATAAGTATTCCTTTTTTTCCACATCTTTGCCAGCATGTTATTTTTTTGTATTTTTTAAAAATACAGTAATCATTCAGACCAGGGTGAGATGGAATCTCATTGTAGTTTTGATTTGTATGTCCCTGATGACTGAAGATATTGATCACTTTTTTCATATATTTATTTGTTATTTGTACTTCTACTTTTTGACAAGTGCCTATTCAAATCATGTTATGATTTGAATGTAAGGTGTCCCCCCCAAAAGCTTCTGTGTTAATAAATATTCAGAAGTACAATGATTGGATTATGAGAGTTATAACCTAATCAATCCATCCTATTTTGAATGTTCTTATCTGGTGGTAACTGTAAACAGGTGGGATGTGGCTGGAGGAGATGGGTCATTGGGGCCATACCTGGAAGGGTGCACCCCTTTGTCTTACTCTCTGCTTCCCCACCCCTCTCTCCTACTCTCTGCTTCCTGACCCTTCCATGAGCTAAGCAGCTTTCCTCTTCTGGACCTGTCCCCCATGATGTGCTGCCTCACCTGGGCCCAGAGCAATGGAGTCAGCCATCTATAAACTGAAACCTCTGAAACTCTGAGCCTTAAATAAACTTTTCTTCCTCCAAGTTGTCAGATATTTTGGTCACAATGATGCAAAAGCAGACTAAAACAATTTACCTGCTTTTTAATTGTATTACTTTTTCTTATATTCTTAACTTTCTTGAGTTCTTTATGTATTTTGATCATTATTACTCTGTCAGATGCCTAGCTAGCAGATTCTCATTCTGTGGATTATCTCTTCAATCTGTTGTTTCCTTTATTGCATAGAACCTTTTGGGGGGTGGGGCAGCGGGAAGTACTGGGGTTTGAACTCAAGGGTATATAACCACTGAGCCACATCCAAAGCTCTTCATTTTTTGTTTTGAGATAGGATCTCACTAAAGTGACTTAAGTCCTTGCTAAGTTGCTGAGGCTGGCCTCGAACTTGTGGTCCTTCTGCCTCAGCTTCCTGAGTCACACCACCATACCCAGTGCTGCACAGAAGCTTTTAAATTTTATGTAATATTATTTGTCAGTTCTTAGTTTTGTTATGGAGGTAATGGAATCCAAAACATTGCCTGTGCCAATATCTGAAGTAATTCCCCTGTGCTTTCTTCTAGTAGTTTCAAAGTTTCAGATTTTCCATTAAGGTATTTTATCCATTTTGAGTTCATTTTTCTACAGGGTGCGAGATAGGGATGTAGTTTCAGTCTACTATATGTGGATATCCAGTTTTTGTTGCACCATTTGTTGAAGAGACTGTCTTTTCTCCAATTTATGTTTTTGGCACCTTTGTCTATCAGTTAGCTGTTGATGCATGAATTTATTCCTGAGTCCTCTGTTCTGTTCCATTGTGCCTATTTTTATGCTAATACCATGCTACTTTTGTTATTGTAGGGCTAATATGTTTTGAAATTAGGTAGTATCTCCATCCTTATTTTTTTTCCTCTGAATTTCTTTGTCTGTTTGGGGTATTTTGTGCTACCTTTTAAATTTTTTTTCTAAATCTGTGAAGAAAGTCATTGGTAATTTGATGGGGACTACGTTGATTCAGTATATAGTATGGCTATTTTTCACAATATTAATTCTCACAGCTCATGAACATGGGACGTCTTTCCTTCTTCTAGTGTCTTCTTAAATTCCTTTCTATACCTTTTCATAATTTTCATTGTAGAGGTCTTTTACCTTCTTGGTTAAGTTTATTCCTAGGTGTTTTGAGTTCAGTACTGGTGTATAGGAAAGCTGTTGACACAAGCATGTTGATTTTGTATTTTGCTACTTTACTAAATTTCTTTATCAGTTCTAAGAGTCTTGTGGTATAGCCTTTACAACTTTCTTAGTAGAATCATATCATCGCCAAAGAGGGATAATTTGACTTCTTTTTTCCCTACTTATACCCCCTTCACTTCTTTCTCTTACCTAATCTTCTGGCTCAATTTTCTAGTAGTGTATTGGAATAAGACAGTAAGACTGGACACCCTAGCTTCTTCCTAATCTTAGAGGAAATGCATTCATGTTTTTCCCCATTCAGAATGATATTGGATATGCTTTTCTCATATTTAGCTTTTATTTATTTATTTATTTTTTTATAACTAATTTGCTCAGAACTTTTATTATAAAGGGATGTTGAATTTTATCACAGGCCTTTACTTTAATTTGCCACTGGATTATAGGCGTGCGTCACTGTGCCTGGCCAGTATTGAATTTTAACAAAAATTACTGACCAAGCTATAGAATTCCCTGATATAACTGACTTCATTATATTTTCCAGTTTCATGAAAGGCATCAAACTGACATCCTTCACAATTTAGGTGTGTTTTGCTAACAATGCTTTGAAATTACATCTATGTTAAAAAAATGTCTTTAGCAAGAGTTATATCCTAATAGTCTCTTGTATTTTTTAGTGTCATGAATTAGAATTCTTTATGCAGCTTACACATAATTAAGCACAATTTTTACCATTAATTTAAATATAATTTTAAGCTTATAGAAGTTACAGTAAGAATAGAATACATAGGGTAGCACTTATCCTTTTACCCAAATTCACCTACTTTTTGTTGCTGTTCTGAACTCTTTGTGAGTTCATTGTGTAATTAAGAATAAGTTATCAACATCAGAAAATTTAAAGTTGTTGTAAAATTCGAATCTCCTGCCCATTATTTCAGTTTTTGTCAATTGACCAAATAATGTCCTTTGTATCTTTCCCCATTTAGTATAAGATCTAGTCTAGGATCAAGTTTTGCAACTAATAATCATGTCTCTTTGATTTCCTTCAACGTGGAACTTTTCTAAAGCCTTTCTTTCCTTTCTTTGACATGAATGTTTTTGAAGAAAATAATCCCCCCTGCCAGCCTTTTATTAGAATACTTCTAATTTGGGGTTATCTGATGTTTCCTCTATTAGATTCAGCTTACACATTCCAGGCCACAATCCTATAGAATACTTGAATTGTTAAGTGACCACTTTTGTTTCATTTGTTGTAATTAACTCTTAAACTCTCTCTCTCTCTTTTTTTTTTTAACTAACTAGTTGTATTGCATAAATTCAGCATGTTTAATGGTGACATTGTAAAACATATTCCTTGTGAATTCCATCAGGGATAGTGCCTAGTAAATAGTCCTGTATGTATAATACATCCTTTAAAAATGCTCATTAATTGTTTAATAATTATTACCATTATTATTTTAAAAGTGAATAGGTAAGTATAGGAATGGATTTTATTCTGTGTATGACTTGCCTTTTTTTTTTTTTGGTGCTGGATATTGAACCCAGGGCCTTGTGCATGCGAGGCAAGCACTCTACCAACTGAGCTATAGCCCCAGCTGAAACTATCCATTTTCTAAAGTGAAATTGATTTCTGAGAAAGAACATTTTAATTTCTAGACCCAGCATAAGAATATTTATTCTCACCTAAGCATAGGGACATATGCCAGAAATCCCAGAGATTTAGGATCCATAGTTTGAGGCCAGCCTTGGCATTTTATCAAGATCTTACCTCAAAAATAAAAATGAAAGAGCTGGGGTATAGCTCAGTGGGTAGAGCTCCTCTGGGTTCAATCCCCAGTATACAAAAATAAATAAATAAAATAAACCACTTTATCATCCACGCTAGTGTTACACCTCAGAGGTAGGAAGGTGAGGTACAGATAATTTATACAATTTAGTTTAACAGATGTGTGTTGAAAACCTGCTGTGTGTCAGACACTATGCACAGGCATATTATTTTATAATGGAACTCTTTTTTGGGCATTTTAATGTTTTGAGCTGGCTTGTTTGGATTAAGGTAGAAAATAATAAATTTTACCTCCCTGAGAATTAACTGCTGAAATGATCATTTTTTAAATTCATGTACATTTAAAAATATTACAGTGAAGCAGTTAGAAAACTGAAATGCTTTTTAAATTTGGAAATCAAAAACTAGATATTTACAAATGAGTCTTTTTATGTATTATCATTTCTTAAATTCTAAATTAATCAACTTTTTAAAATAACAAAGATATTTGCATCATTTATATTATTTCTGTTTAGTTGTAGAGAACTTGCTAGTTGGTGAGTTGGATAATTGTAAAAGTTCAGCTTTAAATGTTTTTATATTTTTGTTGGAACTTCTTTGCCTGTTTTTCCTTTGTATACAATAGGAAAAGGAAGAATGCAGTCTATACATGTTGCACTATATTGATATTTTTTGAATTGCTCCGAAAACAATCACTAGTTCTGTTTTTCTTCTTGTTTTGGGGATTGAACTCTGGGGTGTTTAACCACTGATTCACATCCCCATCCCTTTTTTATATTTCATTTAGAGATAGGGTCTTGCTGAGTTGCTCAGAGCCTTACTAAGTTGGGGAGGCTGGTTTTGAACTCAAAATCCTCCTGCCTTAGCCTCCAGAGCTGGTGATTTTAGGTGTGCCATTGAGCCTGGTTGTGTTTCATCTTGAATAGTTCACCTCCCATTTTTTTTTCTTATTTTTTAAAGAAACTGAAGACAGCCATTCTCTTCAAAGAATTCCACTTTTGTGCTGGTTTAATTCACTAGTTGTTTGAAACAATAATAATCTGTTTTTCATTTATATCATCTCTTTTTGATTGTCTTGAGAGCATGGCTGAATCAAGTAAATATGTAAAACTTATGTATCATCAGTAATGTCACCAATGTATGTATATTGAAGTATAAATCACAACATTATTTCTTATGGAATAGATAACATTTATTAACTGTTAGTTAATGTTACCCACGCATCTATAGGTGGAACAGAGATCATACCCACAGAGATCAGTTATGAACACCTGAATATAAGGGGAAAATTTCTAAATGGGACACTAAAACTTATTTACTATTAAACCTAGAGAACTAAAATTATATATAGTAGAATTCATTTATTCAGGTGATTAAGCTTGGCAACATTTGTGATCTTGTATTCTTCTACCAGCAAATTCTGTACTATTGTTTTAAATTCCTGCTCTTCAGAATCATAATTGGTAAATGCAGAAATTTTTTTTGTCATTTTTATCATTCATTTCAGCTGCTGACTGAATCTGGTTAATTAGTTTGAACATGTATTAGTATCTTCTATTTCTATTCCTAGAACTTCAAAAGAGCATTACCTGTTCAGTTCCAGAGCAATTCAAGCACATGACCTTGGCCACTGGCATTGCCTTTTTTTTTTTTTTTTTAATGGTACTGGGGATTGAACACAGGGGTGTGCTGCCACTGAGCTTTATTCTCAGCCCTTTCTATTTTTTTTTTTACATTTTGAGACAGGGTCTTGCTAAGTTAACCAGGCTGGCCTGGAACTTGTGATTCTCCTGCCTTAGCCTCCTGGGTAGCTAAGATTACAGCTGTGTGCCACCTCACCTGGCATTCCTGTTTTGAAAACTGTTTTTATTAATGCATTATAGTTATACATAATTAGCATTTCCTTTAAAGTTCAAAATAAGAGAGCTGTTAAGCTTCAAAGTCTATAGGAAGACTTCCTTTCTCATAAATGAGAACTTAGCTAATCTGCACATAAAGAAAAATGTGATCATTTCCAGGTTTTAATTCATCTGGGAGATAATTTTTTGATGCCTGCCTTAATTGTACCCTTAACAATGGTTAAAATGGTGAATTTTATCTCAAAAAATTGTGATTTAAAAATTGTAATATTTTAGGGAGGAATATACCATAAACATGTACAATACTACTCTGCAAATTTCAAATCTTATCCTTGAATTAAAGTACTGACATACTTGAGTCATATTTTTTTTTTGCTGCTGAAATGCTCGAGCACTAGGCCACTGGCTATCTCTGACAGATGTCAAATAAATAATCCTATTTAACTCATTGTATTTATTCCTAGACTATTTTTGAAAATTCAGTTAAAATGGCTTTCCTCAGCTTTCAGTTAAAAAAAAAAAAAACTACTGTTTTCAAAAAAAGATACATTTTTACCTTATGAATATTATGAAGGATATAAAAATAAAAACTGCACATGACAGTTATTTCTTCTTTGCATCCATTACTAAGAAACTCAAAAGACATTATTTGGTTCACAGGTTTCAGGTTCTTGTGGCATGTGTTTTTGATAGCTGCCTTACCTGTGTCACTGTTTTCTCACACTCAGAGTTTTTAGTTCTCTCTCTCTCTTTGTATTATATACTGTTTTAGTCAGCTTTTTTGCTGCTGTGACTGAAAGACAAGAACAATTAGAGGAGGACAAGTTTATTTGGGGGCTTAGAGTTTCAGAGGTCTCACTCCATAGAAGGCCAGCTCTATTCCCTGGTGCTCAAGATGAGGCAGAACATCATGTTGGAAGAATATAGTGGAGGAAAGTGTCTCAGAAAATTACACCAAGAAGCAGAGAGAGGCTAAGATTAGCTCATTTCAGCTCACAAAATATATACTCCAAAGGCACACCTCCAGTGACCCACTTCCTCCAGCTGCACCCTACCTGCCTACAGTTATTACTCAGTTAATCCCTAACCGAGAATTAATTCATTGGGTTAAGGCTCTCATATCCCAGTCATTTCACCTCTAAACCTTCTTGCATTGTCTCACACATGAGCTTTTGGAGTATACCTTACATCTACACCATAACATGTAGCTTAGTAAATTACCTCATATTTTAGAATAGCACAAGATATAAATATACACAAGATGGAAAAGGATCTTATAGTTTGAGGGGAAAAGTTTAAAATGCAGTGTGTGTTTTAGGAATTTATCTAAACTATACTAATATGTAATTAGTCTATAGTCTTTATAATTTCCGAATTCTTAACTTTTTTAGGGAGGTAGGAAAACATGATAGAAATAATAACTAAAGTAAAGGGGACTTTGGATATGATGAAGATTTGTGTAAATGATTGATAAGCGAATAGCTTCCTGTTCTTAATGAATTAAAGAATAGGGTGATGCTAAAAGGCCGGAAGTGGAAATGGGTCGATACTAAAGAAGGAAAAAGGAAAGTACAGTGGAGATGTTTTTTAAAATTGCTGTTGTTACTCTGTGTAATGTTGATCCTATTTAAATCCCACTGTGTAATCAAATAAAAGCTGTGCATGACAATATTTTTATACTGTGCAGCTGCATGTGTATAGTTTAGAAGGCCATTGCTGTCACATTATATGTCAGTATTGCTTTGCATAATATTTTCAACATGACAGCTTCTATTATAAAATACTATTGTTTCCAAAGATTTTTAATTTAATTATCTATATGTGGTATTTCCCCATGATTTTCAATATAGTTTCCATATAATCATTTAGTCATGTCATATTTATTAATTATCTTTGCATTTCCAGCATCAAGGACAGATTTATGCATTTATTAGGTGCTTAGTAATCATTAATTTTTGCTTTGCTGTTTTTTACATCATCATTTTCTCTAGATCATCTCATCAGCATATAAATGTATTATACTATCTCTCATTTTAATATAAAAAAACTTTAAATACTCCACACCCCTTTCCACCTTTTTTAATGGTACCGAGGATTGAACTCATGATCTTTGGTGTGCTCCACAAGTACTCTACTATGGAGCTGTAGCTACAGCCTTTTTTTTTTTTTTTAAGTGCAGAACTAGAGATTGAACCTAAGGCACTCAAACTGAGATACATTCCCAGCATCCCCAGCCCTTTTTATTTTCTGTTTTGAGACGGGGTCTCACTAAATTGTTGAGGCTGGCCTCGAACTTTCAATCTTCCTGCCTCAACCTCCTGAGTAGCTGAAATTACAGGTATGTACCACTACACCTGGCTACAGTGCCATTTCTGTATCATCCTTCATAGCAAAAGAATGAATTGTCCATATATGCTGCAGCTATGTTCTCATACTTTTTCTGCTTTTCTTACCCTGTTCATGTTTCTGTCCTCATGATTCTACTGACAACATTGTTGTCATGGTCCAGTGAACTTTATCTTTCTAAATTTACTGGTCATTTCTCAGCATTTTGGTTCCATGTTTTTCCAGAAATTTATCATGTTGTCTTTCATGAAACTCTTCACTTGAGTACTTAACTTTGCTAAAACCAAAACTCTGATTCCTTTTTACCCACCCCACCAGAACCACCACCAAACCTATTCCTATCCCAGTGTTCCCAATCTCAATATTTGACAATATCATACACTCAGTTAATCTAACCAGGACTTAGGACTTCCTTCCTCCAGATTGAATTCAGGACCTCATGAATACTACAGTCATTATTAATTATGCTGCCTTTTCTCTTACTCTATCAGCAACCAAATATCCAGTAACTTCTCCCTAGAAGTGTTGTTACCTTATTTCCACCTGAGTTATGATAGTCCCTAAACTGGTTTTTCTGTTTGATTTTCTTCTCCCTCCACCTCACTCAAGATCACTTTCTACCGAGTGGCTAGAGTGTTGTTTTCTTTAAGTCAGATCACATCACACGTGACTTTCAGCATATGTGAAATAACATCCAATCTACTTTCCAGGCCCTCCTAGTTCTTCTCCTAATTGTTCTACCCACTGTTATAACTTACTGTGCACCTGGTCTGGACCTTCCATTCACTTTTTGAAAACACCAAGCCTTTCTACCTCAGGGCCTTTACACTAGCTGTTCTCTTTTTCTGGAGTATTCTTCCTTTTTCATTCTCATTGCAGGACAGTTTTCTTATTAGGGATGCTTTTGTTGCCTTTACACCATCTCTTTGCCTGTTAATGATATACTTATTACTATACAAAAACTAACATTTTCTTTTTGGTTGTTTTGTAGGTCCCCATTGCTAGAATGTAAATTCTGTCATGATAGATTTGTCTTGTTCACTGCTTAATTCTCCATTCTAGCACCGTGGTTGTCACATAGAAAGCACTCTATAAATATTTACTGAATGAACAAAATAATGATTTGATTAATGTTTCAATGAGTGCATTAGCGAATAAGAAAGTTTTATGATTATCTTATGATTTATAATCTTTCACACTTGTTAAATTTTTTTATTATGGTAACATGTAACATTTAATTTACTATTTTAGACTTTTTAAAGCATATTTAAGTGGAACTAAGTATATTCATATCATTGTACAACCATCCCCACCATCCATCTCCAGAACTTTGTTTCTTTTTTCTAAATTAGAGTTTTATGGTTATACAAAGTAATTGGATTCCCAAGACTTTTTTCACCTTCCAAAACTGAAACTCTGTACCCATTAAATCCCAACCCCTGGCAACCATCCTTTTACTTTCTCTCTGAATTTACTTCAGGTACCTTATACTTGTGGGATCATGGTATATTTATCTTTTATGACTGGCTTATTTCACTTAGTATAACGTTTTTAAGGTTCATCCATTTTGTTAGATTTTCTTCTTTTTCCCCTGCCCCTGGTACCTTTGATTGAACTCAGGGGTGGATTTACCATTAAAGTATACCCCCAGCCTCTTTTTTTTTATTATTCTTTTGAGATGGGAATCTCACTAAGTTGTTACAGTTGGCCTTGAACTTGAGATCCTCCTGCCTTAGTCTCATGAGTCCCTGGGATTACAGGTATTTTGCATTGCACTCAGATGTTAGATGTTTTTAAGTGGCATTTTTCATCATGTACATAGTAATTAATTGTATGTATGCCGTACCACTCTCTCTTTCATCTGTGTTCTTCAAAAAATTTTATAAGTCTAATTAACCAACTTCACAATATCCCTGTGAAGTTGATAATTATGGTATAGCAAACTGAAGTGCTGATAGATTGCCTGAGTACGTAATGGATATATGACAAAATTCTGAGTGAGGACCAGGGTTATGTACTTCCTTATTAAACCAGAAAACATTCAACTAGATTTCTCATTTATGATGAAAACATTCTAAGAGTTCTAAGAGAACTAAGGGAAAAAATAGCAGTAATCATTATTTAATATCCCTAAATATTCATAGCAAAGAGATATTAAAAGAGAAAAGGTATAAATTATCTGGAATCTAGAGTTTGTTATTAGTGATGATAACTTTAGTTATTTCTTTGACCTGTATATTGTTAGATGGCAGAATAGTCAATCGTCTTCATAGCCATGGTGTAAAATGGATTTTTGGAGGTTTGTATTAGAAGAACATCGTTTTATCATCCTAGCTATGGTATATAAAAACTTTATAAGACTATGAGCTTATGTTTGACTTGATGCTGGCTTGTTCAAACAAGTTTTTTTTTTTTTTTTTTTTTTAAGGCATTCTTATGACTGGCAAACTATCTGTGGATTTGATGTTTGTTGACAGAACTAAGATAAACTAATTTGATATAAAAATCTCTCATATTCAAATATTATGCTTTAATTTAGTTAATAGTATTCTTATAATCTTAACCTAGAGTCCTGAGTATTGCTACAATATGATTTGATTCTCTAAGGAACTTGTAGTTAAAACAACATTAATTTTTCTTAAATGAAACTTCATTGTATTACTTCACCTAAGTGATTGGCTCATTTTTGGATATAACCTCAATAATGTTTAACACTAGTTGGCAGTGCTGCCAACCTTCTTCCTCTGCTCAATGCTCATTTATGGCTTTAAAATGGAAACCTATGAACAAGTGAGTCAAATTTTTGAGAAGTGCTAATTAGTGTTGAAGTAATAGAGTGGTAAAGTTTGGAAAAACAGGCAGCTTATATGTACTTAAAAAATGTTTTGTTTTGTTTTTTATTTACCAAGTCTAACTGCCAGTTGTGCTTTATTTACATATTTTTTATCAACAGCAAAACAATGAAACTATCATCCAGGCTCTAATTAAACTTCATGTAAGGAGACTTTTGTTTTGTTAATTTTGTGAATCAACCCATGGGAATTATGACTTTTTTTCCTCGAGATGTTTTAGTCACATAGAACAATAAGGACAAAACACTTGTTTTCCTCGAGATGTTTTAGTCACACAGAACAATAAGGACAAAACACTTGTTGTTCTGTGTGTAAATGAAGAATATGATACATTTTGAAATAATGTCTTTTTTTATAGAAAGGAAATTAGTGAAAATTATTAGTTCACAATTAACATAGTAAAATTATTAATACATTTTAAGTAATTTGGAAATTGCCATATAAGAAGTGCTTTTATAATTCTCTCTGGTTTTACCTATAGATAATGAGTTGTTTAGTTCGAAAAAGGTGGCTGAGAAAAACACTGTTTCTCTACATTTCACAATACTTCTGACACCAGATTCGTTCTCCTCACTAAGTAATTCTTCAACTTTCTGGACATCAGCTGGTTATCCAGCAATTTAATTCAAATTTGGACACAATGTACTTAGAGTTAGTGTCAAATCCCAGATTTGACAAGTTGGCTCTGCCCCACAGGACTACCTCAACTTCAGGTGCCAGCTGCCAACTTCTGACCAACAAGTTATTAACTGGGGGTTCCCACAGCCCCCTCCTTGGTTTAGTAATTTGCTAGAATGTTTTACAGAACATGAGGAGACAAAATTTTAAGTTTACCAGTTTTTACTAAGATTATTATAAGGGATGAATACCCAGATGAAGTACCTAGGATAATGTCCAGAAGGGTCCCAAGCACAAGGGCTTCTTTCTTCATGGAATTGGGGTGAGCCATTCTCTTAACGTGGATACGGGCATCAACCTGGAAATGCATCAAATCTTGCTCTTCCCTGGTTTTTATAGCATTTAATCTCTAGTCCCTCTCCTGATCCCCCTTAAATTAGTGGGTAGGACTAAAAGTTGCAACCTTTTACTTCTTTCTATTGATTGGCCCTATCCTAAAGCTGTTTTTGGAATGGGGACCTCAAGTCATCTCATTAGTATAAGTTTAGGTACGATTTTAAAGGCTTGTTATAAATAACAATAGACATTCCCATTTCTCAGGAAATTTTTAGGAGTTCTGTGCCAAGAATGACTACAGATACCAAATATATTTTTATTATATCCAATGACAAACAATTGGAATCCTGATAAAGCATCTCTTTAAAGTTTTAAAGAGAGAGCTGGGGTTGTGGCTTAGTGGTGGAGCACTTGTCTAGCATGTGTGAGGCCCTCAGTTCAATTCTCAGCACTGCATATAAATAAAATAAAGGTCCATTGACAACTATAAAAAATATTTTTTAAAAAGTTTTAAAGAGATTTCATGTGCTTTTTTTTTTTTCTTTTGAGAGCAGATACTGTTTTATTAACTGACCAGATTACAAAAATATGATGGTAGATACCTTAGTTCATCCTTCTAATAAGTCTGTTGATCTGGTCTTCCCTGTTGCCAGCATTTCCACCTTCTGCAAAATGGGTGGTCTTTTTCTTCATTCCTCCTCTTGGAGATGATAATTTGAAGGGTCACAGGAAGTTATTTGCTTCTTTGAAGCGTTTTCCAACAGTGTAGATCTCATGAATGAGATCCTCCATGTAGATGATGCCGTATTTACTAAGAGATCATATAATCGAAGCGTTATCTGTCAAGGCAATTTGTTTCTTATTGATTTTGCCATAGCCATGCTTGTAGATTAGTTCATTCACTGACTTCAGGTTTGGGTTCCCCCATGCAATATATGGTTCCATGATCTGCAGCATGTTAATTGAAGCCTTGTTTAGCTTAGTGAAAGTGCTGTTTAAGGGTTTGGTGGAGGTGAAGAAGTTGTAACACCTTATGAACTTTTTGCTCACACCATTGATACTCCTGATCCTGATGACAAATGCCTGTTTGGGTTTTGCAGGTACATAGAAGTTGCCAGCTTTTCTTGCCATCTTAGCCATTTGAATCTCCGTTCTGTACATCTGCCTATATTCCTTGTGGTAATGCTTGGCTTTTTCATAGATAAGCTTCCTCCTTGCCTTTTGAAGCATTTTTTTGGACAAACTTCTTTCTCAGGCACTTTACCTTCAGCTCTGCATAATTCCTTCTCTTTTTCTTAAGTGTTTCTAGTACAGCAGGAACCTTCTTTTCCTTCTGCAACCTCCATGGTTCCAGCTGGAAAAAGAGCTGCATCTGCTTGTTTTTGCTCTTGATTTTGTTTAGTACCTAAGGCAGCTTTCTTTTGGGAGAAAATAATAAGATTTTAGGGGCTGAGGTTGTGGCTCAGGGGTAGAGCACTTGCCTCACATGTGTGAGGCACTAGGTTCAATTCTCAGCCCCACATATAAATAAATGAATAAATGAATAAAATAAATGTCCATCAACAAGTGAAAAAAATTTTTTTAAAAAGATTTTAGGCTTTTAAGTTGTAATATGAAAAAGGAATTTTAAAATTGAGAAATAGCCATCTACTTTATTCCTAGACATTCATTGGGAAACAGTGGAATCCTGATTTTGAGGATCTCTAGACTACATAGTGAGCTTCTCAATTATCTCCAACAGCGAGTACTAAATTAGAGGTGCTCATCTTCCCAGAAAGCCTGTGAAATCACCAAAGCCATTTAGTATCCATTATATAGAACCACTTTGCTTTTCTTTCTTTTTTTTTTTTTTTTATTGTAAACAAATGGAATACATGTTGTTTCTCTGTTTGTACATGGCGTAAAGGCATACCATTTGTGTAATCATAAATTTACATAGAGCAATGTTGTTTGATTCATTCTGTTATTTTTTCCCTTCCCCCCACCCCCACCTTGCTTTTCTTGATAAAAATTGTAAATGGTTAAAGTTAAAAATTGATGGCTTTCAAGGCTGTTGGTGCCTGTCAGTTCTACAGGTGAGCACTTTATTTAACTTTATGAGAGTGTCAGTTGTCAGTTTTAAGAGTACAGGCTCTAACTTCTTTCATCAGTTTCATTGTGTCTTAGCAGGGAGTAATTTGAAGTAGTAGTAATCATTGGAACCGTTGCCTTGGTTGCCTCTGTGAACATTAAAGGGAAGTTGGTCTGATGTTTTACACGTACCCTGCCTAGACCGACGGTTAAGATTTAAGGACAGGAAACATTTAGTGAATGCCATGCACCAAAATCCTTCTGGGAATTAGAACCTATAGCTATAACCTGCTTGTCTTCCTTCCTTAAATGTAGCACTTCTAAATTACTATCTAGCAAACCAAAGCTCAAATGTAAACTGTAGAACAAAACTCGAGATTTTACCTGCTGACACTGCCAACTACTTTCTAACTAAGGATTTTCCACTCCAGTGATCAAATGTACTGTCTTTCGCTTTTGGCCTATACAGTTTGCATCAATGAAGTTGTCTGAACCTCTTCTGGTTCTTAGTACAGCTTTCTTCGTGAATCACTTTTGCTCAAAGAACTCTTTTTTAAAAATATTATTTAATTAATTATTTTTTTTAATGTGGTGCTGAGGATCGAACCCAATGCCTCATGTGTGAGGCAAGTGCTCTACCACTGAGCCACATCCCCAGCCCCTCAAAGAACTCTTAAATATATATTTTGTCTGAAGTTTTTCTCATGAAATTAGTAAACAACTTTTAGCCAGGGTACCAACATAATCAGCGTTTATACAGATCGGAAATGATCTGCTGTTTACTTGGTTGCATTGTATTTAAAGTGGTGCGTTTCTAACTTGATAAAACTGCTTGGTATAGTATTAACAAAACTTCTATTTATGTTTCATAATATCTTCTATTTTTTAATTTTAGTTTTATTTACTTATTTTGGTGCTGGGATTGAACACTGGGCCTTTACTCTACCACTGAGCTATATCCCTAAGCCCCAGGATCTAATATTTTTATGCTTGCTTTAAACTGAGATAGCAGGCTTCTTTTTTATGTACCATGTTAAATAGTTAAAACTGTCTTGCTATTAAAGCTGCTCATCTTTTTTCCTTAAAACATTAAATAAGAAAGGGAAAATAATTGGTAGCAAATGAAGTTTCCAATGATCAAGAATATTAAAATCATTAATAAAATATACTTACTTTTTTTTCTATGTTCAGCTGAGGTTTTAGTTCTTAACAATACATCGGTAAATGAAGTTAAAGCATATCTTACAGAGCTGAACAAAGTAAAGCAAATGAAATTTAATTACCAGGCAATAGTGATTTAACCTGAAGAGCTATAAAACTCAGTTCTCCAAAATTCAAGACATAAGCACAATTAAATAAATATTAAGAGTTCTATGGTAAAATAACTTTTTTTTCCCTGCCAGACATAAACCTGAAAGTAATTTGAAGATAAAAATTCATCTCCAAATTTGGAACTTTAATGAAATGAATGTATTATACCAAAGCTGAGGATGTTCCCCTCCACCCTCCAGTTGTTAAAAATAGAGACAATTCCCTTTTATTTATTTATTTATTTGTTTCTTGGTTGTGCTGGCAGTTGAACTCAGGGCCTTGCACATATACACATACTCTACCAATGAGCTATGCCTCAACCTCTAGAAAATAAATTTCAAATTTTTAAAAAATATTTTTTAGTTGTTGATGGACCTATATTTTATTTATTTATGTGCTGTGCTGAGAATCAAACCCACTGCCTTGCACATGCTAGGCAAGCCTACTATCACTGAGCAATAACCCCAGCCCACCTTTTCAAATATTTAGAAACATCATTTTATAGTTCATTACTGGTATTGTTTGAGAAATGCGTAACTGTGGGACTTGAAGGGTGTAAATTCAATGATCAGAACATTTGCCTAGCATGCATGCCTAAAGGCTGATCCCCAGAACTGGAAGAAAAAAAAAAGTGCATAGTTGTACTGTCTAATATGATAGCCACAAGTAACTGTTAAATTGAAATACTGCATTTATAAAAGTCAGTTCCTTATTCACATTATTCATATTAAAAGTGTGCTGTAGTTGGGTGTGGTGGTATACAGCTGTAATATCAGTGACTTGGGAGGCTGAGACGTGAGAATCACAAGTTCGAGATCAGTCTGGGCAACTTAGTGAGACCCTGTCCCAGAATAAAAAAATAAAAAGGACTAGGGTTATAGCTCAGTGGCATGGTGACCCTGGGTTTAATCCCCAGTATCACAGGGGAGGAAAAAAAAAAAAAAAAAAAAGCAGCAGCAGCAAAATCCTATGAGGCTGGGGGTCTAGCTTATTTAGCATGTATAATGAGACCCTAGGTTCAATCCAAGCACCAAAAAAGAGAGGGGGGTGAGTCTGCGACATTTTTTCCATGTCATAATCCAAGATTACAATATTTTATTAACCCTACAAATAGCATATGATTTGTGAAATTATTTTTCATATATAAGTTTTGAAAATTATTTTAAAAAATGCTTTGTGGTGTTGAAGATTGAACTCAAGGGCTTTACATATGCTAGACAAGCACTTTACCCACTGAACTACATTCCCATCCCTGTGTTTTGTCTTTTTATAACCACAACGTAAGAGCCTAGAACATAGCAAATACAGTGACTATTGCTTTAAATGAATTTTGGGACTAATTAACATATTTTCCATGTTAATACTGAATAGTGAGGAAAACAGGAAAGTATTCATTTCTTTCAGTCTTTTCAGTGGATTAGATAGAGTTAAATATTCTTACTTTGTACATATGGGTACTTAACAGAGTTGTCAAGTAAAGGTTAAGACTTGACTATACTAAAATTGATTACACAAAGACTTTCTCGTTTGGGGGCAAAGTAAGAGTAAAATTAAAGATAGTACATGCTAATTCCTAGAAAAATATCTAGGATTCAGTAGCATAATTTAAAATTATTTTCCTACATTTGTAGGTAGGAAACATTGGTAGGGGTTTTCTGTGGGTAAATATAGTTGAGGTGCTCTGTGTGTATTTACTGAAATGCTGACTTGTGGAGAAATAGTATATAACCAATATATTAGTTGAGTTACGTTTACATAAAATGTATTACTCTTTATTCATGTAATTTGAATACGTTTCCTAGTTTTAACATGATTTTAGAGAATTACCTTTTGCTTGTAAAAACCACTTAGATATTTTATGAGAAGCTTTAATATTTACCTGGCTTTATCCTCTAGAGTCATTTCAGTTTCATCAGAATTTTTTTCCTCATGCAATTACCAGTACCCAGTAAGTCATGTGTAAAAATTGCTACCATAAGGAAGGAATGACTTTACTATTTTTTTATACTCCAAGCTTTAGGGCTTTAAGTAAAGTATACATTTTTAACTCTAGACTTAGTATTAAGCATCCTACTTTTTTTAAATCAAAAGCAAAATGGTACGTTTGTCTTTTTATTTAGCTAAAAATGTTGTTTGAATGTGACTATGGAATTTTTAATACTGTTTTTTGAATTGTAGAGTTTTATAGAAAGTATAGTCATTTCTTCCACAAGACTTTTTTTAAAAAATATTTTTAGTTATAGATTACACAATACTTTTATTTATCTTTTTTATGTGGTGCTGAGGATCGAACCCAGTGCCTCACACATGCTAGGGAAGCACTCTACCACTGAGCTACAACCCCAACCCCCACAAGACTTCTTGAACTGACTCTTTACCCATCACAAGACTCTTTGCATAAATAAAAATGGAGGGTATAATGCTCAACAAGTAAGTAGTCCTTGAAGGCAGTTCTTTGGATATAAAGTTCAGTAATGTGTTTCACCTTCTTAGCCACTTCTGATCTGATTTGTTTGTTATAAGTTAGTTTAGAGAAGATGTTTGCAGTCTTATCTTCTCTGACTCCTTTCTACATCATTTAAAGCTACTCAACAAATTCTCTTTGAAAATCTTTTCTTTTGATTAGTGTTATTTTCCATTTTCCTACTTCTTAGACTTAAAAACCCCTGTGATGCCACTTCCCTTATTTTTAAGTATCCCCCAAATTTTGCTGGATATTCTTTTCTTTCTGTTACCTTGGTAAACTTGCCCATACTCTTGACTTAAACTATAGTTTTCATGACTTATTTTCAAATATTGAACTGTTCTAAATTTCTGTCTGCTTGGGGAAGCATCTCCATTTGACTGGCATATAGTAACACCAACCTTACTTTTCAAAACATTTCACTTCAGTTTTGTTTCATTGTGTTAGAATCTTAGACATAATCTTAACATCTACCTTACTGTTCAAAACATTTCACTTCAGGTTTCTTTCATTATGTTAGAATCTTAGACATAATCTTTCATTCTTTGCTGTCCTGGTTCTTGATACTTCATTTAGGATCAGGTCTTGTTTCCCACATTTAAGATATGTCTTAGATTTCCTATTCCATTTACAATTCTTCATCTTAACTATCCAGGCCCTCATTATCTTATATTTGTAATTCAACATCCCCACTTTCCAACGACCTCCTGCTTTTTTTTTTTTTTTTTTTTTAAAGCTTCCTAAACTTTTCCTGTAGTGGCTTTTAAAAATGTACACCAGGTTGTCAGTATGTGGTGGAGCATGAGTCTAATCCCAGCTACTTAGGTTTGAGGCTTTTAATTTTGACCCTGTCTCAAAATTAAAAAATAAAAATAATGTAAGTCAGTGGTAGAGCACTTTCCTAACATGCGTGAGCCTTTAGTTTCATTCTCTAATACTGAAAAATAAAAAGTACACCAAGTTGTTACAGCTTATTTTCCTTGAATAGGTATTAAGTATTGCTTTTTATTTATACTCTTAGACCTTTATAGCTCTGAGCATAGCACTGGATGCAGGGGTAATTCTAAGTACCTGTTCACTCATTCATTCAGCAACTAATCAACTGAGTAGTTATTGGGTCCCAGTTCTAAAGTAGTGCTTCTCTGATCTTTTCTTACAGAACTTATAGCTAACAGTGTCTGGTGGTAAAGGAAATACTGAGGTGGTGGCATTTGTTTGAAGACCTGGTTGAAGTGATAGAATTAGTTTTCTAAAGATATCAATAATATTTGCACCAAGAAGAAGGAACAGCAAGTGTCAAAGCCCTGAAATGGGACAAGTTTGGAATGTTTGGGGATTTTCAAGGTCATTTTGATTTACATGCAATATGGAGAGAGTGGTAGGAAATGTAATTAGGCATCCAGCTAATAGAGAGCCTGATAAGCCAGAGTAAATATTGTGAGGTTTATTCTAAGTGAGGGTAAAACCATTATGTAGTTTTGTAGCTGGAGATCTATAGCTTAGTGGTAGAGAGTTTGTCTAGCATATGTGAGGCTCTGAATTCAATCCTCAGCACCACAAACAAAACAGAAACACCAAAAACAAACACCACACACAACACACACACATACACACACACACCATTGTGAAGTCTGAGTAAGAGAGTGATGTGATCGGATTTATCTGCTACTGCATTAAGAACAGAATGGCGTTGGGTGTGAGGTGCACACCTGTAATCCCAGCAACTGGGGAGGCTGACGCAGGAGGATAGAAAGTTCAAAGCCAGGCTCAGCAATTTAGTGAGGCCCTAGATGACTTAGCAAGATCTGTCTCAAAACAAATAAAAAGGGCTGGAGATGTGGCTCAGTGGTTAATGCTCCTGAATTTACTCCCTGGTGCCATAAATAAAGAAAATAGGGAAACTATAACAGTCACATAGGATAGCAATATTTTGAACTAGTGTAGGATAACTAGCAATAATAAGTGTTTTTGAAATAAGGACAGAGTGAGGAAAAATAGTTGGCAGAATGAATTGGGTAGAAAGTATAAGGTACAAAAGGAACTCAGTTTTGTGTTCAAGTCATGAATTCTCACTAAAATCTCTTTTCCTGAAATGAAAGAAATTTCTAAAAGGCCACATTTTACAAGGATAAACTGGGAGTCATTAATAGCTAAGAAAATAGCTTAATTTGTAACTTGCTCTGGGTTTATAGTGTATACTGGGTTATTCTCAATTATATTTTCAGTCTTTGATCTATTCATAAGGATTATCATGTGCCAGTTCTCCTGTATTAAGTATATGACATTTTGGTTCTAAACTGAGCAGCTAATTATAGAGATAAATGTATTTACAAACAAAACTCATCTTCAATTTGTGATATACTTGATAGAGTAATTCTCTTCTTAGTAAATACTTGAAAATAAATACAATCTGTAACCCAAATATCCTGTGGCTTATTTTTAGATATATTGTGTTCACTCCAGGGAGTCACAGATTATAAACAAAAATATAACATCCTATACTATAGCAAATACTGATCTATAAATAAACCTCAGATATTTTATGCTTATTTCATGTTATGCCAATTATGCTTCCTGATTTTTAGATTAACATAAATATGATGTGTGGCACCAAGAAAAGTCAAGTTCTAAACAAACATTTTAGTTTATGAAATTACTTACTCAAATATGATTCAGCTTTTTGCTAATTCTGTCTTCCTGTTTCAGGTTACTCAACAGTGATGTCACAAAATTGACCACGCTGATCACAGTAAGGCCAAAAATGATTCTTTGACTTTTAAGGATGATTTTCTTTTTCTGAGAATAAGAATTGAATTAGAAGATATATACAACTTGAAATTATTATTTCTTTCACCAGCCAGTTGAATGTTTATATTTTCAATGAAATATTTTATACTTTTAAATAAATATTTCAATAATATTGCTTTAAAAGAATTTTTAAAATTTTAAAGTAAAAATTATTTTAAAATATAACTGAAGTTACATTCCTAATTATATTAGTATATTTCAGTATGAATCATACTCTGAACATCATATAATTTTTTAGTTTTCATTTTTAGTAAAATGTGGCAAAAATGTAAGGTAACTCTATATTAGGAAAAAGATATAAAAATAAAATTGCTTGAAACTATCATGTTAGTAAAAATAATTATGGAAACATGTCCTTGAAAGAATTCTCAGGCTTCTTGCTTCTGTTTTCATCAATATTCAAGTGATTTATAAAGCATTTCCCTAATAAAGAGTGTTTTTTTTGGGGGGGGGGTGTTGGGGAGGGAACCCAGGGCCTTGTGCATTGAAGGCAAGCACTCTACCAACTGAGCTATATCCCCAACCCCAAGAGTGGTTTGATAAAGGGTAGTTCTCTTTAAGTAGCTGATACTTTTCCGCTTTAATTTTATTTAAAAGTGTTCTTAATTGTGTGTAAGGAAATATGCTACCGAAAAATAAACTTTTTCCAAGGCCTACATCCACATTACTATAAAATTCCTTTTTATAAAAAATTTAAAAAAAATTTTTTTTTAATATTAGGAATTGAATACAGGGCCTTGAGCATATGGGGCACAAACTGTACCACTGAGCTATGGCCTCAGTCCTGTTATAGAATTCTAACTAGTAAATTCTGAATTACAGACATGAGATTTTACAGGATCTCTGAAAAATCTTATTATATAACAGAAGAATAAGTTTTGAGTAAATTATGTATTCAGTGAACCTACTTCTATAACCCTGTTTTAATTATTCAATAAGTATGGAAACAGTAATCATCAGAAGTGTAAATCCACATGTAGATGATCTTTGTTTTTATCTTCAAATATTTCTTTTGAAAACTTTTATTAAATTTAATATTTTGCAGGATTAGAGAGAATGTTCGCAGTATTATTAAAGGCTTTGTTGTATTTTGTTCATTGATGTTTATAGCATGTTCATTTATTTTGTTACAGGGTTATTTTGTCTTTCTCTGGTTTGTAGCTCTTTGCTTGTTTGTTATGTGAGAGGCTGGATGGGGGTCAAACCCAGAAAACAAGTACTCTACCTCTGAACCATAACTCCAGCCTTTGTTTTTTCTTAATCAGAATTTCATTGTCCTAATGAATATTTTACAACAAAATATTAACATATTTGTGTAGTCACCTTCTGTTTAGCATCTAGTGCTTAACAATCAAAAACGTTTAAGTCATCATTAGATGAAAACTTTTTTTGTTGTTTGTTTTTTTTTTCCAATTTAAAAATGCTGGCTCCTGCAGTTTATTTTTAGGGTAATATGAGGAAAGTATTTCATTGCAAGTGTTTGAAATCCAAGAATTCCAAGAAGAGACATGATATTCAGTATTATCAGACATTAAATAAGTTAAAGTCTAGGGAATATTCATTTGAGAGGTTTACAGGAAGATTGGGTTTTTTGTTTGTTATTTCCACAAGTCCAGAGTGCTGGGAACTCGAACCCGGACCTCCGGCATGAGAGGCAGGTACTCTACGAGATGGGCTATATGGCCTGCACTCATTTGAGAGGTTTATAAATGACTAATATTAGAAATCTTTATTTTTGTACTAGTGGCAGGGTTATGAGACTTTCTCCAGCCCCTTGAGTTAAGAAAAGAGGGTAAATTTCAACATAGATTGAGGTTAAGGGTGCTAATGAGAGTTGTTCAAATGTTGATCATGGGTCTAGAGAAAAATGATTCCAGGAAAGGGCTGATTTATTCAAAGAAAATGGAGCTGTCAGAGGACTAGTCAGAGATCAGCTATGATAATGAGATGACATACTAAGGGTAGAATGTTGTGGTTAGAGAGGGTGATATTATAGAGCTGAAGCTATAGTGGGTATTTATATATTCTGTAATATATACATATTTTTCTCAATTTTTGGAAGTCAGGAAAATTTCTATTATTTTTCCTCTATGTCACAGTCTATAAAAATATTAAAATCTTTTAAATGAAGCCAGGTGTGGTAGTGCATGCCTGTAGTCCCAGCTACTCAGAGGGGTAGAACAAGAGGATCTCAAGTTTGAAATCAGCCTGGGCAACTTGTGGACATGCTATCTGAAAAGTAAAATAATCATCCTAATTGAAATAATTCTTCTTCCCTAATAGTTTGTTCATACATAAATTATATTAATTCTTGGTTGCTGATAAAAATATCTAGTGTTTTTGATATTTATTTTAATATACATCTTCCTACTGTACTCAACAAATGCCTGTTGATAATCATCAATACTACAGAAAGTCCTAAATCAATTAGCATCTTTAGTTTTCCAGTATCAAAATTTAAATGAGGAGGATATTTATACAGGAAAATCCATGATTGAACTATAGAAAACAGAGTAAATAGGAAGGAACATAGTTTTTAGAACCAGATAGAATTTAAGTACTAATACCACTATGTACTACTTATATGATTCAAGCATATCAGTCTCTTTGTACCTCAGCATCTTCACCTATAAAATGATGTATTATATATATTTAAAAGGACTGTTATGAGATTTAAAATATAATGTTCATTACCTTTCTTCCCTCTTAACTCTTAAACTTTATGGCTTGCTCCTTCATAGATACATCAAGGAGCATGAAATCAACCATAAAGATCAGGGATATTTCCTAAACATCCAAATTTATGATACTTATACATTGTAGTTCTTTCATGTACAAGTTTTAGTAAATCTATTTTTACCTTCTACATTACATGTACTAGTGATAACTTTATTGACTTATGTAAGTTCCAGCAAAGAGGCCATTAGAACTATTGTAATGTTATTTTATTTGGGGAAAGGGATTCAGACCTCACTAGAGTGCCAACTTCTTGAAAGGCCAGAATGAACTTTAAAACAGTTCATATTGTACATATTCCCCTTATAAAATGGTTGAGAAAACCAAGGTCTAGAGGGGTAGTGGTATGCATAATAGTCTTTACGTTTGTACTCTGCTATTTGTTGTATAGCAGCTATAATCTTGTGTCAATTAGTTATTCTGAGATTCAAGATTTTTTCTTCTCTAAAAGAGGGATATATTTGTATCTCAGGAGTGCTGTTTAACTTTACTAAATGAAATAAAGTTCATAAAGCACTTACTACAGAGGATGGCACATACCGAATTCTTTTTTTATCATACCATCATCACTTGCCTAAAATTATATAATTATATAATTTGAGAACCTCATTTTGCTTTATTGTATTAAAATTTTTACTATTCTATTTTGTGATCATTTCTTATTTCTTTGAAAGTCAACATTTATTGGAAAGCATAATGAAGTGATTCATAGTTTTCTTCTCAAATCTCTTCAAATCCTTTTTCTCTAAAAGTATGAATACAATTTATTTACATGCAGTTTTGTTTGTATATAATTTCATCACTACAGTGCCTATTGTGGTAATATTATTTTTAAAATGTTCTTATTTGAATGGAGGAAGGAAGGACTGTATAGAGGGAAAAGAGGGTTGGGAGGGGTGGGGGGGAGGGAAAAAAATAACAGAATGAATCAAACAACATTACCCTATGTAAATTTATGATTACACAAATGATATGCCTTGACTCCATGTACAAATAGAGAAACAACATGTATCCCATTTGTTTACAATTAAAGTTCTTATTTAATATTTTGCTATATCCTTAATAATCTATTACAAAAATATCTTTATAATTATAGTGGTCTTTTATGTTTTTATTAAATTCCCTTTCTCCATGATAATTTTATTATAAATATTACTTTAATTTTGTAAAGATTTTATAAATTTTTAACATTTTTCTTTACCAATACAAATATTTAACTTAATAATTGAGATTTAGAGATAATTACTATACAGTTGTATGGTATACTCACTATTAGGAATACCCATGTTAGATTGTATATTTAAAATGCTAGTTACCTACCAATTACTTAATTTTCAAAATTAAGGTTATATGAAATTTAATCTGGCTAGTAAATCGTTCTCTTCTCACACTTTTTAGAACACCAATGTACACTTTACACTTCTGCTGTAAGATGTACATTTATAGAAATGTTAGTCAAGGAGTAGATAAGATACAACCAGAAGTGACAATAACTGATAATTGCCCCATGCTGTTGACTTTCCCCCGTCTTCTGTTTTTCCCCAATGTATCAATCTGGAATAAAAACATCATTTCAGTCTCTTAGAGCTAGTTGTCATGTGACCAAGTTTTGACTAGAGATATATAAGCAGAAGTAGTGTGTGTGCAATGTTCAGAAAGTATCCTTAAAGGAAGGAGGTACACACCCTTGTTTTTTCCCCTTATAAACCATGATATTTGGTAAGTGCTAGGTGCCTAGTGATGTTTTCTTATAATATTAATAATTTTAATATTATTTATGTTTTTCCATTAAATATTTTTAAGAATTATTTTGATACAAGTGTTGAGAAAGGAAGAAGAAAGCTAACATTTATTTGTTCACTGCTTCTTAAGATGCTAGGTGCTTTCTGTTTGAACCTTTAACAATTTTTGAAGACATAGTATTACATTTTTAGGTGACTAAACTGAGATTTGGCAAGGTTAAATGTCTTTCCCAATATGTTCTCTGTGGAAGTTAAGTCATGATTTGAAAAGTACAAAAGTCAACCATTTCTAGAACAAGTCTATTCTATATTAGCTAACCTTTATTTTTCTACTGTTCTAATACCAAATGTGAAGTTATAGTCAATTTTTAAATATCTTAGGCAAAATATAGCAACAGTGCCTAAGCCCAAAGTAAAAGTCTACATATACATTTCTGTATTTTATGGAAACCAATAAATCTAAAAAGATTAAAAATATTAATGAAGTTATAAAATATGTCTTAAATGTTTTGCTTTTGAATTTTTTGAATAATAGCTTCAAAATTATGCAACAACCATTTTAATTACTTTATATAGATTTATTTTACATTGCTATTCCTAAAATGTTTAGTTGGATAAAAGAAACCTTCCATATACCCCTACTTATCTCCTCTAATGATTAATGGAGTTTTAGCTCATGTAATATTTTATATATGAGTGGTCTCTGATATAAATGATCCCAAAAGAAATTAAACTTCTTTGAATGTGTGAAAGTGTCTAATGTTACACAGTCACATGATTTTATTATCTGAAATCCTAAATAAATTCCTACTTAATATATCTCCCTAAACAGAAACATTAACAGGTCCAGGAATAATTATGAAGTGTGAGAGGATATAAAAGAAAACCCAGCTCTGCTTTGCTTTGATGGCTCTTATTGTAATCAGCACAAAGTCTTGCACATATATAAACTCTTATAGAGGAGAATATTTTCTAAATTAAGGCTATATGAAATTTAATCTGGCTAGTAAATCATTCTCTTCTCACGCTTTGTAGAACACCAATGTGCACTTTACACTTTTGCTGTGAGATATACATTTATAGAAATGTTAGTCAAGGAGTGGATAAAACACAAGTGTGGTCTGCAGAAATTGTTTATAGAGATGGGAAAATGGGTGTTGTAGACTGTCCTATGGGATATCTGATATTTTTGTTCTTTTTCTATAAATATACAAAAAAAAATAACTGGAAAAGAAAGGATTTTGAGAAAAATGAAAACTTCTTTGTCGTTATATAGCATCAAAAGTTTACTGAAGTGGGGCTGGGGTTGTAACTCAGTGGTAGAACACTTGCTTAGCATATGTAAGGCACTGGGTTCAATTCTCAGCACCACATATAAATAAGTGACTAATAATAAAGGTCTATGGATATCTAAAAAATATTTTTAAAAGTGTGATGCTTCCTTATGTGAATACATTCTTTTTCTTTTCCTTTCTCCCCTCCTCTCCCCTCCCCTCCTCTTCTCTCCTCTCCCCTCCTCTCCCCTTCCCTCTCCTCTCCTCTCCTCTTCTCTCCTCTTCTCTTTCTCCTCCCCTCCCCTTCTCTTCTCTTCTCTTTTCGTATTAGGCATTGAACCCAGGCCTCACATGTGCTAGGCAAGTACTTAGTCACTGAGCTATATCCCCAGATTTTTTTTTCTTTCATTTTAAGACAGGGTCTTGCCAGCTTGCCCAGGTTGCTCCAAAGTTGCAGTTCTTGTCTTAAACCTCCCAAGCAGCTATAATTACATGTGTGTGCCACGCATCTGGCATAAATACATTTTTAATGCATTCTAAAAAATTACATCGATAAGTATATTGCCATCACAATGCAAGGGAGTATGTATAATCTTAGTGTGTGCAAAGAATACCATATCTAATGCTTGCAGTTGTATTCTTTGATTTCCTTTCGCCTCAAAAGAAACCCTTCAACTTTTGTTCATGAAATTCACGACTTTTGTTTCTTCATTGCCCTTACCACTGAGTATCCCTGTGTGTCTTTGTTTTACCCTAGTAGCTTTATATTTTCAGTGTCAGCTTTATGGAAAGGAAATTTCAGAAACTGTATATATTTGACAATAAATTCAAATGTCACAATTCACTTAAAATATAATGCATAAAACCTCTGGATCCCCAAAGTTAGAAGTAATTTCCCAACCATTTTCTCCCTTCCTACTATTTGATATTTTTGTTATAGTAATATTCTTCAACACTGGGGTTTTTGAACTTAAGTGTGTAAATATATTCTCTTTAGTGGGAAAGAGAGTTTCGGTAAGAATTTTAAAATTTCAACATTAACATGAACATACTCTTAGATCATCTAGGATGCCCATCTTATAACCAATTACTAAGCATTTTCAGGGTATATTTTGTTTTATTATTTCTGTCTATTGAGAAAATGGCAAAGATAGATTTGGTTATGTAAATGGTTCACTTGTACCAAGTGATGACCTGATGACATCAGAATGATCTAAATCAAAGTATATTAATTAGAGAAAGAAATGGTAGGGATCTATAAACATTCAAGGCACACAAGACTATAGCAATGTTAAACCCAAATGCAATTGGAAAATAATGGCAAAGTAGCAATCAGTAACACATTCATATTTTCTAATTTTTTAATTATTATATCCATTACAGTGATCTGTGATCATTTATGTTTGTATTACTAGTTCTGCAGCACAATGAACTCCACCCATATTAGCCAGGAAACTTTTTTTTTCTTTTTTCAGTATTTTACAAAACTGTAACTTTTTGTACTAAAAGCAATTTGAGAGGCATTGATCCCAGGGAAGAGGAGAAAAAGGCAGGAGGAACCAGAAAGGAATACGGAAAGTAAGTAAAGATACCATCTCCTACCTCTGGAATATTTCCCAAAGGCAACAATATTCCTTTACAATTAAGTGGAGGTAAAACGGGCATAAATTAAAATTCTCTAGAATAATATAACAAGTATATTTTCTACTTTTCTATTTCTGTTATGGTAGATTTTTGTATTATGTTTCTAAAACATAATGATCACCTGTCTTGTTGGCTTCTTTAATGTCTTATTTTGTACTTAAATTGAATTACCTATTCCTGAATTTCAGAGCCATTTTAGCCTTGTCCTATCTATGTACATTAATTGCCTTTTACTTTAAAACACACATCTTTTTACTGTGAGAACACTTTTTTTCAGCCACAAAGATGATGATGATTTTGTCTGCATGTCTTTTTCTATACATTTCCTTTCCTTTAAGTGCTACTACCTCTCCTTATCCACTATCAACACATTCTTCTCATGGTCTTGTCTGTTTTGATAGCTACAGCCTTCCTTAAGCTTCCTTTCCTCTCAACTTGTGATCTCCTTTTGCAGCCTCCCAGACCTCTCTTTTAGATTAGAACCTTTTATTTCCAGTTCTCTATATGGCATTTGTACCTGGCTATTCCACAGTCAACTTAATTCAACATATCCATATCTAACTTGAACTCCTTTTCTTTTAATTTCTCACAAACCTTTCCTTCTTTATAAATTCCTTATATTGATCAATAATATCAACATTTACTTAACCACTCAAGCAAAACATTAGTTATCTTCAACTGTGTGAAAAACTCCATCTAATCTTATATAAAATTCTCTTGATTCTCTAGTTGGATTATAGTAAGAAGTTATGTTTGTGGAATGCTTACTGTTTGTGTGGTACTGATTTAGACATTTGGTTCATTTAATCCTCTTAATTTCGAGTTAGACATTATCATTGTCCCTGTTTTGCCTAAGAAACACAGTATGTCTTTGCTAACAGAAGTATATATCACTATTATGAAGCTATCCAGAGAAACCAAAACAAACAAATATGATCAAGCCTGATTTACAAGAAATAAATAAAAGAGCATATTAAGTGATATCACTTAATATGGTAGTGGGGGATATCAATCAGGAACATTCAAACTGTGGGAGACTCTAAAACCTAGTGTCTTTGATAAAAGAATTAAGGGAAGAAAATAGAGGTATATCTCAGTGGTATTCTACATGGTTAGCATGCATGAGGCCCTGGACTCAATCTCCAGCACCAGGAAAAAAAAAAAAAAAAGATTAGTATTGGGCTGAGATGGAAGCACCTACAGATTAAAAGAGACTTTAGAGTTACATGAGCCAATTCCAAGGTATGGATCTTACTTGAGTTCAAATTTAAACAAACAAACAAATTAAAAATATTATAAAGAAATGTGTACACTATGTATTTGGTATTAAAAATTGTTACAAATTGTTTTATATATGATGATAATTTTGTGTGGATTTTTACATAAAAAGAACAAATCTGTACCCCAGTAAAGAATAAGCATCTCTCTCAGAGACAGTCATTTTGTTTAATACCTTTATTTTCTTTCTCTTTATGTGGGCTGAGAATTGAACCCAGTGCCTCACACATGCTAAGCAAGCACTGTACCACTGAGCAGCCCTTCTGAGACAATCTTAAGGGGAAAAAAAAATCACTGTTTTTACTCGGCATCTCTGATAAAAGAGACTTTGCTAAAGGAAGTGATAGAACATAGAGCCAATATAATTAACACATCTAAAATAAATTTTCTTGATTTTGCTAATCTACATTTCTCCAGCATACAAAAATTCATTATTGTTGATTATTGTTTCATAACTTTCTCAGTATTTGGTGTATGCTTTACAGAAATATGGAAAATTCAAGGAAATAAAAACTAACATTTCTAGAACTGTGTAAAAATGTTGATGATAGACATAATAATAAGCAATTGTCAACATTTGAGTGCTTAATTGTGTCAGGAACCCCTTCATGAGTTTATTGCTTTAACATATTTTGTCCCCCTAATAACTTCGTGAGGAGGTAAAATCATTATCCTCATTTTACACGTAGGAAAACAAAGCTATTGAGAAGTACAGCAATTTTCCCAGCGTCATGTGACAGTCAGTGACGTTCTGGGTTCAAATTATGACATTTGACATGGAGCCTAAATCTTTCCTTTTATGCCACACTGCTTCTTTTTTTTGCCATAGTGCTAGATGCTTTTAACATTAATCTCATTCATTTTATTAATCTAGTGATACCTTAATTTCTTATTTGTAAAGTATGATTTTGTCAGGTATGGAATTCTTAGTTAGTAGGTTTTTTTTTTTTTTTTTTTTTAACACTTGTTAATATGTCTTCCACTACCTTTGGCCTTGATTTCAAGTGGAAATTGACTGATAAATATTGGACATTCCTTGTTTCTTCTCCCTTACTGCTTTTGAGATTCTTTCTTTGACTTTCAACAGTTGATTATAATGTATCTTGGTGTGGATCACTTTGAATTCATCCTACATGGAGTTTGTTGACTATGTTCAGAATATGTAGATTCATGTCTTTCCTCTAATTTGGGAAGTTTTCACCAATTATTTCTTCAGATATTGATTCTGCTTCTTTCTTTGTCTCTTCTCATTTCTGCACACTGAAAACAAACATGTTGACCCACTTGTTTGTGTCTCACAGGTTCCATGGACTCCGTTTGCTTTTCTTTATTCTTTTTTTCTTTTTGCTCTTTATATTAGATCATCTCAGTTGACCTCTCTTCAAATTGGCTGTTTCTTTTTTTCTGCCTGCTCACATCTTGTATAACCCCTCTAGTGAATTTTTATTTAGGTATGGTATTTTTTCTTTAGCTCCAGAATTTGTGTTTATTTCCTTTTGAAATTTCTCTTTGCCGATATCCTTATTCATACATTGCTTTCCCTTTTTTTTTTTTTTTGTTCTTTGTCTATGGTTTCCTTAAGCTTTTTGAACGTATTTTCAAAAGGGAATTTGTTACTAGTAGACTTGCCTTATAAGAAATGCTAATGGGATTTCTTCATGCTAAAATGAAATAACTGTAGATGATAACGTAAGACATCTGAAGAAACCAAAAACTCCAGTAAGTGTACTACATAGGTAAATATGGAGGAAACACAGAATGTTGAAGGAAAGAGTACAAAGCCAGTGTCATTGGAATACAGAGAGCAAAGATTATGGTATGAATTCAGTAACTAGAAGATATAGGCTATACAGGACCAAAATAAGAATTTTTGTTTTCTTAACCCTAACAGTAATATGAAATGTTAAAAGTATGTTTAAATTGTCAATAACCCCCGCCTTTTTTTGTTTGTTTGTTTTTTTGATGCTGGGTATTGAACCCAGGGTCTTATGCATTATAAATATACATGCTACCACTCAGCTACACCTAGGCCCCCAATTTCCTAACTTTAATTGAAACTTAGATTTAGGAATTTTCTCAAGGTCATACAGTGAGTAAATGGTAAAACAAGAATTATGACTCAAGAATGTCCGTATTTAACATCTGGACCACCTCATTTCTTAAAAAATACAAATCTAGAAAATATGTAAGAAATCATAAGCTTGAAATTTCTGTAAGTTATTTTTTATTTCAACAGATGATTAGTTGAATACCTACTATGTTTGAAGGGTATGGTTTTACCCATTGTAAATATAGTCAATTATATTAATTTTTTTTATCTTTGCTTGTGACTTGTTGCTTCTCAGTTAAATTAGTGAACCTGAGTGATCAACAGTGATTATTACAACAGATGTATTCTATCTGCTTTTAGGATTTCTTCAACCTTTCAGTTCCTGCCCTCTAAAGAATTAAAACAAAGGCTAATTATGTGGTAGTTTCCAAGTATTATTTTATTAGACTTACTAATATTATGGTCCAGCTGGGTACAGTAGCATGCTTCCGTAATCCTAGCAACTCAGGAGGCTGAGGCAGAAGGATTGAAAGTTCAAAGCTAACCTCAGCAACTTAGTGAAATCCTGTCTCAAAAAGAAAAGTAAAGCAGGGCGGGGAGGGGGGGGGGGTCGGCACTCAGATGTAGCTCAGTGGGAGAGCACTCAGTACCAATCAATCAATCAGTGACTGTGTTCCAAATTGACATAATTAATAAGGATCAAAACTAGGTGTGTTAGTCAGTGATTCATCACCATGACCAAAATCCCTGACAACAGATTTAAGGAGGAAAAGTGTATTTGGGGCATATGGTTTCATAGGTCTCAGCCCATGGTCAGCCAGCTCATTGCTCTGGGGGAAGGTTGTGGTGGAGGAAGGCTGCTCAGCTTATGACAGCTGGGAAGAAAGAGCAAGTAAGGTACCAAAGACAAAACATAAACCGCAAAGGCATGCCCCAGTGACTTCCTCCAGCTATACCCTACCTGTCTACAGTTACTGCTTAGTACAGTGGTCTTTTCAAATTATAAATATATCAAATGGATCAATTAACTGATTAGGTTACAGTTCTCATAATCTAATCATTTTACCTCTGAACATTACTGCATTGTCTCAGACATGTGCTTTTGGAAGATACCCCCTAGACCATAACCCTTGGATTCAAATTCATGTTTCTCTAACTAAAAACCATGTTGTTTCTACTGTAGTGCACTCAGAGAATATAAAACTACTTTGTGTTCAAGATGTGATAGATATATTTTGAAGCAGAAACAATAATGCTGAATAAATACTTGCTAGCTGTTCATGTGATAGAAATAATATGGAATAAAAGAATAAGCCATTGTGCTATGGTTTAAATGTTCCCTCCAAAATTCATGTTGAAATTTAATTATTATTGTAACATTATTAAGAACTCAGACCTTTAAGAGATGATTATGTTATGGGGCACTGACCTCATCATTTATTAAGGCCTTTAACATGGAAATTTATTTATAAAGAAGGGAGTTTCACTGTTTCCCCTACCACACTGTTTCTTCTTCCACACACATGCATACTCTCTCCGTGATGCCTTCACCATGTTGTGATGCAGCAAGAAGACCCTCATTAGATGCAGCAATTTCATCGTGTACATTCCATCCTACAGAACCATGATCCGAGTAATTTTTTTGTAATTTACCCAGTCTGTGCTCTTCTATTATGAAGTGGAAAATCCACTAAGACACAGTGTGTGCCCTGAGTTAATTTTGTAAGAGACATTCTTAAACCAGTTTATACACTTCCAATCTCTGTCTTATTATTTTTGTTCTTGTATACTTTGGTTAATAGTATTAAGAGAAGAGACATGAAGCAACTCATCAAAAGGAAAGTTGTTTACTCTCAATGATTCTGCTTGGCAAAAATTCCCTCAATAGAAATTGTGAGCTATTCATTAACTTAATCAATATATGGTGTGCCTGTATTCAGTTACTCATTCATGCATTTGTTTATTCATTGGTTTTTAGTGCTTTATGAATCTATAGACCGAGAATCAAAGGGAAGAGTTTAGAAAGTTAAATTGTATGAACTCTAGGCAGAGACCTCAAGAGAGTGCAAACTTATAAATAAAGGCAGAGTGAACTCATGTCAAGATATGACATAATTTAGGATATAAGTATGCTAAAAGAACTGAAGAAACTGAAGGAGAAAGGGTCATTTCCTTCTTAACAGTTAATATAAATTTTTAGTAAAAAGGATAGTATGGTATTATACAAAGGATTTAATATAGAAAAAGTATAAAAAAGATACAATAAAAGAAAAATAACAGCAGCAATAGCAACTGCAGCATCGTTTCAAGTGAGGATAGCAAACCTGTATATATATTCAACCTTTAAAGTGAATTGCAGAACTTTTTTCCCTGAAACTGGCTTCTTCTTACAGGAAATTTTCAAAATAGAAAAGCCTTTGTGAGATTCAAGGAGAGTACGGTAGACTTCTGATGAAAATGATTGATTTAATGTACATGTTTATCTCAACTAACTGCTAAGGCCCTGCTAGTTTGATAGAAAAAGATTTTTAAGTAAGTATAATCAAAGAAAAAGGAGAGGAATAACAACACTCTGGAAGTTGGAGAAATGAGTATTAATTGATTTACCAGATTGAGACAACTAAATAACTAAATAATCAGCTAACAGTGATCAAACCAAGAAAAATACAGTTAACATCTTTGAAACCTCTCAGCAGTGAGCAGTTTTAGGTCTCTCTGGGGAGAAGGGGTTAGTTACTGGTGTAAGTGAAACTCTACATACCAAAACTTTATGAAAATTTATAATGTTTATTAAAATTCATTAAATAAGAAAAGTGTGTTTACCCAGTTAACTTCCTCAGATCTGTTTCACTTTTAACACGGTCAGGTAGCAGTTCCTCAGTCATATACTAGAAGACTAAAGTTTATCCTTTGGAGTGCATAAAACTGAGTCTTGGACTTAGGGAAATGAAACACCTGTCTGGTGATCTTAAGTATATTCACATTGTTGTGTGATCATCACTGTCATTCATCTCCAGAATTCTTTGCATCTTATAAAACTGAAAATCTGTGCCCATCAAACAATAACATCCATTCTTTCTCTCCTCTAGATCCTGACAACCACCACTCTATTTTTCTGTTTTTATTAATTTAATCACTCTAAGTACCTCATGCAAATGAGATCATATAGTAATTATCTTTTTGTGACTGGTTTATTTCTCTTAGTGTAATGTCCTGAAGGTTCATCCACATAACATATTCCAGAATTACTTTTTTTTTTTTTAGATTTTCTTCATTTAAAAAAAAAATTGTTCTAATTGGTTATACGTGACAGGAGAAAGCATCTTGACATATTGTATACAAATGGAGCATAACTTCTCATTCCTCTGTACTTGGTGCTGAGTCACACCAGTAGTGTGATCATACATGTATATAGGGTAATAATGTCTGTCTCATTCTAACGTCCTTCCCATCCCCACTGCCCCACCCCTCCTCTCTGCACAATCCAAAGTTCCTTCATTCTTCCCTAACCACCTTCCCAACATCATGGATCAGCATCTGATTTTCAGAGAAAACATTCAGCCTTTGGTTTTTTGGATTGGCTTATTTCACTTAGCATGATATTCTCTAGTTCCATCTATTCACCTGCAAATACCATAATTTTATTCTTCTTCTTTAAGGCTGAGTAATATTCCATTGTGTATATGTACCACATTTTCTTTATCCATTCATCTGTTGAAGGGCATCTAGGTTTGTACCAGAATTTCTTTAAGGCTGAATAATATTCCTGTGTGTGTATGTGTTTTCCAAATTTTGTTTGTGTTTTCAGTTTTGAATGGACCCTTGAGTTACTTCCATTTCCTCACTATTATGTAATATTTTAAAATCGCAATATTTTAAAATCATGGTTTACTTTTGTTTATTAAGCATAGATTAAAATTTTACATTATGGCAACATTTAAAAGTTAAAAACTGCTTTCATATGCTATGTTTGAAGTTCTTTCAGTGTCATCAAATAAACTGGTTTGTTTTTATTATTTTCATACTCATTCAAGAATTACATCATTTGACTTTTCATATAAAAATTATCATTACATCTCCTCTTTTTAAGATTGGTTTTTGAATAAAGACATCTTTTTTTTTTTTTTTTTTCTTTTTTGTGGTGCTGGGGATTGAATGTGAGGCAAGCACACTACCAACTGAGCTATATCCCCAACCCAAACAAAGACATGTTAATGTGCTACGTAAGAACTTTGGATAAATACAGCTGAGGAATTTAATGAAGATTTTCTTGAAGTGAATTTGCTGAGTTGTTGTTTTATATCCTTCAGTGGCTTTCATTTCTCTGTCAATACACCTTATGCTTCTACTCTTCAATAAATTAAAAAATGTAAAAACATCAGAACTATCATGTAAACTAATAGCATTGTTTACCTGTGTTTTACAGTCTTTGGGTATTCTAATCTGATTGCTACCACTACGCATGATATGCATTATAGTCTTCAGAGGCCTGTTTTTTGTTTATTACTAAGAAATGTATTATCTTTTTTATTATTAAAAATGAAAATTAAACATACTATTTCCTCATTTAGTAAAAATATGAATACTTTGAAACATTTTATGAAACTCTTTGAGATGTTTCTGTTTAAAGTATCAGATTGTGAGCTCCTTGTAGACAAAACTACCTTATATTTCATGTCTGTTCAGGGTTGGAACTTAAGCCCTCAAACTTGTTTAAATAAATATTTGTTTAATTGAATGGGTTTTTAATGTGTTTATAGTTAGTTGCTCATGGGATCCACAAATTTGTGTATAGTATAATTTTTTTATATACTGCAATTCAGTTTATTTTAAATTATTGTTTTCTAATGTGCCATTTAAAAATAAGTCACTAATATATGAGGACTTGGGAATCAATTACCAAATCACCATTGCAGCAATAAACCACTTCCACCTTATAGTTAACACTGGCTAAGGAATCAAACAATTGTAGTAACTCCAGACCTCTTCTTAACAAGGGTTTTGCTATGAAAGGTGGAAAAATAATTGGTTTTACTTTAGTTAAATGTTAATAATAGAAAATATTGTATCTTTAATGAGAGCTGAATTCATTATATGAAGTTGTATTTGCATTTTCATATCTTAACACTAAACATTTAATCCATTTTATTTGTCTTATTTTAAATACTATACCATAACAGTTCTACATGCTGAATATTGTTTTTTTAAGGGAAATATTTTTTTAAAAAATAATATTTGTTGTCATTGGACCTTTATTTTACTTATTTATATGTGGTGCTGAGAATTGAACCCAGTGCATTGCACATGCTAGGCAAGCACTGTGCCACTGAGCTACAACCCCAGTTCTGCATGGGGAACATTGAACTTATTTAGTTGGATAAAGTTTGCTATTATCATATTCTTCAAATAAAAGTATATGTTACTATGAAATAAGTGATTTTAGAGATAAAATTTCATTAATGCATAGAAATATTTTTTCCCAAAGAATAAGAATTTATCAAGCTTGAGTATCTGTAACATGTGCCATTTTAATTATGTGTTTATTTGAACATAATGTTAATTTTAAGTTAGGACTGCAGAATTAAAAGTAATAAACTCTGGCATATGATTTTAATTTATTATCAGCACACTTTTTGAATGAAAGAAATAAGATAAATTATCATAAGTTAAATTCCCTGTTATATGTTTGTTAAAAATTAGAATTTTATAGAAAATTAGAATTGTTTTCTAATTTAAAAACTATTTTTTGAGTAAGAATCTTCTCAGAATACAATTTAAATTATAATTTAATGTTTTGTAAAACAAAATTGGTTTCCTTTTTGGCTTTATACATCCCTCCAGAATCATACTTTTAAAATCCTCTTTATATTTGACATGATGCCATAGAAATACATAGGAAGTTTTTATTTGGAATTATGGGGAAACATTATGTGAAATTAATAGTATGCAATATGAACACTTTTAATTTGAATGTGGCCTCTTTTTAAATTAGGAAACCCCCTCATAATACATTTTTCTTTTCACCACAGTTTCAGATTAGATTAGACTAGATCTAATTAGATTGGGTCAGTATAGAGTTACCTTTTCTTGGAAATGATGTTAAGTAATGATTTCCTTGGTATGTAGCTTGGTCTACAGTAAAAGGAAGTTTTTTTTATTGTTTATATGTGCATTCACTTTTATCTCACCAATAAGTTTTGATATGCTTAAATATGGAAATTGTATCTCTTTTGGCTTCTTCCTAGTTCTTATTAAAGGATATTTAATGAATGACCAGTTAATGGCCGACACAGGATCAGGAGTACAAGGTTAATTCTGAAATTGCAGATTCTGCCTTCAGTTTTGTGACAGTTGTATCATTTCTCATATCTGTTGGGTTAAAGTAATCATTCTTATTTTTTATAATAAAGAACTTTATATACTTCTCAACTTTTCATATGTATAAAAACATTAAATCAGCAGGATTAAAACTATTTTAAAAGATTGTAACTTCAGGTTTGTGGGAAAATTAAGATAATGTGTTCATATAAAGCTAAAAAGAATTTTAAAATGCTTCTTAAGTCCTATATTTTCATTTTGAAAAACCCAAACTTCAGAGTGACTTGGTCTGTATTAAACAGCTAGTTTAAGGTAGAGACTCTTGTATGAGGATCTAATTGAGTTCCGTGTTTGTTTCTGAAAATTAGGTGACTTTCTTTTAATGTATTCTCCCTTTCTTTTATTGTTTTAGAAACAGGATCACATTTCAGTCTTCTTTCTCTTCATAGTATCACCATTTCCCACATCAAGATATGAACTCCTGGCATCACTTTAGATTACTGTCTTTCTCTGGCTCCAGATAATCAAAACTTAAAAGTGCCCGTGATCTGTCTTCAATATCTTTTACAGCCTTTGTTTTCCTTTCATTCCCATTACTATCCTATTCAGTTCATGCTTAGATAGTTGTATTAGTTTACTTACTAGTTTCTTTGTATCCAGTATCATGTCTCCTCTTACTCATTGTGGATAACATTGCCACATTAACATATCTGAAATCATGATTTCTTTCTTACCAGTATGTTTATGTTATTCTCCTTTTCTGGAAAATTCTCACTGCCTTTTCATGTATATGTATATCCTTCAAGACCCAACTCAAATCTTATTTTCTTCTCAATACTGGCCTAAAGGGAGTACAGTGTGCAAAATCTGGAGTCAGGTAGTATCTGTAATCATTTGACATCTGAACACATGGTATCCAATTATCATAAAGTGCTAGAGGAGAAGAATTTGGATGTCATTTATTCTCATCCTTACTTTTGAATAAGTAGTTTCCTGGGGTTAAAAGTATTTGAAGGGTTCAGGGTAGAAATGTAAGTCGACTAAGTCTTCTAACCCCTTAATTCCAGAATTCTTTCTTGTGTAACCCTTCCTCTCACTGTGAAGTGCCTTGTCTTTTTAGATGTTTCATGAGTAAATTTATTATTTCACTAGCTTGAAGCCAAAAATCTTGTTTTACTCTTTTGTACTTCCCATAATATTTTACACATCAATAGGCCTTAATTCACTCTTTATTTGTAGAGAATAATTACTTTCAGATAAAAGTAACATTTTAAATAAAATTTTATTTCCATTTGTACAGATATTAATGGCCAAGGATTACACTGCTTTTTGTTTAAAAGGGATGGAAGATATGTTTTTAATAGTTCTTGGTAGTTAACATTGATTTCCAAGGCTTTGTTAAACAAAATTAGTGGGAAATAAAAATATAATTGAAAAATTCTCTGGTTGTATTTTTACTGCTAGGGAAATTGGTTTCACTTGTTTACAATGTTAAAAACACTGACTAGAGTATAAAACTAGAAACTTTTTCAACATTTTTCATTGTTTTAATGTTTTCAATTTCTAAGGGAATAAAATGTTTTATAAAAAATAATTTAGAGGGGTGAGGATGTATCTAAATGGTAGAGCACTTGTCTAGCTTGCACCCTAGGTTTGATTCTCAGCACTTCAGAAAAATAATTTTGTAGCAGATTGTATTAAATGTAGATATGATAGAATTCTGTTGTCTTAGTTATGAAGCCACTATTGAAAACCTTGTATAATCTTATAGGTTTTAATGTTTTATGAATATACCTGGTTTAAAATATGTAAGTAAAGCAACAGGAATTGTAGGAAATATATACCATTTAAAGTTCTTTTGCAACTTAGCATTAATAAAAATGTTACATTAAGGGCAGCTTAAATATCTATCAGGTAAATAAAGCATGGGCTTCGTGCTCATATTTGGGGATATATGTATCATCTGCTGTAGATGTTTTACAGAGGTGATGTCAAGGTGAAAGCAGGCTTTCAGAATGGTTGGAAATCATTGATATTCTGACTTGGAGGCTGTAAATGGCTCAGTGGCAGATGGAGTCTTTGTCAAGGAAGAAAAATGGTAGCTTTGGAGCACATAGATGTTTTGCTAGCAGCTCAGTACATAGGCTGTGACCTTCTAGTATTCAAGAGTCCTTTCTATGCTGTAATAAATTGTCCTCAGCTTTTATTCACCTCAAGTAGATAAGCAGTAGTCATCACATTTTAGTACAAATTGAGGTGTTTCATTATGAAGAAGTATAAATATGTTTAATAGTCTAATTTTCAGAGAAGTAAGCTTTTAAGGGAACCTGGATTTCTTGATATCAGAAATATTTCTCTTGATTTTCAGGAGTATATATGTTTGAAAACATTTGTTTTATGATCACAGAATATTAAAGCTTGGAAGGGTGTAAAAAAATCCTAAACAACCCACTTATTTTACAGAAGAAGAGACCAAGGCTCAGAGGCTATGAGTTAACTGTGACCACTTAGCTAGTTCATGATTTTTAGATTATGGCTTTTTGTACTTAAAAAGTATCTTTACTTTTGAAGGTAAAACTAACTTTAAATACAACTTAGAATACTACAGAATACATCTACTTATTCATGACACCTGCATAATGATAGTGGATAATTTTAGTCTTTTAGTTACTATACAATTGCAGATCATTTTATTGGAAAGAATTCAGGGTTTTTATTTTAATTTGGTCAGTAGACTGCTGTATAGAATTTTTTTTTTTTTTTTTGCTGGAGGGTTTATTACTTGGATTATAAAGTTACATATGACCAAACTGTTTTTATTCCTTAATAAGTATATTTTATGAATACTAATTGAAGTATAAATGATCCTGACTTACAGTGATTCTGCTTATGATTTTTCAACTTTATAGTGGTATGAGAATGACATGCATTCGGTAGAAAATTAAGTTTGATCTTTTCCTGGGCTACTGATATATTGTAATATACTCTCTTGATACTGAGCAGCTGGAAGTGAGTCACAGCGCCCAGTCCATGCAATCGTGAGAATAAAAAAACAGTACTCTATGGTATTGTCTTGCTAAGCAATGATATTTGGTAGCTCAGGTATATTAAATGCATTTTTTATTCATGACATTTTCTACCTACAATGGGTATATTGGGACATAACCCCATTGAGTCTAGGAACATTTGTATATACTGTGTTGATTCTTAATTGTTTTCTTTTTTTAAAGAAATAGTTGCAAATTGTATACTGAGATATTTTGAAATTTTTTTACATGTGTCAGAATTCGTTTTTAGAGGATTTTATGTTCCTATAAGAGTATGGTATCATGTATGTTCAACTGAATAGCTGACATTTATTAAAGAACAACATCATCACTAAAATTAGAAATGGAAGCATTACACTCCTAAAATCTACTACAAGCACTTGACAGTTGCTAAAGTTATAGAAAGGAATCAATCATTACAGCATTGAAGAAGATGACACTTTGCTTTAGAGAATGAAGGTTGCTACATTCATTACTTCAGGTTGTAGTTTTTTTGCCAGCCAGTGCCTAAAGAAGTACAGTTAAAGAGAAATTTGTAACAATTGTTATACTAAAATGTTGTCTGTGCATTTTCTATAGATAAAATCACAAAACATTTTTGTGATTGTTTTTGATTAAGAGAAAATTTTGGAAAGTTAGAGCAGAAAGCTTCCAAAATCCTGAAATAAATTTTTGTTGTTATTTTGGTTAACAATAAAACTGATCTTGGCTAGGTGTGTTGGCTTTACACCAGTAATCCCAGCAGCTTGGGAGGCTGTGGCAGGAGGACTGTAAGTTCAAAGCCAGCCTCAGCAACTCAGTGAGGCTCTGAGCAATTCAGTGAGACCCTGTCTCTAATATAAAAAAGGGCTGGGAATATGGCTCAGTGATTGAGTGCCTCTGGGTTAAATCCCTAGTATCAAAAACAAAACAAAATAATACCAAAAGCCCCAAACTGATCAGATTTTATATAGAATGTGGATATGAAAAGTATGAACCGTATTATAAATGAAATTACTATTCTTACAGATTGATATGTTGATTTGTAATTATTTCACCTATTATCTACTCTAATACTCTAACATGGAATAAATTAATTGATACAGGTTAAATGATGATCACTAAATTATTGAACAACTAATTAGTAGGTTCATATTTACACACAAGTACTAAGTATAAAAAAAAAGACTGCACTCATAGGGCTTACCTTCTATAGGTGAGACAAATAAGTTAATATTTAATATATTAGATAGCAACCAACACTATGAAAAAAAGTAAAGTAAATTAAGGATCATGAGTGCTGGGGGTGTAAGTTAACATTCGTTAGAGTTGTCAAAGGCCTCTCTAATAAAATGATAGGTTAGCCAAGATCTTAAGGAAATAGGGAGCAAAGTATGCAGATACCCAAGTGGAGATTCTTTCCAAGGAAACAGTAAATGTCAGCACACTGAGAGGAAATTGTGTTTGGCATATTATAATAATGGTAAGGAAACCAGTATGACTGGACTGGAGTTGTGTAAGTGATGAACAAAAGTTATAAATGAAGCCAGAGAGATTTCACATAACCAGCATTTAAGTCTTTTTTTTTTAAGAGAAGATTGAAAAAACCATGTTCTCTAAGCTTAACTAAAGCCCATATGTCAAACCAGTGGTACCCAAAGTAATTTTGGTAGAACATTGTTTATATGGAATATTAAAAGAAAAGAAGATTCCATGGTTCAATACATTTGGAAGACAGGATTATTGTTAAACAAAGTTAAACAGGTTTTGTTTTAATAACTTTCTGAGTATCCTTTAATGTGCTAATGTGTTTTGTGAATTTCCAACTTACTTGATCCTTCCTTCAAAGAGCATCTTCTCAGACTAGTGTTTTTCATGTTTTGGTTAACTACAGGTTAAAAGGGTCTTTCCACAATAGCTATTCCATAACTTTATCTACTTTCATTAAGGACATACCTCTTCCTCTCTGCTTTTTCAGTACAGATTACACACCTCTCTCTCTCTCTCTCTCTCTCTCTCTCTCTCTCTCTCTCTCTCTCTCTCTCTCTCTCTCTCTCTGTCTCCAATCTATTCGTTCTTCTTTATTCATGATGCCTAAATGTAGGTTTGCATCATGTCCTACCTGGACTGTCACAGTAGTTGGCTAACTGGTTTCTCTGCCTCTAGTCTTGTCCATATTCATCATCCTCATTGACGATTTAATTGACATCACAAATCTAACTAAGTTATTCACCTACTCAAATCCTTTACCAGCTTTCAATCACTCCAAAATTAATCTCATTTACAGGGCATATGAAATCTTTCACAATCTGTCCCCTGCCTTCATCTAAAATTATGCCCCAATCTCCCATTCTTAATGCTCTCCAAATTTAAAACCACTTTTATACTTGAAGCAGGTAATGGATATACAGTCCTTTTGCCTTTATTCATTGCTGTTAGCTCTTCCTGACATAGCCTCCTTCTGTGAGCAGCCTAATTCTCCATTCTTAAAGGTTTAGAGCAGATGTAATCTTCTTCAAGAACACTCTCCAGATCTTCCTGGGTATAACTCATAAATCTATCAAAAAACACTTTTAAAATGAAATAAAAATATGTATTTGTGTTTTTTCCACTCTCCAGATCCTGTGCCTCTTAGCTGTGTTAAGTGCCTAATACCTTAAATGAATACCCAAATTAACTTCAGTAAGTAGTTGAAAAGATCAATCAGTTTCCCTATTTTCTCTATGGATTATAGATTTAAGTGTAAAACTACACAATTTTTGTGAGAAAATGGGGAAATCTATAAGACCAACTTAGTGAAGAGTTCTTATATGTGACACAAAAACGTGATCTGTAAAAGAAAAAACATTAGTTAAATGGGTATTTGTTTTGCAAAAGACCCTATTAAGATGAAAAATGGACAAACTACATATTGTGAGGAAGTGTTTGAAAACTACATATCTGACAAAGGAATCATATTTAGGATACAAAAATATCTCTCAAAATTCAATACTTAAAATCAAACAGTCCCATTAGAAAAATGGGCAAAAGCTATGAAGAACCATTTCATCAAGGAGGATATATAGATGTCAAATGAACTCATGAAAAGATGTTTAATTATCACTAGCCATCAGGCAAACGAAAAAATATCAGTTCATTGAAATACCTGTCAGAACAACTAAAATAAAACAAAAATAATCACAATACTAAATCCTGGCAAAGATGTGGAGAAACTAGACTCTAATACATTGCTGACGGGAATATAAAGTGGTACAACCACTCTTTAAAGTAGTTCAGTAGCTTATTAAAAAAAGATATACAAAACTGAACACACACTTAAAAGTTAGAGTTGGTGAAGGGGGTATGACTATGAAGAGTAGCATAAGAGAGATCTTTCTGGTGATGTTCTTGATTGTAGGTTACATGAATGTACACATGTAATACAACTACATGAACTCACATACACATTTGTAATTAGTTTACTGGTTTTTATTATTGAACCTACATCATTATGTAAGGTACAACCATTGGGAAAACTGGGTTAATAGGTACCTTGGACTTCATTGTAGTATTCTTTCAACTTCCTCAAAAAAATATAGTTATTTCAAAATAAAATGTGGAAGAAAAGTATTATTTGGTTTTTTCCTTCTACCTCCCCAGCCGTTTCTGTGAAAAAGTTTCATTTCCTCACTAAATTTAGACTTTTTTTTCATGCTTTTTTATTTTTATCATCTTCTGCTTTATTCTGAGATTTGTGTCATTGATCTTTTGTAAGATACAGTCATTATCTCCTTCTGACAGGTGAACTTCATTGTTATCTATAGGATTGTCCTGTCCTAAATAAAATGATTAGAAGAAATACAAACAAAACATTCGCACACCTCCCTCAAGTTGTATTGGCATATTAGAGATACATCCATGTTAATATGTATAGCTCTAGTTCATTAATTTTAATTGCTACCTAGAATTTCATTATAAAAACATGTCTCAGTAGTTTTACTTTTTCTTTCTCTAGTATTTCCTGGCTTTTTTCTTTTTCTTTTTCTTTTAATGGTGCTGGGAATCAAATCCAGGGTCTCTTGCTTGCTAGGGAAGTGGTCTGTCACTAAGCTATATCCCCAGCCCACAATTAACATCCTTATGCATAACTCCTTTTATATTATATGGGACTCTTTCTGGGTTAGACATCTAGAAATGGAATTACTATCTTATATATAGGCTACATGCAGTTTTGACTTTATATATTGCTTAACATCTTTCTACATGTATTGTAGCAGTTTCCACCACCAGTGTAAAAGGATTTCTTGATGTGTTTGGCATCTGTTTAATTTTTGCCTTTCTATTCTCTCCCTCTATAGAACCTGCTATGATGTCTAATAGATTTTACTCCCACAATATACTTTATTTCTTGCTCTACCTTGACCAGTCAAGAAATAAAAACAATTATGATTCATTTTGGCTTTCATAGCTTTCATATTCATCTCTTCTTTGTGACTCTTCTGTGTAACCTTAGTACAGAAACTTGCTCTTAAACTATTTCATAGACCAAATATTGCAACATCTTTATTGGAAATCTCTTCCTGCTCCAACTTATCCCACTTGAAACTGCTAGATCAATATTTCTAATGCAAGTAGTCTACCATTGTTTGAAGCATTACTTTTGAAAACCTTAGTATGGCATTCACAGTTGTTTCCAATAAGATCCTAAGCTACCTTTTCAGCCATATCTTCCTCCCACCAAGTTTTACATGTGCTCTGTGTACTTGCCAGACTGCATTATTTTTGTTTATTTGTTGATTGATGTATTCAAATAATAGATATTTAATGACCTCTTATAGTGCTGTATATCTGTGCAGCTATATTGACATTGTTTTGTTGGTGCAAATCATGATTCTTCTATGAGGGAACTTGCATACCACCGCAAGCTAATCTTTGAATATATTCAGTGCTTTTTTGGTATATATGTTTCCCCTTCACTTAAGAAATCTCTTTTCCTAGTTCCACCATCTGGCCATCTTTTCCATTCAAATGCCTTACACTTTTCAAGGCCTACTTTAGATGTTACCTTTTCATGAATCCTCTTCTGTCATCTTCCATTCCCTTTTGCTCCCATTGTACTTTAATTATACCATTCTGATGGCACTTAGTATGTTACATGAATTTGTCTTATCCTTCCAAGAAATTGAGTACTTTGTCCACTCAACTCTTATTAGTCTTATAACACTTAATATAGGCTTTGTATTCAATAATTACAATAATTTAGTCAAAGATAACATTATTAATTAAATCCAACTTCATCAATTGGACCTATTTTTTAAAAATAAATTCAAATTAGGAAAAATAATTACATAATTTTAATTTGGTATTCTTAAAACACTGCAGAGTAAACTTTAGGACTTGCTTTAATACACAGTAAGTGTGATTAGTGTGAACAACTTTTCTGTTTGTTTTTTGATTCTTAAGTAGTTACCTTTTCTAAAAGCAGACCATACTCTGGATCCTGCTTTTCATCTTCCCAAGAAACTGGAACAACAAGCAAGCACCACCCCACCTGGCTTGGTTGGTTCTCTTGAGTTACCTTGGTAGCTGGCTGGGTGCTTTCTTAACCACAAAGAGCAGCTCTGTGTTTATTTTTTACTGTACTGGTCTTCTTCACAAGATTTTGTTTGAAGAAAGAACTCTTATGCTAAAATAATTTGAAATTTTTGCCAAGATAGCACTAAGTACTTCAGTTTTACCTATTAATATGAAACTTTTATGAAAAAGGTATTATTCTGGCCCTCTTACTCCTTATATTACCATTAAATTCAAATCAGTAGTCCATTGAATGAGACTTTAAATGATGAAGCAAATGGTAAACAATGCACTTTGGGTTTAACAAATAGTTTGTTTGCTGAATATTCTGACCCCCACCCACCCCCCCCTGCCAGTACTGAGGATTGAACCCTTAGCACTTTATTATTGAGCTTCATCCCCCCCCCTTTTTTTTTTTTTTAATGTTTTATTTTGAGGCGGAGTCTCACTAAATTGCCTAGGCTGGCCTTCAACTTGCAATCCTCCTTCTCAGCCTTCTGTGTAGCTGGGATTAAAAGTGTGTGTGTCCCATGAAGATTCGGTGTTTTAATATGGAGTTTTGAGAAGTTATTAGAATATCAGAGATTACTGGAATTGGTGTATAGATATTTGGTACATTGAAGAATTTTTTAGGTTAGAGCATCTTAAACTTTAGTGTGCAAAAGATTCTGATTCATTAGGTCTGGACTGGGGCCTAAGAGTTCACATTTTTAACAAATAATTTCAGTGTTGCTGGTGTGTCACTTTAAGTAGTAAGAATCTAGATGACCTTTCAATTTTAGGATTGCATCTTTTGTCCTAATAAAGTTGATTTTTGGTATTGCTGTAGACATTTATTTAAACAGTCTGATTCTCTAGTCTGATCTGTGTTTTACCATTTTAATAGAAGTTTCTGAGTTTTAGGGAATATGTGGATTATGGATTAATGATTGCTCTGGGATTATGGGATTCTTTGCTTAAAGTTATCCTTTAGTATATCAATTCATTCATTCATTCATTCATTCAGCATACCCCATAGGACCCAAAGCCTCATGCATGTTAGGCAAGTGCTTTCCCACTGAGCTAACACCTCTAGTCCTAAGATTTTTATAATAACCTTGACAGCTATGACACTGTCAGTGACAACTTTAGAAAGAGTTTAAATTAATAAGGAACCTCTTAATTGCTTTTCTAACAAAACTAGAATTCATCTAGCCTTTTGTTAGTTTAGCAGGATATTTTTTAAGACATAAATGTATTATAAAAATAAAATTAAAAAACATCTTCTAGTTGACTTTGTTTTAGTTGTAAGTACTGCTTTTTGTTTCTTTTGTAAAGCTGTTATTATGAATTAGTTGCACTTATATACTGCAGAGGTTAGGCTATTAACTTCAGCTGTAGCACAGGTGAATTGAAAATCTAATGTGTAAATAGACAACCAATAGGATAGCTAGCTCTGTAGTTAACTTAAACATATATAAATTGACTTGGGGTGATATTAATACTTATCTTTAATATAAATATCAAAAACTGATTAAGTCTTTTTGCTTTTACAGAAAATTATAACTTGGTTATAAATCTTTAAGAAAGTTCTCAGAATTGTTTGTTTTTGACAAATGGAAATTAGACCAAGACAGTAAAACATTTTTGGGGGGAAAATATGATTTTATTTAAAAAAAATAATTTTATGTTGATAGTTATTATATTATCCCTACATTATTTCAATTAATAATTATCAGTGGTAGAAAGTGCTGGAGGATTTATATTATTACAAAAGTGACTTTAAAATACATTTATTATCATTTTATTATTTCTTATTAAATAAGCAATCACCTCACAGGAGTTTTCATATGGAATTTATGGCAAATGCTGATAAAATTTTTTCAGATGTGGTCCAACAATTGTATATAGAAACAAACCTCCTTTGTTTCTTCTGGTAGCATCCATTGATTTTTTTTTTTTTTTTTTTTAAGGTACATTAATAGTGCTGATAGAAGCAGAACAATTGGAATTTACATTAAAAATAAATGTGATGAATAAAAAGCAGCACACTATATTAGAGTCTTGACTGATTTACCAATAAGTTCTTAAATCTAAAGGACAAAAATACTGAAAAGGTCAAGAAAAAATGAAAGAAAGAACAAGCGATGCAAAAAGAAAATGACACTGAGGTCTTGGGTTTAATACATATGTATTTCAGGTTGATGGTTGATTTCATTAGCAAATCTCATTGTTATGCAATGTCTGTTCTTCTGCAGCAAAATGAATATTGTATTCTCACAGACTCTGTATCTATTATGTTGCAGTTACTGAAAATGTATACATTCAGCTGACTTCGGTTTACTTTTACAAATTGTTTTTAAGGGAAAGAAGGAAAATTGAATTATATTATTTTGTTTAAATTTCTTCAAAAGCCTTTTTAATTTGTATCACAAATTTATTTCCTACTATTGTTCTCTAAAGTAAACATCTAAAAGAGATAGTTAATAATGTAGGCATGGTAATTACCCTATAACTTTTTAAATGAATAGAATGTAATCTTGATTGATTTAAGCTGATAATTTGTGCTACTTAAGCATATGCTAACATTTTTAAATGTTGAGTGGTTTTTTCTTATTGCAAGAAAATATGTTAAGCAAGTGTACATATGGCAAAGCTGAAGACTGCTACCTTTTGCAATAGCAAAATATATATGTTGAGATTGCAAAAATTTGAGTTTTCACAAAGTAGGAAACTCAGAAATAACAAATTTCAGTGGTTACACAGTGGAAGTGTTCATTCAATTGCAAAAAAAAAGTAACGGGCTGCATAATTCTTATTATGAGTTCAAATATGGATCAAGCAATATTGGACACAATTGTCATTTAAGTCATTTTGAGGTCTGACAATAGTTTTCAGAATCAATTTGGTTTTTCATAGTGTTCTCAAAGATTATCCCTGCATTTGAAATTTTTTTTGACAAGCCTGGAAATCGAATAGCCCAAGTTTTGATTAAATGTGAGTTGATTTTTATACTGTACAAAAATTGTCTGGTAAAAAATGCCTTCTGATTCACTTAATGCAATCCTAATAAATATCTTGGCTGTGTTGAACAAACACGAGCTGTTAAATGTATGTGTGTACACACACACACACACACACACACACACATACACAGGTGCAGTAGTTTATTAATATATTGTTAATTTGTATTTAGAGTGTTTGCTACATACTGAACGTTTTATTATTCTCACAATGGGTAATATAAAGGAAGAATTTCCAAGATCTAGTTAAGGAGACCCCCAAATTATTATAGAGTAATATAAAACTAAATCACATAGAGAAAGTAAGTTTTATGGACACAAATATTCAGGTTCTGTGAAAGCAACATCCTGCAGGTGATGAGACCTGTCCTGATAATGAGGTGTGGTGGAAGCAATAGGAAACGACATAAAAATAATCTGAGAGGTAGAGTACACAAGCTTAGCAATTTGGGGAGATAAAGGAAACTCACCCAACTATAATGAAGATTTGATTTTCCACTACCTATTTATCTCAGTGTGAAGCATTGTTAAATTTTAATAGTGTTCAATCCAGATGCATGTGAATTGACATGGTAGCAACTGACATGGTGAACTTATTTTTTTTAAAGTTATTGAAGGACTTAACTGTTTGGTTTTGGAACTTACCAGGGAGCAGAAGAATCTTTTCTGAATCTTTTTGCCTTTATAGAAGCATTAGGTGCAGTTAGTTTTGCTCAATGTGCTCTACATAAGAGTGCCTGAAAAGTACCCTAAGGGGCTGGGGTGAAGGGGTAGGTTCCTTTTTCTCATTTGTCAGCTCAGAGAAGGAGTCTTTTTGTAACTCATAGGGTGCTATATATACTCCTCTTCCCTTTTGTCTTAACTATAAATTCTTAATATCCAAACTCACCTACCCTTGATAAAAGCCACCTTGAATAAAATAAAATATATTTATTTTCTGTTCCTCTTTACATTTCCTTCATCATTCTCTAAATTTTGACCCATTGTAGGAAGTTAAGATAATCATGATTTTTGAATTAATCAAAATAATAATTTTCTAATTTAAATTTTTGTTTTATTTTTGCATAAGAATTAGATAATCAAACCAACAAATATCATAGGAATTATAATTTAAATTTTCTATAGTGGAAATAAGCATTGTGTTTTTGCATTCCAGGTAACTATAGGATATATAAGTTACTTAGTTTGACCAGGAAATTTAGCTGAACCTATTAACTCCTTAATCATATTTTTTTCAAAATTCACTATTTCACATGTCATTTTAGTAAAGGTGGTGATTAGTGATTGTTTTGACTTGTGTTTCAATGATCAATAATCCTGAATGCATACTCCTCCAAAATTATAAACTAGGTGTTTGTGATGAGAGATCCTGTACCTTTGTCAGAGTCTTATCTGCTTGGGTGTTCTTTTTGTTTTTGATTTTATTATTATCCTATTTTGTTGTATTTTCTATTTTAGTGCATTAGAACTTTATTTTGCAAACAGATTATTATAAAACTCAGCAGTATAATTTTAATGTTTTCATAAGATTATATTGTTAAATAGTCTCGAAGAGCTCTTTGCATTAAAATGAAAGCATACTATGTTCATAATAAAACAAAGGTGTGTTGTTAGTAAATATAGAATTTTTAAGAAATGCAGTTTTTACAAATTTTTTAAAAACACCTACATAGTTTAAAAGTACTGACTTAATTTATCATTGTAATGGAATTAGGTTTTTATTTGTCTTTTACCTATAATTAATTTAAATCAACTTTCATTCAACTATGCTAGAAATTTAGGGAACCAAAAGAGGAGGAGTTTGGGAAGAAAAACTAAGGAAAAGGAAAGTTTTCAAGCTAACATTTTTTTTTTTAAGTGCTCACTGTCAACTAGTTTTATTGTCTTTTTGAAATACAAGTTTAAAATGATACAAGGAATAGCTTCAAGTTATGTAAACTTTTTGATTAATATGATTGAGTTCGTTTTTTTTTTTTTCCAAAGATTGCTACATAAATTATAAAGTATTTTGGAGGTAGAACGTTGACTAAGAATTTCAATTTTGGTCTTTCATTAATACTCAGAAATTTCTTTACTTTCCTGAAGCAGTTAAAATTTAAAGACATGTCTTTAAATTTTAGGGTTTTTTAAAAAAAAAATCCTTGTTTTTTAAAACAATTTGTTAGCATTTGTCTTGTTTTTCAGCTTATTTACTAAAACTAATTTTTGAAAGCAGCTTATTGAAAGCTTATTGAAAGCAGCATTTCTTATTTTAAACAGTGAGTTACTGCATGTCAAGAATAAACTCTCTTTTAAAAAGGAAGAATCACAAAATTCTTCTCATTGTCGGTTTTGACGTTTATAAAATTAATTACTTGAGACGTCAGCCTTACCTGCCTCAGTTTTGTCACGTGAGCATTCACGTTTACTGGTGATCTAAGTGCTCCACCTGCCTTTCAGTTTGTTTACCAGGAAATCAAGATGTGTAAACTGCAGGAAGTACTATTTGACCCTCTCCGACAGTATCTCATTACAATAATTGCTAATCTCTGAATAAGACAGCCATGTTTTGTGAGTAACAGAGAGAGAGGTTGTGTTAGGTAGATTTTAGGTGTTTCAAGAAATAGAGCATTGTAAATGCTTGCTGGTTTATGTTTTCATTATAGCTTTTGATAAAAGACATATGGTGACCTTTGGGGTCAGCAAAGCTAGGACACAATAGTAGGTATTCTTTCATGCCTTTTAACTGAAAGAATATCACGGCTTGTTGTTTTGGAGTGCTGTCACTGCTCTGAATCGAAAGGATAATGGCTACTTCCTGATTAAACCCACTCTCCACAGTAAGCTGCTAATGTTATACTGTCTCTTTCTCCTGTGAATGCGAGAGTATTTGGTGTTTTCTTGACTTTTTATCAATGTCTTTTCATAGATAGATCTCTTACAAATATATCTTGAAGTTGAAGTTTGTAATAAGAGTAGAAACAACTGTTTTTAAGTTTGTAGGGTTTTTTTAAAAATGCAAAAGTATTTCTGTTTGTTTTCTTAAATCCAGCTATCTCATATACTTACTATAGATTTTGGTTAAAGAAGTTAGCTGTATTTAAAGACACTGGAATGATAAAATATATTAAGCTGCCACTTTCTTGGCACTCTAAGCAAAATTTTACAAAATAACTTATAGAGTAAATCAGATTAATATTTTTCAGCAACTACTGGGATAAAGTAATGTCATTTAATAAATTTCATGATTCTGTTTACAGATATTGTCATAATGTGTTGATAATCATTTTATTATCTTAAATTATTGTTCTTAATTTAGTTAAGAGATCATCATGACATAAAAATAATGTTAAGTATTCAAAATTTAAGAAGGTAATAATGAGCTTCTTAGCTTTAATCCTAAAGCTGGCAGTCACTCCATCTGTAGTCTTGGGACAATCATTTAAATTGCTTACCTCAGTTTTTTGATCCACTACCCATATGAATGCTTAGGTAAAATGTGCATGTCTATTTCCTTGTGGTAGTAGAAAAGAAAACAAATTTCCCAAGTATTTTATAAAATAGAAAAGTAATTCTGCAGATAGGAAAACATTAAGAACCATAGTAAACAGAAATAACAGAAAAATTTTAGAGCTTTAAAATAAACACTATTACATTAGCCTTTTAATTCGAACTCCCAGCGTTGCTCTAACCTAGTAAAACGTTATCCAAGTAATAAACATATAGTTGGATACACGACTAAAATGGAAAATGGAAAGCTTGGAGGTAATTTAGTAAAAATCAGAAATCTACTTAGAATTCTTTAACTTTTTCTCAAAACTCTTATTTTTTAAAATGAGCTTGTTCAGAGTAGAAGGAAGAGTATATATATCTTGTTGGCCTATGTGTATAGGTGACCTAAATAGTACCTTTTTAATTTTTAATATCTAGTGTTAGGTGTTTTGGTTCTATAAGAGAAAAAACATTTAAATTTTTTTCAAAATTGGAAGTAGTTACTGAAGAACATTATAGAACCTAACATCTTAAAATATTTAAAAATATTCTGGGATTATGTAAATAGAATCCCTCTCATTGAAAATTACTTTCTTCTGCAAAATGCTTATCAAGTTTATTTTTGGTGACTTAAGTAATTTTTAATATAAATTCTTGGTTACTCTAAGGAGATTGTATTATGTTTAGTGAATATTCTAGCTTAGTTAAATTATCAAATAAATGATAATCCTCATATTATCTTTGCTTTACATATTTACTAACTAGAGTAACCTATTTGTAATAACAAGTAATAGATGCCGTGTATTGAATGCTTACTATGTGCAAACTTCTGGGCTAATTCTATCATTTAATATTGATGATAATCATGTCACGTGCAGGTACCATTATTCCATTTTTATTGATAAGGAAATGGTTGTAATGGTTGTAGAGAATTTAAATAATGCTATCAAGATCCTTTAGCCAATAAACGCCAGAATCAGACTAAAAACACTAACAGAATCTAGAATCCAGAACTCAGTCTCCAGTGTCATACCTTTAAGCATTGTGTTTAGATTTTGGAGATAGTAAAGGTGCTTACATCTTTGATCTAGATGATTTCAGTTTTTCATTAATTTATCAAAAATTGCTGAGTACCTCCGTGTTGGGCCCTATAAAGAAGTACAGGTGATAACAATAGAAAGCAAAACAAAATGGTCGAAGAGGCAGAAAATTAAAGAACTCTTGCAGTATAATGTGATAACTCACACAAGAGGTAAGCACACAATGCTAATGGTGGCACAAAGGAGAAATACCCAATGTATTGTTTTATTTACATACTTGCATTTTTGTGTGCTCTTCTAGGTGTATGGAAAATATAAGTAAATAAAACTCTCAAAGGCCTCTACCTTTGTGGAATGTATAGTAGAAGTAGAAATAAACAATAAATAAAGTGATACTGAGCAAGGACCAAAGAAGTAACTGTGTAGATGCCCTTAGGAAGAGTCTTCCAGGCAGAGAGCATGAGGTAGGAGCATGACTGGTATGTCCGCCCAGAATGAATGGAGGCCATTGTGATTCGAAGTAGAGTGAGAGAGAAGGGAAAGTACAAGGGAGGATCTTAGAGACCACTGAAGCTTTACATAGCTTTCTGTATATCTGGTTTATGTTTTTAACTGAACTGACACAAAGGATCACTTTGGTTGCTATGCTGATAATATACTGTAGTGAGGCAATGCCCACTAGTTAAAAGGTTCTCATGATAATCTTAAGTGAGAGAAGGTAGTGACTTGGGAGAAGTTAAAATTTGGATGATTTATCTGGAAGCAGTAGCTCAAACCTGCAATCCTACTAACTCAGGAGGGCTGAGGCAAAAGGATCATAAGTTTAAGGCCAGCCTGGGCAACTTAGTGGACCTGTCTTAAAATAAAAAATAATTTTAAAAAAAGAGCTGAGGATGTAGCTCAGTGGTAGGGCACCCTGTGTTCAATCCCCAGTACAACCAATAACTGGATGTTTTTAAGGTAAAACAAACCAGTTCTTAAGCGACTAGATGTGAGATGGAGAAAAAGGGAGAAAGGATGAATAAGGTTCTGGCTTAGCAACTTAGATGATGTTTGGTTTTCAGGTGGAACATATTTGGAATGAGGATATAGAAACAGGACTTCAGTTTGGATGTGGTAAATTTGAAGTGTCTAGTACATAAGCAAGTGGAGATACAGGAAGGTTTTACAGAGGAGATAACAGTCTAAATTGAGATTGAAGAATGAATTGAATATACTCAAAGGGATAGTTTGTAATGGAATTCAGGAGCATTTGCTATAATACTTAAGTGAATCTTTGCATTATCATGGCTTTGCGTATTTGCTAACTAGAGTACCATCTAAGCATTTGAAAAGTATTAAGATTTAAAAAGTGAAAAAGTTGTTTATATCAAAGAAATAATTGTTCTGTATAGTCAATTTTCAGAGTATTTCAGTGACTGCTATATTCATGAGTCTCATACCTGGGTGCTTCTATATATGTTGATCCTAAACACTGCACTGTAAGGTAAATAAGCATTCTCATTTCATATTTAGAGAAACTGAATGTGAGGGGGATTAATAATTGCCTGACATCATTGATAAAAAAAGGTGAAGCTAACGACTGGATTTAAATCCATGTCTTTAGATTCTATTGATGATGTTCCTTATATAAAAGGTATGTGATGTTAATTTTTGTATTATTTTGTTTGAGGTCTTTTTGAACATTTATTTTTGTTCTGCATTGTGGCACAGTGATACTCGGGACATAAATTTTATAGGTTTTTTTTTTTTTTAATTTTTTTTTAGTTGTAGATGGACACAGTATCTTTGGTGCTGAGGATAGAGCCCAGTGCCTCTCACATGTGAGGCAGTTGCTCTACCACTGAGCCATAGCCCCAGCCCTGTAGGTTCTTAATCATGGAGTCAAGTCATTTGTACAGCTTTCACTATAGTTACCTAGTACAGATATTCTCTCCACTCTGGCTCCCATCTCAATGTATTATGCTTAACGAATGCTATAAAAAATTACAGTTGCTGTCATCATCATATTCCTTTTCTAATATGCTGTGACTTTGGGAATAACAGTCCAAACTTGTTGGAATCATGTATAAATTACAAAACCTAAAATATAAATCATGTAAGAACTTTCTAATAAATAATAATTCTTAACTCATGTTTTGCTAGCTTGGAGACCATTTTTTATTTCCTTCCCTTTTTGGCTTGGCTAGTGAGCTTGCTGAATAACCGTGTTTCTGACTGGAAAAGTAATAATCTCTAAGATGCCAGTGGGTATTTTCATTGTAAAAGTGAATGTAAGTTGTTCTTCTATAGTAGGAATTATAAATATGGTTTTTCTTTAAAGCAATTTTACTTTTGATGTAACAATGCCATATTTGAAAAATTTAAAACTTTTTGCCATCTGGATCAAAATATAATTTTCTTAATCTTCATGTAAGTTAATGTCGTTTACATTTATAATATGTGTTTAAAAATACTTAAATCCAACAGCAGTTAAGAAATATTTTTCCAAAACTTTATAAAATAGAGGTGCTAATGAAAAAAAATACAAAACACAAAACTCTGATGTAGATTAAAGTAGTCTGACTCTAAAAGGTCATTTTAAAGCATTTACTCTGGGAATGGGCAGTTATCTAGGCTTTATGTACCTAGGTTTCTGTAAGTATATAACTTTAAGGCAACGTTTTGATTAATTTCTCAAAAACAAAAAAAAAAGTTTTTGGGTACCAGGGATTAAACCCAGGGGTTCTTTATCACTAAGCTACATCCCCAGTCTTTTTAAAATTTTTGTTTTGAGGCAAGGTCTTGCTAAGTTACTGAGGGTCTTGTTAAATTGTTGAGATAGGCTTTGAACTTGTGATCTCCCTGCCTCAATTACTGGAATTAAAGATGTACAACACTGTGCCCAGCCATTTCCTTAAAAATTTTATACTGTCTTTTCAAAGAACTTCAACAATAAAAAAAGTGTATTTATTCTTCCTATTATTTTCTCTAAAGTCTTCTATTTCATTGTCATACCTTAAAAACTTCTTTTAAGTATAACTTATTTTAAGGTCATTGTAAGCATTAAGTTAATTAAAAGAAAAATTCAGTCGGTCATTTTTATTATAACTAACTGTAATTTTCACATATTACTTTTTGTTAAGGATTACAATTTTATACCCTAAATATTTCTACTTAGGCATAGAAAATATTAGTGTGTATGTTAAATGTTTGTGTACTACTCACTATTTAAAAATATTTATTGGAATAGTTTCTTTGCTTTAGTCAAAAAGAAAAATGATTGGTCAATTAGAAATTTCTTCGTTTAAGGTATTTCATTATTGTCTGTCTTTAAAAATACACTGAATTAAATCTATTGCATCCTTGATTAATTGGAATGCCCAGAGAATGAGTATTCTGATTAATTTTTTTTGGAATATGTGATTTCTTAACTAGAAAAATTTATTTAACATATTCGTGCAAGCATAAAATTAAAAAAAAAAAAATTTGTTAATTTGAAGAGGTAGGTTGCTACTGAGTCCTGATTTGTCAATGTGAGCTATTACTAGTTTGGCAAACAAAGTAAAAACAAATATTAAATATGGTTGTTGATTTGATAATTTGAGCAATTAATCTAGTTTTATAAGCAAAGCATAATGAAATATTGTGTTCCAGTAACTTTAAAACACCAGAGATGTCAAAAGGAGGATAAGATTAATTGTTAAATGAGTGATATAAATAACTAAAATGCTATAAATTGACAGTAAGAGAATGGTCAGTAGAATAACAGTGGGAGGCGAAGTTTTTTTTTGTTTTGTTTTGTTTTTTTAAGGAAAAGGAACCAGTGCAAAATTTTTAAGCAGCGAAGGACTTCAAGTATTACTTTAAAAGATAGATTGATATAATTCACATTTAAAGTTGTGACAAAATATAACATAAAAGTTGCCATTTCAACTTCTTTTGGTTGAGGGTGATGGGGATCAAACCCAAGGTCTTGCATATACTAGGCAAGTGCTCTACCACTGAGCTATATATAACCACAGCCCCAGTTTTGACCACTTTTATGCGTGCAGTTTAGTGGCATTAGTTATATTCAGTGTTGTGCAACCATTACTGCTATTTCCAAATTCTTTTCATCACCCGGACAGAATCTGTAATCATTAAGCAATGACTCCCCATTTCCCCTACCTCCCAGCCCTAGTAACCTCTAATCTACTTTTTGTCCCTATAAGAGTTTTCATAAGTAAAATGATACAGTATTGTCCTTTTCTTGGTCAGACTTAATTCATTTAGCATTGTTTTCAAGGTTCTAACCATATTGTGTGTTTTGGAACTTCATTGCCTTTTATGATTCAACTACATATATGTAAATAAAGCTCAAAATATATGTACATATATTTATTCATTTATCTGTTTGTGAGCTTCTTTTCAATCTTCCTTAAGTATTTTTCAAGTTTCTACCTTTTTTTTTTTTTTTGGTAGTACTGGAGATTGAACCCAGTGTGTGCACCTGCTTGGCAAGTGTTCTGCCACTGAGTGCATCTCCAGTCCTTATTCTTTTTTTTTCAAAATTTATTATAAGACAGGGTCTTGCCAAGTTACCCAGGCTGGTTTTGAACTTTCAATCCTCCTTCTCAAGCCTCTCAAGTAGCTGGGATAACACATATACACCAACATGCCAGGTTTATATTTATCTTTTTGAGGAACATCGAACTATTTTACATAACAGTTGAATCAGGGGCTGAGGTTGTAGCTCAGTGGTAGAGCTCTTGCCTAGCACCTGTGAGGCTAGGGTTCAGTTCTCAGCATCACATAAAAATAAGTAAAATAAAGGTATTGTGTCCATCTACAACTAAAAAAAAAAAATTTAAAAAACAGTCGAATCAAGCATTAACTTATTCTATTATAATATATGAAGTATGTAAAAGGTTAAGCTTAATGAATACTGGTCTTAGAACATAGCAGGTATTTTATTTTTTAAAAGAAAGAAAAAGCTGAATGATATATGTGTTATGTGTAAGAATGTGTATGTACATTACTGGATATTGAACCTAGAGGCCCTCTACCACTGAGTTACATCACCAGCCCTTGCTGAGGCTGGCTGTGAACTTGGGATCTTCCTGCCTCAGACTCCCAAATCTCTGGGATTACAAGCATGTGCCACTGCCCTGGGCAAGTGTTACTTTGTAAAGTGGTTATATATAATTCTAGTGTTGCTGTAATATTTTATAGAACATGATCATTGAATTTGGATATCTTATTCCCTAGAGACTTTGTTAGAGAAGGATATTATCATTGTTTCCACAGTTAATTCATGAAACAATGTAATTCTCCTCATTTTAAGATATATTTATTTTTGGTAGGTTTTAGAGCACGATAAAGTAAATTCACTCAATTATATCTAACTGAAAAATATTCCCAGTACACTCTTTAGTTATTTCATATTAATTTATTTTCCTAAATATATGTTAATATTTCATATTTTTGGTCTAAGGGAGAAGACTATAGGCATTTCAGTTGGTGTTTTTGTGATAAATCTTAAAAGTATAAATTCTAGAATTTAGTGTGAATTAGGAGAAAAGTGTTGCTTTCATACATAAGTGAGACCACTAAGCCAAAAGGCAGGGTTCACTGGCTTGATAAGATCATTAGAATCCAAGAAATGGGGAGCAGTATTGGAATAAGGAAGCCTTTTGACCTCAGTACAAATTTTGTTGGAAGAGATATATAATATCACAAACCAATAATGAATGATACTTGTGGATTCAATAAGGAACTGAACAATACTGACAGATATAATGGGTCATCCCGATGAGAATATTATTTAGGGCATCAGAGATTAAGTTCTGAAATAAAAAGAATAATTAGAAAATTAGAAGTTCTTCTAAAATTTCTCATCAATGGGTATACATGAGAATATTTGATACATAGGCAGTTTGAAATAGCTGCTAACCATTTTGTGAATATTGACACACTCATGAAATTTTTTTTTTTTTTTTTTTTTTTGGTCAGGAAGAACTTCTGAGGCAAGTTGCCTTAAATGAATTTGAGTCCAAAGAGTTTTTCTACACCTGTATAGGAACCAAAAGTGAGATTACCACAGGTTATACTTGGAGAAATCTTTTGGTAAATAAATTTCCACTTGGTTAAAAGTAAAATTTCAAAAGTTTATTGAACACAGAATTGAGGTGGACTAAATACTTTGAATGACATTCTGGATAAAAATAAATATTTAGATAAAATAGTTTAAAACATTTTTATCATGACAATGCTGATCTGGCAAGAAAGTAAGGTGTCAGGCAGAACAAGTTGCTGCACACCTATAATCCCAGCAACTTGGGAGACTGAGTCAGGAAAATCACAAGTTTGAGACCAGCCCCAGCAACTTAGTGAGGTCTTAAGCAACTTAGTGAGACCCTTTTTCAAAATAAAAAATAAAATGGCCTGGGATTGTGGTCCAGTTGTTAAGTGCCCTTGGGTTTAATCCCTAGTTTAAAAAAAAAAAAAAAAAGAAAAAGAAAAGAAAGAAAGAAAGAAAAAAAGCCTATGGGACCAAAACCAAGTGAAATAGAAAAAATTTTCCCCCAGTACTGGAAATGAACCCAAAGGCGCTCTACCACTGAGCTACATCCCAGTCCTTTTTATTTGTTATTTTGAAGAATGATCTCACTAAATTGCTGAGGCTGGTCTGGAACTTGAGAGTCATCTGCCTCAAACTTATGAATCATTGAATTATTTGCCTGGGTTTGATCCCTAGCATCACACACACACCCTTCTACTAACTGTAACAAAGATGTGGGAGGTATTTATCAAAGCAGTCAGAAACAATGAAGTTAGCATAGGGTATCAGAAGAGTTATCAAGGGGCAGAGCACAGTGGCACATGCCTGTAATCCCAGCAATAAAGGAGACTGATCAGGAGAATCTTAAGTTTGAGACTAGCCTAGGCAATTTAGGCAAATTTATTGCCTCAACATAAAAATTAAAAGGACTGCTGATGTAGCTCAGTGGTAAAGTTCCGTGGGTTCAATCTCTAGTACACATCCCCCAAAAAAAATTATCAAGGAAAGCCAAAACCATACACAAACAGTAAATAGAATCATCAAATTAGAAAAATAAGAAAGAATAAAAAGTAGGAATGACAAAAGGAAGGAAAAATCAAGTAGATATAGAGTTTATTTAAAATTAGGATTATAGTTGCCAAGTGCCTGTCTGTGTATCTTCTAGGTCCTTTAGTATTTATTGTTGAGTTTGGAATAAGAGAATAAAGGAAATGTATGGACCAAACTGGCCCACATTTTTTTTTCCATTAAACTTTGTTTTAATGGATCTCAAAATTCTGTGATAGATTTTTGATCAAGTTGTTACTGATTTTAAAAACTAATAAAACTAATGAAATTGCCACAGATACAAAAATCCAAATACCCACAAAACATTCTCCTGAAAGTTTTATGATACGTTATTTTCATTAACCAGACTTCTATTAAATCATCAGTTATGACAAACAGTTTTGAGACAGTTCCTCCACCACTCCTTAAGACTGAGGTGTCAGTGTTGGGGATTCAATTAGCCTCCTGATATTTCTAGGTAAACTTGGTCACCATGCCAGCTCCATCAACCTTTTGATCTACTGCTTTGATGACACCCATAGCAATTATCTGTCTCATATCATTAGTAACAAGATGAACCAGGGAAAGACAGAGAAACCCTCAACGTACATGGGCTTGCCTAAAACTGTCAATGATAGCACAATCACCAGGTTTCAAAAATTTAGGTTCATTTTCCAGCTTCTTATCAATGACCAATCTTTTCTTTCTGCTTAACTGACTTGCAAGTAATGTGAGCTGCATGTTCCGTACCGGGGCATAATCAGCACTGACTTGGTCTTGATGGTTCAGGATAATCACGTGGTCAATGAAGCCAGCTGTTTCCATTGGTGGGTCATTTTTGCTGTCTTCGGCAACAGTGCCATGACAAACATGTACTAGGAATTCCTCATCTGTAAGATCAATGTAGTAATTCCTGACCTATTTTGTGATTTTTGTTAGAATAAAATGAAAATATATGTGCATACTTTTTTTTTCAAATTATAAAGTTCCATGTAAATGTTAATGATTACCATGCATTTTATTTCAAGACTTCTACTAAGATCTTGTAGGCTACAAGACTTCTCAAGGATCTCACAGTATGATAGGAAGCCAGATATCAAAACAAAATTGCTATGTAATACAATGTTTTAAGTCCATTAGTTAGGAAATAGACAAGAGCAACAGGAAAGAAGTACCTAAGCCTTCTTCACAAATTAGAATGGTTCTCGAGAGAGAAGGTGTTACCTGAGATAAGGCCTAAAATACAAATAGGAGTTTGGTAGGAAATAAGAGACGGACTTCTGAGAGAGTGAACATCATATACCAAACATACAACTTGATACAGGGGAAATTAATATATTTGGGGATGACAAGAAGTTTAGTCATCTAATATATGAGAAGTGAGTGGGAAAGGAGAACAAAGAAGTCAGAAACTTATTAAGAACTTTATGCTTAGCAAGGAACTGGAATATAGAGTCACTAAAAGATTTTAAGTATGGGAGTGGCAGGATCATATTTTTGTATTAAAAGGGTTTTTCCTTCTTGAAAAAACAGAATCAGTATTAGCTATATAGAGGAAGACAGCAGGAAAGAGAAGTAGAGACACCTCTTAGGAGGCTCGTAAAGTATTTCCAATAAGAACTGATTTAGGATTGTGTTTTGGTAATTGTAGGAATAGAGAGAAGATGGTTAAGGAGCAGAATCAACAGAAAGAGTGAATAGTTTATGTTAAGTATCTCAAGCGTATTTATTAAGTCCCTCTGTTATAAAAATCTGGTCCGTCACATGACTTTTGGAACGAGGTTGTGGAACAAGTCTGGCAAGTACTGGAGATTGACCCCAGGGATGCTCTGTTGAGCTATTTCCCCAGCCTTCTTTTTGTTATTATTTTTTATTTTAAACAGGGAGTTACTAAATTGTCAAGGCTGACCTTGAACTTGCAGTCTTCCTGCCTCTTCATCTAAGTAGCCAGGATTACAGTCATATGCCACTGTACCCAGAATTTAGGTATTTATATTTTGGACAAACTTGTTAGTCCTATACCAAGTGAATATAGCGTTAGAAAATTTTTAAAAATTATATACAGCATGGAAAGGGGAAGGATAGGAGGAACTGGGAAATAATATTGGGTACATTATATTGTTACATTATGTGCATATACAAATATATAACAATGAATTCCCCCATTATGTACAATAAACATACAGAAAAATATATAAACATGGAGTTGAAAGATTAAATAGAGATGAGTGTCTGAGAGAGTTTTGTGAATAATTTGATTTCCTGTCATAATATCTTATTATATAAACACATGAAAAGTCATACTAGAGACATTCTACATTTAGTCTTGGATTTAGAGTCTAGAAACAGCAATCAATAGATAATTTAAGTCAAGTAGCATTTTATCAGAGATGCAAATACTTTTTAAAAAAATTTTTAAAATGTTTTATGGAGATATAATTCACATTCCATAGATCATGTAATAAAATTTGCCCATTAAAAATTACAGTTCAGTTTTTAGTGTATTAACAGAGTTGGGTAATCATTACCATAATCAATTAAAACATTTCATCATCCCCCAAAGTAGCCCTGAACCCATTGGCAGTCACTTCCCAATTTTCCCCAACCTACCCAGAGCTCTAAGCAACCACTAATCTACCTTTGTTCCATATAGGTTTTTCTTTTCTGGACATTTCACATAAATAGAATCATGCAACAGATGATTATTTTTACTGACTTCTTTGGCTTAGCATGTTTTCAAAGTTCTTCTGTATTGTAGTATGTGTCAGTTCTTCGTTTCTTTTTATTGTTGCATAATATTTTATTGTATGCATGTAACACATTTCATTTATTCATTCATCAGAAGATAGCCATTTGGGCCATTTCTACTTTTTGACTACCATTTATAATAGCTATGAACATTTGCAAACAAATTTTTGTGTGGACATACGTTTTCATTTTTCATGGGCATATAATGAAGAGTAGGGGATAGAATTATACTTAGGAATAGAATTGCCATATTATGTGGTAACTTTTTGTTTAGCCTTCTGAGGAACCAACATATTCTTAACTTTTGAACACTGAAGTGGAATATTTGAACTTTTAAAGTACTGATGGCTATACAGAGGAGGACTGCAGGAAAGAGAAGTAGTTTCAGTAGGCTTACTATTTGTTTTTATTGTTAGACTAAATTTTTAGTAATCAGCAATGTATTTGTAAAGGACACAATTATTTTTTATAATTCCAATGTTCATTTTTGGAATGATTTTATTATTGAATTATTCTGGTTCATACTTACTATATATGACTGTATTTAATTGTTAAATGATGTTTTCATATATTTAATGGAGATCATGTTAAGACGTGTTTGGAATGGATACTTTGGGCCGTGTATTATAATATCTCTCTGAGTATTGTCACAGAGGGTCTCAATTATTCCAAATGAAAACTATGGGTATTAGATTAATTGGGCATGTCAGTACAGTATGATATGGAAAAAATGTATGCAATTCAGAAAATAATAGATTCTGAGAAAAATGAATGGGGCATATTTGAAAGACTAAATTTTATAGTTAAGAGAATAGTAGAAGGAATGTAGTGATTATTAGTGGATATGAGGAGATTGCTAATATTGAAAAGGAGAAAAATTGATCCCAAAATTACTGAAGAAAAGGAAGTTATAGTCTGAACAAATTAATTTCTTGAGTAATGAAGGTTATATAAAGTCATGTGTTAACATCTAGGGAAAATGGTTTTAATATATTTGTTACCTAAAACTAAAATAGAAATGTTACTGTTACCTAAAAACAAAACTTCAAATTATATTTTTATTTAAAATTGAAATAAAGATGACATTTTTGGAGGGCCAGATTGATAGGGGATAGCCTAATATATTATTTAAACATCAATTCCAGTTTACCTGTGGAAGAAATCTGCTTGAAATCTTAAATCCTCTTGACATTTTACACTTCCTTTTGCTAACATTTACCTTTTGAAAGAATGTTGACTTTTATTGAGCTATTTTGCCAACATTGTATCTTTAGTTTGAGGAAAGTACAGGTATTTTCTTATTTTTAGTTTCCTGGCCAAACTCATATGAACAAAAATACCCAAGAAGCAAGTATGCTAGGCCCTGTCTTATAATAACTCTTAGAAGTAAGTTTAATTAATCCCATTTTACTGATTCAGAAACTAAAGCTCAACAGACATACTGGCTGAGTGCTGAAAGCAGTGAATTCATCAAATAAAGAGCAATAAAAAGTCAGTGTAATTAACAGCTTCCTGTGTAGAAGCTAAAGTACTCTGTAATTCAAAGATGGCAAGTTCTGACCTAAGATTCATCAGATACAACTTTATGGATAAAGTGCCTGTTAGGTCTATATTTAAAGGACTATAGTATTTGGGTTATTGGAAGAAAAAACAGAATATGTCTCAGTATAAATAGAATGAACGATGAGAATAGACAAGAATAAACATGACATTTGTAATGAAGTTTTCTACCAGTCTCTTTAGGTTGCTAGTAGAAACCCACTTTAGTAACCCACTAAAACTCAAGTAAAAGGATAGGTTTTTGGAAGCTTACAGAGAAGTCTTATAGAAGATAGGAAAATTAAAAAGGCAGGTCTAATGGAAAAAAAAGCCTGGGATTAACTATATTCTGATCTGTGTGTCTAGGTTACTTAGCTTCTCTATACATGTGTTTTTTTTTGTTTTGTTTTGTTTTTGCGCGGTACTGGGGATTGAACTCAGGGCCTTGTGCTTGCAAGGCAAACACTCTACCAGCTGAGCTATCTCCCCAGCCCCTATACATGTGTTTTCTATCAGTTTTTCTTTAGGCCCACAACTTTAATGACCTTCCAGCCCAGCAGTAACTTTCCCTGTTTCTGTCAGTTAAAATGTCTATATTAGAAAGAGTCTGATTAGATCATAGCATCTTTTTAGAGGCAAATAAGACATTGCACAGATTTCTGACTGTATATGTAAGATCAAATTTGTTTCAGATAGCTTTTTTGAGGCAGGTGTGATACTGTAGATTGAACCCATTACCTCTTCTAAGCAGTCCCCATGTTTCAGACATCTTCGACCACAGGGATGGGGTCATTGTGGCCTGCTGTTAAGGAATAAGGATTTTATTAGGAACAAGCAGTCCTATGTGCTGAATTAGCCGGGATATAAAGGGGAAGCATGATTGAAGAACAAGGAAAGAAAAATGGATAGTGGCACTTCCTACTTCCTGGATGGGGGTGAAATATGAGCAAGTGGTCTCTGTAGATATTAAAATTGAAAAATATAGAAAAAAGCAAAAATGTTTAGAAGTATAGATGAATCATAAATATAATCATTAGAGAATAAAATTTATGTATATTATAAAACAATTATAAATGTGTATTTAATATTGTATTCTAACATGACAATATAATTTTATAAATATTGTTTTCATATCATGTTTTTATATTTTTTGAGTATAAGAAAATGTGTAAATTTTAATGTAAATACCCCGTCATTAAGAAAATAAGGAATAAATATAATATCTTTCCATTGCTTATCCAACATAATTTCTTAATTTCTCCTTGCTCATTTACATATGCAGCCCCTCAAAAGACCACTGTCTCCTGATGCTATCTTCTAATATCTGGTACCAAGGTGACTGTTACTTAGCTCAATTTCTTGCAAGTAAGAATCTGTTCAATTTTCTTTTTTTTTTTTTAGGTTTCTACTATGGTTCCAACCTACTATATAAACCATTGAGGTGACTTTCATTATATCCCAAGTACCTAACATTTCTGAAAGATCAGACATTTGATATTTTCATAATTGCTTAAATTCTGTATAATTGTATTAGTACTTGTAGTATCTGGGTAAAATAACTTTAATATCCTTAATTAAGAGAGTTGAGTATACAGAGGAAAAGACTAGCATTTGGGTTGCATACCAGGTGCCCAGCTAATTTAACATCCCATATCTATGTTTTTTAGTCAGACTGAAAGTTTAAGAATATAGGCCCCTGAATCCTACAGGAATTATAAAGATTTTGTGTAGCTGGTCTCACATCCATGAAGTTTATAAAAGGCCTGGATTTTGCTAGTGTAAAGTAGTGTATATATGTGAATATGTGGACAAATGTGTACAGATATACTAGTGTGTATGTATGCATATATATACTAGTATATCTTTATGTGTGTAAATATAAAGTAATAATCATATATGTAATGTATACATACATATGCTAGCATTATAAAATTGCAGTTAGAATGACTAGGAATTGTAAAATCCTTTGTTTCTTTATAAATAAATTACTGGGAAGCCACAGATTGGTGTTTCTCAAACTTCTTTAGCAAATATCTCAATAGTTTTTAAATGGTCTCTTTATGTGAATTTCATGGCCCACAATTTTTAACACATTCCTGTAACTGGGACTAAAGAATTCAATAAATAAAAAGGACTTAAAATTTCAGTGTGTCCTGTATGTTATTAATTTTAGCTTTGCCAAATGAATAGTAGATTCTAGAATTCTGATATGAGTTCTGTTTATTTAAGGGTGGGATACCAAGGCTTTAGCTTAACTCTTAAAGATCCTCCCTATACAGTGTCGTCAGCATAATGGAAGGGCAAATGGAAACCCAGGCAAAAATGTTCTGTTTCCTTTTCTCCTATTAAATTCTTTCTCTCTAAATTTTTTGAGCATTTATACCAAGTATATGTTTCTGGTCTCTTTCTGCTAATAATAACTGGACTTACAATGTTGCAAATGGCTTGAGTTGTAGGATGGATATTTTGGTGGAGAAATTTTGAGAAATGATGAAAGATTTAACAAATAATTTGAAGTTATCTTCCGAGTGAATCATTTAAATGAATAGTTTTTAAACTCACATAATCTCCAATTCATTTAAGGAAATCCCCAGTATTTTGGTAATGGTAAATATAGTAATCGAAGAAAACACAGCATAAAATAGTTTCAGTTTCTTCATAGAGGAAACTGCTGACTCAGATAACTTCTTGCACATCAGTCTTCCTTTAGTAAGGTAGTATCTGCCCTACCGCCACCAACTCATACTTCAACAGTTTTAACTGTCTAGTTACTCAATATATAACAGGTTTCCTCACTAAGCAAGAAGATTTCAGTGTGTGAGAAAAGGTATTATTATTTACATCAGTGCAATAGAACTTTATAGAGTAGTGCTGTGCTCTTTAGCACTTGGAATTTTACTCAGTTGTAATTAATTTAAGGTTCTGCATGTGGTTAATGGATGCCCTATTGAACAGTGCAGATTTATATATTGTTTGGTACACCAATTTTGTTTTATCAGAATTGCTTGCTGTCTAGTTACATGTGATCCTTAAACTGGTATGAAATGTATTGAGTCGACATGATTTTTTTTTTTAATCCAGTTGAAGGTTTAACCACAAAGAAAAAACTATTTAAAATGACTTCTCAATATTCTAGTTCAATTATATATCTCTAGTGGACTATATTCTGAGAATTGAAAGAACTCTGTGTTTTGTTAGTGTTACTATTGTTTTTGTGAAGTTATTGGTTAGATATTATGTCATAAATCAAATGAGTTATTAATTCTGCGTTGAGTCCTGAAAGTTAAAATTGAGATTTTTGATAGATGAAAAGTGAAGACTATAGATATAAAAATTGAAGATATAATAAAAATTTTGTAGTTCTGAGTTTGAATTGAAAATGTTGGTATGACCCTTGTTTTTACAGAATGAAATTTAGTATTTTTCATTCAGAAGTTGTTTTTATCATTTGAACATAGCTTCTGAAGTTTTTAATAAACAACTTCATTATAAAAACTTTTTTAAAAAATGTAATTCTGTAAAACATTGAAAAAAACTATTCTAAGATTGCTCTATGCATTTTCTAATGGTACTCATGTTTTACAAATAAAAACCTTGTTCTATATAAAGGCAAAAATACTCCGAGGTTATTTACAGTTTTTACAATATGCTTGGCAGATTTATGTTTTCTGTTTTTCTCTCTTTAAATAATCTGACTGTAAGAAAGGGTGGTTCCAAAACCTTGACTATAGGGAGAGGGGGAAGAGTGTCAGAAGTGGTATTCAGGAGTTCTAGTGCCTGAGAAGCAGAGGTGGAGAGGTGTGTGTGGGAAGAATGAGCAGAAGAAGGCAGCTGGCACTAGAAGCAACTGGCCTGGAACACATGCACACCTCTATGGAGGCACTAAATTATGAATGCAAACACCCCATTACCTTGCCAGACCCTACTCAGGTAGCACAGGTCACAGTCAGTTCCTTCACAGCAGGTTCGGAGATTCAGGAAAGGCCAGGGTGGGGCCCCAAAATTCATTTTTTAAATTGAATTATTTTCTTTTACATGTAAAATTTGATAATTTTGAAATAGGTTTGATAGGATACTAGCCTCAATATCAGGATTTTTCAACTTGATAGTTAATAGCACTGCTATTTTTCTTGCCATTTTTTCTTTTTTCCTTTTTATTCTGGGGATTGATCCCAGGGGTGCTTCTGAGCTACATCTCCAATCTTTTTTAGTTTTTATTTGGAGACAGAGTCTCACTGAGTTGCTGAAGCTAGCCTTGAACTTCCGATCCTCCTGCCTCAGCCTCCTGAGTTGCTGGGATTATAAGCATGCATCACCATGCCTGGCATTGTTTTTCTTTTAAAATATGATGTTTTAGTTTAAGGCACATAAATATTACACATTTTTATTTGTTCAACAGATGTGCAGTAAGCAACTACTTTGTGTGAAGTGTTCCTTCAGATCTGTATGGGAGATATATGATAATGCATACATGATTTCTATTCCCATAAACTTACAGATTGTTAGGCATATTTTCACAAGTTCATAATTAAAATACAGAATAAAGTGTGATAAGTATAATGAAATAGACACTGATAACAATGCTTTTAAAAGATTTTGGAACTTTTGATTTCTTCAGATCATCATTAGTTACAGTGCTAAGGGTTTAGAATCTATGACTTTTAGCTTGGGTAATCAGATAAATATTAATGGAGTGTCAAGTTGGCCTGGGGTTTGGAGAACAGGTAGAATTTGATATGCAGATGTCAGGCAGGGGTAAAGAACATTGTAAGGAGAGGAGTACCACAGAAATTGAGACTAGGTTTTGGGAAAGTATAGTATAAGAACCAGATCATGACTAGTTGAGTTTGATTAGAGCATACAGAGAAAGTAAATTTTGAGGGCTGTGGGTATAACTCAGTGAGCCTAGCATGAGTGAGACCATGAGTTTAATCTCTAGCATTGGTTGGGGATGTGAGGAGCAAGTTTTGAGAAATGAGAAAAATCTGTAAGCTCAACCTAAGGAGTTTAGGATTGATTCTGTTGTTAATATGAGGAAGGGCAGTGGAGAGTAAGTATGTGCTATCACAAATATTTTTTCAGAGACAGTTCAAGGGGAGAGAAGAAATATTTAGATGACGAGTCAGGGTATGGAAAAAATGGGAAAAAAGCTACTAATAATAGCTATCTTTAGCAAGAGATAGCTATAATAGATAATAGAGAATTTTTACTTATATTATGGTAAGATTGGATTTAGTTCAGCCATAAAGAAGAATGACTTTAGGACATTTGCCAGCAAATGGATGGATCTGGAGATTATCATGCTAAGTGAAGTGAGGCAGCACCCCAAAACCAAAGGTTGATTGTTTTATCTGGTAGGTGGAAGCTAACCCCCAATAAGGGATGGGAGTGAGGAAAAGATTAGAAGTGCAACAGATCAGACAGTGGGGAATGGAGGGGAGAGAGGGGGATAAGCAAAGGAAAGACAGTGGAATAAATCTGACATAATTTTCCCATGTACCCAGTGAATCCCACCACTGTGTATGTCCATAAGAACAGGACTCTTAAGTAGAATAAGATGTATTCCATGCTTGTATAATTATATCAAAATGAATTCTGCTGTCATATATAACTAAAAAGAACCAGTTTTAAAAAAATATTCTGCATGTTAAGTAATAAACTTACAGAAGTTTGGGCAGATTCTATTGCTGTTTTGGGCTACTGTAGTATTTTTATGTAAAATATCAGGCTATTCTCTAAGGCTTGAACAGAGAAGTATAATGAAGGGAGATGTGACTACTGTACATGTTTCATCTATGAATTTTGTCTGTTTTGATTCACATTTTCTCAGTTGAGGGTCCCTAGTTATATGTAAATATGCTCATAAAAAGAATTAAAATGTGGACTTTGTTATACATTATTTTAAATCCTAGTATTTTTGAAGTTTTTTCATAAATCTAGGAAAACATTTACAACATACAAAGTCAGTTTCTAACAGTCACTAAAAAGAAAGAATAGGAGAGAAATAATGCAGTATAATTCCAAATTTTAGATAACTTTCAGGAAATCAGTTGATATTTCTCTGGTTCTTTCCCAAAGGTAATAACTCTGTTCCTGAGAGGCAAAACATGAATCCATTTGGCAAAATCAGTATATTTAAATGAAAATTGTCCGTTGCTGTCTAGAATTAAAATTTTTCTTTGAGTTAATTCAGCTTGAAGTTTTCTCGTTTCTTGCATCTTTAGGTTTTTGTTTCTTTAACCAGGAAAGGAGAATATTCAGCCATTGTTTCTTCAGGTAATTTTTCAGTACCACACCCTTTGTCCTCTCCTTCCAAGATTCTCTTGACATGAATGCTAGACCTTGATCCTGAGTTGATGTTATTTATTAATGTTTATTCTGTTGTTCAGATTGAATAATTTCTATTGATCTACCTTCAAGTTCATTTTACTATTTTGTCCACTCACTAGTTTTTAATTTTACTTATTGCATTTTCCATTTCTAAAATCTGCATTAGTTCTTCTTTATAACTTCAGTTTCCCAGCTGAGACTTTGTTTTTCCATTTGTTACAAGTGTGTTCATGGTAACTTAAATAATCAGCAACTCATTCCTATTATATATTAGGAACCAAGAAATATGAATCTCTCCATAGTATAGTAAGCTATCCATTCATTATTAGAAGACAAATACAGATAGGAGGAAATTGGCTTTATCATTTGTTGTTGCCTTTGGTTAATGAACAATAAATTAGACTAAGCCAATAACTCTAATAGATTGGTTCTTAAAATCCATGTGATTCTTTAGTGAAAAATTACTTATTTTTAGTGTTTTTTGTATTTTATGATTCTTTCTGTTAATGGTAACTGGAATGAAGTTCCAGATTTTGTGACTAATTAATCTCTTCTTGGATCATCCTGGCAAATGTTTGTGAGTCATCTTCCTGAAGTATCTTCAGGGACAGGTTTTATTTGGTTGTTTATCTTGTTATGATGAAGAATTTTTTATATGCCAAATTTAAATTCCAAGGTTAGTTATTTCCCTTGTAGGAAATAAAAAATTATTGAATTTAATTTTTGTGCAAATATTTTTAACGTAAAACGTTGGAATAGGAGGCTCAGGAGACTGAGACAGGAGGATCGCAAGTTCAAAGCCAGCCTCAGCAACTTGGCTAGGCCCTAAGCAATTCAGTGACACCCTGTCTCTAAATTAAATATAAGAAAGGACTGGAGATGTGACTCAGTGGTTAAGCACCCCTTGGTTCAATCCCTGTACAAATTTTTCACAAAAAATAAAGAATTGGAATAAACTGAAAAGTATAAAAATGCAATTTATTGAATTTCACCATTCAGAGATAATCATTGGTAACATTTTAGTGTATTTCAGTCTTTTTTTCAAGTCTTTTCTTTATACATGTTCATACATTTTTTAAATTTTTTATTCTTTTTACTTATACATGACTGTAGAATGTATTTTGACATATACGTAACATATATATACATACATACATAACCCACTATTATGGTTATACATGATGTGGAGTTATACTGATTGTGTATTCATATATGAACATAGGAAAGTTATGTCTGATTCATTCTTCTGTCTTTCCTGTTCCCACCCCAACTCCCTTCCCTTCATTCTCCTTTGTCTAATCCAGTGAACTTTTGTTTTTCCCTCCCACCCGCCAACCCCTGCTGATTGTGAGTTAGCATCCGCATATCAGAGAGAACAGAATGTTTCTGCTTTTTAGGGATTGGCTTATTTCACTTGGCATCATAGTGTCCAGTTCCATCCATTTACTATCCAATACCATAATTTCATTCTTCTTTATGGCTAATATTCCATCGTGTATTTTCTTTATCCATTCTTCTGTTGAAGGTGCCTAGATTGGTTCCATAGCTTAGCTATTATGAATTGAGCTGTTATAAATATTGATGTGTCCACTTCACTATAGTAGACTGATTTTAGTCCTTTGGGTATATGACAAGGAGTGGGATAACTGGGTCAAATGATGGTTCCATTCCAAGTTTTCTGAGGAATCTCCACACTGCTTTCTAGAGTGGTTGCACCAACATGCAGTCCTATCAGCAATGTATGAGTGTTTTTTCTTCTCCACATCCTTGTCAACATTTATTGTTTCTTGTATTCTTGATAGTTGCTATTCTGACAGAAGTGAGATGATATCTCAGTATAACTTTAGTTTGCCTTTTTCTACTTGCTGGAGATGTTGAACATTTTTTCATATATTTGTTGACCAATCATATTTCTTCTTATGTGGAGTGTCTCATATTCTGTATTTTTACACAAAATTAGATCATATATTTATGTTATATGTACTTTCCTTTTTACTTGACATTATATCATGAATGTTTTCTTGTATTTGTGTTAGAAAGTAAGTTTTTAAATAGTTATATGATCTCCACTTGAATAAATATTACAGTTTATATAACCAACCTGTTTGTTGGGTTATAGAAATTATTCCAGATTTTGATGGGTTCTTAGCTCTTTTATTTCTAAATATTGTTATTTCCTTTTTCTGGGTCTTTATGGTATTTTAGAAAAAGTAAGAAAAGATGGAATCAGAAACTGAATTTTTATGTTCCTCCCATTCCTTCCCCCTTTTTAATTTTCATTATTATTTTTGTGTGTGCAGGGATTGAACCTAAGGCCTTGCACATGTACCACTGAGCCACACTCCAAATTCTCTGATTTTTTTTTTTAATTAAATCTTATTTCTTTGGGCTGGGGTTGTGACTCAGTGGTAGAGTACTTGCCTGGCATGTGTGAGGCACTGGACTCAATTCTCAGCACTGCATATAAATAACTAACCACATTTTAATTGTCCACAGTGTCTTGTCTGCTTCACCTTTTATTTTTAAAGGTTTTTAAAATCAGTGTCCAGAATTTAATATAATGTTCTAATACTCTCCTAACACAAGTTATAACAAAATGATTTCTTTTAAAGGAGAGAGTGAAGTCAAACTTTTGTCTCAAATAACACCTTTTAAGTTAAAGCATGTTACTTACTCTTTCCATGTCTGTCTTCTGATTTATGAAAATTATTAATAATGATAAAGATAATAGTTACACTTGGAGTTTACTTAGTATAATTAGAATAGTGGAGTGAAAATAATTAGCATAGTACTTGGTATGAAAAATATGAAGTTCTCAATAAATTAGTAGTGGCAGTGGTGGTAGTGAGTTGAAGTTATAAACAGCAGTAATACTACCAATACTAGTAGTACATGTTTAAAACACTTTGTCAGTTTTTTCCATAATGATGTTAAATTTTTAACTACTGATTCATATTTTTTTGGTTGTTTTATCATTCTTATATTTGTTGTTCTTTTGACCCTGTGAGTAACTTTGAACTGATTAAGTTTTTTAATATGTCTAGTTCATTTTTTATTTTATTTTGCCTACCATAATAATTATTTAATTGTTTCACTAAAATTGTTTCACTAAAATTGTTTCACTGAAAATTTGGATTTGGTGACTATATTTTAATTCAAATTTAAATTTGTATTTATTTAGTACAAATAAATATTCAAGGGCTGGGGACATAGCTCAGTGGTAGAGTGCTTACTTAGCATGCATGAAGCCCTGGGTTCAATCCCCAGCATTGAAAAAACAAAACAAAAAAAAGGGTGAATAATAGGACCAACATCTTTCTCATTTTAACCTTCAAACTCATCTTTCACTTTCTTAGTTCTTTTGGAGCTTATTCATAAGAATGTCAAGCAAAACAATTATCTTGCTTATGAAAAGTGTGTCTGTAATTTCCCATTAAGTGATATGTTCATCTCATTTGGCCAGAATTATTGAGCTATTAAAAGAGCACATGCCTGTATGTGTTATCCATGATTCTAAAGAGGTAAGTGGAAGGACCTTGTGGATCCTGCTGGTGCTTTTATATTTTATCTTAATGCATCTTCAGTATTGAAGTGTTTAATCAGGAAAAGTATCATTGTTTGCTTTTAATAATGTTTACTTCGAGAAGAATGAATTTTAGTAAAGATTACAGGGACACTGGGGCAAATTTGTAAACAAGATCAGTTAGGAACCTTAGCAGCAGCCTGGACTGTACAGCAAGGACTGACAATCTTATTCTTAAAGGATCAGATAATAGTTTAGTCTTTGTAGACATTATAGTCTGACACATGTAATCTACTGTTAGGTGCAAAAGCAGTCACCACTAATATAAGGAAACAATTTATTTACAGAAATAGGTACTCTGCCCATAGACTATTGATCACGATGGTGACTATGGAGTTGGAGAAAAATGGGTCAATTTAGATTTATGGTAGAAGTAAAATTTTGATGATTTGGCAGTGTATTATATATGACGGAGGATGGACATGCTCATGCTCATCTGCCTGTAGGGGACCTGAAGTTCACACCTTACATATGGGGCTAGTTTTATGATTTGCCTTCCAGATTAAAGATACCATTACATGGAATTTTCCATTTAGTGGTATTTACAGTCCCCCATTCAGATAAGTGCCACTTGTATCAGCAATTTTTTTTTAACCTCCTAGTTGAACTCTGTTCTTTTCATAGACTTCCTTTCTGGCAGAGTCGCATAATCATTTGATTGGATTTTGCTTAATTTTCAATTCTTGTTATGGCAGCGGGATCCTAGCCCTAAAGTGATACAATGATGCATTGCAGAAATAAATTTAGAAGGCTGGAAATAAATTTAGAAGGCTAGACACTGGAGTGAGTGGAAATTGTGAAAGCAGAATAGAAATGTACGAACTATATATGTAGACAGTTTAAAACATCTTAGTTGAAAATGAGAGTACAAAAAAGTAAGATAACTAGATGAAAATGGGTGGTCAAAGACAAGATTTTTCTTGTTTTTAAAGATGAGGGATAACTGAAAAGAATCCATTTGTCTGAAGGTGGAGAAAAAGAGTGGGAATGGGCTATGCAATTAGGCTTCCCTGTGAGTTGTGTAAAGATAAGTCTGAGGGAATGAAGGAGGCTGCTTCCACCATTTTAACAGAAAGGAAGGAAGGAGGGGATGATTACAATGCCATTAGTTTTTAGATTTTGTGAGGGAAATAATAGTTTTATTATAGTGCTTTAAACTCATCATTTAGTTACCCTGCACCCCCCCACAGATAGGTTCTTAATTATGAATGTCAGTAGAGGCAAGAATTCTATAATTACTTTGTTCCTATTCTTTTTTTGTTCTATTCTTTTAAAAAGTGAAGATAGAAAAGAAAGAACTGAGCAGTCACAGGGAAATTGAAAAAGGAATAGTAGATAGATAATATGATATATCACCCCCTAGAAGGTGATTCTAATTTGAAGGTAAGTTGTACATTGGTTTGAAATTATGAATTAAAGACAATAAAGTAATGAAAGTAACTTATACTTGAAGGTGCAGACTCACATTTTGAAGTCATGGTATGTAGCATTGAACAGCTGTGCAAGTTATTAAGAATTGGAATGACACCGATATCCACTATATCATTAGTTTACAAACTTTTTTAAAGCATGGACCTCTTTCAAAAAATCCCACATGGAATTGTAATGTAAAAAATGTAAAAGAAGACTTTGAGGGAAGCAGGTGACAGTCTTATGGGCCAGAACCAGTACCCCTACTTTGAAGTACTTAAAATTACCCTGAAACTCCATGAAGCATTTTCAAGGGTAATTCTAGCAATAATAAACTATTAAAAACCTTTTTATTGATTTAACTGACATTAACGCAAGCACATGGCAGAACATTCAAGTGGTGCAGAAAGATATACAGTGAAAAATAATTCCCCTGGTCCCTTTGCCTAATACGTAAAACCAGTTCCCAGTTTCGTGTGTGTGTGTGTGTATTTTTTAATCACAAATGAGATCTTGTTTATATTCTTTCCCACCTTGTTCTTTTCACTTAACTAATACATTAATATAGATCTACCTCATTATTTTTTAACAGCGGCATAACAGCATAATAGAAAATATAAAATCTAATAATTCCTTATTAGAAACATATTTTTAGTATTTTGCAATTACAAAGTTGAAATAAATATCCTTGACATATGTCTTTACCTCTATACTTCAGTATATTTCTAAGATAAATCCTTTGAAAACCTTTGAGCAGGAAAGTTAATATCCAAAGACCAAACCTAATATTGGGATAACCAGGACAAAAAAAGAAAAAACGAGCTATTTTTACATGGTATCCATAATCTCCTACCCTCATTTTTTTCTTTAAGTATGTTGTTTTCCCTGTTCTGTGAGTTCTGCTTCTTCCCCATTAAAGGGGAGGATGGAACTTTTTTCTTTTTTTCTTTTCTTTTTCTTTTTGTAATAGGGATTGAACCCAGGGGCACTTAACCACTGAGCCCCATTCCCAGCCCTTATTTGGAGACAGGGCCTTGCTGAGTTGCTTAGGGCCTCACTAAGCAGCTGAGGCTTGCTTTGAACTTGTGATCCTCCTGCCTCACCCTCCTGAGCTGCTGGGATTACAGGCATGTGCCACTGGCCAAGCAAAGGGGAGTTTTTATTCAGTTTATTATGTAGTACTTAGACTCTTTGTTTTCTGGGCTTCTGAGTATTTTTACATATTTTATATAGAATAACATAATTTTATCTGCTATTCTGCTTTATTTGTTTAGTCTCTTATGCATTGGTCTCAGTTGTTTTCCAGAACTGCCTTAGATATTCCAATTAAAATTTTATTTATGTGTCTTAGTTAAAGCTTTAAGTCCTTACTTGTTCTTTGGGGCCCCTGCATTTGCAAATAAAAGAATTAGTTAACCATACATTGTCTCTATTTTTACCTTTCTAACCTTTGAGTCCTTGGTAGAAATTTCTAAGTGTAGTCAATATTTAACTTCATGTATTGTGCTCATGGCTTAGTTGATCCATAGATGTTAAATCTTTCCTTAATATTCTCATATATCTGTTTCATATGTGTGGGGATAACCTCTTCCCCACAGATATCGCATTGCAAAGAAAAACTTAATCCTTTGGATGGAAAAGAATACTCTGAATAGATTATTTACTGAGCAGTATGAAAACCAGTGCTTTACACTTGGATTATTTTCTCATCATCAAGTCTCTCGAGGCATAAATAAGAAAAGAGTAAATTTTTAAAAGATTTAACAGAAATCTATAATTTAGCATGGTAAATATTTGGAGATATCATTTTAAGTTGTGTGTGTGTTATTTGCTCATTTGCAGGAGGTTGTTTTTTAACCAAGTTTATAAAATTCTAACAGGGACTTGAAAAATAGTTTAATTCAATTCCATCATTTTTCAGGTAAGTAAACTTGTACATAGGAGAGACTGAAACTTGTTCCAGATGACAGACTAGATCACAGAGCATTTGCTTACCAGTTGGCTTCTGTTTGATGATGTAATAAATTGACTGTTTACAGAGGTAGTTAAAAGTGACGAAAGAAAACAATCCATTTTATATATTCATATTCTACATCACAATGTACTACTTAATTCCTAGAAATAACTTTCTGAAAATGTAGATAAAATTTTTATGAATATTTTTCTATGAACACATCATATTCAGAGAGTAATTTTGTCTGCAAATATGGTATTTCTGCCTCATCTATTTCCCAAAGTTCCTTAACAGAAAAATTCTTGTTTTTTTGCTTGGTTTCTGTTTTTGTTAAGCTACTTAGTATCTTAAAGTATTATATGTCCAAATGTTTAGTTGCCTGGAAGTTATCTAAAGAAGGTTATATGAAAGCCTTTGTTAGAACTTTTGGAAAGTAAGGAACTTAAACTCTACTCTTAGTTGTTCTGCTAAGTTAAAAGGAACAGCATTCTGACTTATTTATTTCCTGGTATACTTCCTAATTATTGCATTTCTCTCTCTCTCTCTCTCTCTCTCTCTCTCTCTGTGTGTGTGTGTGTGTGTGTATGTGTGTATTGAATTATTGCATTTCAATATATATAAATATATTCTCTCTCTGCATATATATAGTAAGGTTTCACTGAATCTGTTTCTGTTTAAATTTCCACAGACAAATTTTGATGTTGTTAGCTGGTAAACTCATTCTTTTAAAAAAATACTCTTCTAAGAGAAATATCTATGCCTGTTCTTTTTCTTTTTGTTTTAATTTTGTTTTTTTAAGAGTCAGGGTTTCACTGTGTGCCCATGCTGGACTCCTGGGCTCAAGTCATTCCTCCTACATAGCTGACACCACAGTTGCATACTAGCACGCCTAGCTTTCTTTTTTTCTTTCTTTCTTTTTTTTTTAACTGTTCACACCTAGCTTTCTAAGTCTATTTTAAGAGTAATTTCTGAATCTTTAATCTGTTTTATAGGTTGTATTTTTTTCTCCAGGGTAGGGATCAAACCCAAGGTCTTGCACATACTAGGCAAGTGCTCTACTACTGAGCTACACCCCAGACCTCTTTAGCTTATAGTTTCATTACTGAATTATTTGTGCATCTGAAATACAGGGAGTAATCATGTTTATACATTTCTTAGCCAACAGGTCCTACCTTCCCTGTTTGCACCTGTTCAGGTTTATGCCTGCCAGCTGCGAGTATTCATAAACTATGATTCCAAAAAAGGAATATTTGATAATATATGAAAATAATATTATCATTAACAACTGATCATTGAATTTTTTATAGTACATAAAGTCTTCATGCAAGGAAGAGGCTTTTTGTACTCTTCATTTTCACAAATTCTGATTTTTGTCTGTCTTAGGATTGTTACAGATAATATCGTTTTAGTAAATTACACCAAATTCATGTCACCCAGTTTGAGCATTATGATGTGTATTAATTGCATACCATGCAGTATTCATTATAAACAATTTGAACAAAATACAAAGTATTACACTTTTAGTGGTATTCTGACAAAGAATGTACTGAATATGATTTTATCATTTATTGATTTTGGGTAATCAAAATCAGGTCAAATCAAATTATTAATAGCTATATACAATTAAAACTTAAAAGAAAATTTTGGTAATTGAGTATAACTTTTGATTCTTTAGATGGGTCTTTCTTATTCTTAACACTACTAACATTTTGGGCTTGATAATTTCTGTGTTGAGGGTGGGCTGTCTGGTGCATTGTAGGGTATTTAGCAATATCTCTAGCCTCTACCTACTCAATGCAATTAGCAACGTTTTCCAAATGTTCATTAGTAGGGGAGGAATGGTGTTAAAGTTCACTCCTGTTTTAGAATCACTGCTTTAAATCATGGAAAAGATCTACAGTGAATCAAATTAGTTTCTATCCCTTCATCTTCTGCACATTTTTCTCCCATTGTTCACAGCAAATTTATTTCACATGGCAAAGTTGTGTGTTAATTTTCAGTTGTAGTAATCTTTACCCTTACTGATTAACTTTCTCTCTCTCTCTGATTAACTTTCTTCTTTCTTTCCTTTCTTCTTTCTTTCGTTCTTTCTTTTTTCTTTCTTTCCTTGTTTCTATTTTTTAAGAGATGGAATTTCAGTCTGCCCTTGAACACCTACTTCAGCTTCCCAAGTAGTTGGAACTACAGACACACACCACTTGTACCCAGCTTAACTGGTTAACTTTCAATAAAAAATTCCAAAATTATACATTAGAAACTATAATCTCATGAATAGCCTTAAATTAAAAGATGTGCCTATATATCTTTTATATGCTTCTCTAGGGAGAGTATGTTGTGGATGGGAAAATCATATTGTTATATTCAGTTCTTTTTGCTCTTTTGATTTCTAGGCCGATTTTTGATCACATAGAACCAATTGGTTGGTGATGTTTAAATATCAAGAAAAGGGATAATCTTAACACATGGGGTCAGAGTGAGAGTACAGGTATCAAATCCGGATGCTCTGACCCTAATAGAAATGTCAAAGTAGTTGGTTCTACTGAATGCCTGAATGGTTTTTATTTTAATAAGTGTATGTTTCTTAAATTATCTGAATAAATTAAATTTTTACTGATTCTTATTATGTTTTAATAATGAATAACTCATGACAGCAGGCTAATTATTTTGTCAACTTAAAATTAATTTATTAATTTTTCATTTATACTTGTAGTACAACTTATTTGGAAAGTTTTAAGATACCTTAACATTGGTACCTATACAATTATGAGGTATTCATTTTACATTCTTTTTTTCAGTATATATATGTTTAGTTGTTGATGAACCTTTATTTTTTTCATTTATTTATATGCGGTGCTGAGAATCAAACCCCGTGCCTCGAACATCGTAGGCAAGCACTCTACCACTAAGCCACACCTCCAGCCCCTCATTTAAAATTCTTAATACAGAATTATCTGGCAAAAGGTATACATAACATATAAATAGTTATTACTGTTAAATATTTACATTAGCATTAATTTAAAAATACCTTAAGTTTTCTGTTACTGCTTCTGTACTCATTGGTAATTATATAGGCAGATGTTTACTCATTAAAAACAATCACTAACAACTATTAAATGCTAGATTCTAAGCACTTTGGCTGCATTATTTTACTTAATCCTCCCAAATATGTCTTCGTATTACTGATGAAGAAATTGAAAATTCAAAGAAATAATATCATTAATAAACTCATGACATGGTTTTTGCACCCCCAAAAAACTATTATCAAATATCTCACCAAAACAAGATAATCTGTTTTTGTTCCTTCAAGATTTAAGTTTATACTCTTTAACCCCAATGCATTTGTAATTTTTGAGTGCTTATTATATGGCAAGTTTTGTGGGTTTCATTATTGTTTTGTTTTTACTCTTTACTTTGAAATAATTTTAGAATTAAAACAGTAACAAAAAAATAGAGTTTACATATATTTTCCCTAATGTCACTAATGTATATGGCCATTAGACAATTATCCAAATTATAGACATCAAGAAATTAATATTGACCCAGTACTATTAACTAACTGTAAACCTTAAATGAATTTCACCTATTTATGCCTTAATGTTCTTTTTCTGTTGTAAGTCAAATGTAGGTTCCTAACATCAATTTGATTCTGTCTTCTCAGTCTTCAACCTGTGGCTGTTCCTCAGTCTCCTTTTCCTTCATGACACTGCTAATGAATACTACTCATTTATTTTGTTTGCGGTCTTTCAATTTTTTACCTGATGTTTTCTTAGGGTTCTACTGAAGTTATACATTATTGAGAAGTATACTACAAAGATGATGTGCTCTTCTTGGGGCATCAGAAAATATGTGATATTGATAATAGTGATGTAGTTTATACATTGTGAAGTTACTCTTTACCCCTTTTTGTTTGATAAATGTTTTGGAAGAGAAATGTTAATATTATTTAAATATCCTATTCCCCTCAAATTTTCCCTTACTGCTTTTACCTTCCCTTGTTGCAAGTTACTTTAGCTCTTGTTCTTTGACTGTAGTAAGCCAATGATTATTTTATGGATTATTCATACATAAGCATTGCCTTAACTTTCAAGTAGAGATTATCTTTCAGAGCTATACTTATACTTTAGCAGCAACAATAGTAAATAAAATCTGGAAGCAATATTTAACTTAAAAAGAAAATTTGAAAAGCTAATCCTTGAATTCAAGCATAAGACAATTTTTATTCTAGAATAGCAAAAGCTACAGTGGATTTGTTAATGTCTATAATATGAAAAGTAAGAATTTGTATAAGATGAACATAGACTAGTTGAGCTAATTTTGGTTTACTAGAACTAAAAAATACGTATTAAAATATGCAAAGAAAAAAAAGTATGACCATTATAAGAGAGTGGTACTTTACACATATGAAGAATAATTAGCTACCTAAGAGATCATATTAGCTAAATATATATATTTCTAGAATCAAAATAGTTGTGTGTGAATATTGAATATAATTGAACTGCTGAGGAAAATGGCTGCATAGGCATATGTTTTTAAAGGATTAAGTCTCTTCTCACTTCAGTGAACAAAAAGAACCAATAGTAGAAGATAAAATGGCACCTTTACCGAAACTAAAAAAGGCCCTCAACCATGTGCAATTAGCTACAGTTCTACTCTTCCTAATTATCAGGCTAAGTTTTATTTCCTATGTAAACAATGTTATATTAATCAACTTTGTATATATTGCTTTACCTACTGGTTCTTTATTTCTACAGACTAGATTCTCCACAGCAGAATTACAAAATTCATAATACTGTGTATTATGTAGACAGATCTATATAACATTAATAAATATTATAGATAACTTTTCAAGAAAAGTAATCCCCAAAGATGTGTGTGTCTGTGAGTGTGTCTCTCTGTGTGTATTTTACCGCTTATTTTGCCTTCTCAATATTCCTTACTTTAGTCCTTGTAGTATTTTGTTTTCTGTTATTATAATAAAATGCTAGATGTTAGATATGTTATAATTAAAAGAAGTTTATTTAGTTCATAGTTTTGGAAACTCAATGTCTAAACAGCGTGGTGTTGGTTCTGGCAAGGGCCCCCTTGTCTCCATCATATCATGACAGATAGTATCATGGTGAGAACATGTACAAAAGTGAGAGATTACATGTCAGGACAGGAACCCAGAGAGCAGGGAGGGGCCAGGCTCACTTATAACAACTGTCTCTCGAAAACTAACTAGCAGTCCCACAAGAACTACTTTAAAATAAGACAAGGTCAATGTTTAATTATTGAGTAAATCCATATAACATGTAGATCATTTTTCCTATATCCTGGTTTTTTTTTTTTTTTTTTTTTTTTTTTTTTTTAATTTTTGAAACATGGCCTCCCTAAGTTGGGATCCTACTGCTTTAGCCTCCTGATTTACTGAACTGATAGGCATGCATCACTATGCCAGGCTATATTGTGGAGTTTTAATATCAACATCTACTTTTATAATAAAACCATGTAAGATTGTGTACACACTAGCTGAGCAAAGTAATAAACATGCTTAAAAGTGGTTTCTTCATTATAAATGGTTAACTAAGTCCATTTTGAAATCTCATTAAAACTTGACTCCAATAAAAACTAAAAATATATTTTCTTCTTCTTCTTTTTTCTTTCTTTTTCTTTTTTTTTTTTTTTTTTTAATTCTGCTGGGAGGAGTGGAGACTTATATTGGAGACTTATATTGGACTTGTATTGGAGACTACCATGCCAGGTTCTTGGACACTTAAGACCAACAAGTATATTGCTATCTAGATTTAGAAGACAAGAATGTACTCCATTTAAACATGATATTTTCTTGATTTTTTTAAGATAATACAGGAATTATATTGTAATTGAATAGATGATAAGATGCTTTAAGAATAAGAATATAACATTAACTTTCCTAAGTTTGTGGCATCACACATTTGTGTAAAATTACTACATTTAAAGCACTATTAAATTTTTGGACATAAGAAAACTCTGAAAAATCTATTATAAGATGATTTAGTGCACTAAAATTAAATTTATTTCCAGCCAGGTTTAGTGGCCTTGTTGTAGTCCCAGTTACTTGGGAAGTTGAGGTTGGAGGATCACTTGAGCCCACAAGTCAGAGACTAGCTGGAGTGAGAACCTGTGACACATAGACACACACAAGAAAAACAATTTAAACTTCTTTTATTAATTGGCATTTACCAATTTAGTGTAGTTTAGTTTTCTATCACTAAAACAGATTATCTGAGATTGGACGATTTATAAAGAAAAGAGATTTATTTATCTCACAGTTCTGAAGTCAGGGAAGTTCAAAATCAGAAGGGTTGAGCTAACTATGTAGAGTTGCTTCCCTTTATACCTCTCCAAAGAAATAGTCCATTCCCAAGGAATTAACAACTCACTCACTTCTTCCCAGTCCCACAAGAAAAGGCATCAATTCCTCTTAAGAACATAATCACCTCTTGCAGACCCAACTTTCCAACACTCCCACACTGTGAAATTTAGCCTCAACATGAGCATTTTTAAGACATTGAAGTATTTTTTTCATATTTTATGTAGAATATATATTTATAAATTTATGGTTTAAAAAGCAAAAGGGTTTAAATAGGCTTCATTCTTTTGAATAATTTTGAGAATTATCTGAGAATTATAATACTGAGAATCAGTATTTTTCCCCCTCTCATAGATATGGATTCTGGAGAACGATTGCCATCTTCAACAGCTTCCTCTACTACACCAACTTCATCTCCTACACCTTCTGTGGCTTCAGCAGTTTCAAAAGGCGGCCTTTCCACTGGAGCTGCTTCACTAAGCTCTACAATCAACCCATGTGGTAAATACCCTTTATTAACTCAATTTTGAATGCCATCATTTTGATGATTTGCATTCATCATATTTGAGATCTAAATAAAATGTTCTCATGACTTCCATTGACATGTTGAATAATGGCTTGGTTAAACATCCAGTCTTTCTGCTTTTTCTGGATTTTTCACTGGAATATCCCTGGTTATTCCATGCTTTTCCTGCTCACTAGAAAGTCTCTTTGAGGGTTTAATCTTAATATTGTAACTCATTTTACCATTTAAATTAAGGAATTAGTAAGTATAAAGTCTTTTTAAAATAATAGACCAATGAGGGAGTGAAGAAATACAAAGTGATAAGATTTGGTACCAGTGCTATGGATTCTTTGCCCTAAACTTGTTGCTAGTATTTGAAATCATGTTCACATACTCCAGCTACCCCAGCTCATAGATGTGTACTACACTAAGGCAGATTATTTACTTAATGGGAAATTAAATTAAAACAAACTTTTAAATTAAAACATGAACAAACAGCAACAACAAAACCCTAATGATTAACTCATTCATTCATTAGTAGGAAGCATTTTAACCTTACATTTTTTTATCTTATAGATTATTTCATGATTATAAACAGTTAAACTAACATCTTAATTTTTTCAAAATAAAATTTGTGATTTTATATAAGTGAAATGCAAAAACAATGGAATATTTGCTTACAAAATATCCTAACAAATTATCAACTCTATTTTTTCAGTTTCAGTAAATGAGTATAAGCTCACTTTTGGGGGGAGGATGTTACTGCAAATGTAGTCTTGAGAATAGCAATTAAAGAGTGATAAAGGCCTGCATCCTTGGCGTATTCAGCAATAACATGCAGAGATTCTAAGGGCCCTGGAAATTTGCCTCTTACAAAACACTTTTAGTTTTATTACAGTAACTTGGATTTTAAAAAATACTTAACACTGCAGTAAAGATCAGTTAAAGGCTAGGTAGGCATGGTGGTGCATGCCTGTAATCCCAGTAATTTAGGAGGCTGAGTCTGGAGGATTGCATGTTTGAGGCCAGCCTTAGCAACTCAGTGAGTCCCTAAGCAACTCAGTGAGTTGCTATCTCAGAATAAAAATTTGAAAGGGCTGAAGATGTAGCTCAGTGGTAAAGCACCCTGGGTTTAATCCCCAGTATCAAAAAAATAAAATAAAATAAAGACTATCTGCACATATGGGTTTTATTGGTCTTATTAGAAGAGTAATATTTCTTTTCCATTAGGAATACACACGCACTCACACGCACATATTTTTAATAAATTGCCTACTCTTAAAAATGAATTGGGGACAACTTTTACTATGCGTATAGCACAATCAACAAAAAATAGTTAACTAAAATGTCAAAAGATAGACACTAAGAAATAAAGAAGATGTCAGCTGTAGAAAACCACAGATATTGAACAAAAAACTTAACTAGTTATCAGCTAAGCTTAAAAAGAAAATACCTTACCCTAGTGCTATTTAAGTATATTAGTTTCTCAGTAAAAACACTGTTTTCTGGTCCTTAGTGACATGCAAAATTTGCCACTGGAACCTTTGTTTAAGAACTCAAATGATGCACATTATGCCACGTTCTAGATTCACAGATATTCAGATACTTTTCCACATATTGTTTCTGGGCGAAAGCTGAGAATGAAATATAAGCATAATTTCATAGATAAACTTTGCATAGTGAATTTGTTTGAGATTTGTGATTATTCAACTTAATACAAAGATAGAATTTTGAGAAATTTAAATAATAGTCAAGCTATGCCGTAGACCAGTGCTTTTCAATCCATCTTTGAAGGTAGATCTCTTCAAACAAAAGCTTATGTAAATATAAAATATATAAAACTGATAAACTATTTAAAACCACTCTAGTTAAAGCTGGAATAGGTCTGTTTTTCTTTTAAAAATTAAAGGGAGTGCTTTACTGAAGAATCTTAATTGTAGGCCTCTACAAACATGTGCCAAATCATGCTATATCAAGGAAATGACAAGTTGATCAGTAAGGCCTCAATTTCGGCTATGTGTTAGTTATGACAGTGATTAACAATGGGTAAGAAAGCATGGCAGGGAAACACACCAACCCCACAGGTAAGCAGTCCTGAAGTGGGAGATGTCATCACAGTTCTAGGCTCCTTCTAATTATATATTTGGTCTTCTAAAGTATGAGACTTTTATGCTTACATATGTATCTCAGAGCTGCAAGAGGGCTGATCCATCAGGAAGCAAGTGGGTATGGGATGGGCAAAAGTTGCATGCCAACTGACTTTGTCTCCTTTTAAGTTTTCCCAGAAGCCCCACCTAGAGATTTCTACTTACATCCCTTTCATCAGAACTGTGTGAGTGATAATGTCAGCTTCGAGGAAGGACAGGAAGAATAGGTTTTAGCTGAGCATATTTTCATCCTGAATAAAACAGGTGTGTTAAGGAAAAAGGAAAGAGTAGATTGGTAATATGTGCCACTAAGGGCTAATTATGCCGGAGGACAGGAAGGCAGTTAAGTCTATGAGTAGGCCAAGATCAGATCATTTAGAATTTATGTGGCATGCTTAGGAATTGATGCAGAATAATGCAGTGATTAAAAGCAAAGACTTGGCTCTCTAAAGTCCCTGAAATTGAATCTTGGCTTGTTCACTTAAAAACTATGTGAATTTGGGTAAATTACCCTTTTCTGAGATTCATAATATAGGTACAACACCACCTACTTTACAACATAATGAAATTAAATGAGATAAGTTCTGAGGTGTAGTAGGTGCTTGGTAAATTGTAACCATTATTTTTACATGTTTTATTCAAAAGGAATGGATTTATATGGTCACACTGCTTTGAAAATAATAGCTCTGAAGAATGTGGAGTATCAGTTTGCAATGGGGATAGAACCAAAGGCAAAGACAACCTTATATTTAAACTTAAAATATAAGTATTTAAATATAAATATACTTATATCTAAAATATATATTTATTTAGGTGACAAATGAGGAGGGCCCAAATTAAAGAGTACTGGAAACGAAATAAGATGCAAGGTTCCAAAGATATTTTTAGGGTGTAGATTCTTATGGGATATGGAGACTGAATTTGGGCCAGGGGATGTTTAGAGAGAGAGAAGCCCTGACATTACTTGGGTATCTCACTGAAGAATGTAATGAGAAATGTGGAAGAGAAATACATGAAAGGGTAAAAGAGTAAGTTATCCTTTTGTGTGTAACATGTATGTGGAATATATTTTTCATATGTCCATGTTGATGGATGTTTTATAGTGTTTTCATTTTTTGCCCATTTTAAAATTGCTGTTCTGATGTCATTTTACATGGATACTGATGCACATAAGCATATATTTATGAAGATGTCTATAGCTTTGCCATTCATACCAGTTTATTTTTCTGCCAGTTGTGTGTTAGAATTTCAGATGCTGAGCTGGGGATGTGGCTCAGTGCTCAAGTGCCCCTGAGTTCAATCCCTGACACTTGGCATTGTCACTTTGGTTTTTTGGTCAATATGAATTTGAAGTAATATTTCATTGTTATTTTTGGCTTTTTATAATTTTTTTGGCACTTTGGTTTTTTTTTTTTTTAATGCCTTTTAGAGCGTTAGTGGGTATTTCTAATGTTTTATACACCTTTTCCTTAAAGATTTGCAAATTCTTCCAGGTGTGGAAGTGAATATAATCCCAGCTACTTGGGAGGCTGAGGCCAAAGAATCACAAGTTTGAGGCCAGCCTGGGCAACTTAGTGAGGTACTATCTCAGAATAAAAAAATAAAAAGGGTTGGGCATACAGCTCAGTGGAGAGTCCCTGGGTTCAATCTCTAGTACCTTAAAAACAAAAAGAGAAAGAAAGAAAATTTGTGAGGTTTTTCTGATTCTTTCTTCACTTATATGTATAGGAGATATCTTTTCCCAGTCTGTGTGTGTGTGTGTGTGTGTCTGTGTTTGTGTTTGTGTTTGAGGGATACTAGGGCTCAAACCCAGAGGCACTTCACCCTGAGCTACATTCCCATTCCTTTTTTGAGACAGTCTCACTAAATTGTTTAGGGTCGGGGCTGGGGAGATAGCTCAGTCGGTAGAGTGCTTGCCTTGCAAGCATGAGGCCCTGGGTTCGAGCCCCAGCACCGCCAAAAAAAAAAAAAAAAAAAAAAAAAAAAAGAATTTAAGCTTCAGTAAATCAATCATTAACACTAAATGTAAAAGAACTAAATTGTTTAGGGTCTCCCTAAGTTGCTTAAGTTCTTGCTAAATTGCTAAGGCTGACCTTGGTTGTGATCTTCCTGCCTCAGCCTGAAAAAATAAAAACTATTTCATTAGTCCATCTAATAACTCATGTATTCTTAGTGCATATTTATACTATTCTGTGTTAGAATATAAATTAAATCAAATATAATGAAACCTTAAAACGAAATGACTCTTAATTCTCACAGATAATAACAAATATCTATTACTGTCTTTTTAAAGATTATAAAGGGATTTTTAAGGACTTCATTTCTTCTATATAGTATCATTAATTCTGCTTTATCTACTATATCATGTCCATCTGTCTATAAGTGTTCTTTAATGTCATCCATCCTAAAAAGACTACATATCCCAAATCCTTCTTTTACTACAAATATTCTTCTGGCTATTGCTTTGTTTTCTGCTAAAATTTCACAGTTCAACTTTCCAGAAGAGAGTGGTACATAGGCTTTCTCCTTTTCCTTGTCTTTTGTTCATATCTCAATTTATACCATGGGCACTTTCCTATCCTCATCTTCCTGAGTGACTTAGCAGAAATGGACACAGTGGACTACTCCTTAAAAATCTTTCATTTTAGCTTCCATGTTACTAATCTTGATTTTTCTGTTATTTCTCGAGCTTCTACTTTTTACTGTTTGTTTTCTTGTTGCTTTTGTTTTTGTTGTTGTTGTTGTTGTTTTGTTTTGTTTTGGTTTTTTGCTGTTTGGCTTTTAAAGTTCATTTTGGTTTGATTCAGTTTTTTTGCAGATTCCTTTACTCATTATTTTTCTCTTTTTCAGGTCTTGGTTCTGAGGTCTTTTATTTCTTGTGTCTTGGTTTAAATTTAATACCTATGTGAGGACTCTACCCAAACTTTCTCTCTGAGGTCCTAAATGTTTATTCACTTTTGACATAGATATTCCATAGACCTCTCAAACTTAACAAATTTAACATCTAAAGCCAAGCTTTGGTTTCCTCCAAAACCCTTTAGCTTAAATTCTTCCTCATTTAGCTACTACCTACCTAGCTTTAGCCATAAAAGTAATGATCTCTAGATATCTTTCTCTTTACTCTCAACGTCCAAATCCTATTGATTCTCCTTTCAGAATAAAACTTGATTGTGTACACTTCTTTCCTTTGCTACTACCACTGCCCTAGTCTACATTAAAATCTCTCACTGCATCATCATGGAACTTTCCTAACCCATCTCTCTACTTTCATACTTGCTCAGGTTTAATCCATTTCTCTCAAAACAGAGTGAAGCCAATTATGTAACCCTCCCTGTTCACTTTGTGTTTTTTTTTTTAATCTAAGTGTAATTTATTTATAATAAAACTCAATGTTTTAAGAATTTGCTACAGTGTTTCTATTCATAAGTGATGAGTCCTCTGAAAAAGAAATTAGGAAACTTACTACATTCACAATAGCCTCAAAAAAAAAATAAAATACTTGGGAATCAATCTAACCAAACAGGTGAAAGATCTCTACAATAAAAACTATAGAACACTAAAGAAAAAAATTAAAGAAAACCTTAGAAGATGAAAAGATTTCCCATTTTCTTGGATAGGCAAAATTAATATTATCAAAATATCCATACTTCCAAAGGTGTTATACAGATTTAACACAATTCTAATTAAAATCCCAATGACATTTTTCATAGAATTAGAGAAAGCAATCATGAAATTCATCTGGAAGAACAAAAGACCCAGAAAAGCCAAAGCAATCCTGGGCAAGAAGAGTGATATAGGAAGTATCACAATACCAGATCTTAAACTCTACTGTTAGAGCAGTAGTAACAAAAATGGCATATGGTATTGGCACCAAAATAGACTGGCAGACCAATGGTACAGAGTAGAAGACAGAGATGAACACACCTAAATACAATCATATAGACAAAAGTGCCAAAAATATACAATGGAGAAAAGATAGCCTCTTTAACAAATGGTGCTGGCAAAACTGGAAATCCATATGCAGTAAAATGAAATTAAACCCCTATCTCTCACCCTGTATAAAAACTCAACTTGAAATGAATCAAGGATTTAGGAATTAGACCTGAGACCCTTCACCAAATAGAATAAAAAGTAGGCCCAAATCTTCATCATGTTGGTTTTGGACCAGACTTCCTTAACAAGACTCTCAGAGTGTAAGAAATAAAAGCAAGAATCAATAGATGGGATGGATTCAAACTAAAAAACTTTTTCTCAGCAAAGGAAACAGTCAATAATGTGAAAAGATAGCCTACAGAGTGGGAGAAAATCTTAACCACACACTCTTCAGACAGAGCACTAATCTTCAAAATTTATGAAGAACTTAAAAACCTTTATACCCAAAATACAAAGAACCCCATCAATAAATGGGTTAAGTAACTGGGCAGACACTTCACAGAAGAAGATGTACAGGTAATCAACAAATATATGAAAAAATGTTAATTATCTCTAGTAATTAGAGAAATGCAAATTAAAACCATCCTAAGTTTCATCTAACTCTAATTAGAATGACTATTATCAAGAACACAAGCAATAATAAGTGTTGGCGTGGATGTGTGGGAAAAGGAGTTGCAAATTGGTGCAATCATTCTAGAAAGCAGTATGGCGATTCCTCAGAAAACTAGGAATGGACCCACCATTTGACCCAGTTATCCTACTCCTCGATTTATACCCAAAGGATTTAAAATCAGCATATTACAGTAAAGTAGCCACATCAATATTCATAGCTGCTCAATTCACAGTAGCTAGATTGTGGACCCAACCTAGATGCCCTTCAATGGATGAATGGATAAAGAAACTGTGGTATATATATGCACAATGGAAAATTACTCAGCCATAAAGAAGAATAAAATTATGGCATTTGCTGGTAAATGGATGCAGTTGGAGAATATCATGCTAAGTGAAATAAGCCAAGCCCAAAAAACCAAAGGCCAAATGTTTTCTCTGATAAGTGGATAATGATATATAACAACAGGAGGTGGTGGCAGGGAGTGCAAGAGAAGAATGGAGGAACTTTGGATTGTGTAGAGGGAAATGGGACGCAAAGGGTAGGGGAAGTAATCATACATGTATGATTACACGAATGGTGTGAATCTACATTGTGTACAACCATAGAAATGAAAAGTTTTACTCCATTTGTGTACAACGAATCAAAATGCAGTCTGTAAAAATAAAAATTTAAAAAGGGGGAAAAAGAATTTATTACTCATATAACCTCCAGGTTTTGGTACATTTTCAGCACTCCAAAAAGTTGCCTCATGTCTTTTTGGTATTAGAGTCCTCCTTCTATCCCATCTTGGCAGTCACTGATCTGCTTTCTATCACTATTGTTTGGTCTTTTCTGGAATTTTATGTAAATGCAATGATATAGTCTGTATTCTTTCAGGCTTCTTCATAAATCTTTTGAAACTGGCTTGTGTCACTGTATCAGTAGCTCACTCCTTTGTTTTCTTGTTATTAATTAGTATTCCTTTATTTTAAAATTTTTTATTTGTTCTTTTCAGTTATACATGACTGTGGAATCTCTTTTGATATATTTAGACCAACATGGAATATAACTTAGTAATATTTCATGGTATGACTGTTTCACAATTGGTTTATTAATTTACCTATTGATAACCATTGCATTATTTCAGTTTGAGACAATTGTGAATATTCAAGTTACAAGCCCCTATGTTTTCAGTTCTCTTAGGTAAATTCCTAGGCGTGGGATTGTGAGATATCATGGTATGTGTACATTTAGTTTGGTAAGAATTGACAGATGTTTTTCTAAAGTGGTTGTGATAAATTTCCCTCCAGCAATGTATGGGAGTTCTAGTTACTCCATATTATTGCTAACTCTTGGTATTGTCATTAAGTTTTTTTTTTTTAATCTATTCTAGTGAGTATAGAGTCTTATAGTTTGAATTTCTCCAAAGATGGATGAACAGATTTTCATGTGCTTACTTGCCTGACATTGCTAGTCAAATACACCTAGTCAAATATTTTGCCCAGTTTTTTTTAATTGAGTTGTCTTTCTTTCCAATCTTTGTACTTGTTATTTTTTTCTTTGCTTCAGTGAAATTGCTCTTTTTGGTAAAATGTTAAGCAAAAGTGATAACAGATCTGGTCCTAGGGGAAAATGGTTTATTCTTTGACCAGTAAATATGATGAATATTTCTTATAGATGTCTTTTATAGGATATAGAAAGTTTTCTTCTATTCCTGCTTTGTTAAGAGGTGTTTTAATTTTGCATGTTTTTTAAATTGATATTGAATTTTGTCACATGCTTTATCTGCATCTATTGAGATGATGATATGAATATAATCTTTCATTTTTACTTGCTTGTATGGTGAATTACATTGACCAATGTATTTTAGAGTAAGCCAGTTGGCATTTCGGGAATTAGTCCACTTGGTCATGATGCAGTAGCCTTTTACAGTAGTGTTGGATTTAGCCAGGTTCCATGGCATATGCCTGTAAACCCGGCAACTCAGGAAGCTGAAGCAGGAGAATCATAAATTCAAGACCAGCCTCAGCAATTTAGCAAGATCCTGTCTCAAAATAAAAAATAAAAAGATGTGGGGATATAGCTCAGTGATAAAGTGCCCCTGGTCTCAATCCCCAGCACCACATCACATATGTGTTTGTATATATATGTATGTGTATATATATATGTATTTATATGTATATATTTGTATGTATATGTATGTGTATATATGTATATATATCAAGATATATACATGCATACGCACATAAATTATATGCATACATTTAGATTTAGATTTGCTAAAATTTTATTGAAGACATTTTTACACAGGTTCATCAGTGTTATTCATTTCCTTGTCCTGTCATTTATTTGTTGGAAATGAGTTTGCAAGATTTCAGCTTCTGTTATTTTTTTTGAAGAATATAGAATTTGTATTACTTCTTCCTTAAAATGTTCTACATAATTCAGTAGTGAAGTTCATCTGAGCCTGAAGAGTTTTTTTTGCTTGTTTACATTGTTGGTTTTGTAAGATATTAAACCATGTATTCACCTTTTAAAATAAATATATACCGGCCTGGGATTATGGCTCAGTGGTAGATCATTTACCTAGCATATATATGCAAGGTGCTGGGTTTAATTTAGATTCAATTTATATATATTTTATAAACACACATACACATCACATTATATATACACACATATATATGTTAATATATAAACATAAACATAACCATTGTTCAGGTTCTCTTTTTCTTTGAGTGAGATTTGGTCGGTATATTTCAAGGAATTTGTCCATTTTATGTAAGTCATTGAATTTATGAGCCCAAAGTGGTTCCAAGTATTACTTTATCTTTTAATGTCTCTATTACTCATAGTTATGTTTCTTCTTTCACTGTTGATATTCATAATTTTTGTTTTTTCTTTTTTTTCCAAGTGACTAGATGTTTATCAAGTTATTGATCCTTTCAAAGAATCAACTGTCAGTTTTATTGAGTTTTCTCAATTTTCTGTTTTCTTTTCCACTGGTTTCTGCTCTTTATCTTTTATTATTTCTTTCTATTTTTCTGTGGTTTGATTTCATGGTCATCTTTTGTAGGTTTTAAGAAGGAAATTTAGATCATTTATTTGGAACATTTGTCTTTTTCTTATGTATGCTTTTAATGCTATTAATTTCCCTTTTAAGTACAGCTATAGCTATAATCCATAGACTTTTATGTTTTCTTTTTCTTATTATATGTTATATAAAATATTTATATATAAATAAAATTTATTACAAATTTATACATAATAAATATATAAATACATATAAATATATATTAACATTTAATATAAAACTATATATAATATATTATATATATTGTATAAAATATTTTATATTTTTCTCTGTTAATTCTTGTTTGATGGGTTGTTTGGAAATCAACAATTTAACATTTAGGTTTTTTTAGAAATTGATACCCATTTAATTTTATAGTGGTCAGAAAATGTCTGTTATATTTCATTGTCTTTCCCTTTGGACCTCTGGCCTGTGAAAATTCTTGGTCAACAAATTATTTAGTTAGAAATGGGTCTCCTCTCTGTGGTTCTTTGCTTCTAAGATTATTCTCTTAACTTTCAAGCTGCTCTGCTAGCTTTGAGCTCTTTTTTGTGACACATCAGGTTTTCTTCTGGCTAAGCTATTTGTGGTAAGGTAATGCACTTAATCAGTCCCAATAGATCTTTTGCATGTAACTCTGCCCTTCAAGATTTCTCTTAAAGACTGAGGTATAGCTTAGTTGGTAGAGTGCTTGCCTCACAAGCACAAGGCCCCGGGTTCAATCCCCAGTACCGTTAATATTTCTCTCAAGTATATTTCTTTATGTTCTCCATCAGCTATTTTATAGTACCTCTGGTGTCCTTCCCTAGTCAAGCACAGTGTACTTGCAGCTAGGCATTTGGATGGTTTAAATTTTTATTTTGGTTTTTATGTTTTCTGTGGTTCCCTCAGTGCCAGAATTTCCCCCCTTTAAATTTCCATATGTTTACTTAGCCTTGAATTCTGGTCTCTTGTGCCTTTAGTTAATAAACCTGCTTTTTATATTTCTTCCACTTTTTTCAGTTACAGCTGTGAGGTTCAGGCAGTATTATTGGACTACAAAACCACAGTCACATTTCTTATGCCTTCTAAGTTAATGTTTTTCCAGATTAAACTCTCCTCTGTTTTTTTTTTTTTTCTTTTGAATGCTTTCCATTATCTTTAGTTTTTTTTTTTTTTTCTTTTTTTCTTTTTGCAACACAGTTTTCATAATTATCATCTGTTTAGGATTCTTATGAATGCTTCATTACTCTACCAGACGTTGTCTCCTCAAAAGTAAATTACTTTATTTTTTCAAAAACATTTTACCTGACTCCAGAGGTAGCATGTGACCTAGTCTAGCCACTCTAAACATCATATTTTCTAGACAGGAGTGATTTGTTAAGACAAGGGCACATGATCAGGTCTGGCTACTCAAAGCAAAAGAGACCACATTGTAGGATTTTTGTTGACTTTAGTATGCCCTTTTTGCCATTCCACAAACTTTTGAGGAAGGATACATCTGAGGGAGTACAATCAAGAGAGGAGAGACAAATTGGCTCTTGGTAAACTTTCAATACAGCTCCTCCATTTAATGTGAGCCTTTCCCAAAAGCTTTTGAGTTATGTGAATCATTAAACTAACCTTTTCACTCACCGTATTGAATATTTTGTATATTTCAACCTGTTTAATAAATGAGGTTGCACACTGTTCTTCATCTAAACTTGCCTACTTCTTCAGATTTATGTGGTGTCATTCTTATTCTAGTCTATTATCTTTTAGCCTCTCTGGCCTATCACTTCTTCTGATACAAAATTTTCTTCTCAAGATCTCAAATTTGCTCTTCCTTTGTCTGAAAAATCTTCTTTAAACTGATGCTTTCTCATGCTTTGTCTTAGATTAAATGTCCTGAGATCATGTGGTAGTTAATTTTACTTGTCCTCTTGACCTGGGACACAGGATACCCCAATTAAACATTATTTCTGGATATGTCTATAAGGGTATTCCCGGGTGAGATTAGCATTTGAATCTGTGAATGCTAATCACAGATTAAGTAGAACAAATTGTCCTACCAGAATGGGAGGGCATCATTCAGATCCTTGAGGACTTGCATAGAACAAAAAATAGAGGAAGAGGGAGAGAATTTGTTTCCTCTGCCTGACCACTTGATCTGAGAAACACATCTTATCTCATAACCGAGACTTATACCATCAACTATGAACTTCTTAGAATCGTGCCAACCAGCTTTCCTGGGTCATCCTCCCCAATCTCATGTGCCAATTCCTTATAATAAATCAATGAATCCTATTGGTTCTGTTTCTGTGAAGAATCTTGACTCATATGGACTTTAATTAGAAATGACTCCACTGATCATTGTGTCTAGGTAATTGCTCCACTATTACCTATCCCAGTACCTATTAATTTCCTCCATAGCACTCTTCTTAGGTGTGTAATTATATATTTAGTATTGTTTTATTTGTCCTTTCTTTTATGTTTAAAGGGCAGGAACCATAACTGTTTTCTTCTACCAATATATATCTGGTCAGTTCCTGGCATAGAATACATAAGAGAAGAGATGAATTTGTAGGACTAACACTTGAAAATTGGATAATAAATTAACTTTGATTAATAAGTTTTCTGACTCTTTCTGCCAACCATAATGGTGTGCTTGAATGTCCTGGACGATGCAGCAACACTGCCAAAGGAGAGACAAACACCAAATTTTTTTAAGCATTCTTCAGAGTCATCATTCAGTCTCTGATGATAAAGCATGGTTACATTGGCAAATTGGAATTATCAATGATCATAGAGCTGAGAAGCTTGTGAGAACAATCTCCTTCAGATTTATGTGGTATTGTTCTTATTCTGTCATAGATAGGTTAAACAAGTATAGAACAATCAGTCCCAGCTTTGATATACAACTCAAAGATGTAGAAAAGTGTCAGAATATTCTGTTCCCATTCTCAGTTGGGTTTCATTATACTGAAAAGCTCAGCTGACAACATTGATCATGAAGAAGTAAGACAAAAACACATGGGAGGGAAAATCTTGGAATTGTTTTTGCAGAGATATAACATATGCAAATAAAATGCCTCAGTGGAAAAAAAAAATTTTTTCAGGACTCTGACTCTGCACTGCTCTGGTAATAGCAAGGTGACTCTACAAGTTTAGCATTGTAAACTACAGGGTAAGGAATATTAAAAGATCAGTTGACCTTACTAAAAAGGCAGTGCATTAAAAAAAAAAAATAGAAAATCAAAAGTTAGGTTTTAATTGGAACTTATTTGAAAGATAGCCAGGACTTAAATTTATTTAATAAAGATTCATCAAGAGAATGTGAGAGACCTTCTCTGGAGGATTTGTAGATAAAGCCAAAATTTCTTTGAATATTTATATTATAATATCAACCATTATAACACCATTTTCCTTTTTAGTTGATTTGTCAGTGGTATAGGTGTCTACAAATCCTAAATAAAGGCTCTCAAAATTCCAATTGTCTAGCTTTTTTTAAAATGAGAGGTTTAATCACAAGCCATTAAGTATTTTTGAAATATTATTTTACCTATCTTTTGTTAGAAATTGCTGTAGAATGAGACCTGCCCATGGAGCTAAAATATCCCCATCAGTTCTCAGCCACTGGTTCTTGCAATCTTGCAGGAAGAATTTCAAGAATCACACATAGTAGCAGGCAGGAGTTTACTAGAAAGATGTAGAAAACAGATACTCAAGATAGACTGAACAGGTTACCTCAGGGAGATAAATAAGGGTCTGAACTTGAAAGCTTGCCCCATCTCTGAAATAGGTAGATGCACATACTGGTCCTAGGAAGTCTTGCTCCATTTGACATGATGAGGAAGGCTCCAAAGAATTAAAACTGTGAAATTTCTTCTTTTTTCCTAATATATCCCTTTGCCTGCTTCCTTACTACCCCTTAAAAACAAAAACAAAACCCTCTGTTCCTTCCAGAGCTTTTTGGAGATGGAACTTTTGAGACAGTGAAGTTTTTTCCCATCTTCTAAAGTTGGCTTTGAATAAAACCCACTTTTCTACCAATTTGACTTTGAGTATCTTGGGAGTGGAGAGCATTATGACTAAACTAATTTTTCTCCCCTGGCCAGTATTAGGCTTCCCATAACAGTTTCTTTTGTACTTGAATGCTTTGATAAAGTTCTGTATTATACTCAGACTTATGACCTATGGACTCTTTATGATGCATGTCTGATTTCATCTTGTAAGTTATCACCCTTTATTGTCCTCCTATACATCTATTCATGGCTGACTACCATATATAATATAAATTTGTAGTTTTAATTTGGAATTTCAGAAGTAAATTACTCAAGAAATATAATACATTGAAATCAATTAACTACTCCTAAAAATAAACCAATTGTTATGGGTTAAATTGTTTCCTCATCAAGGGATTGGTGATATAGCTCAGTGCTAGGGAACTTTTCTAGTATGCATGTGCGAGGACCTGGGTTCAATCCCCAACACTAAATAGAAATAGAAAAGAAAAAAAAAATGTCCTCTCTGCCAAAAAAGATATGTTGGATTCCTCACTCCACTTTTAACTCAATACTTTAGAATGTAGCCTTATTTGGAGATAAGTCCTCATAGAGTTGATCAAGTTAAAATGAGGCTAGTAGATAGACCCTAAACTAATATGACTTGTATCCTTATAAAAATGGAAATTTGGACACAAAGGCAAGCATAGAAAGAGAAACATATCTGAACGCATAGAAAGTATACCTAAGGTACCAGAAACTTGAAGAGAAGCATGCAACAAATCCTTCTCGAACACATTCAGAGGCAGCAAGGCCCGCCAACACCTTGATTTTAGACTTCTAGCTTCCAAAACTGTGAAACAATAACTTTCTGTTGTTCTAAGTCACTCAGTTGTGGTATGTAGGATTATGGTAGTCCTAGCAAACTAATACACATAGTATGTTTTTTCAGTGCCAATTTTAATAATTTCTGTTATTTATGGGAATATTGAATATTTTTATTTATTGAAACATAAAGTAAAACAATATTTTTGAACTAGATTTCTTTTGTCATCTTTTCCTATTTTTTATTAAAATAAAGTATAATTCTATTTGAATATGTAAGTATATATGAAATGTTTATTTTTGGCATTTTAATCTATGACTTCTAAATCATTTTATATGATTGATTGATTTTGGTACTAGGGATTGAACCGAGGGGCACTGTACCTCTGAATTATATCCCACCTTTTTTATTTTAAAACAGGGTCTCCCTAAGTTTCTTCAGGGCCTCTCTAAATTGCTGAAACTGGCCTGGAACTTATGGTCCTACTGCCTCAGCCTCCTGAATTAGTAGGATTATAGGTGTGCACCACCATTCCTGGATTCTAAATCCTTTCATTAAATCTAACAAAAATGCTTATTACAAAACTCTTCTTAACTTCTAACATCAGTTATCACCGAGTGATACAAATTGATAAATCATTTGCTATATTGAATCAGAAGCTTGTTCACCACATTTAGTGGCAGTGTTTGCTCCTAATCACTTGTTTCCTAATAAAAATATTGTTTAAAGAGAAAATAATAACTTTATGGTAGAGAATTCTGGCAGACAGCAGCTTAACCAAGTGATCAAAATTAGCATCACCAATATTACATCATAGCAATATTATGGGCCTCAGGTATCTTATTCTGAGAAGGGTATATTGAGTGTACGTCCCAGTAATATAATAGAAAGCACCAGACAAACCCAAACCCAAATTGTGCAACATGTATAATCTCTTCAATGTATCCACTGTATCAAAGTAATAAAGACAATACTGAGAAACTGTCACCAATTAGAGAAAACAAAGGAAACAACAAAAATGAAATGTAACACGGGCCCTAGATTGGATCTTGAGACAGAGAAATGATTTAACTGCAAAAACTAAACAAATATTTTAGTTAATTACCAGGGTTAATTTCTTGTTTTGGAAAACTGTTCTGTCTTCACATTAACATAGGAAGGGTGTAGGTGGAGCATATATAAAAAACACTGTACTATTTTTGCAGCTCTCATGAGTCTAAGAATCTCAAAATAAATACTTAAGAATAAAGGCTTTCCATTCTGTGTATCTTTTAAATGTTAAAATATAAAAGCTAACTGGCTCAAAATGTTTTAAGAATATAAGAATAAAATGATTATTTGAAATGTTTTGTCACCATTAACTATAGAACTTTGTCCTTTAATCAAAGTTCAAATTTATGTAATTTATACATTTTGGGTTTCATAATATTTTAAAATTATGTTAAAAAAACTTTAATATGTGAGCCAGTAATTTGATTTTTTAAAACAATTTTCAGTAATTGTGAGGATACTTTGTTATACATCATTATTACTGGTGTTAAAATATACATACGATCTTTATTTGAATGCTGTTTTGATGAGTAGCCATATTTGCAGGTTGTATCCTAGAAGCTGATGTTGCTATCTTGCAGGAAGTGTGCTTACAGTTTTAAAAAACTGATCAAAAATATTTGAAGACATGTTGCAACAAGTTTGTATAGCATTGAAAGCTTAAAAATTAAAGCTTTTGTATTCTTTGTAGCATAAAAAAAGAGTAAGGTGTTGTCATATAAACAGTCTCCTTGATTTTTTAAAAGATTGAATGTTTGGGGCTGGTGACATAGGTCAGTGGTAGAGAACTTGCCTAACATTCACAACAGCCTGGGTTTGATTATAAGCACCGCATAAAAATAAAGATAGAATAATTTAGCATACTTTCTCCTTACAGTTATTTTGATTTAATGTGATTTCTGGACTTTTCCTTAGTGATAGATTTTGTTCTTTAATTGTTTTAGTCAGCTTTTGTGTTGCTGTGACCAACATACCTGACAAGAACAACTTAGAGGAACAAGTTTATTTGGAGCATATGGGTTCAGAGGACTTAGTTCATAGATGGCAGACTCTATTGCTCTGGGCCCACATTGAGGCAGCATATTTGGGGGCAAGAGCCCAGTGGAGGAAAGTCACTCAGCTCCTGATGGGGTCAGGAAGTAGGATGCGGGTGGGGGCAGAGAATGGGGAAGAATGTACCCTTCCAAGGCATGACTCCCAGTAACCCACATCCTCTAGCCATGCCCTACCTGCCAACAGTTTCTGCCCAGTCATTCAAGCTACAATGGACTGATTAGGTTACAGCTCTCACAATCCAATCTTTTTACCTCTGAATATTCTGCATTGACAAGAGCTTTAGTATAGGTTCAGAGCATTAGTTTAGTATTTATACTATTTGGATCTTGTGAGAGGGAAAAATCTTATTATTCATTAATATTAATAAAGATAGGGTTACCATGTTTCATTACTGACATACTGTCATTTGTGTACTGCTTTTAATCACTTTTATATGTATTGCCTAATAGAATTTTAAAAACTGCTGAAAAACCTTGGATTGCAGATGTATATTAATTTTCATTATGAAAAATGTGTACATTGTTACTTATCTCTTAAAACAGAACTAACAGAATTTGCATTCATAATGTGGAAACTGCTTGAATGTTAATATCTGTTACAAAGGAATAATCATTGTCTTCAAAAGGTCTTATCGTTGTATTATATAATTTCTTCATTTGCAAATGTTTTCTCTGAGGAAGACATTACAAGTTTTTAATAAGTATGGGTTTTATTTGTGAGTATCTACTGATATTAAGTATATCAGTATAGGAGAAATATACAAAAGTGGATCACTTTAATATTCAAATAAGTTTGTTTTATAGCCATAGGTTATTAGAGTCTATTTGACTTGGATTTTGTTCCATATAAGAAGATTCTTTCCGCTTTTTTATTAATATAGAATATACTTTAACTGTGATTATAGGATTCACTAAGCTGTCACCAGTCTGTGGCCAAAATTCCCCTGTGAACAGTAGCTTCAAAGTTTAAGGTAGTTAAAGGGTAAGTTCATTGTTCTGGCAATGGAACCAAAGATGTAATCAAAACTGCATTGCTACTGTATAAGAAGATTAAAGCCACAACATAGACATCATTATATTAGCATTGATTACCCAATGAGCCAGAGAGCTTTTAGTAGTAACACTGTGAGTGACTTTTGCAATTAGAGCGGAAAAAAGTGAAGGATGCTTGTGCATATTTTTTGAGGTGCTAGGGATTGAAAAGATGTATATTTTTAATCATTTAAAGGATGGCTCCTGCCAAATGTGGTGACACACACAGGCCATCCCAGCAACTCGGGCTGAAGCAGGAGGATAAGTTCAAGGCCAGCATCAGCATTTTATCTAGCCCCTCAGCAACTTAGTGAGACCCTGTCTTAAAATTTTAAAAAAGTTTTAAAAGGACTGAGAATGTAACTCTGTGATAAACTCCCCCTGGGTTCCGTCCCTAGTACCTGTCAAAAAAAAAAAAAAAAGAATGATTCCTGATTAACTCCAGTTTGGTTTTTTGTTTGTTTGTTTGTTTGTGTGTGTGTGGTGCTGGGGATGGAAACCAGAGGCTTATGTATGCAAGGCAAGTACTCCACCAACTGAACTATATCCCTAGCCCATGATTCTAGCTTTTTAAAGGAAGAATCAGAGAATTAAAACTACTATTTAGGAGTTGCCCACAGCAGGTATCAGATGTGTTGTCTCTGCCACCTGATAAGTTTGTTTTGTGCGATGTTTCATAGAATAAAAATGATTAAGAAAAGTCTTTTTCCTCTATAACTTTATACCATATTAAGGGTGTTATAAAAGACAGATGAATAGTATATTATGAATATTCAAAGGAGGACTGAAACATATTTGGGAGATCACAAACACTTCTTGGGCAGTATGATTTTGAGATAGTAAGGAATATATAGGATTATGAATGGCAGAAGACAAAGAGCATGTTGTATAGGTTTGGAGGTCCTGAAGAAGAAGAAATAATGTGATAAAAAGTACAATGGTGGGAAACATTTGTCAGGTACTATGTTTCAGAGTGTGCCAGATATTGGACATATTGGGAAAAATGAGATTAAGTTTTCACTCTCATGGAGCTAAAACCCTGGCTTAGAACTCATTTCTAAGCCTTAAGGTGATGGTTAAAACAGTGGAAGCATATGAAATAACTGAGGGAGAAAGCATAGAGAGGAAAACGTGATAGCTGAATAAAACCATTAGGAATGCTTATTTAGGGAAAAAAAATGAAAAATTGAATAAATATGGCAGCAGTATTATTGAAAGATATATAGTTAATAAGGTCAAGAGAGTTCCATCACCTGGCACTTAAGAATGAAGATAGTTTTTAATAAGAAAGAATCAGGATTGAAAATAGTAACTGTGTGTGGTGGTGCACACCTAAAATCCCAGCTGAGACAGGAGGATCTTAAATTTGAGGCAACCTCAGCAATTTAGGGGGACCCTGTCTAAAAATAAAAAATAACAAAGGGCTGGGGATGTAACTCTATAGTAGAGCACCCCTGGGTTCAATTCCCAGTATCAAAAATAAATAAACATCAATGGGATTTAGTAATTGAGCAAACTTCAGTCACCTTACTGACCAAGTAGAATTGAGTCTTGGGGAGGACTAGGGATGAGTTCAGTAGTAGAGTGCTTGCCTAGAAGTGAGATTTGGGGATTAGCACAAATATTCAAGATTCTGAGAAGTTAAGACTTTTAACACAGTTCAGATATTTGATGGGATTGAGAGGGATTGTACATAGGGTCAAGTGTTGACACTGGGAGAGACCAGAAGTCGTAGTGAGAAGGGAACAAAAATGTGGTTAACAAACATTAAAGAATTTTGAGATCTTGAAAGTGTTAGAATTTTATGTGATCAAATTTAGCATTGGCCTAAATGGAATCAAAAAGGAGTAAAAGACAAAGTGGTAATTCAAATGAAAAACAAAAACAAAACAGAACAAAACAAAACAAAAAACCAGAATCAGGGATTGATGACAGTAGTGCAAAGGGAACTAGAAAGCATACTTGCAAATTTAAATAAAGACTCAATGCAGTTCCTATTCTGATAGAAGATCTTTGGTGTCAGTCACATGGATGTTGTTCTGCTGAATTGAATTATTCAAAAAATATTTATTGTTAGATGCAGTAGCATGCACCTGTAGTCCCAGCTACTCAGGAAGTTGGGTGAATCACTTTAACCCACAAGTTGGAGAGCAGCCTGGGCAACATAGCAAGAGCTTATAAGCCAGTATTTTAGGTTTTTGAAATATGTTTTTGAGTCCTATGTATGTCAGTACCAATTAGTAATATTGAAATACTAACTACTTTTACATAAGATAGTATAAAAATAGTCTTGTATTGTTTAAATTATGTTCAAACTGAATTCCTTAAGGTCAAGGGTTGTGTCTTATTTATCTTTCTATGCCAGTATCCTTCTATGCTTGTATTCTGGTAGATTATACATGGCATTTCTGTGTTTTTTTAAGAAGGTAGTAGTAAACAGTATGAAATTATAAATAGTATTATAGTCTTTTAAAGAAAAGCATACTTTTTATATCACAGATGGTGATTCTTACTATAAAGGCACTATGTAATGAAACTGAAAAAGTATTTTAATTCTGTAGTATGATGATTTCCAGATGTAACAGAAAGTCTCTTGTGTGGATAGTTCTGATAATGCATGGGATTACTATTATCATTATAATATATCATTCTTGGGGATTTTTTGTTATTGTTGTTGTTGTTGTTTCTTTGTTTTGCAGTGCCGGGATCAAGCCCAGGGCCTTGCACATGTTGGGCAAGAGCTCTACCACTGAGGTTTATCATCCCAGTGTTCTTTACTAAATACAAAAGTAAATCTTTTCTCACTAATAAGGAATATTTCCTATACGTTCAGTTATCACTTGGGTACTTTATCTGCTTCAATTATTTTAGCCAAGAATGTTAGCAGAATAAGAAAGTAGAGTAAGATAGCCTTTATTTATACTCCCTTCTCTGCAGTGTTGCCAGACATAAGTGTAATTCTGTGTGCAGGTCTATTCGTGTTTTTTGTTTGACTCGATGGTGAATAAAGCCCATGTTTTGTTGAAATTTTCTACTCAATTGCATCTAGATGCCACTTATTTATTTCCTTATTTGGTACAAGGGATTGAACCCAGGCACCCACTTTGCCACTGGCACCCCCAATCCTTAAATGTCACTTTTTAAAGCCAGTTTCCAATCCTTGATAATTTCAATTGTTCTGACTTTTTATAATATTTTGTATAGTTTTGGTAGCTTATCCCCACAAATTTCTTTGTATTAAATTATGATTTTATATATATATATAGTTGACAAAGATTATTTTAGAGTTATTACTTGATAAAATATATATGATAGCTGGCTATAAGATGTTCAAAGGTGGAATGTTCAGTTCTACTTGCTTATGAGGAACATTGATAGAGAAAGAAATATAATAGGAAAATTTAATTAATTATTATATGTTTATAAATAAAACACTGGACTAAGCACATTGAGTCAGGAAGTTAATTGATGGTTGAGAACCAGAGATTTTACACATAATCCCAAATGAAAAATATTTAAGATTACAAGCTCTTTCTTAGAGAAACTAGCTGGGTGTCTGAGAATTTGCCAAAATAACGACAACAATAAACAAACAGAAACACCCAGTCTTTCTGGTGGTCTGTCACTAGTCTTAAAGATAGTATTGTGTGGGAAATTATGTTTGTAGTAGCATGCCCTATTTAAACTCACCTTCAGTGCTAATGTAGTCCAGAACGCTGATAACACCAAAAAATAATTTACCAGTCTGTCCTTCCATTCTTCTTTCCTGCCTTCTTTCTCTTTTTAATTCACCAATTTTCTATTTAGACTTCGAAACAACAAAAACAAAAATTGACTGACTTAGAAAAGAAATCACAGTTCTTTTGTGGGCCTTCCTTATAAAGACACTTCAAGGATTTTTCCATGTGATATCTAGTTACTGCTTTATTGTACTGGAAGCACTACACTGAATCAGAACTTTTTTCCTTATAGGCTAATAGAAGCCATACTTGGTGTAATTTATTAAAAGCTCAGTTAAAGTTGTTTGACTCTTCCAGGCTGGGGATGTAACTCATGGGAAAAATACTTGCCTAGCACACTTGAGGCCCTGGATTCAGTTGCCACCACTGAAAAGAAATAAATTTTAAAAAGTCATTCAAATCTTCCTATTTCAATAAGTAATATGCAGTACTTCCATAAAGAATATAAGGTGTATATTAGTCTGTGTGGGTCCACGCTGACTCTTTTTTAGGATTATCGTTTGGTTTTCAGGGAGCAAAAACAAGCGAAGAGGAGAGACTTGGTTGACAACTAAATGATAACAGTATATTCATTTTTAACTTAAGTTTTTAATTTACTTCAAACATACTGTATTAAAATTAAAGTTGCAATGCACAATGAGGGCTCATAAGCAGGAGATAATAAGGGAGTGTTATTTGATTTTAGCACAGAGCACAACAGTAGTTTTCACAAAGTAGATTTTTAAGCTACCCTGAAACATTGGGTTCCATATTTTTGTTTTCATAGTAATGTCAGAAAACCTTAATTAGTTCCTGAAAGTAAAAGGAAGTTTTCCAAGTGTTAAAAATATTTTCTGTCAAATCCCTATAAAGTATGAAAAATAAGTTGTTTTGATCATATGACACTTTAGCCTGGTCTTATGACACTTAATATTAGATTCTCTTCAGAGTAAAGGTAGAGATTAAATAATCACACTCTATGGAGTTGAATATTGTATTACTATTAGAAAGTTAAGAGATGATTTGTATATGGATAGCCATCTGTGAAGCCATTTAGAAAAAAATCTTAGTTCATTCATTAATTCCTTATGTTATTATGCTGGAATATCCTACTTTTTGGTATCCAAATACTCTTCTTACCCAAAAGGTATTAGAGAACAGAGCTTTAATTCTGGCACATGGAAACTGGCATCTTTTTACCTATAAAATACACAATAATTTGAGTAATGGCTTAGTAATAATTTGAGTAATGACTTAGTAATAATTTTCAACTTTAGCTTAATAAGTGGTTTTTATTTTCCTTTCTATGGGAAGAAATTGGTATTATATAAATGTACATTTATATACTTCCTTAGTTCAAATAACTTTAAGGAGAAATATTTACTTAAAACATTGGTTCTGAAATCTGAGATTCAAAGTGAATAAGGTTATACCATTCACTTTTATTTTTTAAAGTAGTCTCATGTTTCTAGAAACATCTTATGCTGTTGGGCTCAAAGAATAGAAATGTAGAACAAAATGTAAAATAAAAATTAAGTATATAAGAAATTATTATAAATTTTAACTATGAACACTGAAATCAGGTAAATCTCATGTTTTTATAGTACAACTTTAAGTGTGTTTTTTTCCCTCCCAGGACATTTATTCAGAGCAGCTGGGGATCAACCGTTTAACCTGTCCACAGTGTCGAGTGCCTTCCCAATGGTCAGCCACCCAGTCTTTGGTCTACATTCAGCCAGCTCAGGGCATTCAGAATTTGGTGGTTTGGGGACACTTGGTACACCCACAGCCTTAGCCGCACATCCCCAACTAGCATCTTTTCCAGGTAAACATCTGTTACAAACAGTGTTCAAGGAAAGGAGGAATGCTTGAAAATGTTCAAGCAATAATTTGTTTGTAAAATAAATAAATAAATAAAAATAATTTGTGAAATTTAACAAAAAATCTAATGCCTGGTGTATTAAAACTCTTGTACAAGAACTGGCTCAGTCTTATTTGTAATGTGCAAAAAAAGAGACAAAAATCAAAAAACTGTGTATGTTGTATGGCACAGGAATTAGTCAGTTTTTCAGGTGTTTGATAAGATACATAGGCATAGAAAGGAATCAATAAATCAGGTTTTTCTGATGTATTTTATTGAGATAATATGCAGAAAATATATATGGGTAGAACTTGAATTCTTCTCAGCTTTTTTTTAAAATAATTGTTTAACTTACAATGTGAAACTAAAGTCCAGTTCTTATAATGAATAGTTTTATACTTTTATTTTAGATTCTTAATTCTCTTCACTTTTTAATCAAGATGAGATTAACTCTTAAGTTTCTATATTTTTCCTTATTTAATCAAAATAACTATAGAGGTACACCACTTCAAGACAAGGGGACCATTAGCTAAGGCTTACCTGGATGAATAATCTTTAATTTCTTTTGTTATATTATCTTGAAAAGATAAACTTGAATGTATTTTCCAGTGATTGATTTTCCTTTAATACCTTTAATAACTTTTTTCAAGCAATGCATTTTTTTATTTTTGAGTTGTAGGTGGACACAATACCTTTATTTTACTTTTATGTGGTACTGAGGATCGAACCCAGGTCCTCACACATGCTAGGCAAGTGCTCTACCACTGAGCCACAACCCCAGCCCCAAGGAATGCATATTTTAATGTATGTAACATAGTTTAAAACATTAAAGTTTGATTTTAGAGAAAACCAGACCTGAATTTAAATCTGAATTTGCTGCTCAGTTGTTGTGTATTCTTGAACAAGTTATCTGAGCTCTCAACTTCAGTTTTCGTACTTGAAAAATGAGAATGATAATTATAATACCAGCCTTATATGGTTCTTGTGATAATTAGAGGAAATAAGGATGTTCAGTGCTGTATACAGTGTCTGGCATTTATAATTAGTCCATAATTAGTAACTATCATTATTTTATTTTTCTCACTTTAATAATTAATAAATTTTCAAATGAGCCAGGTATGGTGGTTTACCCTTTACACCAGCTACTTGGAAGGCTGAGGCAGAAGAATCTAAAGTTTGAGGCCAGCCTACACAACTTAGCAAGACCCTATCTCAAAGTGAAATTTAAAAAAGGGCTGGGGATGTAGTACATGTTGAGCATTTGCCTAGCTTGTGTGAGGTCCTGGATTAGTCCCTGCTCCCTATTTATTTTACTATAAAAATAAACAAACAAACAAAAAAACAAATAAATTGTCTAATGCATCTTTAAAAGGAAAAGTGTCATTTAAAATCTTTGTAGAAAGGATAGATGCTTAAATGTATATTTCAAGTACTATTTAGTGAGTCATATTTCTTTCAGTGTTTAGAAGAGAGGGGATGATGGGGAGGAATAATATAAGTAGACAGGCAAAGTCTTAAAGTCTTAACATTTTGTTTTAAAAATAGTAATAGGAGCTTATTTCATTCCATTTTTAGTATGGTTGCTTAGCAGGGTAAGCATTCAACAGATATTCCTAAAATATAAGATTGCTGAATAAAAGTCAAAAGAGATAATAATTTAGTTACTGGTATCTGAAGTGTTTTTATTATTTTATCAATTTATTATAGTATTGCTTTTGAACATTTCTAAGCCACAGTATAATTACTATATTATTAAAATCAAATACCTTCTGCACTGGAATGATAGTTGACAAGTGTAAAGTCACTCATCTGAACTTCATAATAATGTTGATACTTCCACTTTATGAAAAGTATTTAAAAACTTCCCCAGCCTACATAAATTATTTACATGTTCTGTGTACTAGGCCAGTTACTTGGAGGAATACACCAATATAATATATTTTTGTTTTCTTATAGTTTTTAGGAAATGAATAAACAGACAATTATATGACATAGTCTTGGTGATAAAAGTATGCCTATATGAGACTACTTCTTTGCCAAGGGAGTAGCAATTGTGCTTGGTTTTAGAGGACTCCTTTTGGTTAAGTTGTAGATTTGGTATAATAGCTAATTTTGAACGCTCTATAACTGACTTTATTCAGAAGGGTAACCAAATTGCCAAATTTTTTAAACCACCCCATAAGTAAATGGAAAGAAGACATTACTAGGAATATTAAATGAAGAATAGTTTGTTTTTAAATTTTATGTACTTCCAAAGCATTCTTCATTTCAGATCAAATCTGCAAGTGTAAAATTATTTAATGGATATTAGTATAATAATATTATTTTTATTTTATAGTGAAATAGTATTTCATGGTAATTTCTTTTTTTGGCGGTGCTGGAGATCGAACCCAGGGCTTTGTGCTTGCAAGGCAAGCACTGTACCGACTGAGCTATCTCCTCAGCCCGTAATTTCTTTTAAATATTTAAAATTTTGGGTCATTATATTTTAATGTGATAATACCATGAATTTTTGTGAAATATCTGTCTCCTTCAAGTATGGTTTTAAAATCCTGTTACATCTTCTAGGTTCAAATTGAGATGTAGTGTATTCTCTGAAATATTATAATATTTTAGTTGAAAATGATTAATATTGATATGCTGTTACCTCTTATGAATATGCTTAGAAATTCATAACACTTATTTATGTAATCCTTGTTCTGTACTTTTCATTTTACAAACAAGCTAATTGTGAGTAAATTTTGTAAATTTTCTTAAATTTGGAAGATAAGTAAAATTGTCACGTGAAAAAAATTATACTATTTGATATGAAATAATATCAGACATTTGTAAAGTTTATATTCAGAAGTTCTACTGTTTTATTTTTATTTAATTCATCTTATTTAGTTGTTTTGTATTATCTTCATGGTGTCCAATTATTTATAATACATATTTTCCTATTATTTTCTCTAATCTTTACTGGGTACTTGTTTACCCCTTGACATTTGGAAGTAAATTTTAATTTTTTTTTCTGAGTTTGGTTATGTCTAAAATATTTGAGACTACTATAGTTTGATTACTTACCAATTTATTAGTTGTTTATAAAATCTATACATTCAACTTTAAGATTTACAAATACAGACTGTTTTAAGTAATACAATTTTGGGGGGTAAACCTTAGTTCTTTTCCATGTAGTGAGGCAGAACCTAGTTTTCAAACCTATAAATGACAATATCAACTGTGTTGGTACAAGTCCAAAATAAACATCTTCTCTTCCTATCTAAATGTGCTTCTCTTTTTAAACAAAAAGTGGTGAATAGTTAATGTTTTGTTAAGTTATTTTGGGTTCATTTCCCATTATTTGGGCATGGTTGAATACACATGGGTGTCATTTCGCTAGCAACACTTCCTGGAGAATAGTGTTCACGGTTTTCTATTTATGTTTTTTTTTTTTTAGATCTCTGAGAATGGTAGCAACCACAAACATTTCATTTTTTTTTAAACCAGATTACCACATTGGATAACAAAAGTGCATATCACTAAAGTATTTTTAACAAAGGAATATTTCTAGAATAATTTTAAAGATCATATAATAAAATACACTGATAACATTGAGTTTTACCTGCACTACACTGTACGGTTTTTCCCTCTAAGTTTCCCATGGGTATAACAAAGAAGAATATACCATATCTTTTAAGATTGGCCTGAAAGATAACAACTGAATTTATGAATGTAGTGAATTACAGCTGAAGATTTGTTGCCAAGATTTTGTATGGGGCAATCCAGTACTCCCCTTTGGATGATTTTCAAATCTCTTCTTAATCTTCAACCCTTCCTTGAAAAGTGTATTTAATAAAATTTGGCTTCTTTTCTAAAAGTTTTAACTAAGAACTAGTTTGAATATCTATATTGATATTTATTTATTTATTGAATATCTATATTGACTATATATCTATGATTTTCTAACATTTATTTATTTTATATTGATAACACAATCCTTGTCTCATCTGTAACGTAGAAGTATAAACAAATTTCAACCTTTCTTCTTTAATTTTAAGGGGAAAACTTTATAAATCTTTTATTTTAATGCAAAGGTATTTTTTAAATCTTTGAGAATGTATTTCTTAGGCAAAAGGGCTTATCAATTTTATTGTATTTATACTGTTTACAGAACATTTTCTTTCATAAATGCATTTGAGGTGTACTTGATTACAGTGGTCTGGTAGTGTTATTTAGATCACCTGATTTATCAGAGCCAGATTTATATTGTATGTAATTTGAGAAAATTCTTGACATAGGTTGTAGAGGTAAGCTTAAATTCTAAGGTTTTAAAATAGAGTAATATAGACAAATATTTTCTTTACTAAGTTAGAAATAGTATAAGTATTCAAAAAGTCAAATTGCTTTCAGTTTTAGTTTTAAAGGTGTGAAATACCCTACTTTTTTAGCTTGAATCTAGGAAACTACGACATGAGGATCCTTGAATACTGGCTTAATGAGAAGAGTGAGGAGTGTCCAAGTTCTAATTAGCCATTTACAGTCAGATAATCAGAACTATGTATATTGAGAAATTCTGTTGCAAAGAGAAACTTGAATTTTTTTTTTCAGGATTAAAATACAGAAAGCAGACATTAAATTAGCAAGAAAGTTAATTCAAATATTTTTGTTTGTTTGCTTTGTTTGGTTTTGAGGTGCAGAATGGTGGCGAACAACAGATGTTCATACTCGTACAGGAACACCCTTCTTTCCACCAATACTGGGAATTCCACCACTGTTTGCTCCTCCAGCCCAGAATCATGATTCTTCATTCCATTCAAGGACTTCAGGAAAAAGTAATCGAAATGGTCCTGAAAAAGGTACCCTTAGTAATATAAGTGAAGTGTACTATAAACCTTCCATTAAAATACCTATTTTTAGTAGAGTTAAGGTTTAATAACATTCTTATATATTGCCCTAGATCATTTTCCATCATCTTGCTTAATCCTTACAATTCTTTGACATTAATTGTCCTCATTTTGCAACCAAGTTTCAAGTTGTTAAAGAAAATACTGCTTACATATTGATATGATTTAGCTAGAATTTGAATCCAATTTCACTGCTTTTTCCTCTGTATCCCATACTTCCCTACATGCATCCCAATATAATGTGTTACTTCTTTTGCAGTTAAGCATTAATTTTATTAAAACTTATATCCTAGTACTCTATTTTTCTCTTAAATGATTTTAGCTGGGCATGGTGGCACATACCTGTAATCCCAGCAACTTGGGAGAGGGTAAGGCAGGAGAATCTCAAGTTTGAGGCCAGCCTCAGCATCTTAGTGAGGCCCCAAGCAACTTAGCAAGACCCTGTCTCAAAATAAAAGTTTAAGAAAAGGCTGGGGATGTGGCTCAGTGGTCAAGTGTCCCTGGGTTCAATTGCTAGTACCCCCTGCCAAAAATATAATACCATTTTTTAGATGACTTGTTATCTTTTTAACTTGAATAAGTGTTGGGGAGTTTGCTCTAATATGGGAATATTTACATTTAAGTATCTTTCTAAGCATTTTTTTAATTGAAGTAAGATTCACATATTAACCATTTTAAAATGAACAATTCAGTTCTATTTAATCCTTTCACCATGTCGTATAGCTATCATCTCTTACCTTACTCCAAAACATTTTATCACTCCAGTAGGAAATCCCACCCATAGGAAGTTTTTCCTCATCCCCTCTCCCTCAACCCCTAGAACCACCAGTTCAAACTGTCTTTTTTCTTCTGGCAGAGTAGGGGGTACTAGGGATTCCCAATTTACCACTGAACTACATCCCCAGACCTTATTTTGAGACAGGCCTCACTAAGTTGCTTAGCGCCTCAATAAGTTGCTGAGGTTGACCTTGAACTTGCAGTCCTCCTGTCTCAGCCTCCTGAGCTGCTGGGATTACAGTTGTGCACTACAGCAACCAGCTGAACTCTGTCTTTAGAGATATAATATACCTATTATGAATATTTCATATAGATGGAATCATGATATGTGACCTTTTGTGTCAGACTTCTTTCGGTAATAATGTTTTTTAGTTTATCCACATTTATTTATTCCTTTATATGACTGAATAATATTTTATTATATAAACATGTTCATTTTTATTTTCAAGGTGTAAATGGGTCAATTAATGGAAACAGTACATCATCTGTAATTGGTGTCAACACATCTGTACTGTCCACTACTGCTTCAAGTTCCATGGGACAGACTAAAAGTACAAGCTCAGGTGGAGGAAATCGAAAATGTAATCAGGAACAAAGCAAAAGCCAGCCTTTGGATTCTAGGGCTGACAAAATCAAAGATAAGGTAAGTTATTCTTTGAAGGGGGGAAAAATACACATACACACACAGGCTGCATTTACCCAAGTTGAGATATTTCCAGCTACATATTCTAACATATTATATAATCTTTATAGACTATTGATATCAGTGGATTTGGTCTGCTCCCACTTGTTATTACTTCTGTTTTGGTACTAAGATTAAACCCAGTGGTACTTTACCACTGAACTACAACCCTAGTCCTTTTTTAAGACAGGGTCTCACTCAGTTGCTGAGGCTGGCCTTGAACTTGGAATCTTCCTGCCTCAGTCTCCTGAGTTGCTGAATTTACAGGTGTATACTACCTTACCAAGCCTTTTGTAATTTCCTTTAATTGAGATGTTGCATTATATTCTGATTTAAAACTTTGGCATCAACTGTAAACATTTTGAAAACAAAGATAATAATTAAAGTTGTGTCTTCTCTTTTACATTTTATGAAAACTGCTTTCAGAGCCTAGAAAACACTTTTCAGAGCCACTGGAAGATGGAAGAGTGAAAATTCTGTGATTGTATGTTGCCTGAGCTATAACATGTAAGGCACTAGGAAGCCTTTGGTACACCACAGCAAGAATAGCAAGATATGGCTAGTGATTGCCAGTGGCATTGTTCTGAACTTTAAATCTGAATAACATGCCTCCTAGGCTCCAATTTTTAATCCTAACGAATTATTTTATGAAAAATTTCTGGACTGGCATGTAGTTCAGTGATAGCATGAATGGTTGCCTAGCACTCATGAGGTCCTGGTACTATGCAAAAACAAAATGACTCCCCCCGCAAGAAAAACCCCAAAGATTTCTTTTCTTTCACTGAGCTTATTTCATAGAACTACTTCCTCTAGATCTTTCAGTTCCGTTCTCACCAGAAGACAGTTATTTTCCTGAATCTAGCACACCCACATGAGGGCTTAGGGGAAGGTGATCTGAAGACTCTCAGAAACATAATGGTACCCCAACACAAAAACTCAAAGTGCTATACTTAGGTCCCATAACAAACATTTTCTTTCCACTTCAATTCACACCACCAAACACTTGAGCAAACATGATAAAAGACTCTTGGTTCTTTCCTCCTAGAGACACACATTTCAGGGTCTTACTCTACCTTTTGCTCTTCAACTACTTTTAGTTCTCCTTTTGATTTGTTTTCGAGTGTATTTGCATTAGGGTAACCAACAAGAGCCTGATTCTGAGCTGCTGCCACCTTTTCTGCATGTCAGACATTGACTGAAATGCCACTTGTTCTTGACCTCCATGCTAAAGCAAATCTCAGACATCATTGGTTATATTTCTGTATGCATTTCTGAAAGTTAAGTGTCCATGCTTTTAAACTTTGGACTAACCTACTGCTTAGAAGTAATATGAAAATCTAATAAAGTACGAAATCTAAAATGTCCCAGGCCTCCACAGATTTAAGGCATTACCAAGACTTAGGAGTCAATGAATATGGAAGTCTCTGTCCTTAGTTCTAATGTGGAACTTATATTGACATTCCTAAGCTGCATTAGTGCTGTGAAACTAAATCCTATTACCAAGAGCACATATTAAAACTTATATAAGCCCCTCTTTAATAATTTAGAGAGGGCTGGGGATGTAGCTCAGTTGGTAGAGTGCCTGCCTTGCATGCACAAGGCCCTGGGTTCAATCCCCAGCACAGCAAAAAAAAAAAAAAAGAAAAAGAAAAAGATTCTGGGATACCATAATGGTGTTCATAGACAGCTAAGCAAATGTAACATAATGGAGAGATTGGCTTTTAAAGGGAGCATACTAGGGGCTGGAGTTGTAGCTCACTGGTAGAGCACTAGCCTGGCATGTGTGAGGCCCTGGGTTTGATCCTCAGCACCACATATAAATAAATAAATAAATAATAAAAGATCCATTGACAACTAAAAAAAATTTTTTTAAAAAGGAGGCATACTAGAACTTAAGATTTTACATAATTTTAAACACTTTTGGATAATATATGCTGCGACATGAATTCGTTGTTTTTTTAGGTGAAAGGGAGATGAAGATCTTTGGAACTAAAGGAAAAAAAAAACCCTATCCAGGGTTTTTCAGTAGTAAAAGCTTGATAAAAATTGCTTCATTAGCTTGATTGATGTACAGTTTGAAAAAAAAAAAATGTTCTTTAGCTCAATTTGATGTCTTTCCTGGGGGATGGAGTATTTATCTCAGGGTTTTATTGAAAGTCACTAAGTCCAGTTCCCTCATGTAGTCTGCATATGTATTTAGAATAATGTAGATGTTTTAAATTAAGTAATTAAGTTCAGGCTAAAATATGCAAACATATAACCTGTTTAGAAATAAGTAAAACAATCTAAGATTGAAGAAGTTCTGGTCCTTCTCTGTACCAATTATTGTCCCAGGCAGCCAAAACAGTCTTTTAAAAATATATGTGATTTTTATGGCTTTAGACTATCATATATTAGGGAATATAAAATGGATAGCTACTGTGGAAAATGGTACAATATTTCTCAAAAAAAAAATTAAAATTAGATTACATTATTATCTACCAGTCCCATTTGGGGCTATGTACCCCAAAGAATTGAAAGTAGGCTCTCAAAGAGATGTCTGTACACCCATGTTCATTATTTATAATGGTTAAAAAATGTATTCCTATATTCTTATAAGAATAGTTAAAATCTTAGAGACTGAAGTAGAATGGTGGTTGCCAGAGATTGGGGAAGGAGAATGGAGAGTTAGTATTTAATGGGTATCAATTTCAGTTTTATAAGGTAGTATTCTAAAGATGGATGGTTCTGTTTTTTATTTAATACCACTGAACTTATACTTAACAATGGTTAAGATTGCAGTAATAAAATTGGAGGGAAAAAAGGGGGGGAAATCATGTTATCACTTTGGTAGTGTCTATCCCCCTCAGGATAAAATGCTTTGCCATGACCTACAAGAGCTATAGATCTTGTAGTCCATTCTTCATTACCTCCTATCACTCTTTCACTGGTTCACTATGCTCTAACCAATTTACCTGACTTCCATTTTTGAACATGCCAAAACTATTTCTAGCTCATGACTTTTTCTTTGGCTCTTTCTCCTATCTTGAAATACTCTTTTCATGTATCTGTATGATTTTTCTTCTGCCTCTCTGTCTCTTCTCTTATGTGCTTGCTTTCCCTTAGGTCTTAGCTCATAAAGGTCTTACCTGATGACTGCATCTAAGTCATTACCCTACCCCCATCTTCTAGCACACATTGTCTATCTAGTTCTGCAGTTTTATTCATGGTATTTATCACTCAAAACATTTATTTATGTCATTTCTCAATTCCCTTCTCCCTGTGCTCACTAGGCAGAGTTTATTTTCACACCTATATCTGTAGAGACTTTAGCAACTATGCGTGGTACATGGTAGCCTTGAATGTGTTTATTTTGTTTATTGAAAGAAAAAAGTATACAGTGAAATGAAAGTTCAAGGAGAAGGTTCTGAGAAGCTGTTCCATGTCACATGGAAGGAAATTAATAAGCTCTTTGATCATTTTTTTAATGAACCTAAGAAGATTCTTTTAAAAAATGTTTTAAGTGAGAGAAAAGAGATAATACTACCTAATTATGTGTGAATACAACACACACATACACACTCACTCATATCACTCAGAAAATGAAATTGGTGATATCCACACTCATTTTTTCCTTTTTTGTCTAATATGCATAATTATCTCCTCACTTCACCATTTTTTGGGGTTACAATTCTTTCCATACTGTCAAGGTATGCTTTGCAGAGACCAACTGCATCAGAATTGCATTCAGTACTTGTACTCCCTATACTTTGTTTAGAAGTGGGACCCAGGAATCTACTAATGTCTATAAGTTTTTGAAAGAGAATATGTGTACCCTAAAACTGGGGAATCAACCCATCTATACTCATTCTTGGGAAGTGTAGTCCCCATTTCCACCCCTTTTTTTTTTTTTTTTTTCTTTTTTGGTACTGGGAATGGGGGAATTAAACCCAGGGGAACTTCACATTTTCAGTTCTTTTTATTTTTATTTTGAGACAGAGTCTTGCTGAATTGCTGAAGGTCTCACTAAGTTGCTGAGACTGAGATGGCCTTGAACATGCCATCCTCCTGCCTCAGACTCCAGTCACTGAAATTACAGGCATGTGCCACCATGCCAGATTTCTTCTTATCTTTAAGTTTAAAATTATACCTAGATTACTTGGACTTTGAAATGCTTGGCTTTTCTTTGCTAAATCAGTTGTAGCTTCCTCACTTCTTTCCTTTCCTATCCACTACAAACCAAAAGTGATAACTTCAGTTTAGATTTCTCATGATTTCCATAGTCCTACTATATGTGCCTAGAAACCCACATCAAGCCCAGTGTGGTGGTGCACACTTGTAATCCTGGTGATGTGAGCAGGAGAATCGAAAGTTTGAGGCCATCCCTCAGCAACTTAGCAAGACCCTGTTTCAAAATAAAAAATACACAAAGAAGTGGGGATGTAGATTAGAGGTAGAGTACCTCTGAGTTTTATTCCTAGCTCCAAAAAAAGAAGAAAGAAAAGGAAAAAAGGAAATCCACAACAGATTTTCGTTCCAAAGGAGGAGTTGTTTCTTTGCCAAATAAGTGGTAGGCTTAATTTTAATATATTACTACTGTTTACCTTAAATTTCTACCTTCTTTTATTTTCTTGTGTAGAATGCTTTATTTATTTTTTTTTTTTTTTGGCGGTGCTGGGGATCGAACCCAGGGCCTTGTGCTTGCAAGGCAAGCACTCTACCAACTGAGCTATATCCCCAGCCCCTTTATTTTTATTTCTTTGGAAAAATTTTAAATTTGTTCTTTTTAGGTATATGTTACAGTAGCAATTTTTACCTTCTTTATGTTTATTCTCGCATTACTCCATTTCAGTTTCTCATCCCTCTGCTTTACACTGAGGGAAAGACACCCCTCGGGCAATGATGGTGATCATTAGTGTGCTTATTGAAGGGTATGTCTATGAACTCCTCCATAGATATTAAGATGGCTAGTTTGGAGCAGTTAACAGAGCACTTGCAAGTAGAATGTAAAAGTGAGAGTGAATGTCCTCATTCGTATGCATTCTATTTCATGTAAGCCAATCTTCAGAAGGCACAAAGGAGAGTAGAAGTTTAAAATCTGTAACCTTGGCCTCAATTTGGCTTCTTTTGTAGATGTGTATTACTGTCCTCATTACCCAAACACCAGTAGTCAAGACAGACTGTGTTTCTTTGAAGACCAAAACTTGTAATTTATTGCTGCTTTTTAGTATTTTGTTCTTTATCTTTCAGCAAATTCCATTGAAATGCTCCTAAGTAACTATAGATAGTACTTAATCTTGTTGTTGTATCATTTCAACATTTATCTTTTTCAGTCTTCCTATTACTAGTTTCACCTTTTCTGTTGTTATATACCTAGTTATCATTCACTCATGATGTTTTCTCCTTTTATTCATTACTATTGTCAGTTCCTTAAACACAAAACTTCCCTTTTATATGACCTAATATCCCTTGCTAACAGCTTTGAATTATTTTTTTACAATAGTCTTTGTATATGTGTGTATGTGTCCTAGGGATTGATCCCAGCAATACTCTACCACAGAGCTACATCCCCAGCCCTTTTTATCTTTTATTTAGGGTCCCACTAAATTGCTGAGGCTGGCCTTAAACTTGGGTGCCTCCTGCCCCACACTCCCAAGTCACTGGGATTAGGGGTTGTATGACACCATATCTAGCATCCAGTATTCTTAAATATTCCAGAAATGAATCTCTTCACTTGACATATTATTCTTTTTTGATGTGAAATATAAAAAGATTCTTTGGTGCTAACAAAAGCAGCCTAATAAGTCTTTTACTACCTATTTTATCTTCTGTACAGCAGTTACTACTATATGGAATTATTTGCTTTTTTTTTTTTTTTTTTATTGTAAACAAATGGGATACATGTTGTTTCTCTGTTTGTACATGGCGTAAAGGCATACCATTTGTGTAATCATAAATTTACATAGAGCAATGTTGTTTGATTCATTCTGTTATTTTTTCCCTTCCCCCCACCCCTCCCACCCCTCTTTACCCTCTATACAGTAGTTCCTTCCTCCATACTTGCCCCCCTCCCTAACCCTAACTCTAACCCTTCCCTCCCCCCCATTATGTGTCATCCTCCACTTATCAGCGATATCATTCGTCCTTTGGCTTTTTGAGATCGGCCTATCTCACTTAGCATGATATTCTCCAATTTCATCCATTTGCCTGCAAATGTCATAATTTTATCATTCTTTATGGCTGAGTAATATTCCATTGTATATATATACCACAGTTTCTTTATCCACTCATCAATTGAAGGGCATCTAGGTTGGTTCCACAGTCTGGCTATTGTGAATTGAGCAGCTATGAACATTGATGTGGCTGTATTTCTGTAGTATGCAGATTTTAAGTCCTTTGGGTATAGGCCAAAGAGTGGGATAGCTGGGTCAAATGGTGGTTCCATTCCAAGTTTTCTAAGGAATCTCCACACTGCTTTCCATAGTGGCTGCACTAATTTGCAGCCCCACCAGCAGTGTATGAGTGTACCTTTCTCCCCACATCCTCGCCAACACCTGTTGTTGCTCGTATTCTTGATAATCGCCATTCTAATTGGGGTGAGATGGAATCTTAGGGTGGTTTTGATTTGCATTTCTCTTATTACTAGAGATGTTGAACATTTTTCCATATGTTTGTTGATTGCTTGTAGATCTTCTTCTGTGAAGTGTCTATTCATTTCCTTAGCCCATTTGTTGACTGGACTATTTGAATTCTTGGAGTAGAGTTTTTTGAGTTCTTTATAGATTCTGGAGATTAGTGCTCTATCTGAAGTATGATTGGCAAAGATATTCTCCCACTCTGTAGGCTCTTTCTTCACATTGCTGATAGTTTCCTTTGCTGAGAGAAAGCTTTTTAGTTTGAATCTATCCCAGTGGTTGATTCTAGCTTTTATTTCTTGTGCTATGGGAGTCCTGTTAAGGAAGTCTGGTCCTAGACCAACAAGGTGAAGATTTGGACCTACTTTTTCTTCTATAATCTGCAGGGTCTCTGGTCTGATTCCGAGGTCCTTAATCCATTTTGAGTTTAGTTTCGTGCATGGTGAGAGATATGGGTTTAGTTTCATTCTGTTGCATATGGATTTCCAATTCTCCCAGCACCATTTGTTGAAGAGGCTATCTTTTCTCCATTGCATATTTTTGGCCCCTTTGTCTAGTATGAGAAAATTGTATTTATTTGGGTTTCTGTCCGTGTCCTCTATTCTGTACCATTGATCTACCTTTCTATTTTGGTACCAATACCATGCCGTTTTGGTTACTATTGCTTTGTAGTAGAGTTGAAGATCTGGTATTGCAATACCCCCTGTTTCACTCTTCCTGCTAAGGATTGCTTTAGCTATTCTGGGTTTCTTCTTCTTCCAGATGAATTTCATAATTGCTTGCTCTATTTCTGTAAGGTACGTCATTGGGATTTTAATTGGAATTGCATTGAATTTGTATAGCACTTTAGGTAGTATGGCCATTTTGACAATATTAATTCTTCCTATCCAAGAACATGGAAGATCTTTCCATCTTCTAAGGTGTTCTTTAATTTCTTTCTTTAGTGTTGTATAGTTCTCATTGTAGAGGTCTTTCACCTCTTTTGTGAGATTGATTCCCAAGTATTTTATTTTTTTCGAGGCTATTGTGAATGGGGTAGTTTTCCTAATTTCTCTTTCTGAAGATTCATCACTTATGTATAAAAATGCGTTGGATTTATGGGCATTGATCTTGTAACCTGCTACTTTACTGAAATCACTTATGAGTTCTAAGAGTTTTCTGGTGGAATTTCCTGGTTCCTCTAAATATATAATCATGTCATCAGCGAACAGGGATAGTTTGAGTTCTTCTTTTCCAATTCGTATCCCTTTAATTTCTTTGGTTTGTCTAATTGCTCTGGCCAGAGTCTCAAGAACGATGTTGAATAGAAGTGGTGAAAGAGGGCATCCCTGCCTTGTTCCAGTTTTTAGGGGGAATGCTTTCAGTTTTTCACCATTTAGAATGATATTAGCCATGGGCTTAGCATAAATGGCCTTTACAATGTTAAGGAATGTTCCCACTATCCCTATTTTTTCTAGTGTTTTGAGCATGAAGGGGTGCTGTATTTTATCAAATGCTTTTTCTGCATCTATTGAAATAATCATGTGATTCTTGACTTTAAGTCTATTAATATGGTGAATTACGTTTATTGATTTCCTGATGTTGAACCAACCTTGCATCCCTGGGATGAAACCCACTTGATCATGGTGCACTATCTTTTTAATATGTTTTTGTATGCGATTTGCTAAAATTTTGTTGAGAATTTTTGTGTCGATGTTCATTAAGGATATTGGTCTGAAATTTTCTTTCCTTGATGAATCTCTGTCTGGTTTAAGTATCAGTGTGATATTGGCTTCATAGAATGAGTTTGGAAGGGTTCCCTCCTCTTCTATTTTATGGAATACTTTGAGAAGTATTGGAATGAGCTCTTCTTTAAAGGTTTTGTAGAACTCGGCTGAGAACCGATCTGGTCCCGGACTTTTCTTTGTTGGTAGGCTTTTGATGACTTCTTCTATTTCAGTACTTGAAACTGGTCTATTTAAATTGTTTATGTCCTCCTCGTTCAGCTTAGGCAATTCATATGTCTCTAGAAACCTGTTGATGTCTTCGAAATTTTCTATTTTGTTGGAGTATAGATTTTCAAAATAGCTTCTAATTATGTTTTGTATTTCAATCCTGTCTGTTGTGATATTTCCTTGTTTATTCCGAATTTTAGTGATTTGGGTTTTCTCTGGTCTTCTCTTTGTTAGTGTGGCTAAAGGTTTATCAATTTTGTTTATTTTTTCGAAGAACCAACTATTTATTTTGTCAATTTTTTGTATTGTTTCTTTTGTTTCAATTTCATTGATTTCAGCTCTGAGTTTAACTATTTCCTGTCTTCTACTACTTTTGGTGCTGTTCTGTTCTTCTTTTTCTAGGGCTTTGAGCTGTAGTGTTAGGTTGTTTATTTGTTGAGTTTTACTTCTTTTATTAAATGCGCTCCATGAAATAAATTTCCCTCTAAGTACTGCTTTCATAGTGTGAATTATTTGCTTTTATATTAAACATCTGTTTATGCCTCCTCCCATACAACTGAATGAAAGTTTCTCAAAGGCTAAGGACTCTGTCTGGCATACAGGTATAGACAGGTATCTAAAAAATTAGTGTTTTGCGCCTGGGGCAGTGCCTCATGCTTATAATCCCAGCGGATCTGAAGGCTGAGGCAGGAGAATCCCAAGTTCAAAGCTAGCCTTAGGAACTTAGCAAGACTCTAAGCAACTTAGTGAGATCCTGTCTCTAAATAAAATATTTTTTGAAAAGGGGTGTGAATGTGTCTTAGTGGTTAAGCACACCTGGGTTCAATCCCCAGTACCAAAAAAAAAAAAGGTATTTTGCATGTCATAGGTAAGTATTTGGCTACTCACTATCTGCATGAAGAAAGAAAATTAAAAAAATATATATATACACATATATATTTCAAATGTATTGTAATTGGAGTAATGATTTTGTGAACTACTCGTTTTAATGTCATACATTTTGAGGCATAGCAGTCAAATGAGTAATCTATGTATATGCTGTATTGATACTTTCAATATTGTATGTGTGACAGAGCTTACACTTTTTATTAGTGAGTTCCTGTCAACTAGGCTGATTTGATCAGTTAAATAATTACCCTTAAAATATGTGACTTTTTACTTTTTCCTGAAAGACATTTTGATATTGAAAAAGTCAATTGAAAATTATAGAGCATATCTATAATTTTACTAAAACTTGAATTGTGTCAAAAGTAGTTTTGCCAATTACCTTGTCTTTCTCCAGAAACCAAGGAAGAAAGCTATGGAAAGTTCTAGCAACAGCGATAGTGATTCAGGCACATCATCTGACACCTCAAGTGAAGGCATTAGTAGTAGTGATTCAGATGATCTAGAAGAAGATGAAGAGGAAGAAGATCAAAGTATTGAAGAAAGTGAAGATGATGATTCTGATTCAGAGAATGAAGCACAACATAAAAGTAACAACCAGGTATAATTTATTTCATGGACATATTCATATTTAGGAAATAACTCATTTATCTTGACTCTCAAAGTCTATAGGTTTTGTTTTTACTTTTTTTTCTTTCAAAGTCTATAGTTTTAAAATTAATCACTTCGTTTGCCTGCTTTGATACAACCTAAAAATAGGGGACAGAAAAGTATTTTTTCCACGCCTTTTTTTTTTTTTTTTTTTGGCGGTGCTGGGGATTGAACACAGGGCCTTGTACTTGCAAGGCAAGCACTCTACCAACTGAGCTATATCCCCAGCCCCAGAGAAGTATTTTTTAAGGAGACATTGGGTCTACTTTTAATGAGCTTTATACTCATTAAATCTTTATATATCTGATTATATCTTTATATATCTGATGCTAGATGTAGGAACTTTACTTGTGACTGTAAAAATGAAAAGCAATTCAGGTAAGTGAACAATACAGCAAGGGTTTTATTAAAGCTGCTTCTAGAGAAGGGAGACCTCACATTGACCAGTGTCAGGATAGCTCCTTGAACAAAGGGAGAGAGTTAAGATTCATTCAGGCTAAAGGGTTCTTTTCATGGGGATTGGAGTGTGGTGATGAGATTGAGGAATGTTAATTGGCTTCAGGTACATTGTAAAGATATGTTTTTCTTTTCCTGTGAGGGCACTTTAACTCTGCAGAGGGTGTGACCAGAAGAAGCCTGAGTCCAACATTAGTTTTTTATATTAATGCCTCATGTTATATAAACATCTCTACCTTGTGATAAAGTTGAGTTGCTGTAGCTATTCAGAAAATATATAGCTAGACATTGTGTTGCATGCCTGCTCAGGAGGCTGAGGCAGGAAGATCGTGAGTTCAAAGCCAGGCTCAGCAACTTAACAAAGCCCTAAGCAACTTATGGAGACCTTATCTCAAAATAAATCATAAAAAGTACTGGGGATGTGACTCAGTGGTTAAGCACCCCTGGGTTCAATCCCTGGTACACTACCCCCCCAAATTTTGTTTTAAAAGAGAACACATAGATGAGAAATAAAAGGGAATACAAATGATGGCAAATAACAAGTTAAGGGCCTGGGAATTTGCTATTTTTATAGCTCTTCAACAGCTTTTATTTTTTGTTCGTCCTTGGAGAGTCATGGCAGGTGCATCCTGAGTTTAATGATTCACGTGGTCTCTGAAGCTGATAAGGTTGTTTAAGGAGAAAACACCAAGTTTTTAATACCTAACAAGCTATGAGTTCAGTGGGGGCAAAGTCTTTTAGTACCTTTTTTTTTAAATTGGTTCTTTTTAGTTTTACATGACAGTAGAGTCCATTTTGATATACTTATATAAGGATGGAATATATCTTATTCTAATTAAGACCCCAGTCTCATGGATGTGCACAATGATGAGATGTGTCTTTTAATGGCTATCAGGACATGAATTAAGACCCAGGAGTACATTTGCCCTTTGTTCCTATAGTGGTCTCTGTCTGATATGTATCGTAAGTTACTAGGAACATTTTGTGTGTGTGGGGGCGGGGGGGTACCAGGGATTGAACTCAGGGGCCCTCAACCACTGAGCCACATCCCCAATCCTATTTTGTAACTTATTTAGAGACAGGGTTTCATTGAGTTGCTTAGCACCTTGCTTTTGCTGAAGCTTACTTTGAACTCAATATCCTTCTGCCTCAGCGTTGAGCTTCTGGGATTACATGAGCACTCAGCAAGAAACGATTTTTAAAGTAACTGTTTTCTCCAAGTTTTACTGCTTGATATTCTTAACAGATGTTAAGAAGTTGCCTTTTTAATTTTATTTCCAGGTGCTATTACATGGTATTTCAGACCCAAAAGCAGATGGACAAAAAGCAACTGAAAAAGCCCAGGAAAAAAGAATACACCAGCCATTACCTCTTGTGTCTGAATCCCAGACTCACTCATCATTCCAATCCCAGCAGAAGCAGCCTCAGGTTTTGTCACAGCAGCTTCCATTTATTTTCCAAAGCTCTCAGGCAAAGGAGGAATCTGTGAACAAACACACCAGTGTAATTCAGTCTACGGGATTGGTGTCCAATGTGAAACCTTTATCTTTGGTAAATCAAGCCAAAAAGGAAACTTACATGAAACTCATAGTTCCTTCTCCTGATATTCTTAAAGCAGGGAATAAAAATACCTCTGAAGAATCTAGTTCTTTGACCAGTGAATTACGATCCAAACGGGTGAGTTAAAACAATGTATACAAGAATTTTATTATTAGAAAAATACAGAGAGTGTCACTGTGAGTAGAGCTCAGTGGTGTAGTGTGCTTAGCATTTGCAATATGTTTAAGTCCCAGCACCAGAAAAAGAAAAAGAGCTTTTATATATACAATATACAAATTGTAATAAACACTTTAAAAATTATTTTATATAGATTTAAATTAAATTCTCTTATTTTGTACTTTCTGAGTCCCTAAGAATAGAATACATACATCAGAAAATTGAATATTCTGATTTTAAGGTGGAAATATAGCTTAGTGGTGAGTATTTGCCTATACAGTGTGATTAGCCCCTGAGTTTGATCCCCAGCACTATAAACTTTCCCCCCTCTGGTTTTATATTCATGTATAAATGTATTTAAGATATTTTGGCCACTTAATCATGTCATTCCTCTGCCCCCACTTCAGTCTGTTCTAGCAGTAAGGGGATAAATCTGTTTGAATGTGATAAGCCTTAGTTACTTTTGTTTAAGATTAATGTATTTTTAAAAATATCAATGCTATTTTTGAAAGAAATGAACTTTTAAGTAATTTATCTCTGCAGACCTAGAATTTATAAATTTTATTTATAAAATTTCTTTATAAAGAATCATTTCCTGAGACAGATGTTATAGTACATACCTGTAGTCCCAGCTACTTGGGAAGCTGGGCTAGGAGCAGTGTTTGTGCCCAGGAGTTCAAGGACAAGACCAACCTGGGCAACAAAGAGAAAACCTGTCTCAAACAATTTTTTTGCTTAATAAATTATATGATTGATTAATATATTTACATAAACACTAGAATCACTCTTCATTTTTATCTTTATTTTTTCTTGCTTTTGATTTTATGTTAATACATTCTTATGTCCCATAGAATTCTAATAATTAAATGATGACTGCTTTATATTCTAGAATCAGCCCAGAGTAGAAAAATATTGTTTGAACACAATATCCTGTCTCCTGGTTACAAATATTATTATTAGGCATCCTATTAATTAGATATCACTTTTAGAACACTTACTATTTGCCATCCATTATGCTGAACTTGCATTTACTCATTGAATAATAACATCCATGTGTGCTACTTTAACTGGATGACTCCAATACAGACCTGGAAAGGAAGAGTCTAGGCTGTAATGCTTGCTGCTCCAGAAATATAAGGGGACAAATAGGAAGGAAAATAGATTTTATTCAAAACCAACTTTGAAGGAAGATAGAAGAAACTTACGGTTTCAAAATACGATCCTTGAAATCTGTAATTTGAACAGAACTTTTAAAGCAGAAGAGGCAGTAAAGCAAGACAAAAGGCAGGTTTTGTTAGTCTGTAGTAGACAGGCCTGTGGAAGGGGCAGATTTTATCTTAAGCTTTCTTGGTACCTGTCAGGGTCAGGATTGTAGCCTTTTAGCTCTCTGTGTTACTACTAATAATATCAGTGAAAGCAAATGAAAGAGAATACAAAAGGAAAAAAGAAATGGAGGCAGACCTCAATGGATCAGTGATGCTTTATTAAGCAGTGGAGGGACACATTTTCACGAGGGAAAATGGTGATGGACTATAACAAGTGTCTGAGTTTTATAGGGTTTAGCAGGGCCAGGTCATTAGAGGAGTCAGTCAGTTACTTTCGGCAGGCTTACTTTCAGTGGGCAGGGGGATTGGGGCAGATGAGGGAATTTCGACAGGTCAAATTCCTGAGCTCCCTTTTTCCCTGAGGTTTTTCTAAGTCTCCCCAATTTCCTTCATTCCAGATTCTGAAAGGGGTATGATGAGTTGGGGCAACATCATTATACCTGGCTGCTTCCTGATGAGAAGGGGCATCACTGGGACATCTAGAGTCTGAAGGAGGAACTTATCTTTTATATGTTCTTGGGTGGTGGCCCTGAAAATGGCAGAGACATGTTCTATTAGAAACCCCTGGAAAATATTAATAAAACATGGGAGAAGAAGGGGAATAAGATAATCAGGAGAGTGGGGGGTCACAATGGGCCAAATCCGGGTCAGGAGTCCTCTCCACCCATCCAGGGGAGGAGGAGATGGTTGCTAATTTAGTGCCTTGTTTCTTTACCTTTTTTTTCTTATCCCAACTATTCCTGGCTTATTAACATAGAAGCAATATTCTTCCCAAAGGAGATCTAGGCCTGAGGATTTTGCATGATGACCAATGCCAGGGAATCCATTTGATTTTGTAAAGTCAGTACCAAATCAGTGACCTGTTAGATATCTTCAATAACCTGTATTGATAATTTTTTTTATAGTAGTGAATAGAGGTTCCTAATCCCACTGCTCCTGTGCCAATCTTGGTCAATATCTCAAGTCCGATGAGTAAGGGAATAAACTGAAGGACTGTGTTGTATCTGCTGTGCACCATTATGGATTGGGATAGGCAAACTTTGGTTGTTGGGTAAAACATCAATTTGAGGAGTAAGGAAGACCAAGGTACAGAGACCAGTCCAGTTTTTGGTAGGGAAGGGTAAATATGAGCCTTACGAAGGAAAAATGCCTCAGAATTTGGCGGGGGGTGGGGTGGGGGGGACCAGGGTGGAGAGGCTGACACAAATGTACATCTGAAGTTCCATTATCTTTTCTTTTAAATGCCCAGATTATGGCTGTACTTTGGTTTTAACTGTTTTGCTAGATGTTTAAGATCAAACTGGTTAAACTGATCATGTTCCTATACATTGTTAAGAGTCAGCTGAGTTCCCTTAAGGGGGGGGGGGGTCACTCTAGGGAACTTGAAAGCAGCCTCTGAGCTCCTTTAGTGCCATCTGCTGGGATGTGTCAGGATATCCTTGACCATGTGGCCTTCCTTGGGAGCATCAGGGATGTCTCCATTCTCTAGTGACCCTCCTCTTTGTAGCATGTGCACTGGTCAGCTCTGTTCTCCAGGGTCTCATTGGTCTCCCTGATCGAGAGGTCATGTGGCCCAGAGTTGCAAAGCCCTTAGAGAAGGCCCCTTGTTCCCTGGGTTCAAGGTGACTCAGAGGGCAAGAGCCAAATATTGGATATTTTATCTTTTTTGGCCCTTTTATTTCTTTAACTTTAGTCTCTAAACTTTGGTCTTAAACATCCTGCAGGCCAGTTTCACCACTCTTAAAATAAGAGTTTTAACTCTAATATCTATAACTTTATAATTATTCACCCCTTTTATTTAATTTGGCTCAGTATTAGTATTGAAAGTTAACCTTACATCATCCTGTCTGTCATGTAGGTCATGGCCTATTATTTCAAATTAACTTAAGTTGTTATATTAGAAGTTATACTTCTATAAGGTACTAACAGATAACAGTTAAAGTTTACAAAGAAAACACAAAATGAAATTAACAAGAGTAAAACCTATTTAGTTTGTATAATAGCTATGAACCAAGAAGCATAATTTTTATAATCCCAAACCTTTACTTTAAACTTTAGTTTGAAGAACAACAAGTTGGTAAAATGATCTTCTAAACCTTATACTTTATTTTTTTTAACATGAATTTTTTTTTTAAATATCTTTTTTAGCTCTCAGTAGATCTTTTATTTTATTTATATGTGGTTCTGAGTTTCGAACTCAGGGCCTTACACATGCCAAGCAAGCACTCTACCACTGAACCACAACTCCAGATCCTAAACTTTATACTGTAAAGACTTATATGCTTGAAAGGTATGACAAAGAAGCCAGTAATCAACCTTTGATTACACTGGTGTTCTTATGTTAACCAAGTTTAGCTTTCTAAGAAAAGTTCAGAATCTGTAATATAGTATAATACTCTAAAATAATAGTTGTTTAACCATAGTTGTACAAACCCTTATACTTTTTTTTTTTATTGTAAACAAATGGGATACATGTTGTTTCAGTTTGTACATGGAGTAACAGCATACCATTTGCATATTCGTATATTTACATAGAGTAATGATGTTTGATTCATTCCGTTATTTTTTTCCTCCCCCCCCACCCCTCCCACTTCTCTTTTCCCTCTATACAGTCCCTCCTTCCTCCATTCTTGTCCCCCTCCCATCCCCCATTAAGTGTCATCATCTGCTTATCAGTGCGATCATTCCTCTTTTGGACTTTTGAGATTGGCTTATCTCACTTAACATGATATTCTCCAATTTCATCCATTTGCCTGCAAATGCCATATTTTTATTATTCTTTATAGCTGAGTAATATTCCATTGTATGTATATACCACAGTTCTTTCTCCATTCATCAATTGAATGGCATCTAGGTTGGTTCCATAGTCTGGCTATTGTGAATTGAGCCGCTATGAACATTGATGTGGCTGTATCTCTGTAGTATGCTGATTTTAAGTCCTTTGGGTATAGGCCAAGGAGTGGGATAGCTGGGTCAAATGGTAGGTCCATTCCAAGTTTCCTAAGGAATCTCCACACTGCTTTCCAGTTTGGCTGCACTAATTTGCAGTCCCACCAGCAATGTATGAGTGTACCTTTTTCCCCACATCCTCTCCAACACCTATTGTTGCTTGTATTGATAATCGCCATTCTAATTGGGGTGAGATGGAATCTTAGTGTAGTTTTGATTTGCATTTCTCTTATTACTAAAGATGTTGAACATTTTTTCATATATCTGTTGATTGCTTGTACATCTTCTTCTGTGAAGTGTCTGTTCATTTCCTTAGCCCATTTTTTGATTGGGTTATTTGTATTCTTGGTGTAGAGTTTTTTGAGTTCTTTATAGAGTCTGGAAATTAGTGCTCTATCTGAAGTATGAGTGGCAAAGATTTTCTCCCACTCTGTAGGCTCTCTCTTCACATTGCTGATAGTTTCCTTTGCTGAGAGAAAGCTTTTTAGTTTGAATCTATCCCAGTTATTGATTCTTGCTTTTATTTCTTGTGCTATGGGAGTCCTGTTAAGGAAGTCTGATCCTAAGCCAACAGGGTGAAGATGTGGACCTACTTTTTCTTCTATAAGATCCAGGGTCTCTGGTCTGATTTCAAGGTCCTTGATCCATTTTGAGTTGAGTTTTGTGCAGGGTGAGAGATAGGGGTTTAGTTTCATTCTGTTGCATGTGGATTTCCAGTTTTCCCAGCACCATTTGTTGAAGAGGCTATCTTTTCTCCATTGCATATTTTTGTCCCCTTTGTCTAGTATGAGAAAATTGTATTTATTTGGGTTTGTGTCCGTGTCCTCTATTCTATACCATTGATCTACCTGTCTATTTTGGTGCCAATACCATGCTGTTTTTGTTACTATTGCTTTGTAGTATAGTTGAAGTCTGGTATTTCGATACCCCGTTTCATTCTTCCTGCTAAGGATTGCTTTAGCTATTCTGGGTTTCTTATTCTTCCAGATGAATTTCATGATTGCTTGCTCTATTTCTGTGAGGTACATCATTGGGATTTTAATTGGAATTGCATTGAATCTGTATAGCACTTTTGGTAGTATGGCCATTTTGACAATATTAATTCTGCCTATCGAAGAACATGGGAGATCTTTCCATCTTCTAAGGTCTTCCTTAATTTCTTTCTTCAGTGTTTTGTAGTTTTCATTGTAGTTTGTAGTTTTTGTAGTTTTCATTTCTTTGGTTAGATTGATGCCCAAGTATTTTATTTTTTTTGAGGCTATTGCAAATGGAGTTGTTTTCCTCATTTACCTTTCAGCTGTTTCATCGCTTGCGTATAAAAATGATGTAGATTTATGTGTGTTGATTTTATAGCCTGCTATTTTGCTGAATTCATTGATGAGGTCTAGAAGTTTTCTGGAGGAGGTTTTTGGATCCTCTAAATATAGAATCATGTCATCAGCAAATAGTGACAGCTTAAGTTCCTCTTTTCCTATTCGTATCCCTTTAATTTCTTTAGTCTGCCTAATTGCTCTGGCTAGAGTTTTGAGGACAATGTTGAATAGAAATGGTGAAAGAGGACATCCCTATCTTGTTCCCATTTTTAAAGGGAATGGTTTCAGTTTTTCTGCATTAAGAATGATGTTGGCCATGGGCTTAGCATAAATAGCCTTTACAATGTTCAGGTATGTTCCTACTATCCCTATTTTTTCTAGTGTTTTGAGCATGAAGAGGTGTTGTATTTTGTCAAATGCTTTTTCTGCATCAATTGAAATAACCATATGATTCTTATCCTTAAGACTATTGACATGATGGATTACATTTATTGATTTATGAATGTTGAACCATCCTTGCATTCTAGGAATGAACCCCACTTGATCGTGGTGCACAATTTTCTTAATATGTTTTTGGATACGGTTTGCCAATATTTTGTTAAGGATCTTTGCATCTATATTCATCAAGGATATTGGTCTAAAATTTTCTTTCCTTGATGTGTCTTTTCCTGGTTTGGGTATGAGGGTGATATTAGCTTCATAGAATGAGTTCGGTAGGGTACCCTCCTTTTCTATTTCCTGGAATACTTTGAGAAGTATTGGAATGAGTTCTTCTTTGAAGGTCTTATAGAACTCGGCTGAGAATCCATCTGGTCCTGGGCTTTTCTTGGATGGTAGATTTTTAATGGCTTCTTCTATTTCATTGCTTGATATCAATCTGTTTAAATCGTGTATGTCCTCCTGGTTCAGTTTGGGTGGAGCATATGTCTCTAGAAATTTGTCAATGTCTTCAGTACTTTCTATTTTGTTGGAATACAGATTTTCAAAGTAGCTTCTCATTATGTTCTGTATCTCAGTAGTGTCTGTCGTGATATTTCCTTTTGCATCATGTATTTTAGTAATTTGAGTCTTCTCTCTCCTTCTCTTTGTTCCTTATACCTTTAGGACTAATTTCTCTAAAAAAATAAAACTTAATAGACACAATCAGTCATTTTTATAGATAAGAGGAGTTTTTTTTTTTGTTAAGAAATTCTCTTTACTTCAACTCATAGAGTATTAAACTTTGGTTTATATCAGTACATTAATATTTGACCTTAGGGAAAAACATTGAATAACTTTAATTTGATTGTACTACTTACATATGACTAATTTAGTCACAAACTTTTCGAAATTTAACCTCCACAAACCTTCTGCAACTTACTAAGACATTCTGCAATTTTTTACTTTACCACAGAAAAGATTTTCTCATTCAGAAACATTTCTTCTTCCAATTTCATAATAAAACATATTTCCACACCTTGAACCTTCTTATATCTCTTTCCTAGTTGTTGATCCCTCTTTAAATTCACATTCTGAAACAATCCTCCTGGAATTTCTGACATTTCCCAATTATTCCTCTTAATAGATGAAATACTTGATGCTACTTATAGCACTTTAATTTAAATACAGCTGAAACATTTTGAACCTTTTGCATATAGAATTATACCTGTTAGAACTTTAATTCTTAGTAACCCTGCTTTAATGAAGACCCAGAAACAAAGCAATCTTAAACTGTTTTTAAACTTACCAATTTTTAAAAAAACACATTTAATTTTAAAAATATTGCCTTATGGAATTTAAGAAGTCAAGAGTACTTGATTTTATATTTAGCAGTTGCTGTTTTAGTAATTTAACTTTGTAAATTAATCACATGTATCCTCTAACAAAGACATTTATGATTAATCCCATTGAAGTTGATGTTGAAACTAATACTAATTTTTAAATGTAAAACCCAAGATATTAGACAAGTGTATTTAATAGATCTAACTATCTCTTCTCTGTGGAAGAAAAATCCTAGAAAAATTGATATTACATTCTAGATATTTTATTGAAACCAGCACTCCCTTAATTGTCTGACCACCTAGAAAAACTTGTTAGTACTGTTTTTTGTTTGTTTGTTTTTGTTTTTAGCACTAGGAATTGAACTCTGTGGTGCTTAATCACTGAGACACATCCCTGGTCCTTTTTGTATTTTATGTAGAGACAGGATCTCACCGAATTACTTAGGACATTGTTTAGTTGCTGAGAGTGGCTTTGAACTCACACTCCTCCTGCCTCAGTCTCCTGAGCTGCTGGGATCACAGGCATGTGCCACTGCACCCTGCACTTGTTAGTAATTTTAAAGACATCTTTACTCTCATCTGTTTATTTAATTTAAATTGAATGTTTTAAGTGACATGAATTAAGTTATTTGGATCCATTTCTTTTTTTTTTTTAATTTAAATTTATGAGCACTCATTTATTCATAGAGTAATTTTGATACCATGTATATAATATACGGATACAAGCACATAAGTAGACAAAATAACACAATATACAGGTGTGCACACATACATAAAACACAAGAAACAGGAATCTTATAGCTGTTTGTAGGTAGAACTCCAAGGATAGAAGGCAGTGCTACAGATGCTTATTAAAGCCTCTATTAGGTTTAAACTGTTAGAAATTAAACTAGATCTTATCAGACTTTCACATTATTACTTAAATTCAGAGGCCTGTGCAGTTGGAAATGCTAGGTGTAAAGTCCAACAGCCATGGTAGACATTGAAATCAAAAGTTCAGGTGGCCACTTTGTCCTCAAGAGCTATAAGATTTATTCCCAACATCACCATGTCTATGTCCTTATTTAGGAGTTTGTAAAAGGAGATTCTCCAATGTATTTGAGAGCTTACCCTTGAAAATCTGGCATCTAAACCAAGAGAGTATAAAAATCTCTATAGAATAAGACTGATTAGAAAAATATTTTAATTTAGGCATGCGGGATCAATTGTGAAATTACCATAAAACCATGAACTCAATATAGAATTTTTAAAAACAGGAATTCTAAAAAAAATTGACATGGTCATAGTTAGTAAAGCAGCATACAGAACATCTTTATCAGAGCAGAGTGAACTTTTGGGTCAGATTTTAGTCAGTTAAGATATTGAAGGAATGAGAGATCCCTGAAATCCTTAGGTAAGATTCTCAAAGTAAAGAAGACTTGTATATATGAGATCATTCCATCTTACCTCCCTGTGCTGTAGTATTTAGGGAGGAACTTGTTAAGAAAGCAGCACGGTAAACTGCTAAGGGAAGATAAGATAGCCAGCCATTTAGGTCCCACACATGGCTTGGATTTAAAAGTGACACTCCACCCACCCCCACCTTTGGTCTCAATCAGTTCTATGCAAGCCTTGTAAACTTTGCAAGCTCTGCAGGCTCTGTAAGCCTTGGAGAAGAGAGAGAGAGGTCTAGCAGAAGCTAAGGAAATAAGGGAAGCTGCTGTTTCATGAGTAGGGCATTTTGACCATTTTTCATTTCCCCAGTTGGTAATCAGACAGATTTGGATGCAGAAAATTATTAGGCATCTCCTTTATTTCAAGTGTGATTAGGTCATATCCTACTTTTGAGGACAAGACTCCCCTCTGGAAAAAAAAAAAAAAAAAGAAAGAAACAAATAGAACATGAGTGTCTGTGCTGAGCAAACTGTCTGTCTGGCCAGGGGAGATCTCCGCAGTCACAGAGCCTCTAGAGGTCAGCAGTCAATGCCTTTCTTTTAATGAGTTCTGGCTGGGGCTTCACGCAGAATGGAGGATGTTAACTAACTTCTGGATAACTATTTTAATTTAAGAGAGGACATTTGCTGGCTAATTTTACTCTTAAAGTTTCTTACCTGTTCCTTTTTGTTCTTTTGGGTCCTCATACTCACAAACCCATGATTTCATATTGTGCTCTTCAATTTGAGTTGGGAGGCAAGCCTGTTAGTGCTCTGGGTGATATCTCCACTAGAGAAAACAAATAATTTGGATTCCTGAAATAGAACAGATGAGGAGCAGTTTTACTGTAATTGAGACATATTTTCTGGTCTTTTTCCTGCCAGATGAGGGGAGTACAGAAGAAAATGTGCTTTATGAGAGTCTACCAAAGGTAGTCTAATTTTAAAGCTAAGGAAGCTCTATCTTGAGAATCTCTCCTAATGGGTCCCTGTTTAAGAGGCAGACACTGTGGACAGAACTGGGGTAGAAGTATTTCTGAAGACAGAGCAATTGCTTGTCTCAGTCTGGGGATTAATGGGTCACCTCTTTCCCAAAGACCTTAGATCAGACCGAGATTTCATCTCAGGATCCAAGAATCATTGTGTGAGGGTGTCCTCCACCATTGGGCCAAGTCAGTGAGAAACAGAAAGACAGACAGTGATCCCTGTTTGGTACCCCTGAGGGCTGTCAGGCTCAGCATATGAGAACTTCATGCAGCACCAGGGAGTGGCCCCAACAAGCTGCCTTCAGTTGTCTCAAACTTTCCTCTCTCCCATGCACCAAATTTCTCCCACAGAAAAGAAACTAAAGCAAGTCAGGACCAACATTCCCAACACTTGAGTGAAGAGTGAATCCAACCCACCTATTGACTTTTGACTGACAGCAGGGTGACATAGGACTTTTAAGTCCCCACTGTCATGACAACTCTAGGTCACCTTGGTCCATGCTGACTGGTTCTAATTGGATTCTTAACCATACATTCTTACAGGTTTTATGGCTTACAGGAACTATCCTTATCTCCCAGAGTTTCAGGATCAAGTCAAAAACGTCTCCCAGGGAAACTTTGGTTGCTCTCATCAACATTATTTTGGGCCTGCATTTATCCTACAGTGAACAGGTAGTTTGCTAAGGAATGTGACATATCCTGTCCACAGAGGCCAGGCAGGGCTGCAAGTAAATTGCTTCTTGGAAAAGAAAGCATATTGGAGTCAGCACAGTGGCCCCATTTGATAGGATTATTGTACACAACATTTAGCTTTTATAATGTCACAGATATCCTCTTGAGCCATAGTTAAGATGCCTAATGCCATTTGATTTTTGCAAAATATCTTTCTTTTGGCATTCCCACTGTGTTTAATAGAGATCCCTTTATCTGTGTCAATTAGGACTTTTATGTGCCACATTACATCTCTTAGACCAATACGAGAGATAAATATTGGGGCTAGATAATCACACTAACAAACACAAAAACAGATCACGCCTACCGATGTAGAAGGTTAGGAAGATATATAGGTCTCAAATTGTCTCAGAAAAAAGCTTGTGTCTCTTGACAGTCTCTTTTGAAAGTTATCAAGCATTCCTGTCTATGAAACTCTCCTTTATAGCCTCCAGCTTTTGGTGGGGGTTCATCTACTATTTCAGGGTCAGTAAATGAAGAAGGCGGCTGGGAGTCAGGGCCTGATCTAGGGGGCTTGAGGAGTGGGGAGTCAGCGACAATTAATTGTACAACAAAACAAGGCTGGCATAATGAGCCTTTACCTGAGCGAAGGTAAAAGAAAGATTGGAGGTAAGGTACCTCAGGCCATTTGCCACTTTTTTGGAGGAAGTTGTCTAAGTCTTGGAGTGTTTTGGGGTCAAAGGTCCCAAATGTTGAATTCAGGTCATTGACTTGGGTTGTCTAATTTAGACTGCAGTCAGATCTGTGTACTTTTGGGGGTCAGAATGGAGGTAGAGGATTTTGAAATTTTTAAAAAGACAACAGGCAACCTAAGGGACAGTCCCATGGGATGGTCCGTTTAGCCCCCATATAGGAGAGTTTTGTAAGGATCAAAGCATCCCTTGTAATCTCCCATCAGAGAGATAACATAGTTCCATAGAAGAATGTGCAATCCCAATGGTGGAGGACACCTGGGTTCCGAAATGAGCCAAAAGGAGAGGGTCTCGGGCAGGGAGCCTGTGCAAGAGACTAGAAGAGATCTTACCTCTCTGAAGAATTAGAAGGCCAGTGTTGCATGTGGCAGAAAGCAGCCTCTGATCTGGAGATCTGAATACATAAGAGAAGGAAGGAATTGGAGAGGATAGGGTTAGAAGGAGGATGATTCTAATATTAATAAAGGACTCCATACAGGTCCTTGCTCCATCTATGTGACTGGCAAAAATCTAGCCAGGATTGGGGTCAATTTCTGGTCACGTGCCAACTGCTGTTGAGCTTTAGTGGACTCAGAGTGTGAAGAGCCTCCTTCTATCAGTAGGAAAGAAAAAAAGAAATGCAAGGGAGGTGAAAAGAGAAAAGACAGTTGAGGTTTGTTAGGATGGGGGGGCGGGGCGGTAAAGAGCTCCAAACCCCATCCTAGGTTTCAGCACCAGATTAAAGAATACAAAAAGAAAAAGAAATGGAGACCGACCCCAGTGGATCAACAATGCTTTATTAAGCAGCGGAGGAGCATATTTTCAAGAGGGAAAATGTCCACAGGCTACAAGGGTCTGAGTTTATAGGGTTTAGCAGGGTTAGGAATTGATCGGTTACTTCTGGCAGGCTTACTTTTGATGACCAGGGGGATTTTGGCAGATAATTGAGATTTCGACAGGCCAAATTCCTGAGCTCCCTTTTTTCCCTGAAAGTTTTATAAGTCTCTTATTTCCTTTATCAGCCCTATTTAAGATAACAATATCGAGATTAGTAGACTAATTCTTCTGAGTTCATCAGCTGATTAGTGATAGAATTAGAATTCAAACCTTGGCCTTGTGATACTAGAGGCCATATTCTTAACTATGGTAAGCTGGCTTTCTCAAAAAATTTACAATGTCCTTGTTCATTGCTCTTACTAGAAGAATTTAAGAACCCAGTACAAGAAAATGACTTGAACAAATGAGCCTGTGTGTGTGTGTGTGTGTGTGTGTGTGTGTGTGTGTGTGGTTCTTAAACCTAACTTTAACTAGAAACACCTAAGAAACTTTAAGAAAAATATCTTTCAGAATCTCTTGGAGTAGAACTACGTTAGTGGATTTTAAACAAACTTCCCTGTTTATTGAAATATATAGTCAGTTTTGAGAACAACTAATCTAAATGGAATGACTAATGATGCTAGGGAAGTTGACTGGCCATGAACTGGTGGGTAGGGGAAGGACAGTAAAGGGTGATAACTTATAGAGAGGAAATCAGACATGCATCAAAGAGAGTCATGGGTCACAGGACTGGGGATAATAGAGAACTTTATCAAAGCAGGCAAGAACAAAAACTGTTACTGGGCAACTCTAATTTAGACCAGGGGAGCAAGGAAGCTAAGCCATAATGCTCTCTGCTCCACAGATATTAAAAGTCAAATTGGTAGGAATGTGGGTTTTATGCAAAGCCAGCTTTAAGGGAAGATGGAAACAACTTTATTGTTTAAAAGTTTCCATCACCAGAAGCTCTGGGAACAAGAGAACTTTTGGGGAGAGGAGGTGGGGTTAGGATATGTATTAGGACAAAAGATAAAATTTCACAGGTTGTAAACAGGTTTTCACTTCCAGGAATTTTCACAGGTTTTAACACTTCTAATTCTGGGACCCTTCCTTATCATATCAAAGGAGTGAGACTTTCTGGGTTCAGCATCTGCTTCTTCCAGTTTCAGAGAGGGGAGAAAGTCCAGCCTGTAAAAATTCTGTAAGACCCTCCCTGAGGTGACCAATTCAATCTGTCCTGAACATCTGTATTGTCTATCTTTCTAATAAATTCCTGCCTGCTATTTAGTGCAGCTCTCTTGAAGTTCTTTCTATGAGCTTGTAAGAACAAGCAGCTGAAACCTCAATGACTTGAGAAGCTGAGGCAAGAGAATCATTTGAGGCCACCCGGGGCAACTTATGGAGACCCTATCTCAAAATAAAATAAAAAGGGCTAGGGATGTGTCTCAGTGGTGGAGCTCTTGCCTAGTATGTGTGAAGTCCTGGGTTCAATACCCAGTCCTATTGGGGGAAAAAAGGTAAACGAATTCACAGAATTGCATCATAATTTATTTGCATCCCAACAGATTCCTTAAGTTTTTCAAATGATTTCTAAAATGTTTCCACAAATAAGAATTTTTATATTTATAAAATATACTACTTAGTAGAAAGTCTTTAAACACTTGCTTAATAAATGTAGGCAAGCTAGGTTTTTGCACATATGATTTTTTAAAATTTTTTTATTTTCATTCTTGTTAGTTATATGTGACAGTAGAGTATAATTTGACTTATTTATACAAACATGGAGTACATTTTATTCTAATTTGGATCCCAGTCTTGTGGTTGCACATGTGATCTTAATTCATCTTTATCAAACCATGTAAGGTAAAGGCTTAGAAGTGAAGTCACTTGTTAACATCATATAACAAGTTAAAGGCAGAAAGGATTTAAACCAGCCATTCTGATGAAAAAACTTGATTTCCTTTCTATCTAGAAATCATTCTTAGAGTATAATAAAAATTTCAAATTATAATAGTGTTTAATGAAAAACATTTTATGTTGAATGGATATTTACATTAGACTCAACTATAAATGATGTTTTCTACTCTATCAGAGCCTTGTATTCAGATCCAGGATATTTTATAAGTGCTTCTTTTATAAGTTATCTACTTATCTCTGTGTAGCAGTGTACCATATAGTTGCTTTATTTCTAATGAAAAAATCTCTCGTTTCATGCAACCCACTATGTACATGTTTGTCTTCCTCATTAGTTTATAATTTTCTCAAATGTTTATTATTGGCTCCTTTACACCTTTACATTGTAGATGTGATTCAAATCAGTACATATGCCTGGTATACATAGACCAGGAGTGGAATTTGGTAGTGGAATTTGGTATTTCAGTCAGATTTTATCTGGATCACGTTTGCAGCCTGCAGAAACTTAGGTAGGGGCTGGGAAAGTAAGAGCTTAGAGGTAGAACAGACCTTCACACCTATCCAAATTGATATCTTAAAGCACCAAGAGATTTACTACTCTACTGGTCTCAGTAATCTCTCCATCTTCTTTTAACATACCACCCTAATATCAAAAGGAACATTATGCGTATTATAAAAAAGTAACTGATAACTATCCTAGGATCAATGCAATAATCTTTGGTTATTGAAAACATAAAGGTATAAATATCTGGGAAGAAATTCTTTAGAATTTTAGCATAGAACAGTTGCAGAAAATTCAAATGTAATGGGAACACTTTTGCTTTCATGACCCTTTTGGTCCTATGTATTTAGGCTTTCTATTTGTAAATTCTTTTAACTTTTGTTTATCATGGAAGGATTTTATTTCATCTTCAAATCTGAAGGTTAGTTTTGCTGGGTATAGGATTCTTGGTTGGCAACCATGTTCTTTCAGAGCTTGAAATATGTTGGTCCAGGCCCTTCTAGCTTTTAGAGTCTGGGTTGAGAAGTCGGCTGCTATCCATATTGGTCTCCCCCTATATGTAATCTGATGCTTTTCTCTCGCGACCTTCCAAATCCTATCTTTATTTTGAATGTTAGGCATTTTCATTATAATGTGCCTTAGTGTGATCTGTTGTGATTCTGTGCATTTGGTGTTCTGTAAGCCTCTTGTATTTGATTTTCCATTTCATTCTTCAGGTTTGGGAAATTTTCTGATATTATTTCATTGAATAGATTATTCATTCCTTTGGTTTGTATCTCTGTGCCTTCCTCAATCCCAATAATTCTTCAATTTGGTCTTTTCATGATGTCCCATAGTTCTTAGACATTCTGTTCATGATTTCTTACCATCTTCTCTGTTTGGGCGACTTTATTTTCAAGATTCTAGTCTGTTGGTGATGCTTTCCATTGAGTTTTTTATTTGGTTTATTGTCTCCTTCATTTCAAGGATTTCTGTTTGGTTTTTTTTGAGAATCTCTATCTCTTTGTTGAAATGATCTTTTGCTTCCTGCAGGTGCTCTTTCAGCTTATTGGTATTATCGTTCATTGCCTGCATTTGCTCTTTTATCTCATCCTTTGCTTCACGAATCATCTTAATCATGTATAATCTGAAGTCCTTTTCTGACATTTCTTCTAATATACTGTCATTGGATTCTGTTACTATAGAATCTAGATTTGTTTGGATCATTTTTCTTCCCTTGTTTTTTCATGATGTTCATGTATCTTCCCCTCTAGCGCTGCAGATCTGCGGTATTGCAGATTTCCCCCTATAGGCTTATAGTGGCCCTATAGGTGTCCAAAACCCTTTCCTTAAGGGGAGATCAATATTAGCAGTACCCAAATCAGACACTATGCAATCCTAGACCAAATAGCCCCTATGGGGACAATAACATCATGTAAATAAGGGAGAAAGTGACTCTGAGGGAACAGGTAAACAGGAGGAAAAGAAAGCAAGAAACATAAAGAAATAAAAACTTAAATATTTTTTTTAAAAAGGAGAAAAAAGAAAATCTACTGTATAACAATCATATACTAATGAAACCTCCTGATGTATGAGGGGTACCTGACAATGGGCTTCAAGCCTCCAGCAGGTGTCGCAAGATGGGATTTGCCCCACCCGAAGATCAGAGCTATGGCTTCCAGGAATATCCAAGATGGCTGCTCTGGCTTCCAAATGTGTTGGCAAATGGGGAGCTGCAGCTCAGGGGTGGACGTGGTCAGCTGGAGGTCCTGGAGACAGGATGCAGTTGGTCCGACAGTGGTCCTGGAGGTCGGGTGTATTTGGTGTGGTTGTGGGATCCAGGAGGCCGGGTGCAATCAGTTGGTCTGGGTTCCCGGTGATAGGGCACAGTCAGTTGGTCTGGGGGTTCTGGCGGCAGGGAGCAGTCAGTTGATGTGAGGGCCCCAGAGGCAGGGAGTGATTGGTCGGGCTGAGGCATCCTGGAGATGGGGCTCAGTCAGTCCAGCCAGGGGTCCTACGGGGCCTGGCTGTTGTCTCAAAATGGCAGCAGCCACGTGTAATCAAACCTGCAGGTCCTGTGACAGTGAACTTCCAGGCAGCAGCAGGCAGCTGGTGCTCCACTGGCGGTCTGCGGTCAGTCTCGGTCCTATGTATTTAGAAGGAGAATTTACTACCTATAAAACTACAAAATGATTACATGACAATTATGTTCTATGAGATTAAAATATTCTAAATTTTTCTGCCAAAAATTTAAATCATATATAGAAAAATATTTTATTTAAGAAATAGCACTCCTTCTAAAAGATAAATCCAAGTATTTAGTGTAATTTTCCATATTTTATTAATTGAATAAATACTAATTAAATACTTTCTCTTCGTGAAATATTGCCCTTGGTATGAATATGGCAGCCTTTGTTTATAAAAAGTTAATTTTCTAAACTCATACAATAAGAATGTTTAATAAGGTGAAGTTTATATAGAAATTGCTTTACTACTTGTTAGTACTGCTACTTTAAAATATTTAATAAATAATTTTATGTGACATTTCCTCTGTATATTTGTAAAATTCTATCACAAATGTTTGCTTATTTGAGTGCGAGGGGCCCAGTCTGATGCTGGCGCCACTGCTGATTTTAATTTCAAAGTGGTCATTTTCCTTTCTTTTTTTTAATCTATTTTTATTTGTTCTATTTAGTTATACGTGAAAGCAGAATGCATTTTGATTCATTGCACACAAATGGGGTACAACTTTTCATTTCTCTGATTGTACACCATGTCGAGTCACATCCTTCATACAATCCTACATGTACACAGGATAATGATGTCTCATTCCACTATCTTTCCCACCCCACTTCTCCCTCCCTTCATTCCCCTCTGCCCAATCCAAAGTTCTTCCATTCACCCCCTTTATGAATCAGCATCCACTTATCAGAGAAAATATTTGACCTTTGTTTTTTAGGATTGGCTTATCTTGCTTAGCATGTTATTCTTCAACTCCATCCATTTACCTTCTAATGCTATAATTTTATTCTTCTTTAAGGCTGAGTAATATTCTATTTTGTATATATACCACAGTTGCTTTATCGTTCATCTATTGAAGCACACCTAGGTTGGTTCCACAATTTAGCTATTGTGAATTAAGCTGCTGTAAACATTAATGTGTCTGCATCACTGTAGTATGCTGATTTTAAGTCCTTTGGGTATAGGCCAAAGAGTGGGATAACTGGGTCAAATGGTGGTTCCATTCCAAGTTTTCTAAGGAATCCCCATACCACTTTCCAGGGTGGTTGCCCCAATTTGCAATCCCACAGCAATGTGTGAGTGTACCTTTTTACCCCCATCCTCTCCAACACTTGTTGTTGCTTCTATTCTTAATTATTGGGCTGGGGATATAGCTCAGCTGGTAGAGTGCTTGCCTTGCAAGCACAAGGCCCTGAGTTCAATCTTTAGCACCGTAAAAAAAAAAAAAAGAAAAAACAATTCTTGATAATTGCCATTCTAATTGGTGTGAATTGAAATATTAGAGTAGTTTGGATTTGCATTTCTCTAATTACTAGAGATGTTGAACATTTTTTAATATATTTTTTGCTTGATTGTATATCTTCTTCAATGAAGGATCTGCTTAGATCCTTAGCCCATTTATTGATTGGGGTATTTGTATTTGAGTTCTTTGTAAATCCTGGAGATTAGTGCTCTATCTGAAGTGTGTGTAGTAAAGTTTTTTTTCCCACTCTATAGGCTCTGTCTTCACATTATTGTTTCCTTCCCTGATGAAAACCTTTTTAGTTCGAATCCACCCCATTTACTGATTCTTGATTTTTTTCTTGCACTTTACGAGTCTTGTTAAGGAAGTCTGGTCCTAAGCCCACATGATGAAGATTTGGGCCCACTTTTTCTTCTATTTGGTGTAGCATCTCTGGTCTGAAAGATTCCTAGGTCCTCAATCCATTTTGAGTTGAGTTTTATGCAGGGTGAGAGAAAGAGGTTTAATTTCATTTTGCTCCATATGGATTTTCCCCAGCACTATATGTTATAAAGCCTATCTTTTCTCCATTATATGTTTTTGGTCCATTTATCTAGTATGAGATACCTGTATTTATGTGGGTTTGTCTCTGTGTCTTCTATTCTGTATCATTGTTCTGCCTGTTTTGGTTACAATACCATGCCAGTTTTGTTACTATAGCTGTGTAGTGTAGTTTAAGTTCTGGTATTGCAATGCCTCTTGCTTCACTCTTCTTGCTAAGTATTGCTTTGGCTATTCTGGGTCTCTTATTTGTCCAGATGAATTTCATGATTGTTTTCTCTATTTTTATGAGGAAAGACATTGGGATTTTAATTGAAATAGCATTGAATCTGAATAATGCTTTTGGTAGTATGGCCATTTTTACAATATTAATTCTGCCTAGCCAAGAACATGGGAGATCTTTCCATCTTGTAAGGTTTTCTTTAATTTCTTTCTTTAGAATTCTGTAGTTTTCATCATACAGGTCTTTCACCTCTTTTGTTAATTTGATTCCCAAGGTTTTTTTTTTTTTTTTTTTTTTTTTTTTTTTTTGAGGCTATTGTGAATGGAGTTGTTTTCCTCATTTCTCTTTCAGAGGATTCATCAGTTAGAAATGTTTTAGATTTATGGGTGTTGATTTTATATCCTCAAAGCAGTTATTTTCAATGTAGAATTTTACCTAAGGTTATAAAACTCAACTGCATTTCTGTTAAATATTTTAGTAACTTTAGTTTATTTTTATACATTGTTTCAATTATATTAATGTAATTTATATGACTTGTTTTCAAGGAGATTCTAATAGCTAATTTTTTTCTTATTTATGGCTATATATTTTATGGCTTAATGGTTTTTAAATTAAATTTCCCCAGAAAATTGTTATTTTTCTAAACTATTTACTTCTTCAAATGCTAAAGTGCTTAAGACACTCTAAAGCAAATCACACATTACACTGAACCCCCATTTCCGCCACCTTAGTATCTTTTTTATCTTTATTTTTTGTGTGTGTGGTATTGGGGATTGAACCCATGCTAGGCAAGTACTCTGCCACCAAGCTGTACCGCCAGCCCCCAGTATGTTACATGTCTGCTTCAAAGATGTTTTCTTGCCGGGCGCTGTGTTGCACTCCTGTAATACCAGCATCTCTGGAGGAGCATTGTGAGTTCAAAGCCAGCCTCAGCAACTTAGCAAGACCCTAAACAACTCAGTGAGACCCTGAAAAAAAAAAAAAAAAAATACAAAAAAGGGCTGGGGATGTGGCGGAGTGGTTGAGTGCCCCAGGGTTCAATCCCCAGTATCAAAAAAAAATTTTTTTCTTGCTCAAGAAATCATTTATTCAGCAATCTAAATTGTTTTGTGAGTACATACTAAGGGTAGGGCTGAGTAATGTTTCAAAAAGACCATAAATGACAGTATTTCTACCCTAATGAATTTATCAAAAATGTAAACTTATCTCCTTAGACATTTAAGGTATATGGGTTTATACTACATATACTAAAAGTCCTATGATATATAAGGAGATAAAGAAGCCCAAAGAATAGAGGCAAAGTATGCTTTGAAGGCCGCAATAGAGGTGTTGGAGGGAGCTTCTTGGGTTAGATGTTGAAGAATGAACAGTATTTCATCCATTTGAAATTTAGAAAAGGAGAATATTTCATACAGATCAAATAGATATGTGAGTGTGTGAGCAGTAAAAATATGACAGGCATAGTCTTGGCTTATAGTCCAGTTCAATTAGAAAGATATGTTAATGCCTACTTATGAAATAATTTAAATATTAAACTGAAATGTAGAGTTTACAAATTTGGGAGTTCTCCAGGAAGCTAATATAATAAAATAAGGCTTAATCTAAGATGAAATTGGCATTGGTATTGAGAGTTGGTTAAGAATAAATAATGGCATGGCTTAAATTTGAGCCAATTTTAATGAAAGATTCCAAAGCAATGGTAATAGGGCCAATTTGGAAAAAAGAAAATATATTTTTAGGGTTTGAGGTTTGGATTATTCTGAGAATGAGAGCAACAGGAAACAGGCGGAGTCGGCAGCATACATATTTCAAGGGGGAAAAATAAATTTTAAATATGTTAGGTCTAGTCAGAGTTCAGCAGCCAACTAGTTATCACTGCCACTCCTTTTATAGCATGTATATATCATTATTTAAATTTGCATATGAACAGTTTTCATATCTTGAAAATAAAAGTGATCTTTATATGGTATATTTTAATTAATTAATTATTTATTTTTGAATATTTTCTAGTTGTCCATGGATCTTTATTTAATTTAGTTACATGTGGTGCTGAGAATCAAACCCAGTGCCTCACACATGCTAGGCAAGTGCTCTACCACTGAGCCACAACCCCAGCCCTGTAATTTATTTTTTTTAACTTTATTTCTACAGGAACAACTTAAACAGACATTCCCATCACAGTTAAAGAAACAGGAGTCATCTAAGAGCCTGAAGAAGGTTATTGCAGCTTTGTCAAATCCAAAAGCAACCTCTAGCTCACCAGCACATCCAAAACAAACATTAGAAAACAACCACCCTAATCCATTCTTGACAAATGCACTTTTAGGTAATCACCAACCAAATGGAGTTATTCAAAGTGTCATTCAAGAAGCTCCTCTAGCACTTACTACCAAAACTAAACTACAGAGTAAGATGAATGAAAACATTGCTACTGTAAGTAGCACCCCTTTTTCCTCACCTGTAAATTTGAGTACAAGTGGGAGAAGAACCCTGGGCAATCAGACACCCGTAATTCCCTCTGCCTCTTCCATACTGCATAATCAAGGGAAGGAAAAAGCAGTTAGCAATAATGTAAACACATTAAAACCACAGCATCTCTCTCATCCTGCAAAATCTTTGGTGGAACAATTCAGAGGAACAGATTCAGACATTCCCAGTAGTAAAGATTCTGAAGATTCAAATGAGGATGAAGAGGAAGATGATGAGGAAGAAGATGAGGAAGATGATGAAGATGATGACTCTGATGACAGTCAATCAGGTTATTTTCTATTTTAAATTTTAAAGTAATTCTGTAAGTGCTATGTGAACCCCAAAACATTTTAAAGATCTTAATTCAAAGACTTGACGTCTTTCTCATTCATTTTGTTTCATATAGCTTTGTGCATTTCTATAATGAGCTTGTAAAATATAAGCATAATTGATATTGTAAATTGTAAGTTAAATTTTCATTGTGTTCATCTGACATTGACAAATAATAATTTTAAAGTAAATATAAATGACACATGAATTAAACAGTTTCATCAGCTTGCTTAATTTTCATTTCATTCAGGACCACATGTCTCTTTTTCTCATCTCTTCTGCTACTTGTTAAAATATGTCACTACATATTTTGAACAGAGGTATAATTTTAGTCACAGTCATTCAGAAGGTAAAAAAAATCTAAATCCCTAAATGTCCATTGATAGCATAGAATTCATTAAATAATATAAGGAATTGTGGAGTGATGCCCTAATTTAATTTTGGTTCCTTTCTAGTTTTTTTTTTTTTTTTTGAGGGGATGGGGATTATTTTATAAAAATATAAAATATAAAGTCTCTTAAATTTTAAATACAAAGATGAAATGCATTTTATACAATCTGTGGATTTGTTACTGATCATGTAGTTACTTAATTATGAAAATAAATAGAAAAATATCATCCATTATACAAGTTAAAGTATAAGTTAAAAGCAAACTACTTCTCAGGGTAAGAATAATTCTTCCTTGTAATATTGTGAATATAATGCATGATGGATACTGAATATCAATATTCATCACTTTTAGAAATTAACTTTTATAATGAACCTCAATTTAGGCAGGTAGTACTACACCAAATAGAATTCCTCAGTGCTGTTGTTCTGAAAACCTTCATGATACAATCCAAGTATCCATCCTATATTTATCAAAGTTAACCCAGTAATCGATTTTACATATCTGAAAGAATAGTTGTATTATATGTAGGACTTCATACTAGGTCAAACTTAAATTATTGAACTACTGTCCTTCCATAATTATTTCTATAAGCTTATTTTTTATGAAATATTATACCTAAAAACAATAACAACAACAAACTATAACCAAAAAGGCAAAAGCAACCAAGAATCTCCCCTCGACAACTCTTTTCTTTTACTCCAAATCCCAAATTAGGAATGATGATGGTTCTAGACTTCTCTTCCTCACACTAGACTTGGTATGCTTCTTAAGCCATTGAAATCTGTTACTTTGAATAGTCAGTTATATTCCCTCTATCTCCTTAGTTTTTCCATTTTAGTTAAAAGTGATTTTGAAGCCATTATGGACATTAAGAATAAAGCCATTAAGCAGAACTCATCATGTGAATAGTGTCATGTGAGAATTATTTCAAGTCTTTACTTAAACTGATAATTTTAGAAGAATCTTGAGGCTTTATATGCCTACCATACATTGTTCTCTAATAGCTTATAATTTTTACATTTATTCTTTGGGAAAATTGATTATTTGAATTCTCACTCACAGATACTGGTTCCTCTGAACTATTCTGTTTAGGTACAAAGTACAAATTATTGGTCATTATCTAGTTATAATATCCAAGTGCTTCTTTCACTTCCCAGAATCAGATAGTAATTCAGAATCAGATTCAGAAGGATCAGAAGAAGAAGATGATGATGATAAAGACCAAGATGAATCAGATAGCGATACTGAAGGAGAGAAAACTTCACTGAAACTGAATAAAACAACTTCCTCTATCAAAAGCCCTTCCATCAGTCTCACAGCTCACTCAACACCTCGTAACCTCCACATAGGAAAAGCCCCAGGCTCTCCTCCTGCTGCCTTATGTTCTGAATCCCAGTCACCTGCTTTTCTTGGCACATCTTCTTCCACACTTACTTCAAGTCCACACTCTGGTACCTACAGTTTATTTTTATTATTGTAAAGTAGAAATCAAACCATAGCAAGAATTTATATTTACACTGTGGTCTGGAGATGATCTCATTGGAATCAAATGTTATAGATTTTAGGTTGGCTAATAAAGCTCAGCATGTATTTTCAAAGGATATTACCTGATCTATTTTAAATTTTTCCATATTTTCAATTTAAGAACCTGATTAATGACAGTTCTTGATTGAAGCCTTCTCTGATTTTATAATCAATTGATAATTGGATTTTTTATACTTTATAAAAAATCACTTGGACAATCCTACTTCTGCTCAACATGTAGCCAGTGTCACTTCTGTTAGTAACGTTCTTATTCCATTAACATGCTGTCTTTTTTTTTTTACTTTTTATAAACTTCTAGAGGTCTTTATTAAGTCTCCACATTTAATATTCCGAAACTACTCTTTATTCTAATTCAATAACTAAGAAAATATAGATTTACATAGTAAAATATTTTGTTATTGCTTTACTCATTTCACTCTCTTCTTTGTAATCTCTCTGGTTTTACTTTCATTTACCACAAACCATTATGATATTCTACTAATTTAAGATTAATTTATTTATATTTGTAAAAGTTCATCTTTGTCTTTGAAAAATTTACATATAATCATAATCCTATTCCTTTGTGACATAGGTTAATTAAAAGACCTAGTTGTGGTTTTGGTCATGGATGTATATGAACATGAAAGTTAAATTGTCTTAAAATGTGCAACGTGGTTAGTGAAAATTTTTAGCATCTGAAAAGTCATATTTTCAAAGAAAACAACTCTAAATAGATTTTCTGAAGCCTCTGTTATTTCCCACATATTCCTTCAGCCATCCCTTTAATAACAAATGGGAAGAAAGCTATATATTTTTTTTACCTTGGACTATATTTTCTTCAGAGAGAAAGACTAATGATTTTGTCATTTGGACAAAAGAGAAAAATAATCTTCTGCCTTATAAAATGTGTTTTGTTGAGAAACAATTAAAAATGTATAAATTTCAGAAATACACTGATAATCCAAGTCATTAAAATATTTTTAAAGAAAAATACCTGAACTATCATAAAGTTGTCATCTATATAAATTAGTCTTTTATATTAACTAGTTGAATTTTCTTAAAGGCACTTCTAAAAGAAGAAGAGTTACAGATGAACGTGAACTGCGTATTCCTTTGGAATATGGGTATGCAAAATAAGGTTTTACATTTTGTTTTCCTCCATATTATTTATGCATGTTTGATGTGTGCTTTCTCATTCTCTACTATTACAAAAGAAGTGAACATACCATGTGGTATTATAGTAGAAGAGCCAGAGCAAAGGGCAAACAAGTTATATCAGAAAACTGCAGTTAAGACTATGCTGTGTCAAAGTGTGGCAGATTGGGATGGGATCATGCTGGCTGAAAAAGCCAAAGAGCAGTAATATAGTTAAGATTGTTAGAAGATTTTGTGAAGTTAAAGGACACTGAAAACCTTGATGTTCAAAATGAGGGACTCAAGCAGAGTTTGGCTAAAATTGTTTAATTAGAAATGACAAGTTTCAAGTTGGAAATACTTGAGCCCAAAATGTCAGAGAGCTAGATTTACTTTACTCTTCTGACTTTAAGCTTTTCAGATGTAAAAAATTCGTTCATTCTGACACATGTAACTAAAATGTCTAAGAATTCAAACTAATTCCAGTTATTTTTTCTAAAAAATTTAATAGAGTTTAGTGTTTGGAAATTGAGTCTTGATTAATTTTTTAGTTGAAACTAAATAGTTTATTTGGGTTATATGATTAGAGATTTGTTTTTGTTTTTGTATTTTTTGAAGAACTTGTATACTTTATATCTTTTTTTTTTTTTTTTTTTTTTTAGTTTTTGAAAGCTTTCTTAAAAGTAAGTATGTCATAACCCTCATTTCTGTTACATGTAGCTGGCAGAGAGAGACAAGAATAAGAAACTTTGGAGGGCGCCTTCAAGGAGAAGTAGCATATTATGCTCCATGTGGAAAGAAACTTAGGCAGTACCCTGAAGTAATAAAGGTACATACTTTTCACCAAGTAATATATATTTGGTGCATATTAAGCATGCTCATGCAAAGAAAAAGTGTACTCCTTTCTCAGATAAAGTTTTTTGATGCAAAATATTCTCTCATATGGGTCTAAAATACTTAACCTAAGTTGATCTATAAATCCATAGCCCCTTGATAGTATATACAAAATATTAGTCTCCTGAAGCTAGCTGTACATCAAAGCTGGGTTGTAATTATTAAAACCTGAAGTGGAAAAATATGTGATTTTTTCAGTATCTCAGCAGAAATGGAATAATGGATATCTCAAGGGACAATTTCAGCTTCAGTGCAAAAATAAGAGTGGGTGACTTCTATGAAGCCAGAGATGGACCACAGGTATCCACTTTTTAAAAAGTATAGTCTTTGAACCAAAAAGTAGTACCATAACCTCAATGAAGTAAATTTCACTACTGAAATTAGTCTGAAGCATTGCATTGTTAGTTAATTCATATAGCTATACATAAAACTTTGTGGTAATCACTAAGCCCTCAATTTACTCTGTTTTAGAAACAAGGAGCTTTGACATAACAGATGTCTTTTTCATATTTAAGTAAACTCTTTCCTGTTTATTAATTCAATCAATAATTCTATAGTTTATATAGGCATAAAAGTATCTGCATGTTAATGTAAAATATAAGGGGAAATATTACTTCCTGAAAGGTAAAAAATTTTTTAAAGTTATTCAAATAGGAAAACCATGTTATTATAAGTGAGTCCAAAAGAGAATAAATATGCTTTAGTTTTTTGAAAGCAAAAAAATTAAATTTCCACTTGATTAAGTCATACTATATGATGTACTTTCACAAGTTTTGTAATTTGAAAGGAAAGGGTTCTTAAAATTAGGGAAGTGAAATTTCTGTGTTTCTGCAGAAATTGAGTTTTAAATTAATGATACTCATTTCTGAACATATCATCACAGTTTCCTTTGAGCTTGAAGGTTAAGTACACAACCTCATCAGTTAACAAAAAGAACCTTCCAAGAAGACCTCATTTGTGTGTTCCTTGTTTTCCCTATATTCCTCACTTGTACTTAGCTTTGTATGCTTATCATTCCCTTTGCCATTATCAGCTCCATTGAAAGTGGTTCCAGTTTAAGGAGGGATTAGACCTAGATTCTTGTTAATCTATGAAATAGTTTTGTGATTCTGAACAATAAAATAATACCCCATTCTCCTTTAATTTATTTATGTGCCAGATAAACAATAATAATTATACTTCTGCTTCCTAGAATTATGGCAAGGTTAAAAATAGATCATATGCATGAAAATGTTTCAAAAAGTTTAAAATGCTCAGCCAACTGGAGGTGATATTTGCTTTCTTGATTGAACCTTTCTTTCAACCCATTATAATTTACTGAAAGAAATTTTTTTTCAAGATTAATAATTTCTTTGTGAATAGGCAGACTTTTCAAACCTCTCTTACCCACTGATTTTATAGAGCTGAAAATAGAAAAACTTCCCTATTCTGTAATTTTAAGAGATTTTTTAAAAAGGGATTTTCTAAGATACATGGTTTCAAAAAGAACTCAAAATTCTGAAAAAGCATTCTTTTGTATACATTAAAACCTATTTTCCACCATTGTTATCCATGACTTTTTAAGGAACAAATTGTATCCAGATCTATTTGTCTCTTTACTACTAGTTCTAATATACCAAAATGAATTTATCTCAGGTTTAACTTTTTTATACAACTATATTACGTGATTTTTCCATTTTTATTTTTATTTGTTAACACATAACAACAACCACAAGAAAGATTTGGACTAAATCTACCAGCAACCACAGTGCTATTTTACTCATCCATATATACAAGATCAATTTTTTAATCAGAAAACATAAGGTAATAATATTTATAATTCTTATTTTTAATCTTTGGTTCATATTATAAACTATATACGCCAAAGATATCTTTATGTTTTTAAATTCTATCATTTTTGCTGTGAGAGAAAAGCTAATTGCTATTCAATACATAAAGGATTTGTAGTTTTGTATCAGTGATAATTAGACTTAATCTGTAAAGACTCATTACACTGAGCAGAATGTTTTTTGACATACATTCACTTTTTATTAAACATAATCAGTGTTGTTCAAATGCATATTGTCTGTTAAAATCAATTCCAATCAACAAAATATGATGAATTACTTAAACCTTAATATGTGCAGTTGCCAACATTTCAACAGAGTGCTAGGAGAAAATATTAGCAATTTTGAAAGCACTTCTCTTAGTTAAAAAAAAGTGAGTAAGTTGGAGTCATTTCAGGATACTTTTAGAGAAAACAGTTAAAGGTAAGTATCTAAATAAGTGTTTTAGTTTGTTAATTAGACATGTGTATTCTTGTAGAGCCATATGCATTTCTATGGATTGTGTGGTTCGTATATATAAGCATATGACTAAATAGAAATGTATGTAAGAATTTTTTATGAAAATTAACAAAAGTTACATTTTTTTTACGGTGCTAGGGATTAGAACCCAGGGCCTTGTGCTTGCAAGGCAAGCACTTTACCAACTGAGCTTTCTCCCCAGTCCTACATATTTTTGTTTAAGTATAATATGAAGTTATTCTGATCAGTTTAAATTTTGTATATATAAAATATCGTTTGACACAAACAAAATACTTACCATACAGTGATAATTATAAGTATTTATAGTGTGTCTAACTTTATACACATTTTATTAGTGATTTGATGCTAAAAATATACTGAAAAACTAAATTGTGCATATTAAAATAAAAGATCAAAAGGAAACATGTAAAAATTTTAAAAATGGATGTAATATTTGACAGTAGAGTGGATTTTTTTTTTTTTTGCTTTCTATGTTCTTGTGTATTTTCTGAACTATGCTTGTATTAAGTATTTTTGTGAAAAACAATATCTTTTTAAAATAATACTTTCCACTTTGGGGCTAGGGTTGTGGCTCAGTGGTAGAGCACTCACCTAGCACGCATGAAGCACTGAGTTCAATCCTCAGCACCACATTAAAATAAAAAAAAGGTATTGTGTCCACCTACAATTAAAATATATATATATTAAAAAAATACTTCTCCATTTTGTAATTCAATAAAACTAAGAATTCATGGGTTTTCCAAATGCATGGAGATTGTAAATAATGTTCTCAAATGTTCCAGGCTTCATATATCTATTAAATGATAGGAAATGCAATGTTTTATTTACATATTCATTAGAACTCTTGTTTATTTGTTTGTTTTCATAATCCTGGGAATAGAACCCAGGACCTGGTATGTGCTTGGTAAGTGCTGTACCACTGAGCTACATCCCCAGGCTTTTAACAATTTTATTTTAAGAAGGTCTATCTAAGTTGCCGAGGCTTTCTTTGAACTTGTGATCATTCTGTGGTGGGTTGCCTGGTAGCTGAGAGTGCAGTCATGCTCCACTGTCACCATCTTAATTTATTAGCATTTTAAATCAGTCTCTAAATAAAATATTTTACCTGTAAATGTGTTTCACCATCTTGCTTTTCTTCCTTCTTTTAAAAGATACCAATAAAAATTATTAGTTCTGCAAGTTCTAGTTTTACTTAAAGCATTTCAAAAATTGCATCAAAGCTTTAAATTTTATAGATGAAACGTAGGAGGTAATTTCTACCAGAAGGTAAATATCTGCAGTGGAAAATGATGATTATTTTGTATAAGTTAATTATTTTAATTCAATATGTTTCTGAGATTAAGATAATGATTAAATATGAATTTTAGTAAAGAACATTTGTTGAAAATAGGAATTAAGGTACAATATCTCATATTTATTGAAATTTAAGTAAATTAATTCTTACCCAAAGGACAACATGATTATCTTTAAAAAGAAAAAAGAGAAGCCTTTAATTTAAGTGTATTGAATAATAAAGATGCAGGGGTAAAAAGCTTTTAATGTATTCATTATCAGTTTTATTTATTTCAGTCTGTAAGTTTGGCCAGAGATTTGTAGAATCAGCCACCTCTCAGCATCTACTGATAGATAACAAATACCTCTTACCACCTTAACTTTAGGGGTGATAAACATCATGAAATAAATAGTAATGCTCTCTGTAAGTCTATGCTACACTGGTGAGCTGCCTTCTAATGAAGCTCCCTGAGCTATTTGAGCTTCTTTAGACCCCTTTGAAAAGGGTATAAGGTAAAGAGATTTTTTTTTTAACAGATTTCTGCTCCATTATGTTATGTAGGACTTGTTAAACCTAATGCTTGTCATTGATTTTATTTAATTTTGTCAGAATAATAGACATTAAGGTCACCTAGACAGATTTTGGTAAACATGAGTTTTTGTTTATTTAACCTAAATATAGTACTAAAGTAAAAGTTATTCAATATTCCCTTGGAATATATGAAAGTTTCATAGTAAATTATAAAGTAGAAAAGATTATTTTGAAATACATAATGATCTACTCAAAAACATTTTTTGTGAATTATAGAAAACAAAAAAATTTAAGCACAAATATTACAGTTATGGTCTTTTTTTTTTTTAAACCAGAAATTTCAGAAGCTTTTAGAGTGTTGAATGTCTACTGTACTCAGTCCAAAAATGCAAAGGAAGATGCAAAGACAAAATAAGTTAAAAATAACTGAAATCATTGCTTTCTTTTTCTATTTGAGATGTACTTACAAAAAGCATTCTTCATAATGATATAATGCCTTATGGAAAAATAAAATGTCTGCAGTTCCTTCTGAAAAGAGCCTTTTTTCATAGTCATTTAATTAATAAATATTTATGGCAAATATATTCAATGTGGCAGGCATTTTCCCTCAAATAAATGTTACCTGAAGGCATTTTTTCCATAAGGGAAATTGTGAACATATCTTTCACTGCAGAAAAGTTGAAAGCCAGAATTTGAAGAAAAATCAGTGTTTATAGAGAGACTAAAGAGTACAGAAAAATAGAAATTATGATCATTGGTTTAGAGCACCTTATTCTGGATAATTTATTCTGATGCTATCCAGCTAAAATTAGGATTTTGTTAATGAAAAGTAAGAGGAGATTTCACAATAAGTTAGTCAACACACAGTCTCTGGCACAATTGTAATGCTGGTAATTATTTCAAATTAAGAACAAAAGATTGGGAGTCAACAACCAGAGTTCTTTGCTGTTAACTGTCACACCTAGTGCAACATAGCTGTGGGCACATATGGACACTGAGAACATGAAGGATCACTACCAGAAGTCTAAAAGTCTAGAAATTTATGTCATTGATCTACCAGGTAGGATTTTTGGGATTAGACAAGTCCAAGTGTGGCACTGAAGTGGAAATATTGAAAGTTATAACTCTTGGAAGGTAACCTACTGTGAGTAACTGGACAGCGAAGTCAGGTTTATGGAAGCAGTTGTTTCAAACCACATCTTTTTCAACTGTTTCTAATAGATGATACCCCTCCCCCCAGAGACAGCTATTATTCTTTCACATTTTTAAAGTGATATTCAAAATAAGATATGGTGTTAATAAGCTGTGTGATCTAAGATAGATTACTAATTCTTAATGCCATTAAGTTTATAGTATATCAAACATTCACTACCTACCTCTGGAACAGTCAAGTGACTAAAAATAGACATAATTCTAAACTATAAGATAGACATAAAGAAACCCAATAAAATTCTGACTTTTTCATATTAATGTCCTTCTTAAAATATGAAATGTCAAATACTGTCAGAAATATTTAATGCCCTTGTTTTGCTCATGCCCTAAGATTTTTCTTGGACTTTTTTCAGAGAAATTCAGCATCCTATGTTAATTTGAAAAACTGAAACCTACTTAATTCGTTCATCTGTAATGTAAATGCAAATACTATAGGAGGGCTTTTAAGATCCATTCTAAGTTTTATGTAAACTATTAGGAAGTAAAGAATTCTCAAAGTACACTTTCAGAGAAAGGTAAAAACTTCCTTTACTTAAGCTGTGGTTAAATTTACTGAAAATCATATAGTCAAAATTCAGTTTGGTAAATAATTAATTCCCTAAATAACTGACACCTAAAATTATCAGAACAAATAGCTTAATCTAAATTTAAAACATATACCATGGCTATTTTAGTACTACAGGCAAGGACTGGAGTAGACCTAGGCCCTGATTTAGTAAAGTAGGAGAGAATTCCTTCTATTTATTTATGTAACATGGAACATTTAAGATATACTAGTCAACTCAGATGTTAAACTTGGAAATCAGCATTTAGTGGCACAGGATTGCAAATCCATCATAAAATTGCTGCAGCAAAGTCTTAGTGATACTAAAAAAACAAAAAATCCTCAGTAACTTGGCAAATAGATCACTCAGTACATTAGCTTTTGGTAGACTGGTTTACTACCTTTACTTTATATACTGCTTTACCTTCAAAATAAATAGTTTACAGGCTTGTGAAATCGAACAAAATGGGAGCAACAAAAGTCAAAGACAACCTAGGATATAAAACTGAAGCAGGAATGAGACTTGAGAACAACCTTTAAGACCTAAACATGTTGCTACTAAACCACAGATTGACTATAGCTTTGAATAGAATGTGGGAAAACTAGTTAGGCAGTTCGTTGCCTGAAGAAAAGGTGAAAATAAACCAGTTGCTCATGAAATGTTCACTGATACTTTGGAGTGTCCTTATTGAAGACAAATAGAAATGTTGAAATAGGAAGATTATATATTGAAATAAAATTTCATAATGATTCATCTCTTCTTTTGAATTTCTGAATGCAGAAAATATTTTTAAATTGTTAATTCAAAATAAATATTTTCTTTAAAACTCTGTTTTTAAGTCCTAATTTTTTTGGCCAATTTTCCCAAATACTTCTCCATTCTGTAACTTAACTTTATTCAGGAAGAAAACCTCACTACCATTTCCCTTTTCCGTATTGTTTACTGCACACCTTAATGACCTTTCCTCCTTTACATCCAGGCAATCTTCAATTCCACTCGGGGTTTTTTTTCCCCCCCCAAAAGACCGATGCATTACCTTCCTTTCTACCTGTAATTCCCATGCACTAATTCAGACTCTTGTAATTTTTATAGGGATAATTGAGACAACATCCTGTCCTAACTTCTAAGTCTTTTTCCATTTTACTTCTCTTGGGGGTAGTCCTTGCATCACCTGCATTAGAATAGCCTTAGCCCAAGCCCTTGTTAAAAATACTGTTCCTATAGGGGAAAAGACTCTTAACTCACCTTTAGAAAATTTAATGCCTTCCTTAGAGTAGGTACCTCAACAAATATTTAAGTAATGGAAACTTTTTAAAATAATATGTTGCAGTCCTACAGTATACTTATCTCATTTTCCTTTTTTACCTTGACTGTTTTGTACAGTTTTCTGAAAGAAAACACTTGTTTTTTTCTTTTCTCCTTGAAGTATGTGTATAAGTGAATGTGTTATTTGCTAAGCATATAAATAACTCTTGAAAGAAGTTATAATAATATAATAAATTTAATCTCGCATCATCTCCATCATATTAATCCTCTATTTTCTTTTTTTTATTATCTTTTATTTTTCATAATTTATTTTTGGTACCCGGGATTTAGCCCAGGGCCCCTTAACCACTGAACCAAACCACCAACCCTTTTAACTTTTTTATTTATTTTGAGTCAGGGTCCTCACTAAGGACTAAGTTGCTTAGGGCCTAAATTGCTGAGACTGACTTTGAACCAGTGATCTCTCTGCCTCCTGAGTTGTTGTGATTACAGTGGGTGTACATCACTGTGCCCAGCTCCTATCTAAATCTTTTAAATCTTAGGAAAGAATGTTTCCAGGAAACACTTAAACTTTTTAAAGTCTTAGAAATTAAGAAAAATTCATTAAATTTTTAAATATATAATTTCTGACGCAAGCTATTAGTGGGACTGGGATTGTAACTCATTGGTAAAGTGCTTGCCTAGCACATGTGGGCACTGGGTTCAAGCCTAGTACCACATAAAAATTTTAAAAATAAATAAAGGTATTGTGTCCATCTACAACTAAAAATATTTTTATAGAAGTTTTAGCATATAATCAAGTATATATATATATTTGCTCAGGAAAAACTTACTGAGAAAAATAATATCTGTCCTTACCCACAATTATTTGGCTCTTCAGTGAATTAAGATTATAGTATAAGGTTCACATGTCCCAAACCATCCTTTTCTCATTTTCTGAAATCCAGAATTTAGAGTACATCACATGTAATCCAGTATATGCAACCAAAGGCAAAATGTAAGTGATAATATCACTATGTTTGCCTGTTAAGTTTTGGGCACCAACATATACTATCCTTTTTTCACACAGGTATATTTTCTTAGCTAAATAACAACTGTGTGAAAATTATATCAGAAAAGTTGATAAAACTCTTTAAATCTTGATCCAAAACTAATTTTCTTGTTAATAAGATACTTTAAAATCTGAATGCAGATTTGTTTATAGATTCTTTTATGAGCCTCTCTCTTCTACTCTGTGTTACAAATATCACTTTTATATTTTTCAAGTTATGTGGTACAATGCACCTTGGTGTCTAAGAGCACAATAGAAAATGAAAACCTAAACCAATTAAAAGCTTCTCTTACTAGTGAACATAACATCATGATACTGTTCCAAAGGCTTTCTTGGTGGCTTATGGCCTAAAAATGCACTTGATGTAACTGTTGAGCCTATTTGCTTCATTTAAATACTTAGAAAAAAAGTTTTCATAATTAATTTTTAAAAAATTTTAGCATAATTACTGAAAGGAATTAGTATAGGTTTTAATTTTTGCAAATAGATATGGACTATATGCATTAAATTTTTTTCTGACAATCTTTCCTTTATATAATCTTGACTCTGCTTTCAAGGCAGAATGTTTTGATCAGTCACTTATCAAATATAATAACATCTTTGTAACATCTTTGTACATCTTGTACACCTAGTGTCAGAATGAGACATGGGATTTGAATCACAGTTCTGTTCCTTGCTGTCTATGTACCTCATTGGGCTTGAATTCTTTCTATTGTAATGGAAGGACAATAAAACCTGCTGTATTAGTTAGGAATGTTGTAAAGATTAAGATATATAATGTACTCAAATGCCTGAAACAAAATATAGTACTTAGAATATGGGTTTATTAACTCTTTTACATCATGGCAGAAAGTAATAGTATTTGAATTTTCAGTAACTTTTAACTAAGATACAGGTTCTTTGCCTCAGGTTAGTAATCATCACACAAAATAAAACTTAAGAACTTTTGATTATTTTAAATTGCATATTTCTCCCAATGTTTAAGAAAAATTCCTACACTAAGGCCCTTTAAGAGAAAAGTACATTTAAAATTCTTAAACTATACACTAAAGGAATTAACTCTTTAAAAAGTAAGAAATACGAAGTACCTCTTCTAAATCTGAGCATATTTGAGACTATAAGTAAGGTAATAAAACATATATTTTTGTTTTGATTGACATATGCAGGATATTTGAAAACCTGATTCAGATTGTTTAGCACTAAATTGAATTATTCTTAGAATAGAGTTGCATTTTGTTGCTGTGTGTTCTCCAGAAGATGGAGTATAAGGGGAAATTTCAAATATACACAAAGGTAGATAGAATAATATATACCATGTATTCATCATCAACTTTAATATTTATTATGACCAATATTATTTTACTTATAGCCCTATCTCCTTCTCCACTTCCCAATTTGTTGAAGCAAATTTTTGTTGTTTTTATTGTTTTACTTATTTTTATTTTGTTTTTAAATTATCTTAATTGTATAATTATTTCACTGTGTAATGTATTTCCATACATGCATATGTCATGATTTGATTATATCTGCCCTCCCTATTCCCCTTTTTTACCCTTTTTCTTCCCTTAGTCTGTTTTCTATTTTCCAGTTATCTTTCTCACTGTTTGTTTGTTTGTTTGTTTGTTTGTTTGGGTGGGGGGTGGTTTTCACATAGGAGAGGAAACATGCATTACTTGTTGTTTGTTTTGCTTTTGTTTTGTACTAGGAATTGAACCCAGGGATGTTTTACCATTTAGCTACATCCCTAGTCCTTTTTATTTTGAGGCAGGATCTCTCTAAGTTGCTGAAGCTGACCTTGAACTTGTAATCCTCCTGCCTTGGCCTCCCAGGTAGCTACGATTACAGATGTGTGCCATGGAGCCTGGCCCCATACTTATCTTTCTATGTCTGTCTAATTTTGTTTATTGGGATAATCTCTAGTTCCATCCACTTTCTGCAAATGACATTATTTCATTCTTTATGTTAAAAAATACTCCATTATGTATATGAGCCATATACTTTTTAATCCATTCATCTTTTGCTAAGCAACTAGGCTGATTCTATATCTTAGCTATTGTGAATATCGCCATAATAAACATGAGTATGTGAGTATCTTTTTTGTGTGCTGACTTCATTTCCCCAACAGTCATATAGTAGATCAATTTTTGCTTTTTGAGAAACCTCCACACTGTTTTCCATAGTAATTAACTTTCCTACCAACAGGGTGTAAGGATTTCTTTTCCTCCACTTCCTCTCTAGCATTTGTTACCTTTTTAAAAAATAATAATAGGTATTCTCACTGTGATGAAGTAGAAGCTCAATGAAGTTTTGATTCACGTTTCCCTGGTGACCTAAGCCATCAAACATTTTTTAATTATCTGTTGACCATTTGCACTTCTTTTGTAGCTAGGAAAGATTTTCTCCCATTCTGTAGATTATCTCTTCATTTCATTGATTGTTTCCTTTGCTGTGCAGAAGTTTTTTTATATATATATAATTGTTGATAGAACTTTATTTTATCAATTGATTTATATGTGGTGCTGAGAATTGAACCTAGTGCCTCACACATGCTAGGCAAGTGCTCTACCACTGAGCCACAACCCCAGCCCGAGAAGTTTTTTAATTTTATGTAAACCCATTTGTTAATTCTTACTTTTATTTCCTGAGCAATTGAAGTTCTTAAACGGTTGCCTGTGCCAGTATCTTGAAGTGTTTCCCCTATGTTTTCCTCTAGTAGTTTTAAAGTTCCACATCTTACATTAAAGATTGAGTTGATTTTTATGTAGGGTGAAAGCAATCTAGTTTCAGTATTCTAAATGTGGATATCCAGTTTTTCTTACAGCATTTGCTGAAGAGGCTGTCTTGTCTCCAAACTATGTTTTTGGCACCTTTGTGAGAACTCGATGACTATAAATGAGTGGGTTTATTCCTGGGTCCTCTATTCTATGCCATTAGTACATGTTTGTTTTTATGTCAATACCATGGTGTTTTTGTAACTATGCTTCTGTAGTCTATTTTAAAACCAGTTATTATGATCCATCCAACATTGCTCTTTTTACTCTGGATTGCTTTGGCTATTCAGGGTATTTTGTTTAAAGCAATCATACATCTTATCTGTGAATGTTTTCATTTGTATTTCTAAAAGATAAGTACTCTTGTTTTCTACATAACCATAGTACCATTATCATGCTTTAAAATATAGTCATGTGCCATATAACAAAGTTTCTGATCAATGGACCACCAGTCATGCAGTGGTGCTATAAAATTGTAATGGAGCTGAAAAATTTCTCTCATCCAGTAGCATTGTAGCCATTATAACTTTAGAGCAGAACTCATTAATCATGTTTGTGGTAATGATGGTGTAAACAAACTTGTGCTGCCAGTCATTTGAAAGAATAATACATAACAACTGTATAAAATGCATAATATTGATAGGATAATATACGATTATGCTACTAATGAGCATTTATTATACTTTTTATAGTCATTTTGTAGAATATTCCTACTTATAAAAAGATTTACTGTAATACAATATCCTCTTGTTTCACTGATACCCTTATATATCTCATTTTTACCTCATCTCTTAATAGCATCATTTTCTCTTGTTCTTGATTTAATCTCATGTTATTTTGTTCATTATATCCCCAGGAACAGTATGCTACACACATACACATATGCCTATGTATATCAGTCTTTTATCATATATATATATGCTTGTGTGTATCATATGGCTTAGGTGTAGAGTTGGCTATACCATATAGGTTTGTGTAAGTGCCTCTGTGTTTGTTTGCTAACCATATCACCTACTGACATATTTCTGAGAGCATATTCCTTTCATTGACACATGACTAATAATAATCTTGATACCATCAAATGTCATTGTTAAAATATTTAATCTTCTTGTTAAAATTTTCCTAACAGTTTGTTTATTTGAATCAATGAGTAAGATTCACAAATTGGGATTGTTCGATGTATCTTTTAAGGCTCATTTAATCTTCCCACAGATTTTTTTTCTTATAATTTATTTGTTGAAGAAACTAGGCCATTTGTAGAATTTCCTACAGACTTACTTTGCTGTAAAGTTAGTTTAAAAGATATCTCTCACCCTGTCTTTCCTTTAAAGTTATAGTAATTAAATCTACAGATTTGATCAAATCCAGTTTTGATTTTTGGGTAAGATTACTTTATAAATGATAATGTGAGCTTTTATTAGGAGGCTAACATTGATCTGGTTGTCTTTCTTTTGGTGATAGGCAGTCCATTCAAATTCAGTGTTTGGATACATTAATTCATTAAGTATTACAAAATGTTGATATTTTCTCTCTTCATTTATTAGCTATAATATTCCTGTAAAGAGAAACATTCATCTGTTCTTTGGGTAGCTTAATGTTTTGTTTGAACTGCCCACAAGAACAATCCATGGGTGGTCATTACTAATAATTTCAAATATCTGCCAAGTTTATGGCCATTATAGTTCAGAAAAGGTGATTAAGATGCATTTCTAAGCCAGACTTAGTGGCACATGCCAATAATCCCAGCTGCTTGGAAAGCTGAGGCAGGAGGATTACAAGTTTGAAGTCAGCATGGGCAGCTTAAATGGCTGGGAATGTAGTTCATTGGTAGAGCATTTACCTAGTATGTGCAAGGCTCTGAATTCAATCGCCAGTACTGTGAAAAGGAAAAAAATAGATTTCTATATGTTTACAGATATAGATGCAAATCTATACCTTTAATTAAAGATTAAGTCATTTAAGTAAGAATACTAAAGATATGCCAAAGCCATGAATAATTATAAATTTACTTGATAAAATAAAATCACTTAAGTTTATATCAGTTTTATAAATTTCAAAATATTTACCTAGAATTTTCTACATATTGATCTCTCATTTTTATTGTATTTGTAATATATTGTCTCTATAAAATGTTAATTAAAAGGGAATGCAGTGGTGTCTTTTGAAAGAAGAGGATGTCATTCCTCGAATCAGGGCAATGGAAGGTCGTAGAGGAAGACCACCAAATCCAGATAGACAGCGAGCAAGAGAGGAATCCAGGATGAAACGTCGGAAGGGTCGACCTCCAAATGTTGGCAGTGCAGAATTCCTAGATAACACAGATGCCAAATTGCTAAGAAAACTGCAGGCTCAAGGTAAGAAATATAATGTTGTCTAACACTATATTAATCCTACTAAAAAGTATAGTAAACATATTTCTTATAGTGTTATATACTTAGGAATGAGTGACACTGTTCTCAGTTTCTAAATAGTAGATATTTGTGTTAGAATAAATGAGAAAATAAGGAGTCCCACTGGTAACTGGAGTTCTTTGATTTAGGTAATCTTCTTTCAAGAGCTATACTTATAAAAACACATCCTAACCTGTGTGTTTAGAATTACAAAGGTGGGTGTTAAGCTGTTAATGCTTGCACAGAAAGGGAATCAACCAGCACTTGGCACTTGCCTTAAGGTGGTGCCAACCTTCTGGAAATTCTCCTTTTAACAGCTCCCGATCCCTTGAGGTGGTACATGAGAATAACTCCAAAATATGTGGATCTGTGGAATAAATTTTCAGTCAGAGAACTCCAATTACTGGTAAGTAAACCAGTCTTTTAGTTTGGGTTCTCCTGTAGTCTGGATATAGTATATAATTAATAGAACTATATGAAAAAATATTTTAATATCACCAGAAGGTATTATTTATCAAACTGAAAGTGCTCATAATAACTTAAATATATTCATGATTCAAAATTGTATATAAATTATCAAGACAAAACCATGCTACATACATATGGCACAGAGAAGGTTGAATAAAATAAAATAGTTCAGTAATTCTGCTATGGTGTTTAGTTACTGGTTACAAATATGAAGCCTCTTAAAGTTGTCTGAACACATAGAAGTTCAGTTATAGATAACTTATTTTCAAGCATGTATGTGAAGACCTAAGATAATGTAAAATAAAGGATTAATAAAGAAAATCTGCCTTAATAACATAAATGTACTTCTTTTACTTTCTCTGTAAATAAACACCAAAATCTGGAGGAAATACCTGAAATACTTTCTATTTATTATAAATACCATCATAATATTGATGTCTTTGTTTTTATTTTAAAACAAGTGTGTATGAAAAAAGCTCATAGAATAGAATGTGTTAAAATGAAAGACATTTATTCATCCTCATTAGTGGAATTATTAGGAGGGCTTTTTAAAATCTCTCCAGAAACATGTACACACATATGCACATATGATATCCTTTTTTTCTTTCTTCTTTTTTTTTTTGTGTGTGTGTGTGTTTCTGGGGATTGAACCCAGGACCTTGTACGTGTTAGGCAAGCACTCTACCAACTGAGCTACATCCCCAGCCCCATTTATATCCTTTTTGATTTTTAAAATAAGTGGTCTTAAAATGTCATACTATTCAGCTTGTTCTCTTCCCACTTTAGTTATCTTGAATATCTTTCTGTATTAGCATTTATAAACTAACCTGTCTTTTAATGACTAAATAGTGAATGATGCCACATGTAGCTCTACCATGCTTCATTAAACTAGTCTTTTTGATGCATCCTTTCTATCATAGTGTTGTTATAAATATGTATTGCACAAAATAAATAAACGTATAGTTTATGTGTATTTAAACATAATACTGCACATACCATTTCTAATTTTGGTAGATAGCAGGCAAGTATTATCTCCAAAAAGGCTATACCAATTCAAACTTTGACCAGTAGTATGTAAGTTTACTACCTAGCATATAACTTAATATCCATAAGTTTTTTCTACCTTAATATGTTAGTCAATTTTTTTTATTTTGTTACTTTATTTGGTTTCTTGTAAGACTTCATCTCTGACAGGTAGTTGTTAGTGATAGCTTAAAAAATGAATATATTAACAGACATACATAAGTTTTAAAAATTAATATTCTCAATAACTCATTAATTCTTCTGGTAGGGAAGATGTATAGGTAGGGAATGTGTACATTGCTTGATAAAACAAGTTCTCAAAATTAACTGATAGCTAAGATACCCAATGCAAGTATCATTAGTATCCAAAATGGCAAATATAAATTTCCAAATTAACTATATTTTATTGTAACAAAATAGAAGTTATTCTACTTTTACCCAATATTTTATTTTCCTTTTAGTTTTCAAATTGATTTTCAGTCTTATTACATACTTCTCCCCCATTGGTGTCTTGGGTTAACTTTGCAAGTTCTGTAAACTTTGGCCTAACTGTGTGTATACGTCTAATATATGTGTGTGTGTGTGTTCTTCACATCATATATGTAAGAATTGAATATTTAACAGTAAACATTTATTAATCGTATTTATAAGTGTATGGAATATAGTTTGCATGATTTTTCTTGGGGAGAAAAGAAAAAACAAGAATGAATCACTTTTAGTCTATATAAATAAACCTGCTTATTAATTGATGAATACTGTTACTATCTCAAATTTTCCAAAACATTCAACAGCACCTGCCCTTTTTATGTCATAGAACTTAAGATATCACATAGTGTATACAATGTGCCATCATTTTACTATATAACTCTAAGAAGAAAAAAATGCTGCCAATTATCAGACACGTTGATTTTAGAGATGTTAAAAATCTTTTAAAATTTATTTTTAAAACCAAAGACATCAGTTGTGTCTAAAAGATCCCTATTATTATGTGAAAATAAACATTAGTTCAAAAATAAACTTTTATCTTTGAAATTAAAGCAGATATGTAATTTCTTAAATCATAAAAGATATTTTCAAATTAATATTTCAAATGTTAATTATAACATATTCAACAACCAACCATAAGCCAAATAAATGAGTAGATGATGGGAGTAATTTATTCCCCTGTACCTCAGTGAATTTTTTTGCATCTCTAACTCACTCTATTTGCTCCATAGCATCTCTAGTTTTTTTCTTCTTCTTTTCATATTCTGTCTTCCAGCTGCTCAAAATGTAAAATTTAAACTATATAAATTTTTAATGATTCGTCAAATTTTGTATTTCTTGCTAAAGTGAAAAGATATGTGTTGAATTTTTAGTGTTTTTCTGTCCAAAGGGTTTTAAAGTAAAAATTACTATGTACTTCTATAGAGCTTGAAATTGACTGATACACTCATGTACAACATATATACACATATAAAACAGAATTTCTTTATTAAAATCAGCTTTTTTCCGAGGAACAAAAGACCATATTTATGTCACATTTTACAGGAGAAGTTTTTATAATCATTTAGCACATCTTCACATTTTAAGACTGAGTTAGGCATTTATAATAGAGTTCAGTAGAGTTCATTTCAATTCCCAAATGTTTAAATGTTTATCTGACATTATTATAGATGAAATGATATCCTTCAAGAATATTGTTAATTCCTGACTCTGCAGGCCAATGTAGAGGCTTTTTTTTCCCGAAAGTATTAGTATTTAGATCTTTTTGTGTGACCCAGAAATTTTTGATAATGCCTGATTCCTCAATATTAAAAAATTATTGGAATATTGGGAGAAATACTTTTAGCATCAGCTTCATTTTTATCTTTCATCAACACTTCCAGTTTACAAGATAAAATTATACCCTTTTACTCCTTTTTTAAAATCTTCATGACAGAAAATTATCCCTAGTAACCAACTTCATTCATTACAAGAATATAGTGTTACATTCTTAACCGAAATCTTAAGGCATTCAAATATTGCTTAAAGATTTTTAGAGGTACTAGTATATAGACTGTGGAGCTGGAAAGACGTGGGTTTTATATCTTGTCTCTACTATTTAACTTCAGTGAGCGGTAGGTATTTTATTTGTAACCTGCACAGTGTTGCTTATTTTATAAAGTAGTTGTGAAGATTAAATAAGATCATGTAAATTTTGTAAAAGTATTTTTTAATTGTTAATGGATCTTTTTATTTTATTTATTTATATGTGGTGCTAAGGATCAAACCCAGGGCCTCACACATGCCAGGCAGGTGCTCTAGAAGTATTGCTAGTTCTAAGCCAGTCTCAGCTGAGCCACAGTTCCACCCCAAGATCATATAAATTTAACTCAACAATGTTCGCATTCACTAAGTGGTAGAAATTGGTAGAGCTCAAGTGATTTAGAGCTAGCAATCATGCATATTCATTATTGAAGAACATAGTTTATAGGTTCCTTACACTGTTCCTCAGATACAATGTTTGAAACATTGCCTCCTGTATTGTGGTGCTTTTTTTGGGAAAGAAAAAAAAAATGGAAAAAGTTTTATTGTTTTACTAGCAAAGGAGAAATGCAGGGGACTACTGCCCATCAGCAGGAGCAGGGGTCTTTTAAAGAGGTGATTCAAAGGCTACCTTCCAGGTATTCTCTATTGGAGTTGTAGTTCACTTATTATTTTGGGAGATCTTCTGGTACCATCCTCAAAGTCTGGATTGCTTTCATTCCTAAAATGGGTATGTTAAAGGAGTTCTAAAATGACGTGGTTTTTTTGTTTGTTTGTTTGTTTTGTTTTGATACCAAAGATTGAACCCAGGGGCACTCAACCACTGAGTCACATCCCCAGTCCTTTTTTTGTACTTTATTTAGAGACAGGATCTCACTGAGTTGCTTAGGGCCTTGCTAAGTTGCTGACGCTGGCTTAGAACTAGCAATCCTCCTGCCTCAGCCTCCCAAGCCACTGGGATTACAGGAGTGTGCCATCGTGCCTAGCTCTAAAATGATTTTTTGAGTGATATTATGATAAACCACTTTTAGAGTTTAAAGTATTCAGACTAAGTTTGCCAACACAGAAAAGCAGTAACATTCTGTACCCTTTATACCTATTGCCACAATAATGCTGTATAACAAATAATTATCAAACTTCAGTAGCATGTAATGCTAAGTGTTAATTGGTTGTGCAGGTGGAATCAGTTGGTGGTTAACTAATTAGTTGCCGATCTTGGCTGGTTTCGATAACTTGTGAGGTCAGTTTGCTCTCATTCTCCAGAAGCCTAACCCAAATATGTTCTTATAGTAATGGGCAAGGCATAAGAGCAAAAGTAGAAAGAGCACAAACAAGTACACTTTCAAGTTCTACTTTCATTATAGCTGCTAATGTCTTGACCATAGATGATGATGTGACTGAATTCAGAATCAAGAGACAGAAAATACACTCCACTTCTTTAATGGAAATTGCTGCAGTGTCACATTGTGAATGACGTGTTTAAAAGGAGGAATGAAGAATTGGGGACATTATTTATGCCTTTCTACCCCCCAAGTTCATACAGTTTTTTCTTTTAAATTATGAGTGAATTGTTCTTAAAATGCATTGATATTCTTCATTCTTTGTATTTTAGGAGATTTAATCTCTTTTCCTCATAAGTAAGAATATCACTGATTCAGGGATTTAACCATTACTATAGCTAATTGAAATGTAAGTTTGGGGAGAAGAATTTGTTTTATTTTTTATGTATTTTGTTGTTTTATGATTGAAATTACTGTTGTTACATATTAGCAGCTACTTTCCTACTAAGTGGAGATTACTTGAAAAAAAAATAACTTAGATGAACCTCTGTGATGAAGATTAAGAGAAATATCAGCTTTATGTAGTTTTAATTTGATGGTTTGATGAAATAATTTTGGCAATTTTTAAGGACAATGAACATGACATTTTCTACTACACTACTCTCCTATTTTGATATCTTTTAACGATAAGCAGTTTTCTTTAATATTATATCCTTCATGATGATACAGTACCAGTTTCACAGTTAGCATTTTAGGTTTGCAGTTATGTGAAGTCGTTAGTAATGTTCTCTGAAATTTCTTGTTTTTCAGAAATAGCCAGGCAAGCAGCACAAATAAAACTTTTGAGAAAACTTCAAAAGCAGGAACAGGCTCGTGTTGCCAAAGAAGCTAAAAAACAACAAGGTGGGTAATATAATTGATGGCATGAATTTGAAAAGTGAATGTTGGGGAATTCATAAAAGGCTTCTTCATTGCTCATCCAATGATAATCTGTGCTTTGGTTTCTCATCATAGCAATAATGGCTGCTGAGGAGAAACGAAAACAAAAAGAACAGATAAAGATTATGAAACAACAGGTATGTTCATGCATTGAAACTAACTTTTAGAACACGGTCCTTATTTGGAGAATTTATTTATATAAGTACATTATTTTAATTTTGATTTTTTTAATTACTTCACATTGTTATGTTTTCTATTTAGAGTTGTCACCTTCCATTAGTTAAAATTTCACCTCATTTTTAAATCAAGTCTTCTGCTTTTAAGGTTTTGGTTTGATTTGAGGTTTTTCTTGCAGTGCTGGGAATTGAACCCAGATTCTTACCCATGCTAAGCGAACATGCTACCTCTATATTTCCAAGTTTAAAAAAAAAAAAAAAAAAAAAGATTACCAGCCAGTCACTATGTGCATACCTACAATCCCAGCAACTCAGGAGTCTGAGGCAGGAGGATTACAAATTCAGTGTCTGCCTCAGCAACTTAGTGAATGAGACCCTGACTCAAGTTTAAAATATTTAAAAAAGATTTGTGATGTAGTTCAATGTTAGAGCACCCCTGGATTTAATCCCCAGTACCACAAAACAGACAAACAAACAAAAATTATCAAATACAATTTATGTAAGTATTTTAATTTCCTGTTACTTTAAGTAGATGTCCTGAATAATTGCAAGACTTTTTAAATTTATGTACCAGTAAGTGAAAGATATTGCTTGAACATTCACATTTTAATAAGGAAACCTGGTTGTTCTAAAACATGTAAAATATTAGGAAAAAATTAAATTCAAATTATTTAAGATAAGGTTTACCCTCATTGCTTATGAATGCTTTCAGAATTACTTAAAAATTGCTACTACATGAAAATGATGAGAGCCTTATTTTAGCATATCCAGAATTCTTGTATCTGCAGTGTCCTTCTCCTATGTGGTCTTCAAACTGTGTTTGAGCAAATTAAATAATTTTTAAATCCTTATAGATACAATATTAAATGAGAAGGTATTCAGCTTCATTTAAGATTGAATGCATAAGCTAATCTTCCATCTCCACATAGTCATGTAATATTAAAGCAGAGAGGGAATGGTGGGAAAGTACTATTTTTTAAGAATTTTTTAACATTAAGTAGTTGTTTCCAAGTATGGAATGAAATCAATTGTGTTACTCTGTAAATCGCTGCTAAATAAATTACTTGGGTTGGATTTCATTTAATTATTTCTAAGGTTCCCTGTAGAATTGACTTATATTACTAGAGATAATTGATACCGAGTTGGGTTTTAGAATTTTGGAGTTTAGATTTAGGCAGACTAGATTGAAATATGGGCTTGGCTACTTAATAATTTTATGACCTTGGATGAACTACTTAACTTCTAATTCTCTATTTCATCCATTGTAAGGGAAGATCATTGTAATATCTGAAGATTAAATGAGATAATGAATATAAAGTGCTTACCACAGTGCCTGGCACCAAACAAGTGTTCAGTCTTTTAAAAATACATATAAAACATCAAACTGTATCACATACTGTTTTGCCATAATTTAGTCAATTGTAAACTTGCATTCCTTCTTTGTTTTTTGTGATTGCCAAATATTGTAAATTGACTTAAAATAAATAGGCTAAGGAATGCATTGTTCAAATACTGTAAATATTTGCTGAATAGCATATATACATATATAAATTAATTTATATCTCATTTTAAATGAAATACTGCAGTTTCTGTTAAAAAAAATTTTTATAGGTTATCCAACTTATTCAAAGACCCATGAGATCCTAATAGTACATTATATTCAGTTTTGTGATCCTAGAGTCTTAAAATGGCTACAGCCTAATCCCATGGTCTTTGCTGCTCATTGAAAAACTACTAGGCTCCAAAGCCTCTAGCAACATTGATGCAAATAAACTGGATTTAGATAAGACATTAATCTGAGGCTAATTTCAGTGTACCATCTGAATATTCCTCATTGCCTACAAAATGAATCAAAGTATAGAATAATCTAACTCACACAGTCTTTTACTTAATGATCTTTGTGTGTGTGTGTATGCTCATTTTGAAGTGAGGTGGGGGTGTCTCACTGTGTTGCTTAGGCTCTCCTCAGACTTGCAACCCTCCTGCCTCAGCCTCCCAAGTAGTTGGAATTATAGCCATGTGTCACCACTCTTGGATATAATGAATATTTTAAAGTGAGCTATCAGATCTAGAAAAAAAATAGTAGCATGTCTTTCTCATCCTTTGGATTTTTTTCTTACATCTAGTTCAAAAATCTCACTAGAGTCTCATTCTTCTCCTCCCCACCTCCTCCTTTTATGCAATGCTGGGGGTTAAACCCAGGCCTTCTGCATACTAGGCAAGCTCTCTACCGTGGCTACACCATAGATTCCTTAAGGCACTTTTCTGGAAGATTGCAGAAGCATTATGATGAAACAGGAGGAACATAGGCCTTGGAAACTGAACAGGGCTTTGTATTTACTAATTATTAGATATTAGGCAAAATATTTAATCTGGAAATCTCAGTTTTTCTCTTTTACACTAAGAAGATAATTTTAACTTCTGGTTGTTGTTTTTTTTGTTTTGTTTTGTTTTTTCTTTTAATGATCAACAAGATATTTTATGTAAAGTGACCAACTCAGTGTTTACAGGTGCTCAATACTATAAGGTGAATCTTTATTATGATGATAATTTATAAATAATATTTATCTACCTGTATTTCTCATCCTTTGGATTTTTATCTACCTGTGTTTCTCATCCCTGCCTACAGCACTACCAAATAATAGTACATATAAATAACTTGAATATTTAAGATAATACATTTATCTAAATGTACTTAAACCCAAGATTACATAAGCCCAAGATTCTCTGTGCATAAGAGTACAGTGGATACCTTTTATTTATTTGAGGGCATATCACTTTAAAATCTTATAATTGACAAGAGCAGAAAAATTGGGTCAAGAGTATGATTTACTTAGGTCTCAAGCTCTAATCCAAATAAATAACATCAAATATGGATCAAACAGTCTTCTCTGACACTTGGAAATGACACGAAAGATACCCTTGGGTGTTTATTCTGGTAAAGCTATAATACTTAATACCAAAAGAGGACAAGCAGCCGCAAAATCGTAGGGGATTGGTCTTCTGAAATCAGGCAGTATAGACCTCTACAGGACATCAATAACATCAGTGTACAAAAAAGAAATAAAATATAAAGTATATCTTCAAAAGGTACAACTAGTCTCTGGAAACTGAAGAAGGTATTGTAATATACAGCAGTATAAAATGTGTTTGCTCTGGAAATTCTGGGATAAATACAATTTGAAGTAGAAAATTTCAGGGGTTTTTTTCTGAATATTATGCATGTATTCTCATCAATGTCATTTTGGGACTTTCAAGTGGAAGTTATGAGCGTGAAATTGCTAACAGTATGCTTATAGCATATAAGGTAATTTTAAAAATCACAATGTAAGTTATTATCAAAATTAAGATGATCACTAAATAAAACATAACCAGCAGTCAGTTTATTACATTTAGACAGTGTATATACCAGTTGTGTTATATAACCAATTCCTTGGACTTTTTAAACAATTTTTTTTTTTAGTTGTGGATGGACACAATACCTTTATTTTGTTTATCTTTATGCGGTGTTGAGGATCGAACCCACTGCCTCACACATGCTAGGCAAGCGTTCTACCAGAGCTACCGCCCCAGCCCCCCTTGGACTTTTAAATTGGAATTAATCCACTTTTTAAAGTGTTACAGATTATTTTTAGATGGGCTTATTGAGATAGCTAAAAGGAATATCATATTATCATGTTGTTTAACATGTGAAATATATGTTTTAGAATGGAAATTATTTTTTATTTAATTGTGACAGTAAGAAAGGGCAAACACCTCATCCTGCTTGATATTTGAATAGTTATTTGCTCAAGATCATGCAATTAATGACTTTAACCCAGAACTAGCCTTATGTATTCTAATTCTGGGGACACTAATTTTTTTTCTACTCTTCTATCCTGTATTTATTTCAAATTAATATTATTTACAGTTACAAATATATATAAAGAGTTCCAGGCTACTTAAGTTTAATCAGCTTTATTTATCTGGTTTCTGTGTATTTATTTAGTATTTTTATTTTGTAGATTATGAGAAATTTTATAAAATCATATGAATTTAAAACATAAAAATATATGTAATGTTCTAATCATTAAAATTTTTATATCCAGCCTGAACAGCATCTGATAATTTTGTGCTTTTTTCTTAACCTATTTGATTCCAATTAAACATGTTTTACCTCAATATTTATTTTATTATCTTAAATTTTCATAATTTTTCCTATAGGAAAAAATTAAGAGAATACAGCAGATCAGAATGGAAAAAGAACTTCGAGCCCAGCAAATTCTAGAGGTAGAGTTCTTAAATTTATTATGATTGAAGTAATATAATCATGAATTTTATAAGTCTGCAAAAAATTTTTGCCTATATATCTCTTACCTATGCAAATTAACATGTTCATCAGAAAATGTCTTAAAATATAATGCATAAAGTAAGACCTTCTCTGAACTTTATTAGCAAGCTCATCTAATCCTAGTAGTAAGAAGCCAGGAAATGAGACAAAAGAAAGACCTTTGACCACCTAATATAGTTGTCATAAAAGTTCATTTGCTAAAACCTTTGTTCTTTACTTTTAGAAAAGTCATTAGGGCTTATAGTCAGATATTTACTTTGAATATAGAAATAAACATTTATAAAAGTAAGCATTCTAAAAGTAAAATTAAATTTTAAATATAGAAACAATTTTACTGCCATGGTTTGCTGGTTCTAGCATTACTTTTCCCCTGCAACCTTACTAGAGTAAGATAGAAGACATATTGGCAACAACAAACATGGTAGGCAAAAGACAGCAAGAAAAAATACAGAAAAACTCCATCTGGCATATACAGGAACTCAAAAGCCTAGCAAGAGTTTGTAATCTTTTAATTGAATAGCAAGCAATTTTAACACCTTAACAGCCCAAAGGCATTACTCTATCAAATTGTGCAGTATAATAACTGACGTTCAAAATAATTGCCCTTAGTCATCAAGAAAAAGCCAAATTATGTTTAGTGTACTGTGTCTAAACAGGCATATGTCTCAAGATTATTTCCATCTAACATAGTGCAAATAAACTTTTAATGTTTAAAATTATTACTTCTCAGCTCTTCAGGAAACTACTGCTTTATAGACCATTTTATTCACTGTGGATCCAGATAGCTGAGGTTTTCTGTTATGGTTTTTTTCCCCTTCTAATATACATGTTCTCTAAACCATTTCAAATTAATTTTAAAACTCCCAAATCAAAAATATCTCTATCTTAAAGTATATTGACAATAACTGTCAAATAGTTTTGAAACTAGTTAATGACTTTAAAAGTTTATATTTGATAGTATGATCTTAATGGTCAAAACATGCTTCATGAAAGAGTTATAGATTTCCATTCTATTAAAAGAAGGGTGAGGGGACACTTGAAATTTAACAAAATATACAGAGATAGGGAAATCAGATTTAATAATTTGTTAGTGGTTATATCTTAATTATGTTTTAAAATAAATTTCAAATAAAGTAGACATGTGCATTTTTACATTGTTACTGATTTATTCTTGAAACAGTTTTTATCAGTTAAAATCTATCCTGTTTCCTAAATTTTTTAGAGATACTTTAAAATCAGAAAAAAGCAATAAATGACAAAATAATTTTTTATGTGATTAAGTTTTAAGATAAAATAACAAACAGTGGTAGATTTTTTAACAAAATTGATAGACATTAAGAAAAGTTGTCATATTCTTATGAATTTAAGAATTTTTGGCATATCCTAATGCTAATCTACAAATTAGTGATAAAATTAACTGGGGGAAAATCTGTAATTGTCTGCATATATGTTACATATTGTTTTGTACCTTGTGAGGCATGTAGCTTCATTTCAAGTCTGAGATTATTTGCAAGTTGTAGTGGTGCTGTTGCATGACTTTGAGACCTGTTTTGCATGCACAGGCTAAAAAGAAAAAGAAGGAAGAAGCGGCAAATGCCAAATTATTGGAGGCCGAGAAACGAATAAAGGTTAGTTTAGATGAGAATCAGAGTTTTTATTTTTCAAAAAATAAAAACTATGTGTTATATCAGCATCAATTATATATATTTTTAAAAAGGTTTTCCTCAAAATGGCTATCTAAAAAATACATTTTAACAGATACAATGTGTAAATGTGTGCTTTTATTTGTATGTATATTATATGTATACTATGTGTATTTTTATTTCATTATACAGGTTTTATGTATTTCTTTGAGCCCTTTAATTAGGAGACATCAAAGCAGAAATGCAAATTATTGCATAACACCTGTATACAGTTTTGCTTGATGAGAATGATTCACCAAAATGATTTTGTGTGTCATTTATGTTTATGTTTCAAACTGTGTCCCAAATCTGATTCTCCCCATATAACTTTCTGTCCAGCACCTGTTTTATTAAAAATGATAAGCACGTAGAAACAAAACTGTATCAATTGCTATTTACTAATAAGTACTATTTACTTATCAAAGTATAAGAGATATGTTCCCTATCCTCTCACCCATCCTATCTATTTTGGATAGCTGAATTTTGAAAGTGGGCAGCTGTGTGAACCTGGTAGTATTGGAAACCTTTTTGTGGGGTGGCAGGACAGGGTTTGTGCTGGGATGGAACCTATTGCTTTACACATGATAAGTACCAGCCCCTGCTATACCCCCTGCACCTATTTGTTATCTTTTCAACACTCTTACTTTATTCTTTAGATGTCTTCTTGTTTTATGCCTACACTTAATATTAATTTCATTCAGATTTTACCTTTATAAAAATACTGAATCTGATGACATTCCTAGAATCGTTTGCCTTAAAGCCCTGTCCCCTTGGGATGGTGCTGTGAACCATAGGTGGGTATGGAAATCTCAATCTGATCACCAAAGTCTATGTCACTTTTATTCATTGAAAAGAAATATATGTGGTTAATTATATTTGGGAGATTATATTTGGAGTGGAAAGAGTTCTAATCAGCTAAATTTGAGAATTACAACATAATGTATTAAAATGATTTTTTAAAAATATGTGAATTGTATCTGATATGCTCTGATAATCTAGTCAGTTCAGTGGATACACCATTGAAGTGTGTTGTTAGGTCATTCATTGAATTTTAAGTCAAAATGTCTACTAATGAAAGATCCTTGCTTCAGCATCATACAATTTTTATAGTAAGTATTAGAGCTATGTAAAATTGAATTGCCATTTTATAAGTAAAAACATGATTGAATCTTGGCAATTCTGTATGGTTCAACCTAATGGAAGACTACAGAATCTTAGAAAAAGGAACTTTCATACTTTTAGCATGTTCTACATCTTTCCCAGAATTCATATATTAAAAGTTTCTTATTTTTAAGGAAAAAGAAATGAGAAGACAACAAGCTGTTCTTCTGAAGCATCAGGTCCGTATCCATGTGATTATGCAACTATTGAAATGTATGTTTTATAATTTTGCTTAAATCTATTTGGGGGAAAATCTTCAAAATATTTTCTTAAAATTTCTGATATAATTCCTGCTTAAGTTTTTCTTTCATCACATAGTTATTGCCTTGCTTTGGTATTGGTGTCTTTTGGGGGGTTAAAATTGGTTTTATGACTCTGTGATTTCTGTTTCATAATGTTGTGCCAACTCTTTCTACCAGGAGTTGGAGAGGCATAGACTAGATATGGTATGGGTATGTTTATTTTTGTACATCTAACACCGCATTGTGATTTGGTTGTGATATGGTTGTCATAGCAATGCATAAAGTGTAGCACTGGCTGCTGTCATATTACATACTGCTGCATGGCTTTACAGCACAGTGCATTGCATACATCTGCTTGTCTGTCTATAAAGAAGTATGATACATCTCCAGGATCCTTCATTGAATTGCATAAGTCTTAAATAAGACTGCTTTCTAAAAATATACATTACTGATGTCACAAGGAACGTCGGGTCACTATACAGTTAGACACAGTTGTGACCTGTATTCTCCCATCATTCTAGATCAAAAGTACCATTGAATATAATGGAAATTTTGAGTTTGTTTGATGAGAGAATAGTTAAATATTTATACTAATATATTTACAAATATATTTAAATGAAAAAATCAATTAGAGCCAGGTGCAGTCGACACACACCTGTAATTCCAGTGACTTAGGAGTTTGAGACAGAATTGCCAAGTTTGAGTCTAGCCTCAGGAACTTAGAGAGACCCTGTCTCAAAATAAAAATTTTTTTAAATGGCAGGGGATGTTGGTAGAGCACCCCTGGGTTCAATCCTCAGTATTGCAAAGAAAAAAAAAATCAATTAGCTATTATTCACATGTGATTTTTTTAATTTAAAATAAAATGAAATTATCAAATTAAGCTAGTACTTACCTTATGTTCATACTGTACATTTTAGATTACACTTATTAGCCCATGATGCAGCCTTTGTTGTTTTAAACAGTGCATCAAGTGGCAGACATCAGTAAATAGACTATCCTATTTTATTTGTGTTTGTATATGAACTAAGACTAGTTTAGCTTTATAAATTGTTACAAAAGCTTTAAAAATAAAAACCCTTTCTTATTTGTTGGTGATTATTGAATCATTAAAGTGATTTTATAACTGAAATAAAACTAACCAATTCTAAAACCATTACATGAAAGTGATTATAGATCAATTTCTGCCTGATCTAAAAATTTAAGAACAATACAACCTTTAGTTCAATTGGCTATAGTAAGTATTTGTGGTTTTTCTAATAGCAGATGTAAGGTAACTGACCTGTTCCAGCCAACCATTATGCTTTTTGTTCTGCCAGCTTTTGAAGGAGCATCACAACTGACCATAAGTAAATCTTGTATGCTTCTGTTTACACTGTCTCCATGTTCATTGCTTTACCTTTTTGCTTTTGATTGTTCTTGTATTTGCTTTCTAAACCTGAACTAAAACATGCACAGACTGGCCATTCTTGTCTTATATTTAGTATTTACTGTGACTTGTCTATAAATGCTAAACATGCTATACTGAGTTTTTTTTTTGTTTTGTTTTTGTTTTTGTTGTTGTTGTTTTGTTGTTGTTTTCCATTTGAAAATCAAACTGTTGACTCTATGGTTGAGTTAGTTTTCTCATTTTATCTGGCCTAATAGGAACGAGAGCGAAGACGACAACATATGATGCTTATGAAAGCTATGGAAGCTCGTAAAAAAGCAGAAGTAAGTGTATATGTCTAAAAAAAATTACCTTATTAATTAATATTTTTCCCAAAGCATTGGCTCTTCCAAACATAATTTTTTTCAGTGTATGAGTTTTTTTTCAGTGTATGAGTTTTTCAGTGTCTTGATATACTGGCTTTCATAAGCAAACCAAAGGTTAAATACAAGAACTATAATTCAATGTTAAAATAAAAAAGAATATAGAAAGGGTTCCAAAGTATGTGTTAATTTTTCTGGCTGAGATTTAAATTATCTTTTTAAAATACATTGAATGGTGTTTGTTTGGAGAAAGTAGCTACTTATTAATGTAAACAGAATGTTACAAAATTGATATTACAGCATGCCTAGACAAGTCTTGTGTGTCCTAATTTAAACTCAGATAATTCCAACCATGGACTTCTGCCATCAGAATTATTCTTTAGCCTTCTAAGTAAAAAATTAGGCATAAGGACTTTCTTTAAAACAGTCTAACAGATCATTCAGAAAAAGAGAATAATTTCAGTATGTCAAAACAAATGTACTGGAATTCAATAGAAATCAGTTAAAGGTTAAAATATATGTTACAGAGGAAATCATTCTGCATTAGAACTGTTGAATAGAGAGAGATATATTTATTATAACCAGGGTTTTGGAGGTTGAGAAACTCAAATTCCCATGCTAACTCTGCCACCAATTTACTTTTCCTCTTCTGACTTTTTATTTAAAATTGAAATAATGATACCTACCTCTTAGGGTTGTGGGATCATCAAGTGAGATAAACATTTAATAAGTGATAATTAGACTGAGGATGTCACTTAGTGCCTAGTGTGTATGAGGCCCTCAATTCAATCCTCAGCACTGCTATACATACACATATACATACATACATACAAATTAATGAAATTTATACTGTTTTATCTCAAAATTGAGAGCTCTATATTTTATTATTTTGGTCTCAGCTCTGGCGTAAATTTTTAAGATAGATTTCTGGTGTGTAGACACAATATTACGTGTATTATTTTAGCAACTGAACAGGATAGTCAGATTACCTGAATTTGGATTCTGATTTCAGCACTTTCCAGCTATATGATCTCAGGCAAGTTATTTAAACTTTTCGTGATTCATTTAATCTTCAAAACAGCGACAGTAGTAATTCCTAACTCATAGGGTTGTTGTGGTGTTCAAATGGGTATGCAGCTGTGTTAGTGTATGTGTGAAGTTCTTAGAACACTGCCTGGCCCATAGAATACTTACAGTTAGTTACTACATTTGTATTTGCTTTGTACAGTGGACCTAGCATAGCCAGGGTTGGGAATCACTAACAGATTACCTCTAAATTTCCTCCAGCAATCACTTTGTCACTTTCCTAATCTTTATGCCCTAACATTTTTCCTGATGTCTTTTCCCTAACTTGTTGATTATCCAGTCCCTCTTACACCTAACATAATAATGGAATCTGTGCATCTATCCATTGAATTGTAACCATAATCTGAAAATGACATCCAGGAAAAGAGAAAGTCATTGCTGCTCCTTTTATTCCCTTCTGGAAGCAGTGCAGTAGTAGGAAGAATGGGGAATGAAATTAATTAAAATCCTGAATGCTCAACCTAATTTCCTTCAGTCTGGAGAGATGGAACTGAAGGAACAATTAATAACTCAAGAAAAAGACCTGAAAAATACTTCAAGAGATAAATTCTGCCTCTATTCTCCTCCTAACTCCTCCTCCCTTCCTCTCCTCCCTCCTCCCTTCTTAGTTACTATTTTCTTTTTACCAGAAGGAATAAGAAGTCATCCTCCTTTTCCTCTTCCCTGCCTTCACATTCTTTTTACCATTAGGAGTAAGAAGACCTATTGCTTGTCATTGTTTTCCTGGCAGAGAGGAAAGCTAAGGAAGAAAGACATTATAATAAAAATAACCTAGAGCATTATCTCCAGGCAACTATGGTTTGGTAGAAGAAAATAGAAAGAGTAAGATTATCTGAGGTGGGAAATACCCAGGTGAAAGAGACAGTCAAAAGACTGAAAGGACATGACCTTTTCCATTGGTTCTTCATATTTACACTCTGTGACCTGGGGATAAAGTAGGAAAAGCTGTGGCAGAGAGGTGGGTAAAATCTGGGTTGAGTGGAGAGTGGCAGCCACACACATCGTAAGTAAAACTAATTAAAATGAGATATTCTATTAAAGTCATCATACTATAGTGATATATACATACCCATATTTATAACAACACAATTCACAATAGCCAAACTATGGAACTAGACTAGGTGTCCATCAATGGATGGATGGATAAAGAGAATTTGGCATATATACACAATGGAGTTTTATTCAGCCATAAAGAAAAATGAAATTATGTCATCTGCAGGAAAATGGATGGAACTTGAGACCATTATGTTAAGTGAAATAAGCCAAACTCAGAAGGTCAAGGGTTATATGTTTTCTCTCATATTTGGAAGCTAGAGTGGAAAAAGGAAAAGAAAGGTGACAGTGGTGGGGGCATCTCATGAAAATGAGAGCTGGGGATATAGCTCAGTGGTAGAGTGCTTGCTAGCATGAGTGAAGCCTGAGTTCTATCCCCAGTACCACAATAAGTAAATAAATAAATATCAGTAGAGGAAAAGTACCAAGGTGTACAAGAGAAGGAGGGAACAGGGAACTTCTGGGAAGTGATATTGGCCTAATTATATTGTTATATTGTATACATGTACAAATATGTAACAACAAATCCCATCATTGTGTACAACTACAATGCACCAATAAAAAATGTGGAAAGAGAAAAAAATATTTTAAGAATCTGTTATAGCCCAAGTGAGAAAAATACATACACAAAAGGAAAATTAACACACCTATATTAGAGCAATATAGGTACTTAATAGGACTGCCCACATCAAATATAAGTAATTTTAAAAGGAAATGACAAGCATGATAAAATATTAAACTAAAATAAGGAATATATGTGCATATGTACATAAATATTAGCTTAAATTTTTTATAAAAGAACCTAGTTTCCTTGCTTTTATTTTGCCTTTCTCAAACTCCATATGTATTCTCCATAGAGCAGCCAATGATTTTTAGGAAGTTTCCTATCTAGTTAACTCTTCATCATGGCATAACAACGCAAATGCTCTGAATTCTACCTGCTTTCTTACTTTACCTCTTACATTTTGCCCCTTATACCATAATTTTTGTCTTATTTTAATTCCAAACTAAAGGCTTTTTACCCTTGCGGTTTTTCTGCCAAATATTCAATGATTTCTCTGTGTTCAGACACAGATCAAATGTAAACTGTCCAACAAGCCTTTTCAGATCACCTAATTTTTCCGTATTTTAATTCAACCTACAGAACTCCTTTTTTTTTTTTTTCTTTCTTACTTGTTTATGGTCTTTCTCCTTCCAGGATGTAAACTCTTTGAGGATAGGACTCTTGTCTTATTTACCATTGTATTTGCCAATACCTTAATTAGAACCAAGTGTTTAGTAGGTGCTCAGAAGATTATAGTTGAATGAATGAATGAACTAAAAGTTATAGAACTAAGAAAATAAATTAAGGATAAAACAATTAAAGAGTGATTATATTTTTATGTTTTCTGTCCATATAATTCTCTTTATATAAAGTTGTGTGTGTGTGTGTGTGTGTGTGTGTGTACATGTTGTGGAAACAAGTGGGCATCCCACCGAGGGAGTGACAAAGTCCTCTTCAGGCAGACCTGAAAACCAAAAAGAATATTCAAGATGAAGTAATCATATCAGAGAGAAAATCTTTATAATATAAACAGTTAAGCAATAGTAAGACTTCTTCAAATAATTATTATTTACTTAAATTTATTTTTTAACTAATATACAAAAACATAAAATTATATATACTTACAGGGTCTCAGGTGATATTTTAATACATGCATTCATTTCATGTTTAAATTATGTTAAACATATCAGTTTCCTCAGATACTTGTCATTTCCTTATGGGAACATTCAAAATTTCTTTCTTCTAACTTTTTGAAATCTACAGTACATTTTCATTATCTATATAGTTACCCTATTGTTCAATAGCATACCTCAACTTCTTACTCCTAACTGTAACTTAGTACCCATTTATCAGCGTTTCCCCAGCCTTCCCTCCCCAGTACTCTCTCTGGCCTCTGGTAAATACCATTCTACTCTTAACTTCTATGAGATCAAATTTATAAAACAATTTTATAACTTTTTATTCATTTTTCTGATTTTTAATGGATATAAACTTTTTTAGATTCTTGAAGTTATATGGTCTTGAAGGCATATGATCTTTCTGTACCTGGCTTAGTCTACATAATATAATGAGGATTTCATTATTATAGCTAAATAGTATTCTTTGGTATATATGTGCCACGTTTTCTTTAACCGTTCATCAGTTATGTACACTTCAGTTGTTTCCATTTCTTGGCTGTTGTGAATAGTGCCATAATAAACAGGAGTGCAGATATCTGTTCAACATACTGATTTCACTGTTTTAGTCAGCTTTTTCTCTGCTGTGACTAAAGGACCTGGCCAGAATAACTGTTGAGGAGGAAAAGTTTATTTGTGGGCTTGTGGTTTCAGAGGTCTCAATCCATAGACAGCAGACTCCATTCCTTGGGGCTCAAGGTGAGGCTGAACATCATGGCAGAAAAATGTGGTGGAGGGAATCAGCTCACATTAATGATCAGAAAGCAGAGAGAGAGGTCTCCACTTTCCAGATACAAATATATACCCCAAAGCCACACCCCCACTTCCCACCTCCTCCAGCTACACCCTACCACTTCAGTTACCACTCAGTTAATCCCTTTTAGGGGATTAATTCATTGATTGGGTTAAAGACTCTCTCACAACCTGATCATTTCTCCTCTGATCCTTCTTGCATTATCCCACATATGAGCTTTTAGGGAACATCTCACATCCAAACCATAACATTCACTTCCTTTGGATATATATTCAATAGTGGGACTACTAGATCATGAGACATATTTTTCATGGACAACCCAAATTTATCCAGTCTTTCATATAAACTTCTAACTCAGTATTAATAGTCTTATATGCACTTGCCCATTCCCTCATTATTATATAACATGTACAGTAGAGTGTCAATAATGGGCATATTTTGGCTTCATAGTCTGCCACCTGTTACTACCTAACATTAATTCCAGACTTGTAATTTTTTTCTATTAATGAAACTTTATTATAAACTGAAGACCTTATGAAACTTAGGCAAGACCAGTTCAGAATTCTAAATGATTTATGTGTAACTGTTGACTCTAAACTTTAAAATTCCTGTATACCTTTAATTATTAGATTGTGAAAAAAGAAAAATAGACTAAACAAAATGCAAATGTTATAAGTAGTGCTTAAAAATTACAAGTTTTAAAAAGTTTATTTGTTCTTAGTTATATGTGACAGTAGAATGCATTTTGTTAAATCATACATAAATGGAGTGTAATTTCTCAGTTTTTTGATTGAACATATTACAGAATCACATTGGTCATGCAATCATATATGTACATGAGGTAATAATGTCTGTTTCATTCTACTATCCTTCCTACCCCCATATCCCTTCCCCTCCCTTCACTCCCCTCTACCTCAAGTAACTATTTTTCCCACTACCCGCCTCCACCTCCGCCATTATGAATTAGCATCTGCATTTCAGACCTTTGGTGTTTTAGGATTGGCTTATTTCGCTTAGCATGATATTCTCTAACTCCATCCATTTACCAGCAAATGCTATAATTTCCTTCTTTAAAGCTGAGTAATATTCCATTATATACATATATATATGTATATATATATATATATATCACATTTTCTTTATCTATTCATCTGTTGAAGGACACCTAGTTTGGTTCCATTGTTTAGCTATTGTGAATTGAGCTGCTATAAACATTGACATGACTGCATCACTGTAATATGCTGATTTTAAGTCCTTTGAGTACAAACTGAGGAGTGGGATAGCTAGGTTAAATGGTGGTTTCATTCCAAGTTTTCTGAGGAATCAATTATGAGTTTTTTTTTTTTTAAACATTTGCTTTTACTTTGTTCATTAAAAATACCCTATAATATATGATATTATTCCAAGAAAATCTTCACACCCATCAAAGTAGGGAGGTTATACAAAATATCACTTGTGACTTTTTGTACATTGTACCAATCTTAATTTTTATTTTAGTATTATCTTTATATTTTTCACTAAAAATCCCAAATTACTATTGATTCTTCAGTTTAGAAATCTAATTTCTATAACCTTTCCTTTATATAACTATAATTAGTAAAATATACAACATCTTTTTACTTATATTAATTTCAAAGGGTCATAATTCATAAATACTTTCATAATAAAATGTAAGAACTAATAGTCTTTAGCCTTAAGAATAAAAAAGGCCTATTATTTCCTAGTATAATTCAAGTAACATGAAAAACATCTGCTTTCATTATTACTAATCAGTAGAAACAAGATTGGCTTAAGCATCTTGAAAAAGTAGCATTTTACTCAAAATATCCTATTTCAATTATTAAAACTACAGACTATACCACTTATCCATTCATATGTATAATCACTTTATTCTTATTAACTGAATAATCAGCTATAGTAATCACAACAGAATCTTTTGTATGTCTCCCCAAGAATAAATAAAATACAGAAGGTTGTTAAACATACATCTATCACAGAATGACTGTGTCAGCACTTTCAAAGACAAAACCATAAAATAGAAGAGTAGTTCCGGTTTCAGAAATCATCTAATAAACAATTTGAAAAGCAAGAATAATGCATTGTCCCCCAGTGACTCAGGTCATAAGAATATTTCATAATCCTACCTTCATAGCAGTCGTTACTTAATGAAAAATAAAAGGTAGAATTGCACATGAAAAAAGTTTTGAAGGCAAATCCACTTTTCTGTTAGAGACACAACAGATGCACTAAAACAGTACTTACACAAATGTACTTTATTTCTATTTTAAAATTACAGTGCCGTTATAAACAAATATAAAGTTACTTTATATTAATTTTTCAATAGAATGTAAATGTTATTTGATAAAGGTTTTGGAAAGCATTATTTTTGAATTGTATTAAAATATAATTATCTCACAAATATTTTTTTTATTTTAATTTAGAAGACAATGTATATAATATTTACTGCCCTAATGATAGTTGATTTTAAGTACAGAATTTTTTATGTAATACTTTGGTGTGTTTTAATAAAATGATAACTCATTGATTTTATTTTATTTTTTTAACTTGTTCTAATTAGTTATACATGGCAGTAGAATGTATTTTGACACATCACATATAATTGGAGTATAACTTCTCATTCTTCTTGTTGTACATGTTGTAGAATCACACTGGTCATGTAATCATATATGCACATAGGGTAATAATGTCCAATTCATTCTACTGTCTTTCCTACTGCCATACCTCCTCCCCTCCCTTTACTTCCCCCTGTCTAATCCAGAGTACCTCTGTTCTTCCCTAGTCCCCCCTTATTGGGAATTAGCATCCACATATTAGAAAAAACTTTTTTTTTCTACTTTTTAATATATTTTTAGTTTACAATGGATCTTTATTTTGTTTATTTGTTTATTTATATGTGGTACTGAGGATCAAACCCAGGCCTCACACATGCCAGGCAAGTGCTCTACCACTGAGCCACAACCCCTCTGTTTTTTCAAAAAATTATTTTATACCTATATAAATTTCTTCAGTCACATGATTCACAATTTTTCCTTTAACTTTAGTTTTCAGAGTATCTGATATTTATTAAATAAATTAAAATGTAAAAGTAACAAGCTTTTAAAAAGTTATCTGATTGTTCTAGTCATATTCAATATGAATCTATATAAAGCAGTATCATTTTTATTGTTTTCTATAAATGATGCATTATTCATCTTATTTATACTTTTATTCTTCTTGTATCCTGAGGTAAACTTTTGTCTTTTAAATTGTATTCAAACCTTTTAAATTTGAGTACAAATTCTGTCCAAAGAAATGTTTTCTCTTAATTATGCCTAGAACAAAAACCAAAGAGTCCCAAAAGAATCATAAAATACAAAAACCATGGGCTTTTTGCAACATGGTCTCTTAAAATTGGCCTGTTTTGCAGTCTTACAATTTGTTAACTTTACAACAATAGGTCATTCTACCACTTTCCTTGAGTTTTAAACATATAACTCTGTAGTTATTATTATGCTTTCATTCATGTTTTTGGAGTCCCCTCCCTCCAGAAAAAATAATCTTTTCATGTGGGTAAAAAACTCATTTTTCAGTTTTACCCTGTGCATTTTTGACTGTTTAGAATAACCTAAATTTATTAAATTTGTTTTCAACATTTTTCAACTCTGAAATGAAGTTTTTAATGACTTCATAACTAAGATATTAGTAAAATTTAGATTCAGAAAGTCTCATTGCTATTAGGCTGATAAAAAGATGTTTTGTTGTAAAAGACTTATAACCTAAAAATCCACATTTTTTTAAAGAATTTGTTTATGTGAAAAACTGAGAAAAGTGGAAGGAAAAAACTGGGAAGAAACATACTAATTTGTAATTATTTATGATAAATCTAGAATATACTCTTGAACTGTACCTGTGTATACTTTAATAGTACTGAGGATTGCATCCCGGGGCACTCTTACCACTGAGCTATATCCCCAGCCCTTTTTGTTTTTGTTTTTGAGACAGGATTTTGGCTAAGTTGCCCAGGCAGGCCTTGAACTTGTAATTCACTTGCCTTAGACTCCTGAGTAACTGGGATTACAGGCATGCCCCACCATACACAGCAAGAACTATATTTTATATTCATTTGTAGGCAGTCTTAAGTTATTTGCCCTACAATTTAACCATTAGTAACAAAAAATGTGCTTTAACACATTGCTTTCAGATTATCATAGCTTTAATAATAAGTACTTTCTCTGGTAAATCAAAGATTTGTAGTGAATTCACTTTGGAAAATCTGAAAATCCTATTGTGAAATCCCAGTGTTTGGCAATAAAATATAATATTATAGAAATTAGAAATAAAATTGAGTATAGCAGCTTAATTTGACGAGAAAAGGCTTAGGTAAAAAGTGGGAAAGCATATTGCTCTTTTGAGCTTTATACTAAATCTAGAAGAGATAATATACAGATTCCACATCTTAAGATTGGCCTAAAATAGTACTGTAATATGTATTTATTTATTTACTGGCTTATTTATTTACTTATTTTCTTCCTTCCTTCTTTATTTATTTTTATTTTTTGTTTTTATAGTGCTGGGGATCAAACTGTGGGCCTCTTGCATGCTAGGAAATTGCTCTATCACTGCTATTTTAAACAGTGCCATTTGGAAAAAAATTGTACATTGGGGGGTCTGCATGCAAGCCTATCAGATCATAATGCATACCATTAAAATGGCCATTGAGTTAGAGTAATGTAAGAAATGTACTTAGACACTAAAATTTCTAAATGTAATCTAAATATTTTTCTGAATATAACCTAAATATTTTTAATAAATGTATTGAACTGTGTTAAGTATATAACTGATAATGAAAGACATCAACTATGTTTCTCCACAGAAGAAAATATATAAAGAAAACATTGCTGTTGAATATGTTTAATGATTAGTCAAATATTACCCTATATTTATTTTCATGGCATTTGAAGAATGAATCACTTAGCAAATTAATGAATGCTTAAATAATTTTTATGTTCTATAGCACACCAAATATTTCCATTAGAGTTGATGATAACAATTAAAGTAGGAAATAAGAATAATATTTAGACCAGAGAGAGTAAAAGTTGAACTGGTACAGACTTGAGAAAAAGATAAAGTCATTAAAGTTTTTTTTGAAGTGTCTGACAAATTGTATCCTGAGCATTGAACAGTCCATGAAGAAACAGGGTGAGTAAACTAGTTTTACTGCCCTCTTGCAGTCCATTCTTAAGTTGGGGAGATCAACTTTAAACAAACAAACAAAAAAATGTTGTATAGTGTAGTGAAAGCTCTAGTAAGTTTCATGGAAGCCCTAAGACAATTTTTGAAATGTCCAAAGTAGTTGTGGGAAGAATTTTTAAAAACAGGCTTTATACAGGCTCTGTATAAAAGAATAGGAACTGAGCAGTCCAGCCACAAGATGACACATACAAAGGTACAGCATTGTGACTTAGCAAGACCAGGGGCTGGGGCACAGAGAGAGGGCCAGCCAGTTTTAACCTTATATGCACACCAATCTTGGCTTTGTTGCTTCATCATCATCATCCATGCAATAACTTCAAACTAGCTACATTGTCTTCTTCATGCAGATGTGTCATACTGTCTGGTTGGAGTATGGAAAATACACTGAGAATCATGAGAATATGAGATTAGAACTTGTGTGTGGGACTAGATTTGACTTTAAAAAATTTTTTTTAGTTGTAGATGGACACAATACATTTATTTATTTAATGTGGTGCTGAGGATGGAATCCAATGCCTCACACATACTAAGCAAACGCTCTACCACTGAGCTATAACCAGAGCCCCTGTGACTGGTTTTTATATGCCATTTCAAATACTAGTTGGTGGTAGAGGGAACCCTGAAAGCTCTGGGTTCTGTGAGAGTCATCTTGTTCTATACAACTCCTACTAAGTTGAGAGACTCCATGATTCCATTAAAATGTAACAAAAATGGATGTTCGTCTGTAACAGTTTCTACAATTTTCTAAGATTTCTTGAAAAAAAAAAAAAAACATTTTATCCTAAATATAAACGTGAATTTTTTATCCTATTCCATATCATAGCCAGGTTTTTTTTTGTTTTTGTTTTTGTTTTTTTGCGGTACTGGGGACCGAACCCAGGGCCTTGTGCTTGCAAGGCAAGCACTCTACCAACTGAGCTGTATCCCCAGTCATAGCCAGGTTTTTTAATTGGAAAAAAATGATTTATATCATTAGGTAAATTGATATTCCAGGAATATCCATGTTTTATCTCATGGCATTCAATGCACTGTAGCTTGTTGGCTCTGTGAAGTGTGTGTATTCATGCCCTATATTGTTATCAGTGAGAGTAGCAATGAAAAGAGCATCATGATCACATGGGTTTTTTCTGTCTTTTGAAAAGAAGTGGTAACCATTTTCAAATTTTAGTGAATAGTGGAGTAATTTTATTACTCTACTATTATATTGATTATATTAATTATTATATTGGTAATTGCTATTTTTTAATCATAAAGGAGTGTGAAAAGGAAAAAAAAAAAGAACTGGGTTAGCCCTGTGTAGTAGAAAAATCGGTATCAGCTACCTTAAAATCTCTGAGGTATTTATTCATTTTTCTGCTGTTGCTGATTATAATTCATTATTCAGGTCTTCTAAATCTTGCCTTCTTTGGAAGACTTCTTAAACTTTTTATTTGTTTTAAGAATTGAAAATCCAATTCTAGGTGGAAAAAATGGTTCTAACAGTGACTCTGCTGCCCTTTTGTAAGAGTTAGCAATAACGTATTTCCTTACCTGATACTTTTATTTGAAAAATCTGAACTGTATGTGGAATGCTACATGTTAATTGTGTACAGTCATGCCATTAGACCTCAAAATCTGCTTTTTCGTTTACAGTTGATAAAATTAATTGTAAAATTTTTGATATCAGCAATCTCATAACATTAACTTCACAAAATATCTGCATGAATCAGTAACCAGAAAATTCAGAAAATTTTTAAATGAATAGTAACTTGTACTTACCATATAAAAGACCCTCATGATCTGGCCTCTAGCTTGCTATTATAATATTCCACAATTATCAAAACTGCAACCTTCAGTCTTAAGATGAATGGCAATTTTTCAAATATACAGTATGTTCTCAGCTCTCTGGGTTTCCCACTCCTCTGTATTTCCCCCTGGCCATTCCCTTCTGGAGCAGTCAAGGTGCTCATTTCCAATGGTAATCAAAATGGAGATCATTAGGATATGGGCACAAATACTAATATAGTAAAAGAAGCAATAAATAGTATGTTAAAATTATAGTTAAAGCCTATGAGAATAATAGAAATTGGTGGTAGGGAGGAAGTGGTAGTGTTTAGTTAGGATTTGGATATGCAAGACAGACATATATGCATTTCCTTGATTAAAGTGAACCAATACAAGGAGGTAAGGAAACCAGGTGGTGTTCATCGGGAACAGAAAATGGTTTGACTAAATCTTCATGAGACATAAGGTTAGAAAAGAAAATACTCTGGAATTCAGAAGTTAAACTTGAACCTTATTTTGATAGAAAATAGTTTTTTTAATGAAGGAATTATATTTCGTATATGACAAAATGATATTATAATAGAAAATATCTATTTTTTCTGACAGAATGTTATTCCTTCACAACAAGAAGAAACAGTTACGTCTGTATTGTTGGTATTACTGAAACATTTTTTAATGCTTTTGGAATTGCCTTCAGAATTGTTATTTTACATTTTCTTAAGTACTGATTATAGTAGTAGATGCTATTTTTATTTCATCACAGGTGTATCTTAAGTCTAGCTAATTTTTACATAGAAAGAACTGCTTGTGGGGCTGGGGAGATAGCTCAGTTGGTAGAGTGCTTGCCTTGCAAGCACAAGGCCCTGGGTTCGATCCCTAGCACCCCCCAAAAAAAGAACTGCTTGTAAGGCAGGTGTGCCCACCTGCAAACCCTATTACTTGGGAATTTGAGGCAGGAGAATCACATGTTCAGAGGTCAGCCTTGGTAACTTAGCAAGACTCTGTCTCAAAATAAAAATTAAAAAGCCTGGAGATGTAACTCAGTGATGGAACAAACCTGGGTTCAATCCTCAGTACTGTGAAAGGAAGGAAGAAGGGAAGGGAGGGGAGGAGAAAGAAGTGCTTCTGCAAAATCATGTTTACTTGCACTCTCCTGCTATGAATCCTCCTTTGCTTTCTGAAACCACACAAAAATTTGTGCTGGTACTATTTAGATTTATTTTATAAATATGTAGTTGCTTTTATTAATAAGTATTTTACTCTCATAACCTGACAAAGGACTGAAAAAATTTTGAATAATAGGATAGTCTTCATTGAATCTAATAGTGTGTGTGTATTTAAGATTTTTTTACATTTATTTTTTATTGCATATACTGAAGGTGTACAAAGTGATTACAAGTCCTAAGATTATTTTGCAATCCAAAGGGTGAAATTAAGGAAAAGCAGAATAAGTCATTGTTTCTATGTAGTTAGATTTCCTAAACTTTCTAAGAAAATTTTGTTCATGGAAATAATAACACTTTCATCATTTTTTAAATTTTAACTAGAGTTTTTCCCAACATTTATCATAGCAATGAAGAATTTTTGCACATGATTTTCTTTTTAAGGAAAAAGAACGGTTGAAGCAAGAAAAACGTGATGAGAAAAGATTAAATAAAGAACGTAAACTAGAGCAACGAAGATTAGAATTAGAAATGGCAAAGGAATTAAAGAAGCCTAATGAAGATATGTGCTTAGCAGATCAAAAGGTAACCATTTCATAATTTTAATTTTTCCAGTTTTCTCATCTGATTCCTTTGTCAGAGCTGCCATTATGAAAGCCTTTAGTTTTTATCTAGAGCAGTGATTTCTAAGTGTAGGTCAATTTGCCTTTCCTGGATAGCTACTAGTAAACCTCTGGCATATCTATGCTGATAATGACAGTTCTTAATATACATGTGAAGCACTACAAACTTTTAAAATTTAAGTAGAAACACTGCAAAAATCTCCATAAAGAATCATAGAAGTAAATAGTATTTTCATGTTTCTGTTGGACCTTTTCAGATATTAAGGCAGGGAAAGATCTGTCTTTCCCCTGTGCCCCATAGATATTTAAGTAAATTAGGATTTATAATTTATAGCCTCTTGCAATGCTTTAGTGATGGTAGCTAATCTTTATTGAGCATGTTGACTATATGCCAGGCACTATGCTAAGTGTTTATGTGAATTCTTTCAATTATATGATTTCATCTAATCTTGGTCACATGTAGCTAATATTTATCTCTATTTACAGATGAGAAAACTGAGACACAAATAGGTTAAGGAACTTGCCAAATATTACACAGCTAATAAATAGCAATTTATATTCAAGCCACAGTTTGTTAGAATTCATACCGTTTATCATCTTGAAAGCCAAGAAACAGTCCAACCACCTCATGTGTTTTCTCTTCCATAGTACTTAACATACAAGTAGTATTGCTATTACACATAAGAGTAGAAATTTAGAAAAGCCAAAATGCTTTTGGCTACCAGCATGTGATACACTTTTGAGTAGAAATCAGTTTTCTTTTGAATATAGTTAAGAAGATGGTACTTCCATTGAGTTATATCAGTAATGCATCTCAGCATGTAAGTTAATTAAAATTAATCTCTCAGAGATTTAAGTTTATATTGATGGTTACCTGTGTTCAAGATATACTGCTTAGTACCATGGGGATTACAGAAATACTTCCAGGAAATTTACCATCCAAAGGGAAAACTACTGAGATAAGATTAAGAAAAATAGCAACTTACTTTACTTCAGAAGATTGAACATGATTTTTTAAGTTTTCAAGTTATTTTAAATTTTATTTATTTTATTTTATTTTATTTTCAGCCTTTGCCAGAGTTGCCTCGTATCCCGGGACTTGTTCTCTCTGGAAGTACATTTTCAGACTGTCTCATGGTGGTCCAGTTCTTACGAAACTTTGGTAAAGTTTTGGGCTTTGATGTGAATATTGATGTTCCAAACCTGAGTGTTCTTCAAGAGGGATTACTAAATATAGGGGACAGCATGGGTGAAGTACAAGACTTGCTTGTGAGGCTCCTCTCAGCTGCTGTATGTGATCCAGGTCTAATTACAGGATACAAGGTAAAAATATATGTGTGTGTATATATATATATGTGTGTGTGTGTGTGTGTGTGTGTGTGTGTGTGTAATTTTTTTAAGGAAATTATACTATTAGTGTATTTGTAGCTAACTAACATATTAGAAGATTGTGTAGACTGATCTAATTATTTTCACATAATGCCTCAAAGTTAAATGTAGGTTTGCGTTAGATTACACATAGTATGAACCTGGTTATAAAGCTTAAGAAATGTAGACCATTCTCAATTACTCTTTTTACCAAGTTGATTTAAGGAAATACCCAAGCAGTATTTATCAAAAATAGCGTTCATAATTCACTTAGCAATTAGAACTCCTGTGTGCCTTCTGAAATTTTTCTTTATCTCACTCAATTACTATGACTATCAGGCTAATCAGGGTACTTGAGACCAGCACATTAAGACTCTGTTGCTGAGTGAATACTCAATAAGTTTAAATTTATCTTAATCCTGATTAAGATATACATTCCCAATTAGCTTTGCTTTAGATAATATCATAAAGAGAGAGGCTTCCAGATGTACTTGTTTTTCCTCCAAATCCCTCTTTATTCAGTATACCAGGCAATAAATCCTATGACACTATAAAGCTAGAAAATAATAATAATGCTTTTGTACCACTCCTCCCTGCCATTACTGATGTAAAATGCCCAGGGTAAAGCCTGAGAAAAGGTTGGGACAGTTTCTATAGTAAAAGAAACTTTGATAGATACATCTTAAAACTTATGCTTATGTATGTTACTTGTCAGGAATATCTAGAACATATAAACCAGTATTTTTAATCTTACAGTTTTTTTGTTAGAAGTGGTTATGATAAATGCTAATAAAAATGCCAAACTTTTCTAGGCCAAAACAGCTCTTGGAGAGCATTTGCTAAATGTTGGTGTGAATCGAGACAATGTATCTGAGATTTTGCAGATTTTTATGGAAGCCCACTGTGGACAAACTGAGCTTACTGAAAGTCTGAAGACCAAAGCTTTTCAGGCTCACACTCCAGCACAGAAAGCCTCAATCCTGGCTTTCCTGATCAATGAACTGGCATGCAGCAAGAGTGTGGTGAGGTAAATCATATGACTAGGTTTTTCTGGTGATTTTTTTTTTTTTTTTTTTTCTGTTTTGAACCTGTCTAATCACAACAGAGTACAACTTGCTTGTAGAATAGTTTTTTAAAGTTACATAATAGCACAAAGAAAATTAAAATTATACAATCTCACCATTCAGAGATGGCCACTAATAATGTTTTAGTATATTTCTTTACAGTCTATTGGTAAAAAATTGAATCATATTACATGTGTACATTAAAATAATTCTTTGTCACCTATTTTGCTTAATAATTTTGTTAATTATTTATATACTAGAAATTTATTTATTTATTTATTTATTTTTGTGCTATAGTGCCAGAATCTAGCACCCTTGGAGGAATTCAGAATTTTTCTTTCCTTGATATCTTTGAGAACAGATGACTGCCTGATTTTCTTTAATATAAAATACAATTATCAGGCCACTTCATATTTGATTGTATGCTAACCAACCTTTGATTATTATCACTATATTAATTCACACTTTTTTCAGAAATACTTAGTCTCATTTAAAAGTCAAAAGTAAGAACTGGGTACAGCAGTACACACTTATAGTCCAGTGACTCAACAGGCTGAGGCAGGAGGATCACAGCCAGCCTCAGCAACTTAGTGAGCCCCTAAGCAACTTAGTGAGACCCTGTCTCAAAAATGAAAGGGGGTGGGGATATAATTCAGTGGTTGAATCCCCATACAAAAAAAAAAAAAAAAAATTCAAAGTCCTGCACTGTAGTACTTCTTACTTATGAAATTCTAATACTCTAGCATTTCAAGATCTGTGAATAAATCCATGTTCATCTTGTTCTTGCTGTTAACTACTTTACAAACTTCAATTATTTTACTTTTACTCTTTTACCTCTTTAGAAAAAAGATTCTATCTGAATATTCAGAGCCATGCATTTCTACCATTGTTGGACATTTTAAGTTTTTTATACATAAGTGATGCTGTATTAATATTTTCTTTTGCTACTTTTTGACACTATTTAAAGAATGTGATGATAAATAAGTTTTATAGTTTGATGAAAGAATACTTTCATTAAGCATGGGCATAACAAATAGTAATGCCGAGTTGCACTTTTTAAAACACATGCACACACACAATTTCAATATAAACTTTGTACTGATGGTTTTGTTTCTACCTTATCATAATATTCTTAGTTTCCATTTGGATACTTCTGTACATACACTCAGATACTATCTGTACATAGGTACATATATGCCCTTACATAAATATCCATGTGTGTTCTGGTGGTTTTGGTTTTTGTTTTTGTGGTGCTAGGGATTTAACCCAGGGCCTCATACATCCTAGGAAAGCGCACTACCACTGAACTACACCCCCAAGTCCTCCATGTGTGTTGATTTCCTGTTTGATTTTGGAAATGATCACTTATTAAATATTTGGAAACCAAGTGGTATGATGTCTTTATAAGTCAACTGGTAGATAATTTCTTTCTTAGCTTAAAGTAGAAACCCTACTGAATTTTCTAATACTGATATCAGATCAGAAATTCTCACTTGTCAACATAAATGTACATGCATTTATAAATGCATACATACATGTATACATGTACATGTATATACACAAGATCAATTGTATCATTTTTATTACCAAAATATATTAATTTGCATAGTAAATCAATACATTGCGTAAATGGATTAACTTATGTCTTTTAATTTTTGTATTGGCAGTGAAATTGACAAGAACATTGATTATATGTCAAACTTAAGAAGAGATAAGTGGGTAGTAGAAGGTAAACTTCGAAAGTAAGTCCTGTTTTATTAATCTATTGCTTTCCTTTTGTACAAGTTCCTAGTAAAACATGAATTACGAAGACCAAATTTAAACTTAGCTGTTTCTAAAGGAAAGATAATGATTAATCTAGATGGCATATAACCAGAATTTGCAATGGACTAAAAATATAATGAGATTCATTGAGCTTCCTTAATTCAGTTTCTTTTTATTTCAGAGAAGTCATGTAATCATGTTTTCTAAGATAATCATTGCTAGCAGGTTGTTCTTGTTATAAATAGAACCTATTTGGAACTACCCCCTTTTTTCTAACAAGTATTTACTTTAATTAGAGTGTAACCAAACTTATTCAGCATTAAAACTTAATTATCTTTTTGCCAGGAAATATGGTAAAATTACTCAACTTCATTTTTAAAGAGGTAATTTATTTGTAGTAATTTGAATTGAAATATTTTCATTCACAAAGTATGGGGATCAAATTATCACTTGGCCATTGTTTGAATTAACTCTTTCCAGCTTTCATAGTTTTTATAAATGTGTTCTCATTGCCAAAATATAAAAATAACTCTTGAAAATTAATATATTCTGTAACTTCAGGGAACATATTTCTTAAATTTCTTAATTCTAATTTCTGTTGCCATTAATATATTGCTTACCACTAGAGAAGTGCCATAAGGGATTTTTATTTAAACTCATACTCTTTAAAAAGCATAGAGTAACTTTTTATTCCATATCATCATTTTCTGATAAATTTAAAGGCTCAGAATAATTCATGCTAAGAAAACAGGCAAAAGAGACACTTCAGGTGGCATTGATCTTGGAGAAGAGCAACATCCCTTGGGTACACCTACTCCAGGACGCAAGCGAAGAAGGAAGGGAGGAGATAGTGATTTTGATGACGATGATGATGATGATAGTGATGACCAAGCTGATGAGGATGATGAAGATGAAGAAGATAAAGATGACAAAAAAGGAAAGAAGACTGATACCTGTGAAGATGAGGTAATTAAGTTTAGGTTGATTTTTAAGACTTAAGTAGAACTACATAGCATATTGAAAAATAAAAGAATTTGAAATCAAATGGATTTTGATTTGAATACAGTTTTGACATTTATTCACCTTAGTTTCCTCATCTGAAAATGAATATTATGATGTTTATCTCAAGGTTGTTTGTGACAGTTAAGTGGTGAATAGCATGCCTATATATAAGAAGCAACTTAGAATGAAAGAAGTGAAGTTTTTCTTTGTATAAATAGTCTTGTGCTGCATAATTACATTTCTATTTCAATGGCTGACTACACACGTGATGGCCATAACATTTTATGTGAGCATATTCCGTGATGTTCATGTAACAAATACATATAATAATGCATTTCTTCAAATGTATTTCCATTGTTAAGTAGCTCATGACTAGGTACTTGAGAATTCTTCAAAGTGCTATGCAGATTCTTAATTTTAGGTATTCTTTTTAATTCTACCAACAATACTACATTATATTTGTAACGTATAGTAATTCATGCCTTTGAAAGTATTGTCAGACCAGGCATGGTATACACCCGTGATCCCAGAGACTGAAGTGGATGAGGCAAGAGAATTACAAATTTGAGGCCAGCCTGGGCAACTTAGTGAGACCCTCTCTCAAGTTTTAAAAAATTTTAAGCGTGGTGTGGTAGCACACCCTGTAATCCCAGCAACTCAGAAGACTGAGGCAGAAGGAGCACAAATTTGAGGCTAGCCTCAGTATCTTAGCAAGACCCTCAGAAACTTAACTGTCTAAAAAAATAAAGAAGACTAAGGATGTGGCTCAGTGGAAAAGCACCCCAGTTCAATCCCCAACACCCACCCCCCACAAAAAAATAAACAAAAGTATTGTCAGGTATAGTGAAGATGATATATTTTTTAAACATCAATTGTTATTTTTGTAGTTCTAGGCAATTTCAATCAAAGATGAATATGGCACTGAAAATTCCCTCTTAGTTCAGTCTTACTGAGGAAGATTTTCAAAAAGAAAGTGTAGTGTGTGAATTGACTTAATAGAAAGCGATATTTACAATGTGCTAGGCAGGTGTAAAGGAAGGACATTTAGGTTTATGAAGGTTTGTGGTCCCATAGGTGAGGCTCACAAACTGGGATGAATATTAACCTGCAGGGAAATCTAGAGAAAAATATTCTAGGTAGGGGGAATAGCATGAGTAAGAGTATAGAAGCATGAAACCACTTGCTTAGGGGGAATTCCAAGTGCTTCAGTATTTCTGGAGGGTCCCACACCAAAAACAAAGAACTAGGATTTTGTGCTTTTTTAAGTGACTGGAGTCCAGGAAAGCAGTATAAATAAACAGGAAATGATAGAATGGTCAGATTTGATTTTTAAATGACTCACTCTGGCTGCTTTGTGGGAGTTAAAATAAGCAAGGACAATGTCAGAGAAGTAAAAAATCAGTCATGAGATATTGTAATAGGTGAGTTGCAAAGGGTCTGAAACTAGAGCAGCAATAGTTGGAATGAGGGAGGAAAGGATCAGTAAACATTTAGGAAAAAGAATGAGGGGGATATGAAGATGGCCTGTGTAGGTTGATGGAGAAGTAAGATTTATTTGCAGCCATCTCATTTGGGAGAGTGCAGACTAAATAGATAATTGGAGGTAGGCGTCTTAAGGGAAAAGATAACTGGAGATAGAAAATGATGATAGGTTTATTTTGGACATGGTGAGTTTGAAAAACCTATGTAGAATTCAACAGTCAATTGCCTGTAAAAACCTGAAGCCTGAAGAAAAGTTCAGTCTTGAAAATATAGACTGGGATGTTATTAGCACATGAACGATAGTTTAAAACCAGGAGGTGAAGGAGTTTGTACAGTGGGATCAGTTTAGCGAATAGTGGGCTGAGGTTGGAACCACAGGGTATGTCAATATTTTACAGGAGCTCACAGGGCTTCTTGTTTCAAGAAGGAACAGTCAGAAATAGATCCAGGGTCCCAAGAACACCTCCATGTTCAATAATTCACTAGGATAATTCATAGAATTCAGCATATACTTGAACTTATGGCTGTGAAATATCATAGCAAAAAGAAAATAAAGCCAAATCAGCAAACAGTATATGGGATGAAGTCCAGAGGAAACCAGTGCAAGCTTCCAAGAATTTCCTCTCATTGTAGTCACACATGATGGGCTTCCTTCCCCCAGCAACAACAATGTATATATAATATTGTCCACAAGAGAAGCTTATTAGAGTCTTAGTGCCCAGGTTTTTAATTGGTGTTAGCACAAATAATCCATTAAGTCTGTCTTATCTGTTGGAGTTGGGGAAGCCTCCCAAATTCCAAGTTCTTATTTGCCATCCAAGGACCAATTTTCTAACCAGGCCCTTCAAAGGAGAGCAGTCAGGCCTACTGTGTTAGTCTTCGCTACACATGTAATAATAACAGAAATCAAGAAAATTAAACATTTCAGAAAGAATAGAGTGATAAATTATATTAAAATAATGGGAATCTAGTGTGAGGAGGACTGTTTATTGAACTTAGCAACACAGAGGTCATTGGTAACAAATGCCAGCACAGTTTCATTAAAACAGCAAGAACTGACAACAGGCTAGTAAGCGCTTAATAACATCAAAAAGTGAAGATGACCGTCTCTAGCAGTATGCCTCAGGAAAAAAGGGTAGTTCCTTGAGGATGACATAAAGCTAAGGATTTTTCAGGAGTGAAACACCTTGAGATGATTTTTGGATGAAGGGTGTCAGTAAAATGAAAGGAGGGGATTGAAGATTAATGAGAAGAATTAACACTACAGGGTTCTAAATATATTGGAGAAGTTTTAATCACTGTGAAGAAGCTACCTTTGAAGAGTTGGCCAAAGGGGGAAAGGCAGTGTCATAAAGATAAATGTGTATTATGTGTATTTAGGGAAAGCTACCATAAGCCAGAGAAATGGACATGCATAAAAAAATTGAAGTTCACCTTTTACCAGAAAGAAATGCTAGGAATAATGAAATGGCTGCAGAATGACACTTGAGAAATCAATGTTTAGCAATTCATGCTTTCATTCTTCAATGCCAGCGTATTTAGCTAAGTGAATCTAAAAAGAACTCTTGCTTTCTTGCTTCAACTCAGTACTGCTAGAGAATAAAGAAAGAAGGCTTAGCAGATGAATTTATAGATGGAATATGTGAAAATAATATCTAGTTGGGACCAATGATAAGTTACTAAATCAAATTTATGGCTAAATCTGGAAAATGTAGAACTTACAAGATAATATGCTGTACAATTCTTTCATAAGTAAAAATAGCTTAAATGCAAACTGTTTTCATAAATTCTTCTACCCTAATATAGTATCTTAAATCAGAATGATAAAAATCTCTAGAGTAAATTTTGCTTTTCTCCATTTTTGAATTTTGAGAATTACCCTCTTAATAAAAATTTTAGTATATAACACAGTCCTGTTGATTACATGTATAATGTTCTACAACAGCTCTTTAGAACTTGTTTATCTCAAATAACTGAAACGTTATACCAGTTGAATAATAACATCTCCCATTTTTCCCTCCCCACCACCCTGACAGTCACCCTGACTATTTTAGGTACCTCATATAATTGAAATCATGTAGAATTTAATTTCCTGTGACTGCTTAAATTCATTTAGCATATCTTCAGCATTCACTCATGTTTCCCATACGGCAGGATTTCATTTTTTTAAAGTCAGGATAATTTTCCATTGTATGTATATATCATATTTTGATTATCCATTCACTTGGGTTGCCTCCACCCTTTAGCTATTATGAATAAGGCTGCAAAAACATGAGAGTACAAATATCTTTTGGAGATCCTGATTTCAGTTCTTCTCAATAAATATTCACAAGTGGGATTGTACAATCATATTGCAAGTAGTTCTACTTTTAATTTTTTGAGGAATCTTCATATTGTTTTCCATAGTGGTTATACCATTTAACATTCCCACCATTTAACATTCCCTCCAGTGATGTGAAGTGTTCCAATTTCTCCTTAATGTTGCCAATACTTTTTTTTTATAATATACATTCTAATAGGTATGTGGTGATATCTCATTGTGATTTTGATATACATTTCTCTGATGATAAGTGATGTTGAACACTTTTCATATACCTGTTTGCCATTTATTTGTGTATCTTTGAGAAATATCTATTTAGATCCTTTGCCCACTTTTTAATCAAGTTGTCTGTTTTGTTTGTTTGTTTTACTATTGAATTGTTAGGAGTTCCTTGCATTTTTTGGATATTAACTTCTTATCAAATACATGGTTTGCATAAATTTTCTTTTACCTTGGTAGGTTGCTTTTTTGGTTTTTTAGTTGTTTCTTTTGCTATGCAGAACTTTTTAGTTATGTGGTCCCTTTTACTTTACAATTAAGAGTACTAATCTAAAAAGGAGACTACATGGAGATTGATTGCCAAGATCAATTATTTCATAATGTTCCTTCCTTCACTCCTTCCCTTCCTTCCTTCCTAGATTTGCTGCATTGCTCAGGCCTCAAACTCCTGACCTCAAACTATCCTCCTATCTCAGCCTTCCTGGCAGCTGGGACTACAGGCATACCACTACACCCAGCCATGATGTACTTTTTAAATCATTGGGTCATATACATTCATCCTGTAACAAATAATGTGAGAGGTGTATAATCTGGGTATCTGAAATCTAATTACCCAAACAAAAGATACCATTTATAAGTAATCTTCTTCATTTAGCATATAGAGCTGTTTCCATAGCAAGAATTAATACATTTCTAACCAAAATGTATTGCCTTTTCACAGAATTAGTATCCCTTTCAGCACTTAACATTATACACTGTTTTAAAGTGTCAACACTTGGCCTGGGGTTGTGGCTCAGTGGTAGAGTGCTTCCCTGCCTGCATAAACGCTTCAGTTCTCAGCACCACATATAAATAAATGAATAAAATAAAGATCTACCAACATCTAAAAAATATTAAAATAAGTAAATAAAGTGTAAACACTCATAAATTTTGACAATCCATTATTGGGTTCTACTGGGTAGTTATCCCACTAAAATAGTGTTTATTTATAGAAATTGTTTGTTTCACCTGGCTTCTACTTATATACAGAGAATTTATAGGCCATTTTATTCTATAGATAGAATATAGATTTGTACATAGACTACTTGAAATCATTATTGTTTCACAGAGAAGATATGTCACTGAAGGTAGTATTTCACTTTTTTATGAGTATTTAATTAGAATGTTAAATACATTGTAGAATTATTAATGTAGAAAAACAACTCAAAACTTTTAAAAATAATGAATATTTTGGGACCTAAGAAGCCAAATTAACATTTCCTTTAAATGATTTAAACTATACTTAATAACATAAAACTGGCGGAAGCTTATCAAATTTCAGTAAATAAAAATTTGACTACTTAATGAACTTGATTGATGAAATGAGCATATCAGTTCTCTAAAAATAGTTTTGATCTCTGGATTAAGTTATAGGTAGTGTCAGTGCAATAGTCATATTCCTTAAAGGATTAATTCCAGGGAGATTTTTTTATCCTATGATCCCTTTAAATTAGAAGATATTGCCTTTAAATAAATCATAGCCCTTTGTCTTGAAAATAATTCCCTTTTGTTCTCACTCTTCATTTCTTCTGCACGTGGACTTTCCCCCTATTAGTTGGATTTGTGTTGAGACCTATGTGAATTCTAACCTCACAAGTTGGTACATAAGAGGTGATGTATACAATTCAACTCTGACATATAGGGACATATAATGGCCTTTTTTGGTTGGGAAACTACAACAGGGATAGCTCTTATGTTCTCAGTTTTTTTTTTTTTTTTTTTTTTTTTTTGTTTTTTTTTTTTTTTTTTTGTGGTGCTGGGAATCGAACCCAGGGCCTGTGCTTGCAAGGCAAGCACTCTACCGACTGAGCCATCTCCCCAGCCCGTGTTCTCAGTTTTGATGATGTTCCCACTTTTCTCTCTAGTCCTCCCTTCTTTTATATCTCTTAAAATCGTAAGGACTATTCCCAAAAATCTTTAAATAAAATTTCAGTAGATGTATTATTTTTCTCTCATCAAGAAAAAAGTCTTAAAAATTACATTTAGTGGACTGGGGTATATTTCAGCGGTAAAGCACTTGCCTAGGATGCACCAGGCTCTGGGTTTTATCCCCAGCACTGGAAAAAGATAATTACATTTTGTTAATTTGACAAATAACTTGACTACTTTGATGTCTTAGTCCAAATATTTATTGATTATAATTGTATGTTTCTACAAGCAAATTTTCAACCATTTACCCTGTTATCACAAGATCACTTTAGAATCAATATTTAAATATCTATTCGAGAGTCAAGATTTAAGAGTCACTGAGCCTGTTGTCACTGTTTTAAGAATTCTTTTAATCCCAATTAGAATTTATATTAGTAGGGGCTGGGGTTGTGGGTCAATGGCAGAATACTTGCCTGGCACAGTTGAGTCACTGGGTTCAATCCTCAGCACCACATAGAAATAAATACACAAAATAAAGGGATTGTGTTCATGTATAACTAAAAATGTTTTTTAAAATATATGTAAAAAAACAGGGCTGGGGTTATGACTCAGTTGTTAAGGTCCTATATATATATATATATCTATATATATATATATATATATATTTTTTTTTTTTAAAGAATTTGTTTCTGTTAGCACAAATAATATACTTAAATGCCTTCATAACTTGGTCCCCTAAATTTGGATATGGAATACATAAATAATAAACAATGGTAAAACTATTGAGACCTTCTTTTAATTTTGTTTTATTAGGTAGGTAGCACACCTATCTAGAAATATATATTTATGAATATTATATTCATGAATGGTTGGTAGCACTATAACTTTTGTAAAATGCTTATACAAAGTGAGCATTAGAATCTGAGCATAGTATCAAATGCCTATAATCCCAGCAACTCAGGAGGCTGAGGCAGGAGGATTGCAAGTTTGAGGCCATCCATGCCAATTCAGTGAATCCCTGTCCCAAAATTTTAAAAAGGACTGGGGATGTGGCTCAGTGGTAGAGTGTCCTTGGGTTCAATCCTCAGTACCACAAAAAAGAAAAGGAAAAAAAGAAAGAAAATGAACATCAGAGAAAAAAAGAGAGAAAATGAACATCAAACTAATTTGGGAATTGGGGGTATAGCTCAGTGGTAGCATGCACAAAGTCCTGGGTTCAAGTCCCAGCACTACCAGAGAGTGAGAGAGAGAGAGAGAGAGAGAGAGAGAAGTAGGGGGAGGGAGGGGAAAGAAGAAAGGGAAAAGGAGAAAGATTTTAAACTAAGATGTACACTTCTTATTAAATAATCCTGTTAATTACTTACATCTTTTCTTAATTAGCCCTCACAAAAATCTTATTTCTGTTGGTTGCTTTCAGATCTGTTTTTATTTAGTCCTCCCCAAAATTTCATGTTACACATAATGTTATCACCAATTTACAGTTCAGATAATAGTCTTAGAAAAGTTCAATAATTTGCATATGATGAATAATACCACTAACATCCAAAGAGGACCATGTAGTCTCTTTTTTTCTTCCCTCTAGAACATAATTTGGAGGTAGTTGTTTTATTTTCCCTTTCTAGAATGAAAAATTTCTCAAAATCATAAAGAAATCTTATGTTCATATACAAATTTGGGGGTACTATTTTTACTCTAAAGGCTTAATATGTTTAAAACAATTTATCTTCCCTCTAAAAATGACTTGTTTGGTTAATAGTACCAGTATTTTTCCAGTGTCCTCTATTAAATCTTAATTTCATAATATATTCCTTCTTTCATTTCTCTTACCTTTGAAAGACCCTTATTATCCCCTCTCCTTCTTGAGTCATTGCAGTAGTCAGTTAGCTAGTTTTGCCAATTTTAGTCCTTTCTCTGCTCCAGGACATTTTATGTCTATCACTTCATTAATCTTTTTAAAACACAGTTCTGATGTTTAACTTCCCTCAAAGGATCATATTGTTGTCCACTGCCAGGCATTTACAGTTCCTCACAGTATTGACCCTAAACTTATCATGCCCTATCTCCACCTTATGTTTTCCTGCACTTTTTATGTCAAAGTATGCCAAACTCTTTCTGGAATGTTGTCCTTTTTTTTTTTTTTTTTCCCCTGATGCATAAGTTCCCAACCATCTTTAGTCACTATTTAAAACCTAACTTCTTCCATATAGCCTATTTTTGTATAGATTTCCACTAGACTCCATGCCTCGTGATCTGTGCCTCTTTTCAGATACTTAAGCTACCTACTATTTGATATTTTGCTTTGTTTAATGCTTTATGTCTCTACCAGATTACTATCTTAGAGAACAAGAACTGAGTCTTAATCCATTCCTCAATGTTTCTGCTAGTACTTTGAATATAGAAGGTATTCATTAAGGAGGCTGATTGAATACATAAATCTTAAAAACAAATGAATGATATACTGTATTTTATTATGTGTAGGATGAAGGTGACCAAGCAGCAAGTGTTGAAGAGCTAGAAAAACAGATTGAAAAACTGAGTAAAGTAAGCACATTTCAGATTAATGTTTACGTTTTTTGCAGTTTTAAAAATCTACTTTGTATGGGATTGGCTTTTCTTACTGCTAAATGAAAAGAAGTTTTTCAAGAGTAAATAAAATTAAGAACTCTAGAAAGATTCTCACAGTTAAACCTGAAAACATTAATGCCAAAAAAAATTAATGCCAAAGTTAAAAGCATGATATTGAGCCTAATCAGAATCTACGAAGAAAAGGTCCTATATTCTTCAGTTCTTCATATAAGTACAAAGTATCAATAAGGGCCTGGTTTTATTTCTTAAGATCAATTACTCAAAAAATGTAGTTGAGTTTGATAGTAATTTTCAGCATCATAGGTTTTATTTTAAATTTGTATTTTTGTGGATTTTATTGCATTGTATTTATAAACAGTACATATTTATGTATTTACCATTAAAAACTAAATTTCAGTAGCATTAGTGAAATTTACAATGAACTTTTGGTAAGAAACAATGAATTTTTAAGAGTATTGAGATGCCTATATATTTTAATGAAAAATTCACAGATCTATCTCAAAGTTTAGTCAAATTTCACCTATATTCATAGCATAAATATAAAAATAGGCAAATATAGCCTTGGTCAATTACATATTTAAGTATTGTTGGTCTCAATCTATAGAATTGAGCCACTTTGCTTTGGCTCAGTAAAATGATAACATATAATATGTTTTTCATGTTTCAGACATGTTCCATTATAAGATACCTGACAAAATGAAATTTATCCTTTTAATCCAGGGGAGTAAATATTTCCCTGAAAATAATTTGTGTTTATAAATGTTACTAAAATTGAAGTCAGGCATGTCATTATTTAACCTTTTGCTCTCTTTTCCCGGTAGTGAAATTTATCCACTCTAAAATCATAATAGGTTTAAGGTCACCCATATGTTAATTTTTAAAGCCATTAGGATCCATAACATAATTATACATACTGTTTTTTAACAGCAACAAAGTCAGTACAGAAGGAAGCTCTTCGATGCTTCTCACTCATTACGTTCCATGATGTTCGGCCAGGATCGTTACAGACGCAGATACTGGATTCTTCCCCAGTGTGGGGGGATTTTTGTAGAAGGCATGGAAAGTGGTGAAGGTAGGAACTATTAATGTGCTACAAAGTACAATATTAAATAAGACACGGTATTTTTTCAAACCCTATTACTTTTTCAGTGTATGCTTCCATAATCAAGTGTGTTTTATTAATAAACATTATAAAATCTTGATTTCTATTTCCTTTGAACTCATAATGCCCCTTTCACTGATAAATACTTCCTTCTTGTCCCTGATTTTTCTTCTGTCAGTCTTTCTGACATCAAACATAAGGTATTCTTTTTCTTGTTTAGTGTACAAAGATCTCCCCTTTTTACCCTTTAGTTTGCTGCTGTAGGATATCTCTTTTCCCAATGTCAAACTTTCAAATATGAGGCTTATTACTTAACTTTCTCAAAAAGCATTTGTCCTGACAGTATTCCTGCAGATAACTTTCTACCAAGGTCCTTATTATAATCCTCATTCATTTTAAAATCTTGTTCGTGTTTGAAGTTTGTAATCACCTCCTTCTTCTTTAAGCATCTTCCTTTCTTTACTTTTGCATTACCACCAATCTTCGTATTCCACCTTGAGTCTATTTTGCTGGCTTCATTGTTGTATATTTGTGTGCTCAGTGAACTTTCTTATATTGAACTTTTCAGAACTCTGTGTCTGGGCATTTCTAAATGTCTAAACTTTGATGGGGCCTAAAGTGTTATACCATTGCTTATAAATTTTGACCCATGGTGGTATGTAGAGGCAAAAACTCTTTTCAACACATTTTTCAAGGCATTTACAGACACAGCAAGAAGCATAAAATTATATGAAACATAATTCATGCTATGTAGCAGTTTATAGTCGAATTCAAGAAAGATTAGCATTGCTAATGGATGATTTAGTAGAAATATAAACAAGGCAGTTGTTTTTAAGCTTTTTCTTTTAGTAATGGAATCACACTTTTAATGAAATTTTTGTGTAAAATCCCAACATCTTACAAAAACAGAACTGTTCTGATCAATTCATTTGGGGAAACCTGAGTCTATTAGGTCTCTGTCCTGTACATTTGCTTTCCAATACAGAGGTGGCCCCAACAGCAACTCTGGTAAATACTAGGGCATTCTGCAAATTAGAGAATAAGCTCAGAATCAATGATAAAAGCAAGGGCTTAGAGGGCTCAAGGAAGAGAAATGTTTTCTAGTTTATTTAATATGTTATTATAGTTTCTGGTACATGGCCATCTCTGCCTGTAGATGTGAGCTCTTTGAGGACTAATTTAGGAAGGGTTACTACACAAAAATAAATACCCTAGCAGCAAAGTGTACATTGGATTGGAATAAGAAAGGATAGAGAAGCTCAGCTGAAAAGGAGGGAGACCCTAAACTTAAGTATAAACAGAGGTAACAGGAACAAAGAAAGAAAGCTTGAAGATAGAATTGCTATAAGAAATTATTGAGGATGATGTATAAAAAAATATGATGCCTTTAACAGAAAATCAGAGTCAAGAAAAGTTGTTTGGAATGAAATTAAAGTTTTAGTATAGAAATCTAATGTTTCACTGACAAAATTGTGAGTCATTTGGGGTACAGTCTGCTAAAGCTTAAGAACAGATAAAGAAATGCCCAAGTGTGTAGCTTTTTACCTTGGATGTAATTAGAACACACCTGAAATTCTTAAACCAGACCAACCTGAGCCTTGTCCCAGACCAATTAAATATTCTTCAATTTGATTAAAGGCCACACCATTCTCAGTTACCTGGGCATGTGAACCTGAAGTCATCTAGGACATCAACTTTTCTTTCAAAATTCTGAAATTATCAGTCTCTTTGAAACATTACTGAAATTAGTCCTTTATCAATACATAACTGTGTTATTACAACCTTCCTCAATTCACTCATTCTGTTATGTTCTTGTCATCACCTACTCCAAAATCTTGAATGACACCCTACTGCCTGTAGGATGATGTTATAAATCCGTACTTAGCATCCAAGTCTGTGAACAATTCTGACTTTAAGCTTTCTTTACACTGCCCTCTAATAAAAATTAACCTACGTCAAGCCAGTAGTGGTGGCACAAGCATTTAATCCCAGCTATCAAAGAGGCCAAAACAGGAGGATCACAAGTTCAAGGCCAGCCTGGGCAATTTTACGAGGCCCTATCTCAAAAATAAAAAGGATTGGGTGAAGCTCAGTGGTAAAATGCTTGCCTGATTTGATCCCCATTACCACAAAAAATAATGATAACAATAATAATTATAAATCATTCAGCTAGGCCAATCTGCTTACTCACTATTGCTCAACACATGTGTATTCCTCCTCCTATGTCTTTGTGTTACGTTGCTTGGCCAAATCCTGATCATTATAAGAATAATCTGCTTTTTCTCCAACCATCTAAATTTTACTTATTTATTTTTTGATACAACTCAAACCCTAACCCTTCCATGAACTTCCCAGCTTAGTTAAGTGAAACTAATTTTTACTGTGTGTGAACTCCTGGAGAACCAAATAATTAATAATGACATTATTTTGGCACATTGCTCTACTTAGTATTTCCTTATATTATTTAAATCTTATAATCCAATTTGTATTACTTTTTATTCTCCTTGGTACTTTTTACATGATGCTAATAACAAGAAAGATGACTAACAGAGCACAGAGTCTCCTGAGTCTCTATAGTGGTTCCACAGGGGTTTGCCTTCTCCAGTAACAAATTTGACAAGCAACAAGACCATTCTGAGAGAGAACCCTGCCTTCATAGCGTTGTACACTTTTAGATTAGTCTAAGAAAGATAGAAAACCCTTTGTCTCTCTGAGAAATAACAGAGGACCCCTGGACCTAGGAACAGTGCTAGGGATATGAATACCGGGCCAATATCTATATACCAAGGTCCTGGGAACAGTACTAACGTCTGCTAAGGATGCTATTGTCCCTCTTCCAAAAAGCTTAGTGGCTAAGGTGACTTGCTGGTCTAGCTGGTGGTGTTCTTTTGTTTGTTTGTTTGTTTGTTTTTCTTTACAGTACTAAGGATTGAACCCAGAACATGCTTGACAAACACTCTTCCACTGGGCTGTTGCCCAGCCCTTTTTGTTACATTTTTTTGAAACAGAGTGTTACTAAGTTGCCCAGGCTGGCCTCAAACTTGGAATCCTCTTGCCTCAGCCTCTTTAAGTAGTTGGAGCTACAGGCATACACCACCATACCAGCTCAATTGGATGTTTAAATGATGCTTTCAGTATTAGTTGACAGTGCTAAAGGGACATAACCAGAGAAATTCCAAAGCAAACAATCTGTTGCCACATTAGGAGGTGTAGAGCTTGCCTGAGTCATTTGACTTTATATCTAACAAATGATCCAGAGCTGCACAATTATCTAATACTACTTGGGCTAAGAAATTGATGCTGATTTGTTAGAGATAAGAGCCCACACCCTCTCAAAGGTGTCCTCCAGGGTAGCTGGTTGTGGTGATACCCTCTGCTTCAGAGAAACCTATTCAAGAAAAAAGTCCTTGTGCAAAGTAATAAAAGCCTGTATCCCGTTTACCTGCAGAAAGTCTCCATCGCTAGCACTGAAGACCACAGCTAAAAAGGTCACCAGTGCCTTTTAGGTTTTGAGTCACTACAAAATGTCTCCTAGTTACTTCCAAAGTGTGCAGTATTATTATCCAGGTGGAAAGAAGAGCCTGCCTTTCACATAAGAAAACAAGTTCTATGGAAGCACAGAGAATTCTTACCTATGATGGTTGTCCTGGTCAATGCTACATATTCTCTCCACTTCTCATTTATTTTTCCTTGGAGTTAGCATACTGCCAGCACCCTATTAGTTGGACTCAACTGGAGATCTAAAGTGAAAGTATTTGGTTGAGAGTTTTGTGCCACTTTGGGGTAGCTCTGATGTTGGGTACAGGTTCACTGGAAGTCTACGTGTCAGGATAAGAGTGTCTCTGTGCGCTTGAGAAGATAGAGTTTTATACAATCTAACTAATAAGGACAAAATTATAGAGAGCCAGCAAATGAGGACCAGGTAGGAATAATTTCTGTGCTGTACCTTGAAGTAGGACATCTGAACAGTACTCTGCAAGCAAATAGGTTGAAAATGACAAATTCAACATTGTCATAGCTTTGTACTGTGTCATTGAGGGAGACAGTTTCAGGGGATTGTTTTGTAGAGTGTGTTAATATCTGTAAGGAAGGTGAAATGAGTTATTTACACTTTAGCCACCCTCTCACCTTCTTTGGTCAGGCATGTTTATGCCCAAGTCCATCATTATCTTCTGGGGTGTTCAAATGGCCTGTCCTTTTCTTCTGGAACAGTAACTTCTGCCTGAAACCAGGAGTTATCATTTTTTCACCAAAGATGTTTTCCAAACGCGGGGTACTCTGTGAATATAAGGACTATAGGAGAAATCTCTTGCTCTTAGAATAAGAATACAACAAAAATTTAGAGCTATTTGGAGTAAGAGTGTCAATATTCCTCTTCTTGTGGGTATGGCTAGCAACTGCCATCAAGAAAGCAGGAGAGGATCCAAATGTATATTCATTCATTCATCTAAAATATGAAAGCCACAATAACCTCTCAGGAATTTATTGAAATCATAACAAGTACAAAAAAGGAAAGAAACATTGAGGTACAATCATCTATTTCTGCTCATTGACTTCTGGGTCTGAGGAACTTCACCAAAGTTGAGGGACCTGTATGAGGCATAAGCAGTTGTTTAAAGTTTAAAGAACAGAGGACACCCAAACCAGACAATGTTAAAGAGGTCATGGTTGAAGGAGTTGGTGGAACCATCTTTCATAATACTATTCTGAAATGTCTTCATCTTAATGGTATGTATTGTCTGCACAAGCAAGAGGCACAGCAATTCCACATCCATAAAAGGTATATACTATTCATCAGCTCTACAAATGCTATCAGAGTCTTTTTGGTTCAGACTCATGAACACACATTCTAGTGTGAAACAGCCAAACAGAGTTGTTTAAGTTTGAAATTACTCTGCTCATTACCCCCTGCTTGAATCTATTCTTATATAAGAAATGCAATCTCTTTCTCCTGTAGGTGTGTAACATTGTCACACAGTGTTGTCAGGCCTTATAAATAAATTGGGTTTTGTTAACATACCTGGCCAACAGTTATAAAGCTACCAGCAGAGGTCACAGTAAATATGTTCAGCTGATGTATGAGCCTACCTGTCTGGGACTTAAATAACCCAGTATTTTCATGCCAGTTTATGTAGTCCAGTAAAGGAACAACTAGAGTTCACACCAAAAGTCCACAAGCAGCTGGGTACCCTGATGTACACCTGTAATCCTAGCAACTCAGGAGACTGAGGCTGAGGCAGGAAGATTACAAGCCTGGGGCAGCCTCATTAATTTAGTGAGAGCCTGTCTCAAAATAAAAATGAAGTGTTGGGGATGTGGCTCAGTGGTAGTACATCCCTGGGTTCAATCCCCAGTGCTGCACAAAAAAAATAAGAAATTTTAAAAATGAGGTCCAGAAGCCTTTGCAGTGATTATGATTCTAGTCTTTCAACCATAAGTAACACTGAACCCAAAGCCCAGTAGAGAAACCTGTTTGCCAGAGCTCTTTCACTAAGTATCTAGTATTTTTCAGAACAGTAGATACTTAGTCCTGTATTTCTAACAATCTCATAAAGGTTGGGGCTCTTTTCCTTTCCTGCATAATGATCTGAGGTATATGTTTAATGATCTCTTGGAGGGGGAACCAGGAACTGAGCCCATCCCTAATCCTTAAAAAATTCAGATTAAGGAACAAAGAAGCCTGACCTCAGGAGTTGAATTAAATCCTAAAGTAGAGCCAATGTCCACGAATATTCCTGTCAGTGATCCCAGGTGAACAGTCCAGATAATATAGCACACTTCCTTCAGCTCTATTCTCTGCATCCTTACCACAGGGTTTGTAGGAATGAAGCTTAATAGCCCTAGTCTCTAAAAGAAATTTCCACCTGTGGATCTTCTCTGTCTAATCTTCTAATGATTGCATCTCTCCTAGCAATTGCTTGAGCTTATGAACTATTTGATAATCTGTCTCATATGTCTCTTTTCCATAGTCTCAGTGGGCCTGTCAAGTTTTTGGTTAGGACCACACTCCCACATTCTACAATTAGGCAACCCCTCAACCTCTGTCTTGTCATTCCTTTTGTTTATGAGCAATACAACCTTTATTGATGTGAAGAAGACATTGCTAGAACTCGAGCCCATCTATCCGCTCCTTCCTTAGTTCCTTCTTTCTTTCATTTGGACCAGAAACCTGTGCCATTTATTAGACTTTCTCTTTCCATTTCCTGTCCCATGACAGGACATGTATGATCTGAATGAACAATTTCATTTCGTTATTATTATTTTTTAGTTGTAGAAAGACACAATACCTTATTTTATTTATTTTTATGTTTTACTGAGGATCAAACCTGGTGCCTCACACATGCTAAGCAAGTGCTCTACTCCTGAACTACAACCCCAGCCCCAAACTATTTCATTTCTAACAGTGCCTCCCAGGTGTCCACATAGGAGGACCTGCTCTGAATCAGTCATTCAACATCTCTGTGCTAATGGCTGGTCCTCTCAAACCCTGGGTTCTCTTATAATCATACTAAGACAACCAGTTGTCTCAGGGCAGCTACATCCTCTGTGGATCTAGTCCAGATCATATTCCAAGAGACTCAGGGAAATCACCCTAATGGGATATGGATTATCATTGTTACCACACATCCAGACCAGAACAGAATGGCAACATATGCCCCAGTATTATTAGTCAACCCAGAATGTGGGCCAGGAGGATGCAGGAGTCCCCAGCCACAGGGGTGTGGAGACGCACGGATGCACACCAAAAGGTGGTCTGCTCTTTCTTTAACAGGGTCATGTGTTTCCCCTTACTTAGCTTCATTTGTCACCACTGTTGTCCCTTCATCATACAAACAAGCAAGCCAGCAAGCCTCTAAGGATTCTTTCCAACTCCCCATGGTAGTGAACCTATTTAGAGTCTTGCTCTAAAAGCTGATGAATTTCCTCCTTCTGGTGATCGTACTTGGGCTTCCTTGTGCCATACTTCACAGCAACTGGCTTCATATCCAGAACAATAAGTTGCCTCGCATATTTTAACAGGGAGTCAGTGGAATTTGCCCCATATTCCCTCCTAAAGGGGCTTCCTTTACCCTTTCTAGTTTATCCTCCCCCTCAGGACTCATGAAAGTCTCTAAGCTGATAAAGAAGAGGGATAGAACCAAATTTCAACCCACTAGTCACCTTCTTTATTTTATCACATTAGGGTTTCTGCCATCTTCAGGCATAGGTACTAAGACCATTCAAACTCTGCCAAGTGAGTTAATCTCTGCCTCCAAGGAAAAAATTCTTCCACCTCTGTTTGCTCCCATTCTAGAAAGCTATGCCACCAAGACTTTCAATTAGACACCAGACATTGTGGATTTTTATCTTGTTTTGGGTATTGGGTGTTTTTAAATTCCTACAAATATTCTTGAGCTTTTAAAACTGAGACACAGTTAAGTTACTTGGGAAAAGATGATTCTTTCAGATCTTATATTTAAAATTTATTAGGCTGAACTAGAATATTACTCCATCTAGGATAATTATCCCCTGACACTGAAACAAGATCCTTCTGAGTAACTAATGCCTGTGAATCTTGAGGTTTCCCATTCTGGTTGGTAAGAACAGGCACTATTCCTAGCCTGCATGTGCAGATCTCCAGAGCAGCTCTCTTCTTTCCAGAATAAACTCCTGAGCATTCCAGTCACTCTGCCTCCCTAGACTCCCCTCGGTCTGTCTGCCAGGCTCCCCCTGGATTCTCCCTCCCTGCACTGCATGTAGAACCTATTCCACGGCAATATGCTGGGGCATTCATAGGGCTTACTGACTGACTTTTTCAGCTTTGTTATCTGATATCCATTTCTTGCAAACAGTTGTTTCATATATTTTTTCTACTGTGGATTTTTCATAAAGAGGGTAAATCTAGTCCCTGTTACTTTATAGTTGTCAGAAATACAAGTCTAATGTATAGGGTTTAATTTCAGTTGAAAACAAATTTCAAGAGAAGGATGTAAGACCTTTTAAAAATTTCCTATTGAATAAAGTAGTGGGTTTTATTTTTATTTATTTACTTAGGTACCAGGATTTGAAAGGGGGCAGTACTTAACTATTGAGCCACATCACTAGCCCTTTTTAAAATTTTTATTTTGAGACAGGGTCTCACTGAATTGCTTAGGGCCTAACTAAGATGCTGAAACTGGCCTTGAACTTGCAATCTTCCTACCTTATCCTCCCCAATTGTTGGGATTATAGACATGCACCACCATGCCTGACTAGATTTATATTTTTAAAGGAATTCCTCTAAATTATTTTTAAGTGATGGAAAAAATATGAACCAGAAGTTTCACAAAGAGAAATAGTATCAGTAAACCTATGAAGAGATATTCAGCCTTACTAATGATCAGAAATAATGTGATTGAGATTTTTACCTCCTAGATATTGGCAAAGACAATAAATATTGATAGCATCTAGTTTTGTTAAGATAGACAGGTGTTCTCATCTGGTATGAGTATATATTGATCCAGACTATGTAGAGGGCATTTTGACAATATATTTTTAAAACTCTGAAAAGTATGTATCTTAACACTCAGTAAGTTCCCGCCCCCCAGGAATTTATCCCAAGGAAGTAAATCAGGAAAAAAAAAATGCAGATACAAGATCATTCATTATTACACCATTGCTAATGATAGTGAAAAATTGAGACATAGTAATGTCTATCAGCAGAATATTGGCTATTTATGATGTAACCCACTATTTTGTAGCTATTAAAATTTATAAGGTAGTTACATTTATTGACACTTCAAGGTGTTTATAGAGTACTCGTCAGTAAAACAGGTAGATTAGACTAATCTTTAACAAGATTTCCTTTTTTTAGTTACATAGGCTTATGTACAAAGAAAATTTCTGGAAGTTTTATACTAACCTGTCACTCATGATTGCTTCTTTGTAATAGGGCTTTATTAATTTTCCAATTACGAAAAAATAACCTATAAAAATAATCTGGAGAATCTTCTTAGGTCATCTAGAAAAGATTAAGTTCTTATGTGTACAAATTCATAAATAATAAAGTTTAATTGCAATATTGGTTTGACCTGAAGTAACTGATTTTCATAACACATTTTGTTTTTGTAGGACTAGAAGAAATTGCAAAAGAAAGAGAAAAACTTAAAAAGGCAGAAAGTATCCAAATCAAAGAAGAAATGTTTGACACTTCTGGGGATACTTTAAATTGTTCAAATACAGATCACTGTGAGCAAAAAGAAGATCTTAAAGAAAAAGATAACACAAATCTATTTCTTCAGAAACCTGGCTCTTTTTCCAAATTAAGCAAACTTTTGGAAGTAGCTAAGATGCCTCCTGAGTCGGATGTTATGACCTCCAAACCAAATGTTAGTGCAAATGGGTGCACATTGTCTTATCAAAACAGTGGAAAACATTCATTGAGCAGCATTCCATCAACAGCATCACAAAGCAGTATGGAGAAGACAGACTCTAATCTGTTTAACACTGGTTCAGGTGGTCCAGGGAAGTTCTATAGTCCTCTCCCCAATGACCAATTGTTAAAAACACTGACTGAAAAGAATAGACAATGGTTTAGCCTTTTGCCAAGAACACCTTGTGATGATACTTCACTTACCCATGTTGATACATCAACTTCTAATGTAGTGACTCCTCAGTCTCAGCCACCGTCCAAGTCACCTTCACCTGCCCCAGCTTCTCTTCTTGGATCATCTTCTCAGAATCCTGTTAGCCTAAATCCATTTGCTGTATCACCTCTTCAGGTTAGTACCACTAACTGAAACTCATTGTGATGTAGCTTTCTTTAATCTCTGACCCCATAAAGGATAATCAGTTGAATAGTATAGTCTGTCTGTCATATCGTCTGTCACAGTCTGAAAACTGAAGCAAGTCAGACTTTCTGTCCCAAGCTTTGTTAGAATTACTAGTTTCTAACCTATGTCTAAATCTGCTTTAATTACTTTTCAACTAATTGTTGAGTACCTAAAAACAAAATAAGAACATGGAATTTAATCTTGCTGTTTCTAATGTTTTTTTCCACCTGTGATAAATGAAAGCATTTTTTCAGAATTGAAAAATAATTTCATATTCTAGACATTTTTCCTAATTTCTTAGATTAATCAATTATACTTTAAAATGTTTTGTTTTTACAGATGAAAAGTGGAGTGTCTATGATGGGACTTCAGTTTTGTGGGTGGTCCACTGGTGTGCTTACTTCCAATATTCCATTTACTTCACCTTTACCTAGTCTGGGACCAGGGTTGGGATTATCTGAAGGAAATGGTAATTCATTCTTGACTTCCAATGTTGCTTCAAGTAAAAGTGAATCTCCAGTACCTCAGAATGAAAAGATCTCAACTCAACCTGCAGCTGTTGAAGTAGCAAAACCAGTAGATTTTCCTAGTCCTAAACCTATTCCAGAAGGTAGGTACATTAAGATGGCTTGTAGCCACTTACTATATTTCATTATTATGGATTCTTATATTGAATCTCTCATGGTTTTATATGTAGTTAATAAATCTTTAGATTTGCTTTGTGCCATTATCTTCTATTCAAAATATTTGTAAAAGATCTACATACTTATTTTGACTTAGAAATGCAGTTTGGTTGGTGGAGGATTATTGATCCAGAGGACCTAAAAACTTTGCTCAAGGTGCTACATCTCAGAGGAATAAGAGAAAAGGCATTACAAAAACAAATTCAGAAACACTTGGATTATATTACTCAAGCGTGTATCAAGAACAAGGACGGTATGTGCCTAAATTATTTCTGCTTTCTTGTATAGTTATGACAATTGATTCTTTTCTCTTAAAACATTTTGTTAAATCTTAATTCTAGTATTGCTAGTTTTTTCTGTGTTGCTCAACAGCAACTACTTATATTTCTTAAATCAAGTATTATAATTTTTAGTACCTGCACAATTTTGTTTTGTGTCTCTTAGAAAAAGTGTGTCTCCTTTTTTAGAGTAAGCTGCCTGCTGATGTATGTTAAGTTAGATGTACTTGGTACTCCTGGAATTTTATTCACTTTCTGGAGGAGATTACTGAGGAGGGGGGAAATAAAGTGGATTTTAAAATTATTTCTTTTCAAATGTAGTTGCTATTATTGAATTAAATGAAAATGAAGAAAACCAGGTAACACGAGATATTGTGGAAAACTGGTCAGTAGAAGAACAAGCAATGGAAATGGACTTGAGTATCCTTCAGCAGGTAGAAGATCTAGAAAGGAGAGTTGCATCAGCAAGTTTGCAAGTGAAGGTAAAACTGACTTGGAATAAAATCTGTTTCTTAGGCTAATGGAAGGTAACTAATATTTATTATACCCCTAATATATGCCAGTTACTATACAAATGTTTTCAGTTAATCTCATTTAAACAGTCCTGAGTTAACTCTCCCCATCTTACAGGTAAAGAAGCAGGCTCAGAGTAAGTAACCTGCCAGTAGTCATATAAGTGACTAAATGTGGATTCAAACCAAATCTGTTTAACCCCAGAGCCTATATGCTTGTTACTAAATCTTGCTACCTCCTTAATGATATTCACAGGTATCATCTTGTGTGGAGTTCTTTACTGCAGGCAAAATTCATGGTTTTCTTGTGATAAATGTAGTGTTCTAAAATGAATCTCATCAAATTCTTACTGTAGTGTTTCATATAGGACCAGAACTCCCTTGGATACAATCCATCTTATATGTCAGACTTTTACTCCATGTAGTTTAAAATGGGTATTACTGTGCCACAGGCCATGATCAGAAGTGGTTTCCAATAAAGAGGCAGAAAAGAAAGCTTTACCTTTGTGCAAGAATTTTTGGTCTTGCAAAGAGGAATGTAAAAGTTTCTAGAATTGATAATGAGGTGGTAAATGAATGATGAATAAGCATGAGAGGCAGATATCTGCAGAGGTTCGCAAAATTAAGCTCTGTAATTTGACTTTATATCATATTTTATTCAGATTGAGAAATTTGTGGCCTAATACTATCATAGTAATTAAAATTTTGCTTTATACTTTAGTTTTAAGGATCTTCAAAAACATAGTTTTCAAGAGGTAAGAAAATATCCCTTTCTTGCCACAAACATAATTATCAATGTTGGGAAGCAAAATTTGTCATTTCCTTAAAATAGCATGCTAACGAGCTATATGTCTTCTCCTCCTGATACTATAATACAATATAAAAATGCCTCATTTATCTGGCATCTTTAACAAATGAACTCTTCCACAAAAGTTAATTTTCTGGAGAAATGAAATTATTCCATTTAGTGCCATAATTTTAACATGTTTGTTAGATCTGTTAGGCTATACATTTCACTGCCTTCTTAAATTGAGAATAATGAGTATAATTTAAATTATCTTGGTAACAGGATCATTAGTATGAAGACCAATTATTAGACAATGATTCCCTCAGGAAAGGTGAAAAGTTTTTGCCCCTACACTAAATACAGTGTATAGGGCTTTGCTTTCTAAACTATCTTATCTGCTTTCTCTGTTTTTGTCCTCTCTTGTGGTCATTACTACTTGGTAGTTAAAATGTTTCCTATTTTCCTCCAGCTTTTTTCCATCTAATTTGCCAATTCTAATTGACCATCAATTGGGAAAGTATATCATCAAGCTTTTTTATATTGTTTTTTTTTTCCTCATAGGGTGGTCCTGAAACAATTTTTTACTGACCTACTCAGATTTTGGTGCATTGACCTTGTCACATTGCTAGCTGCTAAAATGTTCTTAAGTGGGATTTGCTGTTTAAGTAGGGTATCTTAACATCCAAACAATAAGGACTTCTGAATTATTCTGTATTATACTAAGAATTGAATTGTAATTATATTAGTCTTAAAAAGTCTAAGAATACAAATGATGAAGTTAACTACAGAACATTGTTTTAAAATCTATAGAGGATTAAATATTTTTTGTCCTAAAAAGAAAATAGAGTTATATGTTTATCCTGGGGAACTACTCATTGCAGTGGCACAGGTGATTAAGCAGGTGGCCTTGGTCTACTTAGGGGCATTCATTTCTACAAATATTGTTAATAATTTGACATTTTATTTTGTAGAAATAATCTGTGAGTCCCCAGTCCTAGTCCTGTGTTGAGTATAGAAAGCGTCTAATTACTCCCAGCTCCTTTAAAGAGCACTCTCAGGTCTCTTTTAAGTCTTTTCTTTGATAAGCTAATTAATTCCTTCAGCCATTAGTTCTATGAAATAGTTTCCAGGTTCATGAATCTCTTTTGAATAGCACCAGTATCAATATCCATCTTAAGATACTATAGTCATAACTGTACACAGAGATGTCTAAGTATATGCATGGTACTCTTACTCTCCTTAAGCTGACATTACACTTCTATTAATGCCATCTGAATTTGTATCACCCTTTTGGCATCCACATCTTACTTTACTTAATAGGCACTGTAACCAAAAAAAAAAAAAAAAAACCAAGCCTCTTTTAGAATACTTTTCTGTGACTTCTGTCACATGGTATTTCTGTGATTAGTTGCTTAAACTCCAAAGCTACAATTTGCATTTATCATAGTTAAAATATTATTTTTATTAATTTCTGTTGATGGGAGGAGTGGAGGTTCTCTGGATTGGGCTGGGGGAATCGGGGGTAGGGAGGTGGGATGGAAATGGGACAGACAGACTTGGAAATCTACTTATTCCCTATAATTTCTGGAAATAAATATTTTTGAAAAGAGAAAAAAAAAGAAATGGGAAAGACAGTAGAATGAATCAGACTTAATTTCCCTATGTTCATATATGAATACACGACCAGTGTAACTCCACGTCATATACAACCACAAGAATGGGAAGTTATACTCCATGTATGTATGCTGTGTCAAAATATACTCTACTGACATGTATAACTAAAAAGAACAAATTAAAAATAAATAAAATTCCTGCATACTTTCACATCACCTGCAGATCTATAGCAACCAACTAAGTTATTCATATACAAGATAAAACAAATGTAGAGCCTTTGGGCATTGGCACTAAGGATGTTTTCTGAAATGACAAGGTCTGTTAATTGCCATATTTTTTGGAAATAGTTTTCAACTATCTAGATTTATGTAACTCTAATCTTTTTGTGTGTGTCTTGTCAGTTGCCTTGCAGACATCAAGGTATACTATGTTTTCATGGTTCTCTGTATTTAATAATTTCATATCCCTTTAAGAATGTGGGAAGGAGGTTCATTTGACATGAACTGTACCTAATGCACTTACGTGTATCATGCATAAATCCTTCCTTGAACCACTAAAGCACTTTCTGGGCTCCATCCTTCTTTTCTGAATATAAATATCCTACTCAGAAAAATCCTAATATATAGGATAAAAGAATTATCTCTAAAGAGATTTAATTAAAAAGATTTAATTCTGTTTTTCATTTAATATGCCTTTGTTAAATATCTATTTTATATCAGATAGTAGACACCACAAAACTGAGTAAAATGTGGTTCTTACCCTTAGAAAGCTTCTCATATAAGAGGAAGATGTGTATGTACATATGCAGAATCTAGAACTTCTAATCATAGAGAAGCACAGAGTAATGCCTGAATTAAAAAAAAAAAAAAAAAAAAGACTACTTGACTTCTGGTAGAGATATGGAAGAGTTCAGGGAAGATGTCACGTAGAAATTGATTAAAGGTTTTGGCAGAGACAGAATACATACTAAGAAATGGCACCAGCATGAGAGAGCACCACGATCAGGAATATTTGTGGGGTAATGAGACATGAAATTTGATTGCAGTGTAGGATATGTGATGAATGGGAATATGAAAAAAGAGGTAGATTGAGGTACTTGAATGCCCTGATAAGATTTGAGACTTTGGGGCTAGGGTTGTAGCTCACTGTTGGTGCTCTTGCTTAGCATGTGTGAATCACTGGGTTCAATCCTCAGCAATAAAATAAAGGCATTGTATCCATCTGCAACTAAAAATATTTTTAAAAAAAGAAGATTTGAGACTTTGTTAAACAGTGGGGAATGGTTGAGAGATTTTGATCCAAAGGATCAATGTAAATAAACTTAAGTTATAAGATCATTCATTTATTCAATCAATATTTATGAGGTTTTTTATTTTTTTTTTAATTTTTATTTTTAGACTGCATTTTGATTCATCGTACACAGTGTAGATTCACACCATTCATGTAATCATACATATACATAGGGTAATACTATCCGTCCCGGTGTACTATCTTTCCTTCCACACCCCCTCCCACCCCATTTCCCTCTACACTACCAAAGTTCCTCCATTCTTCTTGTGCCCCCCCACCACACCCTGTTATGTATCATCATCCACTTATCAGAGAAAACATTCAGCCTTTGGTTTTTTTGGCTTGGCTTACTTCATTTAGCATGATATTCTCCAACTCCATCCATTTACCAACAAATGCCATAATTTTATTCTCCTTTATGGCTGAGTAATATTCCATGGTGTATATATACCACAGTTTCTTCATCCATTCATCAATTGAAGGGCATCTTGGTTGGTTCTACAATCTAGTTATTGTAAATTGAGCTGCTATGAACATTGATGTGGCTGCATCACTGTAGTATGCTGATTTTAAGTCCTTTGGGTATAAACCGAGGCGTGGGATAGCTGGGTCAAATGGAGGATGCATTCCAAGTTTTCTGAGGAATCTCTACACTGCTTTCCAGAGTGGCTGCACCAATTTGCAACTCCCAGCAATGTGTAAGTGTGCCTTTTCCCCCACATGCATGCCAACACTTACTATTGCTTGTGTTCTTGATAATAGCCATTCTAATTAAAGTTAGATGAAATCTTAGGGTGGTTTTAATTTGCATTTCTCTAATTACTAGAGATGATGAGCACTTTTTCATATCTGTTGATCACCTATATATCTTTTGTGAAGTGTCTACTCAGTTACTTAGCCCATTTATTTATTGGGTTCTTTGTATTTTGGGTGTAAAGTTTTTTAAGTTCTTTATGAATTTTGGAGATTAGTACTCTGTCTGAAGTGGAAACGATTTTCTCCCACTCTGTAGGCTGTCTTTTCACATTATTGATTGTTTCCTTTGCTGAGAAAAAGCTTTTTAGTTTGAATCTATCCCAATTATTGATTCCTGCTTTTATTTCTTGTGCTTTGGGAATCATGTTAAGGAAGTCTGGTCCTAAGCCAACATAATGAAGATTTGGACCTACTTTTCCTTCTATTAGATGCAGGGTCTCTGGTCCTTGATCCATTTTTAGTCGAGTTTTGTATAAGGTGAGAGATAGGGGTTTAATTTAATTTTACTGCATATGGGCTTCCAGTTTTGCCAGCACCATTTGTTGAAGAGACTATCTTTTCTCCATTGTAAGTTTTTGGCACCTTTGTCTAGTATGAGATAACTGTACTTATGTGGGGTTGTCTCTGTGTCTTGAATTCTGTATCATTGGTCTATTTTTGTACCAATACCATGCTGTTTTTGTTACTGTTTCTCTATAATAGAGTTTAAGGTCTGGTATTGTGATACCTCCTACATCACTCTTCCTGCCCAGAATTGCTTTGGCTATTCTGGGTCTTTTGTTCTTCTAGATGAATTTCATGATTACTTTCTCTATTTCTGTGAGGAATGTCATTGGGATTTTAATTGGAATTGCTTTAAATCTGTATAGCACTTTTGGAAGTATGACCAATTTTATAATATTAGTTCTGCCTATCCAAGAACACAGGATCTTCTAAGGTTTTCTTCAATTTCTTTCCTTAATGTTCTGTAGTTTTCGTTGTAGAGGTCTTTCACCTCTTTTGTTAAATTGATTCCCAAGTATTTTATTTTTTTTTTTTGAGGCTATTGTGAATGGAGTTGTTTTCCTAATTTCTCTTTCAGATGATTCATCGCTTATGAGTAAAAATGCATTAGATTTATGTGTGTTGATTTTATATCCTGCTATTTTGTTGCATTCATTTTATTAGGCCTAGAAGTTTTCTGGTGAAGTTTTTTAGATTCTCTAAATATAGAATCATGTCATGTACAAATAATGACAATTTGAGTTCTTCTTTTCCTATTCATATCCCTTTAATTTCTTTGGTCTAATTGCTCTGTCTGGTATTTCAAGCACAATGTTGAATAGAAGGAGTGAAAGAGGGCATCGCTGTCTTGTTTCAGTTTTTAAAGGGAATGCTTTCAGTTTTTCTGTGTTGTCCATAGACTTAGCATAAATAGTCTTTACAATGTTAAGGTATGTTCCTACTATCCCTATTTTTTCTAGTGTTTTGAACCTCAAGGGGTGTTGTATTTAGTCAAACGTTTTCTCTGCATCTATTGAAATAACTATATGATTCTTAACCTTAAGTCTATTGATATGGTGAATTATATTTATTCATTTCCAAATGTTAAACCAAATTTGCATCCCAGGGATGAACCCCACTTGATTGTGGTACACTATCTTCTTAATATGTTTTGTATGCAATTTGCCAGAATTTTGTTAGGGATTCTTGTGTCTACATTTATCACAGATATTGGTCTAACGTTTTCTTTCCTTTTTTTTTATTTACTTTAATTAAAAATCATAAATTTACATAGGGCAATATTGTTTGATTCATTCTGTTACTTTTTCCCTTCCCCCCCACCCCTCCCAACCCTCTTTTCCCTCTATAAGTCCTTCCTTCCTCCATTCTTACCACCCTCCTTATCCCTAACCCTAAACCTATCCCTAACCCTAATGCTAACCCCTCCTACCCCCCATTATATGTCCTCATTCGCTTATCAGCGAGATCATTCGTCTTTTAGTTTTTTGAGATTGGCTTATCTCACTTAGCATGATATCCTCCAATTTCATCCATTTGCCTGCAAATGCCATAATTTTATCATTCTTCATGGTGGAGTAATATTCCATTGTATATATATATGCCACAGTTTCTTTATCCATTCATCAACTGAAGGGCATCTAGGTTGGTTCCACAATCTGGCTATAGTGAATTGAGCAGCTATGAACATTGATGTGGCTGTATCTCTGTAGTATACTGATTTTAAGTCCTTTGGGGTATAGGCTGAGGAGTGGGATAGCTGGGTCAAATGGTGGTTCCATTCCAAGCTTTCTGAGGAATCTCCATACTGCTTTCCAGAGTGGCTGCACTAATTTGCAACCCCACCAGGAATGTATGAGTGTACCTTTTTCCCCACATCCTCGCCAACACCTGTTGTTGCTTGTATTCTTGATAATCGCCATTCTAATTGGGGTGAGATGGAATCTTAGGGTGGTTTTGATTTGCATTTCTCTTATTACTAGAGATGTTGAACATTTTTCCATATGTTTGTTGATTGCATCTACATCATCTTCTGTGAAGTGTTTGTTCGTTTCCTTAGCCCATTTGTTGATTGGATTATTTGTATTCTTGGTGTAGAGTTTTTTGAGTTCTTTATAGATTCTGGAAATTAGCGTTCTATCTGAAGTATGAGTGGCAAAGATATTCTCCCACTCTGTAGGCTCTCTCTTCACATTACTGATAGTTTCCTTTGCTGAGAGAAAGCTTTTTAGTTTGAACCTATCCCAGTGGTTGATTCTAGCTTTTATTTCTTGTGCTATGGGAGTCCTGTTAAGGAAGTCTGATCCTAAGCCAACAAGTTGAAGGTTTGGACCTACTTTTTCTTCTATAAGATGCAGGGTCTCTGGTCTGATTCCGAGGTCCTTGATCCATTTTGAGTTGAGTTTTGTGCAAGGTGAGAGATAGGGATTTAGTTTCGTTCTGTTGCATATGGATTTCCAATTCTCCCAGCACCATTTGTTGAAGAGGCTATCTTTTCTCCATTGCATATTTTTGGCCCCTTTGTCTAGTATGAGAAAATTGTATTTATTTGGGTTTCTGTCCGTGTCCTCTATTCTATACCATTGATCTACCTTTCTATTTTGGTACCAATACCATGCCGTTTTGGTTACTATTGCTTTGTAGTAGAGTTGAAGATCTGGTATTGCAATACCCCCTGTTTCACTCTTCCTGCTAAGGATTGCTTTAGCTATTCTGGGTTTCTTATTCTTCCAGATGAATTTCATAATTGCTTGCTCTATTTCTGTAAGGTACGTCATTGGGATTTTAATTGGAGTTGCATTGAATCTGTATAGCACTTCTGGTAGTATGGCCATTTTGACAATATTAATTCTGCCTATCCAAGAACATGGGAGATCTTTCCATCTTCTAAGGTTTTCTTTAATTTCTTTGTTTAGTGTTGTATAGTTCTCATTGTAGAGGTCTTTCACCTCTTTTGTGAGATTGATTCCCAAGTATTTTATTTTTTTCGATGCTATTGTAAATGGGGTAGTTTCCCTAATTTCTCTTTCTGAAGATTCATCACTTATGTATAAAAATGCATTGGATTTATGAGCATTGATCTTGTAACCTGCTACTTTACTGAATTCACTTATGAATTCTAAGAGTTTTCTGGTGGAATTTCCAGGTTCCTCTAAATATATAATCATGTCATCAGCGAACAGGGATTGTTTGAGTTCCTCTTTTCCAATTTGCATCCCTTTAATTTCTTTGGTTTGTCTAATTGCTCTGGCTAGAGTCTCAAGAACGATATTGAATAGAAGTGGTGAAAGAGGGCATCCCTGCCTTGTTCCAGTTTTTAGGGGGAATGCTTTCAGTTTTTCACCATTTAGAATGATATTGGCCATGGGCTTAGCGTAGATGGCCTTTATAATTTTAAGAACTGTTCCCACTACCCCAATTTTCTCTAGTGTTTTGAGCATGAAGGGATGCTGTATTTTATCGAATGCTTTTTCTGCATCTATTGAAATAATCATGTGATTCTTAACTTTTAGTCTGTTGATATGGTGAATGACATTTATTGATTTCCAGATGTTGAACCAACCTTGCATCCCTGGGATAAAACCCACTTGATCGTGGTGCACTATCTTTTTAATATATTTTTGTATGCGATTTGCTAAAATTTTGTTGAGAATTTTTGTGTCAATGTTCATTAAGGATATTGGTCTGAAATTTTCTTTCCTTGATGAGTCTTTGTCTGGTTTAGGTATCAGGGTGATATTGGCTTCATAGAATGAGTGTGGGAGGGTTCTCTCCTCTTCTATTTTATGGAATACTTTGAGAAGTATTGGAATGAGCTCTTCTTTAAAGGTGTTGTAGAACTCAGCTGAGAACCCATCTGGTCCCGGACTTTTCTTTGTTGGTAGGCTTTTGATGACCTCTTCTATTTCATTGCTTGAAATTGATTAATTTAAGTTGTGTATGTCCTCCTCGTTCAGTTTAGGTAATTCATATGTCTCTAGAAACTTGTTGATGTCTTCGAGGTTTTCTGTTTTGTTGGAGTATAGATTTTCAAAATAGCTTCTAATTATGTTTTGTATTTCACTCATGTCTGTTGTGATATTTCCTTGTTCATTCTGAATTTTAGTAATTTGAGTTTTCTCCCTCTTTCTCTTTGTTAGTGTGGCTAAGGGTTTATCAATTTTGTTTATTTTTTCCAAGAACCAACTATTTATTTTGTTAATTTTTCCGATTGTTTCTTTTGTTTCAATTTCATTGATTTCGGCTCTGATTTTAACTATTTCCTGTCTTCTACTACTTTTGGTGTTGGTCTGCTCTTCTTTTTCTAGGGCTTTGAGATGTAGTGTTAAGTCGTTTATTTGTTGATTTCTACTTCTTTTGTTGAATGCGCCCCATGAAATAAATCTTCCTCTAAGTACTGCTTTCATAGTGTCCCAGAGATTTTGATATGATGTGTCTTTGTTCTCGTTTAATCTCCAGGTATTGGAGAAGTTTCTGTTTTTTATTCTGTCATTTCTAATTTCAATCCATTATGATCTGATAGAGTACAAGGTAGTATCTCTATCTTCTTGTATTTGCCAGCAGTGGCTTTGTGGCATAAGACATGGTCTGTTTTAGAGAAGGATCCATGTGCTACTGAGAAGAAAGTATATTGGTTCTTTGTTGTATGGTATATTCTATATAAGTCGGTGAAGTCTAAATTGTTGATTGTGTTATTGATATCTGTGGTTTCTTTATTCAATTTTTGTTTGGACGATCTATCCAGCGGTGAGAGAGGTATGTTAAAATCGCCTAGTATTATTGTGTTGTGGTCTATTTGATTTCTGGAATTGAGAGGATTTGTTTGAGGTACATGGATGAGCCAGTGTTTGGGGCATAGATATTTATGATTGTTATGTCTTGCTGATTTATGCTTCCCTTAAGCAGTATGTAATGTCCTTCTTTATCCCTTCTGACTAGTTTTGGCTTGAAGTCCACATTATTTGAAATGAGGATGGATACTCCAGCTTTTTTGCTGTGTCCGTGTGCATGGTATGTTTTTTCCCATCCTTTAGTCTATGGGTATCTCTTTCTATGAGATGAGTCTCTTGCAGGCAGCAAATTGTTGCATTTTTCTTTTTAATCCATTCTGCCAGTCTATGTCTTTTGATTGATGAGTTCAGGCCATTAACATTCAGGGTTATTATTGTAATATGATTTGTATTCCCAGTCATTTGACTCATTTTTGTTTTTTGACATGATTTGGTTTCCCCTTTATTTGGCTATTCCTTTAGGCTAGTTCCTCCCGTTGCTGATTTGCATCGTTGTTTTTCATCTCTTCCTCGTGGAATATTTTGCTGAGAATGTTCTGCAGTGCTGGCTTTCTTTTTGTAAATTCCTTCAGCTTTTGTTTATCATGGAAGGATCTTATTTCGTTGTCAAATCTGAAAGTAAGTTTTGCTGGGTATAAGATTCTTGGTTGGCATCCATTTTCTTTCAGGGCTTGGTAAATGTTGTTCCAGGCCCTTCTAGCTTTTAGGGTCTGGATTGAAAAATCTGCTGACATTCTTATTGGTTTCCCCCTGAATGTAATTTGATTCTTTTCTCTCCCAGCCTTTAAAATTCTGTCTTTATTTTGTATATTAGGCATTTTCATAATAATGTGCCTTCGTGTGGGTCTGTTGTAATTTTGTATATCTGGAGTCCTATAAGCCTCTTGTACTTGGTTTTCCATTTCATTCTTCAGATTTGGAAAATTTTCTGATATTATTTCATTGAATAGATTGTTCATTCCTTTGGTTTGTTTCTCTAAGCCTTCCTCAATCCCAATAATTCTTAAATTTGGCCTTTTCATGATATCCCATAATTCTTGTAGATTCTGTTCATGATTTCTTACCATCTTTTCTGTTTGGTCAACTTTGTTTTCAAGATTAAATATTTTGTCTTCAATATCTGAGGTTCTGTCTTCCAGGTGTTCTATCCTATTGGTTATGCTTTCTATGGAGTTTTTAACTTGGTTCATTGTTTCCTTCATTTCAAGGATTTCTGTTTGTTTTTTTTTTCAGTATCTCTAACCTTTATTGAAATGAGCTCTTGCTTCCCGTATTTGCTCCTTTAACTGTTGATTGGTGCGATCATTTAATACCTGCATTTGCTCTTTCATCTCCTCCTTCAATGCCTTCATTTGCTCTTTCATCTCCTCGTTTGCTTCCCTGATTGTTTTAATTATGTACATTCTGAACTCCCTTTCTGACATTTCTTCTGCTGTGCTGTCATTGGGTTTTATTGATATAGTATCTAGGTTTGTGTGGGACATTTTGTTCCCTTGTTTTCTCATATTGGTCAGATGTCAGTGGGACTTTGTGATATTGCCGAATTCTTCTATTGGCTTATAGTGTCCCTGTAGATTTCCAGTGTATCCCCTTCCTGCCTTCAGTAGCCTGACGTCTTGGAGTAACTTGATAATGCAGTGCTTCCAAGGAAAGCTGCCCCTAGCCCGCTACTGGTTCCAGGACTTGAAGCTGGCTCTGTGTGGAAAGGCTCTCACTGGGGGGCCTGCTCCCCGATGCTGGAGAATCTGGCCCTGTGGGAGGAGCCCACCGCGGAGTGCGCAGGGCTGCCTGGGAAAGACTCTAGCTGCCCTGCCCTACTCTAATAAGCCACCCGAATCTGGGCCTGCCACCCAGTCAGCACTTCACCGGGTGGGGGAGACTCACCCCATGGCTCTATTTTAGTCCGAGTCTCTCAGTGCCTCCCCTTCTTGAATCCTGGGTTCTGGGGCGACTGGAGATGCAGTCACCCTCTAGTACACCATCTTGAATTGCCCCGTGGAAAAAACCTGTGGCCAGGGGGCGCGGGGTGGCAGGTCCTCCTGGAGAGGTCTCTGGCTGCCTTGCCCTAGTCCCAGAGGCTGCTTGCAGGCCGGAGGTCTCCGCTGGCTTGGGGACTTGTGGCTGACTCTGTGTGGAAAGGCTCTCACTCCGTTTTCTTTCCTTGATGTATCTTTGTCTGCTTTTGATATCAGAGTGATACTAACTTCACAGAATGAATTTGGAAGGATTCTTTCCTTTTCTATTTCATGAAATACTTTGAGGAATATAGGTGTAAATTCTTCCTTGAAGGTCTTGTAGAATTCAGCTGAGAATCCATCTGGTCCCAGACTTTTCTTGGTTGGTAGGCTTTTGATGGCTTCTTCTATTTCATTGCTTAAAATTGATCTGTTTAAATTGTTATGCCCTCCTGGTTCAGTTTGGGAGGATCATATGTCTCTAAAGAAATTTGTTGATGTCTTTGAGATTTTCTATTTTGTTGGAGTATGGATTATCAAAGTAGCTTCTAACTATGTTATGTATTTCAGTGGTGTCTGTCATGGTATTTCCTTTTTCATCACGAATTTTAGTAATTTGAATTTTCTCTCTCCTCTTTGTTAGTGTGGCTAAGTGTTTATCTATTTTATTTACTTTTTCAAAGAATTTGTGTTTTGTCAATTTTTGGAATTGTTTCTTTTGTTTCAATTTCATTGATTTCAGCTCTGATTTTAATTATTTCCTGTCTCCTACTACTTTTGGTGTTATTCTGTTATTTTTCTAGGGCTTTGGGATGTAATGTTAGGTCATTTAGTTGGTGACTTTTTATTCTTTTCTTGAATACACTCTATGCAATGAATTTTCCTCTTAGTACTCTTTCATAATGTCCCAGAGATTTTGATATGCTGTATCATCGTTCTCATTTACCTCTAAGAATTTTTTTTTATCTCTTCCCTGATGTTTTGTGTTATGCACACTTAGTTCAATAGTATATTATTTAGTCTCCAGGTGTTGGAGTAGTTTCCGGTTTTTATTTTGTCATCGATTTCTAATTTCATTCCATTATGATCTGATAGAATACTAGGTAATATCTCTATTTTTTGCATTTACTAAGGGCTGCTTTCTGGCATAACATATGGTCTATTATAGAGAAGGATACTTGTGTTGCTCAGAAGAAAGTGTATGTGCTTATTGATGGATGGAATATTCGATATATATCTGTTAAGTTATTTATTGTGTTATTAAGTTCTGTGGTTTCTTTGTTTGGTTTTTGTTTGGAAGATCTATCCAGTGGTGACAGCGGTGTATTAAAGTCACCCTGGAATTGAGAAGGATTTGTTTGATGTACATGAATGCACCATTGTTTGGGGCATAAATATTTACAATCATTATATCTTCCTGATTTATGGTTCCCTTAAGCAGTATGAAATGTCTTTTTTTTTTTTTTTTTTTATTGTGAACAAATGGGATACATGTTGTTTCTCTGTTTGTACATGGCACAAAGGCATACCATTTGTGTCATCATAAATTTACATAGAGTAATGTTGTTTGATTCATTCTGTTATTTTTTCCCTTCCCCCCACCCCTCCCACCCCTCTTTTCCCTCTATACAGTCCTTCCTTCCTCCATACTTGCCCCCCTCCCTAACCCTAACTCTAACCCTAACACTAACCCTTCCCTCCCCCCCATTATGTGTCATCCTCCACTTATTAGCGATATCATTCGTCCTTTGGCTTTTTGAGATTGGCTTATCTCACTTAGCATGATATTCTCCAATTTCATCCATTTGCCTGCAAATGCCATAATTTTATCATTCTTTATGGCTGAGTAATATTCCATTGTATATATATACCACAGTTTCTTTATCCACTCATCAATTGAAGGGCATCTAGGTTGGTTCCACAGTCTGGCTATTGTGAATTGAGCAGCTATGAACATTGATGTGGCTGTGTCTCTGTAGTATGCTGATTTTAAGTCCTTTGGGTATAGGCCAAGGAGTGGGATAGCTGGGTCAAATGGAGGGTCCATTCCGAGTTTTCTGAGGAATCTCCACACTGCTTTCCAGAGTGGCTGCACTAATTTGCAGCCCCACCAGCAATGTAAGAGTGTACCTTTCTCCCCACGTCCTCGCCAACACCTGTTGTTGCTCGTATTCTTGATAATCGCCATTCTAATTGGGGTGAGATGGAATCTTAGGGTGGTTTTGATTTGCATTTCTCTTATTACTAGAGATGTTGAACATTTTTCCATATGTTTGTTGATTGCTTGTAGATCTTCTTCTGTGAAGTGTCTATTCATTTCCTTAGCCCATTTGTCGACTGGATTATTTGAATTCTTAGAGTTTTTTGAGTTCTTTATAGATTCTGGAGATTAGTGCTCTATCTGAAGTATGATTCGCAAAGATATTCTCCCATTCTGTAGGCTCTTTCTTCGCATTGCTGATAGTTTCCTTTGCTGAGAGAAAGCTTTTTAGTTTGAATCTATCCCAGTGGTTGATTCTAGCTTTTATTTCTTGTGCTATGGGAGTCCTGTTAAGGAAGTCTGATCCTAGACCAACAAGGTGAAGATTTGGACCTACTTTTTCTTCTATAATCTGCAGGGTCTCTGGTCTGATTCCGAGGTCCTTAATCCATTTTGAGTTTAGTTTCGTGCATGGTGAGAGATATGGGTTTAGTTTCATTCTGTTGCATATGGATTTCCAATTCTCCCAGCACCATTTGTTGAAGAGGCTATCTTTTCTCCATTGCATATTTTTGGCCCCTTTGTCTAGTATGAGAAAATTGTATTTATTTGGGTTTCTGTCCGTGTCCTCTATTCTATACCATTGATCTACCTTTCTATTTTGGTACCAATACCATGCCGTTTTGGTTACTATTGCTTTGTAGTAGAGTTGAAGATCTGGTATTGCAATACCCCCTGTTTCACTCTTCCTGCTAAGGATTGCTTTAGCTATTCTGGGTTTCTTATTCTTCCAGATGAATTTCATAATTGCTTGCTCTATTTCTGTAAGGTACGTCATTGGGATTTTAATTGGAATTGCATTGAATTTGTATAGCACTTTAGGTAGTATGGCCATTTTGACAATATTAATTCTTCCTATCCAAGAACATGGAAGATCTTTCCATCTTCTAAGGTGTTCTTTAATTTCTTTCTTTAGTGTTGTATAGTTCTCATTGTACAGGTCTTTCACCTCTTTTGTGAGATTGATTCCCAAGTATTTTATTTTTTTCGAGGCTATAGTGAATGGGGTAGTTTTCCTAATTTCTCTTTCCGAAGATTCATCACTTATGTATAAAAATGCGTTGGATTTATGGGCATTGATCTTGTAACCTGCTACTTTACTGAATTCACTTGTGAGTTCTAAGAGTTTTCTGGTGGAATTTCCAGGTTCCTCTAAATATATACTCATGTCATCAGCGAACAGGGATAGTTTGAGTTCTTCTTTTCCAATTCGTATCCCTTTAATTTCTTTGGTTTGTCTAATTGCTCTGGCTAGAGTCTTAAGAATGATGTTGAATAGAAGTGGTGAAAGAGGGCATCCCTGCCTTATTCCCGTTTTTAGGGGGAATGCTTTCAGTTTTTCACCATTTAGAATGATATTAGCCATGGGCTTAGCATAAATGGCCTTTACAATGTTAAGGAATGTTCCCACTATCCCTATTTTTTCTAGTGTTTTGAGCATGAAGGGGTGCTGTATTTTATCAAATGCTTTTTCTGCATCTATTGAAATAATCATGTGATTCTTGACTTTAAGTCTATTAATATGGTGAATTACGTTTATTGATTTCCTGATGTTGAACCAACCTTGCATACCTGGAATGAAGCCCACTTGATCATGGTGCACTATCTTTTTAATATGTTTTTATATGCGATTTGCTAAAATTTTGTTGAGAATTTTTGCGTCGATGTTCATTAAGGATATTGGTCTGAAATTTTCTTTCCTTGATGAGTCTCTGTCTGGTTTAGGTATCAGTGTGATATTGGCTTCATAGAATGAGTGTGGGAGGGTTCCCTCCTCTTCTATTTTATGGAATACTTTGAGAAGTATTGGAATGAGCTCTTCTTTAAAGGTTTTGTAGAACTCGGCTGAGAACCCATCTGGTCCTGGACTTTTCTTTGTTGGAAGGCTTTTGATGACTTCTTCTATTTCAGTACTTGAAATTGGTCTATTTAAATTGTTTATGTCCTCCTCGTTCAGTTTAGGCAATTCATATGTCTCTAGAAACCTGTTGATGTCTTCGAAATTTTCTGTTTTGTTGGAGTATAGATTTTCAAAATAGCTTCTAATTATGTTTTGTATTTCAATCCTGTCTGTTGTGATATTTCCTTGTTCATTCCGAATTTTAGTGATTTGGGTTTTCTCTCGTCTTCTCTTTGTTAGTGTGGCTAAAGGTTTATCAATTTTGTTTATTTTTTCGAAGAACCAACTATTTATTTTGTCAATTTTTTGTATTGTTTCTTTTGTTTCAATTTCATTGATTTCAGCTCTGAGTTTAATTATTTCCTGTCTTCTACTTCTTTTGGTGCTGTTCTGTTCTTCTTTTTCTAGGACTTTGAGCTGTAGTGTTAGGTCGTTTATTTGTTGAGTTTTACTTCTTTTATTAAATGCGCTCCATGAAATAAATTTCCTTCTAAGTACTGCTTTCATAGTGTCCCAGAGATTTTGATATGATGTTTCTTTGTTCTCATTTACCTCTAAGAATTTTTTAATTTCCTTCCTAATATCTTCTGTTATCCATTCATCATATAATAGCATATTGTTTAATCTCCAGATGTTGGAATAGTTTCTGTGTTTTACTCTTTCATTTATTTCTAACTTCAATCCATTATGATCTGATAGAATACATGCTAGTGTCTCTATCTTCTTGTATTTGCTAACATTAGCTTTGTGGCATAATATATGGTCTATTTTAGAGAAGGATCCATGTGCTGCTGAGAAGAAAGTGTATTCGCTCTTGGTTGGATGGTATATTCTATAAATGTCCGTTAAGTCTAAATTATTGATTGCGTTATTGAGATCTATGGTTTCTTTGTTCAAGTTTTGTCTGGAAGATCTGTCCAGTGGTGAGAGAGGCGTGTTAAAATCACTTAGTATTATTGTGTTATGGTCTATTTGGTTTCTGAAATTGAGAAGGATTTGTTTGACATACATGGATGAGCCACTGTTTGGGGCATAGATGTTTATGATTGTTATATCTTGCTGATTCATGCTTCCCTTAAGCAGTATGAAATGACCTTCTTTATCCCTTCTGACTAACTTTGGCTTGAAGTCCACACTATCGGAAATGAGGATGGATACTCCAGCTTTTTTGCTGAGTCCATGCGCATGGTATGTTTTTCCCCATCCTTTCACCTTTAGTCTATGGGTTTCTTTTTCTATGAGGTGAGTCTCTTGCAGGCAACATATTGTTGGATCTTTCTTTTTAATCCAATCTGCCAGTCTATGTCTTTTGATTGATGAATTCAGGCCATTAACATTCAGGGTTATTATTGAGATATGATTTGGTTTCCCGGTCATTTGGTTCATTTTTTAAATTTTATTTATTTATTTGTTTGACACAACTTGTTTCCTCCTTTATTTGACAATTCCTTTAGGATAATTCCTCCCTTTGCTGATTTGCTGCTTTGTTTTTATCTCTTCCTCCTGGAATATTTTGCTGAGAATGTTCTGTAATGCTGGCTTTCTTTTTGTAAATTCTTTTAGCTTTTGTTTATCATGGAAGGATTTTATTTCATCGTCAAATTTGAACGTAAGTTTTGCTGGGTATAAGATTCTTGGTTGGCATCCATTTTCTTTCAGGGCTTGGTAAATGTTGTTCCAGGCCCTTCTAGCTTTTAGGGTCTGGATTGAAAAGTCTGCTGATATCCATATTGGTTTCCCCCTGAATGTAATTTGGTTCTTTTCTCTCACAGCCTTTAAAATTCTGTGTTTATTTTGTATGTTAGGTATTTTCATTATAATATGCCTTGGTGTGGGTCTGTTGTAATTTTGTGTATTTGGAGTCCTATAAGCCTCTTGAACTTGATTTTCCATTTCATTCTTCAGATTTGGGAAATTTTCTGATATTATTTCATTGAATAAATTGTTCATTCCTTTGGCTTGTTTCTCTAGGCCTTCCTCAGTCCCAATAATTCTTAAATTTGGCCTTTTCATGATATCCCATAGTTCTTGTAGATTCTGTTCATGATTTCTTACCATCTTCTCTGTTTGTTCAACTTTGTTTTCAAGGCTAAATATTTTGTCTTCAATGTCTGAGGTTCTGTCTTCCAGGTGTTCTGTCCTATTGGATATGCTTTCTATGGAGTTCTTAATTTGGTTTATTGTTTCTTTCATGTCAAGGATTTGTGTTTGGTTTTTTTTCAATATCTCTAACTCTTTATTGAAATGATCTTTTGCTTCCTGTATTTGCTCTTTTAACTGTCGATTGGTGCGATCATTCAATGCTTGCATTTGCTCTTTCATCTCATCGTTTGCTTCTCTGATCATTTTAATTATGTACATTCTGAACTCCTTTTCTGTCATTTCTTCTGCCATGCTGTCATTGGGTTTTATTGATGTAACATCTAGATTTGTTTGCAGCATTTTCTTTCCTTGTTTTCTCATATTGTTCAGGTATCAGTGGACCGCTGAGATATTGCAGATTTCCTCTATTGACTTACAATGTCCCTGAAGATTTCTATATATATCCCCCCTTAGCCTTCAGTAGGCTGAAGTCTTGGAGGAAGTTGATAATGCGGTGCTCCACAAGGAAGCTGCCTCTCTAGGAGTGGTGGCCTTCAGGTGGGGTATAATCCCTGCTAGTGGGCAGAGGTGCCTCCACTTGTTGACCAATGGTCATCCAAAGGGGACCTAGGCTGCGGGCTGAGGCAAGGCCTGTTTGGGCCTGAGTCTCTAGTTTTACCGTCCTTGTGGGGAAACCTCACCCGGCAGGGAAGACTCACCCGGTGGGGAGGTCTCGCTGGTCAGTACCCTCCTAGAGGTTCCCCTCAATTACAGCTACTGCCTGGGCTGGGCTGCCTTCCTCTGCAAAGTTCTCAGGGGCCCGGCCCTACCTCCTGGGCCTGGGAGCCTCACCCTTTGCAGATGAATCTCCTTAGGCTGCCCCTCCTCAGAGAATCTGCCCGCAAGCCTGGAACCTTCGCTCCGCCCTAAGCCTGTCTCTGTGCGGCTCTTCCACCCAGAAACCTCCTAGATCCTGGGACCCTGCTCTGCCCCTAATTGCCTGGCTATGCGGCCCCTCCTCTGAGCAGCCACCTGGGGCCCCGTACAATCTCTCTGAGTCCCAGAGACCCGCCACACACCTCTTCCTCCAGACAGCCGCCCAGTATTCCGGTGCGGTCACTAGGAGTCCAAGAAACTCACTGCGTGCCTCCACCTCCCACCAACCACCCGTAGCCCTGGGCAATCAATCACTCCGAGTCGAAGTGACCCTCCCCGTTCCTCCTCCTTCTCCAGATAACCCCCCGAGTGTTCAGGAGTGGTCGCTCTGAGTGGCTCTGAGTCCACGTGACCCGCTGCACGGGTCCTATGGGCAACCGCCCGGAGCTCTTGGTGCGGCCACTCAAGACCAAGCGACCCACCACGCTTCCCCTCCAGGCAGCCCCCCTGTGTTCAGGCGCTGTCACTTTAAGTCCAAACAACTCACCACTCGCCTTCTCCTCTGAGCAGCCGCCTGGAGCGCTAATGCAGTCACTGCGAGTCCAAACGACCCGCCGCGCTCCTCCTCCTCCTCCTACTCCTCCGGGCAGGCCCCGGGGTTCAGAAGTGGTCTGAGTCCAAACAGCTCGCCGCACAGCCCCTCCTCTGGCAACCGCCTGAAGCTCTGGTGTAGTCACCCCGAATCCAAGCGGCCTCGTTCCTCTTCCTCCTCCTCGTCCTCAGGGCAGGCCCCGGGGTTCAGAAGCGTCGTTCTGAGTCCAAACAGCTCGCCGCGGAGCTTCTCCTCTGGCAACCGCTTGTAGCTCTGGTGCAGTCACTCCAAATCCAAGCTGCCACGCTCCTCCTCCTCCTCCTCAGGGCAGGCCCCGGTGTCCTGAGTCCACACAGCTCTCCTCGCCACTCGTCCCCTGGGCAGCCGCCGGAGCCCCAGTGGTTGCTCCGAGTCCCAGTGCTGTGCCGAGCGGCCTCCTTTACGGCGCTCCTAGTTGTCGGAGTTCACTGCTCCAGCGGGGGGAGGGGCGTCTCGCCGACAGCTCTACTTCACAGTTTCCTGCGTTCCGGGACCACTGTCCCATCCGGGACGCCTCCCCAATGGGAGAGACTCAACCAGCTACTTTGAGTTGGTCCCAAGTGTCTCAATATCTCCTCTTTTGAATCCTGAGTCCTGGAGCAACATGAAATGCAGCCACCCTCTAGGCCGCCATCTTGAAACCGAAATGCCTTTCTTTATCCCTTCTGACTAACTTTGGCTTGAAGTCCACCTTATCTGATATAAGGATGGAAACCTCTGCTTTTTTTACTGAGTCTGTGTATATGGTAGGTTTTTTTCTATCTTTTCATGTCTTTTTCTATGAGATGAGTCTCTTGAAGGCAGCATATTGTTGGGTCTTTCTTTTTAATCCAATCTGCCACTCTATGTCTTTTGCTTGATGAGTTTAGGCCATTAACAGTCAGGGTTATTATTCAGACATGATTTGTATTCCCAGTCATTTGGGCTTATTTTTGGTTTTTAACTTGACTTGGTTTCTCCTTTGATTGCTTTCTCCTTTAAGGTAGTTTCTCCCTTTGCTGACCTACATTGTTGTTTTTCATTTCCTCCTCATGGAATATTTTGCTGAGAATGTTGTGTAGTCCAGGCTTTCTATTTGTAAATTCTTTTTAACTTTTGTTTATCATGGAATGATTTTAGTTTGTCTTCAAATCTGAAGGTTAGTTTTGCTGGGTATAAGATTCTTGGTTGGCAACCATGTTCTTTCAGAGCTTGAAATACGTTGTTCCAGGCCCTTCTAGCTTTTAGGGTCAGGGCTGAGAAATCTGCTGATATCCATATTGGTTTCCCCCTATATAATCTGATGCTTTTCTCTCGCAGCCTTCAAAATCCTATCTTTATTTTGGATGTTAGGCATTTTCATTATAATGTGCCTTGGTGTGGATCTGTTGTGATTTTGTGCATTTGGTGTTCTGTAAGCCTCTTGTATTTGATTTTCCATTTCATTCTTCAGGTTTGAGAAATTTTCTGATATTTCGTTGAATAGGTTGTTCATTCCTTTGGTTTGTTTCTCTGTGCCTTTCTCAATCCCAAAAATTCTTAAATTTGGTCTTTTCATGATAATCCCATAGTTCTTTGAGGTTCTGTTCATAATTTCCTACCATCTTCTCTGTTTGGTCAACTTTATTTTCAAGATTAAATATTTTGTCTTTATTGTCTGAGGTTCTGTCTTCCAAGTGATCTAGTATGTTGGTGATGCTTTTCATTGAGTTTTTTATTTGGTTTGTTTCCTTCATTTCAAGGATTTCTGTTTGTGTTTCTGTGTGTGTGTGTGTGTGTGTGTGTGTGTGTGTGTGTGTGTGTGTGTGTTTTCAGAATCTCTATCTCTTTGTTGAAATGGTCTTTTGCTTCCTGCAGTTGCTCTTTTAACTGCTTATTGGAGTGATCATTCATTGCCTGCATTTGCTCTCTTATCTCATCCTTTGCTTCACAAATCACCTTAATTATGTATATTCTGAGCTTCTTTTCTGACATTTCTTCTACCATGTTGTCATTGGATTCTGTTAATGTAGAATCTAGGTTTGTTTGGAACACTTTCTTCCCTTGTTTTTTCATGTTTTTCATGTATCTTCCTCTCTAGCAGTGCAGATCTAGGGTATTGCAGTTTCTTCCCTTTAGGCTTGTAGTGACCCTGAAGGTTTCCAAAACCTCTTCTTTAAAAGGGAGATCAATATTAGTAGCACCTAGTACAGACAATATGCATTCCTAAACCAAATACCCCTATGAAGATTTTAACAATATTGTAATAAACAGAGAGGATGCGTTCAATTGTTACTTACAATATAACAAATAGATTTGCAGTGAGGTCTGCAGTTTCTAATGGAGGACAAAGAGGACGGAGAGGGGTGTAAGATGTAACTGTTAATGGGATAAGAAAAAAGTATACAGAAGTTCTAGATCATAGGAAGAGTGAAAGTGTAATCAAAGGAAGTTGTTTGTTAGCATGAGAAAAGGGAGAAAGAGACTCTGAGGAAACAGGTAAACAAAATGAAAATAGAGTAAGAAAAATGAAGAAATAAAAACTTAAAAATTTTCAAAAAGGAGAAAAAAAATCTACACTATAACAGTCATATACTATTCGAACCTCACAGTCTTCAGTAGCCTGATGCATGACAGGTACCTGACGATGAGCTTCTAGTCTCCAGCAAGCATCTCAGGATGGGAATTGCCCCACTTAAAGATGGTTGCTTCCACTTCCAGGATAATCCACAATAGCCACACTGGCTTCCAAACGTGATGGTAAATGGGGAGCTGCAGCTCAGGGTATGGGCGCTGAGTCTGTGGGATGTGGTTGGTCAGGCCATGGGTTCTGGAGGTGTGGGGCACAGTTGGTTAGGCTGAAGGGGTCCTGGAGGCAGAGCATGGTTGGTTGGCCTGGGGTTCCTGCTGTCCAGGCTGTTGTCCCAAGATAGTAGCAGCCAAGTGTAACCAAATCTGTGGGTACTGTGACAGTGGACTTGCAGGCAAGAGCAGGCAGCTGGTGATCTGCTGGTGGTCTGCGGGTGTTCTGCAGGCTATCGGAGGACAATCGGCAGGTGGACCTCGGGAAGTGGGTGATGGATAGATGAAAAGCAGGCGATGGAAAAGCAGGCGATGGGCAGGCAAGAGGCAGGCAAATGGACAAATGGCAGATGATAGGTGGCAGTCAGTCAATAGTTATGTTTCATTTGCCTTCACTTTACTGGAGATAAATGAATAAAAACAGGCATAGCCCCTGCCTTCATAGAATTTTGAAGTAGAAATATATTAATCAATAGTAATGCTAGTATAAAACTGATCTGAGGAAACTAAGGAGCATTATGTGGTCCTTTGTGAGCCTGTAATGGTGTCTTACTTCATGAAGGAGGTCAGGGAAGAGTTCCCCTCAGCAGGCTTTCATGTTAAAATGAATTTTTGAAAAATGCAGATGAGTGCAGTAAACTTGGTAAAAAACAAAAACAAAAAAAAACAGCGTAAAGCTATACAGACAATGGTTTATGCAAAGCCCCTGCAACCAAAGGAAAAATGGTGAGTATAAGGACCTGCACAGAAGAGTAGGGGAAGGCATGAAAACAGAAAAAGCAAAGTTCACAGGCCACTGAGACATTCCCATCTAAGTAAGACCATGAAATTAATAAGCATATTAGTCTAAAATCTTTAGGAATATTTTGCTGATTTTTATTGTACCTTTCATAATATCAAAAATGGATAAATTGTCTTTTTCAAACTTTTCCTGTACCTGTTTCTTTTAATTTTTTTTTTCTTGTTTTAACCTAGCATTAGGAAACCTGAGATAAAAACTTCTAGTAAATATCCTTGATATCTGCCGGTGTCTGCTGCTGTATTTTAAATAAAGGTAACTCACCCATCAGGCATTTTTAAGAAGAAACCAAAATGACATTATTCTCTTGATATATAGGGTTGGATGTGTCCAGAGCCTGCATCAGAAAGGGAGGACTTGGTATATTTTGAACATAAATCATTTACTAAATTGTGCAAGGAGCATGATGGAGAACTTACTGGAGAAGAAGAAAACAGTGCAAATGCACTAGAACGGAAGAGTGACAACCCCCTAGATATAGCTGTAACCAGGCTGGCTGATTTGGAGCGGAACATTGAAAGAAGGTATCTGAAGAGCCCCTTAAGTACCACCATTCAGATCAAACTGGATAATGTGGGCACAGTTACTGTCCCTGCTCCTGCACCATCCATTAGTGGTGATGGTGACGGGTAGGTTATTGAGATTAACTTGAAAAATTATTGTGCTTCTTTGCTAATTGGAGCCTATTTTCTATTGCCTGTTATCTATGTATCTTCTTGTATGTCTGTGATCCATATGGATCATGCTATTGCATGGTGCTTTGTAAAAACATTTTTTTTTGTTATGTGCATTGATAATCCTGCAAAGTGATCTTACATTTACCTGGTTGTGACTAAGCTTTGAGGCACGTAGCCACAGTCTGTGCACTACATCAAATTTAGTTGCTTAAACTTTATACTTATTGGCTGTTACATGTTTTTGTCATTGCTTGGCTTTCAGTGTGATGATTGTTTCACATTCAGTAATCATAAATGTGGACATGACCTACTTAATTTTTCTATATTTCAATGCAGAATTGAAGAGGATATTGCTCCAGGGCTCAGGGTATGGAGAAGGGCATTATCAGAAGCTCGCAGTGCTGCACAGGTAGCTCTGTGCATTCAGCAATTACAGAAATCAATAGCATGGGAAAAATCAATTATGAAAGTTGTAAGTGTTTTTATTTAAGAAATACTATAACTAATTTACTTTGTCCTGTTTTTTTCCAACCTCCAGATCTTAATTTTACATTAGCTATTGTCACAGTAATTTATAATGTATTTGAGAGTTTGTCTAATTCTTAAATACCATATAATCTAATACTTTCTTCCTTACCTTGAGTTTTTTGAAGGAATCTACCAAATTTGTTACTTTTTTGTTTTTAATCTTGCTTCTGCCTCCTTTCAATGTTGTTTATAATTCTAACTTAAGTTGTCTTCTACATTATGCTGGTATTACTCAGTTGTTAATCTAAATAATTTTGAAGGTTCTTTCACAGGTTTCTAACTTTACCTGCTACTATTGCATTCCTAAAATGTTTTATTTTTCTATCATTTTCATATCTTTAATGCTAAAAAGTCCTCAGATAAGTAAATATAAAATAAACAGCTTTATTTCAGCTATGATTTGCATCACATATGGTTATATGGAGAATAGATCTTTTTAGTCTTTCCTTCAGTGATTATAACTGATTTTTCACCTTCTTTGTATAAGCCCAATTAATTATTGTCATATAGTAAGGCTTTACTTTGTCACAGGCTCCAAATTGCTGTGTATTCAAAATAAGAACTATAGAGCATATATTCTGGAGAGAGATTTATTTTTTAACTATGTACAAGTCTCCCTCTTGTCTTTATATGTGTCATATATAGACATTTAACATTTAACATTTGCTTTTGAACTTGCTTTAAAATTTAAACATTTGAAATTTGTTTTCATGAATGGTTAAAAGTAAAATTCCTTTACTTAAAATAGTCATTCCCCAAAGAAAAGATCCTTAAATAATGTATCATTCTTTAATTCATTTTTAGCTCTATGCTTAGACTTACTCAAGTCCTTATGTATTTTATACAGATACGTTTTTCTTCTGTGGGTTTTGTTTTGTTTTGTTTTACTCCTTCCTACAATGTGTATGGAATTTGAATTGCCATTTGTACAGTATGCTCAAATTTAGGCCTTTCTCAACCAGATTAGAATTCACTTAAGTTTTAAGATATTGTTCAGCATTTATACAAGGTAAAAATATTTTTCCTTCTAAAAAGTATTAAAACAAGTTTTAAAGTCACCTTGGACAAGTGTATTTGCTGAAATATAGGTGATAGTGATCAAAAAAGATTAGAGTTTTACATCAAAATTTGTACAGTTATTTTTTCTTATCCACACAAAAATAATCATCATGATATGGTCATTTTTGCTGTAAACGTAATCAAATAAATCTGTTTCAAAATTGTACCAAAATCTCTTTATATTATTATACTTTCTACAATCTAAAGCTTTCATTCAGTTTTCACAAATTCATTAACCTTTACCATGTTATTAATATGCATTTATCATCATTTAACTCGTATCTCATATTCTTCAGTTATTTAAAAAATATCTAATAATACTTTATTTGTAATCTGGTGCTTGTAGTTCAGTGAAAGCAAGGCCTTGGGTTTGATTCCCCAGTACTGCAAAAAGATACATAGAATGGATGGGTGGATGGATGGATGGATGGATGGATGGATGGATGGATAGATAGATAGATAAAAAACATTATTTTCTATGAAACTACCTTTAAAAGAAGGTGAGAATTTCATATTCAAAGATTAACAAGACAGGTGCAGTGGTGCACACCTGTAACACCAGCAACTTTGGAGGCGAAAGCAGGAGGATGGCAAAAGTTTAAGGCTAGCTTAAGCAGTTCAGTGAAACCCTGTCTCAAAATAAAAATAAAAAGGATTGGGGATATATCTCAGTGATAGAGCACCCCTGGGTTCAATCCCAGTGCAAAAGAAAAAAAATTAATAAGCACTATATAACCTTTAATTAGAGAGGTAATAGTGACTATAATAGTGTTCATAATAAATCCAAAACATGTTGGTGTGTTCAGTACCTTTAGCAGTGCTCTCTTGTCCAGAGACCTAGCTTACCAGGAAAGAGGAAGCTGTCAGTTTGCTGCCAGATAATTCTCTGCCCACAATATTCTATTGTTGATGTTAAATAATAGGCAATATCCACTGTTTTTAAATCTAGCAACAAAGTAGTTAACCAAATATTAATACATTTTTCTCTAACATTGTCGGTTGTTACTATGATTTTCAAAACTGTTATGTGTTTAATGTCACTCTTTAATATCAAAATTATTTTTAAATCACAAATTTGAGATCTAGAACATACTTTGCATTTTTAATTATTGTAGAAAGCAGAATTGACTCATGTTCATTAAATCTGATTTTTTAATAGTTATAGGGAGTTTAATATAATATTCCAAATTTTATTTCTCAATCAATATGTCTACAATATAAATTTTAAAGATGTAACTCATTTTGCAAAATAAAAACCCCATCTTATGGTATTTAGTGATGTAGTATTAGGAAAGTTCATAAAAAATATTATTGAAATATGAAACTCAACTGCTTTTGCTCTTAATATACATGCCAATTTTAATATCACATATACAGTAAATGTATTGGATAGATATTTGTTACTTTGGGTAGTAAGTATTTTGGTAAGTTTCTTAAACTATCTTTGTTAATGTGTATTGAGTTATATAAGACTATTTTGGACTTTCCCAGACAGATATAATTTATTAATAATTAAACTAAGTTTGAACAGTTAAACACTTTGTTTCTAAGGTGATTTAAATACTTAACTTCAAATTAATATAAATGAATTTCAGCTTAAATGTTTTCATTTTTTAAAATATTAATTGCAGGACACTTTCTACTATAACTAGAATTTGAACTAAATATCAAAAAATTTAGTACTTACTAACTTTTCTTCTTTTCCTTTGTGAAACTTGCTATACAAAATATGTATGCATGGAAAAACTCTCTTAATAATATAAGACATTTTTCAATAAAGAAGAAATTGTTGTTTTGGGTTGTAGAAAACAAATCATGATTTCTTAAATTCATTAGTGTATTCTATCTGTATGTTCCTTAGAAATCATTTTCTAAAATTCATTTTCTACACTTCTGGCACATATTTCTTTTTTTTTAAATTTTTTTAGAAGTTGATAGACATTTATTTTATTCATTTATTTATATGTGGTGCTAAGGATTGAACCCAGTGCCTCACTCATGCTAGACAAGCTCTGTACCACTGAGCCACAACCCCAGCCCCTAACACAAATTTCATTTGAGTCAATTTTCTAGCTTTCCTGGTTCGGACACAGTTTTTAGTCAATCACAAAACATAGGTGAATAATTTAGTCAAAGGCTAGGAATATCTTTTATTATTATATATAATTATATACTAACAAGTTTCTTGATCTTAAAAATTAACTCTTATTTCTTTCTCAGAATATCATGAGGATGCTAAGATAAGCAAAAGATGAAACATATTTTTAAAAACACCATGTATTAAAGCTATTCATTGCTTTATGTGCTCTAATGTCATGTTAATTATTTCATATGTTAATGTATACATGCTTCTGAAGTGTGTGCAGGCATTCAACCTCTAGCTTTGTTCTTTGCAGTGTACCTGAAATGTGCATTGACCCCCCAATAGAACTGCTCACCCCATCATGTGGTCCATAATCTGTGAGAGATACATAGATGTGTATGGCTATTGTATATTTGTTAGCAAGCGGAATGTTTATTACTAATATAAATTAGAAATTATGGTGTGTATAACATCCCAGTAACTATTATTCATAGCAAAGGGTTAATTCTAAATGATTTTTCATGTATTATAGTACTGCCAAATCTGTCGTAAAGGAGATAATGAAGAACTGCTTCTCCTTTGTGATGGCTGTGACAAAGGCTGTCATACTTACTGCCATAGACCCAAGATTACAACTATACCAGATGGGGACTGGTTTTGTCCAACTTGCATTGCTAAGGTGAGATCAATCTAGAACTAAACTTTTTAATTACCAGTTCAAAATGCGGACTTTTATGGCAATTTGTTTTATGAGGTATAATTCACATACCATAAATTCACCTTTTTAACAATTCAGTGGTTTTTATTGTACTCACAAAGTTATACAAACACCACCACTAATTTCAGAACATTTTCATAACCCCATAAAGAACCCTTTGTACCCATTAGTAGGAACTTCCAATCCCCTTCTACCCCTGGTATTTGCAACCCCTAACCTGTTTTTTTATGGATTTATCTATTCTGGTCACTATATATAAACTTAATCATATACTATATGGCCTCTAGTGTCTGGCTTCTTTTACTTATCACAATGTTTTTAAAGTTCATCGATGACTTACTTCCTTTTTGGACACAAGAAATATTCAATTGTGTGGATTTTCTACATTTTGTTTATCCATTCATCAGCTGATGGACGTCTGAGTTTTCTACCTATGGTATTAGGAATAGGGTTGTTAGGAACACTCACAAACAAGTTTTTGCTTGAATATATGTTTTTGGTTCTTTTAGGTATAAACCTAAAAGTAGAATCGTTAGGTCATATGGTAGTAAGTATCTGTGTTTTAAGTCATTTTCCATGTGAAATAGAAACCTGTGAATTCTCATACCAATTAAAAGCAATATGATAAAATAGAAAGAAATGAGTTGGAAATTAAAAGGTAAAGGAGTAAGAAATTAAATGGATCAGCATATATTCGAGTTCAGATTTTTTTGCTAGGTGTTCTCTACCCCAGTAACTGTTCCCCAAGTTTAAGCTATTGACTGCTGCCTCTCCAAAAACTGGAGTCCAAACTTCCATTTCTCTACTGCCTTCTTTCTTTCCAGTTCACTCCCTCTAGTTCTCCTGTAATCCTTTGATCTCACTAGGACCTTCAATGTATTTATCTTAAGACTTTTTCACTATCTATGCCTTCATGTTCTCTCTTTCCACCTAATCTGACTTACGTCAGTATTCCATTATCATAATCCACATATTTCATTATTATAATCATTGAATATACTGTTTGGTCCTTTGCCTCTCTCTCTCACTTGATGAAATAAACTATCATTTTGGTTGTCCAACTCTGTCTTTTTTAGCACCTATCAGCTCTTAAGAATAATGCTAATATGAACATTCACACACTTTGCATGAAAACATGAGCAAATGTGGCTATGGAAAGTGTTCTGCCCTTTAAATTCAAAGCGCTAATCAGGCCTTTAATAATGTCTGATGATTTATCTCCAGTTTTGTTCCTTCCATTCATACTGAGATAATGACCTTATTCTTATTCCACTGAGAAAATGGAATCCTTTAGAAGAAAACCACATCTATCATCCTTCAGCATGGGGGCTCACATCCTTACCTTCTCTCCTGTTGCCTTGAGCTTCTGGTGCTCCTAACTAAGCTGGTCCCCTTACTCATGTCTCAGGGCCCATCCCTCTGACCTTCTTAAGAACATTACTCCAGCAGTTCTCCCTTCTCTGCACCATCAGTTTCTCCTCCACCTGGTTCATCTCACCATCCTACTGACATGCTACTTTTTCTCTCATCTTAAGAAGAACTCTCTTCTGATTTCACTTCTCCCATGATCCACGTCTCCTATCTTTTTCATTCCCTTTACCCAGAAAAATTCTTGGAAAGTTTTCTGTTCTGGTTCCCCCCAATTTCTACACTTGATCTTAGCCAATTGGCCAAGGAGCAATGCCCCAATTTCTAACCCCAGTTCACTCTTGAACTTATTCTAGTCACCTCCACAGTTTCTCCAAAATTGCTCTTATCATGACCACAAAGATTTATACGTTGCTCAGTCTAGTGAGCAATGTATAAATCTAGTTTAGCTCTTAGCTTATTTGACCAGTCAGTTACATGTTAATAGAGTTGAACAGTCCATCCTTGAAACACTTTTTTTTCACTAAGCTTCTCAGATTCCATACACACCTGGTTTTCTTCCTCCTTTTGTTCTTTCTCTACCTTTGCTGATTTTTTCTCACTTCCTTGATCTGATCTCAACTTTGGGGTTATCTTTGAAATCATATCTGCTTTATAGGAATTTGGGAGGATAAAATAAGATCATGAATAAGAAAGTATTTTATAAATGTAGAGTTTTTTATAATAAAACTTTATTATTATATTTAGACCATGTTTTACAAGGGGTCCTGAATGGCATCTTATTCAATAATAGTTATTTTGACTTTTCGTTACTTGATCATTTTGTCATGTATAGTTAAATGTAGTTCAACAGTAATCCTCACTGTTTGTATATAAATTACTTTTAGCTTCAGAACTGCCAAGTTATAGAAAATTTATCTAATATTTTATGTATTACTAACAGATAAATGTTTTTAAGTCTTGGTGGTATCACTTAGTAAGCTATTGGATGATTTTTTTTCAATAAATTTTCTTAGATTTCTGGCTATCATTCAGAGTGAACTTGAGGCATATTATCCAAATCTTGGTATAAATGCAGCTTTCTAGCCTTTTGCTTTTTTGTTCTTGTTTTTGTCTTTCAAATGCAGTGACCTAGACATTATGTTTCTTAGAACAACAAAAAATATTCCAAACATTTATTTTTGATGTGTGAGGAAAAGTTAATTTAAAAAAAATCTTTCCATTTAATTCATAATTAAGTACAAATATTTATATATTTCTTACCCTCAAATGGTTATTTCTGCCTACATCATGGTTAAATATTTTTATGCTTTCTATGTATTTATTTATGTATGTATAAATGTGATCACAGGATCATGGAATCAAAGGACATGTGTATTCATATACGTATATACACTCACAAATGCACACATACAGACTCATGTACTGGAAGTTTCAAACTATAGTGCCTACAAAAGCCAAGTAAATAGCAGAAGAGTTTATTGGACCCTTAGTGGGCACTTTGGCAGTCATGTCCCCATTTAAATATGATAATCATCACTCATCTCCCACCATTTTTTATCATGTAGAAATGTGAGCCCAGTCTTACAGGATCTTCTCATAATTTGACAGAAGTCAAGATTATGGATTTTTATGCATATCCTCCCAAATATTAATGTTGAAAAATCAGAATTTTATAAGCATTCTATGAGCCAAATAGCATATGCTGTGGACTATTTCACCTTGAGTCATCATTTCACAACTTCTGCTATATAAATATACAAATAAAAAAGATATGCACCTTTGAACACTTAATTTGATAGATTTTGCCTAAGACCTATTGAAGTTCCTCTTTGAATTTGGGCTCTAGCAAGAAAGGAAAGGAAGGAACCTCTATCTAAGAACAGTTGTATTATGCTCTAAAGAGTCCTTTTTCCAGCTTTAATCTTTCTCTACTACTGGTGATAAGTTCTTTTTTTTTTTAATATTTTTCAGTTGTAAATGGACACAATATCTTTTCATGTGCAAACCCAGTGCCTCACACATGTGAGACAATTACTCTATCACTGAGCTACATACAGTCCCAGCCCTGGTAATAAATTCTATAGCACCAAAGATGGATCAGCATCTTCAAGCTTTAAGAATTCTTCAGATACATAGGCTTTTCAGCTTTTTAATAAAGTTTTACCTTACATTATGGGAGAAATTGACAGCTCTCTTTTGAAAATAATAGATTTTTTTTAAATAAATAATAGTTTTTTTTAATACCACATTTACTTTTTTAAAATTCTAGGCAAGTGGTCAAACTGTAAAAATCAAAAAACTTAATGTTAAAGGAAAAAAGACTAATGAGTCGAAGAAAGGCAAGAAAGTAACTTTAACAGGAGACACTGAAGATGAAGACTCTGCATCAACAAGTAGTTCTCTAAAAAGAGGAAACAAAGACCTCAAAAAAAGAAAAATGGAAGAAAACACTTCTATTAACTTATCAAAACAAGAAAGTTTTTCTTCTGTTAAGAAACCTAAAAGAGATGATTCTAAGGACCTAGCTCTTTGCAGGTATTATTTCAATTCTCATGTATTTTATAACATCCCATTTTATTTGTTTAGAAACATTTTTACCACACTGAAGATTACTTTCTAAAATTTTGTAAACAGAAAAATATATAGTATAAGTGTAAGCATATATTATCTTTTTAAATATATTTGCAATGAGTTATTACTTGAAAGATAACAGAAAGAGACTGGGTATAGGGGCACACCCTTGTAATCCCAGTGGCTTGCGAGGCTGAGGCAGGAGGATTACAAGTCCAAAGCCAGCCTCATCAGCTTAGTGAGGTCCTAAGCAACTCAGCAAGACCCTGTCTCTAAATAAAATAGAAAAAAAGGCAGGGATGTGGCTCAGTGGTTAAGTGTGTTAAATCCATGGTACCAAAACAAACAAACAAAAAGAAAAGAAAGATAATTTTTAATATAAACATAAATCTAAAGTACAGATACTGATTGTAAATATTATTTCTTTAGTATGATCCTGACTGAAATGGAAACTCATGAGGATGCTTGGCCTTTCCTACTTCCTGTAAACTTGAAACTTGTACCTGGTTATAAGAAAGTTATTAAGAAACCTATGGATTTTTCCACAATTAGAGAGAAACTGAGTAATGGACAGTAAGTAAATCATTTCAATTCAATAAATATTTATCAAATGCCCTAGTGAGTCAAAGACATTTTAATTAATAACAAAGATACAGGTCCCACCTAGGGTATGTGTATGTGTGTTGGACTAGAGTAGTTAGGTATGGTAAACAAGTCAATTAAGATTATTTAAGGAGTTAAAAGCAGCATGATGAACCTGTTTTTGACATTTGGAGAGCACCAAATGCTCTAGGGGGGTAAGGAAGGTATCAAGGAACCTCTCAAAGGAAGTAACATATAAACTAGAGCTTGTATTGGACATCAGTAGAATATTATCACCACTTCATGTGGATTTAACAAATTATATTTCATATTCTTGCCATACAGAAATAAATCACCACTGGAAATTCTAAAAAATTAAAAGTGTTATAATTGGTTGGAGAATATTGAAAATCCATTTATTAGATGTAAAAGAAAATCTTCTCTTTTCTTCCATGTTCTGCTTGCAGTCTCTCCCCCAATAAAGTGACTTCCTAGCCACAGTTAATGATCTTTGTTAGGCCATCTCAAAATTGTGCCAGAGATTGACCACTGTCAGTGTAATTTGAATAGTTCAGAACCGTGTTCCACTTTGGAGCTACAAAAATGAGATGTTCACTTGCAGAACAAAGGCATTCCATGTAAGCATGACCAGGATCCCCAGAGCTGTATTCTTTTCCCTATTTTTCCCTTGCTTTCTATATTCCTACATACCAGCTTAGCTTAATGTGGACTATGCCCATTACTTCAGGTAAAGTCAGAAAAATTATGTAGAAATAAGGAAATACACATTGAAAGAATAACTGTACTATATATTTCAATTATATTATTTGTTGTTATACCATATGTTGTTTAGTTTTTCCATAACATTCTTCTGGTGAATATCACTATGCTTGTTGATTTATATTCCATTTAGAAAAATTGAGTAGAATTTAAAACATTCAGTGTCCCCTCTCACATTAAGTGATTGCTGAATTGAACAAATGACTGCAGTTTTTTATTTTGAGGACAGAATAACTGTTTTTCAAAGAATTATATTTACTTTGTTTTTTACCTTTTAAAAAATTACCGAAGGGAAATTCCCAAACATAGGAAACATTGAAAACCATTAAATTTATTGGTTTTAAGATGAACCAAAAAGCAGAAACGTTGTCTAGAGATGACTTTTTTCTGTCTGCCAAAAAGTCAGATGTGGTAAGTGGTAGCACAGTGGAATTTATAACTAACACAGCCAGGTCAGAGATCTACACATGAAAACTTTACAAGTGTTTAACTCTTGATGCATGATCTTCCAATTCCTGAATGGAAGATCGGCCTAAAACTCAAAAACCCCCAAACAAATAGGTATAGAAATTGACACAAAATAACCAAAAAGCCTACAAAATCAGAGTTTGCTTTTGAGAATGAGTCCTGGTGAATGCAAGAAGTCCCTATAGAAGAAGAAGAAGAGGAAACAATTTATATAATCCTGTTTGTAATCACAGCTATGTGAGAGGTAAAATTCTGTGGATTCAGGCCTCTCCTAACTTCATATTGTTCAATTAAACCCAAAGTAATGAGTTGGAACCAAAAACCCAAACTATTTCAAAATTTTAGACTGTTCATAGAACACAAGGAAGGAAATATCTGCTTCAACAAATCTTTCTGGGTTCTGTCTGCTTTCCTATCCTTTTCTTTAAAAAAAGGCACAAATAGAGTATGTACTCTTTTTAACTAGGATCTTACCTGTAATTCTCTCCTGGATTTTGGTCTCCTTAACATTAATCATTAACCTTTTCTTACCATAAGAAAAAGTATTAAGGAGAGGAGTATTCCTCAAAGTAACTTTAAAATGTTGTATAAAATTAGTCCCACACATTGTATGATTCTGTTAGTATAAAATATCCAGAATAGGTAAATCTATAGAGACAGACTGGTACTTGCCAAGAATGGGGTGGGGGCGGAGAGCAACAGAAAATAACTGCTTAATGGTTTAAGGTTTCCTTCTGGAGTGATGATATTGTTTTGGAAATGGAAGTGATGGTAGCACAATGTCATGTCTATTAAATACTACTGAGTTATCCACTTCAAGATGACTAATTTTGTGTTATATAGACTTCTTTACCTCAATTTTTTTAAAAAGTAAATAATCCCAAGAAGAGGAAAATGAATGAAGTTACATAAGAGCTGACTTCAGTCTTCTTGAGCATATTAGAAAGAAATTTTGTCAGTATTGCACATATTAGAAAGAGGGAGTAAAAGTTCGTAAAAGATATTTTATGAAAGAAATAGAAAGCCACTTTTACATGACTTCAAGCTTTAGTGGCTCATAGGATATTTGTAATGGTTAAATTATTTTAGTATCCATTTGGTGTAGTTTATAATTCATAAAACATTTGAATTTCCAAAAGCCTTCTTCCAAAATGTGTTAAATTGGCCTGAGTTGGCTTGAAATGACCACTTTCTCACTAGTAAGTTTAGGCAGATACATTTACTTTACTGCTCTCCTCTCTGTATTCTTGCAGAGAAATAGAATTGAGCTTATCCCACCAGAAAAGCACTGAGGCCATAGAACCTCTTTTTTCTTTTTTTTATATATATACTTTTTTGTTTTTAGTTGTTGATGGACCCTTATTTTATTTATGTATTTTTATGTGGTGCTGAGGATCAAACCCACTGCCTCACACGTGCTAGGCAAAGGCTCTACCTCTGAGTTATAACCCCAGTCCCATAGTACCTCTTTCTTATGGAAGGCAGTTGCTCATTATATTATCTCTGGTAAAGAGAGAGCACATAGTTTTTTTTGCTTGTTTTGGTTCATCATATATATTCCACCTTACCTGTTTGGGCAAACATGGATAATAGTATGTTTTTTTCTTATACCTACACATCACAAAAAAGTTTAAGTTATAAATTAGACACTAAGAAATCAACAATAATAGAACAATTTTAACAACATACTATAATAGAAGTAGTTATGTTAATGTGCACTTTTTAATGTTTTAACATTTTTGACCATAGCTACTGAAACCACAGAAAGTGAAACTGTATGGTAGTGGGTGTGGGTGTGTGCCCTGGTGGTTCTGAGCAAAAGATCATATTTGAAGAGAGAAAAAGAGAAATGAGAAAGATTTAGCCCAGAGTAGCATATCCTAGAATTGTGCAGCATAAGAATCATTTACATAATTTTTCAACTGCAATTGAACACATTTGAATGTGGATAATAGAATATACAAGTGATACTGTTGGTCAAAAGGAATCAGTAACTAGTCAGGTAGAAGTCCTGTAACAGAATTGTGACACAGGTCAAACAGGAAGTGGGACATGGGGGGAATTGCCAGTTTATTGAAAAATATCTTGATCTTAAGAGAAATACATTTTTTTAATTTTTTTCATTAACATGTCTATAAATAAGTATAGTTCAGAACATATGACATTTTTAAGTGTTGTATTCATAAGAGGATATTATATATTTTTGTATCAATTTAAATACAGTTATCCTAATCTTTTTCCTTTCAGTTTTCTTCTTTTTTTTTTTTAACCACTTCATTTGCTTACAAAACAAAACCAATGAAACCAATCTCTAATTATGTGTTTTCTTACAGGTATCCAAACCTTGAAACCTTTGCTGTAGATGTCAGGCTTGTTTTTGACAACTGTGAAACATTTAATGAAGATGATTCTGATATAGGCAGAGCTGGCCACAGTATGAGGAAATATTTTGAAAAAAATGGACAGATACTTTCAAAGTGAGCTGAAGTAATAATACTCTATTTTTTTTTTCCTTTTAAACAAAGACAAATGAGACCAGCAATGTGAACTGTATTTACATAAACGTGCAAGGCACATACAAAAGACTTTTTTTTCCTTAAGATAAGTATCAGAAAGTATCAGAAGAAGATACATTTTAAAGCTTCACTCCTATGACGACCAAGACCCTTGGTTATTGGTTTGTGTGATTTATCAGCTAATTTAGGTAGAACAGGGAAGCACACCCAAAGAATTTTCAAAGGAAAGGGTGTTATAGTGCAATAGCAATTAAAATATATCAAATCGCACTGAATATTCAACACCAGAGCTCTAATGTGGGAAATGGTTCTCCTTTCCCTCTCAATAAATATCTATTTTTCATTTTTTTACTTTGTAGTTTATTTTTTAGTGAATGTATTTAATTTTATGAATTATTTATGATTAATCCACATCCAGAATCTTCGTTTTCTGTGAAAAGGAAGAACTAGAAAATTGCTTTAAATCTTGAAAATACAACAAGGAATGTTTAAAAATATAAAACAAAGCCAAGTTAAACTGTTTACACTGATGTGCTATAAAAGCACCAAAAAATAAACTTTACTGTAGAGTTACAAGTACATTTATATATATACAATATATATGTTGCTGCATCACTTGTGTAGTTAAATTGTATTTCAAGACAGTGAAAAAGATTGACATGTATATACTGTTCATTATTGTTTATATTAAGTCTTGTTTTAAATATGTATTATGTGTATATATTGTTTGCAGACATTATTGTTTATGCCTTAGAAGGACCGTAGCATTTTATTTTAGTCTGAAGGTGATGATAGCTGTACAGCTTGTACAGTAATTATCCTCTACCAACACTGGGCGTCTCCCTAATCTTGGTAGTGCCTGCCTTTGAAACAGGGTGTAGGGGATATTAGTTTTCCATTTTTCTATTTTGTTATATAATTTTAAGCCACCAGGGCCTAAATTAAAGTATAATCATTTGTATCCATGTGGAATAAATCGTGACAATTTCCTACACACACAGTATTTTGTCATAGAGACATTTCCCTCCCATTTGCCTTGCCTCAGAAATAAATTTAAAAGACATTTGTAACCACTGTGTTTTATCTACTGTGGTGTTGTGGTGGCCTGTTGGAGGCAAATAGAGCAGAATTTTTTTTTGTACTTATGTAAGAGTACTTGAAGTTTTATTTAAAATAAAATGTTGTGGAAAAGATAGCATTCTTTTTTTTAGGAGTGTTATTTTTCACTACGTGTGGCACGGATACAATAAAAAAATCTTTTACAAACTAGTTTTTTTTTTAGTTTTTATTAATGAACTTGAAATACGTTATTTTCAAAAAACCAGTGAATCTAAATTTTGATTTTTACAGTCCAAAGGAGGAGTATGCATGTGAAATGTGGTTCAGAGAGTGCTGGGCTGGGTGGGAAGTAGATAGGTGTACATAGAGTCTCTGAACTTCATAAAGCTATAAACCTTTTTGGACCTTGTTTTATTTCTTGTTTCACATTTCAATATGAAATACTAGGATATATTTTTAAAATCTTGTTCTGATATGAGAAATATCTCTATTGACACTGTCTTATTGATTCAGCTGTCAGTAAGAAAATCGATCATATAAACTAGGGTAATAAGCCATGAGATACAAATTCAATCATTCAAGAAATTACAGTCTGATGCCTTGCTGAGCCCTCTGCTGGACATCAGGGACTCATTGGTGACTTAAGACAGGCTCTGTCTTCTTGAAGTTTTCAGCCTTGTGAAGTAGACCTTAGGTAACATCCACTGCTTTTTTATTTCCTTGCAGTGCTGGGTATCACCTGTGAACATTAGGCAAGTGCTCTTCACTGAGCTACATCCCCAGCACAGCAATAGTCACCACTGCCATTTAATAGTGACAGGAAAATAGAAGTTTTGAAGAAAATATACCCTACTTTAAAATGCTTCAAAGTCAAGAGTAATTCCCAGAATTCCCAGATGGTTTGTGAAGACTAATATGAAAATCAGCTGTTTTTATATAAATATGTCTGTTTCAGTTAAGGCAATATTGCAGTGATGCCTTGAGGGGCTGGTGCTTAATCAAAAAATAACCATGTGGAAAAGAGAACAAGGTGGCACTGTGAATAAAGTATCTGGGTTTTGTTTTTTGTAGAACTTCAGGTACTATATGGGGTATTCTTCTTCATAAGGGGTTTTTGTTTGTTTTGCCTTATGGGTCATACATGCTTATGTTATTTATATTAGGTAATACATAAGAGGCTTGATAATAACATGTCTGGTGTTTGAAGGTCTTATAAATGAGAAAATGCTTGAACACATATATAAATAATTTTCTAAGAATAGTAATTTTCTTTTAAAAATAAATATCCCTGAGAAAAGGAAAGCTTGGTAAACACTGGCTACTCTGGATTGATACCTTCATTGTTGTAACTCAGGAGAGGTAACTGTTGAAGTAGTAGTGGATATCACCCCAAAAGCACTGTAGCTAGTTGACAGTTTTTACCATATGCCCATGGGTCACGTGTTGGGTCAATGACTCAGTGCTCTCATGGTGTCAAAGTTTGGGCTTATTATTCTCTTCGATTCTTTTTTTCACAAAACTTACATTTATTGAAAATAAACAAGAGATGGGAGAGGGCAGAAGAGAAAATTGGTCAGAAAAGTACAACATATAAGATTAAGAATTTTAAAATGTCTTATATTCTGCCCTAATGGCAACATACTAGCAACAAAATGGTCATATTGCTTTCTACCATAAACTGAAGGGTATTTGAAACCAATATTATTGTTCTCCAGTTTAAAAAAAAAAAATCCTAATCCTCTGCTACCACAAAATTGCAAGTATTAAGATAAATTAGGCTTTAACTAGAACCTTTTCAATTTTAATCCTAGATGTCCTGTGATTATTAAAAAAAAAAAATAGCTGACCTTCAAATTTGGATTTAGATTGAAGGTAACCAAGGATGACCAATCAATAATCTACTACTGTTAGACCCAGGAAGAAGGGAGAATCAGTATATAGCCGAGTTTATTAATATTGAGTGTGTTAGCAGCAGTGAAATTAAACAGGTGGAAATTGATAGGTCCATCTAAAACCTCAAATAATTACTATAAATGTGAAGGTGATATTTTTCTCGTTTCAACTCCAAACTAAAATTTGGTTACAATCTCTAATTTTTCTCAAATTTAGGAAGGATCTGATCTGTTTCGAATGTCTTGATGCATCCTCTGTGCTCCTCTTTCATCCCCTGTACTGCTGTCTTTTCGGGACATTCAAAATCCTTTCTTTCAGCCTTCTCTCATTAAACACGTTCTCAGCAAGAAAATCTGATATTTCATTTGCTTGTCGTTGTAAATTTAACTTGTAGGTGATTTCTCCCAAGATTATTTACATTTTAAATATCCTCTATTTAAAAAAATGGAAGAGATTTGTATTCTGTTAAAAGAATTTCATTCTAAGGAGATGAGAGGGAGTCGGGGCTGGCTCTGGTGACCAAAAGACAGATTTAGCTGTTCATTCCCAGACTAGTGGTGGAATGCAGCAAAGAAATTTTATTCTAGGTACAGCCACACTGGGAAGAAACAGGTCTTCTACATCTTCAGCCCTGTCTTCTGGGTACTGATAAGAGCTTCAAGATTATGTAGGGAAGAAACAAAAGGAGGGGAGGGTTGGGCATAGCAAGAGATATGTATAGCAATACCCCCTGTTTCACTCTTCCTGCTAAGGATTGCTTTAGCTATTCTGGGTTTCTTATTCTTCCAGATGAATTTCATAATTGCTTGCTCTATTTCTGTAAGGTACATCATTGGGATTTTAATTGGAATTGCATTGAATTTGTATAGCACTTTAGGTAGTATGGCATTTTGACAATATTAATTCTTCCTATCCAAGAACATGGAAGATCTTTCCATCTTCTAAAGGAGAATATCATGCTAAGTGAGATAAGCCAATCTCAAAAAGCCAAAGGACGAATGATATCGCTAATAAGTGGAGGATGACACATAATGGGGGGAGGGAAGGGTTAGTGTTAGGGTTAGAGTTAGGGTTAGGGAGGGGGGCAAGTATGGAGGAAGGAAGTACTGTATAGAGGGGTAAAGAGGGGTGGGAGGGGTGGGGGGAAGGGAAAAAATAATGAATCAAACAACATTATGATTACACAAATGGTATGCCTTTACGCCCATGTACAAACAGAGAAACAACATGTATCCCATTTGTTTACAATTAAAAAAAAAAAAAAGAGATATGTATAGTCAAGCAGTCTTGGTCAAACTGTGGTCTGGTTGGTCATTTTATCAGAATGACCATGTTGAGCCTAGTCAGCAATAAAAATGTTGCTGCTCTTTGGGGGGTAGTTTTGACTCTTATCAGAGAGATAAACATCTATGATAGGAATCTTATCTGTTCCTGGAATCCAAGCTGACCTCAGGATAGAATAATACTCAGAAAGAATAAGTCAGAAAAGCAAGATGGAGTTAGCTTGGACAATGATTAATTTCTCTTTCAGATTTAGGGCAATGACTGGAGACTTCAAGATTTCACTCCAGTAGTGTGAAACAGGATGTTGTAAAAGGTGGTGATTGATTATGAAGTACCAGCAAATCCTGAACATATCTTAGTAATTCTTTTCTTTGTGTCTTTCAGCCTTGAAGTGGGAAGAGTACTAGCTTTTGACAATACTCCTTAAATGATTAAGATGTCTATGTGCAGAGTTGAGCAGTAATCTAACCTAAAGTTTAAGGTAGGGAAGGATGCAGATGCAAGATAAAGGCAGAGATGTCAAGCTTAAAAACCACTTTCAGTTGCCCATCAGGCATCTGCAGGCCCAATGAAGAGTCAGTGCTTATTTAGCAAAGGCAACCTCTAAGTTCGTGTTTTAGTATTTTATGAGAACTAAAATTTCTTTTCATAGGGATTTAACCTATAAAAAAAATACAGCATAGGGAAATGAGAAGAACCTTATCTGCTTGGAGTCTTGCTTTATTCAGTAAGATCTCTTAGATATGCTTGGATCATATTACAATTCTACCAGAAAAAAAAAGATTTTTTCTTAAAAACCCAAGTAATTCATGTAATTAATTACTCTCCTCAATTCATGGCATACTTTTCATATTGTTCTTGCCAAGCCCTCTTTATTTTTCATGGTTCTTTTTAAATGTTTATAGATGTTGATAGACCTTTATTTTATTCATTTATTCACATGTGATGCTGAGAATGAAACCCAGTGCCTCACACATGCTAGGCAAGCACTCTACCACTGAGCCACAAACCCCATTGGCGTGGTGGGGGGGGTTCATCAGTCACATCCTATGTGGATGAGAAAAGGGTTAATAACTACTGGAGGATGATGTTGGCTGTTTATCAATCATCACCCATAAACTTATTTACTCAATAAACACACAAGAGCAAATACTCTTTGTAAATGAGAGGGGGCATGACAGGTTTGGCCATATCAGCTCTGGCCTCTAACAACATGGAGTAACCCAACTCTCTTTTACTTATAGACACACAGGTAAAGGGATCCAAGACTGAGAGGAGCTTCTGTGATGAACAGCATAGGGTGGAGTTAGGGGAGCCATTCTCTTAAGTGGACTATTCCAGAAGGAGACAGGGAACCACTCCCACGCAGCACCACATGCTTCCTGGCAGTTCCGAGAAACCAGACATCTGCATCCCATGGCTCAACCTAGTCTGATTCTACTAAATAAAGATAACTTCTCATACCCCATCCCCTCCCCTTTTTTCTTGGTTCTTTACTTTCTCTCCAATTCCCTTTCCTCCATACATAACCATCTTTGTCTTTACAGCCAACCTTTTATGTATTTATTTAGCCATCTATGTGTCTTTAAATATGTATAGTGGGAGAAGTTATATAGTGGTTTTTAAAACACGCCAGTTGAATTATGCTATAAATCTTACTGTTTTTTATTGGGTTTTTTTTTGAGTTGAAAAATGTTACTTTTGATTGCTGCAAGGTATTCCCTCACAGTAATATCACAGTTTACTTACAAATTTCTCTAGAAATGAAAACCTAAATTGCCTACACATATGTGTCACTGCATATATGACTGGTATGACTGTTGTAATACATAACCCTGGATATGGAAGCCAGTTTCCAAGACAACCCCAAACATTCCTAGCCTTCTAATTTCATGTCCCACACTGTATAAGTTAGTCTGTTTAACTAACATTATCTGGCAGCGATGGCATGCAAATCCTAGATTGAGCCATAAATACATTGCTCATTCTACCATGTTGCTTGGATCAGTTGCTCTGGGTCAAGCCAACCACTATATTATAAGGACATTCTAGCAACCCTATGGAATAACCAGTCACTAGCACTAGTTTGCTAGCCATGGGACAGATGCATCTTAGAAGTGATCTTCAGCCAAGTCAAACATTCTGATGACTGAAGCCCCAACCAACATCTTGACTGCAACTTGAGAGACCCTGATGAGCCAGAAATTCCCAGCTAAGCTATTCCTGAATTCATAACCCACAGAAATTATGAGATAATAAATGTTTGTTGTTATAAGCCACTCAGTTTTGAGTAATTTGTTTTACACAATAGATAACTAATACACTGTGATCAGAGTTTCTCTAAGATCTATGTGTGGGGAGAATCCCTACATTGTTAGTGTGTACACTTAGCTTTCTGTGAGTTTGCCAATACTTCTATCCAGATAGACCACTGTACCAGTTTACACTCTCACTGGTAGTGTATTATGCAGCAGTGGCATTACTAGGGCCAACATTAATTTATGAGTCATTATAGCAAAAGCAGTATTTGAAAGTGTGGTAGATACGGACTTGGTGAAATTAAGGGTTAAAGGAAAAACTAATTTAGATCTTTTGGACCTTCACAAAAAGAACTTTGCACCTTAGTTTTTAAATCCAGGGAGAGGCGGTGTCAAAATTAGTATCTGATTATCTCTTTGTATTTTCTCTTCCCATCATACACATGAAGATCATTTGGGTTGGTCTTACTGGGTGCATAAGAAATACATTATGGGGTACACTAAAAATTGTATGTAATTCATTCTTTTAAAAAATTTAAAATTAAAAAATTTAAATTTAGACAGTTTTTGAAACTAAGCAACAAGCTAAATTTTCTAAGAATACCTGTATTCTCCCTAAACATACACATTATGTCTAAAAAAATAATAATAATCTAATAATCATGGTAGTGGATATCAAAGAATGCATTTTAATTTTGCAGAAGAATTCAGTAGTGAATGATAAAGAGAAATGAGGCTTATATCGGTTTGGGAATAGAACTTGGGCTGAGGTGAAAGGAAAGTCCAGTAAGTTCCATAGGTCACCAAAAGTTAGTTGCATGACATGGGTTTGCATGGAGATAGTAAAAGGCCTTGAGAAGCTAGGTACTTATTCCTTCAATTCACAAAATGGTCTTACAACTATTTAAATTTTGCATCCAGCATTCATAATACACTTTTCTATATTCATTGTGCCAAATATCAATTCTTTTGAATATAAAAGTGACTTGAAACAAGTGCAAATTCTATTCAACCTTTAAAAATTATAAGGTAGCAGGCATGGTGTCACACACCTGTAATTCCAGTTACTCATGAGGTTGATATGGGAGGATCGCAAGTTCCAGGGTGGCTTGGGCAACTTATCAAGAACCTGTATCAGGCTCGGGTTGTGGCTCTGTGGAGCTCGTGTCTAGCACATGTGAGGTGCTGGGTTTGATTCTCAGCACCACATAAAAATAAATAAATAAAATGGAGGTATTGTGTCTATCTACAATTAAAAAAAAACTTTTAAAAAGAAGCTGTATTAAAAAGGGCTGTGGTAGAGCAAAAAATAAATGATAAAAATCATTATGTAAATCTATTTAAATATTGTAGATTAAGTAAAAAAAAATTAAAAACTGATGTCTAGTATGATGTTCATGCCTATAATCCTGGGGCAGGATAATCACAAATTTGAAGCCAGCCTGAGCAATGTACTGAAACCTAGTCTCAAAAATTAAAAAAGGGCTACGGAGATGATTCTGACAGAGCTCTTGCCTAGCATGTGCAAGGTCCTGGGTTCAAGCCCCAGTAGCATGCACACACATACACAAAAAGTTATAGAATGTGCATTGTTTCTGTTAAAATATTTTTAATACAGGGCTGGGGTTGTGGCTCAGTGGTAGAGTGCTTGCCGAGCACGTGTAAGGTATTATGTCCATCTACAGCTAAAAAATTTTTTAAATATTTTAATATGTATGTATGTTTAATGCACTTTTCATGGAAAAATTCCGAAGGAATGTTTAAATATTAGCTTTTTGGTTTAATGGAATTTAGGAAAACTCGTCATCTGTATATCTTAACATTTCTGCAACAAATGTACATTATTTGCTTTATTTTTAACATTTAAAATGCCTTTCACAACCAAGTATGATAAATATAGCTGATAGATAAAACTAGTGAAAAAAACTGAATAATGACATTTAAGAATTAAATATTGAAATATGACATTATGTATAATTGAGATGTGGTTTACTTTCAAATGTATTCACCTCAGTTAAATGCCTTTTTACTATACAGATATTTTTCAAAAGATAGTTTGATTGCCTATCTGTAGCTGTCTTGTGTCTGTTCCTTCCTTCTACTTTTTTTTAGATATTGGTTGTCCATATGTGTCAGGGAGTCAATTTTGATTAGTTAACTAACCATAGTAACTCCATTCTTCTTAAGAGTGATTGCTTAGAGAAGCATGTGATACAATAGTGGGCAATGACACATGAGGAAGAGACTTCCAAGAAACTTCTGGAGAATTGATCAAAGGAGATCTTATGTCCAAAAGGAACATAACCACTCGTCTTTGAGGAAGGTTGTGGCCAGGGTGCTCAGAGCTGCTGTGGCCATCACTCAGTTGTGCAGTCCAACCTGAGACCAGACAAAGGTACCTCTGAGATGGGAGAGATTTCTCAGAAGGGGGAAAGATGGAAAGAATTTGGGTTCTTTATGACACAAACTATCAAATTAATTAACCTTGGAACCACACTGCCTCTGAACATTTTGCTAGGTGAGATAATTTGTTCATTTTATTGTATAAGTCATTTATCTTGAAATCTTTTGTTTCAGATGAAAACTTTTTTTTTTTTTTTTTTTTTTGTCTTGGGAGTTGAACCCAGGCTTGCTCTACCATTAAGCTACATTCCCAACCCTTCCTATTTCTTATTTTGAGACAGGACCTTGCTAATTTGCCCAGGCGGGGCTCAAACGTGTTAGCCTCCTGCCTCAGCCTTCTGAGCTCCTGGGATTACAGGTGTGTGCCACCATGACTGGCAGAAATTATAAATTTTGATGTAGTTCAGTTTAACTTTTTTTTTTTTTTGGTGCCTGTGATTTTGGTGTGATATCCAATGCCATGATATATTTGGTGTGCAAATCCAGTGCCATAATACCTTATTCCTGTGTTTTTTACCAAGAGTTTTTATAATTTTAGCTCTCATGTTCAGATTTTGACATGGCACAAAGTGAGGGTCCAACCTCATTACTGTACATGTGGATGCCTTTCCAGCTTTCACCACACCAACTGCTACAAAAACTCCCTATTCTATTGATTGGCTTAAATTCCTTGTTGAAAGTCACTTGACCATATATGTGAGGGCCTATTTCTAGAGACTCTATTCCATTGGTCTATTTTCTTTTTTTTTTTTGTCAATTAAATTTTTTTTTTAATTTTATTGTAAACAAATGGGATACATGTTGTTTCTCTCTTTGTACATGGCGTAAAGGCATACCATTTGTGTAATCATAAATTTACATAGAGTAATGTTGTTTGATTCATTCTGTTATTTTTTCCCTTCCCCCCACCCCTCCCACCCCTCTTTTCCTTCTATACAGAGCTTCCTTCCTCCATACTTGCCCCCCTCCCTAACCCTAACTCTAACCCTAACACTAACCCTTCCCTCCCCCCATTATGTGTCATCATCCACTTATTAGCGATATCATTCTTCCTTTGGCTTTTTGAGATTGGCTTATGTCACTTAGCATGATATTCTCCAATTTCATCCATTTGCATTGGTCTATTTTCTATCTTAATCCTAGTACTACACTTTTGATTACTGTGGCTTTGTAATGAATTTTAAAATCAGTTTAATCATCTTTTGCCAACCACTCTGCCATCATCGTTATCCTTTTGAAACCAGAACTTATTCTAACAGTTTCCTGCTAAATATGTATTTGTGTAGCATTAAAAGCTCTTTGAATATGATCATGGACTCTTTTCTTAGCCTGTCCTCCTACATAGCTCCATCCTCTCCTGTCTACACAGTTTATTCCTCTCACAAGGGTACCCAGAACATGGTATAAATTTTTCCTCCAAATCCTATATATCTATGTCTTCCCCTACTATTCTCCCTACTCTTCATAGTCAAGTGGCAGTTACTTTTTTCTCTGCGACCCTATAGCATGTGGTCACTGTCAGAGCCATCATTACATCTGTCATAATAAATTGTACACAGCATGTCTGCTTCTCTTCAGCAAACCTTGAGCTTCTTGGAGACCTTTCAAAGCATTTCTTAGTGCTTTCCCTGCTCACATCTGTCTACTGCAGTTAAACAAAGAAAGTGGCGTTAACATACATGAAGCACCATACTATTTAATGTGAAATATTGATCTTCAGAATAGTCCTATTGTGTAATTTCTATTGTTAGCCTTATTTTACGTGTAAGGAAACCAAGACTTATGTTTGGTTACACAGCTAGTTAGGTATCAGAACTAGAATTCAAACTAATGACCTGCTGGCTCCATGTGAATGTTGTTAACACTATTAAGCTATGAAACCACTGAAGAGGGATGGTTGGTTAGTGAAATCCAGTGTGACCCAGAGACTTACCTACTTTCTTCTGGGCCTGGAAATGATTTTATCAGGACCTTGAAGTTGATCAGACTCAGGGTTACTACTGATAGGTACCAATCTCACTCACTAATCAAATCATAACCAGAAATAAACTAAAATTATAGGGAGGGATCTCTTTCCAGTGACTAAGGAACCATGTCTTAGTTTCCAATGCCCTGCTATCTGGAAAGAAAATGAATCACCCGAAAGATGCCAGACAAGTCGACATAAAGAAAATGGGGCCAGGGCAGTTCTGGGGCTTGAATTAGAGCAAATTATATTCCATGTTTTTGTGATCATGTCAAAAATATATCCTAATGTATATAACTAAAAAGGGTCAATTAGGAAAAAAGACAATGTAATGAATTGAGGTGTGTTTTTTCCAAACTTTGGTTAAGTTCAGGTGAACTCGTCCTTCTCCACAGTACAGCAAAGCTGATGACAACTCTACATCTGACAATTCCTAGGCTCTCTCCTGGACAAAGCCTATTAAATGGCACATTTTGTCCTCAAACTCCCTCTTTGCTTAGTTAGTTCCATGATGCTTTACAGTTTTTTTCCCGAGAAAATTGTAAAGCTCAACTTTCTTATGACATTTTCTTGTTCTGCCTCTTTATGATTGTATCAGGCCATCTGATGGCATTTATGGAATTTCCAAAACCCATGCTCTTGGTGTACGCTTAGAAATTCTTGTCATTTTGCGTGGATTGAATTGTTTTTCTTTCAAAGTTTCTGTGAGCAGCTAGAACTCACATTCCCTATAACTAGGGTGTGTGTTATGGGCTGTGTATCAACCATTTTTGCTGGATGTATTACCTCATATTTTAAAATACCTGACATTTACTACATTGTCTGACATATTAATTAAAGATGGCCAGCAAAACTTTGCCAATAAAGTCTTCTCATCAAGGAAGATAAATCAGAAGAATGAGCCACACATTCTGTTTTTTGTTGTCATTTGTTTGATTTTGTGGTGCTTTTTTGATTTTCTTAGTGCTTTCCGTGCTCACATCTGTCTACTGCAGTTAAAGAAAGTTTGGAGATCAAACCCAGGGCTTACCAATGTTAAATAAGCACTCACTGAGGTACATCCCCTGCCCCAAGCCGCAGATTCTTAAAGTTACTACAAAATTGGGGTTGTAAATATCTTTTAGAAAGCAGCTGCACTGAAATAAATGTTTAAATGTTTAGTTTTTCAAAATGATTGCTTTGAAAAGACTAGTTTTGTACATATGTATTGGACCATGTTTCATGAAATATACAGTCATATTACTTTATAATCATATTTTGAAGGTTAATAATGCTCTGATAGAGTACATTTGTTTCCTGGGACATATTGAAGAGATTCGTGTTTATAATAAAGGGCTTAAGACATCCCAGATGAATTCAGTGGGTGAAAAAGAATGGATTAATACAAAGTGAAACTTTGTTGTAATTCTCCAGATTGCTTTTCTCTGCTCTCTAACTTTGATCTCATTCCCTTTAAAGGAGCACAGCTTCTGCCATCTGGTATAGTCATTAATGCCATAAAATCAAATCCTTCCAGTTTCCCATCTTCCTGCCCACATGGTAGGACTGTATTTCCTATATCATTATGCTTGAGTGGGACCATGTGACAAGCTAGTTTAGGCCCAGGAGTTCTAAATGCAAGTATCAGGTGTCTACTTCTGGCCAGGCATTTAATTGTTCTCTTTTCCCTTGAGCACAGCAACTATTACTGTTCAAATGGCTCCTGTTCTGTTAGTCTAGGTTCCTGAGTAGGTACAATGAACAGAATTCCCTACCAATGGACATAGAGCATGAGCAAGAAATAAACCTATGTTGTTTTAAGTAACTGATATTAGGTTCCATTATAACTGCATCGTATCTTAGGGTATCCTAACTGATACTCACAGACTAACTGCCAAACCTCTGGAATAGAAGGGGGAAAAAAGTGGACCTAGTAGGGTTTAATATCCTAGTGCTCTATATCATATCATTAAGGGGTCCTAGAATGCACAATAGAGGAATATGTGATAAAGATGAAGAGGATCTTAGAAAAGCAAGTAGATCAAACTGGAGTAATCTGTCATGGTCTGTAAAGACTGCAATATATTTCCCTAGGTTCAAAGGAAAGACATGTAATGATAAACATGAATACACCAAGAAAAATGGAGGGGCTGGAGTGACTTTTGACCCAGTGAAACTCTGGTCCATTGCAAACTTGTGTGCATATACTATTATCTCCATATCTCCACTCAATATGTGATCCACCTAGAGCAGAGTGGTTAGGAGTGGTGGATTTTATTAATGAGTTTCAGGCAAAGCAGTGCTTAAGAGGGATTAAATGCCCACATGGAAAAAAATATAGAAAGATTGCAAATCAATGGCCTAACTTTCCACTAGAAAAGAAGAACAAATAAACCTAAAGTAAACATAATGAAGGAAATAATGATTACAGGAAAAATTAATGAAACATAATACAAAGAATGAAGAAAATCAGTAGAACCAAATCTGTTTCTTTGAAAAGATCAGCAAAACAGAAAGCTTTAGCTAGACTGACTGAGAAAAAGGTTTACATTACTAAAGTCAAATGAAAGAGGGTTAATGCTACTGATCTTACAGAAAAGAATTGTAAATGAATACTCTGAGCTGGGTGCAGTGGCTCACATTTATAATCCCAGTGATTTAGGAGGCTGAGGCAGGAGGAATGCAAGTTTGGGAAACTTAGTGACACCCTGTATCAAAATAAAAATTTTTTAAAGGCTAGGGATGTAGCACCCTGGGCTTAATCCCCAGTACCAAAGGTAGATGGGAGTGAATACTGTGAACAAGTGAATGCCAACAGATTAGATAACTTAGGTGATAATGGACAATTTCTAGAAGACACAAAGTTCGACAACTTCAGGAAGAAAAATAATCTTGAATAGAGCTACATAACAAGAAAAGATTGAATTAATAATGATTTTTAAACACCTATCACAGGGCTGGGGTTGTGGCTCAGTGGTAGAGCACTTGCCTAGCACATGTGAGGCACTGGGTTCGATTCTTAGCACTACACATAAATAAATAAAAATAAAGGTCCCTCAACACACACACAAAAAAAATTACTTTAAAAAAAACTACCACAAAATAAAGCCCATATCCAACTGAATTTTGCCAAACATGTAAAGAATAACTAGTATCATTATTCACGTATGATTAAAAAACATGCTCATATATATATATATGAGCATGGTGGCACACACCTGTAATCTTCATGGGTCTGGACGCTCAGACAGGAGGATTTCAAGTTAAAGACCAGCCTCAGAACTTAGTGAGACCCTAATTGCCTGGCTATGCGGCCCCTCCTCTGAGCAGCCACCTAGGTCCCGTACAATCGCTCTGAGTCCCAGAGACCCGCCACACACCTCTTCCTCCAGACAGCCGCCCAGTATTCCGGTGCGGTCACTAGGAATCCAAGCAACTCACTGCGTGCCTCCACCTCCCACCAACCACCCGTAGCCCTGGGCAATCAATCACTCTGATTCAAAGTGACCCTCCCCGTTCCTCCTCCTTCTCCAGATAACCCCCCGAGTTGTTCAGGAGTGGTCGCTCTGAGTGGCTCTGAGTCCACGTGACCCGCTGCACGGGTCCTATGGGCAACCGCCCGGAGCTCTTGGTGCGGCCACTCAAGACCAAGCGACCCACCACGCTTCCCCTCCAGGCAGCCCCCCTGTGTTCAGGCGCTGTCACTTTAAGTCCAAACAACTCACCACTCGCCTTCTCCTCTGAGCAGCCGCCTGGAGCGCTAATGCAGTCACTGCGAGTCCAAACGACCCGCCGCGCTCCTCCTCCTCCTCCTACTCCTCCGGGCAGTCCCCGGGGTTCAGAAGTGGTCTGAGTCCAAACAGCTCGCCGCACAGCCCTCCTCTGGCAACCGCCTGAAGCTCTGGTGTAGTCACCCCGAATCCAAGCGGCCTCGTTCCTCTTCCTCCTCCTCGTCCTCAGGGCAGGCCCCGGGGTTCAGAAGCGTCGTTCTGAGTCCAAACAGCTCGCCGCGGAGCTTCTCCTCTGGCAACCGCCTGTAGCTCTGGTGCAGTCACTCCAAATCCAAGCGGCCACGCTCCTCCTCCTCCTCCTCAGGGCAGGCCCCGGTGTCCTGAGTCCACACAGCTCTCCTCGCCACTCCTCCCCTGGGCAGCCGCCGGAGCCCCAGTGGTTGCTCCGAGTCCCAGTGCTGTGCCGAGCGGCCTCCTTTACGGCGCTCCTAGTTGTCGGAGTTCACTGCTCCAGCGGGGGGAGGGGCGTCTCGCCGACAGCTCTACTTCACAGTTTCCTGCGTTCCGGGACCACTGTCCCATCCGGGACGCCTCCCCAATGGGAGAGACTCAACCAGCTACTTTGAGTTGGTCCCAAGTGTCTCAATATCTCCTCTTTTGAATCCTGAGTCCTGGAGCAACATGAAATGCAGCCACCCTCTAGGCCGCCATCTTGAAACCGAAATGCCTTTCTTTATCCCTTCTGACTAACTTTGGCTTGAAGTCCACCTTATCTGATATAAGGATGGAAACCTCTGCTTTTTTTACTGAGTCTGTGTATATGGTAGGTTTTTTTCTATCTTTTCATGTCTTTTTCTATGAGATGAGTCTCTTGAAGGCAGCATATTGTTGGGTCTTTCTTTTTAATCCAATCTGCCACTCTATGTCTTTTGCTTGATGTTTAGGCCATTAACAGTCAGGGTTATTATTCAGACATGATTTGTATTCCCAGTCATTTGGGCTTATTTTTGGTTTTTAACTTGACTTGGTTTCTCCTTTGATTGCTTTCTCCTTTAAGGTAGTTTCTCCCTTTGCTGACCTACATTGTTGTTTTTCATTTCCTCCTCATGGAATATTTTGCTGAGAATGTTGTGTAGTCCAGGCTTTCTATTTGTAAATTCTTTTTAACTTTTGTTTATCATGGAATGATTTTAGTTTGTCTTCAAATCTGAAGGTTAGTTTTGCTGGGTATAAGATTCTTGGTTGGCAACCATGTTCTTTCAGAGCTTGAAATACGTTGTTCCAGGCCCTTCTAGCTTTTAGGGTCAGGGCTGAGAAATCTGCTGATATCCATATTGGTTTCCCCCTATATAATCTGATGCTTTTCTCTCGCAGCCTTCAAAATCCTATCTTTATTTTGGATGTTAGGCATTTTCATTATAATGTGCCTTGGTGTGGATCTGTTGTGATTTTGTGCATTTGTGTTCTGTAAGCCTCTTGTATTTGATTTTCCATTTCATTCTTCAGGTTTGAGAAATTTTCTGATATTTCGTTGAATAGGTTGTTCATTCCTTTGGTTTGTTTCTCTGTGCCTTTCTCAATCCCAAAAATTCTTAAATTTGGTCTTTTCATGATAATCCCATAGTTCTTTGAGATTCTGTTCATAATTTCCTACCATCTTCTCTGTTTGGTCAACTTTATTTTAAGATTAAATATTTTGTCTTTATTGTCTGAGGTTCTGTCTTCCAAGTGATCTAGTATGTTGGTGATGCTTTTCATTGAGTTTTTTATTTGGTTTGTTTCCTTCATTTCAAGGATTTCTGTTTGTGTTTCTGTGTGTGTGTGTGTGTGTGTGTGTGTGTGTGTGTGTGTGTGTGTGTTTTCAGAATCTCTATCTCTTTGTTGAAATGGTCTTTTGCTTCCTGCAGTTGCTCTTTTAACTGCTTATTGGAGTGATCATTCATTGCCTGCATTTGCTCTCTTATCTCATCCTTTGCTTCACAAATCACCTTAATTATGTATATTCTGAGCTTCTTTTCTGACATTTCTTCTACCATGTTGTCATTGGATTCTGTTAATGTAGAATCTAGGTTTGTTTGGAACACTTTCTTCCCTTGTTTTTTCATGTTTTTCATGTATCTTCCTCTCTAGCAGTGCAGATCTAGGGTATTGCAGTTTCTTCCCTTTAGGCTTGTAGTGACCCTGAAGGTTTCCAAAACCTCTTCTTTAAAAGGGAGATCAATATTAGTAGCACCTAGTACAGACAATATGCATTCCTAAACCAAATACCCCTATGAAGATTTTAACAATATTGTAATAAACAGAGAGGATGCGTTCAATTGTTACTTACAATATAACAAATAGATTTGCAGTGAGGTCTGCAGTTTCTAATGGAGGACAAAGAGGACGGAGAGGGGTGTAAGATGTAACTGTTAATGGGATAAGAAAAAAGTATACAGAAGTTCTAGATCATAGGAAGAGTGAAAGTGTAATCAAAGGAAGTTGTTTGTTAGCATGAGAAAAGGGAGAAAGAGACTCTGAGGAAACAGGTAAACAAAATGAAAATAGAGTAAGAAAAATGAAGAAATAAAAACTTAAAAATTTTCAAAAAGGAGAAAAAAATCTACACTATAACAGTCATATACTATTCGAACCTCACAGTCTTCAGTAGCCTGATGCATGACAGGTACCTGACGATGAGCTTCTAGTCTCCAGCAAGCATCTCAGGATGGGAATTGCCCCACTTAAAGATGGTTGCTTCCACTTCCAGGATAATCCACAATAGCCACACTGGCTTCCAAACGTGATGGTAAATGGGGAGCTGCAGCTCAGGGTATGGGCGCTGAGTCTGTGGGATGTGGTTGGTCAGGCCATGGGTTCTGGAGGTGTGGGGCACAGTTGGTTAGGCTGAAGGGGTCCTGGAGGCAGAGCATGGTGGTTGGCCTGGGGTTCCTGCTGTCCAGGCTGTTGTCCCAAGATAGTAGCAGCCAAGTGTAACCAAATCTGTGGGTACTGTGACAGTGGACTTGCAGGCAAGAGCAGGCAGCTGGTGATCTGCTGGTGGTCTGCGGGTGTTCTGCAGGCTATCGGAGGACAATCGGCAGGTGGACCTCGGGAAGTGGGTGATGGATAGATGAAAAGCAGGCGATGGAAAAGCAGGCGATGGGCAGGCAAGAGGCAGGCAAATGGACAAATGGCAGATGATAGGTGGCAGTCAGTCAATAGTTATGTTTCATTTGCCTTCACTTTACTGGAGATAAATGAATAAAAACAGGCATAGCCCCTGCCTTCATAGAATTTTGAAGTAGAAATATATTAATCAATAGTAATGCTAGTATAAAACTGATCTGAGGAAACTAAGGAGCATTATGTGGTCCTTTGTGAGCCTGTAATGGTGTCTTACTTCATGAAGGAGGTCAGGGAAGAGTTCCCCTCAGCAGGCTTTCATGTTAAAATGAATTTTTGAAAAATGCAGATGAGTGCAGTAAACTTGGTAAAAAACAAAAACAAAAAAAAACAGCGTAAAGCTATACAGACAATGGTTTATGCAAAGCCCCTGCAACCAAAGGAAAAATGGTGAGTATAAGGACCTTGCACAGAAGAGTAGGGGAAGGCATGAAAACAGAAAAAGCAAAGTTCACAGGCCACTGAGACATTCCCATCTAAGTAAGACCATGAAATTAATAAGCATATTAGTCTACAAATCTTTAGGAATATTTTGCTGATTTTTTATTGTACCTTTCATAATATCAAAAATGGATAAATTGTCTTTTTCAAACTTTTCCTGTACCTGTTTCTTTTAATTTTTTTTTTCTTGTTTTAACCTAGCATTAGGAAACCTGAGATAAAAAACTTCTAGTAAATATCCTTGATATCTGCCGGTGTCCTGCTGCTGTATTTTAAATAAAGGTAACTCACCCATCAGGCATTTTTAAGAAGAAACCAAATAGACATTATTCTCTTGATATATAGGGTTGGATGTGTCCAGAGCCTGCATCAGAAAGGAGGACCTTGGTATATTTTGAACATAAATCATTTACTAAATTGTGCAAGGAGCATGATGGAGAACTTACTGGAGAAGAAGAAAACAGTGCAAATGCACTAGAACGGAAGAGTGACAACCCCCTAGATATAGCTGTAACCAGGCTGGCTGATTTGGAGCGGAACATTGAAAGAAGGTATCTGAAGAGCCCCTTAAGTACCACCATTCAGATCAAACTGGATAATGTGGGCACAGTTACTGTCCCTGCTCCTGCACCATCCATTAGTGGTGATGGTGACGGGTAGGTTATTGAGATTAACTTGAAAAATTATTGTGCTTCTTTGCTAATTGGAGCCTATTTTCTATTGCCTGTTATCTATGTATCTCTTGTATGTCTGTGATCCATATGGATCATGCTATTGCATGGTGCTTTGTAAAAACATTTTTTTTTGTTATGTGCATTGATAATCCTGCAAAGTGATCTTACATTTACCTGGTTGTGACTAAGCTTTGAGGCACGTAGCCACAGTCTGTGCACTACATCAAATTTAGTTGCTTAAACTTTATACTATTGGCTGTTACATGTTTTTGTCTCATTGCTTGGCTTTCAGTGTGATGATTGTTTCACATTCAGTAATCATAAATGTGGACATGACCTACTTAATTTTTCTATATTTCAATGCAGAATTGAAGAGGATATTGCTCCAGGGCTCAGGGTATGGAGAAGGGCATATCAGAAGCTCGCAGTGCTGCACAGGTAGCTCTGTGCATTCAGCAATTACAGAAATCAATAGCATGGGAAAAATCAATTATGAAAGTTGTAAGTGTTTTTATTTAAGAAATACTATAACTAATTTACTTTGTCCTGTTTTTTTCCAACCCTCCAGATCTTTAATTTTACATTAGCTATTGTCACAGTAATTTATAATGTATTTGAGAGTTTGTCTAATTCTTAAATACCATATAATCTAATACTTTCTTCCTTACCTTGAGTTTTTTGAAGGAATCTACCAAATTTGTTACTTTTTTGTTTTTAATCTTGCTTCTGCCTCCTTTCAATGTTGTTTATAATTCTAACTTAAGTTGTCTTCTACATTATGCTGGTATTACTCAGTTGTTAATCTAAATAATTTTGAAGGTTCTTTCAACAGGTTTCTAACTTTACCTGCTACTATTGCATTCCTAAAATGTTTTATTTTTTCTATCATTTTCATATCTTTAATGCTAAAAGTCCTCAGATAACGTAAATATAAATAAACAGCTTTATTTCAGCTATGATTTGCATCACATATGGTTATATGGAGAATAGATCTTTTTAGTCTTTCCTTCAGTGATTATAAACTGATTTTTCACCTTCTTTGGTATAAGCCCAATTAATTATTGTACTATAGTAGGCTTTTACTTTGTCACAGGCTCCAAATTGCTGTGTATCAAAATAAGAACTATAGAGCATATATTCTGGAGAGAGATTTATTTTTTTTAACTATGTACAAGTCTCCCTCTTGTCTTTATATGTGTCAATATATAGACATTTAACATTTCACATTGCTTTTGAACTTGCTTTAAAATTTAAACATTTGAAATTTGTTTTCATGAATGGTTAAAGTAAAATCCTTTACTTAAAATAGTCATTCCCCAAAGAAAAGATCCTTAAATAATGTATCATTCTTTAATTCATTTTAGCTCTATGCTTAGACTTACTCAAGTCCTTATGTATTTTATTACAGATACGTTTTTCTCTGTGGGTTTTGTTTTGTTTTGTTTACTCCTTCCTACAATGTGTATGGAATTTGAATTGCCATTTGTACCAGTATGCTCAAATTTAGGCCTTTCTCAACCAGATTAGAATTCACTTAAGTTTAAGATATTGTTCAGCATTTATACAAGGTAAAATATTTTTCCTTCTAAAAAGTATTAAACAAGTTTTAAAGTCACCTTGACAAGTGTATTTGCTGAATATAGGTGATAGTGATCAAAAAAGATTAGAGTTTTACATCAAAATTTGTACAGTTATTTTTCTTATCCACACAAAAATATCATATGATATGGTCATTTTTGCTGTAAACGTAATCAAATAAATCTGTTTCAAAATTGTACCACAATCTCTTTATATTATTATACTTTCTACAATCTAAAGCTTTCATTCAGTTTTCACAAATTCATTAACCTTTACCATGTTATTAATATGCATTTATCATCATTTAACTCGTATCTCATATTTCTTCAGTTATTTAAAAAATATCTAATAATACTTTATTTTAATCTGGTGCTTGTAGTTCAGTGAAAGCCAAGGCCTTGGGTTTGATTCCCCAGTACTTGCAAAAAGATACATAGAATGGATGGGTGGATGGATGGATGGATGGATGGATGGATGGATGGATAGATAGATAGATAAAAACATTATTTTCTATGAAACTACCTTTAAAAGAAGGTGAGAATTTCATATTCAAAGATTAACAAGGACAGGTGCAGTGGTGCACACCTGTAACACCAGCAACTTTGGAGGCGAAAGCAGGAGGATGGCAAAAGTTTAAGGCTAGCTTAAGCAGTTCAGTGAAACCCTGTCTCAAAATAAAATAAAAAGGATTGGGGATATATCTCAGTGATAGAGCACCCCTGGGTTCAATCCCAGTGCAAAAGAAAAAAAATTAATAAGCACTATATAACCTTTAATTAGAGAGGTAATAGTGACTATAATAGTGTTCATAATAAATCCAAAACATGTTGGTGTGTTCAGTACCTTTAGCAGTGCTCTCTTGTCCAGAGACCTAGCTTACCAGGAAAGAGGAAGCTGTCAGTTTGCTGCCAGATAATTCTCTGCCCACAATATTCTATTGTTGATGTTAATAATAGGCAATATCCACTGTTTTTAAATCTAGCAACCAAAGTAGTTAACCAAATATTAATACATTTTTCTCTAACATTGTCGGTTGTTACTATGATTTTCAAAACTGTTATGTGTTAATGTCACTCTTTAATATCAAAATTATTTTTAAATCACAATTTGAGATCTAGAACATACTTTGCATTTTTAATTATTGTAGAAAGCAGAATTGACTCATGTTCATTAAATCTGATTTTTTAATAGTTATAGGGAGTTTAATATAATATTCCAAATTTTATTTTCTCAATCAATATGTCTACAATATAAATTTTAAAGATGTAACTCATTTTGCAAATAAAAAACCCCATCTTATGGTATTTAGTGATGTAGTATTAGGAAAGTTCATAAAAAATATTATTGAAATATGAAACTCAACTGCTTTTGCTCTTAATATACATGCCAATTTTAATATCACATATACAGTAAATGTATTGGATAGATATTGTTACTTTGGGTAGTAAGTATTTTGGTAAGTTTCTTAAACTATCTTTGTTAATGTGTATTGAGTTATATAAGACTATTTTGGACTTTCCCAGACAGATATAATTTATTAATAATTAAACTAAGTTTGAACAGTTAAACACTTTGTTTCTAAGGTGATTTAAATACTTAACTTCAAATTAATATAAATGAATTTCAGCTTAAATGTTTTCATTTTTTAAAATATTAATTGCAGGACACTTTCTACTATAACTAGAATTTGAACTAAATATCAAAAAATTTAGTACTTACTAACTTTTCTTCTTTTCCTTGTGAAACTTGCTATACAAAATATGTATGCATGGAAAAACTCTCTTAATAATATAAGACATTTTTCAATAAAGAAGAAATTGTTGTTTTGGGTTGTAGAAAACAAATCATGATTTCTTAAATTCATTAGTGTATTCTATCTGTATGTTCCTTAGAAATCATTTTCTAAAATTCATTTTCTACACTTCTGGCACATATTTCTTTTTTTTTAAATTTTTTTAGAAGGTTGTAGACATTTATTTTATTCATTTATTTATATGTGGTGCTAAGGATTGAACCCCAGTGCCTCACTCATGCTAGACAAGCTCTGTACCACTGAGCCACAACCCCAAGCCCCCTAACCCAAATTTCATTTGAGTCAATTTTATAGCTTTCCTGGTTCGGACACAGTTTTTAGTCAATCACAAAACATAGGTGAATAATTTAGTCAAGGCTAGGAATATCTTTTATTATTATATATAATTATATACTAACAAGTTTCTTGATCTTAAAAATTAACTCTTATTTCTTTCTCAGAATATTCATGAGGATGCTAAGATAAGCAAAAGATGAAACATATTTTAAAAACACCATGTATTAAAGCTATTCATTGCTTTATGTGCTCTAATGTCATGTTAATTATTTCATATGTTAATGTATACATGCTTCTGAAGTGTGTGCAGGCATTCAACCTCTAGCTTTGTTCTTTGCAGTGTACCTGAATGTGCATTGACCCCCCAATAGAACTGCTCACCCCATCATTGGTCCATAATCTGTGAGAGATACATAGATGTGTATGGCTATTGTATATTTGTTAGCAAGCGGAATGTTTATTACTAATATAAATTAGAAATTATGGTGTGTATAACATCCCAGTAACTATTATTCCATAGCAAAGGGTTAATTCTAAATGATTTTTCATGTATTATAGTACTGCCAAATCTGTCGTAAAGGAGATAATGAAGAACTGCTTCTCCTTTGTGATGGCTGTGACAAAGGCTGTCATACTTACTGCCATAGACCCAAGATTACAACTATACCAGATGGGGACTGGTTTTGTCCAACTTGCATTGCTAAGGTGAGATCAATCTAGAACTAAACTTTTTAATTACCAGTTCAAAATGCGGACTTTTATGGCAATTTGTTTTATGAGGTATAATTCACATACCATAAATTCACCTTTTTAACAATTCAGTGGTTTTTATTGTACTCACAAAGTTATACAAACACCACCACTAATTTCAGAACATTTTCATAACCCCATAAAGAACCCTTTGTACCCATTAGTAGGAACTTCCAATCCCCTTCTACCCCTGGTATTTGCAACCCCTAACCTGTTTTTTATGGATTTATCTATTCTGGTCACTATATATAAACTTAATCATATACTATATGGCCTCTAGTGTCGGCTTCTTTTACTTATCACAATGTTTTTAAAGTTCATCGATGACTTACTTCCTTTTTGGACACAAGAAATATCAATTGTGTGGATTTTTCTACATTTTGTTTATCCATTCATCAGCTGATGGACGTCTGAGTTTTCTACCTATGGTATTAGGAATAGGGTTGTTAGGAACACTCACAAACAAGTTTTTGCTTGAATATATGTTTTTGGTTCTTTTAGGTATAAACCTAAAGTAGAATCGTTAGGTCATATGGTAGTAAGTATCTGTGTTTTAAGTCATTTTCCATGTGAAATAGAAACCTGTGAATTCTCATACCAATTAAAAGCAATATGATAAAATAGAAAGAAATGAGTTGGAAATTAAAAGGTAAAGGAGTAAGAAATTAAATGGATCAGCATATATTCGAGTTCAGATTTTTTGCTAGGTGTTCTCTACCCCAGTAACTGTTCCCCAAGTTTAAGCTATTGACTGCTGCCTCTCCAAAAACTGGAGTCCAAACTTCCATTTCTCTACTGCCTTCTTTCTTTCCAGTTCACTCCCTCTAGTTCTCCTGTAATCCTTTGATCTCACTAGGACCTTCAATGTATTTATCTTAAGACTTTTTCACTATCTATGCCTTCATGTTCTCTCTTTCCACCTAATCTGACTTACGTCAGTATTCCATTATCATAATCCACATATTTCATTATTATAATCATTGAATATACTGTTTGGTCCTTTGCCTCTCTCTCTCACTTGATGAAATAAACTATCATTTTGGTTGTCCAACTCTGTCTTTTTTAGCACCTATCAGCTCTTAAGAATAATGCTAATATGAACATTCACACACTTTGCATGAAAACATGAGCAAATGTGGCTATGGAAAGTGTTCTGCCCTTTAAATTCAAAGCGCTAATCAGGCCTTTAATAATGTCTGATGATTTATCTCCAGTTTTGTTCCTTCCATTCATACTGAGATAATGACCTTATTCTTATTCCACTGAGAAAATGGAATCCTTTAGAAGAAACCACATCTATCATCCTTCAGCATGGGGGCTCACATCCTTACCTTCTCTCCTGTTGCCTTGAGCTTCTGGTGCTCCTAACTAAGCTGGTCCCCTTACTCATGTCTCAGGGCCCATCCCTCTGACCTTCTTAAGAACATTACTCCAGCAGTTCTCCCTTCTCTGCACCATCAGTTTCTCCTCCACCTGGTTCATCTCACCATCCTACTGACATGCTACTTTTTCTCTCATCTTAAGAAGAACTCTCTTCTGATTTCACTTCTCCCATGATCCACGTCTCCTATCTTTTTCATTCCCTTTACCCAGAAAAATTCTTGGAAAGTTTTCTGTTCTGGTTCCCCCCAATTTCTACACTTGATCTTAGCCAATTGGCCAAGGAGCAATGCCCCAATTTCTAACCCCAGTTCACTCTTGAACTTATTCTAGTCACCTCCACAGTTTCTCCAAAATTGCTCTTATCATGACCACAAAGATTTATACGTTGCTCAGTCTAGTGAGCAATGTATAAATCTAGTTTAGCTCTTAGCTTATTTGACCAGTCAGTTACATGTTAATAGAGTTGAACAGTCCATCCTTGAAACACTTTTTTTTCACTAAGCTTCTCAGATTCCATACACACCTGGTTTTCTTCCTCCTTTTGTTCTTTCTCTACCTTTGCTGATTTTTTTCTCACTTCCTTGATCTGATCTCAACTTTGGGGTTATCTTTGAAATCATATCTGCTTTATAGGAATTTGGGAGGATAAAATAAGATCATGAATAAGAAAGTATTTTATAAATGTAGAGTTTTTTATAATAAAACTTTATTATTATATTTTAGACCATGTTTTACAAGGGGTCCTGAATGGCATCTTATTCAATAATAGTTATTTTGACTTTTCGTTACTTGATCATTTTTGTCATGTATAGTTTAAATGTAGTTCAACAGTAATCCTCACTGTTTGTATATAAATTACTTTTAGCTTCAGAACTGCCAAGTTATAGAAAATTTATCTAATATTTTATGTATTACTAACAGATAAATGTTTTTAAGTCTTGGTGGTATCACTTAGTAAGCTATTGGATGATTTTTTTTCAATAAATTTTCTTAGATTTCTGGCTATCATTCAGAGTGAACTTGAGGCATATTATCCAAATCTTGGTATAAATGCAGCTTTCTAGCCTTTTGCTTTTTTGTTCTTGTTTTTGTCTTTCAAATGCAGTGACCTAGACATTATGTTTCTTAGAACAACAAAAAATATTCCAAACATTTATTTTTGATGTGTGAGGAAAAGTTAATTTAAAAAAATCTTTCCATTTAATTCATAATTAAGTACAAATATTTATATATTTCTTACCCTCAAATGGTTATTTCTGCCTACATCATGGTTAAATATTTTTATGCTTTCTATGTATTTATTTATGTATGTATAAATGTGATCACAGGATCATGGAATCAAAGGACATGTGTATTCATATACGTATATACACTCACAAATGCACACATACAGACTCATGTACTGGAAGTTTCAAACTATAGTGCCTACAAAAGCCAAGTAAATAGCAGAAGAGTTTATTGGACCCTTAGTGGGCACTTTGGCAGTCATGTCCCCATTTAAATATGATAATCATCACTCATCTCCCACCATTTTTATCATGTAGAAATGTGAGCCCAGTCTTACAGGATCTTCTCATAATTTGACAGAAGTCAAGATTATGGATTTTTATGCATATCCTCCCAATATTAATGTTGAAAAATCAGAATTTTATAAGCATTCTATGAGCCAAATAGCATATGCTGTGGACTATTTCACCTTGAGTCATCATTTCACAACTTCTGCTATATAAATATACAAATAAAAAAGATATGCACCTTTGAACACTTAATTTGATAGATTTTGCCTAAGACCTATTGAAGTTCCTCTTTGAATTTGGGCTCTAGCAAGAAAGGAAAGGAAGGAACCTCTATCTAAGAACAGTTGTATTATGCTCTAAAGAGTCCTTTTTCCAGCTTTAATCTTTCTCTACTACTGGTGATAAGTTCTTTTTTTTTTTAATATTTTTCAGTTGTAAATGGACACAATATCTTTTCATGTGCAAACCCAGTGCCTCACACATGTGAGACAATTACTCTATCACTGAGCTACATACAGTCCCAGCCCTGGTAATAAATTCTATAGCACCAAAGATGGATCAGCATCTTCAAGCTTTAAGAATTCTTCAGATACATAGGCTTTTCAGCTTTTTAATAAAGTTTTACCTTACATTATGGGAGAAATTGACAGCTCTCTTTTGAAAATAATAGATTTTTTTTAAATAAATAATAGTTTTTTTTAATACCACATTTACTTTTTTAAAATTCTAGGCAAGTGGTCAAACTGTAAAAATCAAAAAACTTAATGTTAAAGGAAAAAAGACTAATGAGTCGAAGAAAGGCAAGAAAGTAACTTTAACAGGAGACACTGAAGATGAAGACTCTGCATCAACAAGTAGTTCTCTAAAAAGAGGAAACAAAGACCTCAAAAAAAGAAAAATGGAAGAAAACACTTCTATTAACTTATCAAAACAAGAAAGTTTTTCTTCTGTTAAGAAACCTAAAAGAGATGATTCTAAGGACCTAGCTCTTTGCAGGTATTATTTCAATTCTCATGTATTTTATAACATCCCATTTTATTTGTTTAGAAACATTTTTACCACACTGAAGATTACTTTCTAAAATTTTGTAAACAGAAAAATATATAGTATAAGTGTAAGCATATATTATCTTTTTAAATATATTTGCAATGAGTTATTACTTGAAAGATAACAGAAAGAGACTGGGTATAGGGGCACACCCTTGTAATCCCAGTGGCTTGCGAGGCTGAGGCAGGAGGATTACAAGTCCAAAGCCAGCCTCATCAGCTTAGTGAGGTCCTAAGCAACTCAGCAAGACCCTGTCTCTAAATAAAATAGAAAAAAAGGCAGGGATGTGGCTCAGTGGTTAAGTGTGTTAAATCCATGGTACCAAAACAAACAAACAAAAAGAAAAGAAAGATAATTTTTAATATAAACATAAATCTAAAGTACAGATACTGATTGTAAATATTATTTTCTTTAGTATGATCCTGACTGAAATGGAAACTCATGAGGATGCTTGGCCTTTCCTACTTCCTGTAAACTTGAAACTTGTACCTGGTTATAAGAAAGTTATTAAGAAACCTATGGATTTTTCCACAATTAGAGAGAAACTGAGTAATGGACAGTAAGTAAATCATTTCAATTCAATAAATATTTATCAAATGCCCTAGTGAGTCAAAGACATTTTAATTAATAACAAAGATACAGGTCCCACCTAGGGTATGTGTATGTGTGTTGGACTAGAGTAGTTAGGTATGGTAAACAAGTCAATTAAGATTATTTAAGGAGTTAAAAGCAGCATGATGAACCTGTTTTTGACATTTGGAGAGCACCAAATGCTCTAGGGGGGTAAGGAAGGTATCAAAGGAACCTCTCAAAGGAAGTAACATATAAACTAGAGCTTGTATTGGACATCAGTAGAATATTATCACCACTTCATGTGGATTTAACAAATTAATATTTCATATTCTTGCCATACAGAAATAAATCACCACTGGAAATTCTAAAAATTAAAAGTGTTATAAATTGTTGGAGAATATTGAAAATCCATTTATTAGATGTAAAAGAAAATCTTCTCTTTTCTTCCATGTTCTGCTTGCAGTCTCTCCCCCAAATAAAGTGACTTCCTAGCCACAGTTAATGATCTTTGTTAGGCCATCTCAAAATTGTGCCAGAGATTGACCACTGTCAGTGTAATTTGAATAGTTCAGAACCGTGTTCCACTTTGGAGCTACAAAAATGATGATGTTCACTTGCAGAACAAAGGCATTCCATGTAAGAATGACCAGGATCCCCAGAGCTGTATTCTTTTCCCTATTTTTCCCTTGCTTTCTATATTCCTACATACCAGCTTAGCTTAATGTGGACTATGCCCATTACTTCAGGTAAAGTCAGAAAAATTATGTAGAAATAAGGAAATACACATTGAAAGAATAACTGTACTATATATTTCAATTATATTATTTTGTTGTTATACCATATGTTGTTTAGTTTTTCCATAACATTCTTCTGGTGAATATCACTATGCTTGTTGATTTATATTCCATTTAGAAAAATTGAGTAGAATTTAAAACATTCAGTGTCCCTCTCACATTAAGTGATTTGCTGAATTGAACAAATGACTGCAGTTTTTTATTTTGAGGACAGAATAACTGTTTTTCAAAGAATTATATTTACTTTGTTTTACCTTTTAAAAAATTACCGAAGGGAAATTCCCAAACATAGGAAACATTGAAAACCATTAAATTTATTGGTTTTAAGATGAACCAAAAAGCAGAAACGTTGTCTAGAGATGACTTTTTTCTGTCTGCCAAAAAGTCAGATGTGGTAAGTGGTAGCACAGTGGAATTTATAACTAACACAGCCAGGTCAGAGATCTACACATGAAAACTTTACAAGTGTTTAACTCTTGATGCATGATCTTCCAATTCCTGAATGGAAGATCGGCCTAAAACTCAAAAACCCCCAAACAAATAGGTATAGAAATTGACACAAAATAACCAAAAAGCCTACAAAATCAGAGTTTGCTTTTGAGAATGAGTCCTGGTGAATGCAAGAAGTCCCTATAGAAGAAGAAGAAGAGGAAACAATTTATATAATCCTGTTTGTAATCACAGCTATGTGAGAGGTAAAATTCTGTGGATTCAGGCTCTCCTAACTTCATATTGTTCAATTAAACCCAAAGTAATGAGTTGGAACCAAAACCCAAACTATTTCAAAATTTTAGACTGTTCATAGAACACAAGGAAGGAAATATCTGCTTCAACAAATCTTTCTGGGTTCTGTCTGCTTTCCTATCCTTTTCTTTAAAAAAAGGCACAAATAGAGTATGTACTCTTTTTAACTAGGATCTTACCTGTAATTCTCTCCTGGATTTTGGTCTCCTTAACATTAATCATTAACCTTTTCTTACCATAAGAAAAAGTATTAAGGAGAGGAGTATTCCTCAAAGTAACTTTAAAATGTTGTATAAAATTAGTCCCACACATTGTATGATTCTGTTAGTATAAAATATCCAGAATAGGTAAATCTATAGAGACAGACTGGTACTTGCCAAGAATGGGGTGGGGGCGGAGAGCAACAGAAAATAACTGCTTAATGGTTTAAGGTTTCCTTCTGGAGTGATGATATTGTTTTGGAAATGGAAGTGATGGTAGCACAATGTCATGTCTATTAAATACTACTGAGTTATCCACTTCAAGATGACTAATTTTGTGTTATATAGACTTCTTTACCTCAATTTTTTTAAAAAGTAAATAATCCCAAGAAGAGGAAAATGAATGAAGTTACATAAGAGCTGACTTCAGTCTTCTTGAGCATATTAGAAAGAAATTTTGTCAGTATTGCACATATTAGAAAGAGGGAGTAAAAGTTCGTAAAAGATATTTTATGAAAGAAATAGAAAGCCACTTTTACATGACTTCAAAGCTTTAGTGGCTCATAGGATATTTGTAATGGTTAAATTATTTTAGTATCCATTTGGTGTAGTTTATAATTCATAAAACATTTGAATTTCCAAAAGCCTTCTTCCAAAATGTGTTAAATTGGCCTGAGTTGGCTTGAAATGACCACTTTCTCACTAGTAAGTTTAGGCAGATACATTTACTTTACTGCTCTCCTCTCTGTATTCTTGCAGAGAAATAGAATTGAGCTTATCCCACCAGAAAAGCACTGAGGCCATAGAACCTCTTTTTTCTTTTTTTATATATATACTTTTTTGTTTTTAGTTGTTGATGGACCCTTATTTTATTTATGTATTTTTATGTGGTGCTGAGGATCAAACCCACTGCCTCACACGTGCTAGGCAAAGGCTCTACCTCTGAGTTATAACCCCAGTCCCATAGTACCTCTTTCTTATTGGAAGGCAGTTGCTCATTATATTATCTCTGGTAAAGAGAGAGCACATAGTTTTTTTTGCTTGTTTTGGTTCATCATATAATATTCCACCTTACCTGTTTGGGCAAACCATGGATAATAGTATGTTTTTTCTTATACCTACACATCACAAAAAAGTTTAAGTTATAAATTAGACACTAAGAAATCAACAATAATAGAACAATTTTAACAACATACTATAATAGAAGTAGTTATGTTAATGTGCACTTTTTTAATGTTTTAACATTTTTGACCATAGCTAACTGAAACCACAGAAAGTGAAACTGTATGGTAGTGGGTGTGGGTGTGTGCCCTGGTGGTTCTGAGCAAAAGATCATATTTGAAGAGAGAAAAAGAGAAATGAGAAAGATTTAGCCCAGAGTAGCATATCCTAGAATTGTGCAGCATAAGAATCATTTACATAATTTTTCACTGCAATTGAACACATTTGAATGTGGATAATAGAATATACAAGTGATACTGTTGGTCAAAGGAATCAGTAAACTAGTCAGGTAGAAGTCCTGTAACAGAATTGTGACACAGGTCAAACAGGAAGTGGGACATGGGGGAATTGCCAGTTTATTGAAAAATATCTTGATCTTAAGAGAAATACATTTTTTTAATTTTTTTCATTTAACATGTCTATAAATAAGTATAGTTCAGAACATATGACATTTTTAAGTGTTGTATTCATAAGAGGATATTATATATTTTTGTATCAATTTAAATACAGTTATCCTAATCTTTTTCCTTTCAGTTTTCTTCTTTTTTTTTTTTAACCACTTCATTTGCTTACAAAACAAAACCAATGAAACCAATCTCTAATTATGTGTTTTCTTACAGGTATCCAAACCTTGAAACCTTTGCTGTAGATGTCAGGCTTGTTTTTGACAACTGTGAAACATTTAATGAAGATGATTCTGATATAGGCAGAGCTGGCCACAGTATGAGGAAATATTTTGAAAAAAAATGGACAGATACTTTCAAAGTGAGCTGAAGTAATAATACTCTATTTTTTTTTCCTTTTAAACAAAGACAAATGAGACCAGCAATGTGAACTGTATTTACATAAACGTGCAAGGCACATACAAAATGACTTTTTTTTTCCTTAAGATAAGTATCAGAAAGTATCAGAAGAAGATACCATTTTTAAAGGCTTCACTCCTATGACGACCAAGACCCTTGGTTATTGGTTTGTGTGATTTATCAGCTAATTTAGGTAGAACAGGGAAGCACACCCAAAGAATTTTCAAAGGAAAGGGTGTTATAGTGCAATAGCAATTAAAATATATCAAATCGCACTGAATATTCAACACCAGAGCTCTAATGTGGGAAATGGTTCTCCTTTCCCTCTCAATAAATATCTATTTTTCATTTTTTTACTTTGTAGTTTATTTTTTAGTGAATGTATTTAATTTTATGAATTATTTATGATTAATCCACATCCAGAATCTTCGTTTTCTGTGAAAAGGAAGAACTAGAAAATTGCTTTAAATCTTGAAAATACAACAAGGAATGTTTTAAAATATAAAACAAAGCCAAGTTAAACTGTTTACACTGATGTGCTATAAAAGCACCAAAAATAAACTTTACTGTAGAGTTACAAGTACATTTATATATATACATATATATATGTTGCTGCATCACTTGTGTAGTTAAATTGTATTTCAAGACAGTGAAAAAGATTGACATGTATATACTGTTCATTATTGTTTATATTAAGTCTTGTTTTAAATATGTATTATGTGTATATATTGTTTGCAGACATTATTGTTTATGCCTTAGAAGGACCGTAGCATTTTATTTTAGTCTGAAGGTGATGATAGCTGTACAGCTTGTACAGTAATTATCCTCTACCAACACTGTGGCGTCTCCCTAATCTTGGTAGTGCCTGCCTTTGAAACAGGGTGTAGGGGATATTAGTTTTCCATTTTTCTATTTTGTTATATAATTTTAAGCCACCAGGGCCTAAATTAAAGTATAATCATTTGTATCCATGTGGAATAAAATCGTGACAATTTCCTACACACACAGTATTTTTTCATAGAGACATTTCCCTCCCATTTGCCTTGCCTCAGAAATAAATTTAAAAGACATTTGTAACCACTGTGTTTTATCTACTGTGTGTTGTGGTGGCCTGTTGGAGGCAAATAGAGCAGAATTTTTTTTGTACTTATGTAAGAGTACTTGAAGTTTTATTTAAAATAAAATGTTGTGGAAAAGATAGCATTCTTTTTTTTAGGAGTGTTATTTTTCACTACGTGTGGCACGGATACAATAAAAAAATCTTTTACAAACTAGTTTTTTTTTTAGTTTTTATTAATGAACTTGAAATACGTTATTTTCAAAAAACCAGTGAATCTAAATTTTGATTTTTACAGTCCAAAGGAGGAGTAGCATGTGAAATGTGGTTCAGAGAGTGCTGGGCTGGGTGGAAGTAGATAGGTGTACATAGAGTCTCTGAACTTCATAAAGCTATAAACCTTTTTGGACCTTGTTTTATTTCTTGTTTCACATTTTCAATATGAAATACTAGGATATATTTTTAAAATCTTGTTCTGATATGAGAAATATCTCTATTGACACTGTCTTATTGATTCAGCTGTCAGTAAGAAAAATCGATCATATAAACTAGTGTAATAAGCCATGAGATACAAATTCAATCATTCAAGAAATACAGTCTGATGCCTTGCTGAGCCCTCTGCTGGACATCAGGGACTCATTGGTGACTTAAGACAGGCTCTGTCTTCTTGAAGTTTTCAGCCTTGTGAAGTAGACCTTAGGTAACATCCACTGCTTTTTTTATTTCCTTGCAGTGCTGGGTATCACCTGTGAACATTAGGCAAGTGCTCTTCACTGAGCTACATCCCCAGCTCAGCAATAGTCACCACTGCCATTTAATAGTGACAGGAAAATAGAAGTTTTGAAGAAAATATACCCTACTTTAAAATGCTTCAAAGTCAAGAGTAATTCCCAGAATTCCCAGATGGTTTGTGAAGACTAATATGAAAATCAGCTGTTTTTATATAAATATGTCTGTTTCAGTTAAGCAAATATTGCAGTGATGCCTTGAGGGGCTGGTGCTTAATCAAAAATAACCATGTGGAAAAGAGAACAAGGTGGCACTGTGAATAAAGTATCTGGGTTTTGTTTTTGTAGAACTTCAGGTACTATATGGGGTATTCTTCTTCATAAGGGGTTTTTTGTTTGTTTTGCCTTATGGGTCATACATGCTTATGTTAATTTATATTAGGTAATACATAAGAGGCTTGATAATAACATGTCTGGTGTTTGAAGGTCTTATAAATGAGAAAATGCTTGAACACATATATAAATAATTTTCTAAGAATAGTAATTTTCTTTTAAAAATAAATATCCCTGAGAAAAGGAAAGCTTGGTAAACACTGGCTACTCTGGATTGATACCTTCATTGTTGTAACTCAGGAGAGGTAACTGTTGAAGTAGTAGTGGATATCACCCCAAAAGCACTGTAGCTAGTTGACAGTTTTTACCATATGCCCATGGGTCACGTGTTGGGTCAATGACTCAGTGCTCTCATGGTGTCAAAGTTTGGGCTTATTATTCTCTTCGATTCTTTTTTTCACAAAACTTACATTTATTGAAAATAAACAAGAGAGGGGAGAGGGCAGAAGAGAAAATGGTCAGAAAAGTACAACATATAAGATTAAGAATTTTAAAATGTCTTATATTCTGCCCTAATGGCAACATACTAGCAACAAATGGTCATATTGCTTTCTACCATAAACTGAAGGGTATTTGAAACCAATATTATTGTTCTCCAGTTTAAAAAAAAAATCCTAATCCTCTGCTACCACAAAATTGCAAGTATTAAGATAAATTAGGCTTTAACTAGAACCTTTTCAATTTTAATCCTAGATGTCCTGTGATTTATTAAAAAAAAAAATAGCTGACCTTCAAATTTGGATTTAGATTGAAGGTAACCAAGGATGACCAATCAAATAATCTACTACTGTTAGACCCAGGAAGAAGGGAGAATCAGTATATAGCCAGTTTATTAATATTGAGTTGTTAGCAGCAGTGAAAATTAAACAGGTGGAAATTGATAGGTCCATCTAAACCTCAAATAAATTACTATAAATGTGAAGGTGATATTTTTCTCGTTTCAACTCCAAACTAAAATTTGTTACAATCTCTAATTTTTCTCAAATTTAGGAAGGATCTGATCTGTTTCGAATGTCTTGATGCATCCTCTGTGCTCCTCTTTTCATCCCCTGTACTGCATGTCTTTTCGGGACATTCAAAATCCTGTTCTTTCAGCCTTCTCTCATTAAACACGTTCTCAGCAAGAAAATCTGATATTTCATTTGCTTGTCGTTGTAAATTTAACTTGTAGGTGATTTCTCCCAAGATTATTTACATTTTAAATATCTCTATTTAAAAAATGGAAGAGATTTGTATTCTGTTAAAAGAATTTCATTCTAAGGAGATGAGAGGGAGTCGGGGCTGGCTCTGGTGACCAAAAGACCAGATTTAGCTGTTCATCCCAGACTAGTGGTGGAATGCAGCAAAGAAATTTTATTCTAGGTACAGCCACACTGGGAAGAAACAGGCTTCTACATCTTCAGCCCTGTCTTCTGGGTACTGATAAGAGCTTCAAGATTATGTAGGGAAGAAACAAAAGGAGGGGAGGGTTGGGGCATAGCAAGAGATATGTATAGCAATACCCCCTGTTTCACTCTTCCTGCTAAGGATTGCTTTAGCTATTCTGGGTTTCTTATTCTTCCAGATGAATTTCATAATTGCTTGCTCTATTTCTGTAAGGTACATCATTGGGATTTTAATTGGAATTGCATTGAATTTGTATAGCACTTTAGGTAGTATGGCCATTTTGACAATATTAATTCTTCCTATCCAAGAACATGGAAGATCTTTCCATCTTCTAAGGAGAATATCATGCTAAGTGAGATAAGCCAATCTCAAAAAGCCAAAGGACGAATGATATCGCTAATAAGTGGAGGATGACACATAATGGGGGGGAGGGAAGGGTTAGTGTTAGGGTTAGAGTTAGGGTTAGGGAGGGGGGCAAGTATGGAGGAAGGAAGTACTGTATAGAGGGTAAAGAGGGGTGGGAGGGGTGGGGGGAAGGGAAAAAATAATGAATCAAACAACATTATGATTACACAAATGGTATGCCTTTACGCCATGTACAAACAGAGAAACAACATGTATCCCATTTGTTTACAATTAAAAAAAAAAAAAGAGATATGTATAGTCAAGCAGTCTTGGTCAAACTGTGGTCTGGTTGGTCATTTTATCAGAATGACCATGTGGAGCCTAGTCAGCAATAAAAATGTTGCTGCTCTTTGGGGGGTAGTTTTGACTCTTATCAGAGAGATAAACATCTATGATAAGGAATCTTATCTGTTCCTGGAATCCAAGCTGACCTCAGGATAGAATAATACTCAGAAAGAATAAGTCAGAAAAGCAAGATGGAGTTAGCTTGGACAATGATTAATTTCTCTTTCAGATTTAGGGCAATGACTGGAGACTTCAAGATTTCACTCCAGTAGTGTGAAACAGGATGTTGTAAAAGGTGGTGATTGATTATGAAGTACCAGCAAATCCTGAACATATCTTAGTAATTCTTTTCTTTGTGTCTTTCAGCCTTGAAGTGGGAAGAGTACTAGCTTTTGACAAATACTCCTTAAATGATTAAGATGTCTATGTGCAGAGTTGAGCAGTAATCTAACCTAAAGTTTAAGGTAGGGAAGGATGCAGATGCAAGATAAAGGCAGAGATGTCAAGCTTAAAACCACTTTCAGTTGCCCATCAGGCATCTGCAGGCCCAATGAAGAGTCAGTGCTTATTTAGCAAAGGCAACCTCTAAGTTCGTGTTTTAGTATTTTATGAGAACTAAAATTTCTTTTTCATAGGGATTTAACCTATAAAAAAATACAGCATAGGGAAATGAGAAGAACCTTATCTGCTTGGAGTCTTGCTTTATTCAGTAAGATCTCTTAGATATGCTTGGATCATATTACAATTCTACCAGAAAAAAAAAAAGATTTTTCTTAAAACCCAAGTAATTCATGTAATTAATTACTCTCCTCAATTCATGGCATACTTTTCATATTGTTCTTGCCAAGCCCTCTTTATTTTTCATGGTTCTTTTTAAATGTTTATAGATGTTGATAGACCTTTATTTTATTCATTTATTCATATGTGATGCTGAGAATGAAACCCAGTGCCTCACACATGCTAGGCAAGCACTCTACCACTGAGCCACAACCCCATTGGCGTGGTGGGGGGGGTTCTCAGTCACATCCTATGTGGATGAGAAAAGGGTTAATAACTACTGGAGGATGATGTTGGCTGTTTATCAATCAATCACCCATAAACTTATTTACTCAATAAACACACAAGAGCAAATACTCTTTGTAAATGAGAGGGGGCATGACAGGTTTGGCCATATCAGCTCTGGCCTCTAACAACATGGAGTAACCCAACTCTCTTTTACTTATAGACACACAGGTAAAGGGATCCAAGACTGAGAGGAGCTTCTGTGATGAACAGCATAGGGTGGAGTTAGGGGAGCCATTCTCTTAAGTGGACTATTCCAGAAGGAGACAGGGAACCACTCCCACGCAGCACCACATGCTTCCTGGCAGTTCCGAGAAACCAGACATCTGCATCCCATGGCTCAACCTAGTCTGATTCTACTAAATAAAGATAACTTCTCATACCCCATCCCCTCCCCTTTTTTCTTGGTTCTTTACTTTCTCTCCAATTCCCTTTCCTCCATACATAACCATCTTTGTCTTTACAGCCAACCTTTTATGTATTTATTTAGCCATCTATGTGTCTTTAAATATGTATAGTGGGAGAAGTTATATAGTGGTTTTTAAAACACGCCAGTTGAATTATGCTATAAATCTTACTGTTTTTTATTGGGTTTTTTTTTGAGTTGAAAAATGTTACTTTTGATTGCTGCAAGGTATTCCCTCACAGTAATATCACAGTTTACTTACAAATTTCTCTAGAAATGAAAACCTAAATTGCCTACACATATGTGTCACTGCATATATGACTGGTATGACTGTTGTAATACATAACCCTGGATATGGAAGCCAGTTTCCAAGACAACCCCAAACATTCCTAGCCTTCTAATTTCATGTCCCACACTGTATAAGTTAGTCTGTTTAACTAACATTATCTGGCAGCGATGGCATGCAAATCCTAGATTGAGCCATAAATACATTGCTCATTCTACCATGTTGCTTGGATCAGTTGCTCTGGGTCAAGCCAACCACTATATTATAAGGACATTCTAGCAACCCTATGGAATAACCAGTCACTAGCACTAGTTTGCTAGCCATGGGACAGATGCATCTTAGAAGTGATCTTCAGCCAAGTCAAACATTCTGATGACTGAAGCCCCAACCAACATCTTGACTGCAACTTGAGAGACCCTGATGAGCCAGAAATTCCCAGCTAAGCTATTCCTGAATTCATAACCCACAGAAATTATGAGATAATAAATGTTTGTTGTTATAAGCCACTCAGTTTTGAGTAATTTGTTTTACACAATAGATAACTAATACACTGTGATCAGAGTTTCTCTAAGATCTATGTGTGGGGAGAATCCCTACATTGTTAGATGTGTGTACACTTAGCTTTCTGTGAGTTTGCCAATACTTCTATCCAGATAGACCACTGTACCAGTTTACACTCTCACTGGTAGTGTATTATGCAGCAGTGGCATTACTAGGGCCAACATTAATTTATGAGTCATTATAGCAAAAGCAGTATTTGAAAGTGTGGTAGATACGGACTTGGTGAAATTAAGGGTTAAAGGAAAAACTAATTTAGATCTTTTGGACCTTCACAAAAAAGAACTTTGCACCTTAGTTTTTAAATCCAGGGAGAGGCGGTGTCAAAATTAGTATCTGATTATCTCTTTGTATTTTCTCTTCCCATCATACACATGAAGATCATTTGGGTTGGTCTTACTGGGTGCATAAGAAATACATTATGGGGTACACTAAAAATTGTATGTAATTCATTCTTTTAAAAAATTTAAAATTAAAAAATTTAAATTTAGACAGTTTTTGAAACTAAGCAACAAGCTAAATTTTCTAAGAATACCTGTATTCTCCCTAAACATACACATTATGTCTAAAAAAATAATAATAATCTAATAATCATGGTAGTGGATATCAAAGAATGCATTTTAATTTTGCAGAAGAATTCAGTAGTGAATGATAAAGAGAAATGAGGCTTATATCGGTTTGGGAATAGAACTTGGGCTGAGGTGAAAGGAAAGTCCAGTAAGTTCCATAGGTCACCAAAAGTTAGTTGCATGACATGGGTTTGCATGGAGATAGTAAAAGGCCTTGAGAAGCTAGGTACTTATTCCTTCAATTCACAAAATGGTCTTACAACTATTTAAATTTTGCATCCAGCATTCATAATACACTTTTCTATATTCATTGTGCCAAATATCAATTCTTTTGAATATAAAAGTGACTTGAAACAAGTGCAAATTCTATTCAACCTTTAAAAATTATAAGGTAGCCAGGCATGGTGTCACACACCTGTAATTCCAGTTACTCATGAGGTTGATATGGGAGGATCGCAAGTTCCAGGGTGGCTTGGGCAACTTATCAAGAACCTGTATCAGGCTCGGGTTGTGGCTCTGTGGAGCTCGTGTCTAGCACATGTGAGGTGCTGGGTTTGATTCTCAGCACCACATAAAAATAAATAAATAAAATGGAGGTATTGTGTCTATCTACAATTAAAAAAAAAACTTTTAAAAAAGAAGCTGTATTAAAAAGGGCTGTGGTAGAGCAAAAAATAAATGATAAAAATCATTATGTAAATCTATTTAAATATTGTAGATTAAGTAAAAAAAAATTAAAAACTGATGTCTAGTATGATGTTCATGCCTATAATCCTGGGGCAGGATAATCACAAATTTGAAGCCAGCCTGAGCAATGTACTGAAACCTAGTCTCAAAAATTAAAAAAGGGCTACGGAGATGATTCTGACAGAGCTCTTGCCTAGCATGTGCAAGGTCCTGGGTTCAAGCCCCAGTAGCATGCACACACATACACAAAAAGTTATAGAATGTGCATTGTTTCTGTTAAAATATTTTTAATACAGGGCTGGGGTTGTGGCTCAGTGGTAGAGTGCTTGCCGAGCACGTGTAAGGTATTATGTCCATCTACAGCTAAAAAATTTTTTTAAATATTTTAATATGTATGTATGTTTAATGCACTTTTCATGGAAAAATTCCGAAGGAATGTTTAAATATTAGCTTTTTGGTTTAATGGAATTTAGGAAAACTCGTCATCTGTATATCTTAACATTTCTGCAACAAATGTACATTATTTGCTTTATTTTTAACATTTAAAATGCCTTTCACAACCAAGTATGATAAATATAGCTGATAGATAAAACTAGTGAAAAAAACTGAATAATGACATTTAAGAATTAAATATTGAAATATGACATTATGTATAATTGAGATGTGGTTTACTTTCAAATGTATTCACCTCAGTTAAATGCCTTTTTACTATACAGATATTTTTCAAAAGATAGTTTGATTGCCTATCTGTAGCTGTCTTGTGTCTGTTCCTTCCTTCTACTTTTTTTTAGATATTGGTTGTCCATATGTGTCAGGGAGTCAATTTTGATTAGTTAACTAACCATAGTAACTCCATTCTTCTTAAGAGTGATTGCTTAGAGAAGGCATGTGATACAATAGTGGGCAATGACACATGAGGAAGAGACTTCCAAGAAACTTCTGGAGAATTGATCAAAGGAGATCTTATGTCCAAAAGGAACATAACCACTCGTCTTTGAGGAAGGTTGTGGCCAGGGTGCTCAGAGCTGCTGTGGCCATCACTCAGTTGTGCAGTCCAACCTGAGACCAGACAAAGGTACCTCTGAGAATGGGAGAGATTTCTCAGAAGGGGGAAAGATGGAAAGAATTTGGGTTCTTTATGACACAAACTATCAAATTAATTAACCTTGGAACCACACTGCCTCTGAACATTTTGCTAGGTGAGATAATTTGTTCATTTTATTGTATAAGTCATTTATCTTGAAATCTTTTGTTTCAGATGAAAACTTTTTTTTTTTTTTTTTTTTTGTCTTGGGAGTTGAACCCAGGCTTGCTCTACCATTAAGCTACATTCCCAACCCTTCCTATTTCTTATTTTGAGACAGGACCTTGCTAATTTGCCCAGGCGGGGCTCAAACGTGTTAGCCTCCTGCCTCAGCCTTCTGAGCTCCTGGGATTACAGGTGTGTGCCACCATGACTGGCAGAAATTATAAATTTTGATGTAGTTCAGTTTAACTTTTTTTTTTTTTTGGTGCCTGTGATTTTGGTGTGATATCCAATGCCATGATATATTTGGTGTGCAAATCCAGTGCCATAATACCTTATTCCTGTGTTTTTTACCAAGAGTTTTATAATTTTAGCTCTCATGTTCAGATTTTGACATGGCACAAAGTGAGGGTCCAACCTCATTACTGTACATGTGGATGCCTTTCCAGCTTTCACCACACCAACTGCTACAAAAACTCCCTATTCTATTGATTGGCTTAAATTCCTTGTTGAAAGTCACTTGACCATATATGTGAGGGCCTATTTCTAGAGACTCTATTCCATTGGTCTATTTTCTTTTTTTTTTTTGTCAATTAAATTTTTTTTTTAATTTTATTGTAAACAAATGGGATACATGTTGTTTCTCTCTTTGTACATGGCGTAAAGGCATACCATTTGTGTAATCATAAATTTACATAGAGTAATGTTGTTTGATTCATTCTGTTATTTTTTCCCTTCCCCCCACCCCTCCCACCCCTCTTTTCCTTCTATACAGAGCTTCCTTCCTCCATACTTGCCCCCCTCCCTAACCCTAACTCTAACCCTAACACTAACCCTTCCCTCCCCCCATTATGTGTCATCATCCACTTATTAGCGATATCATTCTTCCTTTGGCTTTTTGAGATTGGCTTATGTCACTTAGCATGATATTCTCCAATTTCATCCATTTGCATTGGTCTATTTTCTATCTTAATCCTAGTACTACACTTTTTGATTACTGTGGCTTTGTAATGAATTTTAAAATCAGTTTAATCATCTTTTGCCAACCACTCTGCCATCATCGTTATCCTTTTGAAACCAGAACTTATTCTAACAGTTTCCTGCTAAATATGTATTTGTGTAGCATTAAAAGCTCTTTGAATATGATCATGGACTCTTTTCTTAGCCTGTCCTCCTACATAGCTCCATCCTCTCCTGTCTACACAGTTTATTCCTCTCACAAGGGTACCCAGAACATGGTATAAATTTTTCCTCCAAATCCTATATATCTATGTCTTCCCCTACTATTCTCCCTACTCTTCATAGTCAAGTGGCAGTTACTTTTTTCTCTGCGACCCTATAGCATGTGGTCACTGTCAGAGCCATCATTACATCTGTCATAATAAATTGTACACAGCATGTCTGCTTCTCTTCAGCAAACCTTGAGCTTCTTGGAGACCTTTCAAAGCATTTCTTAGTGCTTTCCCTGCTCACATCTGTCTACTGCAGTTAAACAAAGAAAGTGGCGTTAACATACATGAAGCACCATACTATTTAATGTGAAATATTGATCTTCAGAATAGTCCTATTGTGTAATTTCTATTGTTAGCCTTATTTTACGTGTAAGGAAACCAAGACTTATGTTTGGTTACACAGCTAGTTAGGTATCAGAACTAGAATTCAAACTAATGACCTGCTGGCTCCATGTGAATGTTGTTAACACTATTAAGCTATGAAACCACTGAAGAGGGATGGTTGGTTAGTGAAATCCAGTGTGACCCAGAGACTTACCTACTTTCTTCTGGGCCTGGAAATGATTTTATCAGGACCTTGAAGTTGATCAGACTCAGGGTTACTACTGATAGGTACCAATCTCACTCACTAATCAAATCATAAACCAGAATATAAACTAAATTATAATGGGAGGGATCTCTTTCCAGTGACTAAGGAACCATGTCTTAGTTTCCAATGCCCTGCTATCTGGGAAAGAAAATGAATCACCCGAAAGATGCCAGACAAGTCGACATAAAGAAAATGGGGCCAGGGGCAGTTCTGGGGCTTGAATTAGAGCAAATTATATTCCATGTTTTTGTGATCATGTCAAAAATATATCCTAATGTTATATATAACTAAAAAGGGTCAATTAGGAAAAAAGACAATGTAATGAATTGAGGTGTGTTTTTTCCAAACTTTGGTTAAGTTCAGGTGAACTCGTCCTTCTCCACAGTACAGCAAAGCTGATGACAACTCTACATCTGACAATTCCTAGGCTCTCTCCTGGACAAAGCCTATTAAATGGCACATTTTGTCCCTCAAACTCCCTCTTTGCTTAGTTAGTTCCATGATGCTTTACCAGTTTTTTTCCCGAGAAATTGTAATAGCTCAACTTTCTTATGACATTTTCTTGTTCTGCCTCTTTATGATTGTATCAGGCCATCTGATGGCATTTATGGAAATTTCCAAAACCCATGCTCTTGGTGTACGCTTAGAAATTCTTGTCATTTTGCGTGGATTGAATTGTTTTTCTTTCAAAGTTTCTGTGAGCAGCTAGAACTCACATTCCCTATAACTAGGGTGTGTGTTGTTATGGGCTGTGTATCAACCATTTTTGCTGGATGTATTACCTCATATTTTAAAATACCTGACATTTACTACATTGTCTGACATATTAATTAAAGATGGCCAGCAAAACTTTGCCAATAAAGTCTTCTCATCAAGGAAGATAAATCAGAAGAATGAGCCACACATTCTGTTTTTTGTTGTCATTTGTTTGATTTTGTGGTGCTTTTTTGATTTTCTTAGTGCTTTCCGTGCTCACATCTGTCTACTGCAGTTAAAGAAAGTTTGGAGATCAAACCCAGGGCTTACCAATGTTAAATAAGCACTCACTGAGGTACATCCCCTGCCCCAAGCCGCAGATTCTTAAAGTTACTACAAAATTGGGGTTGTAAATATCTTTTAGAAAGCAGCTGCACTGAAATAAATGTTTAAATGTTTAGTTTTTCAAAATGATTGCTTTGAAAAGACTAGTTTTGTACATATGTATTGGACCATGTTTCATGAAATATACAGTCATATTACTTTATAATCATATTTTGAAGGTTAATAATGCTCTGATAGAGTACATTTGTTTCCTGGGACATATTGAAGAGATTCGTGTTTATAATAAAGGGCTTAAGACATCCCAGATGAATTCAGTGGGTGAAAAAAGAATGGATTAATACAAAGTGAAACTTTGTTGTAATTCTCCAGATTGCTTTTCTCTGCTCTCTAACTTTGATCTCATTCCCTTTAAAGGAGCACAGCTTCTGCCATCTGGTATAGTCATTAATGCCATAAAATCAAATCCTTCCAGTTTCCCATCTTCCTGCCCACATGGTAGGACTGTATTTCCTATATCATTATGCTTGAGTGGGACCATGTGACAAGCTAGTTTAGGCCCAGGAGTTCTAAATGCAAGTATCAGGTGTCTACTTCTGGCCAGGCATTTAATTGTTCTCTTTTCCCTTGAGCACAGCAACTATTACTGTTCAAATGGCTCCTGTTCTGTTAGTCTAGGTTCCTGAGTAGGTACAATGAACAGAATTCCCTACCAATGGACATAGAGCATGAGCAAGAAATAAACCTATGTTGTTTTAAGTAACTGATATATTAGGTTCCATTATAACTGCATCGTATCTTAGGGTATCCTAACTGATACTCACAGACTAACTGCCAAACCTCTGGAATAGAAGGGGGAAAAAAGTGGACCTAGTAGGGTTTAATATCCTAGTGCTCTATATCATATCACTTAAGGGGTCCTAGAATGCACAATAGAGGAATATGTGATAAAAGATGAAGAGGATCTTAGAAAAGCAAGTAGATCAAACTGGAGTAATCTGTCATGGTCTGTAAAGACTGCAATATATTTCCCTAGGTTCAAAGGAAAGACATGTAATGATAAAAGACATGAATACACCAAGAAAAATGGAGGGGCTGGAGTGACTTTTGACCCAGTGAAACTCTGGTCCATTGCAAACTTGTGTGCATATACTATTATCTCCATATCTCCACTCAATATGTGATCCACCTAGAGCAGAGTGGTTAGGAGTGGTGGATTTTATTAATGAGTTTCAGGCAAAGCAGTGCTTAAGAGGGATTAAATGCCCACATGGAAAAAAATATAGAAAGATTGCAAATCAATGGCCTAACTTTCCACTAGAAAAAGAAGAACAAATAAACCTAAAGTAAACATAATGAAGGAAATAATGATTACAGGAAAAATTAATGAAACATAATACAAAAGAATGAAGAAAATCAGTAGAACCAAATCTGTTTCTTTGAAAAGATCAGCAAAACAGAAAGCTTTAGCTAGACTGACTGAGAAAAAGGTTTACATTACTAAAGTCAAATGAAAGAGGGTTAATGCTACTGATCTTACAGAAAAGAATTGTAAATGAATACTCTGAGCTGGGTGCAGTGGCTCACATTTATAATCCCAGTGATTTAGGAGGCTGAGGCAGGAGGAATGCAAGTTTGGGAAACTTAGTGACACCCTGTATCAAAATAAAAATTTTTTTAAAGGCTAGGGATGTAGCACCCTGGGCTTAATCCCCAGTACCAAAGGTAGATGGGAGTGAATACTGTGAACAAGTGAATGCCAACAGATTAGATAACTTAGGTGATAATGGACAAATTTCTAGAAGACACAAAGTTCGACAACTTCAGGAAGAAAAATAATCTTGAATAGAGCTACATAACAAGAAAAGATTGAATTAATAATGATTTTTAAACACCTATCACAGGGCTGGGGTTGTGGCTCAGTGGTAGAGCACTTGCCTAGCACATGTGAGGCACTGGGTTCGATTCTTAGCACTACACATAAATAAATAAAAATAAAGGTCCCTCAACACACACACAAAAAAAATTACTTTAAAAAAAAACTACCACAAAATAAAGCCCATATCCAACTGAATTTTGCCAAACATGTAAAGAATAACTAGTATCAATTATTCACGTATGATTAAAAAACATGCTCATATATATATATATATGAGCATGGTGGCACACACCTGTAATCTTCATGGGTCTGGACGCTCAGACAGGAGGATTTCAAGTTAAAGACCAGCCTCAGAACTTAGTGAGACCCTGTCTCTAAATAAGAAAAGGGCTGGGTATGTTGCTCAATGGTTAAGCACCACTGGTTTAAATCCCCACTACCATCCCCTCCTGTTAGATGATTGATAGATAGATAGATAGATAGATAGATAGATAGATAGATAGATAGATAGATAGATAGATAGAAGAAAGAAAGAAAGAAAGAAAGAAAGAAAGAAAGAAAGAAAGAAAGAAAGAAAGAAAGAAAGAAAGGACTAGAATACTTCCTGACTCATTTTATGGGGCAATATTATCAAAATGTTGAAAGAAAGGAAAGAAAGCTATGAACTAATATTTCTTATGAATAAAGGCACAAGAATCATCAACAAAATATCAGAAAACAGAATCCAGAAACACATAAAAAGAATTATAAACCATGACCAAAGTCGGATTTATACTAGGAATGCAAGATTGGCTTAATATCAAAGAAATCAATGAATTTAATGTGCTATATCAACAACAAGAACAAGACCCACACAATTCTCTAAATTGAGGTAGAAAAAAGTTGATAAAATCCAACTCTTTTTGATAAGATACTAAACAAAGTAGGAAAGAAAAAGACTTTCCCAACTCATTAAAGGATATTGGCAAAATGCCCACAGCCAACACCAATCTTAATGGCAGAAGACTCCTTGCTTTCCCCTTAATTTAACTGAAGAATTAACAGGATGTCCATTCACAGATTTCTGGTCATCATTGTACTGAATGCTCTAGCCAGACCAATTAGGAAAAAATAAGTAAATGAAAGGCATTCACACTGGAAAATAAAGATGATATGATCTTATGGAAAATCCTGAAGAATCTACAAAAACTATTTTAACTAAGAAACAAGTTCAGCAAGATTGTAGGATTTAAGGTCAATATTTAAAAATCAATTATATTTCTGTATACTAGTGATAAAATATCTGAAAATGAAATGAAAAAACAGTTTCATTGGCAAGAGCATCAAAAAGAATAATTAGAAATAAATAACAAAAGGATGTAAAAGTTTTGCTCTGAAAACTATAAAATGTGAACAGTAATTAAAGAACCTAAATAAATGGAAAGAAATACCATCTTCATGGATTAAAAGACAATATTGTTAATTAAGACAATAAATCCTCAGATTAGTCTATAGATTCAACATAATGCACATCAAAATCTCAGATGTCTTGTGTGTGTGTGTGTGTGTGTGTGTGTGTGTGTAAATCAATGAGCTATTCCTAATATTCAGACCAAAATGCAAGAGACCAGGAACAACCACATTTCGAAAGAAAATATTTTCATAAAGTTTGAGAGTCACATATTTCTATTTTCAAGACATGCTAAACACTACTATAATCATCACAATATGGTGGTGGCATAAGGTCAGGCATAAATCAATGAAACAGAATTAAGAGTGGAGAAATAAACAATAAACCATTGACTTTATGTCCAGTTGATTTTGAATATGATACCAAGACGATTCAATGACAGAAACAATATATTCAATTTGGAACAAGGCAGGGATGCCCTCTTTCACCACTTCTATTCAACATCGTTCTTGAGACTCTGGCCAGAGCAATTAGACAAACCAAAGAAATTAAAGGGATACAAATTGGAAAAGAAGAACTCAAACTATCCCTGTTCGCTGATGACATGATTATATATTTAGAGGAACCTGGAAATTCCACCAGAAAACTCTTAGAACTCATAAGTGAATTCAGTAAAGTAGCAGGTTACAAGATCAATGCTCATAAATCCAATGCATTTTTATACATAAGTGATGAATCTTCAGAAAGAGAAATTAGGAAAACTACCCCATTCACAATAGCCTCGAAAAAATAAAATACTTGGGAATCAATCTCACAAAAGAGGTGAAAGACCTCTACAATGAGAACTACAGAACACTAAAGAAAGAAATTAAAGAACACCTTAGAAGATGGAAAGATCTTCCATGTTCTTGGATAGGAAGAATTAATATTGTCAAAATGGCCATACTACCTAAAGTGCTATACAAATTCAATGCAATTCCAATTAAAATCCCAATGACGTACCTTACAGAAATAGAGCAAGCAATTATGAAATTCATCTGGAAGAATAAGAAACCCAGAATAGCTAAAGCAATCCTTAGCAGGAAGAGTGAAACAGGGGGTATTGCAATACCAGATCTTCAACTCTACTACAAAGCAATAGTAACCAAAACGGCATGGTATTGGTACCAAAATAGACAGGTAGATCAATGGTACAGAATAGAGGACATGGACACAAACCCAAATAAATACAATTTTCTCATACTAGACAAAGGGGACAAAAATATGCAATGGAGAAAAGATAGCCTCTTCAACAAATGGTGCTGGTAGAATTGGAAATCCATATGCAACAGAATGAAACTAAACCCATATCTCTCACCATGCACGAAACTAAACTCAAAATGGATTAAGGACCTCGGAATCAGGCCAGAGACCCTGCAGATTATAGAAGAAAAAGTAGGTCCAAATCTTCACCTTGTTGGTCTAGGATCAGACTTCCTTAACAGGACTCCCATAGCACAAGAAATAAAAGCTAGAATCAACAACTGGGATAGATTCAAACTAAAAAGCTTTCTCTCAGCAAAGGAAACTATCAGCAATGTGAAGAAAGAGCCTACAGAGTGGGAGAATATCTTTGCCAATCATACTTCAGATAGAGCACTAATCTCCAGAATCTATAAAGAACTCAAAAAACTCTACTCCAAGAATTCAAATAATCCAGTCGACAAATGGGCTAAGGAAATGAATAGACACTTCACAGAAGAAGATCTACAAGCAATCAACAAACATAGGGAAAAATGTTCAACATCTCTAGTAATAAGAGAAATGCAAATCAAAACCACCCTAAGATTCCATCTCACCCCAATTAGAATGGCGATTATCAAGAATACGAGCAACAACAGGTGTTGGCGAGGACGTGGGGAGAAAGGTACACTCTTACATTGCTGGTGGGGCTGCAAATTAGTGCAGCCACTCTGGAAAGCAGTGTGGAGATTCCTTAGAAAACTCGGAATGGACCCTCCATTTGACCCAGCTATCCCACTCCTTGGCCTATACCCAAAGGACTTAAAATCAGCATACTACAGAGACACAGCCACATCAATGTTCATAGCTGCTCAATTCACAATAGCCAGACTGTGGAACCAACCTAGATGCCCTTCAATTGATGAGTGGATAAAGAAACTGTGGTATATATATACAATGGAATATTACTCAGCCATAAAGAATGATAAAATTATGGCATTTGCAGGCAAATGGATGAAATTGGAGAATATCATGCTAAGTGAGATAAGCCAATCTCAAAAAGCCAAAGGACGAATGATATCGCTAATAAGTGGAGGATGACACATAATGGCGGGGAGGGAAGGGTTAGTGTTAGGGTTAGAGTTAGGGTTAGGGAGGGGGGCAAGTATGGAGGAAGGAAGGACTGTATAGAGGGAAAAGAGGGGTGGGAGGGGTGGGGGGAAGGGAAAAAAGAATGAATCAAACAACATTACTCTATGTAAATTTATGATGACACAAATGGTATGCCTTTGTGCCATGTACAAACAGAGAAACAACATGTATCCCATTTGTTTACAATAAAAAAATAAAGAAAGAAAGAAAAAATATATATTCAATAAATGGTGTGGAGATAACTGGACCTCACCCATGTACCTCACGTAAGAATCAACTCAAAATGGCTCACATGCCTAAATGTAAGATGTAGGACTATAAAACTAGAAGACTGCACAGGAATAAATGTCTGTTACCTCGAGTTAGGCTTCTTATATGCTGTACTAACATAAGTGACAAAAGAACAAAATACATAAATGAGACTTTTTGAGATTCTACTTCAGAAGTAGTAGGATAGCTATAAACAACAAAACAGCCAATAACAAGTTTATAAAGATGTGGAGAAACTGGAATTGCCATAGACCACTGATGGGATTGTAAAATAGCATAATTGTTTTGGAAAACAGTTTGGCAGTTCCTTAAAATGTTAACATATGTTCCATGTTTAATTTCTGTATGACCCAGAAATTGTACTCCTAGGTGTACACTCAAGAGAACTGAAAACACCAAAAACTTGCAAATGTTCATCGCAGCATTATTCATAACAGCTAAAAACTGGAAACAACTCACTTTTACAATGGAATGAAAACATGCTATAATTGAATAAACTTGAAAATAAGTTAAGTGAAAGAGTCAGTCGCAAAAACTACAAATTGTATGATTATATGAAATGACCAGGGTAGGCAAAGCTAAAAGACTAGAAAGCAGATTAGTGTTTTCTTAGGGTTTAGGGTAGGCTGTGGTGATTTGGGTAGACTGGGTAGTAACTACTAATGGGCATGGGTCTACACAACTGTGAATTACTCAAAATCATTGAATTTTATACTTCAAATAGGTGAATTGCATGCTATATAAATATGCCAGTTAAGGTGTTAAAAAGACTCATTATGCAATTATTGTAGGTATAGACATAGGTATTGCTTGTTCCCTAAGGGAATATGCTAGAGAACCTGGAAGTCACAAGAAAGCTGAAGCATGTTAAATGTTACAGAGTCAGAATGAAAAGAGACTGAGTTGGACTCTGTCTTATATTGCTCTGATAGGAGGCTATCTCCTGGGTATGATTATCCTAGGTAGATGAAGTTTGGATGAGTTTCATTTAAACAGTAAATCCTTTTAGCAAGCAGAGCAATATTGATTTCATAAACCATCGCCAGGGAAGACTTCACAAGACAAATCTGTATGTGTCAGGAAAAAATGCCTGGGTATTTTTTTTTTTTTTTTTTTTTTTTTTGCGGTGCTGGGGATTGAACCCAGGGCCTTGTACTTGCAAGGCAAGCACTCTACCAACTGAGCTATCTCCCCAGGCCCCTGGGTATTTTTGGATAAGAGAAATTGACTTAACTTAAATTCCTTTTTTGGGAGATTACTGGGCCTCACATGTTAGGAAAACTCTACCACTGAGCTGCATCCCTAACTCCTTTTGTTTTGTTTTGTTTTTGCAGTACTAGGGATTGAACCCAGTGGCACTCTACCACTGAGCTACATCTCTAGCCATTTTTGTGTTTTATTTTGAAACAGGGTCTTGGTAAGTTGCCCAGGCTGACTTCTAACGGACCAGGCTGATCCTCCTGCCTTAGCCTCCCAAGTAACTGGGATTACTGGCGTGTGCAATTGCATCCAGCTCTGATTTAATTTAAATTCTTGTAAATTTTTATAGCTTTGAACTTTAATTTTCAAGGAAATTTAAACTTATCCCCTTAATCTTACCCCATGAATTTTATAACAGGATGCAGTTTGTATTCTCAGTTTTGGTCATTTTGTTGCTGGATGTTTTAATTCGGTTAGTTAATGTCATTGCAGAACCTCTCATGAACAGAACTGGACAATATCTGTCTTTGGTTACAGAACGGCCCTAGAATTCATTTAATTAATATCCTGCTTTGTCCTGTTTTAGAGCTTTCTAGGGCAAAAACTAGTATTGACCTTTGCTGATTAAAAATAACCTTACACAGGGGCTGGGGATATAGCTCAGCTGGTAGAGTGCTTGCCTCGCATGCACAAGGCCGTGGGTTCAATCCCCAGCACCCCACCAAAAAAAATAAATAAATAAATAGCCCACATAAAAAAACAATAGTTCTCATTAAGACAGTGAGGTAATAAAGATTAGTCAAGACAATCCAGAAACTCTGGACTAGGCCACTATACCCTCAGGGGATTGCTTATACCCCTGGCTGGCCTTACTCAACTGGGTTGTTTTGTTTTGTTTGTTTGTTTTTTGAGGGGAGTGGGTACTAGGGATTGAACCCAGGAGTGTTTTACCTCTGAGCTACATCCCTTTTTTATTTTGAGACAGGATCCCACTAAGTTACTGAGGATGTTGCCAAATTGCCCAGGCTGGCCTCAAACATACTCTGCTCCTGTCTCAAACTCTTCGATTACTGGGATAACTCGAGTGTGAAGCATGCTGAGTACAGCTCAGTGAAGAGAAGTGAAGAGAAGAAAAAGCTGCAGAATGTTGTGGGCTGGGAGGACATTTTACTCCTGGGTTCATATTTCCACATGAGATGACATCAGTGTTGCAAATTTGACCTTTCCACTCTTCCCTCTCTCCCCTTCTTCAACAGGTGGGTTGGGTCAGAGAAGAAAAGTAGCTCCTATAGTTCAGTCTCCTCCAATCTCCTTGGCCTGCTGGTGGGACCACATATTCTGGTTGACTTAGGCTGCAGTAAACCTGGCAGCAAAACTTCATCCCTTCAGGTGGAAGCCTGCAGTTTTTTTGCACTTACTGGGCTAGACAAATGAGCTTAATTCCAGGGTTCAGAATTAGGAAGCCCATTGTTGTGTATCCTTCCTGTATGTCTCCAGCTTAGAATTTTTCAGTATTAAAGAGAATATTTTGATCCTCATCTGTTACCTCCTTATTCTCTTCAGTTGGCATGGAATTTGGGTGGGAAGACATAATATTGATTGGCTTCTTTGAACTGTGATACAAGTAACCGGAGCACATCAACTGATACCACCTCATGAAGTCAGAGAAGTCTCTACTAATGAGAAAACCACTGCTCCCTGGTCTTGAAATATTATCAAGGTAGTTTGTAATCATCAACAAAGATAGAAAACTCCAGACAAAGGCATACACGTTTATGGTGAGTTCAAGTAACTCCCAGAATTTGGCATAGCCAGAACAGAGCAGGAGAGAGGCAGTAAAGCTAAGCAGGTGTTCGGGGATGTTATGACTCTTTGGGATGTCCCCCAAAGAGATTCATGTGTTAGGCAATGTAGCAAGTGCAGAGGTGAAAAGATGGGATTATGAGAGCTGAAACCTCAACAGTGCTATAATCCATTTAATGATTAATAATTTGGATACTGGCTGGTAACTGGGCAGGTGGGGTGTGACTGGAGGAAGTAGGTCACTGGGGGCATGGCCATGAACAAATTGTCCCTGGCCACTCCCCTCCCCCTGCCCCCTTCTTTCTCTCATTTCTCTTTTGACTGCAATGAGCTGAGCAGCTTTCCTCCGCTACACCCTTCCACTATGATGCTTCTGCCTTGGAGGCAGACAACCATGAACTGAACCTCTAAAACTAGGAGCCAAAGTAAAATTTTTCTCCTCTAAGTTGTTCTCATTAGGTATTTTGTTCACAAGTCACAGAAAGCTGACTAATATAAGGGACATGAATGCAGGGCTGCATCAGGTTCCGAAACATTTCTGCCATTCGTAGGCAAAAAAAAAAAAAAAAAAAAAAAAAAATAGAAAAGAAGAAGACATCCTCAAGATGAATGTGGTTGAGACGCAAGCTTGGGAAAAGACAGGAAGAGGACAGTCCTCTTAGTCTCAGCAGCAGGAACTTGAGCAGAGCCTCTTTAAGGCCCTGCCTCTGGATTAACACAGAACATTTCCCTGTATCCTGGCAGTAAAGATGCAAACTCCTGGCCAGGAGCAGTGGTGCATGCCTGTAATTCCAGCAACTTGGGCAGCTGAGGCAGTAGGATTTCAAGTTCAAATCCAGCCTCAGCAACTTAGTGAGGCCCTAAGCAACTTAGTGAGACCCTGTCTCAAAATAAGACATATAAAGGGCTGGGGATGTGACTCAATGGATTCAATCCACAGGACCAAAAAAAAAAAAAAAAAAGAAAAAAGAAAAAAAGAAAAAACCAAAAGGAAAAAAATGCAAACTCCTAGGGGAGACCAACCAACTACATACTTCACCCTGGCACATTGTATAGTGGGATAGTGGGGAGAGGTGCCAGGGAGGGCATTTTTAACAGTGCTTCTAGGACCACATGGAATAAGAGAGGAGCAATTCCTCAAAGAACTGGATGCTATTACCCGAAGAAGAAAGAATGCTCTGCAGGAGGGAATATCAAGTATCCACTACACTGGTTCTAGTCAACACTAAAGAATTTAGAAATTAGTTACCATCTATTGAGTTCCTATGCACACAAATCAGGGGTTTCCCAAAGGGGTGTTCCATGGAACTCTATGAGATGTACATGAAAAGGTCAGATTAAGTTTGGGAAATGCAGAGCAAATTGTTACTCCTCTAAGAGAATTACAGGTATTTGCAGAATAAAGTCTAAGAATTTCTTCAGTAGAGAAACCTATTTAACTTCCTTTAACTCCTTATGTCTAAACTTGACTATAAAAATCCTCATTTAAAAATATCAACTATCCTGATAAGTGGATGATGATATGTAACGGGGGGTGGTGGGAGGCAAGAATGGAGGAAGGATGGATTGTATAGAGGGAAATGAGAGGTAGGGAGAGGGTGAGGGAAGGAAAGATAACAAAAAGAGACAAACATCATTACCCTATGTACATGTATGATTACACAAATGGTGTGACTCTACTTTGTGTACAACCAGAGAAACGAAAGTTGTACCCCATTTGTATATAACAAATCAAAATTTTAAAAAATCAACTATCCATTAACATCCCACACAATGTATTTGAAATACTCTTAGGAATTATTGAGTCTTGTTATTTAATTTGAAGAAACTCTGCAAAGCAAGTATTTTTTTTTTATTTATTTATTTTGATCATTGTACATAATGGGGTATATCTGTTGTTTCTCTGGTTGTACATGAAGTAGAGTGGCACCATTTGTGTAATCATACATGTACGTAGGGTAATGATGTTTGTCTCATTCTGTTATTTTTCCTTCCCTGCACGCCCTCCCCATCCCTCTTTTTCCTCTATACAATCCATCCTTCCTCCATTCTTGCCTCCCTCCTACCCCCCATTATGTATCATCATCCGCTTATCAGAGAGATCATTTGGCCTTTGGGTTTTTGGGATTGACTTATCTCACTTAGCATAATATTCTCCAACTTCATCTATTTACCTGCAAATGCCATAATTTTATTCTTCTTTATGGCTGAGTAATATTCCACTGTGTATATATTCATCAATTGAAGGGCCTCTTGGTTGGTTCCACAATCTAGCTATTGTGAATTGAGCAGCTATGAACATTGAGGTGGCTGTATCACTGTAGTATGCTGATTTTAAGTCCTTCAGGTATAGGCAAAGGAGTGGGATAACTGGGTCAAATGGTGGGTCTATTCCAAGTTTTCTGAGGAATCTCCACACTGCTTTCCAGAGTGGCTGCACCAATTTGCAACCCCATCAGCAATGTATGAGTGTGCCTTTTTCCCCACATCCTCACCAACACCCATTGATGCTTGTATTCTTGATAATCACCATTCTAATTGGCGTGAGGTGGAATCTTAGGGTAGTTTTTATTTGCATTTCTCTTATTACTAAAGATGCTGAACATTTTTTCATATATCTGTTGATTGCTTGTAGATGTTCTGTGAAGTGTCTGCTCATTTCCTTAGCCTATTTATTGATTGGGTTATTTGTATTCTTGTTGTAAAGTTTTTTGAGTTCTTTATATATTCTTGAGATTAGTGCTCTATCTGATGTGTGTGTGGCAAAGATTTTTCTCCCACTCTGTAGGCTCTGTCTTCGCATTGTTGATCGTTTCCTTTGCTGAGAAAAAGCTTTTTAGTTTGAATCTATCCCAATTATTGATTCCTACTTTTATTTCTTGTGATTTGGGAGTCATGTTAAGGAAGTCTGGTCCTAAGCTGACATGTTGAAGATTTGGACCTACTTTTTCTTGTATTAGGTGCAGGGTCTCTGGTCTAATTCTGAAGTCCTTGATCCATTTTGAGTTGAGTTTTGTGTAGGATGAGAGATAGGGGTTTAGTTTCATTTTGCTGCATATGGATTTCCAGTTTTTACCTTTTGTTGAAGAGGTTATCTTTTCTCCATTGTATGTTTTTGGCACCTTTGTCTAGTATGAGATAACTGTATTTATGTGGGTTTGTCTGTGTCCTCTATTCTGTATCATTGATCTCCCTGTTTATTTTTGTGCCAATACCACGCTGTTTTTGTTACTATTGCTCTGTAGTAGAGTTGAAGGTCTGGTATCAAAACGAGTATTTTAATTCTCATTTTATAGATGAAAAATGTTTACATGAGATAAAAAATGAATTTATTAAAAATAAATGAGAAAGCAAAACAACAAAAATCCCCCCAATTTTTCTTCATGAGTGAGTGTCAAGGTCCTGGGAGAGCATGTGGGGTAGGAAATATTTTTGTATAGTCATTTAATACAATCTACTGCAGTAGGTGGCATTTTACTATATATTTTAAAATCTGACAATTGTCTTTCCCTCTTCAAGTTACAAAAAGAAAATAAAACTAAAGGAATATCTTGATCTTCTTCACTTTGCATGTGTGTAAATATTGGAAATTGAACCTTGAACCTAGCGGTGCTCTATTCACTACCTACATCTTCAGTCCTTATCTAATTTTTTTAGTATCATTTTAGCTTTCATTCTTACTTCAATTAACATTTAAACGAACATAATTGCAGTTTGAAACAGGATCTGAGTTGCCAAAGCTGGCCTCAAACTTGTGATCCACCTCCCATGTAACTGGGATTACAGGCATGTGCCACCATGTCCTGCTATCTTGGTTTTCTTTAAGCCAAAAATCAGTCAACTGTTGGAACATCATTACTGAAAATATGGAGAAATATTAATACCAACTAATCTTGTTAGAGACTCTATTTGGTCAATTGATTGACAAGCTAATATAGGATGCTAAAGACTGGCATCCATCATCAATATATTGTATTCCAGACTACTATGAGCAATAAACTGAAAAAAAGATTTGTTAATTCTTAAGGTGAACTATTAATTGAATTTGATTCATCGATGTTTATAATAATTTCTTCTTTATGTAATCAAAACCATGAATCTGCAACTAAAAATGTATTTTAAAAAATGCATTTTTAACATCTTGAATTTTCTTGAAAAGCACTCAAAATATTGGAAAGTAGAAACAGTGCAAAAAACTTGCTACTTTGTTGGTACACCAGGACTATGGATAGTTTAATGAAAAGATGGCCAGTTAGAAGGCATAAAGTTTATTTAGTGGCAAATGATATGGGGAATTGAGAAAACATTCTATGATGTCAAGATAACACAGCATGGCCCAGAGTTACTCCCAGATCCCCAGAGTTCTCCATTGTGGATGGTGCTATAGATGATCGGGGCATGGAGAATGAATTATTGCATCAGATATGAGAAAATTCTTGGCCTACTTTCCAGACTTTTTAAGACCTATAATATACATGCAAATACAAATGCATATACCATATGTGTTAGACTGAATATACTTTTTTAAACTAAATAACTCAAGAGAGTTTTGATACTTTGAACTTTACCCTTCCCAACATTTCAGAAACTCTGATGTTAGGCTTGCCTGTTAAGCAAAACAACCTCAATATATCCCTGATTATTTACTGTGAAACTGGCATTTCTTAAGTTCATGTCTCAGCTTCAGGCTTAAATAAGTCCAGGCTTCAGACTTACTTAGGATTCATTCCTACACCCTTTTTTTTTTTTTTTTTTTTTTTTTTTTTTTTTATGATTTCCCCAGTGTCTACTTTCAGTGAGCTACTTTTTTTTTTTTTTTCAAATGAGGGATTGAAGCCAAATGTGCTTTATCACTGAGCTATATCCCCAACCCTTGTTATTTTTCAGTCTGAGACAGGTTCTCACTAAGTTGCTGAGGCTGGCCTTGAACTTGTGGTCCTCTTGCCTTAGCCTCCAGAGTTTCTGGGATTACAGGCATGTACCACTGTGCCTGGCATTCCTCTGAGCTCTTATTTACTCTGGACCACACACTTTAATCAGTGCCTAACCAATTGCTTCACACCTATTTTGTTCCCATTGCAATTGTATTTTGAGAGCATGTATTGCCTACTATTTAATTGAAAATTTAGTTTTCCTTTAAATGTATCATTGAAAATTTGTCTTCCTCAAGTAGCATTATTACAAGAAGCAGAACTAGGAATTAATGATAAATTGGATTCTTCTTATTAAATAACTCTACAATTAGTCAAGAATGCATAAAATATCTAAATATTTAATACTTTAAGTTCCAAATACTTTAAAACTGTGTCCTGAAATAAGTTCACTCATGTGATCAAAGATCTCTATAAATTCTTATATATTATCTTTATAAGTTGTTTCTGTATTGTATTCACAAAATATTTTAGAATGTCTCCCAAACTGCAATCTTGTAGGCTAGAGATCATTTATAATAGGGCTTCCCTCTTTGAAACTGCAGGAAGAAGCAAAGATGTTTTATTGGCTTTAAGGTCACTGTGTTAAATTACTGGCATGTATAGTCAGAGTACTCTTATATGTTTTATTGAAAAAGTAGTGTAACTATTTTGCTCATCACAATAGTGAAGAAGAGTACTAATTTAAGTGTGGCAAGACATGGAGAAACAAGAACCTCTATATAATGCTGAGAGTGTAAATGATCTCTTCAAAAAGCGAAAAGGTACTTAGTAAGTACTGTACTTATTAAGAATCTTTTTTTGGGGGGAGATACTGGAGATTGAATTCAGGGGCACTCAACCACTGAGCCACATCCCTAGCCCTATTTGGAATTTTATTTACAGACAGGGTCTCACTGAATTGCTTAGCACCTTGCTTTTGCTGAGGCTGGCTTTGAACTCGCAATTCTCCTGCATCAGCCTACCAAGCCTTTAGGATTACAGGCATGTGCCACCATGCCCATCTCTTCCAAAGAATCTTAACATTCTTATGCCAATATTTCCATTTCTATATAACAATATCCTAAGTATATGTTCATAAATGTGGATAAAGATTTATGTACAAAACAAAAAGATTTATGTAAAAAGATATTTAATACAGTATTAGCTATAAGAGCAAAAATGTTGAAACCACCATCCGGCAGTAGGGAAAATGTTATATAAAGTGTGTATGATTCCATATTGGCCATTAGACAGGAAAAAATAAATACAGCTAATGAAGAAATTTTAGACATGGAAAATAGGATATAAATTTGAATGTAAAAGACAGTTTGTGGGACCTTTTTTCAATTGTTGATATTTGCCTGAGCAAAGGAAAGAAACAATTATAATTTCTGAGGGTGTTATCTTTGAATGGTGTGATTATTAGCTATTTATTTTCTTATTTATATTTTCTACATTTCTTACAGAGAGCTCTCTTATTGATATGATCAAAAACTTGATTTTGAACAATACTTTTGGCAGTACATTATATTATAATGTAATGTAATTTGGCAGGTATTACATTGGAATGTAATTAGGTGTTCAAAGTCTACAATCATGATGCACTCTGATAATTTAAAAACCTCAAGAACTTCACAAAATCATGAATTTTGATCTCCCATTCTCCCTTAGTCTTCCATTACAAGTCATTTCCCAAGATCTCCATATTTCTTGAAATGTAAGCATTTTTAGGTTATTACTCTTCAAATATATGACTTTGGTTTCCTAGGGCTGATATACTTTTAATGTATTAAAATATATGATTAAAGGAAACTCTATAAAGTTGCATGTATTAAAAATAAAATATCTGCGACTTAGCATTTCATGAGAATGTAGTCCTACACCATGACGTTCATTGGAAATTTTTTACTGGATCACATGTATCTCAAAAGGTACCAGGGTACCTGCAGGTAAACAGTGTAGTCAATTACACACGGGAGCCAACAGTCTACACTCAGAAAGGCTGAAGAAATAAATGCACACTGGGTTCAGCAGCTACATGGATACACACTGGGCCTTGTATGGTGAGCAGGGAAACCTCAGGACTGGGGCCCTGGGATGGGCAGTCAGCCCTGGAAAGACAGCTTTGGGAAACTTGGGCGTGCAGACGATGGCAGAGGACACCACGTTGAGGTCACTGAAGACTAGCATAAACAGAAGAGACCAATTGAAAGGGTTAGTCTTAGAGGAAAACCGAGACAGTGCAGCTGGAGAAACACAGTAAGGCAAAGGGAGATTTAAAAATCTTAATGTAGGATACATGTAGATGCGGTGTCCTTTTAGAAGCACATTTCAGGCATTCATTCATTGGACCTTGGAACCTCAGCTTTCTCAACTGAGAAAAAATTGCAACCGAAAGTCTCCCAAGCCTGAGCTCACCTCGAGCCCAGAGCTCCAGACTAACAAGGAGCGCTTGCCAGTGCGCGCATGCGCCGCGCAGCCCTGAGGGCGGGGCCTGCTTCCGCCAGGGGTTCTCTGCGGGCTGCGGCGCTTCCCACCTCACCTGTGCCTCCTGTGACCCGCTCCGCCGTCCGGCGCCGCCCGCGCGCTCCGAGTCGTCGAGGTGAGGGAAGCTGTGCCCATTGACGGGCTTAGCTGCGGCTACCCGCCCGCGAAGCCTCCTAGTCCGCGGCGTGTGAACCCTCGGTGTTCCGGAATCCGGTTCTCAAGCGCACAGAACCGGCCCGGGACCTCGACGGCGGTGCGGGTGCAAGCCCCAGCCCCGCGGTGCGAGTTCGCCTCCTCGCAGAGGCCCGCCGGCTCTCAAGAGTTGGGCGAACTCTTTCGTGCAAGGGAAGTAAGTCGTGGGCATTATTCTGGGGGCCTGTGGCTCCTTTCGGGTTTGGTTTGTATTGGACGAGGACGTGTGTTGACCCTGGCCTAGTGACCGGGTTTGCCCAGAGGCTTAGCGTTAATTGGCGGGATAGCTGAGCCCCGGCGGGACGTCCACACCTGCGGCAGGTAGAGGTAGACTTGAGAGCGCGTTTTAGAACGAACTGCGCAGCCGGGCAGCATCCCTTGCTTCTGGCTGTACTGCCTCACGTGCTGAGGGAGCTGAGTCCCACGAAGGGGTGGGTGGGAGCCAGTTTGTTGGGGAAATCACCTGTGTGCTCGAGCGCAGTTGGGATTTGGAAGTTCGCCAGAAAGCACCATCTGATATTCATTGTTTGCAGCGCAATAATACCAGAATTTTTTATACCCCTCCCCACGACTTTATTTGACCAGCAAAAGAGTCAGAACTTTTGGGATAAGATGAAGATGGGGACAGTCATGCCCATTTTTTTTTTTTTTTCCTTTTCTTTGTTTTTAAAATAGAGATTCCCCTAAATAAGATTAAGACCAGAGAATTTTACGGGCCAAGGGTATACTTGTCCTTTAGGGCTGGTTACTACCTCTTTCTACACCATTTTTCTACTGCCAAGAACTTTTTAAAAGTTTTGATAGCTTTATTTTCTGATTATATTCCATATATAGTATTATAAGGCTAGAACTCATTTGGATTAAGAAAAATATTCACGTAGTTATTTGAGCATTTGATAAGAACTGACACTGCTGTGGTTACAGAGTGAGCAAAATAGATAAAACACCTCCTTGGGAACATATGTTCTAGTGACTGAGACAAATAACAAAATATCTGATGGTGGCAATTGCTACACTGAGAATTAAAATGGGGTGTGATGTCTTAGCCAAGGCAGTGGCCACTTTAGGGTAACCCTTTCTGAGAAGGGACTTTGAATTTGAGATCTAAGTGAGAAATAGAATCTCAGTGGTACAGAAGGGATCATTTCAGCTCAAGAAAACTGCTTTATGAAAATGAAAGACTAACATGAGTTTAGCCAAGTAGTTGAAGTCTGAGAAGTTGGCAAGAAAAATTGATCATTTAAGGTTTTGTGAGCCATGGGGAGGATTTTGGATTTTATTTTTATTCATGGTGGTGGTGGTGGTACTGGGGTATGAACCCAGGGGTGCTTTTACCACTGAGTTGTATCCCTAGCCCCTTTTTTTTTTTTTTTTTTTTTTTTTTTTTGTTTTGGATACAGTATCACTAAGTTGCTGAAGATCTCACTAAGTTGCTGATGCTGGCCTCAAACTCGTGATCCTCCTGCCTCAGCCTCCCGAATTGCTGGAAGTTGCTGGGATTATAGGCCTGTGTGCCACCACACCTGGCTAGAGTTTATTTTATTTTTAAAAATTTAAAAAAAAATTTTTAGTTGTCGATGGACCTGTATTTTTATTTATTTATTTACATGCAGTACTGAGAATTGAACCCAGTGCCTCACACATACTACGCAAGTGCTCTACCACTGAGCTACAACCCTAACCCTAGATTTTATTTTAAATTCATGAATTTGTTTCTCTTTTTTTTTGGGGGGGGGGCACTCTTGGTTTTCTTGAGTTTTCAGAATTGGTTCCTCATCTCAAGTTTTGTGTATCTTTCACTTTATCAGACAAGGTGACAAACCATGACAACTTGACTTTCAACACAGCCACTTAAATTTTGAATGAGACTTTCGTTTTTTTATGAGTAAATCCTACAGTTGCATCTTAAAGGTAGAGCAAGTAGCCTTAGCTCCACCGAGTGGAAGGAGCAGCTAACACAGTGTTAAAAAAAGTGAAAAGTCATTTTGAGATCTGAAATGAGGCAGTGTTGAGAATTAACTATGGGAAGGGCTTCAAAGTTGAAATAAGTACCTGAAGTTTTCAAAGGTCAACATTTGGTCAGTTGAAGTTGTTTGTCAAGGTACTTTGTCAGGAGTTGTGGAGCTTTATTGATATGACCTTGGTGGGTATGCTCATCATCAGAGGTTGTAGTCTTGTAAATATTTTATGTTCCTCCAGATTATCCTCATCCCAGGTAATAGAGTGTCCTTTAAAAATATTAATGTATTTGCTTTCATTGAGCTGCTTTGATTTTGGCTCTTTTATATTAACTTGAGTTGCCATTATCTTTCCTAGGGTGATGTAACCTTTACCTATTTCAAAATTGCAGGTTGTTTTACTTTAAATAAAGAATATGGTGAAACTAATGCACACACTAACTGATCATGGTGATGATGTCAACTGCTGTGCCTTCTCCTCGTCTCTCTTGGCTACTTGCTCCTTGGACAAAACAATCCGCCTGTACTCCTTAAGTGACTTCACTGAACTGCCACACTCTCCATTGAAGTTCCATACATACGCTGTCCACTGCTGCTGTTTCTCTCCTTCAGGACATATTTTGGCATCGTGTTCAACAGATGGTACTACTGTCCTGTGGAGTACTCAAAATGGACAGACTCTGGCAGTGATGGAACAGCCTGGTGGTAGTCCTGTGAGGGTTTGCCGGTTTTCCCCAGACTCCACTTGTTTGGCATCAGGTGCAGCTGATGGAACTGTTGTTTTGTGGAATGTGCAGTCATACAAGTTATATAGGTATGAATATTTAAATCCTTTTCATTTTTAATCTTGTTAACAAGATGTACAAAAGCAGAAAGCAAAATATTTTGATGACCTCCAGAAACAGGTAATTGTCAAACAGCACAAGGAAAGATATTTGCCTATCTTCTGAAAGTCAAAAAAAACCCAAACATGTTTAATATGATTCTTGTGGTAGATTTGCTTACCTTTGATAGAGTTTTATATTTCCAACCTTTTTTAAAGGTAAGGGTTAATTTTGTTAGTCTTTTGTGAATTTTTGCCATAAGTGCTAGGCAAAGAAAGTAATCTTGAATTAGGTTCGGTAGTTTTAGGCTTATTTTGGTCACTTGGGTTTCAAGTTTTTTTGTTTTTTGTTTTTGTTTTTTTTTTCCAATAATAAAGTAATGGTAGCTAAATCCTACTTAAGAGACATGCTATTTCCCTGGCTAGAATTCTTGCTGGGTAGGATGACCAAGCCTGGAAGAAAGAACTTAGTGACTGTTGTAGTGGTTGTCACTCATTGATTATTTCTTCGAGGGTTGCCGTGCAGAGGTGTGACCCACCTGAAAAAACTTTTGGAAAAAAAAACAACACATCATTCAGTTTACATTAGTGATATGTTGCAACTTACCAAAATTAAAACTGTAAATTTTTATTTATTTTATTGAAAAATATACTAAAAGTTGCAGTTTTAAGGAACATTAGGTACATTAAAAACAGAAACTTTCATTGTTACTAATTAAATAACCTAATGTTCCTGTCCTCCTCTTATTCCATATCATCATGCAGAGCACAAATTCCAGAAGGTCAACAACTGTTGCTCATTTAAGTTTAAGTCTTAGGGTTGAAGAAGTTGTTGTATTTTAAGTGGTGTTATAAACACTTAGCCTAGTAGAAAAGCATAAAGAGAGTAAAATGTATTTTATATGAATGGAATCCAGCTGTTAGCTAAGGAATTTTTTTTTTTCACTTATTGACTTCTGCCTCTATAGCATCACTTCCCATTATAACGTATATAACCCACTCATTGTTGGGTTCTCATCAGTCTGTTTTTCCTAATTGAGAAAATAATATTGTCCACACAGTGCGTCCGTCTCTTCCCAAGAGATGGTAATTTGTTTACAACATTTTCTTTTCTGAAATAAAAAGCCATACTGTTCCCATCTGGGTGATTTTAACACAGAAGTTGCAAGTGCTTTTGATCTCAGTATCATGATTTTGCATTTAAATAGCTTAATATTACCTTTTTTTTTTTTTTTTTTTTTAAATACTGGGCATTGAATCCAGTGGCATTCTGCTGTCCTGCAACTTTAGGAAGCACATCCCAGCTTTTAACACTTAAATGATACTCTGTTTCTGTAGGTGTCAGTTGCCTACAGAATGGCTATTCTCTTTGCAGAATAGCCATTTACTCTCTTTTTACTATATAATGTTGCTGTTAGAGATTGTAATATAAAGTCAAAGATGCTCTGAAATGAAACACCCCTTTTTGCTTTTATTTCAGATGCGGTAGTGTTAAGGATGGCTCCTTGATGGCCTGTGCATTTTCTCCTAATGGAAACCTTTTTGTTACTGGCTCCTCATGTGGAGATTTAACAGTGTGGGATGATAAAATGAGGTGTCTGCATAGTGAAAAAGCACATGATCTTGGGATTACCTGCTGCGATTTTTCTTCACAGCCAGTTTCTGGTTAGTTATTTCATCCTTTCAAGCACTAGAAATTTCTGTTTGCAACTTGTATGACTTTGTCCTTTCATTCGTTTTCTTTTTGCCATTAGTAAATTTGTTCCTCTTAAGGAATCATCTTTTCTCTCTTCAGATCTAAATGAAATCATGAACAAATATTATATTAGAGAATCATCATTTTTAGTATATGTAAGGGGTGATTTATCGTGGTATAATAGATTCAGGTTCCTTGAATATGGCACTTTAGAGGACTTGGCCCCACTGGTTTTACCGTGATTTTTAAATACACTAGATTGATATTCAAATAGAAATGTGAAGTTAAAAAGTTGGAAACAGAAGCTGCATTTTCCCACTTACTAATTACAAAAGCTAACTTTTTAAAATAAGATGTTTGACAGCCTAATTTAAAAAAAAGAATAAACAAAATTCCTGAATATAGACTCTTAGTATTAAATAGATAATTGGAAAGCTTCCCTTTTTTATTTTCACTCTCTATGTGAGAATGGAAATTCTGCTTTTGCTCTCTCCAGACTTGTTGCCAGATCAGTGCTGTCCATAGCAATATGAGAGCCACATAAGTAAATTAAAAATTTTCTAGCAGATGGAATTAATTTGAGTAATGCATTTTTACCCAATATATGTATTGTATTATTTTAATAATTGATAATAGAAATTATTAAAATATTTTCCTTTTTGTACCAAGTCTTTGAAGTCCAGTGTATATATTACATCACATTTCAATTTCAACTAACTACATTTCAAATGTTCAGTTATTAGTTATTGGTTAGTTATTACCTTATTGGTCAGCAACTTGTCCAGACAGTAGATAGGATGGTTTCTTCATTCCATAATTCAACCCCATCAATGATTTAAGATATAATTAAGGTAAGATAAAGTCCCAAATCCAAAAAGCAAAGCCTATAGGAACCTTGCATATTCTATTTCACCCTGATCTCAAAATCATTCTTGGCCTCTAGCATTCTCTTTTGCCACACCAATATTCCTTTATTCCTGAATGCTTCTAAGATTTTTTCAAGGATTTTATATGTGACCCTTCACCTGATTTTCTCTTTAGATATCTTTTAGACTTCAGCTGAAAATCACCTCAGATGAGTCCTCCTTTTACCCTTTGCACTAAATCTATCATTTTGATGTAATCTTTTATTTGTATACCTTATTTTTCTTACATAGTTCTTAGAGACATATCACAATTTTTAGTTATGTGTTCAATTATATGGATGTTTTTTGGTTTTGGGTTTTTTTTAAAATATATTTTTATTTGTAGATAGACACAATATCTTTATTTTGCTTATTTAGTTTCATGTGGTGCTGGGGATTGAACTCAGTGCCTCACACATGCTAGGCAAGTGCTCTACCACTGAGCTACAACCCCAGCCCTGATTTTGTTTTTTGAGATAGGTTCTCACTGTGTTGTCTAGGCTGGCCTTGAACTTCTGAGCTTAGGCAATCCTTTTGCTTCAGCCTCTTGAGTCCCTGGGATTACAGGTGAACACTACTACTCCTAGCTTATATATGGATAATGATTAGTGGTGTTTTTCCTATTAGCTTGTAAGTTCCATGCAGACATGGCTTGGGTCTATATTCTTCACATTGCCTAGAAAACTATGCTGTGAAATGTAGATAGGCCTTGAAATACATCATGGTACAGATTGATGAACAGGATTTCTTTTAGTGATTTACTGAAATTTTAAATTTTTTAGCCTTTTAACTTCATGTAGCAGATTAATATATTTTTTTCATGAATGTCCTCTTATATTAACTCCCTAGTTTAATTAAGCAATTTATTCTTTTAATGTATTGTTTTATTCTATGAATAATGGCTTCTAATGAGAATGTTTTCTTCCATCTCTTGTGGGTACCTTTTCTACATCTTGTCAGCACTCATTGAATCTTTAATGAATTATATAAACATGGGACTACTTAGGTTTCTTTCTTCTTTTCTTTGGTTCTGAATGATCTGAAAGCAGCTTTTCAGTGAAAACACCATTATTGTAGTAACTGAGAGTAAACTATCAACAGTTTAATAGGTCAGGAAAGGTTCACTAAACCAGGCAAACATTCTGAAAAAAGTAATATGCATATCCCTATCCTGTCTACAGTGTATTTCAAAGTATACATTTTTCTCAGTATCATTTTAATTTGTTCTTTCTTTAGTGCTTCTGTTGAAATAGATAGTAGCCTAATGTGCACATTCCCTGAAGCAGATTGATAATGCTTTAAAAGTGATTATTATGGGAATTTGTGGAAACTACTTACTTGAAAGATAAAACATATAATTTTAATTTGTTAATTTGGTTAATGCTTACAACATATAGGCTCTTCTGTCTTGTGAAATGTTGCTCAAATAAGGAAAAATAATCATATTTGTGATCATAAGAATATTAAGCAGTTAATCATTCCCAACATAACTATTTTCTGAACCACCACTTCTAGCCATACCCCACCTCCCTATGGTTACCACTAGTTAGTCTATTTAAAGTAGGATGGACTGAATTAAGTTACAGTTCTCATAATCTAATCATTAATCTCTGAATATTCCTGAATTAACACAGGAACTTTTGAGGGACACCTTATATGCAAACCACAACACTTGGGTTATTATTAAAATTTAAATATTTTTCCTGAGGAAAAATCTATTCTAAATGTTATATTTAGGTATTGCGCATAGGCATGCTTTAAATTCCATAATTTTCCATTGCCCTAGCTGAATTCTCACTACTTATGGCAACTTCAAAATTAACTACAAAGGATCTACTTAGTCAAGAAACAATGAAAAAAATAGCTCTCCTAAACAGGTCTATAATATGTTACCATTAGTTATTTATTGAGTAAAATGTTTCACCTTATGAAAGACTTACAAATGGTAAGGAATTGTGTATTATTTGTCATGATTGTAAAAAGTTATACCTTATCTGAACCTGTGCTACAGAAACCAAAATGCTTTTGAAATGTGGAAGTCTCATGGAGTTAGAAAAACTTGCAGTGAAATGGAAGTAAATTTGTTGTGTGTTAATGAAGTATATGTATTTTTAGTGAGACAAAGTAGATAGGAAAAATTTATGTACCCATATCTGTAAATCAAATACTATATAATTATGTTTTATCTCATGAGACCACACTGCATCTGTGATATTAGGTGGAATTCTAGTGAGTTAATCTAGAAGATATATAGTAATATGCTGAAATTCTCTAATCATAAATTAGTGTCTTGTTTTTAAAGTTCTAAATTTATTTGATTGCTCTCCTAAATTATATAATACTTTCTACCAAATGAGCTGAATTGATGTTATTTTGGATTTATATAATTCTAGGCTTTCCTTTGATTAAATCAGTATAAGGTAAATTATTATTCCATGTGAATTATAGAATAGGCTTTCAAGGAATTGATTCATCAGCTGGACATCTTGGTACATGTTGGTAATCACAGCTACTCCAGAGGCTGACAGGAGAATTGCAAGTTAAGGCCAGCCTGGGCATTTAGCAAGATCATGTCTCAAAATAAAAAGGGCTGGAGTTGTACCTTAGAAGTAGGGCATTTGGCTAGGTTTAGTGGCACATGCCTGTAATCTCAGCAACTCAGGAGGCTGAAGCGGGAGGATTGCAAGTTTCAAGCCAGGATTTTAGCGAGGCCCTAAGCAATTTAGTAAGACCCTGTCTCAAAACAGGGGATGGGTTTGGGGATGTGACTCAGTGGTTAAGTGCCTCTGGCTTCAATTCCCAGTACCAAAAAAAAAAAAAAAAAAAAAAAAAACAGTATTAATAGTAGTAATAGGGCATTTGCCTAGCCCATTATAGGCTCTCAGTTCAATTCCTAGTACTTAAAAGTGGGTGGGGGAAAGGAAATTTGTTATATCAGAAAATAGTTATGTTGGGAATGATTAACTGCTTAATATTCTTATGACTGACTCTTCCCAAATTTTCCCATCAGTGGTAGACTCATAAACTCTAAAATAGAGTTGGAAGATGCCCCACTTTTTTTTTTTTTCTTTTTATAGTATTGGGGATTGAACCCAGGGGTACTCTACCACTGAGCTACATCCCCACCCCTTTTTAAATATTTTTTTTGAGACAGGGACTAGCTAAGTAACCCAGGCTGCCCTCAAAGTTGAAATCCTCCTGCCTCCGCCTCCCCAGTAGCTTGAACTATTAGCCATACCCCACCACTGGGCCTGGCTGAAGGTGCCCTACTTTAATGATTCGGTATTGGCCTTTGCAGCCTCGAGTTATAGTCTTAAGGGCAATTTATCACAGTAGTTTCAGGTTTAAAATTATATAAGATACTTGCTTAAAAGGAAATTCTTTAACTGATATTTTGTTTGATGGTGTAAGTTAATAAATATTTCTTAATATGAATTAAATGAATAGCATTAACATGTCTCCATATAAGACATTAAAAACTTTTTGGTTTCAATGTTTCTATAATTCTTTGTATTTATATTTCAACAAATTTACTGTTTCAGATGGAGAACAAGGACATGAGTTTTTTCGATTGGCATCGTGTGGTCAGGATTGCCAAGTCAAAATTTGGGTTGTTTCTTTTAGCCATGTCTTAGGTATGTTTCCAAGTATTATTTCTCTAACATAATTCATGAACAGAATAAGATTCTGATTCATCTGTTTGCTTAAGGTAATCTGAAAGTGATTATAAAAATATGTTTTAAGAAACTTTGAATCAAAGTATCATATACCCATGATTTAATATTTGGATGCTCACTGACCTAGTCCCTACCTCTATTATGCAGATTCTTGTTCACCATTTTGCACTTGATTTATTTTCCTTTCTTTTGTTGATTTTTTTTATAGTTTTTATGAAAATTTTAGTACTGTATTTTAAAATTATTATAGTTAATGTGTCTTGGTAGTATGTGAGCTTTTCCCCCATGCACTGTCATATTACCTCAGGTGACCCTTTCAGTATAGAAGCTTACTTTGTTCAGTTTTGGAACGTGCTCTTCCTTTGTTATTTCTTTAATGATGTCTTCTCTACTTTTCTTTTTATAACTCCCATCAGTTGAGTATTGGACCTCTTGAACTGATTCTCTATGTCCCCCGCACCCCGACCCCAATATCTCTCCCAATCTTTTTTTTTTCACTCTTTGGAAAAATTTCTGAGCATTTTTTTTAGCCTTCTTTTGAATTTTTATCTCATCAACCATATTTTCAAATTCTAAAAGCTCATCTTTGCTTTTTTTATAAAAACTTTTTTTAGTTGTTGATGGACCTTTATTTTATTTATTTATTTATATGTGATGCTGAGAATCAAACCCAGTGCCTTATACATCCTAGGCAAATGCTGTACCACTGAGCTACAACCACAGCACCTTTGTTTGCTTTTTATAGCATCCTTTTATGAATGTAAGATCTTTAAACTGTGAGTTAGTAGTTTTTTTAAAGTTCCCTTCTGTTTCCTGATCTTCTTTTTTCTCTTGGGCCCTTTTTTTGGCTTACCTACATCCTTCTCATTCATATTACCTTCTTCAAATGTCTGGTGATCCCTAGTATTCTATTTCCATTTAAGAATTGAACAGTAAGGCCTGGCACAGTGGAATTTGCCTGTAATTCTAGCAGCTTGGGAGGCTGAGGCAGGATTTCAAGTTCAAGGCCAGCCTGGGAAATTTAGCAAGACCCTCTCTCAAAATAGCATAGAAAAAGGACTGAGGATATAGCTGAGTGGTAGAACACCCTGGGTTCAATCCTCAGCATAAAAAGAAGAAAAAAGGAATTGGGTAATAAAATGTTCAGAAATTCTGTGCCCATGGATTTGTTGTTGCTGGCTTCTTGTGTGGATAAAGAGATGGGTAATTGGCTCTTAAGGGGAAGGGGTGGAGGGCAAAGAGGGTGGAGGTCTTTGTGGGTTCCCCATGCAGTCATTATTTTTCTTAGAAAAGTTTTGCCTGGGAGAATAAGCAGCTAGAGTTTGTGTTGGCTCTGTAGGATGGGATTAGGGAGGGATTGGAGGAGGACACTGAATGTTCATGTGTACTTTCAGTTAAATTTTTTGTTTCCAAGTTTATATCTGTCATTCTGATTTTTTTTTTTTTTTTTTTTTTCTGGCTGCTGATAGCTGAAGTCCTGAGGGGTTCTGAAGAACAGAATAACTTTCTTCTTTGGTTACAGCCTCCTCCCTTTGTACTTCTCTATACTGCCTCAATTATTCTGCTTTCTGCCTTCCTGAAATTGGTTTTAGTTTCTGGTTTGCTGATGACCTCCTTCCTGATTCTCTTCATCCATGTACATTTATGTCTTTATTAATTTATTCATTATTATTTTAATGAAGACTGAAAGTTTATGGTCACCTGGCCATCTTGATTCAGATGCCTCAAATTATTTCATTCATGTTCCCTAATAGGCTTTAGTTAAATCACGAACTACTTAGTTAAATCATTCCCAACTTAACTGTTTTCTGTCATTCATAATTATACTAGTATGCGAGAATGGCTTATAATCAGGAAAGAACTACATTTCCTTTTTGGTGGAAATTTATTTATTGCCTTTTAGATCGCATGTAGTAATCCTTTTAATTTATGTCCTGTTGGTGAGGATGAAATTTCCTTTACTTTCTGGTGTCTCCTAACTCTTCCTTCTGCCTCTTCCTGTACAGAAGTAAAATTCTGGTAAGAAATAGTAAATTCAGTCATGTAAATGGGTGTTCCAAATACAATTATCCTAATTGTTCAAAAGGAAAGCTTTCATACACTGTAAAATATTTTTACACTGACTTTTAAAAAAACATAACAAGATGGTACACTAAGCTACTTGAAACATCGAGGCAAGATGATGGAAGTGTGAGACAAGCCTGGACAATTTAGCAAGACCCTGTCTCAGAACTTCTGGGAATATACTCAGTTGTAGAAAGCCCCAGGTTCAATCTCCAGTAGCAAACAAAACAAAGTACATGTAACAGTTTATAAATGTGTAGTTAAAAGACTTTTTATAAAGAAGTTATGGGCACCTTATTTTAATTCCTTATTTGTAGGGAGTAGTAGTTAGATAATGATATATACATGACAACATAAATTATTAGGGTCATATTGCAAGTTTTGTAGTCTTCATTTGATTTGCAGCTTAATATTTTTGCTGTGTTTGTTAAAATGAAAGCCTTTTGAAGTTCACTGTTTCTAGCACTTAGCACTGGTGCCTTCAATGCCCAAATCTGCTCTTCCAGGTAAATTTTTCCCTCCATTTTGAACTTGAAACTTTTATCTGCTCTGATAACCTTTTGTTTAATTAAATGCTTGATATCCTCCTTAGGAATCATTAACACTTCAAAACAGGTTTTAGTATGTCTGATATAGTTATAAATTTCACTTATTTACTTTCCTCACCCCAGGCTAACTTCTTAAATATTTTTATAGTTTGTCACTAAAACATATTGAATTCCCTTAGTTTACCCTAAAGGTAAGAGTTGTGATATTTATTTTCAGTAATTCTAGAAAGCATAAAAAGGATTTCAGTGTTTACCATACTTTGTAGGAGTGTTATAAATATGTTAGAATTATGAGAAAATCACCATTGGTTATTTTTACTTACAAAATAAGAAAATGGTTTGCTGATGTGAGATTATTATAGAATAATAAGCATTGGGTTTCTTAGTCTTTTGGAAAATTCGTATGCTTTCTTTTTAAAATTGTGGTATAGCTTAAATGTTTAAAAATAATTTGATAGTTATAGAATTGCCCCAGTCTAGCTTTTACTGAGCACATCATTTTTTAATTCATTTTTGAGCTTTAGAAGCCTCTTAATCACACTGCATTCCAGTTATTTGCTTATATGTGTAGATCTCTGAGCTGCATGAGGATTTTTAATTTTTGTGTATTTTAGGTGCTCAAAGTTTATTGAGTAAATAATTGAAATAGTGTTGACTTAAAAATAAATTCTAAGCATGGTCAGCTTCTTAATTTTTCTCATTTCATTAATTGTAGGTTTTGAATTAAAGCATAAAAGTACACTGAGTGGGCACTCTGCTCCTGTTCTGTCTTGTGCTTTTTCCCATGATGGGCAGATGCTAGTCTCAGGGTAAGTGCTTTAATTTTCTTAAATCATTTTGATATGAAATGGAAAAGGCAATCAGAAAAAATAAAGCATAAAAGGCTAGTACATAAAGCATAAAAGGATAGCTTGATGAATTATTGTAATGCCTACTTGTGTAACCATGACTTGGGTCAAGAAATCAAATATTGCTGGTTCTGTCCCAGAAACCTTCTCCTTCTAGTATTTTTTTCTGGTGACAGTACCTCTTTTAAACTGATTTAAAACAAATCATACCATGTGAATTATTTTGTGTCTAGCTTCCTTTACTCAACATATGCTTATGACATCCATTCATATTATTGCATTTGATTCATTGATTTGATGAATCAAATTCATTGATTCATCCATTCATTTGATTCATTTGATTCATTGCATTTGGTTCATTGATTTTTCATGATTATATAGTATTCTGTTGTGTGGAGGTAAAACCAAACTGTTTCCTAGTGGTATTCATGGTATTGTGGGTCTTTTAAATTTTAGCCATTCTGATGGATGTATAGTATTATCTACCATGGTTTTAATTTGTATTTCCTCAGAACAGTGAGGTTGGAACTTGATTAGAAGTTTATTGATCATTTATATTTTCTTTTTTATGAATTGTTAATGTTGCTTCCCATTTTATTTATAGATTATCTTTTTCAAAATTTTTAATAATGTTTTTTATATGTTTATTTAAAAAATTTTTTTTTTCAGTTGTGGATGGACACAATGATTTTACTTACTTATTTGTGGTGTGAGGATTGAACCCAGTGCCTCACATGTGCCAGGCAAAAGCTCTGCCACTGAGCTATAACCCCAGCTCATATTTATTTATTTTTATGTGTTGCTCATCGTATAGGTCATCTTTTTACTGTTGACTTTGTGTGTGTGTGTGTGTGTGTGTGTGTGTGTGTGTGTGTGTGTGTATGTATTTGTACAGGTGAACTGTTTGCTGGTTATGTGTGTTGTAAATATCTTTTCCCACCTTCTCAAATTTCATAATTTTAGTGTAGTCAGTTTCTTTATGTTCTGAGGTCTTGACATTTTTTCATATTATCCTTTAAACCCTTCATTGTTTTGCCTTTCACAAAATTGGTTTGTATTAGGTGAATTAGGAATTCAGCTTTGTTTCTTTCTGAATGGCCATTTGTCCTAGTACCATTCTTTGACCATCACTTACTATGCTTCCTTGTCAGAAATCACTTATCATATATGTGGGGGTCTGTTTCTCAATCTGTTAGTCTATTTTTATGTTTATCCTTGCTATAATACTTTTCTTTCTTTTTAAGGCTTTATATTTTGACTATTCTTAGCACTTCCGTATATTCTTGGCACTTCTGTATAAATTTTAGGATTGTTTTGTCAAATGGTTCCCATTTCCCTACTCCATACACATAAATCTGTTTGGATATTAGTTGGATTATATAATGTCTGATTAGTGTACATTTGGGGGGAGAATGACATTTTTGTGATACTGAATCTTATAATCCATAAATATGGTATATTTTGCTGTTTTTCTGTCTTAATTTTCCCTCCATAGTTGTCTTCCATGTAGAAGTTCTGCTTATTCTTATTAAACTTATTTCTAGGTACTTAATTTTTTTTGTCATTGTCATTATAAAAGTTGTGACTGGTATAAGGAAATGTATATGTAAATATAATGGATTTATCTATAAAGTTTTTTATTTTGGATATTCTATGTACAAAAACTTGTAGATAATGGTGGGTTTGTCCCTTCCTTTCTAATTCTAATACCTTTGCTATTTTCCCAGCCTTATTATTTTCCCTGCTGCTGTGGTGGTGGAAATAGTGATACTAGCGATCCTTGTTTGATTGATTAATGCAAAGGGAAAACTTTCATTATTAGATGTGATCATTGTAGGTTTTTGGGATATAAGCATTATTCTTCTTTCTAGTTTTTAAGAGTTTTTTGTTTATTTTTTAATCATGAGCATATTGTTTCATCACATAATTTTTTTTCCTTGCATCTTTGGAAATGACCATAATTTTTTCTGTGTTACTCTAAGTGGGATAAATACACTGATTTTCAAATGTTAAACCAACTTTTGTTATTAAAAAATCATACTTTGTCCAGTCACATTATTTTGGTGAACTGCTGTGGAGACGTTAGTTTAAATCTGTTATTCCTTTTAATGTAATTTGTATTTTTTGTATGGCAACTCAACATTTTTTGTTTATGGTTTCTGTACATTTACTTCGATGTATCTATGCGAGGTTTTTAAAAATTTAGTTTTCGAGGGAATTCTTTGAGCTTTTTAAATCTGCAGAATAATATTACATCACTTTTGGGAAATTGCTATTCATTATCTCTTCAAATATTGCCACAATTCCTTTTTTTCTCTCTTCTAATTCTTTGACTTTAATTAAATGAAAATTAAACTTTCTCACTATGAACTTATTTTTATATTTCAATCACAATGATTTCTCCTGTACTTATTCTCTCTTTAACTAGTGTGCTATTATTAATAAATAGTCCATTGAGTTAATTTTGCTTATTTTTTGGTTCTAATTTCTAGTTGTCTATTTTTTAAGGCCATTGTCTTTTTGAGGGGAGGGAGGGTAGAACCCCAAGATGTTCTACCATTGAGCTAAATCCCAGCCCTTCTTAAATTTTTATTTTGAAACCGGGTCTCTCTAAGCTGCCCAGGCTAACACTGAACTTGTGATTCATTTGTCTCAGCCTCCTAAGTAACCTGGGATTATAGGTGTGTGCCACTGCACCTGGCCACTATGTCACTTTTTATGATTTCCTGTTTTCTGTTGAGATTTTTAAATCTTTGCTTTTGTTTTTCAAAGCTTTATCCTATAAAGTAGTTAGTTTGGGACACAATAGCATGATTCAGTTACTTTATATTCTCCCTTTGAAGACTTTTGTTTTCTCTTCTTTGCAACTAGATTGTCTAAAACTTTTCTGTCTGATCTCACAGGTCATAGCTTTCCAACCCCCATTCATGGCTCATCACAGCAAATTTGAGTTCAGCCAAGATATGCAGGGTTCTAACTTCCACTTAAAATGTCTGGACTGAGCCTGATGCTTCTTTTCCCCATATGTTCCACTTCTTGATAAACTATCAGCTGAATAGTTATGTTGCTACTGTTTTAATGTGGCTCCTTTATTGCAAAAGATGGTTATTGTTCATCAGAAATAATAATTTTCCTTTGACTTAGAATTTAAGTCAGTGGAAAGTTCAAAGTTGGATATCTTTTGTTCTTTTTGGGGAACAATTTAACTGACAAATGGGTATATGTTTTAATGTGCCAAACTCTCTGCCAGTTGCAACAGGGCACATAGAAAGACATACAAGACAATGTGCTCTTGAAGGCATTTTAAGTCCCTTTTCTAGTAGTTGATATTATGGTGACAACCTAATAACACTGCAGGATCCTGACATTTCCATAACTTCTGAATCATGGAAGAAGTGTTAAGTGATACTCAATATTATTTTTTGTTTTTAGCATTATAAATTCTTTGTCAATTTGCATATATATGACTTTTAGGTAACTAACATTAACAGAAATGACCTTTCACAGTCATTCTGGATAAATGGAAGATTATATTATTTTGGGGGTATATAATGTTGCTCTAAGTCATATTCAGATGTTTTTCTGAATACTTTTTATTTGGATAAATATTCAGTTAGGTGAATGAGATGGCATTGTAAGTGGGTGAAATAAAAGCATTTTAGTTTTTTAGAAGACTCAGCAGACATGTTTAAACCATACCTGGTATGTGGATACATAAGAATCAACCAATTGATTAATGAGAGAGACTTCATTTGTGACTGAAAGTCATTGATAAGATAGAATGGACACGTGAGAAAGAGGGAGACAGTAAAAAACAAAATAAGATGGTAGTGTGTGAATATTAAGTAGGTAGATAGGCAAAATAGAGAATAGAATAGTTTTTCAGGTTAGAAGATATGCTAAGGAAGGTATATAGGTAATAGATATGGGTGGCCATGTAAAAGGCAATATAAAATTAATATATGCAGATGTAGGAGGATTGGTGAACAGAATGCACATTCTCAGAGGAAGTAAATTGAGTAGATCAAAATGTGTTAGTTGAGCTAGGACTGTAGCTTGGTGGTAGAGTGCTTGCCTATCATATGTGAGGCCCTGAGTTCAAACCTCAGCACCACATATAATAAATAAATAAAATCAAGGCATACTAACCACTTACAACTGCCAATAATAAATAAATAAATAAATAAATAAATAAATAAATAAATAAATAAATAAGAAAATGCATTAGTCCATATTTTGTTAGTATAACAAACTACCCAAGTCTGGGTAACTTTATAAAAATATATTTTTTTAGCTTACAGTTCTGGAGGTTCAAGGGCATGGCACTGACATCAACTTGGCTCCAGTGATGGTAGATCAACTCAAAATGGCAAGAGTGCATGTAGAAGAAAGAGATCACATCCTAAGACAGGAGTCAGGGTCAGGCTTAGGCTTTTATTAACAATGTGCTCTAAAGAGAACTAACTTAGGGTTCCACGAGAACTACCTTAATCCCTTCTGAGGACAGTATCCAGTGAACTAAGGACTTCCCATCAGGTCTTACCTCTTAGATGTTCTACTAACGTTTCTCAGATTGCCATGCTGAGGATCAAGACAGTAGTATATGAACCCTTGGGGGACAAACCACATCATAACCATAAGCATGTATGATAAACACAAAAGGAGGGGAATTAAATTGAAAAAGATTGTAGAAATGATAGAGGATCTGGAAATTGTCGTAACTTTTTCAAACTTTATATAGCATATTTAGAAAAACTCAGGAAATTTTGAAAGCAGTTCTAACATGCTAGGCCTAGCTATGGGAAATAGTGTTAAAGGTGAAGTAAAGAACCAGGTGCATAACTATTATCTCAGTGACTTGGGAGGCTGAAGCAGGAGGATCACAAGTTTGAGGTCAACCTCAGCAACTGAACAAGGCCCTAAATAACTTAGCAAGTTCTGGGGTTAGGGATATAGCTCTGTTGGTAGCATGCTTGCCTCGTAAGTACAAGGCCCTGGGCTCAGTCCGCAGCACTGCAATAAATAAATAAATAAATAAAATAATAGTAAGTTCTTTTGCAAAAATAAAATGAAAAGTTCTAGGGATGAAACTCAGTGGTAAAGCTCTTTCCTAGTATGTGTGAAATCCTGGGTTTGTGATCCCTGCTGGAATTGTAAGGAAAAAACAAAAAAAACAAAAAAACCTTCTTTTTCTTGAGTTGAAAACCAAATGAGAAAGAAACATAGCACAGATGGAGTGGATAACATGACTTGATCTGCAGCTAACTTGCTCCCGGGCTGTGGCAGCATGGTCCACTGCAGACTTCTCTTGCAAGGGCAGATTGGTGAATCTGTCTGTCTGTCTCTCACACACACTCAGACAGACAGACACACACATAACTGAGACGACTTACCCCTAAACTCTCTAGTCATCTGTCATTCTTTATCTGCCAAGTAGGAGAGGGAGTATGCCAAGAATCTTATTCTAGAAGAGATGGGATCTCCCTCAAAAGATGCTTGTTTATATTTTATTTATTTTGTAAGTAATTAGATTAGTTGGAGTTTTATTGTTATGAGTCAGGCGTGGTTTTAGTAAACAGCCTTCTTTTACTCAATAGTCACTAACAGAAGAAGGCTTAAGATCACCTTTCCTAAAACTCAGTTCATCTCTTTTTCCTTTATACACCCTGTTATCACTAACAATCTCTCTCTTCCCAATGCAGTGCTCATAAAGATCACTAATGATGATGCCCCCACCCCCATCCTGTACTGAAGATTGAACCCAGGGGTGCTTTACCACGGAACTGCATCCCATGTCCATTTTATTATTTTTTTATTTTGAGATAGGGACGAAGTTGCTGAGTCTCAAACTTGTGATTCTCCTGCATCAGCCTCTTGAACTGCTTCTCAAGTGACATGTCAAAGAGGAGTTAGTTTTAATTGTATCTGGTGGTAGTCTCAGAAGATGAAATTTCCTTTTAGTTTTTTTTTTTTTTAAGTGTTATTTTGACAAAAATGAGAATTATATTTGAGACAAAATGTAATGGGAACTGGATGGGAGGATCATTTTGTACGTAAACTTAGCATAGCTGGGCTCTAAGCGAGCTCCAAATGAAATTTGTGCTATCATCCCTTTAGAAGCAGTAGGGTTAAGTAGAACTGGCCTTAGGTCAATTAACCAAAAGCCTAATCACCTAAATCACCTAAATCATTTAAAATTTTTAAGAAATATATTTCAGTTGGCCAGTTTTCCACTTAATAAAATCTTTTTTTTAAAAGATAACATTTTTTAAAAAAACATTTTTTATTTTTTAGCTATAGATTTATCTTTTATTTATTTTGTTTATATGGTGCTGAAGATTGAACCCAGTGCCCCATGCATGTAAGGCAAGCTCTCTACCACTGAGCTACAACCCTCACCCCAATAAAATCTTTAAAAGTAATGTTTAATGTGCTCCTTATTCTCAGTTATATTGCTATAACTGGACACCTGGTTTCTATAGCTCTTATGAAAGTATTTTTGTTTGTGGATACTTGTTCAAATTGGTTTCTGTAAGGGGTTGAGCACTGAGAAATCCTGTCTGCCACCTTGCTGATATCACCCTATAGTTTTATTTTCTTTACTTTTTTAAGAATTTTTTTTTTTTGTAGTTGTAGATGGACAGAATGCCTTTATTTTGTTTATTTTTATGTGGTGTTAAGGATTGAACACAGTACTTCACACATGCTAGGCAAGTGCTCTACCACTGAGTCACAACCCCAGCTCTTCACATTTTGTTTTTATGGTGTGTTATAGTTGTACATCATGGTAAAATTTATTGGTACATACTAAGATATGCACACAATATAATTTGGCCAATATCCCTGTCCAGCACTTCCCGCCGCCCTTCTCTTGTTCTACCCCCTGGTTCTTTTCCTCTGCGCTACTGATCTCCCTTTGCTTTTCATGTGATAACACCACCACTACCGCCACCTCCACTTTTCTTTTCCGTTTTGCTCTCTAGCTTCCACATAGAGAAAACATCTGATCCTTGACCTTCTGAGTTTAGTCAGAATGGTCTCAATTCCATCCATTTTCCTACTAATGACAAAATTTCACTTTTCCTTATGACTGAACAAAACTCCACATTTTCTTTGTCCTGCTGATGGACACCTAGGCTGGGTCCATAATTTGGCTATTGTGAATTATGCTGCTATAAACATGGGTATGCATGTATTTCTATAGTATGCTGACTCTAATTCTTTAGGATAAATATGGAATATGTAGTGTATTTTTTAAAGGATGCTCAGAAATAGTGGACTTTACCCTAAGAATTTTAAATACAGTCTAGTGATAATAACCTCTATCTTGAGGAATTTAGGACTAAATAATTATCTATAAATTATGCCTGGCATATACATACTTAGTTAATGTTACTTGCTAGTATTTCTCTCTTTGTTTTGAATGTTTTTTTTTCCTATATCCAGAATGTGCTTCCTGTACTTTATTTTAGATTTGAAATTTTAAAGTATAATTCCTATTTTGAATTTATAAGCAAAGATTGAGATTATTATCTGTCATTAAAATTGGATAGCTTACTGAACAAGGAATTTTAAGCTTGCTAATAGGTGTGACTCCTGTAGTTGGACTATAATCAACTACCTTTCAATAATAATGAGTACAAATATTACTGCTATAAAAAGGGTAGTAACACTAGTCTTGCTGATACGTTTTCTCACAATAGTGGCATAACGACTTTCCAAGAGGAATAACCAGATAGAAGAATTTTAATATGTTGTTTTAAATTGTGTGCTTTGTGTTAATAATGTATTATTAACACAAATATTTGTATTTTCTTTGCATTTCTTTTTTCCCTGCAAGAATAATTCTGCATGGTTGCATTTAATGTAAAAGAAATCATTAGTCAACACCAAGTTTGGCATTATACTTCCAAAAATGGGTACCAAGCTGTATGTACATTGATTAGTAATTAGGGCATTACCATATCTATGATAGAGAACAGAATTATCTGAAACAACTAAGTAACAAGTAATAACTTTTCTTTTGTAATGATTTTTTCCTTTTGGGTTACTAACTTGATATGGAGTTATCTTATTTATCACAGATGCTTGTTCTGTTTATGTCTGTGAAGTATAATTAGTATATGCTGTTCTAATAAAGTTCATAATTTTCTGATAGATTTTATATTTGGCATTTTTTAAAATTAAAGTTTATATATACGAACAGAAAGAGACTGCTTTCTAAATGCTTATGTTTATTAACCTTGAAAAGTTACTAAGATAATTTAGATTACTAATTATATAAATGTATTTTGTTTTTATAGAACTTTTCATAATTAATTTTATTTTTCTTTTAAAGATCAGTGGATAAGTCTGTCATGATATATGATACTGTAAGTATTTCATAATTTTGTGTGTGACCTAAAATATGTTTATGAAAAAATTCAACTTTAAATTTAGTTAGGCATGGTAGAAAAAGTAGTTTTCTTCTATGTAGTATGCCCAATAATGTAGTATATACATTCTCACAAACACTAAGAGTCAGAAAAGTAATGAATTGTTTCTGGGATAAGCTCTTAAATATTTCAGTAATGATTTTAAGATGGACAGATTTTAAAATCTGATCATAGGAAATACATAAGAGCACCAATAGCCAAAAAATTACTTTCAGTAAGTTATTAAACTCTTATATCAGGCTTCCATAACAACAAAGAATGAATGTTTAGCAAACCAGGGATTTCGGAGAGTGTAACTGAAAGTGACCTACTACTATCTTGGAGTCTGGGTAGATTTAGACACTGGTATAAGATCAAGTTACTGTGAAATTTGAAAAAAGGATCCACAGATCTACCTATAGATATATATGGGTAAAGAACAAGAGTGTGAAGAAAAATGAAGGTTATTTTTACATATAACAAAATATGATTGAGAAAAATAGGAAAATATTCTTGAAGAGAAAATTGGGGTTGAATGGAACCTTATAATGATTTAGTTTAGGCAGTACCTATATCAGCAAATCAAAAAAGATGTCAAGCCAAGTAATCTAAACTAGTACTCCACATAAAAATTCAAGTCACTAAAAGCTCTAACAGGAAATGGGAAAGAATACTCAGTGTAGATTAGGTAGATCTTTAATAATTCATCACTTGTGTGTGTTTGTGTGTGTGTGTTGCTGGGGATCGAGCCACCCAGGCTTTGTACATGCTAAGCAAATGCTCTACCACTGAACTACATCCCTAACCCTCTCGTAACTTCTTATGGTATTTTTTGTGTTTGCAAAAATAGTTATAACATTAAATTTTCTTTGTAAAATATATATAGGGGCTGGGGCTGGGGCTCGTGGTGGAGCACTTGCCTGGCATATGTGAGGGAGGCACTGGGGTCAGTCCTCATCACCATATAAAAATAAATAAACAAAAATAAAGGTATTGTGTCCATCTACAACTAAAAAAAATTAAAAATTAAAATATATATATATATGTATATATAAGTCCCAGTTAAAGAACCTGTATATTGGTTGACCACTTAAGTATATTCAAAATATGTGACAATTTCTATTCACTGATCTTACAATGTGTACAAGTCATATACCATAGCAAAACCACAAATTATTTCATTTAATAGATGTTCATTTTACTACTAGTAAATTCAAACAAATCATCAAATGCCAAGGGTCTGTTGTACAAAAACCTTCTAAGAAGGTAGTCAGTAGACAACAATGCTAGTGATCGAAAAAGAATGAAATAAGCATTTGATACTTTGTGCAGTACTGGGGATTGAACCAGGGCCTATTGCATATGAAGCAAGCTCTCTACCATTGAGCTATATTCCTAACCCTTTTAAAATTTTTATTTTGATAACGGTATTATACTAAGTTGCCCAGGCTGGCCTTGACTATGATCCTATTGCCTCAGTATCCCACCTAGCTGGAATTATAGCATGTACAACCACACCCACAGTACTAGATAATATTATTAGTTATAAATACCATTCTCAGCTATTCAGTGAGTAAAGTTCCAACTAATATTAGTTGCTACTAATACATATTAGAATATGTATAACCCTATAAATAATTTGTCAAGTGAACCTTTGTCAGTAATTGCTCTTGCTTGAGTAAATATTAAAGCTATTTTTTTCTTTTTTTTTTTTTTTCCAGAACACTCAGAATGTACTTCACACATTGACTCAGCATACCAGGTCTGAACTTACTCTTACTTTGTATTAATATAATTAAAAAATTAGAAGATATGTAATGTTTGTTTTTATTAACTAGGTATGTCACAACATGTGCCTTTGCACCCAGCACCCTCCTACTTGCTACTGGTTCAATGGACAAGACAGTGAATATCTGGCAATTTGATCTGGAAACACATTGCCAAGGTTAGTAAGCTTATCATCTTCAACCAAATACAACCCACTTACCTCTGCGATCAGAAATTTAGTAACTCTTTTCTCCTCTTTCATTCTCCTTTTCTGTCTTTTATTTTATTGTGTTAGGGGTCCAAGTCAGTGCCTTGTGCATGTCAGGCAAGCATTCTACCACTGAGCTATATCCCAGCCTGAAATTGGGTAAATCAGAAGCCAGTGTTAAAGTAGTTGACCTACATTAAAACTGTTGGTAAAGACTTTGAGTGCACATTCATATCACACCTCCCATGGTTTTGTAAGTTGCATTTATACTGCATACTAATTTTTCAGATAAATATAGCCTGAAGACAGAATAGGAATTATAGTAGTATTTTACTGGCTTTGTTTTTGTTTTATGAAGCAATGTTGGCACATAATTTAGGAGTTTATTTTTGTCACTGTAAGAATTAACTCAAAATGGTGGTGCTGACATGCAGATGATAGAGCAAATAGAATACCTTTGCTGGTATGAGTTTTATATGATAAAGAAAAATTGTTTTTCTGGAGTGAAAAAGAAGTTCCAAAAGAGTAATATTTAATATAGTATTAAGCAATATTAAGTAATACTTCATACATAGTGATAATGAATTTTTTGAAATTCTTAAAAGGAAGTTAGCCAGGTGTGGTGTTGCATGCCTGTAATCCCAGTGACTCTGGAGGCTGAAGCAGAAGGATTCGAAGATCGAGGTCAACCTCAGCAATTTAGCAAGACCCTGTCTCAAAATAAAAAGGGCTGGAGATGTGGCTAAGTGATTAAGTGCTCCTGGGTTTAATTCCCAGCATCCCCTGCCCTCCGCAATAAAATAAAATAAAATAAAATAAAATAAAATGAAGTAAGTTAAAGTAGTAAAACACAGATTTAAAGGTTTTTTTCATTTACTTTGCAATTCATAGTGGGGATGTTTATAAAAGAAAGACTCTGTTGTTACTTCACTTGCCTTTTTATGTGTGTGTTTAGCAAGGAGCATCGAAGATCAGCTGAAGCATTTTACTGAAGACTGGTCAGAGGAGGATGTCTCAATGTGGCTTTGTGCACAAGGTTTAAAAGACCTTGTTGGTATCTTCAAGATGAATAACATTGATGGAAAAGAACTGTTGAGCCTTACAAAAGAAAGTCTGGCTGATGAGTTGAAAATTGGTAAGATTAGTGAAAAAGTCTTAAAAACAACTTTTAATTATTTATTCTGAGGTTGACTTTAGTAATTATAACAATAACAGTAATTATTCTGGTATATGCTATTGTCTAGAAGGAGAGTATATTTTTATTAGATTAGGCAAAAGAAAATGTTATATAGAATTTTTTTGGGTAATTAAACCTACCTTGTAAATGGAATTTTAAAAACTATTTAAAAAATTGACATGTAGTTGTTATACCATAAAATTCACTCTTTTAAGTGTACAATACAGTGATTTTTTGTGTTTTGTGTTTTCTCAGAGTTGTACAGCTATTGCCACTATTTAACTTTAGAACATTTTTATCACCTCAAAAAAAAAAAAAAAAATCCCATGCCCATTAACAGTCACTGCCTTTCCCCTTTGTTTCTAGGTCCTGGATCACTAATCTTTCTGTGTATATGGTTTTGCTTATTCTTGACTTTATATAAGTGGAATCATACAACACGTGGTCTTTTATGTCTAGCCTCCTGGCATGTTTTCAGGTTTATCCATATTGTATCATGTGTCAGTACCCCATTCCTTTTTATGACTACTATTCCATTGTATGAATTTATCACTTTTTGCATATCCATTCTTCAGTTGATGAAATTAGGGTTATTCCATCTTTTAGCTATTATGAATAATGTTGCTATGAACAATCTTCTGAGTTTTTGTGTGAGCATCAATGTTCATTTTTCTTGGGTAGATAATTAAACCAAATTGTTGGGTTATAGCTTAACATTTAAGGAGCTGCCAGGCTGTTTTACCTATACAGCTGTGGTATTATACAATCCCATAAGCAGTGTATGAGGGTTCCAGTTTCTCCACATCTTCATTAATACTCATTTGATTTTTAAATTATAGCCATTCTCATGGTTGTGAAGTGGTTTCTCATTCAAGTTTTGATTTGCATTTCCCTAGTACTGATGATGTTTTCATAATCCATATGGGCTGTAGTGATAAAAATCTCATAAACTGGGTAACTTATAAACAACATAAATTTATTTTTCACAGTTCTGGAGGCTGGAAAATCCAAAATCAATGTACTGGCAAGGTATTGTCTAGTGAGGGACCATTTCCTGTTTTATGGATGCTAGGCAAGTGCTCTACCACTGAGCCACAACCCCAGCCTCTCTCTTAATTCTTTCATGTGTGGATATCTAGTTGTCCCAGTACCATTTGTTGAAAAGACGGTTCTCTTCCCTTTGAATTTTCTTGATACCCTTGTTGAAAATCAGTTGCTCATAAATGTGATGGTCTTTTTCTGGAATCTTAATTCTGTCTCATTGATATGTCTGTTCTTAGGCTGATATCATACTGTCTTATTGTATTTTTGTAGTAAGTTATGAAGTTGATACATACGTGTCCCACATCTTTTTGATTTTCAAAATTTTGGGGGCTATTCTGGATCTCTTGCTTTTTTTTTTATATGTATTTTAGGATAAACTTGGCAGTTTTTGCAGAGCTATCTGATTTTGATGGGAACTATATTGAATATGTATATCAATTTAGAGATTTGCATTTACAATATTAAGTCTTCTAATCCATAAACAGAGGATTTTTTTTTCCATTCTGGTCTTCTTAATTTCTTTTAACAATGCTTTGTAGCTTTCAGGTTTCCAGTCATTTTTTGGTCAGTGATTTTTTAATTTAAGTCAGTGATTTTTAGTATATTCATAAAGATGTGCAATCATCGGCCCAATCTAATGTTCTGAAGAACATTTTCATTCCCCTCAAAAAAAAAAAAAAAAAATTGTGCTTGTTTTCAGTACTTCTTATTCATTTTCAGTACTCTTTATTCTTGCCTCTTTTAAGCCCTGGCAGTCAGTAATCTACTTTGTGTCTTTATGAATTTGCCTGTTCTGGATGGACGTTCCTTATGAATGAAATCATACAATATGTCCTTTTTTTCTTTTGGTGCTGGGGATTGAATCCAGGGCTTTTAAGATGCTAGGCAAGCACTCTACCACTGAGCTACTTCCCTAGACTTTTCTTATTTTGAGACAGGGTTTTGTCCAGTTTCAGAGGCTGGCTTTGAACTTTCAGTCCTCTTGCCTCATCCTCCTAAGTAGCTGGTACAGATGTGAACCACTGCACCTGATAATACATGCGTCCTTTTGTATTTAACTTCCTTCATTTAATATACTTTCGAGGTTTATCCATGTTGTTGTATGTTTCAAGCACTTCATTCTCTTTTATGGCTGAGTAATATTTCATTGTATGCCTATACCACATGCTTATCCATTCACCATCTGATGGACATTTGTTTTTTTCCACTTTTGACTATATCTATAATGCTGCTGTGAACATGAATATACAAGTTTTTGCATGCCTATATGCTTTTTTGTTTGTTTCCTTTTGGTTATATGCTTGAAAGTGCAATAGCTCTGTGTTCAACACTTGGAAGATCTGCCAGACTATTTTCCAAAGCAGCTGGATTATTTTACTTTCCCATCAGCACTGGGACAAGTTTCTTATCCTTGTCAACATTTCCTGTTACCTGTTATCTAGCTTATAGCCATCCTATTAGCTTGAGGTTTATTTCCTTGTGGCTTTTATTTATGGTATAATGATATGGAACATTCTAAGTGCCACTTGGCCATTTATTTATTTTCTTTCCTTTGCCTTTTTGGTTTGTTTTGTGGTACCAGGGTTTAAACTCAGGGATGTTTTAAACAGAGTTATTCCCTGGCTTTTTATTTTGAGACAAGGCCTTGCTTAATTGTCTAGTCTGGTCTCCTACTTGCAATCCTCCTGCCTCAGTCTTTCAAGTAGCTGGGATTATAGATGTGCACCATGGAGCCCAGCATCCTTTGCCCATTTAGAAATTATTTGTCTTTTTTGTTATTGAGATGTAAAAGTTGCTTTTGTATTCTGGATGCCAGATCCTTATCAAAAACAAATTTGGAGTCTTCGTGCCTTATTTTAATAAACATAATAACCAGACACTCTTATCAATATGCTATAGTAAAATCTTGAGCAGAATGTGCAGGAAATAGGATATCTGTGTTAACATTTATTGTTAATAAAGAGTACAAACATTTTACTATAGAAAACATCTTAAAATATAGTAGTATACTTTCCTTAAATAATAAATATGACCTTTTAAGAAGTTAACAGAGTTGGCAAGGGGACCACAACCTATAATCCAGCTACTTAGGATCTAAATTCAAGGCCAGTCTGGGCAATTTAGTGAGACCCTGTCTCAAAATAAAAAAAGTCTGGGGATGTAGCTCAGTGGTAGAGTGCTTGCCTAGAGTGTGCAAGGCCCTGGGTTCAATCTCCAGTACTACAAAAAGCAGTAACAACAAAAAAAAAACTAGAATGAAAAATTTTTTGAAAATACTTAGGTGGTAAATCTACGTAGCATGTTGAGGTCATACCATTAAAGTTATTTTCGTATTGCTAATAACTTCTTTGCTTTATAATTTACTCATTCTTGAGAGTAGGTAATAGACTATAGGATGTCTTTTATTTTTAAAAATTCTGGTAAATTTAGCATCTTAGTTGATTTCTTATTTATCTCACACAATGAATCTTTATCGTATCCAGTAGAAGCACTTGACAGTATGAATCAATTTTAGATTCAGCAAAGGTTATTTGAAAGTAAAAGCATAAGAAAAAATGAATAGAAATAGAATTGTTTTGGTTGTTAAGAGAAATAAAGAATAAGAGATTCTTATAGGATTAAGTTAATGGCTTGAAATATTTTTGTAGGATGAATCTCAGGTTTAGTAGTGATAATCAATGAAAGTTAAAGTTCAGTGAAATGTTAAAAGTTCAATGAAATGACAAGTCCACTGGTAGTTAATACTGAATTTGAAAAACCATTATGAATGGAGACAAAAATGTTGCACATTTTCTAATAATTTTATGTTGAATTTGTATTTAAAGTTTGGAAAGTTGGGAAACTCAACAAATTAGACAACAATAAATTGAGTAAACAAACTACGTTTATTTTTTCACATAATCCTGAAAAGTGTCTTCATTCTAAAGGCTCAAGAAGCTAACTTTAATCTTCTACAAGTGTTATTTTAAGATACAGTGAATTCATTATAGTCTTGAATTTTAAGTAAGACAGATCCTTCCTCCAAACAGCAAATTGGACTAATAGAGAATTAAAATTGGGTCTGAAAATAAATGTAAAAGGCAAACCAACGAATGTTACCTTTTATATGCCTAACTGTTTTGCTTGCATTTACCTTGTGGTATAATTTTTAAAACATTTCTAATGTCAGTATAAATTAATTCTGAATTTGCTTAATGTTCAACATGTAGAGGAAGTTGATCGTGCAGTAAATGTATACTGGAGTATGAAAGATCAAAGTATTATATCCATTGTTTGACATTTAAAAATTGTTAAGGATTAAACAGTCTATCAAATCTTCTATCCGTGGGTTTTTTGAAAATATACAATAAAGGACTTTCTGCATATGAATATTTGAATTGGGTGCTTTAACCAAGGTTAATAGCCATTTTCTAGGACTGCTAATGAAACCTAGGAGTACAGGAGGCACAAAATATTAGTTAAGGAAGTAAATCCTTATATCTGGTACTAAATTTGCATAAGGAATGTCCTGATAGATTACAGGTTCAAAAGGTCCTTAATATTGAGAGGAATATCTCTTAAGGCATTTGTGAATTCATGAATTTATAAACACTACTATAATAACATGTCTTAGAGTTTGAAATTGTTGTAAATGATAAGAAATTTAGATTGACAAATGCCAAGAAACTATTATATGTCATGCTTATATTCACATAATCATTATGCTTATATTCACATAATTGTTATGCTTATATTCAAATAATCATGAATCACACATTTCTAATTGGGAATGAGATGTTTTCAAAGAGTTTGCTCTTCCTTTTGATCTTTTCTTTCCAAGAATCCTAAAAGCACACAAGAATTTTTTTTTTTTTTTCTAATTTACTGTGGTTTGGATAAGTGTCCCCCAAAGGCCCAAATGTTAAAGGTTTGGTCACCAGGCTGTGGTATTATTGAGAGATGGTGGAACCTTTAAGAGGTAGGACCAAATGGGAAGATGTTAGGTCATTAGGGTTGTGTCCTTGAAGTGGTTATTGGTGCCCCACCCCTTCCTTTCCTCTGTCTCTTGTTTCCTGGCTGCCATGAGACAAGCCGCTTCTTTTGCCATGTGCTCTTGCTGTGATGTTCTACCTTAGCAATGGGGCCAAGTGATTTGGACTGAAAGAATGAACCAGAATAAACCTTTCCTCCTCTTGATTATCTCAGGTATTTTGTCACAGTAATGGAAAGCTAACACAGAATTGAAAAATAGAACACAGATTCCTTTTCAAATTTTACATATCAACTGTCTACCCTTCCTTAGATTTTTTTTTGGAAGTTTCATGTTTGAGTTCCTAGCAATGCTTCATTATGGAGATTTTTCACTTTTCTAAATTGTGAATGTAATTGACATTGTCATTCTGCATGTCATCAAATATTTTTCCTCTTTATATATAAAACATATGGGTGGTTTGTCCTTACCCATTTATATTGTGAAATTCATGAGGATATCTTGCTACCTTGTTTTGTGGCAAATGTTGTCCATGGAATATGTTTACTGTCTAGTTGCTGTTTTTATGTGGGGATTCAGAGAAATTAAAAATATACTGCTTCTACACTTTCATCAAATCCTTAAAAAACAAACAAACAAAAACTTACTATGCCTATAGTTGTATTTCTTTCCAATTTAGTTTTTATATCTTATTTTTTGTTTATCATTCTAATCAGTTTTATTTTATAAAATTTTTTTGTCAAAAAATAAATAAGAAACAATTTTAAAATTTTCTTTCCAAGATACTAGCATTGATTGGGTTCTGTTCTTTTCCATGGGGCAGTGGAGACCAGCTTAATGGTCTGTGCGTGGTAGTTGCCAGGCTCCACTGCTGTCCTCTTCTCCAGCCTCTAGCTAATAATGCTGGTTGTGCTGCTTTGGCAGTGTTGCTTAGAGGACAGAACTGGGAAGAATAAAGGGCACAAGTAGAAAAACCTCTTGCCCATTTATGTACCCAAATATCTGTCACTTCCCTTCTCCCATTCTCAACCTAGATGCCTTTGTTTCCTCTGGGAAAGGTGAGGAGGGTACTGGATTTGGTGGCCCATTTTACCTTATCATAAAAAACCAGCTGCTGTTTCAGGAGTATAGTAGATAATAGGCAGATACTGCTATTTGTTACGCCGAGGGTTTGGCCATCAGATGGTAGGGTCCTTGCTTTCTGAGCAGTTAAGTTTATAATACTTCTTTCTAAAACCCAGCAACAAAAGGAGATATTTCTGGTAAGCTCTTTGAAAATGGTCTGGTAAATGTCCTCCAGAGAGCAAGGTGATCTCACTCCTGTGTGTGTATGTGTGTGGTACTGGGGATTAAACCCAGGGGTGCTTTGCCCCAGAGCTACATCCCCAGTCCTTTTTACTTTTTGAGATAGAATCTCACTAAGTTGCATAGGCTGGCCTTGAACTCTTGATCCTCTTGCCTCAACCTCCCAGGTCATTGGGACTATAGGATGTGCCATCACACCTGGCTTCAATTTTTTTTTTTTTCAGTTGTAGATGGACACAATACCTTTATTTTATTTGTTTACATGTGGTGCTGAGGATCAAACCCAGTGCCTCATACATGCGAGGCAAGCGCTCCACTACTGAGCTACAGCCCCAGCCCTAGCTTTGATTTTTAGATGATGTTAAGCTTATATAAGAATAAGACCTAATTTAACCTTATCTGGGGAATTTTTAATTAGGTCCTCTCATATTCTATATTATAAATATATAAAAATTATATTAATTTACATGTATGTTTTTGACAGGAAAATACTTTTTTTCAGAATACTGCTTTTTTCAGAATATCAATTGCCCTTTCTGATTGTAAACTGTATAATTATTCCTTTAAGTGAGATCTTACTGTGTAATTTTACAAACATGACCTAGAAACACTCAGGAGAGTTAATTAAGCCCTGTGGAGGTAGAGTTTTACTTGGCACATTATCAGGAAGCAGACTGTAGTCACAGGAGGTTTTCTACCATCTCATCAGTAATAGGTGCACCTCAGTACATCTTGGTCAGATCAAGTGTTCAATCTGTTGGTCTCACCCATCTATTTAAATTGCCTCTATTCTCATTTCCCTCCTTACTTAGCTTGAAGTATATGAGCCATCATTTTAATTCCTATTTAATCCTCCAGTTTATTTGATGAAAATAAAAATACACAGTTCAGCTGATCTTCAGAAAATGTGGCATTGTGGATGGATCAATCCTGGGAAGAGGTGATCTCCGTGCACTGTCATGAGTTATTCTCTGACATAATTACATTAAGTCTCTGGTGATCAGATAACAAAGTGCTTGACTTTAGAGGCACCCTTTGCTATGTAGGCACTTTTTAATAGCTTTATACTGAATCTGGGTAGTGATCTTAAAGAATCTGAGTCAAACATATTTTGCAAAATCATTCAACAGTAATTATTTTTTTGTTACTTTTTAAAAAAATGCCTTAGAGATCCTCAGTTTGGTTTCAGCAGCTTATATATTAAAGAAATCTTAGGAAAGTAGGCACTAAGCAGCAGGCCGCTGCTAGGCTGACTTGCCATATTTATATAAATATGGGCAGTAAGCCCCAATAGAATTAAATAGTTCATTACTCGTGGCACTGAAGGCATGGCCTTCATGTTCTAATTGATTCCCTTTCCCCCTATGTCTCATGGGAGCCATTTGTGTTTGTGTCACAGCTGAGGAACCCTGAACTTATGAAACCCCCGTCTTAAAAGGGGACTGTTAGCAGACTAGGCCAAGAGGAAGATGTCTTCATACTGGTTATGAACAAACCTGCTTTCTGCCTGGGAAAGAGTGTGTATCTGACCTCCGAGGACATTTGCAAACTTCCTTGAAAAGATTATACAAGACAAGAAGTATCCTAAGATGTATATAAACACCCTGGGGAATTACCTCTCAACAGAAATAGTGCTGGTTTGGCTTTTTATGGGAACTATGAAGCGTTCTGAAATATAATTCTTTTCTTCTACCCATCCTACCCCAGATACCTCAAACTAAAGTAGAACTGTCAACCAGTTCTAAAAATATAAGCAACCAATAACACTAAACTTCCTAAAATTAATTATATTAGACTTCTAAAATTAAAAATGAAATTTGTGCATACTATTTTGAACAGGCAGATGAATTTGTCATTGTTTCATATAAGAATCAGCAAATATATCTCATTTCATTATTATAACATGGGTTTTTAAAATTATTCACCTGAATTTTCAAAGTTATTAGTAATTTTTTTGTTATAGAAATTTTTAATCTTTTTTATGGTGCTGGGGCTTGAACCCAGGACCTTGCATATGCTTAAGTATGCACCTTACTACAGAGCTATATCCCCAGGCCATGTTATATAAATAAACCAATAACATGAGCCTTTCTGGTTTTGTGGTGTCAGTTTGTGGCAACCTGAAATTCTTGAACTTTCAGATCTAAGGTGGTTTAAAATAAACTACCAACTAGCTGCTGACATATCTTGACCTATAGATAGTATTCTGTATTACAAAGATTCACAAAGGAATCTTTAACAGACATTTTCTTGTGGTAAAACAGTGTCAGAAGATTTTTGGTTGTAGTAGATAAAAATATCTTTTTGCTAAGGACTGGCATAAAAATTGCCAGCCCTAACAGAATATTTTCTTTTCAGAATCTCTAGGGCTGCGTAGTAAAGTGCTAAGGAAAATTGAAGAACTCCGGAACAAGGTGAAATCCCTTTCTTCTGGAATTCCCGATGAATTTATATGTCCAATAACTAGAGAACTTATGAAAGACCCTGTCATCGCATCAGGTATGTGTGATACCTACCAAGTTGGCAGGGCACATTACATGCCAAACAAATAAATATTGTAGACAGTTTACAGAAGTTAACTTAAATGTGGAGAAGTTTCAATATTCCTGTTTTCTCATATATAGTTTGTTCTTTGGAAAAACTCATTTGGCTTTAGGTGAACAACTTAAGATTTTCTAATAAAATTGGACAGGTTTAGAGTTGAGGCACTTAAAGGATTTTTCAAGTTTCACTTGAACTTGTGAAACATGTATTTAGTTGCCAAAATAAAAAGATAAAATACCATTTTTAAGCTAGACTGCTGAGAATAATTGTTTGTCATAAATTTAAACAAATACAGAGAATAAGAATTTAAAGATGATGTAGCATTCCACATTATTAATCATTGTCCATAAACATATCCTGTATGTATGTAGATATAATCAGAGAATTCATATTCCATTGTGGGGTTTTTTGGACCTCAAACTTCATTACACATTTCTGCATGTTGACTTAGTCTACATAATTCTTACTCATAATACCTTGACTCCTCTACTAGTTGGTGTGTGTGTGTTTGTTTGCAAATCTTTTGTTGTAGCTCCATAGTGCTAACATTTCAGTTCATGTTTCTTTCTGTTATTATTACTTAGGGTATTTCCTTGGGATATGTGCCCCAGTGCAGTTAGTATATTAGAAACTGTATTCCTTACACTAGGAAGACAATGTGTTTTACACTTTCCCGTTCCTTGCCTGTATTGGATATCAGTGATTCAATGACACATGAAGAGTAACCTCACTTTGCATTTCTAAAATATCCATTCTAAAATTTTTTCCAAGTTTTCTGTGTCTTTAAAAGCATTTGCTACTTTGATACAAATTTTACAAGTGGTTTAGTTTTGAGGCTGTTTTTTTGGGGAAAGACATCTGCATGGGATCAGAGAATATGAAAGGATTTTGAGGGGAGAATAGTTTGAGATTTTCTTTGTTCATTTCTTGTTAATAGTAAAATTTCAGACATTTTATAAAAATGTCTCTGTAGTTGGAAAGTCATTTTCAGCAACATTGATATATTAGGATATAACATGTTAAAATTCAATCCTTATCTTTAAATAGTGGAATTGGACCAGTGTCTTTATGATTATTGATTTGGGCTAATTGCTATTGGCACTGAGAGTTTTCTAAGTTTCCATTTTGATCCCCCCACCACTGGTATTTTGGAAGGCATAAGCCTTACCTCTTTTGAATTAATTGCCTTGGATGAATTTCTAAGATATTTTCATCTTATTCTTTTAAAAAAGTCAAGCAATAAACATTACCACTGATACAGTTTTTGTGTGTGTCCTTCTGGATATTTTGTTATTTTAACTGATACATAAAAACTGTACATACTTTGGGGGTACCATGTGTTTTGATAATTCTTTGCCAACATGTCATCATATAGTACCTACAGGTGCACTTGTGTAAATATGTTTTAGTTTATTTAAATACATTGAATTATATTCATGTCAATTTAAAAAAAAACTAGCTTGATCATTCTTGCCCATTTAGTCTTTCTTAGAATTGTTTTATGTTACAAAAAATCTCTGATACTTTGACTAGGATTATTAGAAAAGTTAAATGAGGGGTGAAAGTAACTTTGCATTAGTCAGGCATTCCTTTTATTTTCCTGTTCCTGCCAGGTCTGTTCTATTTAATGTTAATTCACTGAAAGTAACAATTCATGATATAAAAACCTACTAACTTTGATCTGACCACTTTGCCTTGTTTTCCAGAGTTTTTACTATATCCGGGGAACACTCTCCTCTTATTTCAGTTCAGGTGTTCCGTTAGTTTAATCCCTTTTTTGCTTCAAAGAATGTCTTTGGATTTCTTTGTGCTTCTTGAATATATGTCTTTTGCCAATTTCAGCCATTCTCATACATGTTCTCTTTTCAGACCTTCCTACTAATATTCTGTAAGTTGTCTAACCTGCATATTGGAATTTCAGTTATTGTATTTTTCTTCTCTGGAAATTCTATTTAGCATGTAGAGTGTGAGCATAGACCTTGGAGGCCAGACTGCTTGGGTTTAAATGCCAGTTGTCACTCCATATCAGTATATCCTTTAAAAGGTATTCAGGCCAGTTTCCTCAATTGTAAAATAAGGATAATTGTAATGCTTGAATTACAAAGTTGTTATACAGAATGAATTAATATAGTACCCTGCAATAGTCTGATACATTACTTTTCTCACAGTACATTTTTCCTAAGGCTGTGTCATTTTTTTGAGGCTTTTGGGATCCTAATCAAGTATTACCTATAGAATTCTGGTGGGAAAGAGGGCATTTAACTCCAGAGAAGAAGTATGCTTGGTCCATTTTCTTGGACAGGAATGTGGGCAGCATAGTGCTTGAATTTTTTTTTCATGGACAACAGAGATAATATAAATTTAGAGTATACATTTTTAAAAATGCTGCTTTTATTCACCATTCCTAGGCATAACATAGTTAGAAATTTTTAGGATTACTCAATCTGCTTTCTTATTAGAAACACAAGCATAGAGAATGGGTAAATCTTGCAATAGGTATTATGCCAGAACTTATTCATCTGAGTGCATTAAGTTGAAGATTGTGCCCATTTAAATAACCCAGGAGCTTCTTAACTATTTACTTCTTAGAACTAGAAAGGATGAAAATAATTTAAAAATATTTAGGTCAGTTTGAAAATGTAGCGAAAACAAGCAAACTTAATACTGAATGTAATATGTACCATATTTTTAAAGTTTTTTCCCCTACTTGTGTTTGATCTCAACTTAGCTATAGTAAACTTTTTATGTGAATTTAAAAAAAGTGTCATGAATACAAATTGTCAGATGCAATCATTTTGAGTTATAATATTCAGTGCTTTTTTTCATTCAAATATGGTAGAGGTGATGTGGTCTGTGATGCAGCTCTGACAGTCCTTTTCTTTACTTTGGGATAACTCAGTTGCCTAGGGTAAGAAACTGGCAGAGAAAAAGCATTCATTTAAGAAAATTCAACTAAAGGTGACAAAATATACTAAAAATTGAATAAGCTAATTAGCTAATTTAAAATCCTTGGTTTCTTCTTTTCAGATGAAATTAGCATAAAGGTAACCAGTACATCAGAAATATAAACATCAAATTTATGAATTCAGCTCCCATTAAAGAATTTTTCTGTGATTTATAGGGGAAAAAATTCTGAGATTAGCTAATAACACACAATCCTTCTACAAATGAGACAGTTGTAGCAAGAAGAAGGGGGCCATATACTTGTCACCTGGAAAGATGGAATTCAGATCCCTAAGAAATGTAGGAGACTGTGATTATTTTTTTGAAATGAGACTTAAATTTTTTAGTTGTTGATGGGCCTTTTATTCATTAATTTATATGTGGTGCTCAGCATCAAACCCAGTGCCTCACACATTTGAGGCAAGTGCTCTACCACTGAGCCACAACTCCAGCGACTATGATTCTTAGCATAACCATTATAGCGGTGCAGTCCCAAACACAGCCACGACCTTGACCATACTTCAGTCTGAAATAGTGATACATCAAATTCTGAACCTTCAAAATAGAAAGTATACCTTCTTTTTAAACACATATGGCACATTCTTTAAAGGGTTCCCTCACTTTAAAGTCTAGCTTGGTGACAAATGAAATAGCTGTTACTGAACTCACAGGATTTCACATAGTAAAACTAAAATGGGTATCATTTATGAGTAGTAGGTGAGTGTGATGGTAATATTACTTTGGTTCAACATACTAAGCTTTTTAATAAAGTGGAGCACATTTTCCTATGCAAAGTATTCTTAAACTTGACAGCAAAGAATTTGAATAAACCCTTCCAAAAATGCCCAAAATACATGCAAAATGATACACAGTACTGAAATACAAATCCACACTGAACAACCACGTCACACCTGCTAAAATGGCTAAAAGAAAATTAGAAGAAAGTGTTGGCAAGGATGTACAGAAATTGGAATTGAGGTTTGGCAGTTTCCCAAAAGGTTACCAACGATCCACTCCTGTGTATACTCATGTTCACATGGATAGAACTGAAGAAGAGAAAGCCCAAATCTCAAGAGATAAATGGATAAAATGTAGTATAGCTATACAATGGAATATTACCAGTCATAAAGAACAAGTATCTGGGGAGATAGCTCAGTCGGTAGAGTGCTTGCCTTGTAAGCACAAGGCCCTGGGTTCGATCCCCAGCACCCCCCCCCCCCAAAAAAAAAGTACTGGAACATACTAGAAGCTATATATAAACTTATGCCACATCTTGTGTAATTTAATTATGAAATATTTGAAGCAGGCAAATTGTGTAGAGAAAGTAAAATGTTTGAAACAGGCAAATCACAGAAAGAATAGTGGCTGTGGTTTTTTCTTTAATTGAAATGGTCTGAATTAAATAGTGGTAATGATTGTACAACTTGGAAATATACCAAGAATTTATGAATTTTATGGTATGTGAAGTATAACGAGCAAAAGTCACAGATATCAGTATCTGCACTTAGCATGTACTGTACCATCTCTAGGATTGAAGGACAAAAGAGAAGTTGGGTTTCTCAGAACCTCACATGGTCTCAGAGCCAGAACTCAGACCTCTAAGGAGCTGCCCAGCTGGCGCTAGTGTCTGTAAGGGGGCAGGATAAGACATTTGGAGAGACTGTAACCAGCTTCTCCTACCAGATGAAAAGCCATGGGCAGGAACAACACTGATAGGGGCTCTTGCCCAGTTCCAGTCTCCCTCTAGAAATATCACTGCAGGTTCTAGACCTATGATACCAAAACCAGACAAAGACACATCAAGGATTAATAGTGGCAAATTGCATACAAAACATTAAAAATGTAATGCACCATAATCAAGTGGGGTTTAGTTCCAGGGATGCAAGGTTGATTCAGCCTATGGAAATCAATATGTAATTCATCATATCAGCATACCTTAAAGTCCAGAATCACATGATTATATTAATAGATGCAGAAAAGAAGCATTTTGACAAAATACAGCATCCATTCATGTTCAAAACGCTAGAAAAACTATGGATAGTAGGAACATACCTCAACATTGTAAAAGCTGTCTATGCTAAGCCCAAGTCCAACATCATTCTAAGTGGAGAAAAATTGAAAGCATTCCCTCTAAAAAGTGGAACAAGACATAGATGCTCTACTTTTATCACTTCTAGTCAACAGAGTCTTTGAAACTCTAGCCAGAGCAATTAGGCAAAAGAAAGAAATTAAAGGGGCTGGGGTTATGGCTCAGTGGTACAGGCTTTGCTAGCATGTGTGAGGCACTGGGTTTGATTCTCAGCATCGCATATGAATAAATGTTCATTGACAACTAAAACAAATACATATATATATAAATAAAAAGTAAGAAAGGGATATGAAGAAGAAAAGAAGGGCTCAAATTATCCCTATTTGCTGACAACCATGATTCTATATTTAGAAGACCCAAAGAACTCCACCAGAAATCTTCTAGAACTCATAAATGAATTCAGCAAAATAATAAGATATAAAATTAACACCCATAAATCAATTGTATTCCTATACACTGATGATGAATCAGTTCAAAGAAAAGTTAGGAAAACTATCACATTCAGAATAGCCTCAAAATAAAATTTGGGACTTAATCTAACAAAAGAGACCTCTAAAATGAAAACTACAGAACACTAAAGAAAGAAACTGAAGACCTTAGAATATGGAAAGATCTCCCATGCTCTTGGGATAGGCAAAATTAATATTGTCAAAAATGGCCATACAACCAAAAGTGCTATACAGATTCAATACAGTTCCTATTAAAATTCCAATGACATTTCTCATAGAAAAGGAAGTCCTGAAATTCATTTGGAAAAATAAGAAGCCCACAGTAGCTAAGGCAATCCTCAGCAAGAAAAGTGAAGCAGCAGGCATCACAATACTAGACCTTAAGTTATATTACAGAGCTATAGTAACAAAAACAGCATGGTATTGGCACCAAAAGAGACATGAAGACCAGTGGAACAGAATAAAAGAAATAGAGACAAACTGACATAAATACAGTTATCTCATACCAAAGACACTGTAAATACACATTGGGGAAAAAAAAGAGCTTTTTCAACAAATGGTGCTAGGAAAACTGGAAATCCATTTGTAGCAGAATGAAATTGAACTCCTATCTCTCACCCTGCAGAAAACTCAAAGTGGATCAAGGACCTAGGCATTAGACCAGAGACCCTGCACCTACTAGAAGGAATAGTAGTCCCAAATATACATCATGTTGGCTTAGAAACTGACTTCCTCAACAAGACTCCTGAAGCACAAGAAATAAAATCAAGAATCTTCACAGCAAAGGAGACAGTTAATAATGCGAAGAGATGGCCTATAAAAAAAACTTTGCCAGCTGCACCTCAGATCATTAATCTCCATGATAAAGAACTCAAAAAGTTTAACACCAAAAAAAAAAAAAAAAAAAAAAGACTCAATCAGTAAATGGGCAAAAGAACTAAACAGCCACTTCAGAGAAGAAGAAATACAATTGGTTAACAAATATATGAAAAAATGTTCAACATAGTAGGAATTAGAGAACTGCAAATTAAAACCATGCTGAGATTTCATCTTACTCCAGTCAGAATGGCGGAGTAACAATAAATGTTGGCGAGGTTGTGGGGGAAAAGGTACACTCATACTGCTGCTGCGACTGCAAAATTGGTGCAACCACTATGGAAAGAAGTATGGAGATTCCTCAGAAAACTTGGAATGAAACCACCATTTGACCCATTTTCCCTCTCCTCGGAACATATCCAAGGGACTTAAAATCAGCATACTGTGGTGATGCAGCCACATCAATGTTTATAGCAGCTCAACTCACAATAGATAAACTGCGGAACCAATCTCGATGCCCTTCAACAGATGATTGGATAAGGAAAATGTGGCATACATACACAATAGAATATTACTCAGCCATAAAGAAGAATGAAATTATGGCATTTGCAGGCAAATGGATAGAACTGGAGACTACCATGCTAAGTGAAATGAGCTAATCCCCCAAAACCAAAGGCCGAATGTTCTCTCTTGTGGGTGCTAACCCACAAGGAAGGGCAGGGAGAGAAAGAAGTTCATTGAATTAGATGAAGGGAAGGGATGGGGATAGGAATAGGAGAGACAGAATGAATTGGACATAGCTTTCCTACATGACCATTGTAGCTCCACATCATGTACAACCGCAGAATGGGATCCTTTAGAATAAGTTAAACTGCATGTATGTATTCAAAATACACTCTGCTGTCATGTGTTATTAAAAAAACCTAGACATAATATGTAAAAATTATCAGATCTAAATAAAACTACACATCATCCCTGTAAAATATACTTGAACAGATACAAATTGTAGGATGCTGATAGAACTCAACAAGATGTCAGGTTTTTTTCATTTTATAAACTTAACATCCTGATAAACATTCTTTTTCCCTAGTGATTCAGAGGGTGACTATTAGATTCCACTTGAAAGAATAAACAAGAAGAGCAAAAACAAACCTAGGAAAGAACAGTAAGGCAGGCTACCAGTTCTATCAGGTTATTAGAACATGTTACAAAATCTCTAAAAGTGTAGTATTATTGGCACATGAATAAACCAAGGGAAAATAATCCTTAAAAACTCAGATGTTGATGCAAGTGAGTTAGGAAATTTAGTGAGTGATAAAGATAGTATTTTTAAATCCACAGTATTCTGACAACTGAATAGTTGTGTGGAAAGAAGATATAATTGTATTTTTTGAGACTACTACACATATAAATTAATTCCAAATAGGTCTGAAATCTAAACATAAAGAAAACCAAAATTTTTCAAGTCCCAGAAAAAAATGTAGGTAAATTCCTTGATGGAATGGGGAAAACTCTCCTAAACAGTACTTTTTTTCCCTAAGAAAAGGAAGATTAAGAGAAAAATAGGCAAAAAAAAAAAAAAAAAAAAAAAAAGTTAATAGTTCATAGGAAAAAGAAAACTGATGGCTCAAAAATACAGAAAAATTGTTACAGGACATACTATGCCATTGCTCACCTAAAGATTGGTAGTATTATGAGTTAAGACATCACATTCTGTTGATGCTGTAGCATTAGACATGTAGCATGTAGACATTCTCATAAACATTGCTACTAGGAAGGAAATTGGTGCTAACAAAATTACATACATACACTCCAGCTTCTCGGAATCTCCCCAAAATGCATTACCAAAAATACAAGTAAACATGCTCAAGGCTATTCACTGCAACACTACTGTAAAAGGAAAAGACCAGAAACCACCCAGATGTACAGGAGAGTACTGGGGCATTTTAAAAAGAACACAACGAGATGCAGATGAGCATATGTTAGCTTTTACAGAGAATGTCTACATATGAACCTGCTTATATAAGAACTGATATACATGGATACATGGTTACCTGTGTGAGAAGGGAGGGAACAAGGACTGGACAGGATAGAGGAGACTCATTCTGAATGTTAGTTTTTACTTCTAAACCATATAAATGATGTTTAATCACATACTTCAATTAGATCACCATGGTGGACTTACCTTGATGATAGAATCAAAGAAATCTTAAATTTCGGACTTAACAGTAGTAATATACTGCCATAATTTCAAAGCAAATAGGTGGAACCCAGAGTGTCAGCCTAAGAGAAAAAACTACAAATAAAGGGATTTTTTTCAAGGGGCAGTCCTAAGAATTCCCTAACTGTCAAGTCCTTAGTGGGGCAAGTTCTGTATCTCTAGCTTTTTCTCTAGTATGTAGGGAAGTTTAGCTTAGTTATTCCTAAGACGCTATCATTTTTAGCCAAATTTGTCTTTACTACCACTCTACTCAGCTCTTTCCCTTTCTCCAACTACGTCTGATTTTTTGACAGGGTGCTGGTCTCAGTGGTAGTGTTCAGAAGGAACCATAGAAAGTATTGTGAGTTAATAACAATGCTGTTCTAAGTGACTGGGTGTCACAGAGCACAACCCAATCTTAATGCATATAAAACAGGAGAATTTCAGTTATGACAGGAATTACTTTGGTATAGTGATCCAAGCATGACAAGAATACCATTCAAATCCCCACAGAGGCCTGGGCAATGAGTTTTTATACTCAGTTCATTTTAGTAACCCTAACTTACTTTCCCACATCTCAAATAATTTGTTTACTTTTTTTTAGATGGCTATTCATATGAAAAGGAAGCAATGGAAAATTGGATCAGCAAAAAGAAGCGTACAAGTCCAATGACAAATCTTGTTCTTCCTTCAGTGGTTCTCACCCCAAATAGGACTCTGAAAATGGCCATCAATCGATGGCTGGAGACCCATCAAAAATAAAGCTATTAGCTGTTTGTTGCATGTCTATAATCTCAGCCACTCAGGAGGCTGAGGCAAGAGGAATCCAAGTTTAAGGCCAGCCACAGCAGCTTAGCAAGACCTTGTTTAAAAAATTTTAAAAACGTCTGGGGATGTAGCTTAGTGGCAGAGTACTCCTAGTATGTGCAAGGCCCTGGGTTTGATCCTCAGTACTGCAAAAAAATAAATGGTTTATATTGTAGTATTTATATTTTCAGTGATCTCATTTGAATTAAAAAGTAAGCAAGCATTATTAAAAGCAAAACAGAAGGAAAAAGGTAAACAATTTAGTTACAAAAATCTTAAGTTCTCATTCTTTAAAACAGCTGCGGATATAGCTCAGTTGGTAGTGTTTGCTTTGCATGTACAAGGCCCTGGGTTCAACATACCCAGCACCACACACACACACATACACACACAAAAAAACAACAAAACAAAAAACCCCACATATGGGCTTAATTATATATCTTTTTTTTGTACTAATGAAAATAAAATGTTGACTTTAAATTGCGCTTTAAATTTATTCTGGTTAGGTATAGGTCATGTCCCTTTATAACTAAAGATCAGAATATGATATAACAGATGTTTATATCCTAGTCAATAGCTATTCATTTGATAACTTGAGGATTTATAACAAAATAATTATAAATTGCTTATGACTGAAAAAATTACTTCAGACATGTTTAATAAGCAATTTTGTTGGATTCTGTATTTGTAGGATACTAAGAATTTTTTTTATTCAAGCCCAGGTACAAGTTAGATGAAATAAATTATCATGAATAAGTCAATCTGACTTTGCATAATACACAAAGTGGCAAACCAGCCTCCTTTTAAAATTTAGACTTTTTAGATGTTGTCTCGGGGAGATCATACAAAGGCGTTTTTACATAGTGTCTGATACTTGGTGTGCCTTCACCGCCTGACTGGTATTCAGGTCCAGGAAGGCAGTGCTCTACCGACTTCTCACTTGTCTGGTGTACGCTGTCTGTCGGAACGGGGCATCGGTGGGAAGAACAAAACTGCAAGGGCAAGTAGGCACCAGGACCGTCTTTAACCCTCACCACATCATCCCCCAGTCTCTCTGGAGTTGTTCAAGAATGCTGAAACTTGGCAACATGAATGTCTGTAGTATTTAGTCTTTCCCTGTATTTGATAAATGTACAGTTATTGTATGTGTGTACTCTATGTTCACGGAAAGGTGGCAAGGCTACCACAGAAATTTCCAAATACTCTTTATAGTGACTACTTTGTAAAATTTTTTAACTTAATGGATTACTGAACTGCAGTTCCTTTGTTACAGCAGGAATTTACAATTATTGTAGAAAGGGTAATTTTTCTTATACTGCACGTGCTTTTTACTTTCTTGCTAATGTGAACAAAAAGATTGGAAACATTCTAGGTGTTTTTAAAGTGTATTCTGCAGAGAAAGTATGCTAACATGTGTAACAAGATTTTTTTAATTTAAAAGAGCCGATTAGACCAACTATCTTTTTGGTTTGTTTCCAAAGAGGGTTGGGGTGATATTTAATAAAAATTACTAAAAGCCAGTGAAAGTTGTTAATAAAAAAAAAAAAAAAAAAAAAAGGAGAAAAATCAATGAAAAAGGTTATTTGGATGTGTTAGAGTGCTTTTGCTTTTCTACAGTTTCTTCTATACCAATATGACCAAAAATGAAATCTTCAAAATTGAAATACCTGTTTTTTGTATAAACACACACACAAACCAAAGCCAAATAACTCCTTCCACATAAGTAAAGAAAACAAAATCCAAGACCATCTATAGGAAGCATCAGGACACAGCCTCTCTGTTGGACTCTCCAGGCCCCAGTGTTGGTTCAGGACTATGTGGGACCAGTACCTAGTGCCCTCTGACCCAGAGATTCCCAAGGGAATTTCACTTCTTGGGGTAACTGACCAAGTTTCTTCTCTTTACTAAGACTATATCAAAATCATAATCTAATGTGTTACTAATTCAATTAACACACTGGCTGCTTTTCAGGAAAAAACAAGACAAGAATGTCCAAGCGTCCGAGGACAAGAATTATGTATTATCCAGTTTTTTTTTTTTTTTTTTTTTTTTAGTTTTACCTTTATTACCACAATACCTTTATTTTATTTATGTGTATGTGGTGCTGAGAATTTAACTCAGTGCCTTACATGTATGTGCTAGGCAAGCACTGTACCACTGAGCTACAACCCCAGCACCCCCCGGTTTTGTTGTTTAAACTTTATATAGCTTTAAGAGACTGAATATACTTCATGTAGGCTTCTAGGAATACTAGTTACCAGACAATAACCTAAAATAATTAGGCTTAAGATGCCAAGTTAAAATTATATCATGATAAAAGTTTGTTTACTCTTTGTTCACTCCTTTGAAACTGAAATATGTGGGTATAAAGACAAATACAAACTTCGAACAAAGATAACACAAATGTGTCGAAGAACAAACGGCCTTAACAGTGCTCAGTATATTGCCAAAGAGCTTGAGAGTTACAATATTAAAATTCCCCTGTTGGCAGTGAAAACAGACAACGAATACAGATTGCTTTTCCTCATCCTTTGTTTCCAGCAAAAAAGACTAGCTCTGACCCTTGGATATTTTGGAATTTCTGGAAGTTGCTACCCATATTGTAAAATTATAAAATGAAATTTAATATGTGTTTGGTAGTATTTGTACAGAAAAGTGCTACCCTAAAGCAAAGAGTGAAACACAGGTTAAAAGAAGGCAGGGAGGGGCTAGGGTTGTGATTCAGTGGTAATACGCTCACCTGGCACGGGTAAGGCACTGGGTTTGATCCTCAGCATAACATAAAAACAAATAAAGGCAAAACAAAAACCAAAACAAAACAACAAGGCAGGGAGCTGCTGTCAGGGTGCACTACTTACCAGTGAATCAGTGCAATGCCAACCCGAGTCTAGTAATGGCCTTTATTCCTTATGGAAAAGTACAGTAGTTGTGCAGAACCAAAACTACATAACAAAAGAGTAAGACTTTCACAAATATTAAAGAAAATAATAATAAATAAGCTATAGTAGTTATAGAAGAACTCATGGGAAGCCTATAAAAATGATAAAGCTGTTTATACAAAGTACACTATACACACACTCAGGAACAAATGTTGAAGGATGACACCAGAAAGTTCCTATTCGTACAAAATCCTAAAGATGTTCACAGGAACTTCATAACTATTCATTTTTAAAACATTCTGCAAATATAGAACTTCCTTCTCCCCCATTCTAAAAAATAAATTTCACATCCCAACATATAAAACAAATATACTTCCACCTCTCTTAACTGAGCAACTTAACATCCTCCAATAGCACACCATTTTCATATAAAAATACCTTTGAACCAAGGTTCATTCGTGTACCTTATCTTTACAAATGAATAATACATCAGTTTGGACTTAAGTAGCACCTCAAAGGTGTTCATATAAACGAGATAAAGTGCCGTTACTGATATACTGTTAACATGCCATAATATACATCATTCAGTGCAATAACCAGCGTGGATAAAACTTACAGAGAACATGCAAATATATGACTGGGGTTTTGTTGTTTGCTTTTGTTTTAAGATTAACTACTTTGAAATAGTTATATTTACAAGTTCAAATAAGAATGGGCTAGCTATTTAATATATACAACATGTGACTATGAAGTAATGATGGCATAACAAAAGCAACAACCAACCATACCTTAAACATCCAATTTAAACACTGTCCTTAAGGGACTTTGGAAGGTTTGTGTTAGGAACGTCAGCACTTATAAGAGCAGTTTGGAACCAGTTGAGACCTAATCTATAAGCTACTAAGAATGCTGGTCTTAATGTTTTTGCTTAAATCCAATTTAGGACTACCAATCAAGATTCCAGATAGCTTAGATTGTTTCCACATATTAGAACACCTTGAAGCATGAATATAGTTTCAAAAAAGGTGCTATGAAAGTATTTTGAATAAGAACCATAACATGGAAACAAGTGTTTAATCCTCTCAAAAGAACTTCTTATAAAGGGAAAAATACTTGGACGTTTTCATGTTTTGTTTGAAGAACAAAAAAGAAAAAATAAGCTGTATTTCTAGTCACACATATTCAGCTAGAAATCACTCATGTTTTAATTGTATATATATATGTATGTAAAAATAAAATTGGAGTTTGACTCAATGTAACTGTAACTTGAAATCTCATCTTTTCCAGAATATGTCATTAGGATATTTTATTATGAGTTAAACCTGTTGTTCTTTAACAATAGACCTTTTTTTTTTTTTTCCCCTAAGTACATACCATGATTTTACCACATAGCAAAGGCTAGGAGGAAATTGATAAAACCAAATAGTTTTCATAAGAGAAAAGTTAATGTCTTCTTGACTGTATTAAATTTTTAACTTGATGGGCATAGCTAACTGTAGTTTTTAGTTCTGTTTAGCATTCTTATTATGGTGACTTCTAGCGATTTATTAAAGTTTTATTCTGTATTCTTAATATATCAATTGCATCTGATCCACCCCAGATGGAAAAAAGAAAAAGAAAAAAAACATGGCTAAAAAGTGATTTTTATGATGAAAAACCATTTAATTATTTACCACCAGGAGCCAACACACTTTTCCCAATCCTACAAACGAGTCTCTTAAGGCTCACACATTTGACTCAATGAACGAGCGCTTTGGTTTTGCCGTGGTGAGGTGGCTCCTGTGGGCTTCGTTACTGACGTGAGGTGGGGGCTTGGAGATACTTTCCTGGTACAGATGAGAAACGCTCTTAGTTATCCTGCTGTCTTGACGGTGGGCTGGAATTTGGCACTTGCTTTCTTCTAGCTCCTTCACCTGTGCCCCATTGTGGACGCTGCCACTCAGGGTGGAGGCTGAACAGGTTTTGGCTTGGCCGGGATAGCCTCCTTGTTTGAGAGAGGGCTTCTCAGAGTTAGAGCACTGCAGGCCAGCTGCAGTGGGTGTGCTTGTCAGGAGCCCCTCTGCCGCCTGACAGTGCCAGGTGCGGTTTGAAGGGCTGCTCTGCTGTTGGAACCTTGCCGTCTTGTCCATGATCCCCATGAATGGAGTATTGCGTGGCCGGTGCTCGGCGGTGCCACTCTGCACCTGGCTTACAACCTTGTCTTTAATTCGAGCATCTGGCCCTTGGACCTTGAAGCCATCTGAAAAACTACTGCTTGAAGTCAAACTACTGGTTGAACTTGACATCTTTACACTGCTAGATGGAGAGCCAGAAGAGCCTGAGCTGGTGAGGGAAGCTGGGTGTCGCGCATCTCCGAAGCCCACTGGTCCGCCCTGGCTTGGAGGGGCCACATCCACAGCCACAGAAGCATGGGACAGCAGCCTCTCCGCAGTTTTTACCTTGCTTGGCAAAGGATATGCAGCACCACTCTCACTGCGCTGTAGCTGGACATTCTGGCTGGAGCCCAGCCGATCCCCGAAGTGGCCAGAACCAGCTCCCACAGTGAAGGTGCCTGCTCCCTCAAAATGCTGGTTTCTGCTCCCAGCAGGAGCTCCAGGGATTCTACCCGGCATGGGACTTGGAGGAGGATTCTGACAAGAGACCTGCATTTTTGTGCCACTGTTTCTGATGCCAGACTGGCCAGAACCCAGATGTTGGTTGGTTTTCACTATCTGAGCCTGTTTGGTGGGCTGCATAACCAACCCCGGCTGAGTGACAGTCTCCCGTAGGGACTTGCTGACTCCTGCCCTACTCTGCGGTGATACTGGCCTGCCTTTGGACTGTAGCCCTTCTTGAAGGTTTCGGATATACGGGGAAGGGGCAGACGAGGATGGCTGCTGGCACCTGGCAGTCGGGGAAATGGATTCTTCCTGTGGAGAAGTTTCCTCCTCTTCGGCCTCATCGAAGTGAAAGTGGTCCTTTAACACAGGGGTGGGGGTGTCCTCCTCATTATCTTCGTTATCTGAGGCACCGGGTGCAGCTGGCGGGGGGCACTGCTGTTTCTGCTGCTGGTTCTTCTGGAGTTGCTTGCACTCCTCTTCTACACGGGCCAGGAGTCTCTTGATTTCCTGATTGGTGGGACAGAGTTTCACAGCCTCCTGCAAGTCAGCCAGCGCTGCCACGAACTGCCTTTATGTGAAGACATAAGATCTGATTACAGGCCAGTTATGAGCATGCTCTGTGTATAACTGTTCATGAAATAGCTGTGCTCTCAGGAAAGAGAAGTTAGCTGCATGAGGTCGGACCACTTATTGTGTTGCCAAGTCCTGTTTTAGCCCACAGTTACTCAGCTAAGTGGCAGTGCTGACTTCTAACCCAGAAGTGGGTGGTTTACGTAGGTATAAGTCAGTGGACGCCACATTATCTTCAGTGGCCCCTCACTATGCCCAGCTCTAACTTGGAAGGCATGTACAATACTTCCCTCCTCTTACTGCCCCTGGTTGGTAGTCTCCCTGAAATATGGACTTACTCAGGTGCTCAGTGTTGCAGTGAGTCTCAAATTTGTTGGAATATTTTCTGAGATTTTGGGAGCCAACACTTTAGCCATCGACAGTAACATGCCTCTTGGAAGCTGCTAATTTAGGATTCAAAGGGACAAGAGGCATCTGAATAACCCTCATGAAGCAAAACCTCCTCACATTTGACTAGCATTTTTGATCCCAAAGGAAAAAAAGTGTTCCTGTAGTTGGGTAGGTGACCCCAGACAGTACCTGCTATTTCTCTTCGCTCTTGCCCTGGCATAAAAGGCTTCATAGGACTTGGGTTTCAATTCCAGAGCCTTGGAAGCAAATTCTTCTGCCATGCCAAAGTCCTGGTGTCAATATTAAAATACATGAGTCAGAAGCAGTACTGAAACAATTACAGGCAACTCTTTCATAGGAGCTCAGCTAATAGGTGCCATAGCATGGGGACATAACTAGAGAGGGAGGAAGGGCACAATGAGTTTTCCTGTTGCTCTCGTTTTATAGTTAGACAATCACGGGCTATTACTATTCTCAGGAATCCAGCGACTGATGGCTCAGGAGGGAGATGAGCAGTAGAGCCAGGGGTGCAGGCCAGCCCAGGGAGAGGCATGTCTGCTCCAGCAGGAAAGGGACAGTGTGGGGACAGGCAGGTCTGAGGGGGGCAAGGCAGGGGGTGGGGTGGTGGAGTTAAAAAAAAAAGAAGTACTGAAACATCTACTGGTTACAAATTAACCACGAGTTAACTATGACTAGCTGCAAATTAGTCACTGGCAGGCTCCCTGTGCCAACCCAAGGAGCCCTAGGCAGGCAGACTCTCAGACTTTTCTGTTGGGACCTTCTTTCTGAATCTGGGGATGGGCCAGTGTTGGCAGTGTCCCTGTTGGGAAGCAGAGAGGAGCAGTTTTCCCTCACCATCCTGGGAGGCGGGTAGTGACTGGGACCTATACAGGTGGTCGTTGGAGGGCAGACAGTGCAGCTTCCCACACGCTGGGCTCATAAGTAAGGACACCAGTCAGGGAGGCTTCCTGGGATCTGGTCTGCGGCAGGGCTGCCGCTGCCCTATGAGTTCTACCGCCAAAGGTCTGGATTAGAAAGGCCCCAGCTTACATTTGTTTTCCTTCGGCATCGAGACAAATTGAGATAGAGGGAGACTCTTAATTCATTGAATGGTCTCATGTCCTCCCCAAATCCTTCTCGAGGAAACTTCCTTAGGGCGTACTGGTACCGCTGTGCTGCCTCCTTCATCTTCCCTTTCTAGGATTCAAAAACAATTACAGAACTTTGTCCTTTTCCAGAGTAAACTCCCACACCTGGAGACCTCTGTGTAAAACCATCACAGCACATGGAAAGGTGAGCAGGTGCCAGGGCAGGTGCCAGGGCAGAAGCCAGGGCGCTAACCAGCCCAAGACGCTCGAATTCCACGCCCGCACCGGCCTCTGCGACGTGTGGTCACACAAGGAGGAGGAAGATGGCTTTTCAAGAAGACGTGTGTAAATGGCCAAGTCGATATTTGTCCATCTGAATGAATCTGTCTACCTTCTTAGTTATCTACGTTTAAAAGTTATTTCAAGAATGATCTCTCATCTAAAGATATTTTAAGGCCAAGTATAATGGAAATTGGAAGAAAAAATGATGCAGTTTCTAAGGCAAGTAGAGGCTTGTGGACAAATCCAGAGCTTGCTGCAGAATAATAATTCTTTAAAAAAGAACTAAAGCACGGGCTTTAAAAATCAGAGCAGCGCCACATCATTTTCAAGGCTAAAGAAATCCATTTGCTCAGTCAGCCCTGCCGCGCAGCAGGCGCGCAGCCTGTGGAAGATGGCTTGATGTTTCTGACATAATTGCCTACCAAAATCCATATTAAAACCACTTCAAAGCCACAACAATGCACACTCTGAACTCAATTTCAAACTGATTCCAAGCCAGGAGCCCTGCTGGGTCATGCTATATGCCTATTTATTTGTTACTATTAAAAAAATGAAAAGGGGGAAAAAACCTACAACATAGCAAATACAGCTGCCTGGTAGTAAAAAGGATTAAAATAGTCACAATCTAGTTTTTCCCCCTCTTGTAATCTTTTAATTCTATCTAATTACAGTCTGGAAAGAACAGTGATCTGTGTAAATAGCCTCCACGTCTGACTAGACCTGGGGTTGGCAAACCAGAGCGTGCCATCCAAATCTGGCCTGCCACCTGTCTTCACAATGAAGTCTGACTGGGCCATGGGCACGCTCCTTCACTTGTCATCTGTAGCTGCTTGGTACCACCATGGCCTGTAAAACCTAAAACGTGTACTATCTGGTTCTTTACATTTTTCAGAAAAAAAAAATCTTTATGGAAAACTGACATCGTGGCAGCTCAGGAGGCAGAGGCAGGGGCATGATAAGTCTGAGGTCAACCTGGGCAATTTAGTAAGACCCTGTCTCAAGATGAAATATAAAGGTTCCATCCCTAGTAGTAAAATAAGTAAAAATGCAACTAAATAGATAATAAGATAGGAAAGCTTGGGAGACTGAATGATTCTTTTCTTTTCTTCTGGAAGTACCCCCCAGATGTTCCTTTCCATGGGTCACATTCTGTGCCCAGTGCTGTGCTCTGAATGCGGGAAGAACATGCAGGCTAAGGAACCTCCGGTCGATGTGCCGGATGAGATGGGGTGACTCCCCTCTGCACCACAGCTTCAGGCAGGAAGTTACAGCTACAGCCTCAAGAATTAGTTCTGAAATAATGGTTCTCAGACACAAAGAGAAGGGCTTTCTAGTTAAGATTCTGCTGTTGAGAGATTAAACAAACCCTGGGCATGAGGCCAGGTTAGCATCTTCTAAACTTCCATTACCACTAAGTTATATACGCTGTGTGCAGAAGCACAGCTCTGGCTGTAAATCCCCATCTAAAAGGCTGTTTGGAGGCAGTTCTAGCAGCGCGGAGAGGGAGCCACCACTTACTTTGTACATCATGTTTCCTTCCTCCATTAATTTCTGTAAAAGTATAATCAAGATATCAGGTTTGGAAGTGGCCATCGCCCAGGCAGCATTTCCTGCAAAACAAACATGCTTTCAGAAGTGCTTCCGAGGTGCTGGAGAAAAGGGGTTCAGTTCTTCTGTGGCCCCCACAGCGGCTCACAAACAGCAGAAGCCCCACTGCAAAGACTGCTGCTGTGTGTGTCTTGGGCTTCCAGAAGGCAGTATGGAGGAGGAACGGGAGCCAGGCACCGGCGGGGGGAGCTGGTGGAGCTTCTAACCTATTTTATGCTGAACTGGACACACAGGTGGGGCACAGTGCCGGCACCAATCTGTCCCGTTGAAAAACCGAGTGAGAAACCAAGGCACCAGTGCAGCTAAGACCCACACCTCCTCCTCAGAGGGAGAGAAGGCAGCCGGGCCTCAGAGCCATTTCCCCAGTGACCCCCGCACCCCTCATTCAGCGGCGGGCAGGTTGGTGCCCTGAGTCCCACTCAGCCTGCTCTGAGGCTTCTTAGCCTGGGCCCTCCTGCCTGGCCCTGTCCAGCTTCTCTCCTGACCTGCATCACAGCCACCGCCTTCTCTCCAACCCACTCCAAGCACTTGGGCGCTGCAGAAAGGCAAAGTGCTAGGCACACACGGTGACGCTGCCATACTACAATCTGAGAGAGGACGTTCAGTGCCCTGGGCCTTGGTTTTCTCCCGTAAGAGGATGTTATTATCACTGCCTACCTATAGGGCTGGGGGAGAAGCAAGTTAGAACTTGCCTAGGCTAGTTCCTGGTGCCATTAACCACTTCATATTTGCAAATGGAGTTTCCATCTAAGTCCCTGGCCTGGAACTGCTCCTGGCAAAGGTCTTGTGCATCCATCCAAAATAGGTGCTTCTGTTGCTCTTTCCTCTGCCTGTTCAGTGGCGTGACATTGCAGCCAGCCTTACGGATGGAGCTCTCCTTGCTCAGCCCCTCCACAAGTAGTTCAAGGAATCCCCCCAGTTCTTCAGAGAAACCACGCTGGGGTTACCACCTCCCCAGCTCAGCACGGCTGGCTGCTGTAGAACAGAGGACCTCAGCCCTGGTTGCTCCCCAGCATCGCCCTGTGAGCTTTGGTTCCTACCAGTGCTTGGCCAGCCCCACAGTTAGAGCCCCGTCTAACTCCTCCCTGATGTGGCTCCAGCGTGTCCCAAACACCCGTGATTCCACACTGGCCTCAGCTTTAGCTTCTGTTTTATACCCCCAATGGTAAGATTATCATAAGCTACTTAAACATGTTGGATAACTGATGAAATAAGACAGAGGAGAGGGAAGGGGTGTCGGGATGAGGGACAGGAAATGCCCTCTTGCTTGTCCTGAGAGCAGGTGATCTTCATGCTCCCTAAGGGACTCTGAGGTCTGAGGCTGTCCTTCTCCTGCTGAATGGAGGCGCAGTTCACTGACCTAACTTGGCTCCTTTTCTGAGTAGCGTAACCACAACAGAGGTGTTCCGACAACCAATGGCTCTGTCCAGGGGACGCATTCCGCTATGGTCCACGTGCTCAATCACGGCTCCCTTCTCCACCAGATACAGCACCTGCGGCGGGAGAGCGGAGGCTTGAGGAGCAGCACCTGGCAGGAGCGGCCGCTCGCCCACCTCTGCTTTCTGAAATAAAGAGGTCTTCATTTGGGGGCTGGCGGTCTTAGTTCTACCCCTATTTCAGATGCCTCTGATCATTAGGGATCCTAGAATGGAGATGAGTCGACATGAAACCAAGAACAGGAGCGGCAGCTCACCGCTAAGCCTTCTCTGCTGAAGTGGCTTTGCTACCAGAAACGAAGTCAGCTCGTGGGGCCAGCACTTTACGCACAGGCCCTCACTTACCAGGCTGCGCACAGTGTGACCGGTCTACCTGTCTGACCCCACTTGCTGGCCTCACAGAGGAGACATCGCCTCTGGCTGCGGTTAACCAGTGGCAGGGCTTCTCCCGAGCTGCAGCCCACAGCGCCGGGCGCCAGTCCACACTGCACAGGTCCGCAGGCTTGGAAGACCAGTGGCTTGGGACCAGGTGGACCTGAAAGAATTCACTTTAAAGCTCAAAAAAGAGACCTGAAAAATATTTGGACTGTAAAAATGTCAAGTTTGAGATTATGGTACAAAGACTTGATGTGATAAAATAACTGTCACGTGGGTCAACCAGGAAACACTAGGGAAAATCACTTCAGCCACTCAAATTTCTCTACTTACTGGACAAGAAACCTGTAGCCAGTTTAGGTTTTCGTGTGGATTTGATAGGACATGCCTCCTGTCAGTCTACCAGCTATTCAAACTGATACCAGGGGCTTCATAGCCCCTGGTATTTTAAACTGTAGTTTAAAAGTGGGCAAAGGGCTGGGTAGAGTAACACACACCTATAGTCCAGCGATTTGGGAGGCTGAGGCAGGAGAATCAAAAGTTAGAGGCTAGACCAGGCAACTTAGCAAGGTCCGTAGTAATTTGTGAGAACCTGTCTCACTAAAAAAAGAATGGGGAAGTAGCTCAGTGGTAGTGGGCACCTGGGTTCAATACCCAGTCCCCCCACCCAAGCGAAGGACTTGAATAGATATTTTGTCAATGATGATGATATAAAATAAGCATATGAAAGGTGCTCAATTGGTGAATCATCAGGGCAATAAAAGTCAAAATAAGACATCATCTCACACCCACCTGGATGGCTATTATAAAAAATAAATAAATAAATAAATAAAAACAAGAAAACAAATGTTTGTGAGTATGTGAAGAAACTGGAACCCTGTGTTCTGTTGATGGAAATGTGAAATGGTATCGCTGCTGTGGGAGATTGTGGCAGTTCCTCAAAAAATCAACAATAAAATTACCATTTGATCCAGCCATTCCATTTCTGGGTATGTACTCAAGAGGACTGAGAGACATATCCTTAAGAGACATATCCTGAGTAGCACAATTCATGATTGTTCAAATGTGGACGCAACATAGTTTATGTGTAAGTGGAATATTACTCAACTTTAAAAAGGGAATTCTGACACATGGTACAACATTGATGAACCTCAAGGACATTAAACTAAGTGAAATAAGTCAGTCACAAAAAGACACACTAGGATTCCACTTAGGTGAGTTTTCTAAAATAGTCAAAATCACAAGAGGCAGAAAGAAAGACGGCTACCAGAGGCTGTTTGGAGGCTGGGGGTGGGCATGGGGAAATGAATGGGTTCCAAGATGAAAAATGCTGGACACTGGTTTTACAGCAGTGTGAATATACTTAACACTACTGAACTCTAAATACTTATAAATGGTTGAGATGGTAGATTCTGTGTGTTTTTACCACAAACTTTTTTTGGGGGGGGGGCTGCTAAAGATTAGGGGCACATTACTATTGAGCTACGTATCCAGCCATTTTTATTTTTTATATTGAGACAGGATCTCACTAAATTACTGAGGGCTTTGCTAAGTTGCTGAGGGTGGCCTCCAACTTGTGATCCTCCTGTCTCAGCCTCCTAAGTTTCTGGGATTAGAGGCATATGCCACAGTGCCCAAATAAACATTTTTTAAAAAAATAACACTGGAATGCTAAACTCTTTCACTCTTCCCTGATGTTGATAAAGTACTGAATTTGGTAAGATAGCTGAAAAAAATAAATGCAAGGATATGGGAATGTAAAATGGCACAGCTTCCGTGGAAGATTATGATTAAAATCGTATTTAAGGGGCTGGGGTTGTAGCTCAGTGGAGAGCACTTGCCCAGCACATGTGAGGCACTGGTTTGATCCTCAGCACCACATACAAATAAATAAATAGAATAGAGGTATTGTGTCCCTCTACAACTAAAAACAAGAACAAAAAAGAAATTAAAAATCATATTTAACTAAATATTTGTTCTTGAAAAATCAAGAACTGCAATTTATAATGTACCACAAAACTCTAACACCGTGTGTGTGTGTGTGTGTGTGTGTGTGTGTGTGTGTGTGTGTGTGTGTGTGTGTCCTCATACATGCCAGGTAAGTGCTCTGCCCTGAGCTGGCCCTCCAGCCCAACCTCGGTGCCTCTGAACAGCACAAGGTCCTCAGCACACACGGGTCTCCAGGGAGTCCTCACGTCAGACTCACTGAACACTCTCTGGCACCTCAGGGGCCTGGGATGTAGAGCTGACACTGACAAGGTTTCTGTCCTGAAAGACATCTCCCAGTTCTCAGTTTATTAAGGTTTTATCGCCTTATGCCTTCATTAGATTGAGGCATGTGGCAAACAAACAGAGATAGTGCCAAAGCCTTTTATATTTTTAGACAATTAATACCACATTGCTTTAAAAACCAACCAGCAAATGTACAAAATGGAATATTACTTGGCCTCAAATAGGAAATTCTGTCATTTTCAACCAGGTGGATAAGCCTGGAGGACATGACACCGAATGGAACAGGCCAGGCACAGAAAGACAAACACTGCACGATCTCACTTGTATGCTACAAAGTCAAAGGAGCAGAGAGATGGCTTATAGCATAATATAGGTCACCAGAGGGGTGGGTGGGGAATGGGAGAGGTGGCGGGAGTTCCGGGGTCTACAGCACACCATGCGGATGACAGTTAATGTGCTGTGTATTTCAAAATAGCTGAGAGGGAGGATTTTAAATGTTCCCATCAGAAATGAAACATACACGAGGTGGTAGCTAAGGACATTAGTCTGATTTGCTCAATCCATGACGTATGCACATCCTGCAACACCACACTGTGCCACATACAATTACTGGTCAAACAAAAAACAAACTAGCTCACTATTTAGTTGTTTCCTGCGTATAAAAGTGGTTTCTGAAGGATCAGTGCAGCATTCTGTTTACATGGACCGCTGTGAGAAAACAAGGCTGCACCTGCACATGGGTCCACACATTCACGTGCACGTCTAGGGTGCCTGAGGCTTGTAAGCAGGGAATCTGAAGCTTTTAAGAATATGCTTAAAATCTTTACTACAGCCCTGGAATGGACTGCACATCACAGAATCAGGGAAAACTGAAAGGTCACCCACCACAGCCAGGCTGCACCCAGGCATGTGTCACAAACGCTCTGAGCCCTTTGGATCCGGGTTCTCTCTCCCGCGCTGTCCTGTCCTGGCGTGGCATGCAGGTGGAGGGGAGCAAAGTCCTGTGGGTACTCACGGTGTCAGCATCGCCATAGAAAGCAGCCAGGTCCAGGGGAGTACGGCCATTCTTGTCGGTCTGGTCTATCTCAGCTCCTTCCTCAACCAGATACTGGACCACTGCCCTGTGGCCTTTCAGACAAGCCCAGCTCAATGCGGACAGACCCTCTTTGTCCAGAGAAGAAAGGGCGGCACCTGAAATGAAAGCTCAGTCACAGAACATGGATCCTATGGGGTGAAGGCCGGAAGCAAAGGGTCTCCCAGTGCAGAGTGCCCGGCTACACGGTGCGCTGGGCGGAACAGCGTGTCACAGTAAGCACCGCAGCTAAAAGATGACGGCCAAATGGCCTGCACTGAAGCTGAGCAATGGTGTGTGGGCTGTGCCACCTATTCTTTCTACATGTGCATGTGAGAAAATTCCCTTAACAAAAACAGATCTATTTCCATAACTGAAAGACTTCAATTTGGAAGCAGAAAAGTACTGAGTGGGTCTACTGAAGCCTCTGTCCATGCAGAAGAAACCTATGCAGGGCAACATGCCAGTTACCTTTTGAAAGGAGGAATTCCACGGTGCTTAAGTGCCCTTCACAAGCAGCTACCATGAGGGGTGTTCGGCCCTGCTTGTCACTCAGGTTCACGTCACAGCCGCGTTCCAACAGCAACCTAACAATCTGAAAGGAGTGCTCAGAGTTAATCTCCTTCAGCAATGCTATGCCACATTCTCTATATGCAGCACACATTCAATCTTTGGAAGTCAATGAATGGCACTTTTCTTGTAAAACTCCATGTTTCTGAATGCTGTGTGCTACATGGAGTCCATACAATCTCTCTACTGTATTCCTTTGAACAGAATCTTTTTCTAAATATATGCTCTTTTAACAATCCCAGCTTATGAGTGTGTCTACAAATACCACATGTACCAGGCAGAAACAGTCATTTGCAGGGAGTGATGCCAATCACCGTTAAGGAATGACAGGACCACTACAGTGAGGAAGGTGGGATAACTAGGAATGACTGAGGAGAGTCAGCCAGGTTCCAAGCTGGCACTGAAGCTGAGCAGAGGCAGCCCTTTGTACCCAAGGATCCACACTGGTGTATGCATCAACAGCAGACTGAAAATATTCAGAAAACAACTGCATCTGTCCTGAACATATACGGACTTTTTTCTTATCATGATTCCTTGAACAATACAATATCATAACTTTCTATGTAGCATTTACATAGATACTAGATATTTACTAGATATTCTAAGTCATCCAGAGATGATTTAAAGTACATGGGAGAATGTGCATAGTTGCATAGTGTATGCAATTTTACATTTAGGACTTCAACATCCTCCGAGTCTGGTATCTCCAGGGAACCAATCTCCCCACTGATCCTAAGGTAACCGTACCTACAAGAGCAGAGCATGGGGCAAGGGAGGGGCTGGGAAACTGCTGTCCAGCCCTGCCAAGCAACATGCTTTCCCAAGACCCAGGGCTGGGGGATGGTTCCCCCTTCTCCGAGGGCAACTTTTAGCCTCAGAAATACACCTTTACACCATGTAAGGTGGTGAGGCTGGGGAGGAAAAGGAGCACAGCAGGCAGCTCAGGATACCATGACGAGGAAGTGCTTTATCCACTGTGGGTCCAGAGCCTCCCCTGACACATAACTCATCACCGCGCCTCGGTGACAAAGGTGCCATATTCCCATTGCTTTCAATCTTCCCCTGACTCAGCAAACACTGAGATTAGCCTTCTTATAAGGGGCATAAGATCCATCTGTCTGTCTGTGGCATGGTGCAACTTGGGCCTGGTGTGGGGCAGGGACGTGACCACTGTTTACAAAATGAAGGAATAAATGGTCAACTAGTGTGCAAGACCCCCACTCGTGGAATCAGAGACAGCCATGAAAATGGCTCCTTTTCCAAGGAGCACAACAGATCCACTCTTTTTCAAGGATGTGGGGCCACAGGGTTACAAAATGATAGGAGCTGCGGACACACAGGAACAAAGCTAATACGACCACGCAGGGTCTGCTCTGACCCTCCACAGGTAAAGGGAAGTACTGGGTGTGTTTGGCCAGGCTGTCAGTGTTGTTCTCCAGTTCAAGTGGCTATGCTGTGTGGTCACATGTGTGCTTCTACGCAGTGGCCTGAGGGCACAGGCAGAGGCCAAGGACAGGACGCGGTTGGGGGCACAGGTGGTCCCCACAGTGAACCCCGTCCTCGCTCACTGTTTCTGAAGCATCCAGGGGCCCACTGGGTACCTGCCAATGCCCCTGGCGTGCTGCACAAAACAAAGGGGGGACCCCCCTCCGGTTCGTCCGCGATACGGCCGCTCCACGCTGCAGCAGCAGCTCGCAGACCTCCAGCTTCCCTCTTCCTGCGGCGGCGGTCAGAGCTGCAGGGAAGTCAAGGGGCGGGAGGCCGTTAGCAGGGTGGACCACAGGGGGCCAGAGTCTTTGACGCTTGCTCTCCCACCGGTATTCTCTGCCCTTGAACTTGGGTGGACTGACAGCCATGATCAGTGGAACACAGCAAGGGTGACGCGGTGCCAGTGCCTGGGGCCCGAGGGTACGGCAAACTACACTTCCTTACATCTTGGAAGCCAGACGTCCCGCTGTGAGGAAGCCCAAGCATCCCTGTGCTGAGACCCACGCAGAGAAGCAGCCTGGTGTCTGCCGGGTGAGCACCCAGTGCACAGCCAGCACCAGATGCCAGCCGTGCACATGTGCCAACCTGGGAAGGGTCGCTGGCAAAGCCAACCAGCTAGAGGGTGCAGGCTGTCCTCCCCTACCCCACCAGGCCCTGCTCCAAATGCACATTCAGGAGCCACCAAGTTCTGGTCTTGTTTTTTCACAGCAAGAAATAACCAGAATACAGCGCATCACAGACACGGTATTATGGCCAGCCTGGCCACTCATCCTCAAGTCACATCTTATCTGACAAAACTAATTTCCTTAGGCAGTCACAGGCGTATCACATCACTCCTGCTCTGACGGAGCTTAGCATCCTTAACAAGCAAAGAGGTAGAGTCAAAAGAAAAAAATGGGATTGGATTGGAGAGGGTGCAGGGTGGACACAGGGTGGGGGTGCAGGCTCAAGTGCTGCCGTGGGAAGGGCAAGAACAGAGTCGGGGTGCTAGGACCTCCCACCAGTGATGGTCAGTCACCCCCTCAAGTAAAGGACAGCAGCAGGCAGCAAGGACAATCCCAGGCCAGGACAAGCTCTTCGTGGTGCAAGAGGACAGGCCAGGGCTGAGGGCACAGGACAGACCCTCCCCAGGAGAACCAGGCACTTGCCCTAGTGAAGCATGGTGCTTAGGCTCCCCGCCTGGTGCAGCCAGGCCTACAAACGCTCAGCTTCCGTAAGAGAGTGCTCAACTAGTCGGTGAGCCAGACTTCTCAGGCTGGACCCAGGAAAACAGGGTCAGGCCTGCCTCCAAGGGCAAGCACAGATTCCTGTGAATTTATGGAAAGGGCCCAAGGTCATCGGTTATCCAGGGAACTGAGAATGGGACGTGGGATGACCGGAATGCCCATCTGGGCCTGGTGGGAATGAAGGCAGGAGACAGACAGCTCCAGGAAACAGGCTGAGGCTATTAAGTCAAAGATCCAAGTCTCCTTGCACAGCACACAGTCCCTGGCCCATGGTGAGGCCCTTCACGGCAGGAGGTCACAGTGGAGGGAAGTTGCTCCATTTAAGGTGGCTGGGAAGTGGGTGTGTGTGTGCAGGGAAGATGCACCTTCCAAGGCTGCCCAGGGACCCTCCTCTAGCCATGCCCCTGCCTACCGTTACCACCCAGGCAGACCATTCAAACGAGGAAGGACTGACCAGGTTATAGCTCTCACAATCCACTCATTTCACCTCTGGACATCCCTGCATTCACACAGGAGCTTTTGAAGGACACTTCTTATCTAAACCATAGACTAGCAGAGGGTGCAGAGCACCTGCACACCAAGGCTCCCAGAACATGAGAACACTCCTCAGCTCTGGAGTCCAGGAGTTAAGGACTTAACACAGGTCAAGAGACCTGAAAATGGGACTAGTCCCTTTTGCTGTGTGTGATCTTGACCAGTGCTTGAGGTCTCTGGGCTTTAGTTTTCTTGTTTGTACAGCTAGCAGGTTGAACCAGATCAGATTTATGAAGAGTCCAAAGGTTCACCATATGCTTAAATCTAATTTCACTCTTTAAGTGCATCTTTTAAAAAAAATGTGTCAGAAATGCAATACTCTACACCACATCTGCTGTTAAATTTCAACACCCCGAGGCTGCCCAGCACATTGACACCCGGGATCACTGTGACTTGTCATTGAGCAGTCTCCATAATAATGCTTCTCCTGTCATCTGTCTAGTTCGAGAATTTCTTACAACTCTAAGAGAAGCCATTTTTAGCCACAGTTGCCATCTGTACCACTGATCTGGATGAATGCAGAATTGTTCCAAGATGGTGCAACCAGAACAGGGCAGAAGGAAGTGGCCACTGCCGCTGATCTGGTTTGCAGGTGCCACTCCTGTCTGTGTCAGGTGAACGGGCCCACTGTCCCTTGGAGCAGATGTTCAGACTTAGGAAACGTGCATTAAGAGAACGCCATTTATGTCTGCTTCCTACCCGGATGCACTGCAGCAGAGATGGGTCTTCCCATGCGCGAAGCCAGTGGTGGAGGTCATCCTGCCTGTGCCATGAGCCTCAGCCAGTCAGCTGGCCCTGCTGCGGGAACCCTGCCTCAGGCTGCTCCTGCCATGATGACCCTGTTCAGGATTCCTAATAATGTGGGGCTCTGGAACTTCCACATTTCAAACCAGAATATGTAGCCTCTAAATCTGCCTCTTCAGTAGAAGGGTTATTTGGTGCTGATATTTTGAGAAGCTACAGAGGTAGAAGTTCTGAAAACAAAGTTGCTCTTATGTAAGGGGAGTTTACATCACTAGGGACCTCTCCCCAAGCAAGGGTGCCTCCTCCTATCCTGCAGCAGGACAACCACATGGCTGGAGACTCCCACCACCCTGGGAGCTGCCCTGCAGACCCTGCCTTGCTACCTGCTTTGCCTCGTGCCTCTCCACACCTGCCATCCCCATAGCCTCACCTGGGCTTAGAGAACAGTGGTATTCAACCTCAAGTCCACACCGCCTCCAGGAGATGTATCTGCCTCTCTCCCATGTACCCAAGCTTCCTCTTATTAAACTTTCAAGTGCCTTCCTCCCATAAACCTGTCTTTCATAGTGCTCAACTAGGCACTCTGAACGGTAGAGAAAGTTATTTCTTCCCCTGTACTGTGTGTGACCTGGATTGATGTAGACATGTGCCCTGTGAGTGGCTTGTGGGACAGAAGCCACCACCTGGGCCAGTTGTTCCTTGGCAACCTTCCTCCACTGGGGGGACCCTCTGCTCTCCTTGTGAGGTAGGAGCTCAGGACACCAAGATGGCGGAGGCAGGGTATAAGAAGGATGCTGCTGGAGGACAAGACAGGGATGTCCCTGTTTGGGATAAGTCCCATTACCAGGACAACTCCCACCACTGAGGACTTAACACCACAACTTCCACCATTTAAAAATGACCAATGGGTATAATGTGGGCAATGTTCTTATTAGGTTTTCTAAAGTAACCAGTGGGGGGAAACTGGTCAATATTCGAATCAGGTATCATAAGGTGGCAAATGGGGGCAAACAGGGCAAGCTCTTTTATCAGGTCCATACAGGCGAGAGAATACCCCCCAGCTCAGCACACAACACGCTAATTTCCAGACATCGGCCTTGAGCTCTCTCTCGCGTTGCCCACTCTGCTCAACCTTACGGAGTGCTTCTGCCACCTCCACCTTCGATGAATCTGTACTCTGCCTGTTCCTTGTGTGTGTCTTGCTCAAGTCTTTGTTCAGGTCACCAAGGACCTGGACGACGAAAAGACCTTCTTTGGTTATCACTGACACAGAGAAGAAATGAATCAAAAGGCAGACACAGATGCACACACGTGCATGCACACAGATGCAGGCGCTCGGTGGGCAGAGACAGGCTGGGCATGAGCGGGACTCCAGGGGAAGAGTAAACACAGGGCTGCCATTTGATGAGACTGAAGCAGCCCAGCCACCAGAGTGTTTCTTCTTTTATTTGGTAAACAAGCTAGAAACAGCCCTTTAAATCAGGACTTCTGTTGCAGCTGCTACAAAATGCCTGCAACAGGGCTCATCAGAGATGACAGCCCAACACCAAAAGCGGGCGGGTGCTTTACAGAGGCATCAGAGAAACCCCAGTTGGAACAGCTGACAAGTGGATGTGCCGCCACCCCAGACCTGGCAGCTGCACTGGATTCCACAGCCCCCTTTCCCTGTGGCCTGACATGCTGTATGTTTGGTGGCTAGATTCCTCTGCAGGGCACTGAGAACCTCTCCGTGCAGGCCCAGGATGTTCAGGCTTAAAAAAGACCACATTCCAGCACCAATTCCCAATGAGGCACCAGTTTACAAAAGATGCTGAGGGACAATAGGACCTCGGCTTCCCTTTTTCCAGTGTGAGTATTTTTAGTCCATCACTGCAAGCCCCCAGGCTAGGATGCATCTCAAGTTTCAGCAGCCCTAGGACCTCAGCATACCATATTGGGAAACAAGGGACACTGAAGGACTGCCAGCCACAGGCTGAAGCAAGGAAATCAGGGCAGAGCTCTGCTCAGGAATGCCAGACATTCTGCCAGAGGCCGCCCTCTGGGCTGACCCCAACTCTAAGGAGGGTCAAGGCACTCTTCCTGACCTGATGAAAAGGGGAGGGGACCCTGGGAGGAGGAAGAAAGAACCTGCCTGGGCAACACCTTGACTTCTGGCCAAAAAAAAAAAAAGCCAAGACGAAAAAAGGACCCGGTATGAAATGGAAGCTCTAAAATCAGTATGAACATGTGGCACCTTTTAGGACTGAAACTGGACACGAGTTCTTTCATTTGCAAAATCCTTAACAAGACAGCATTTATGTAATTAAATTCCTAGGAAAGCACATACCGTTTTCTGACAATCCTGATAAGTCTCACCTCAGCCATACTATCTTCAAAGTATGAGTAGTTTTGTCACGGCAGATGTTCATTTTAAGAAAAACCTGATTGACACTCAGCCATCTAAACTTATGGAAAACATCAGTGAGAAATAGTTCTTTGTACCATAAAATGGATACTTTGCAGGAATCTTTTACATATTAAAGTTCTTTGGGCCAAGATTTGATTTACAAAAACTGAGCTGTCAACTTGCTGGAAACATAGTCATTCCATCAACAGAGCTGCTCAAAAAAAACGTTACAGCAGATCTGTCACTCAAACACACAGGGATGTGCCACCCAGGCACAGGACAGATCATTGTTCCTCTCATTTGCTGTGGACCCATTTTAACACCTGAACTCTCCTTGCTAGGAAATAAGTATCTTTTGTACACCCACACCAAAAACCCAAACTGTCCTCCAAGGCCAGAACCAAGCGCGTGAGCAAAAGGCTTGCACCTGAGCGCACTTCCTACTGACCAAGAGGGTGATGTGTGCACCACCCTCAGCTTTCTTTGTGTATTTGTGTTCATTTGTACGATTTATTTCCTGTTATACTGACCTTTCCTATCTTTTATAAAAATGAGTGGAAAATGAAACAAAAAAAAAAGGCCAATATTAGTATTAAGCAGCTGGGTTCTCAGAAATGTCACCTAATCATGGTTAAGGTGGAAATCATCGGATATGACACAGATCCTCATCTTTGAAGGAAAAGGAACCCAAGCAAATAGCATGCATGAAATGTTGGAAGTTTCTGTTATTTTGTCTAAAAGGTAAAATATAATCAGGAATTTTTGACCCTGGAAATACAGGCACTTCTAACTCTTCACGTGACATCTTAAGAAGTTGATGATGTACCTAGAGGCCGATGATGGCCTGTGTTCTGCTGCCCTGCCATTTGGAACTGTGCTGTCACACTGAGGCTGGCCCCCATGGCTTCCAGCTGAAAACACTCCTGTCCCAAAGGCAAGACAACATACCTGCCCATCTTCCAGGAGCAGGGCTTTCCAGAAGTCAGCTCCCCTGGTGTGCTCTGCTAGGCACTTTCTTCTGTGAGGGAGGGGAAGGTTTCCACCAGATAGAACATGCTTTCCAAGGCCTATCAATTCTTCACCTCTACAAAGTTCAGGCACGTATTTGATCTAATCCTCAAAATCTTAAAGGATGAAATGAAAATAAAGCTTGTTCTTACTGAAAAACCTACACTTGCATCAGCAGACAAACTCCCCATGTGCTGGACTCTGGAACCAGGCTCCTCACTCTCGCCTCACCTGCCTCTCTGGGAGGGTTCTGTGCTCTGATGCCTTGTGAGTGGGAAGCTAGCATGGCCCAAATACTTTCTGGATTCAACGAGTCTTCACAACACCTTCCTTGCTGTTTACCACGAGTCTGGATGCCCATAGGCCAGGCTGGGCCCTGCAGAGTGAGTGAAGAGGTAACAGGCGCAGACAAGCATCATGCTCAGACATGTCCCCAGGCCCCCATTTCTATCGAGCTCTCTGAAAGACTAAAACGAGGAGAGGCAGAAACTAAATCTGGGGAACAGAATACCCTGACCATGTTTTAGCTTCTGCTACAAAAACATGCTTCCAGTCTCTGGGCGCGGGCTAAGATCACACATAAACTCCTGTAAAAAACCTCTTTAGAAAACACACAGCAGCCACTAAATAGGACTTCACACATGTCATCAAATTCTTTCCCATTTACTTATGACTTCCTCTTGCTAAAGTAACTGCATAGTAACTATAAAATTTTATCACTTAAATACTCTCCCAAGACAAAAGTAGTGGCACAAATTATTAATAAAACAATAATTCAGGGTTTGGTGGTGCATGCCTGTAATTCCAGCTGCTCCGGAGGCTGAGGCAGTAGGACCATAAATTTGAATTCAGTCTGGGTGACTTAGGGAGATCCTGTTTCAACATAAAAATAAAAATAAAAAGGGCTAGGGATGAAGCTGAGTGATAAAGTGCCCCTGGGTTCAATCCCCAGTACCAGAAAGGACAGAGGAGGGGCAGACAGAAAAGGAGGGAGGGAAACGAAAAGGAAAAGGAAGAGGAAGAGGAAAAGGAAGAGGAAAAGGAAAAGGAAAAGGAAAGAAAAGGAAGAAAGAATAATTCTTATCAGTCAACCTATCACACCCTTGGCCTTATATAAAAGCTACTGAGCATATATCAACTGCTGAGCACTGTGCAAACTACCATGGGTAATTCTCATGTAATCACAACAAAAACACAGAGAATGAGATGTCCCTCTTATGTTCCTTTAGCTGAGGTGAAAGAGTTGAGTCACAGGGTTACATCTTTGCCGTAGTCACAAAAAGAATCAGTGGCAGAGTCAGCAACTTAACCCAGGCAACTGAATAGACCAGGAGCTGTGCTCCCAATCAAAACGAATATGTGACATTTTTAAAGCTTGACATTTGTAAAGTATTTCCTACATGATGCTTCATGGCCCAGTGCACTCAGAGTTTATTTACTGCACAACCAATTTCTATGAGGCAACTACTGTTTTTTATCTATTACAGATGAGGGGGAAGAGGTTCAGAAAAGTCAAGCAACTTTCCTAAGGTCACACAGCAGTTGGGCATCTGGTTGGCATCTGAGTTCACAACTCCTGCACTGTTGCCTCCAGGAAATATGTAAAGACATGCAGCTCATCAAACAGTCACCTGTGAATGATGTTTAGAAGGAAGGTTCCAGAAAATACTTCTGCTGTTTAGAAAGAAGATTCCAGAAAATACTTCTGCTTTCTCAAAAGACAGTAGGAACAGTGTACAGTGACTATGTTCCCTACAACTCTGGTCACATGGCACAGCAAGGCCAGAACACAGCTCAACTTGGGGGCATGCAGATGGTACACCATGGTGTACCATCTGAGTTGTTGCCAGGGCCCCAGTCCAGACTCAATTTTTTTTCCCCCATTTGTATCTGTATCACCTCAAGTAAACCTCTTCACATGTACTCCAAATAACAAACTCCATTAAAAAAAAAAAAAAGATTTCCTAAAACAGGGACAACATACATCATACTTTGAAGATTTTGTTCTAAAACTCTGTCAGAAGGTTGCAGCTTCAAACTGTCACTTCCAAGTGTGCTGAGGAGTTCGTGTTTCTGGGAGGTCCATGCCAATGAAGGCATGGTGTCAGTGAAAAACCTGAGCATTTTCACCAAATCGATCTACTCAATTTTACACCTGGTCTCAGAAAAAGAAGATGGGAGGGAGTGGGCTGTGGTGGGGTAGAGGCCGCGGAGAAGAGAGAATATCCAAATATCTAAAGAAATGCTCATGAATTTTCCCTGGGCTAGCCCCTCTGATACACCCACGAGGGGCCTGGTCGCCCCCTTTCAGGCTTCTGTGCCAAGGACAATGGAGGATTTCTATCTTTCAAGATTCACAGAAACCTGGGTTTCCATGCCCTTCAATCTTATTGCACTTCCTTTAAACCAGCACTGAGTAGGAAGAAAGGCCTTGACAGGGATTTTCTAAAACAGGTACTGGTGAGATGCTCAGGTTCCAAAAAATCTAATGTCCCTTGTGACTCAGGCAAGTCACTTGGCTTTTCTCTGCTGGATGCATTCAGAATTCCATCTCTCTCAATTTTGGGGGTGGGTGGTGGTGGTAGTGGGGATTGAACCCAGCAGCACTCTATCTCTGAGCTATACCCCCAGCCCTTTTTAAAAATATTGAGACAGGGTCTCATTAGGTTGCCCAGGTTGGCCTCAAACTTGTGATCCTCCTGCCTCAATCCCCTGGGTTGCTGTGACAATAGGCGCGGGCCAATGGCAAGAATTCCACCTCTCAATCAATATTACACGCACTCTCCACAAGTCCCAGCAAGCAGTGGGACCACTCTTTTCTTCCAGTTTCTCAGTGGAAATTCTGTTCTGAGAGGTACATGTACAGGCTGAGCATTCCTAATCCCAAAATCCAGAATCTGAAACATTTTGAGCACCAACATGATGCTCGAAAAGTTTTTGATTATAGAGCATCTCAGATTTTGGATTTTGGGATTAGGGATGCTCAACCAGTAAGATCCATGTAAATATTCCAAAATATGAGAATCTTCCATATATGAACCACTTCTGGCTACAAGCATTTAGATAGGAATATTCAAACCTGTATGTGTAAGCACCACACCCAATTCAGTAAATTTAAAGTGTGCTTTAAATTCTTAACAAAAATAGCCTTTTTTCTTCAAAAAACAAAGGTAAAATTTAAATGAAAAAGTAATTTTTTAACCAATAAGGCACCCCAGCCACATACAGCCTGGTACACCTGGGACCACAGCCCAGCAGCCCTAGAATAGAAGAATAAAGTGGTTCTACTAGACAAGGGGAAACTTCAGTCTTAAAGCATGAAGCACTCCTGCCCAGCTTCCTGACTCAGTGTGGAGACAAGGCTGCGTGGGGGGCCCGTCCACGGACTGGGTTCCTGCTGCGCTCCATTGCTTCAAGACACTGGTAAAGGGAGGCGCGCTCTGCACATAGCTGACAGTGGAGAGAACTCAGCCCTTCCTAGGAAGAGGCAGATGAAGCCTTTTTAATAGCTTTAGCAACAGGAACCAATTATTTACAATGACTAAGCCCCTTTGGAAAGTATTCACCAATTAAAACAGCACTGACTTAACACAGAAGACTTAGCCCTTAGGGGCAGCTGGGTCCTACACTCTCTAAGCCCAGGGCTGGGGGCCTGCTGGAAGACCAGTCAGGAAGCAGTGAGATGGGCCTCTGAGGGGCAACTGGGACAGAGTGGGGTGACTGCTGGAGGCCAACAGGAGGGCATGGAGAGAGGCAGATGTTACAGACACAAAAATGGTGCTGGCATGAGCCATCCTGTCCCATCAGTCACGCTCACACCATGCCAGTTGGTGGTCAGTCCAGCAGCCATCTGAGCTGTTGGCACTGACGAGACCACCTGAGCCATCCTGGAATCCAGCAGGACATGACTGTACTATAACACAAAGAAATGAGGTTACTGGGTCCTTAAGAACCACTGGGCTCCTTACGCTTCCTGCTTCTGACAACAAGTATTTTCCCTAAATAATTCTACAGAATGAATACTGCCTGTCCTAAAAACTATATGGCTTTTCTTTAAATCTCCTTGCCTATTCAGTCAACACCTATGTGACAAGTCCTGGACTAGACCAGCACTGTCCAAGTTAGTGGCCAATAGTTACCAGTAGATATTTAAATAAATCAGCATAAAATAAGACAAAGATGTAATTGTGCAAGTCACACCTCAAGGGCTCAGTATCCTCATGTGGCTAGGGGCAACTGTCAGACAGCAGAGACAGCATCTCCTTCAGTACAGGAGTACACCAAGCAATCACATATGAGGAGTGACCAGGTGAGGGGTGGGAAGGGAGATTTCTGTCCTGAAGCAGCCCACAATTTGGGCGAAATAGTCTCTTATCAAAAAGCATCATTAACTGTAAGATTTACTGGTAAGTCCTGGAAGGCAACTGCAAAGAGAGTTGCAGGAGACACCTATGGAAGCCTCACTTACAGGATCAGCACATCTGCACCCACAAGAGCAGGCCTGGGACAGAAGGGCCTCTCTTCAGAGCAGGAGGCTGGCCACAGCACACTCTCTCACTCCAGAGCAGACTGGAGTTTGAAAACAGGGTTCCTCTGGCAATTCCCACAGCATGAGGTCACCAGCTAAGCATCTCTGGTCATTTTTGTTTGGACTGATTCACATCAAACATGGACATGGAAACAGTAAATCAATTTAGTAGGGACATCGTGGGAGCCAGCACTGACTGGTCATGGCTGTGGAATGCCCGAGCGAGAGATAAACCAAGCACTAGATGGACTCACACCATGTTTCAGGCCGCCCAGAAACTACTGGACCATCATCTGACCCAATCTGTGAGTGGCAGACAGCCAAGGGTCTCGGCAGCCGTGAGGCAGGTCAGTCTGGTGCAGTTGCTCTGAGCTTTCATCTGACCGTCACCTTCCTTCCTTATTCTCCACTGAAGAAGCGAAGGGGGCTGGGGAGATAGCTCAGTTGGTAGAGTGCTTGCCTCACAAGCACAAGGCCCTGGGTTCAATCCCCAGCATACACACACAAAAAAAAGAAGTGAAGGGCTGGGGAGATACGGAACTACAGAACGGATTTTGAAGGGCTGGTCTCTAAACATGGATCAGGAAAGAAGCAAATGGCCTCAGACACAGGTGAAAAGGAGAACTTTCCTAAGTGAAGCCCTCTGCTCTCTAAAATCAGTAGAGACAGTCTGCGAGTTTTCTAAAAGCTATGGGTTTATCGCAGTAAACTTGAGACTATGCACTTCCTGCTTGGGATGAATGTCTTCGAACTCTATTGCACATTTTCTCATCTCTTTGAACCTAAGATAGGAACCATCCACCTCTGTGATGACATTTGATGGCTCAGGGGCCAGCAGCAATAAGAAGCCTCACGCAAGCCCGTGCTCCCTCCCCACTGGCTGGTGGCTGTGTCACTTCTGTGGAGAGCCCAGTGCTTCCAATCAGCAATGGGCAGGACATCACACTTCAGCAACAGGGCCACAAGAGTCTCTCCTGGAAGGAGAGCAGAGAAGCACAGCATGCAGGGAGAGGCACCCCTACCATAACTGAGCAAAAGAGACAGGCAGGTGGCTGTGCTCGGCATAGGCTGACTGCACTGCACAGAAAACAACACCTTTCACAGACAGGCTGGTGAGCCAGAGAGACAGGAGACGCTGCCTCATGACCCCGACAGCCAGCATCTTGAGGCCAAACTAAATCTGCATTGAAAAGTTTATAGCTAAACCTGCACAGAAAAGACTTGTATAAACCTATGTGAGGGTTCCAGGAGAAATAATAACTGCATTATCCACACAGAGCTTCCACTTGTTCCAACTTCCACACCCGAGGCAGGAGTCACTTTCGGGATCCTACCCCTGCGCTGTGGCTAATAACAGACAAGGGCCAGTCTAGGGTATTCTGGACACAAAGCACCATTGAGAGGACCCAATGAAACCACCAACCAAACAACTGGCTTCACTTCTAAGGGTTCTTGCAGCGCATCCCACATAGACTGGGGAGCCACAAGGCTGCTGTTTCCACTGGGCTTGGTGACAACTTGGGCTGTGTGACCCATTCACTCATGTGATCACTATCATGGCCCCTGTCTTCTGCAGGCTGCCTGTGAGCCTCTCTCATCTGATTCACCCCACCTCACCAAATCCCAAATGCAGATCTCAACTTCTAGACAAGTGAGGAATAAATTCACATAAAGCTCCATATTTACAGATGATTTCTCATTTAAAACTTCTGTTGCAAGATTTCAAGGTAGCTCCCTGACAAGTACAGACCTGGAAAGGAGAAGAGTTTGAGGCAGGCAGTGCTGGTTACTTCTGAAGGAACACGGGTGAAAGATAACACACAGAGAAACACAGGGAGAAGACAAGAGGGGTTTTATAGACCTGAAGTCCAAGCCTGAAAAACAGTGTTTATGTTGCCTTTTCTTAGCCTAATTTTTCTTTCAGTACAGGGAATTCAATTTAGGGATGTTCTACCATTGAGCTACATACATCTCCAGCTCTTTATTTTTATTTTGAGACAGGGTTTGGCTAAGTTGCCCAGGCTGGCCTTGAACTTGCAATACTCCTTCCTCGACCTCTCAAGTCACTGGGATTACAGTATGAGCCACATGTCCAACCTTAGCTTATATTTTAGGACTTTCAAAGGTCTCTCAAAAAAAAAAAAAAAAAAAAGGAAAAAAAAATTCTTGGTTGGGTTGAGGATGTAGCCCTGTGGCAGCAAACTTGCCTAGCATGCATGAAGCTCTGGGTTCAATGCCCAGCACTGCAACAAAACCAAAACCAAAACCAAAACAAATAAACCCTCTTGGCTGATGAAATTCACCTGACGCCTGCTAAGGATGCTGAAACTGCTTCTTAGCCCATGAAGTGGTCTGAGGCCATACAGGAGACTTTGGAAAACAGGCTGAACTATTCTATATATTTTTTAACTGAGACCTGTGGGACAATGGCCAGAAGATGAATCCTGCCAAAGACCTCAGTGCATGGAGTCTCTAATGAGAATACAGTCTAAGCCAACACTGTAGGCTGGTAAGACCCTGAAGCAGAGAACCCAGCCATGTTGTGCCCAGACTTCCAACCTACAGAGAATGAGATAATACATGTATATTGTTAAAATAAAGAAGACTGGGGGGAAGTTTGCAGTGTCTCACAGTCTCGTTGGCCAGTAACCCACTGGCAGAATCTCAAGGCGGGAGGCAATGAAATTCAGGACTGGTCATCAAGAGAAAAAACAGCCCACACATAGCCCTCAAAGTCAGTCCTCTGGATTTTTCTTCGGGGGAAAAATAAATCATCTTGAATAGTAAAGGCTGGAGATCACCATCTGAACTAAGGCTGTGGTGCTCCTCTGGCTAGCAGTGACCTCACTGTCACTGTGGCCACCTCTCACAGCTGTCACTCTGTATCAGCCACTCCAGACAGCTGTGTGCAGCAGTTCTGTTTTTCCTAACAGATGAGTCACCTCAAACAATGCAGGATGCTGGCTCTCCCCAGACCCTGTGAATCAGAGTGTCTAGGAGCCTGTGCTCTCCAGGCTGCTATCATCCGGTACCTTCAAGGGAGATTGCTTTACTTCCTTTAGTAGTTGCCTGCCTCCTAAATGGCAGGTGATATCTACCTTGTCTGACAGAGACACCTGTCCCAAGGTACTCAACCAGGCAATGAAGGGGTGGGGGACTCCGACTTTCTAGCTTCAGTAAAGTCCTGTTCTCCACTCAGCTACACTGCTGCCCATGACACAGTATGGAATTTGATGGAAACTTTTCTTTTGCCAAATGACAAAGCAGGCTGTACTATTTAAAAGTATGGTGAAGGACTCTGTAAAGAGGAAGTGGCAATATTGCAGCCTGCACACTTTTGGCACCATGCATAGTCCACACCATCTGGAGTCCTGTGCTTTCCCTGCAACCTGGACTCTGCCTGTTCCTCCTTCAGTCCCAGATGACAACGGGGAGCCAGGCCAATGACCGACGTCCTAGAGGGGGCTGCCGGGCTCTCAAGGGCAGGACTGCACTCCCACCAGGAAAATCTCTGAGGCTTCTCATAAGTGTGAGTTAGCTAATAATCTCTCCACACCACCATCTGGCTTGTTAGGAAATACTTTAGAAGCATTTGGAAACAAATCTGTGCAAGAGAAATGGAAATCACACACCATATATACAAACAATATAGCCTGTAAATGCACATTAAACACTTGCAGTTATATTCATTAAAAAATAATTCATAATCTAAAGTCTTAGACTTCTAATATCCATTTGGTCTAATGGAAAATTTCCAACCAGCATTATCTTCATTCATCAGAATTTTGATCTTCATTAAAATGCACTCTCTCTTCTGGCTTTTTCCCCATTATAGTTAAACACATACCCCAGACCAATAGAAACTGACTGATCGGTTCTGTTTAGTATTTTAGGTAGGTGCAAGGAGCCTGAGTTCTACGCTCATTTCACAAGGCAGGGCAGGCCCTGGCCCTTCCTAATGAGCCATCTTTGATTCACCTGAAAATGAGGGTGGATGTGCCTGCCTGGCTCACTCTGCACAAGTCACAGGAAGATCAGGTGGTCAGGACAAGTGAAGACCTGGCAGATCAGATGCCTTAGTCAGGTGTCTGCATCTGACATTCCTCAGATGCACGATAACTGCTACTCTAATTGAAAATGATTCAAAATTTTATATGCTTCCAGCGAAGTTTTACTACTCGTTTGGAAAGTTTAAAAGCTTTAAACTTCAAATGCCTCATGATAAAATAAAAATAGGACTACATGCATCACGAGTCATTCTTAAGACAATTAGGCCACGATGGGGGCTAAAACATCAAGCGAGATGCCCCAGACTACATGCAGCGGAAGCCTAATTACCTGTTTCTCCCCACAACGTGTCGGTGCCATTGACTTCTATTTCATGTTCCTCTTCCATTCCCAGCAAGCACTGGACCACCTGTCAGAAGTGGCAAGGTGATTTAATGAGTTCTCATGGCAATAGGTGCTTATTATATCCCATATATCAAAGAAGAGAATGTTGTTTTTTAACCATTATTATCTCATGCTGCACGAGGAGAGAAAATATAATGAAAACTGTTTTCAAGCATAATTCATATGCTATTCACACTTTCACTTGGAGAAGAATTAAAAAAAAAAAAAAAACTCAGTGAATTTCATCAACATTGTTCAGAATTACTAGGTACTCAGAATTCTAATGAATTCCAACATGACCCAAATATGCCAGCCTAATCAACAAAGGACACGGCAGATCACATAAAGTGCAGTTTCTGCATAAATCACCAGAAGATGGTGAATCCATTTTTTTTTAATAAGGAAGGAAAACCAGGCGTGCTCAATCTCAATCTCTCTCTCTCTCTCTCTCTGTATATATATATTTTTCAACAACAACAAAAATTTTTAAAGCATCATCCAAATGATTTTTCTCTACTTGGCAGCATTGTTCATTTCCCTTTTGGGCATCTTCCCAAAGAGCAAGTCAGGTCACAACATGGAATGAAGGTAGGAAAGCTGGCTCTTAGGGAGTCAGATGCATCCACGTCCTGGACCAGGGCCAACATTCATCCTGAGCAACAGCAGCAACAGGAGAACAAGACAAAGTCATCTTCCAGCCTTCCAATTCATACCCTCTAACTAGGTCTGAAGTATGTCTGCAACCAAATCCTGGAACCTGCAAATGTTCCCTTAAATGGCAAAATTGCAAATGAGATAACCAATCTTGAAATGGGGAGATGATCCTGAATTATCAGGGTGCACAGAGTACCTGCTATCATTATCTGATATGACCACAACAGTCCTAGGAGCAGGATGACAGAAAGAATCCAAGTCAGAGGAAGGAGCAGGACAGCTACAATTAAAGTGACACGTTTTAAGGATGAAGGACAGGGCCGTGAACACCAGTGGCTTCAAAAATCTAGGAAAGCCAGGAAACAGACCGGCTTTCAGAAGACCCCAGATCTTTCAGAAGGAACAGTGGCCTGCTCATACCTTAACTTTAGACCTTTGGCCTCCAGAACTCTAAGCATTTAAGCATGTATTGATTTTAGCTACCAAGTTGGTGGCCACTTGTTATGACAATGTAGGAAACTGCTACATCCTCCAAGTCTTTGGTGAATAAATTCTGCTATTTTCCATGAAACAGTTACTGGCTGTGATGAGGTGAGTTTTGCTCACATTCTGCTCAGCCAGCTTTAAAATGAGGGGTGAACATGAGTTGAGATAAGAGCTAAATCTACACTTGGTGTCCCTGGTCTCCTTAACGATGATTTTTCACATTCTAGACACACTCAGGTTTAGGGAACAGTTTAGAAAGAAAAAAATACCTACATTTTCAGATATCTGCATTTAACACTCTTTCTATATTTATGCATGTGTTTTCAATGCCCCAAATGAGCCAGCCAGCAGTACATGCTTGTGTGTGTCTGTCTGCCCTTGTGTTTAAGTGCCAAATGTCAGTCAGCCAGCTTGGCACTCAAATTTACTTTAAGCCATTTTGAGGAACAAATTTTACCAATTACTGGCACCTCTAATTGCTTGAAGATAATACAGAGTGAGAAAAACATGGAAGAGCGTGAGTAAAATGTTTATTAAATTCACAGACTAAGCTAAGACACAAATCAGGAGATGACAATTAAGTCTTCAAAATGAGGAATACTGTATCTACCAGAAATATGTGCTCAATTTAGCAGCTGTGAAGTTTTCCTCCAGGGTAGGAACTTGAATGACAAGCATTCTTATGTGCTACCAAAGCATTAAAGTTCTATTTTTAAAAATCCCTCAAACACTCAAGAATGATTTTAGAACTAGGATTCCATGGGATTATTTTTAAAAGATTACAAGGACAAAAGAATGAATTAAAGGGGAAAAAAATGTAAAACAGCAGGGCAGAGGGTAAAAGTAGAACATGGAAGGAAGAGTGGAGAACTTGGATCATTGTGAGAGGTCCTGTGTGGGAAGAATAAACCCGCCTGTCCCTATCTCAGCATGTGGGACTGTGGAAGGACGTGAGCCAAGAGAAGCCCTTCACACATGGTCAAAGCCAACAGCTAGTTCTTGAAATCCTCTTTTCTCTCCTTCCTCCGCTGCATCACAGGCTCATAAAGTGGACGGTATCCATTAGCCAAAGCAACTGACCCACTGGGCAATGGCTTCCCACTTCCCAGGAAGGAACCGCAGCCCCACTCACCGCGCCATGGCCCATGCTGGCGGCTGCTGTCAGTGCCTGCTGCAGGGCTTGGTTCTTCCTCAGGGCAGGCTGGGGAGGACCTGCTGACCACTCACAGGTCAGCAAGTACCGGAGAATGTCGCCGTGGCCCCGTAGTGCGCTGTGGACGAGTGCACACTGGCCTTTCTTATCCAAGTGGTCCACCTGTGGGGCAGGAGTAGGGTAAGGCACAGATGAGCATCCCCCTTTCTCTGAGAACCCGGATCCACCCAGAGGCTGTATGTAGACTCCAGTCAACTGCAAACAGACACAGGCTCACATTCCAGTCCATCTTTCTGGACAGCACTGAACCTTTGTCTGACTTCCTGCATGGTAATGAGAGCAATGATCTGGGCCTGGGGTTCCCTTTGTAGGATCAGTGATCACAAGATCCCTTCCTCACCCCAATGTCTCCCTGGTAGGCTGCAGAGAGCTCCAAGTTCTCTTGGTTACACATAAGGACACAGACCAAAACCTCAGACAAAACCCTGGGCTTCCCAACTGGGTCAAAAGTGGGGTACTCTCAGGCTGCCCCAGGGAACTGTGATGGGGGGAGGAGAGCAGGTCTTTCGTCACTGAACCAGAGAAGCCAGAGAAAGGGGTAGGGGGCTATCTAGCAAATGCAGCTCTGAAGGAGGAAGGCCAAAAGGGAGCCTGTGCAGGCTGGAGACTGAACATGCTGGCATGTAAACGAGGGGCCATAAACTTGGGAGGCCACTGGCCAGAAAGGGCATGTGTGTGAGCAGTGCACACCTGCAGATGCCCAGAAGAGGCAGGAGCCCATTGCCCAGACTGCGCCCAGGGAGTCTGGAGGTTGAGGAGCCACGGTCCAGTCCAACCATGCTTGCAAACTCTGAGGAGTGCTACACGTGCACTCAGAGGCTTTGCAAAAGACACCAACATGTCCATGGTCTTCCACCTGCTGGCCTTTGAATACAGCTAAGGAATATCTGAGACCTGGATATGGAGGAACAGGCCACATGGCAGTGAGGCAGCTGTAGCAAAGGCTCCAGAGTTATATCCCTTCTTCTAGGAGCTGAAAATCAGATATTCCAAATGTTTGTTTGTTTATTTTTGTGGTGCTGGGGATTGAACCTGGGGCCTTGTACAAGCTAAGCAAGCATGCTACCACTGAGCCATATCCCAGCCCCCAAATATTGGATTTTTGAGAGAGAGAGAGAGAGGGAAAAAAAAAAGGCTTACATAGTTACTATAAACAAAATATTTTGAGGGTATTTTGGTACTGCTGTTGAACTTTAAATATGAAAATATTTAAATTCAAATTTAAATACATTGAACTCAAAATGCAAAAGCAATCATCAGTGGTCTGTTACTATTTAAAAGACACATCTGCCAATGAAATGTTTATAATAAAGCTAGATTAAGTTTACTGGTAACTCCATGTCCTTTACATTTAATCTATCAACACTGACAATTGTAAGGGAACTTGGCTAATAATACGATTTTTACTTTTCATATTAATGGTTGACTCAGTGCTCACACAGCAGTACTGTGGGAGATTCTACTGTGATTCCCATTGGCAGATGGGAAGCTGAGTCACATGGGCTCAGTAACCTGCCCAGCAGCCTAGTGGGCAAATGGAGAGCTGGTGATTCCAGGCAGCTCAGACAAGTGGCTTCTAAGATCTACAGAACTCATGCTATTGTTTTTAAAAAGACACAAAGTAAAATGGGATAAGAGGGCATAATAAAAGGCAAACATTTTTAATTTTTGCAGCCAACTGAGATATTACATAAAATTAAGTTCTGGGTGAGCACTGCCGGATTTGTAAAGGATGGCCCTACTCACATGGCTGGTGGTCAGGATTCTCCCTGGGACCGCCCTTTGGGACAGTATTAAACACAGAAACGGCTCAGAAGCCAGCACATGGCCCACCTCCCTCCTGAGGCTTATAAACTAGCAGCACCTGCAGCCCAATCCCTACATTTATGCTGAGGTTTCTCAATTCATTGAGATCGGACAATACAAAGATAAAGGGAGACTGGCTTAGTCAGTAACATTTCCAGCCACAATATGCAGGTATTTCTCACCCACCCCATGCCATGGTGGTCCCCAAAGCAGAGAAGGCTGCTGCTTACCCGCGCCCCCTTCTTGGTCAGCAGACACACCAGCTTCATGTGGCCAGCAGCTGCTGCATAGCAGAGTGCAGTCATGCCATTCTCCGACATCCCATCTAGGCAGGCCCCGAATTCCAGGAGGAGAGTAACGACTTCCTCATGGCCCAGGTGAGACTGGACACACAGGATGGGGGCATTATTTAACACTTCTGTCCTGTAGTTCACGTTGGCCCCTCCCAAAATCAGGAGCCGGCTCACCTGTTGGATGATGTTCGCCAATAAGATTAATTTCTCACATACAAGTTAATCTCAATGACAATTCATCATAATCTAGTGGCCCTCAAGCTTGAGTGAGCACAGTATCAGTCAGTAGGACATGCGAGTAACACACATTCCCACTGGTGGGAACGAAATAGTGCAGACACAACGGGAAGCTGTCTCAGGGTTTCTCAGAAAGATCAAAAATAGAACTACCATATGATTCAGCAATCCCATTTTTGAGTATACACCCAAAATAACCAAAAGCAGGATCTCAAAGAGAGATTTATATACCATGTTCACTACAGCATCGTTTTATAAGGTCTAAGACGTAGAAGCAAACCCACTGTCCACCAACAGATGAACGGATATAGAAAACACAGTATGTACACAAAATGGAATGCTATTCAGTCTTAAAAAGAAAATTTGGACACATGCTATAACAGAGATGAATATAAATTAAATAAGCCAGATACAAAAGGACAAATGTCATATGTTACTACTTATGAGGTCTGTACAGTAGTCAGATGCAGTGACAGGAAGTGGAAGGGTGGTTTCTAGGCTCTGGGCGTGGGGGAAATGAGAGTTGCTGTTTAATGGATACAGAATTTTACAAGATGAAAAGTTCCAGAGCTTTATCGCACAACGTGAATAAATTGTACACATAAAAATGGCTAAGTTGGTAAATTTTCTATTGTGTATTTATCACAAGTGAAAATAAATTTAAAAAATGTGAAGTCTCAGACCCCTACCCCTGACCCTTTGGATTTCCAATTCAGGAGGTCTGGGTAGCACATTTTTTTTTTTTCAATTTGTTCTAATTAGTCATACATGACAGCAGAACACATTTCGACTCACTGCATACAAATGGAGCACAACTCTTCCCATTTCTCTGGTTGTATACCATGCAGAGTCACATTTTTGATGAGTTCCTAGGTGATGCTGGTAATGCTGGTTTGGGGACTACACTTTGAAAAACCAATGTTTAATTTAAATAAAAACAGAAATATCACTTTTTTGGTGATGAAATATTAACAGTGAGATAAAGACCATAGAAAATACACTCCCCTTTCTTTAAAGGATCTGTTTCTAGAAGAAAATACGAACACACAGACGTGTTCAGATGCCCTTGGGATGTCAGCAGTGTGATGTGGTCAAGGTCATCTGTTGCTTCTATTAACTACTATGCCCGCCACCCACTAAATTCAACAAATATCACTGGACATAGGCAAATTTTAGCTATACTAATATCTCCTTCGAATCTTCAGATCCCTGGGGAAGGGAAAGTGGCTCCTTTAATGCCTGTTCAGATGCCTGGTGCATTTCCTCATACACTTCCCTTCCAGGGACCTGCATCCTGACCTACATCCATCACTATCCCCCCCAAACCCTGGCAGGTCCTCTAGGCTGTTGATTAGCTGTGAGAACCATAGAGACCATGTCATTTATTTGACTAGAGACACATGGGGATCATTAAAAGACACAGGAAGATGACAGGCATATAAAATTCAGTGTATTCCTGTGATACCTGTCCACTGGAGTAGCTGACAGAATGTTTATGTTAGGTTTGGGAGGACAATGCATTCATATGGTGAAGACATAGTACACAATAGCACCCCGACAGGTTTGGGCCCAAAGTATGAAATCTGAAGATGTTCGGTTGCTGCCAAAGCTTGACCCTCATATAATCCAGGCTTCCAACTTCCTCTCACTTCCCAAACTGGGGTCTCCTGGTCCTGAGGCTTATGCCATAACAATGCTAAGCAAGTGTTAGTCTCATGGCTTCTGTCCTCCTAGCTCCTCTGACCGGAAGGTTTGTTCTATAGACACGATGCCCAAGGATCACTTTCTGTGGTTCTCTGTTCCACATCAAGACTCAAGAGAGCAGTCCCTACCCTGCTGAGAATATCTTCACCACTGCCCCCACCTCTGGGCCCTCTGCATCTCTCAGCACATGGTTCTCTGGCTTAGCCCACTGCACCACACACTGGTCATAAGTGCACAGATAAGAAGACAGGAATACAAACCCCTTTGAGGACAGAGATGACCCAGGAGTCAGATCCTTTACATCGCTGGGACCATTAATAACACACAGGGAAGGACAGGCCATACACACAATGAGGAGGCCCTGCTGAGCCTGCCAGCTTCCTGGCAACCCGTCTACCTATCAGAGGCACCACCAAGTAGCTGGACCTGGTCAGCACCAACCCAGCCTCCAATTTCCTTCTGTCAACCAGTACTTATGGGCAGGAAGGCAGAAAACAGGAACTTCTCTGTTCCTGCCCTAACACAAATTCAATGTGATACTCAGGCAGATGACCTCATTAGTTCCCGCTACAAATCTATATAAGTTCGCTCTTAAAAATACTACCAGTCAAGCATAATTCAAAACTATTTTAAAACTGTAAATGCCAAGTAAAAGTAAAGCTTTAAAAGAGATTTCCCTTTGAATGACTATTGTTGGAATGGAAAGAAAAGGAATACTTGGGGATATTATCAAGGCTAGGGAACCAGTTAAGAGCAAGAGGTGTATAGAAGATGCACATGCATAGAAATAGGTGTCTAGGGGCTGGGATTGTAGCTCAGTGGAAGGGTGCTTGCACTGGGTTCAATCCTCAGCACCACATAAAAACAAATAAATAAAACAAAGGTACTGTATCCTTCTACCACTAAAAAAAAAAAGAAAAGAAAAGAAATAGGTAACTAAGGACCACCGCAGACAGACAGGAGTCATTTGTAAATTCCCTGGATGACTATGCTAGCCCGTTATCCTGTCCTCTCCCCAACAACCCCATCCCTTCCTGACACCCACAGGCCTATGAGAAAAAGATGATGGATTAAATGATCTAAATTCTCACCCATCTAGTTCAGTTTGCTGTGTGACTTAAATAACTCAACCTCTCTGTGCTTCAGCTCACCCAGCTGAATACACAATATATCACCACTTTCTACCCACTGGGTTCTCTGTTAAGTGATGGAAGGTGTACTTTCAATATCAAGGCGAGTGCTTTACAAGACTTCACCTGGAAGGATATACTTAGGGGCGGAGCTTTCCTGAAGAGGTTCCTTGTCAATTCTTCCTCCTTTGTTGGTGAGACGCTGTAGGTCTTTTTCCACTTAATCTCCTACAAGTCTGTTGATCTTAAGCCCATGGCTCTTAACCCTGCTGCATATGGAAACCATCTGGGAGCCTGAAAGTTTCCAACACCTGGGCCCCACCTTAGAGATTCTGACTTAACTGTGGTAAAGGCTCTGGTGCCACCCAGAGCTCCCAAGTGATGCGACTTGGCAGTCAGGGCTGTAAACACACAAGTGATAAAGGCCCCTGCAGACACGGAAAGGGATTGCATCAGATACCTGCCAGTTGTGTGACCCAGGGAATGCTACCAACTGGCCTAAATCGCAGTTCCCTCAACTGGAACATGGAGATTAAAATTAGTTTCCTACTCAGGAGGGTAAAACAGGAGGATTCCAAGTTTGAGGCCAATCTGGGCAACATAGTAAGACTCTGTCTCAAAACAACAGTTTCACCTCACTGATTAGTTGTGAAGATTAAAAATGTGCAGAAAAAAGTACGTGTATATATGTGTGCATGTGTATGTGCATGTGTGTATCTATATACGCGTGTGTGCATAAAGCATTTAGTAGCACTCAGATCCCCCAAGTGCTAAATGGATACCAATCACTATTGTTACAATGACCCTTTTGTGCAGTCTTCAGAAAGCACAAGAGCACAGGTGCCTAGTGACCTGAGGTCTGGCCTCCCACCAGCAAGGCCTGGTTGTATCTGGGCTGTTCCTAGCAGGGAGCTGCATGCGAGGGTGGGGGTAGATGTGCCTCACAGGGAACCACGGGCCCCAGCTCCTGTTCACAACACCCACAGGCACATCAGAATACCCTGGTGCGCAGCAGCAGTCACAGTGTCCAGAGCCAATGTGAAGCATGAGGCACAAGTAAAAATAACACTGGAGAAAAGTCCTTCCCCAATAGCATTAGCAGTGAGTTTTCTGATCACGTTGCAAGGCAGGGTTTTTGTCATCTCAATTTTACAGATGAGAAAACTAAGGCTCAGAGCAGGTGAGGCTAAGACTAGCTTAAAGCACAAAGCTATCCTCTGCCATGAGCGGCGTGGTGGCAGAGAGGCAGCTGAGTGAGACGGCCTGTCTAAAGGAGGTAACTACACAGCACATGACATGGATTTTTTTTTACCAACCACCTGGAGATGTCCACTCGTTGTCACAGTGCTCTCCTTGGCTGACAACTGGGAAACGTGGGCAATGGGGACAGGTAAAGAGATGTGACCGTGAAGAAGCTGAGAGGCGCTGGCCAGGTCGGCTATGAAGTGGGAGTCACCGTGTCTTTACTAAGCACTCTGGCAGCTCGCACAGCACAGCCGTTTCAGAATGTGCATGTCCTGTGATACAGAACGAGAGGACGGCCTGTCCCCATCTGGGATGAGTTCTCCTCTCCTCCCTGCCTTCAGCGAAGCAAAGAATCACACCCTGACTTGGCCCCCGTGCACAGCCTGGGGACGGCAGCCAGTTCTACAAGATGGTGCCAACAGAAAACCACCAGCTGGACAAGGGCTCGGAGGTGCTCGCGGCAAGGACCTCAGCAGGCCAGCTGGGCACAGGCTGGCATGACCCTGACCTGGTGAAGAGAAGCTGTTAGAAATCACTGGCATTCTTCTGAAATTATCAAGTAATCATTTCAGAGCAAGTCACTTTAATTTACCAAAGTGGCAAACTGCAATTATCGCTCAAAATGACATTCATTCCTGTATGACAACATTTAATGCTCTCTAAAAAAGTTCTTTAATTGCATGCATAATTTTAAATTACTGTAATTTACTCAAGATTCTGTGAAAACCTTTATCCCCCCTTGAAAGATTAAAAAAAAAAACCTAGAAGGATAATAGAAAGTCTTACAATTTTATAGCCAAGTTATATAATTTGGAGGGTGGTACAGATGTAGGTGACACAGGAGTTGTATAAAACAAAGTAAAAATGAACACTTTTAAAATTGCAAGTATGTTAAAGAGAAAAGTTTATAATCCTGGATAGCCAAGCTCATTGTATTATTATACTCTACCTTTTAATTTGCTGTTTTAAAAATTCGTATTCAAAAGAATATAATGTGTCTCACTTTTCTGTATAGTGAGTAACTTCTGTGCCCGTAAATTTATTAAAGTAGTGAAAACAGATATTGCCATTCCTATTTCTTTCTTCTTGGTTATCATACAGAATTTTATAAATTATGGAGAAGCCAAAAGATATACTGTTAACTATCCCATAAAAGATGAAACAATGTTATTATAGTAACTTAAACTCTAATTTTTATAAAATCTAAGTAAAAAAAAATTTCTTAATAATGCTTCTTCCTCAGCTGGGTGTGGTGGCACACACTGTAATCCCAGTGAATTGGGAGGCTGAGACAGGAGGATTACAAGTTTGAGGCCAGCCTCAGGAGCTCAGCAAGATCCCGTCTTAAAAAAAAATAAATAAAAAGGGATGTGGGTGTAGCTCAGTGGTAAAGCACCTCTGGGTTCAACTCCCAATAATACACACACACACTTTTCCATTATGTGAAATCTGGACTTAGCTGTCCCCTCCCCTTTCTTCTGGGTAACTATGTGGAAACAGAACATTCCCTCTGACCATCATCAGCAGCAACAACTTGGAGCTGGTACCACTGAACTACAAAATGGCTTCCTGTCCATCCACCTACAAAAAACCTGCAGCAGGGGTCAGTCAGGATATAAGCACTGAGATCTGCTGTCTGGAGTGTGAGTGATAATCTGCAAAGAAGCAGGCCTGGAGCAGGACAGACCTCATGGTGCCATAAGCGGTTCCACAGTGGGCAGAAGGCACCCAGTCAAGCAGGTGAATCAGTGCAGAAATCCAACAGGCTCTACCCACCAGCTTCCACCCTGATGAGGGTGGAGTCCACCTGGATGAGGTGGCACTTCTTGGTGAAGATACTGCATCTACCACCCAGGGACAGTGGACTCTTTCTACTCCATACCAAAATCTTATAGTGGGCAGCAGGACTCTGCAGCACTGCTAGGTCCTCCCACAACTGGGAGCCTCAGGCAGTTCTGTGACACTCTCACCTCTCAAAGTCACCAGGGAGATGGAGAAGTGAGGCAGGGGCAGGACACAAGAAGAAGCACTCTGCAAGCCCAGACCCAGACCCATGCCCCAAGTGAGCATGCGGAGCACGAGGCATGTGGGCAGCAGGCGAGGAGAGGCACGAAAGGCCCCAGGAAGGTCCCCCATGGTTCCATTCCTGGTGCACATGGCCCCATTCAAGGTAGTTTGAAGAATGTAAGTGAGGAGAAGTGGATGTCAGATGCCCAGAAACTGTGAGCCAGGGCCTTGCCTCATCCTTCACTGGATGACCAGGCTGGGCATCCCTGTGTTACTGAGAGACGGTGCAGTGATCCTTTCATGGAAGTGATCTGAGGGAATGACAAGACTTACTGGCAAACTGCCTGCAGAGGAGCTTCCGCAGGTGGCCCACACATCAAGGTAGGGACATTTCTTGGTGGTCTTACCCAGGTATTTGGTATCTGGGTGCTTTCTATTCTTAGACTGCATTCAATGGGGAAGGAAAATCTATCTTGAAAAGCAGAGCAGAATACTGTGACATGAAAGCCACTGACCATGGAGTGAAGCAGCTCATCAGCCAACAAACTGACACTCTTTCTAATCAAAAATGTCTGTGTACATGAGACCACAGTGTGCTGTATACCCACTGCTTTGTGTCACTCATCAAGGCTTAATTTCCTAGGAACCCTGAAGAGAGGGTACGAACAAGTAACCCAGGTACTTTAAAAATCCAGTTTCCCCGGAAATCTCTGACTTTTGGTTTTCTGGGTGAATTGCTTCCTTAGCACTTCCACCCTGAAATGGTCACCACATTCTCATGGAGCAGCCCTGACCACCTGTATCTTCCTGCTGGAGTAGAAACCTCTAACAGAGATTGTGTGATTTACATTAGGGAAAAGCATCACGAGAAGCTCCTCTGTCCCCCTCACACTGCCTGGTGCCAGGCTGGCAGGATAGACAGGAGGGGATAGGCCAGGGCTCTGCTCCCTGTGCAGAGGGCTGCTCACCTTCACGTTGGGAGTATAGAGATTCCTGAGGGAGGCAAGGGCGGCAGACAGACCCTCGGTGCTGTACCCTATCCACAGGGCTTGCAGATGGCTTGAGGAGATTCCAGTCTTCTTACTGAGGCCCTGGAAACCACCAGAAACAGATCCTGTGAGCATGTCCTTCCTACCCGTGGCATCAGTTTGAACACAGGGTTGCCAAGAGGGTACAACAGGTGCTGAAGGTGGGGTGGCTTGCACAAACAATGCCCTGCGAGCCCTCCCTGCCTACAACCATTGGTCAGGGAATCGCCCTGTCTTTGCTACATGAATTGTACATCTGGGGAGAGAGATGGTGAAAAAGAGAAAGCTTCCCTTTATAGAATTAGAAGAATAAATGATGGAATTAGGGAGTCACTGTGGGCAACCACTAAAGAATGAATGAGTCCAAGCAGCGACTGTCATGGCTGATGGCATCACAAAAGAAGCAGCAAGCACAGACATGTGCCTCCTGCACAAGACACCCTTCTACTACAAAATCATCTTGACACCTTGTAGGGGGTAAACTCAACCCATGCCTAATGACAGGAAATCCAGGGGTGAGAGTAACACGTTAAACTACACCTTGAGAAACAAGCACACAACCAGAAATCCAGGTGTGTGAAATTATATAGGTCAAGGAACTCAAGTTCTTTGACAAGTGAATAACAAGAAAACAAAAGGGAATGAAGGCAAACTTGGGATGAAAAGAAACTTGAAAGGAATTCAAAGGGGGAAAGTTATACTCAACCACAGCACTGAGATACATGCTCATGTGATCAATTATAAAGAAATACAAGGAAACGATTGTAAGACGGCAGCTTTAGGGAGGAGACGGAGTCATGTTTGAGATGTGGCTCCTGGAGGGCTTTGGAGATGGCTCACGAAGCTGTCAGAAATCTTCAAAACTGCAAGACAACAACAAAGAAGGCCTCCCTCCTATGGGTGCAAGCCTCACCTTAAAAATGTGTGCCTTCAGGATGTGGTGGCCAAGCTCCATGGTCTGCTGGCGGTTCAGCTTGCCCTCCTGTCGAGAGAACATGAACGCCAGGAGAGCATGTCCGCTCCTAGAACGAGAAACACAAGGACTCAGGGCGAAAGGGCCCCTCCCACCACGCCATGGACATTGCCACGTGGCCCTTGAACCCTTCCTCCTGGCTTCGGTGCCTCCACACAGTGGGTGAGCTGCTGCCTTTTTATAAAGATGGCAAATGCTGCTTCTGTGAGTCATGGGCTTTTTCTGGCTTCCCCATCTCTGTGGAGTGACCCTCCCGGAGGCCACAAAACTGGGCAAGGCTGGAACCACCCACTCTGCTCATCAATGATCCCTGCATCATTGAAATGCTGCCACAAAAACGCAAACTCCATGAGACGAGGGGGCTCCTCTAAGTCACTGCTATAGTCACAATGTCTACCAAGTGCTCAGTACTCAGTAAGTACGTGTTTCTTGGATGGATGATGTACAGACAGATGGAGTAGAACCCTCTGGCCTTCAGGCCTGTCCCCAGGACCACCAGCACTGGGGCAGACTGGACCAAAGGCTAAGACCTTATTGTTGGAAGGAAAGAACAACCAGGCCATGCGCAGGGCAGCCTGTGATCGGTAATGCCTAGAATTCCAGGCTTGGATGGCACAGGTCCCTGTGGGCTTCCTGTGTCTGGGCACTTGGAGGACATTAACCAGCACCATTCGCTTATGCCCCACTAACTCTTTGATGAAGGAGCCACCCTACCATTCACTCTTCCATGTCTGTAGGACTCATGTGGTTTCCTTGTGGACATGGGGCCTTTCAACCAATTTCTTTGGAAAAGACACCCACCTCCCATCTATCAGCCTGACAATTCTGAACTGCTGTTCTGTGGGGCAAAAGCAGGTAGTTCTGGAGGAAGAGGATGAATGATACATGTAAAATAAAAATGTGAATACAGACATTCAAAAGCATTCTCCCAGTAGCAGCTAATCTAGATGATGAAAAGCAGGCATCACTTAAACCCTATTTATCTACATGCATGCCGACTTTTCAAAGAGGTTTAAACCACATTAGGGAGAAGAAATTCAAGAAGGCAGACACACAAGATGAATCTTCACACATGAGGAAGGCATGATCTCCAAGGCCAGGTGAACTTGGGACCAAGTGCCTCCTTCTAAGATGGTCTGCATCCACCAGTCCGTGCCTGTTCCAAAGTTTGCAGGTATCAAGCTTGAACTCTGCCAGATGCAGAAACCTGATTGCATTATCTCCTTTACCCTTCCCTGTGAATCACTGTTTACATGAGGAAACAGGGGCTTGATCAGGTAAAGCAGTTTGTCCAAGGCCACACAGCTAGTAAATGAGAGAGCAGGGATCTGATACAGTCTGCCAGACATGAGGGCCTGGGCTCTTGACAGTGCAACGTGATTCTGAGTTTGTTCAGTAATGTCCACCTTCTGACGAGCAGCATGCAGGACAGGAGGATGATGCAGGGTGCTTCCCCCAAGGAGCTCTCACAAGTAAACCAAATGGAACACAGCCAGAGTGGTACAATGAGCAGACTCCATGGGAACAAAGAGGTGGCCAACTGACCCCTCACTCAGCCCTCACGCCTTCCCTTTGCACCATGTGCCCACACTGTCTCAATGATGTTTCCAACAAGGTCCCAACTTCCTGTGTTATTAAAAATCTTTCCCCACACTGAACCCCAAACTTCTCAACTCTTTTATCCCCCATGCCAGGCTGTTGGCTCTCTCCTCTTTCACTCCTTACAATCCCCAAAAAGGGGTCTCCTAGGGATGCAGGATCTTCTTCCTACACTGAAAATCCAATGACTTCCCTTTTAATCCTCACTCTCTTCACCTCTTGGTGGCACCGCTAACCTCCTTCCCTGAAGTCCAACACCCTTTCCTCTGTCTACACAAACTTCCTCACCAAATCATACCACACCCTTTCATCAATAATGCTAAATGTTCAATTATCAACTTCTCCTGCAACATTACAATCAGTTCCGTCCATGGAGCCTGTCTGCCTGGGAAAGGCAGCCACCCCATAAGCTCCAAGTGCTCAAAACCAAGCCAGATCTGTTCTAGAGAAAGCTGCCCCATGCCTCCTGCCTTTTTACTCTTACTGGGAGCTACTCTACTCCTAATTCCTGAGACTCAACACCTTGAAGTCACCTCCAGGTCCTTCTCCATAGGCCACCAGCCACACCCAGCTCTCTCAGGACAGTCAGGCTGCCTCTAACCACTACAACTCTGACCCCAGGCCACCACTCCCTGCTGCCGACTGGTACAGCAGTCCCCACATGCCATACTCCTGTCTACAATCTCTCCACAACCTTTGATGCTTCTCCAGAGAGGACAGATAGAAGGCTGTCCTCTTTGCCACATCCTTCTGTTGGCCCTTTCCATTCCTCCATTCCATGAAAGAAGCTCCAAACTAGATGGCCACTGCTTGAACAAAGCCCCCAATGCCTTTAACAGCATTTCCTGCTTCAACAGCCTTGATCTACCTAGTGATATCCTACCCATTCGTTCCTCAAGTTAACAGCATGGGAAAGAGCCTGTGGACTGTTCCAGAGTACGAGTCCCTGTGCAGCACTAATGAGTTGATAGACGCGGCAAAGGGCTACCAATGTGTCCCAGCACCACAGAAAACATGAGTGTCTTATGTGCCTCCTGACAGAAGTGCCCAGCACCACCTGGAAGTACCTCTGTACTGTAAAACATACATATATCAACACACACACACACACACACACACACACACACACGTGTATACATATACACATGAATGTACATATACATACATGAAGTGTGTGAAGCTCAGTGCCATGCCACACAGCTGTAGTCTTAACTACTTGGGAGGCTGAGGCAGGAAGACTGCAAGCATGAGTTCAGCCTGGGGAATGAAGCCTGCCTAGCACAGCACACACGACGCCCTGGTTTCAAACAGCAGTACCAAAAATAAAAATAAGAGGCATTATACTACCTGACTTCAAAATATACCACAAAGCCACAAAGCCACAGTAATCAAAACAATATGCTATTGGCATAAAAACGAATATACAGACCAATGGAACTGACCAGAGAACTTAGAAGCCACACACTTGTAGCCAACTGATTTTCAACAAAGGTGCAAAGAACGCACACTAGACAAAGGACAGCCTCTTCGAGATATGGTGAGAGGAAAACTGGGGATGTGCATGCAGAAGAACGCAGCTAGAGCCTTCTCTCTCACCAGTTACAAACCTGAACTCAAAATGCATTAAAGATTGAAATATGAGACCTGAAACCATGACAGTACTAGAATAAAACACAGGGGAAATGCTTCAGGACACTGGAACCGGGCAAGGATTGTGTTTGTTTGTTTGTTTGTTTTTTCAGGTAAGACCCCAACAGAACAGGAAATAAAACCAGGCAAATGGAATAATGCTGAACTAAAAATTTTTTGCACAGCAAGGGAAACAATCAATAGTGAAGAGTCAACCTTAGAATGGGAGAAAATATCTTAAAACTCTACATCTGACAAGGGCTTGATATTTAGAACATGTAAGGAACTCCCAAAACTTAACAGCAAAAATAAAAACAAAATAACCTGATTTTAAAATTAGCAACAGAACTAAGTAGACATTTCTCAAAAGAAGACATTAAATTGCCAACAGGTATATGAAAATGTGCTCAACATTGCGAATCATGGACATGGAAACCAAAATCATAATAAAATATCACCTCACTCCAGTAAGAATGGCTATTAAGAAGACTGAAGCCAGCCGGGCCTGGTAGTGCACACCTGTGATCCCAGCAGCTAGGTAAGCTGAGGCAGGAGGATTGCCAAGTTCAAAGCCAGCTTCAGCAAAAGTAAAGCACTAAACAACTCACTGAGACCCTGTCTCTAAATAAAATACAAAACAGGGCTGCAGATGTGGCTCAGTGGTCAAATGCCTCAGAGTTCAATCCCTGGTAACCAAAAAAAAAAAATTGTTGAAACCAGGCATGTGGTGGTGCATGCCTGCAGTTCACAGACTCAGGAGGCAGAGGTAGGAGGGACTCAAGTTTGAGGCAGCATGCACAACTTAGTGACACCCTGTCTAAAAAGGGCTGCGGATGTTGCCCAGGGATAGGGAGCCCCTAGGTTTAATCCTTAGTGCCTTGAAAAGAAAAAAAAAAAAAAAGAAAGAAAGAAATAGGTGCTGGTGAGGATGCAGAGAAACAGGAACTTTTACATGCTATTGATAAGAACGTAAATCAGTACTGTCGTTACAGAAAAACAGTACTGAGCGTCCTCAGAAAGTTAAAAAACAGAATACCATATGATTCTACCACAGTGTGTGTAACCAAAGGAAATGAAATGAGCTTGTCAGGGACAGATGCACCCTTGTATATTACTGTCATAGACAAAAGATGCAAACAACCTGAGTGTCCATCAAGTGATGAATGAACAAAGAAAATGTGGTACACACATACCCTGGAATACTACTCAGTCATGGAAAAGAATGAAATCCTATCATTTGTGACAACATGGATGAAAGTGAAGGTGAGTCAGGATTTGAACTAGCTCTGTAAGGTTCCAAGACATTCCCTGTGAGTATTTAGGTATGTAAGGATCCTAGAAACAACCTCGAGGTCAAGATCAATGTCAAGGACAAGGGTGTGGTGAGTATATGATGACTTAACTACTAGGAGGTTTGCACTGCCATGAAAAACGAGAATGATCACTGAGTTCTAAGACTTCCCAACAGTTTGGGAGGGTGCCTGTGATATGTTAGGGAAAAAAATCCAGGAGGCTGAGGCAGGAGGATCGTTAAGTTCAAGACCAGCCTGGACAACTTGACGAGGTAATCTCAAAATAAAAATAAAAGGGCTGGAGATGTAGGTCAGTGGTAAAATGCCCTTGGTGCTATAAAACAACAACAAAAACCAACAGAAGTAGGACAAGAGAGGAAAGATGGTTTGTATGATAGAAAGAGGCAGAAATAAAAAGGAAAGTGCCACTGCCTCTAAATGTCGGGCCTTCCTCTTCAACTGGGGCAAAACCACAACTGCCTGGGGTAAGGGAAGAGATGCTACTACCTTTCAAGACCCTACCCCAATGTCACCGTGTGTGAAGCATGCCAGAAATCACTGCCCTCCGCTGGAAGTTTCTCCCCGTCAAGTCCTACGGGCAACAAGGCTCCGCCCAGCTTGGTACTCCCCTCCTCACCCACCTTCCAATGTGGGATCCCTTGAGAAAGGGCAGGAACCTCTCTATCTGCCACAGTACTCTGCACATGGTGGGGCCTCAAAAACCACTGCTGAAGTGAACCAGAAGCTCCTTCCAACACTGTTCTCCAGCCTCTGCTGAATGAAGCTCAAGTAGGACAGGGTTTCTCAGGACACCACTGACACTATGGTGCAGAGTGAGCATTTCCTTACATCTGCAGCCTCCGCATCCCTCAGGCCTGCACTCATCTCAGGCCCTCCCCCAGGAGATGTCCCCTCCTATACTGTGAGGACACAGCAGCACTTGGGAGATTACAATCACTAATACTAACTAGTAGTCACTCCACTCTCAGCTCTGCCTGATGCTGCTTGAACTCAATGCTCATTACTCAAAATGAAGCAAAGCTCACTGATGGCTATGGTCCATCTACTTCTGCCCCAAACCCCAGCAACAAACCTACATCCCCTGACGTCTTTCAACTCACGTCTTCACAAACTCAACTATGGCCTTCCTTCCTAGTGATCTGACTTTTCCTAGGAGATCGTCTGACGCGGGTAGCTATACTACGACACACATTACACCTAGCTATCATGGTCTGGCTAAACAACCTGGATGTTAACAGTTCACTGTTCCAATCAGGTTCAAAGATAACAACCAACCTCAAGCCTAGTGTCACCTAAGAACACAACAGCTACCACACAGAACAGCAGCTAGACCTAGCAGGTACCACGAGGCCAACACATGTGGGGAGGAAAACGGCTGAAAGGTTCACAGGTCTTACTCACCTCCTCATTTCTGGGCCCCACATCTGGTCCAATACTCACAACTGTGCTGAGGTATAGTCTAGCAGCCTGTTTGCCCTGTCACTAGAGAGGGGAGTTGGAGGAATCCTGACTCAGAGTGCAGTTATTCAAGAGAGCAAAGAGGAAGGCCCAGGCGAGAAAGTAGAGGGCTTCAGCACAGCCTCACCATCCCTCAAATTCCTCACCTCTCACCCTAAATCATACCAGGCCACACAACAGACAGGCTTGCCTCCTGTCTCCTGGCCTGGCTCTCACTGATCCACTCACACAGAATGAGGCAGCCACGCTGGATCACAGGGCCCTCTTCAGGAACACAGACACCTCTGATCTCAGAAACAAGGTGTCACGTGTTCAAGAGGTGGCAGTACGGGGATCCAAGAAGGAGCCCAAGACCCAGAGATGAGCACCCCTGGAGGAGCCCACTATTCATGGGGGGGTAGGTTTCATGCCCCACATGTGACCCTGTTGAAGTTAGGAGTGGGAGGAAATGGAGATCTGTTAGACACTGGCAGAAAATATAATCCAGGCACTGCCCTGCTTCTCTTCCACCCCAAATACCAGAGTCCTGAAATTCCAATAGTCAAAGGCTTTTGTATTGAAGTGGAGAGAATTTTCCACAGACCCCTCCCTCAGCCCAAAGGGCAGAAAACAAAGGAACAAAACTGAATGATTCATTCTGCGTTGTTGCCTTTCCACTAAAAACCATGGAGCAGAGTTGGAAATCCTCCTCCTGAGGGCACGGCGCTCCCTGCAGAGTGTAGCTCAGCGGTCTGCATACCTGGGCTCACACAGGAAGGCTGTACTCTCGCCATCTGCTCTCCAGACCAGCCACTCCCTGAAGGATGGGTGGCAGAACATGCGGGTTTTGTCCCTCCTCTTAATGAGGAAGCAGGAGAGGGCATCCATCCTCTGCTGAAAGTCTTCCCAGCCCTGCTCGCCTTGGATGTGGCCGGCATTAATAGCCTGAAATATCTGCTCGTCCGTCATGGGGTGGAGGGATGCAAGGGCCACATTTAAAATTGGAAGTGCTCTCTCAAAGGCTGACTGTGTCATGAACTTCATGTTGCACTGCAGCAAATACAGCTCGGACAGAGACACGGGCACCACTTTGTAGCTGGCACTTTTAATGACCAGGTGTCCCCTCTGGAAGAGGTCCAGGGTGAGTTTGAGATATAGGTAGGAGCCGAGGCTCCGCAGCACCAGGTGGCTGCTGACCTTCCCAATGAGCGTGGCGTCAGCCTTGCCATTCAGGGAGATGTTGCTGAGGATGTCTTGGCTGCTGTGCACTCTGTGCTGCACATAGGCATGAAGGTCGCTGTGAATGTCTTTGTTGTCTGGGAAGTCATCTAAGGAAAGCTTGACAAACGGCAGTGCACTTATGATTTCCTGCAAAAAGACAAAAACCCATAGTGTTGCTCCACAGAGGTTCTTTTTTTATTTCAGCTGCATTTTAAACCAGGTTCACTAGTTTTCTTTCAAGGAGGATTTTCATGGATTACAGGGACTCATTGTTTTGTATTAAAACGTGTAATAGGATAAGGTACAGATAAAAAGCTTATGTGAAAGAAATCCTGATGCGAGATAGAATCAGTATAGGCTTTCCCAAGGCCCACATCAAGGACCAAGAGCCAGGTAAGGAGAGAAAAAGCTCTGAGCAGAAGGGGCTACCAAGCCAATATCTAGAGGGGCATTGAAACCATGCAGGTGACCTATAATCCTTATGTTGTGCAACTGGTTATGTATCATGGATAAAACAAACCAACACTGCATGTCTAAGAACACAGCCAGGCCCTGAGGAAAGAGATATCCCTACCTGTGCATTAGGTACTGGGACTATGCAACCCAACCAGGAAATCTGAGGCTACCCCAGTTCATGTCCCTTGAGAGCACATGGTAAAAAAACTGACTGTTTCAATATGGCATGCTATCATTTTTTAAAATTGATGATTAAGTAAACTTTTAAGTTGAACTATGACATATGTACATTGGTGCAAATATCATAATTGCACATTAATTTTCACAAACACAAAAAGACCTATGCACCTGGCAACTAGAAACATCACCAGCTCCCACAAGCCCATGACCTCTCCTGTCTCCCTCATTCCAAATATAAGCACAAGCCTAACACCTAACAGTAGAGAGAACTTTAACCTGTTTTTTTTTTTTTAACTTCCCACCATCATTTCTGAGGTATTTAAGCATGTGTGTCCTTCTCTAATTAGGCAATTGTAGGGAGAGGGCAGAATAAAATCATTTTCATTTTACATGAATGCTAATTGAACCTCAGAAAACTCACACATTCAGGAAGTGAAACACAAGACCCATTTCTGTGCCATGTATTGCTCAGTTATGCTGAGTAAAACTGACTAAAAAGCACAAGAATCAAAGGTTCACAAAAACAAACATGAAGCCAGGTATGATGCACACCTGTTATCTTAGTTACTCAGGAGGCTAAGGCAGGAGGATGGCCAATCTGAGGTCAGTCTGGGCAACTTAGTGAGACCCTGTCTCAAAAAAAAAAAGGGACTTGGGATATAGCTGGATAGTAAAGAGCTTGCCTAGCACGTGTGAAGCTGGGCTTAATCCCTGGTACTGCAAAAACCAAAAAGCTAACAACAATGAATCAAATTTAGCTGAGGTCCAATCCCAGTTTTAACATGCAAGAAAAAATAATAATAAACTAAACACCATTTTAAAATAGGTATTGTCAAAAAATGGCAAAAGTCAAAATCTTTTTTCTACATGTCTTTGTTGAAAATGGATAGGTATAGTCAATGGTTAATGTAAAATGAATGAGTCTGAATGAAGAAGATAAGAGGACAAAAAAAAAATCACTGTTCACCACATTGCAAGTGTTACTGCATGTTGAAGTTTTATAAAGAACATACATCTCAGAATAAGCTTAAAATCTCTTTTATGCCTGATTTTCCCTTCAAAAAACAAAACAAACAAACAAATAATAAAAAACACCTGAGTTGGAGATATAGCTCAGTGATAGAGCATGTGCTCAGCATGCCATGAGGTCCTGGGTTTGATCCCCAGCACTGCAAACCAAACAAACCCCACAAAGACCCACTGTAAACCCATGGAAATAACTACCAGCAAGGAACTGCTTGTGACTGCAGGAGACCAGGTAGCCAGAAACCTCAGGTGACTTACTACACATCTACTCTGAATTACAGTAAAGTGGAACTCGATATTGCCATTTGAGCAGTACAAGTACTGGTCAATGTGGTAGGACACTACCTGCTATCTTGATAAATATGCCCTCGGAGGCTATGCAGGCCAGAGCTCTGCCCATCTAGAGCTCTTTGGAATGATTTTTCAAGTCCTGACATAGGTTTCAATTCAGCATCGAAATGGTTTACAACATTTTATGTTATTAGTATTTATCACTATACAACTGGATATGGGGATTATAAAGAGAATTGAGAATTCTTTTTATTACCTGAAAATTTGCTCTTACAGTCACAATCAACTTCAACAGGCAGGAAATTTAGAAATAATTTTGGTAAGTAATGAAGAAAGTGTATCTCACATAATCAGGTTTATGAAACTCAGCTTCATTTAAGCACTATCAAAATAATGTATTCTTCTTCAGGAATTTTCCTGCTCTAAAGGATAAAATAATTTTTTCAAATTTAGCAATTATACATTTCTATAAGATTGCACCACCCAGTGTATTTTAATGCACAGTTTAAAGTGTTAGAAAAACTATAAAGGTTTACATATGGCAGAAGACATGGATTTTGCAGAAGCATATTTTCTATTAAATTTATAATGAAAACCAGAACACAGAGCCAAAAGAAAATCAATTCTCACAAAACAGTTTTCAAAAACATATTGCATTACACACATTAGCAGAATCTCAATCATGTATATAATACAGTTAGCTCTTCACAAACTGCTAGCACTAGGGTGGTCTACAGCAAAAACAACACACACAGAGACCAAATAAGGAAAAGACACAGGGGTCCCCCATTAGAACTCCTTGGAGATTCCAGGCAAGGAAAACTGACCTCTCCCACCAAGCCCTGGCTGTTCCACCCCAGCCCTCAGGGTGAGACTGCCTTATAGATGTCTAGAGCAGGGTTCTTCCCTCAAGTCTGTCTAGTTTTCCATTTATTAGTGCCAGTTTTCTATCAGGGAATGGAGAACAATGGCATATCAATCTCAATCCCTCTCTCTAGCCCTTTCTGGCAGAAGTGCTATGTAGGCAGGTAAATCAACTCACACAGTAAGGAGCAAAGGGGAGGAAGGATAGAAACCTGAAGTGCCCATGATGTCACTAGCATCTCCTTATTTAATTAAAGACTATCTGGGGGCAAAAAGTTCAAATAGAAGCTTCTAGAAATGGCCTTAGGGGCTGGACCATGGTGGTGCACACCTATGTCCCAGTGGCTCGGGAGGTTGAGGCAGGAGGATTGTGAGTTCAAAGCCAGCCTCAGCAAAAGTGAGACACTACGCAATTCAGTGAGACCCGGTCTCTAAATAAAATACAAAATAAGGATGGGGATGTGGCTCAGTGATTGAGTGTCTCTGAGTTCAATCCAGGTACTCACCCCAAAAAGGAAATGGCCCTAAGTTTTGACTAGAATGAGTCGGGCTCCTAAACAAAAAAATGTTAGAAAATTCCCCCAAACAATCCTATTCCCATGCTTTCGAGGAGTGCAAAATATGTAGGCAAGACTTCAGAGAGCAGGGAATCTAAATAGCTTAGAGTTACTATGGCAGACCAGAACACCCTCCCGAGACTGTAAAGGACTACTGAACTGAAGACAAGCAGGTGCCTGGCCTTCTAGCCCAAAAGCAGGACATAAATTTGTACACGTGTCCCTCTACCTGTTTCAATGAGGAAGAACTGAAGTTAATCACTAAAGACAAGTACAAACCCTCATCAGCTAGAGACAGCAGCAGAGGACTCTGGAACAACCCTACCAACCAGCTCTTATCCATCAGTTTCCTGCTTACCTTCCCAATGTTTCCACCTCCAGAAGCCTAAAACTGCTTTCCTTTATCCTGCTACTTCTCTAAAACTCACTGCTCTTTGTTGAAGATCCCAAATAAGTCAGAGCCTTGAAGTCCCTGCTTTGAGTTACTTTTCATGGAGGTTTCCCCCACCTGGCATGTATTGCATGCCTTAAGATATTTGCTTGTTTTTTCTCCTCTTAATCTGTCTATTGTCAGCTCATTCCATAGACTGAAACATCAAACCTTCAGAGGATTGAAAGAATGTCTCCTGTCCCCTACTGTTAGAAACTGGCTTTTCTGGTACTGTTCAGTTGTAGAGCTCATTCTTATTAGAGATGTTTCATTGAAAACTATCCCACTGAGGGGTGTGGAGGGACCTCAGGGGGAGTCTGGTTCTCAGGAGGGGACCAGATGTACACTGATTCATCTACATCCTCTCTGCCACCCAGGGCTGAGCTGACTATCCTCCTTCTGAGGAGCACCCAGGCATCCTGTACTGGTACTGGGGACAGGGGCACTGGGGTCTGTTGAGAGGTACCGTTTCTCAGGCTTGTGAGTGGCTCCAGCACTCCCCTCTTGAAAGCAGCCACTGGGTCCTGCACACAGGATCTGAGGCTCAGCATACTCTGCAGCTGGGGTTCCTTTATCAGAAGGTCTCTGTAGGCGGTCAGCTGATGGGACCGGCACAGCAAAGCTGCAATGCTATGCACGAATTCGGGCACCAGGCACGTGTATGTGTTGTCAGCCTGGCAGTAGTGGTAGGCCACCACCTACGGAGGAAGCAGAGCTGTCAGCATCACCCCAGTCTCTCCACGTAGCACCTTCTAAAACCTCAAAGAACACAACACTGCCTGTTCAACAGGATAACAAGATACACTGCTTCTATTCCCAAAGATTGGAGTCATTCATTAGTTTAATTGATTTGTTTATTCCTTCCATCATGTGGTTTGCTAAGTTCTCAGCAGACTTTTGATTGAAGCCACAAATTTATCTTGATTAGTACGAAAATCAGCACAACTTGCTCTGGATTGAATAATAGAAGCTAGTAAAATTATGTATACAACCTACCCTGGCTTAGAGGAATCCCATAAGCAACCCCAATGTTCTTGGCATTGCAATCAGCAATGCGTTTCTGTTCTCAGAAACAGAAGCACCTCTTTAGGGAACCCTCTGCTGCCCGCAAAAAGCAGATAATCAAGTTGACGGCTCTGAAACCCAGGCTGCAAAGTCAGCTGCTGCTTCTTCCCGGCGAGGAGGGGTGGGGCAGGCTTAAGCTCTCAGAAACCTCCCCAAACCCACATTTCATCAAGAGACCACTGTACAGGTTCCACATGGACTCTGAAGGGTGAAAAAATCACAAGTTACAAGTTACAGATTTCTGCCTGGCCTGTAAAGGGGCACATGGTAGGACAGAAGGAGTTGCTCAAGTATCAACAGGATGAAGAGTGAGCCCTTTGTCATATGGATCCACGGTGGCAGCAAGTTATTTGTTAGACAGACACCAAATAAAGTGCCAGAGGCAGAACCCTTGGGAAGAGGAAGCGTGCTGTATGTAATGAAAAGGAAGCATGTGTGAGTTAAGGAAGGGGAAAAGGGCCAAACCCTTGTGTAGGTACACTGTTTCTCAGAAGAGCCTGAGCCCCCACCAGCCTGCTCAGCTCTGCAACCCCCTGCAGCAAGAAGGCCCAGAACCACCAGCTGCAGTACACAGCTAAGGGCAACAGGCACAGAAGTTAAGTACCCTGCGGAGGTGACAGGAATGGCCAAAGATCTAGGATGAGACACCCAGGCTGTGAACTCTTAGAAAACAAGAAGCAGGAGTAGACATAGACCAGATCTTCTCTGGCCACCTTGGAACCACTGTGTGACTTCTGACTTAGAGTAAACATATCATCCACGTTTAGAAGAAAGCTGAGACTGCTCTTTAACTCTCACCTGGACAGAGATCAGCAGGAACGTATATGAGGTCCCCATGAGCGTGTGCAAACCACCACCAGGTACCAGGAAACTCAGTCTTATTAGGTGTTTGTCAAAAGCAGTTTGCAACCCAAAAGTAGGTCATGAAATCAATTTGGGGCCATGGACAGCTTTTTTTTTTTTAATTAATAAAGTGAAATTAAATTACCAGAATATATTACACAATGTAAAAATGAACTTTGGTAATGCTTTTGCTTCTGTTACATGTGTGACTGTGCAGGAGTACTGGATCTCTAGCGTAAGATGTATTTCTTAGTATGGGCTACGATCAAAGGGGTTTCAAAAATCACTGTAGCAGTGGTAGCTTTGAAGATTGCACCACAATCCTCATCTGAGATCACCCGTTCATGACCAGAAGACAGTTATGAACCAGTGGTCAGAGTCATCGGGGCTGACCAGCTGTCACCTGAGATGCAGATGGAGATGGGAGGGGATCTGGGGGCGAGTAGCATTTGTTTTAGTCCCTACACCAACCTAATCACTGGGGGTGTCCTCAGGAGGTGCCCTTCAGCATTGCTGTCCCCGGTGGTTGTCTAGCTCCACCACCTCACACCACCGCTGCCAAGTGAGACCCATGGGGCTCATTAGGGCAAGAAATGTAACCACTCTAATGTCCAAAGGCAGCTCATGAACCAGTGATGAATGTGGAGCAGAAGGAAAATTTCAGAAGCTCCTTGATGAGCATGCATTTAGGATGGGGAAGCCAGCTAAGCTTCTTTTACAATCTCACAAGAAACTTCAACAGAAGAATGCAGGAAACCAAAGGCTCCAGGCAACAGAGATCAGGCGAAGGAGAAGTCTAGGTCAAGTTAAAAGTTCTTCATCTCCTGCTCACAGAGCAAATTAAAGAGGACATGTGCTTCTAAGGATGGATTTGAGGTCAGCACACATGATTTCTCCTGCTGCTTGGAGGAACTCTTTTAATACACTCTTTTAGACAGATAATAGTCCACTGCAATCATCCTTAGATATTTACTTTCATTAATAATTTTTGAGTACTCTATCGCAATTTTATTAAAGGCTAAGCTAAAGCAGTTGTTGCTGTTTTAAGATCCTCTTTCTAACTCACTTCTCAGAAACCAAACTAGCAAATCTCTATTTGGAGGGTTCCCATAAAACAAGAGCAGGTTACCTTAGAAGCCAGGTATTTCACCGCCTCCTCTCTTGGTCTCTGGTTTTCAGAAGTACCAGGTCCAGCAGATGTTTTGGTCGAATTGAGACCACTTGTAGAAGAACTTGGTGAAAGCAATGGAGTGAAAGGAAGGTCCTGGGTGGGATCTGCTGCTAGAGAAGAGATCCACCTCATTATAGGATCAGCACACATGTATGATGGGATATGGACTATACTTCTTGATTAGTTCCAGAAAGTGTTTTAACAAGTAAAGAGTGAACATGGCCCAAAATTAGGGGACTGAATGAGAATACCAGCCCCCCACCCATCTCCCATGACCAAGTTGCCTACCCAGAGAACTACTATTTCCAGTTTCCCTTATTAAATTTTTATTATGATTATGATTATGATGATTTTGGTACTGGGGCTTGAACCCAGGGGTACTTTTCCACTGAGCTACATCCCCAGTCCTTTGATTTTTTTTAAAGTTTGAGATAGGGTCTCACTAAGCTACTTAGGGCCTCATCAAGTTGTTGAGGCTGGCCTAGAACTTGTAATCCTCCTATTTCAGCCTCCAGAGTTGCTAGGGTTATAGGCATGTGCCACACACCCTTATTAAATTCTTTCAGTTTTAAAAAAAGAATCTCATATGGCCCCCTTGTTCTTGTTTACCATATTTAAAAACACTTTCTTTGTAATGGGTTTACTGAATATAAAATAAGCAGGGATTAGACAAATATTTGGCTATTTGAATTCATAACTTAGTTTTAATAATTTTTGTAAATCCAGCATAGAAAACAAAGGCTTCAGTGAATAGGATACAAAATAATACTGCACTGTTTTTCCAAGAAGCCCAACCCCTTGATTTTAGGACTCAAATCTCCCCAGGGCACTTGACCCATCTCTGTTTATATAAAGAGGGAAATGGGTTCCAGATGAGGAGGGTATCAGGGAAGGCTGGTCTCATCCCAGGTTGTAGCGAATACACACTATGACAGATGGAAGTATTCAGATAGTTCATTTAACATATGATTGCAAACCTGACAGAGTAGCTGGAACAACTTAAGGAAAACTGGTAATTTATATGTACTGAAACAGCAATTTCCTCCCTCTATCTTATATTAAAATAAAACAAGCTAGAGACAAGTAACTAAACATTGACATACTTTTAGGAGATGAACTGGGGCTGTTGGAAGCAATCTGCCTCATGCGGCTCCCATGGCAGCTCAGTGCCACCAACTTGGAAATGATTGCTGTCTTCCCAAATCCCACATTTCCAACAACCACTGCTCCTCTATTTTCTGCCAGCTCCGTGTTCCTCAAGTTTTCTTCAATCTGGTGAAAAAGCCAATCCCTTCCCACAAACACGGAGTCTGTTGTGATGCTTGGGACTTCAAACAGCAGGGGTTTCAACAAAATGTCTTGTGGCTTGTAGGGAGCAAATCGAGCTTTGAAAAAATAATTTTTTAAGAAAAAAATGTCAATTTTATACCTTATGAAACTTATATTATTGCTTATGTATCTTTAAGTAATTCTAATCTGGTCCTATTAATTTTTCTGTAATACCTCACTTATCATATCCTGTAGGTCCTACAGAGTGTCCTATTAAAATGATTTGTGGTCCTCTCATGCCTCCATTCTCATGACTCAAGGCAGACACACATAGAAAGCAATGCAAGGGGCCAAACCACGTCTCACTAGTTTATCTGCAGCCATATGTAAGACATGTTTCTTCTACCCACTTCATGAGTAAAATGCAAACACATTTTCCTAGACACAGGGGCACAACTCTCATCTGGGTGTGATGGCACTTTGCGCACATGATAAGGCTGCTGACCACACCACTATGTGGCATAGGCAGATGTAGGATATGGCTGACATGGCCCACAGAACTGAAACAAAACTGATTATTTGTTAGCAGAAAATCTAATGAGTGCCAAATTACCCTTCACACTGTGGAGTTCTTTTCTATCCCAGAAGAATTTAATCATGAATTTAAGGAAGAAACCCAAACTATTAAGGAGGGCCTCCTAGCATATCTTATAGATACATTTTAGCATACACACACACCTCACAGAATGTTTTAAAACCAGGTGGTTTCAATATTGGTTATCAGAGAATGAACTCATCATATCCACCGTGACATTAGATACAAGGATAAATACCTTTAACTTCCTGTGCCCTACCTCCGGCCGTATTGTGCCATGGTAATCTAATTGAAGTCCGGAGAGGAGCATTTCTCTGCCCATCTAAATAACTCAGATCTTCCAATTTGGTAGAGCTTGTGGCTGCAATATTAAATTGAAGTTTAGTTTAATGCTGAGTTTAATGTCATACTTAAACTACTGTAAGTTATAAATTACTAAGCAAGTCAGTTCAGACTTTCAACCAAATTTACTTAAGAATATTTCTTTGCCCTGGTTTATTTTCCCAGCGATACTCTTAATTGAAAAGTGGTAAAACCCAAGCAACTACTCTTAAATCAAAGTTATGTTGATTTGGTTGCCAGAAGAATTCTCCATGATTACTGCAAAGAGACAGACTTCACCATACATTTTTTTATGAAGAAACTTGACACTCAAGAACTACTCAGTAAAGTTCAGTACTTACTACAAATACGTGGCATGGCACTAGATTCTTCTCTGCAGCTCTGGGGAGCATGCTACTGTTTGGAATTCCAGCCTTGTTGATTAAATAAGCATATTCTGCATGTATAATCCCATCATATTTGGAATATTAAAGGTCAGCTCTTGACAGTAAAAGTACAAATACTTTCTTAAGCTTCAAATACATATATATTTTAATGTGTTGTATAATACATTGTATAGATTTTTTTTATTATAGACATAAGTAGTCATATTTACTTCTGACCAAATCAGTAAGATTCATAGCATATAGGTACTAGTTTAAAAAGCTTAATTAAGGACATTAACACATACCCAGTAGTTGGATGGATTATAAAAATAATTAGTGTGAAATAATTTTGCTAATTCTCAGCAAATATTAGAAGTAAATATATAGTACATGTTTTTGCCTTACAAATATCAAAAAACTTATTCACATATACATTCTAGGTCAGAATGAGAGAAATAAAATGAAATCTAATTTGATTTATGGATGAAATGATCCAACATTAAGTACTGCCAAACCTTGGCATATGATTATTCTCCAGGATATTAAAATATATGCATCATTTAAAAGCAAAAAAAGGAGACCAGAGAGAGCTGCAGTTCCAAGGCTAAGGCTTCTAAGGACTGGTGAAGTCATTAGTGGAACCAGGTGGTAAGGGACTGTCAAGGTGGGCTCTCTTCTGAAAACCTTCTGGTGACACCACAGGCTCTGACCCAGCATCCAGCTGCCCCCAGCACCAGCTCTTCCTACTCTCCCTCCTAAGGTTTCCATCTTTTTTCCCTCACTGTCCACAACACTCCCTCTTTTACTTTCATCTGACAAAAACCTAGGGGTTGGGGTCTGGGACTGTCTCTGTGATGCCCCATCCCTTCTTTCCGCATCCTCACAGGTAATCAAGTATGTGCCCTTCCCAGTCAGCAGAGAAACATCTGAAGCCTACCTTCATAACAGCATACACCTATGCTTCTGCACCCTCTTGGTTCACATGCACAGCCAAATTACAAACTGTATGAACATTTAAGTGAATACTCTACACATAGCCAGGGTCCAAGAAAATCTCTCCCATTAGGGACTTGCTAATTCTGTATGCAGATCTTCCAAACAGACCTAAGGTAGACTAATCAATGGCAGTCTTGAACTTCCCTGCAGGTCTTCACACTGGGCATGTGAAACTTCCTGGGGCAGGAAATGGAACCACCCCCATCCCTCTAAGGTCCTCATATCTCCAGGCTCCCTATAGGCACATACAGGAACATGTTTCTAGGCTCCTGCCTGAGACCTGGGACTAATCCTACTCTAAGCAGAAAGGGTCATCACAACCATCACCTGTACTTTGCTTCAGAGCCAGAACAGTCACAAATGTAATACAAGCTGCTGCAGCCCAAAGACTACAAAGATGCCGGCAGCCCCAAAAGGGTTTCCTGTTTCCCCTCTTTCCCCAACCCCTTAAACAGAACACTCAGTTTGTAATTTCATGACAATGAAAGGAATTAAAAGTAGGTGACTATAAAAGACATTCCAAATAAAAAACTGCAAAAAGAAGCCCTTGTTTGACATGGTATGATCCCAGGTGCCTGTTTTCAGACTTCCAGTCACCTCCAAAATGCACAACAAAGCAGTCTCAGCACCTCCACACTGAGCTTGGCCCACTCTCCACTTCAAAGGAGAGTAAGCCAAGTTGAAAGTGGCATTAGGGCCTGCAAGCCACCAGCTGCAGCTACCTCTGCCTTCTAAGACACTTTCAGAACCACAGAGATACCTAAGCAGAAGCAGTGAAGCTCCAGCTGTTCAGTCATGTGCACAAATGTCCCCACCCAGCGGAACAGGCGATTGGACTGTCCTGCTTTCTCACACACCCAGGCTGGATTCTCAGACATTCCACCAGTAAGAGTCAGACTCATGCTCAGTATTAACAATAAAGGCTTTCAAAATTCCAAAAACTATTTAGGGTCCAGAAGAATCAGAGGTTAGCAGTAATTTCATGCTGCAATAACGTATGAATATATAACATGCTAACATCTCTATGATTAAATCGATTATTCATCTTGGTGCCTGTATGTGCACACTAACATCTAGGTGAGAAGCACATTTCAAGATGTTGCAGGAAAGAGGTTATTTTTTGGGGTAAGGGGAATGTGAAAGGAGGGAGAAGAGACCCCTCTAAGCAGAAAAAAGAGCAACACCTGCTAAAACTTAAGCTGTGGATTAATTTATCAAAGGTAAATGTCAGTACTCCAGGAAATTACCAGTTAGTGTTTCAAGGAAAATGGAATTCAACTGGTGGTTGTTTGTTTGTTTCCTGGAGAATTTAACAGTGTCCTAAGATCTGCACAGAAAATAGTTCAAAGGAAAAAAAGTCGTCAAAAATAATAGAATGATATAATCTATCATCTGACTTCTAATTAAACTATAACTTTAAAGGCTTGATATCCTGTTTTCTTATATAAAGTAAAAAAGTATCCATGTCATACATTTTGAAGTGACCTACAGCATTTCCAGTCAATTCCACTCTAACAAATAACTTTGAAAAGAACATCTCTGCATAGCAAAACAACCCCCAAGCCTAGCCAACTTAAGTTTACAATCTTTGAAACCCACACCCTCACCAAAAAAGAAGTTTTTTGTGCTACACAGTTAACAGACAACTGTACCAGGGTAGATGACAGTAAAGGCTGGCAACCTCAGGGACAGGTCCTATATCACTCTCCAGTCCTTACCTTATCTCCAAAACATTTTTTCTATCGAATGTCAATTTACTCCTGTTTATGTGGATCGTAGCATGCAAATATTTCCAAGTGATTCCTGTGTATGGTCCTTCACATTTTATTTCAATCTGTCCAACACTGAGTGTTCTGTTTGTAGCAGTCTATCTTTTCATAACTAAACAAATAGTGCTACATACAGTCTACACAAGAATTTTATTCTTTTCCATAATACTTGGGACATCTTGCCATTCCCTCTCGACTGAGGTTTAGTTTTAGAAACAGAATGGTATATAATGTAGAATCTACCAGTTTCTAGCTTGTTAACAGATACCATGGGGTAAAGCACTTGCCTAGTTCCCTTCAAAATACGCCTTTAGGGCTGGGTTGTGGTTCAGTGGTGGAACACTTGCCTAGCACATGTGAAACAGTAGGTTCAATCTTCAGCACCACATAAAAATAAATAAGATAAAGGTATGGTGTTCATCTACAACTAAAGAAATATTTTTTAAAAATATGCATTTAGTTTTTAAAACTATGCAATAGAGGAGAAATGACTAAACCTATTAGGTCAGGTAGTCTTTGCTAAAACCCAGAAGTAAAATCCTCCTATACCACAGGAGGACAAAAAGAGGCTAATGCATGAGCATAGCAGAAATCAGAAATCTCCACTCTGTAATGATGGCAGATTCCCGGAAAGCTCACCTCACAGTCACTCACTGTCACTTCACATGGCAGGAGACCACATGGAGAATATCCAGCAGAAAATGTAACCCCAAATGGGGCACTTTTAACATCACTAAAGCCAATGCATTAATGTTTCCTAATTTTGAAATATCAATTAAATCAAATACAACTTGCTAGTTTGTTGAAGAAAATGAAGCTGTCAAGCTCTAGTAGAGTACAAGTGACCCATTCATCATAACTAGGTGACTATGACCCAAAATGCCTTGGGTGCAATGTATTATGTTAAAGGGTGGGATGGTGGTGAGAGGACAGAAAAGTTTTCAGAAGACCCATCTCTCAATACACACAATGCTCTCTAGCACTTCTCTTTGGCAGACACGCCAAATCCCTCTTCTGGAACAAGGCCATTCTTCTTCCTTTGAAAGTGAATTAGAGTTGTACCTCAGAACTTTTCCATTAAGGCCATTTATTTACCAGCTGCTTCAGAGTTCCATCATAAAAAACACCCAACAGCAGCCAGAATGACCTAGCACATCCCCAAGGAGCAATGTAAATTATAGAAAAATCCTTTGATGTAGGAAGAGAGAATCTGGGTCCATGCATTTTAGTAAAGGAGACATTTTAAGTGCTACAACGGTAACAAAGAATTACCATAACAAGTTCCTCTCTAAATTCAGCCCAAGAGCATGGGGTGGAGACTAACACCTTCCAAAGCAGGCACACTGACTTAGATGAAGAGTGCCTCTCCCCACCTACCCCAGGCTGCTCTCCTCCTTCCCTGAGGACCAGCAACTGCCAATCCATCTGTGCACTGGCACTGCCATTTTTTCTCTCCTCTCTGACTTCCAGCTGCTCCAGCTCACTGTGGCTCCCACAGAGGGTGTCCTAAGCTGTGAGCTCCATTACGACTGAATTTTACAGACACATTCAACCTCCCATCTATACAACAGGCTTGGCTTTTATAAAAGTTGGATTAGAAATACTTTGAGCTGATATTAACAACTACACTCTAAACAACTCCTGTTTACCAAGATATCACAGCATCAAGAGCGAACCCAAGCTTAAAGTAACAAACACCAAGGGAGAGTAGGTGTACTTTCTTCTATTACAGAGTCAGACAGTCCAAGTTAAAGATGTAAAGAATTCCAGAGTGAAAGGGCCAATAGAAGACCTTATCATGTTTACGGATATGTTAACTGAGGCCTAGAGAAGGTCGGTGCCCGACCCTTCATCTGGGTTAGGCTTTCTTGTGAGGACAGTGAGCACAGGGCTTCTCAGACTCGGCAGAACACTTCCAGGGAGAGGCGTGGCCTTACCTGCAACTGAGTTGGGCCGTGGCATTATTAGCGAGCTGGAGCTCTGAGAATAAGGGACCGGACCATCTCCAGCTGAGGATTCCGCTTTGGGCAGCACGCTCTCCGCTGACCCAGTGGTCTCCTCTTCTGCCACTGGGGAGCAGTTATCTGCCCTGCGATCATGAAGCACTCCCTTCTGAACCCCTAACCTTAGGCTTCCATCCTTATTCCATTCCAAACTGGAGCCACTCCGGTCATCATTTTCGGATGAACTTGTAATTGTGGCTGAAATGAGAGATCAAAATACTTTGAAGGAGGCCAGGCACGAATGGGGCTGTTGAGAGTTAAAGCACACACACTGCCCTCCCCAGGATCAATGGAAAGTTTTCCGGTCCACACAGATTTTTATCAAAGTATGTTTCATACAATGTATTTTTGTAAATTAAAAGAATGCTGTTTATCAGGGGAAATAAACTGCTAAATCACTCGACAGGAAAGGGAAAAAAAAAAAATCTCTGAGAGGAAGATAATGAAAAAGCTGTCTAAAAGTGTCTGAGACTTTAAAGTAAATCTATGTAATTTGGAGATAATGTATCCCCTCTTTAACCAAGATGAATTGCTTGTATCTCATTAAATTCCTTTGAATCTTCAAACATCCTATATTCACATGAGCATTTGCTGGGAAGGAGGGGAAAGACAACAGCAGTGAGTGCAGAAAAAGCACAAGGGAAAATCTATGGAAACAAAGATTAAGAAGTCAAGCAGACAATTCCATCCTTGAAATGAACATTTATAACATCTGTTCAACATGATCCAGAGAGGCTGACTTGACTTAACTCCTTCGGTGGCACAGAATGGAAAAATCTGTGATCAGTGCAGAAAGGCTGGCACAGGAATGTGTGCCATGAATGCAGAATCCCAACTGAGCCTCTAAGAAAAACCACACGGGGCGGGTGCGGGGTAGTGGGTAGGGAAAACCTTTTGTAAACATCTTGGCCAAAGAGCAGAGGGGTGTGATAAAAGAGAGAAGTGATACTCACCCTACAGCTTCTACAAACAGTCACTCCTAATTTACAGACACCGAGCTGCACCGGATCCCCTTGAACCACAGGTCACCTGGGCCACTCCCCCTGCCCCACTGCTGACCTAACGCTGGCTTGTGTCCCGGAGGACAGTGGCCATGTCTCCTCATTCTCTATCTGGATCCTCACAGATCTGGCCTCTGACTCTGAGCCTGGAGAATGGGAGTGTGAGGGCCAAAGTGCACTCAGAACCCAGCAGCCTGGAGGGGGTGGCGTCTTCCACACACCATGAAGAGACTGGTGCAGTGGCTCAGTCAGTTATGCAGGATCAAAGGGACTAAAGGGGTCTGGTTTTATTTTTACAATGCTCTTCAAGGTTCAGAAGTAAAGACAACACGACTTCCTCACTGTGACTACAGGACATCCTGTTGCAATTCTGAGACGGTCCTTGCTGCTGTAGCCTGGACTTATTCCCCTCTGTTTGTCTGCCCACGTGAAAACCCCAACTACATGCGGAAGCCTTCCCAGAGTGCCTATGGCAAGTGGACCCTCTCCTTTTCTGGACAGCATAGTGCCTGGCATACAGCAAGCACTCAACATAGGTTTGCTTACTGAATGAGCAAATGAACATACTTTCACGCCACTTATGGTCAGACACACTACACCTCACTAACCTCACTGTTGCTGATTCAGGATTGAATGTCTCTAAGCAAAGATAAACTGATTTGAGACAGGGACTATCTTATAGCAAAGGTGCCTGTCATTGTTATTCACGCATCTCCAAATGTTGCAGCAGTAAGGAACCACACCTCCATCTCTTTGGAATCAACTGTGACCTATATTGTGTTTTAAATGGACCATTTAAATGAACTTAAGTATAGCAAATATTACTCTTTCCATCATAAAAATGCAAGTGGAGATGATGGTGGTGGTAACAGCAGCAGCTGACATTTACTGAAGGTTTACTATATGCCAGAGACTGTGCTAATGCTTTACAGGAATGGTTTGATTTATTAATGAGTTTATTGTTTATTTATGGTAATTCATTATTAATGGTAACTGTTAATAAGTTGAAAGTATAAAAATACAGGCGGCCCTTATTAATACAGATTGTTGTTAAGTCCAGTGTTTGGAACTCTCCATGCTTTTCTGAGACATGCCATAATAAGTTATGTTTCCAGGCTACCCCAATATCTAAATGAGAGAGGAAAGTTCCAGACTGGTGGTGACTTGCTTGGTTTTATGGTCACGGCTGTCATAATTGGAGGTTCCTAAACTTTAAGTTGAAAAACAGAATGTCTAAGTGATGTTTTTCCTCATTTGCTTTCCCTAAGTGACATGTACTTTTAGAATCAAAGCCCCAAGACTCTGAATCCTAATTAGGACCTCAAGAAGTGGCAACGGGAATTTGGACCACTCCACTTACTGTTACGACTAATAATAAAGACAGCAGGGTTGCAGCTGCGGCTGCAGCTGTAGGGCCCCAGGAAGCTGCTAGGGACAGCTGGGGAAGCCTGGCCAGGGTTCCTGAGGTACAGGACAGGCTAACTGTCTAATTCTCACCCTGAAGCAAGGGCCCTACATGGTGCCCAGGATCTGATGGATACGAATACGTGGGGCCTGGCACTGAGAGAAAGTGGGTAGGGGAGGAAGGCCCTAGGCTGCAGGAACAGTGGCTGGGAAGAGAATTCCCACATGGGGTAGCCATTTCAAAAGGAGGCTATAACAAGGTCAGTAGCAGGAGACTACGGAGAAGGAGGCTGCCCTGCACTGACTGTAGGAAGTCACATTAGAGAGGTGGTCTAGTGTTCACACTCACCAGGGCCAGGCTGCTGAGAGGAAGTGAGGTTCTGAAGCCCATGAGGATGCCAGAAGGCATAAGTTCTCCCCACCAGGTTCTGAATATCAATCTAGCCCACAGGGCTTAAAGCCCAGATAGCAGACTTTCAACTTAGCTCAGCTACAAATAGATAAAGACCTACGTGTTTAGTTTCTGTGCAAAACGTAAGAAGCACACTAACAGGGCAGCTCCAGAGGTTCCAAGACAGAAAAGCTGATTTTCACAGTAAACAAAGGGCTATACAAAAATACCCATTTTTTCAGTTAGACTAACAGAAATTCAAACTCCTAATTGATTTAAATAGTCACTTTCAAGAATGTGTACACACACACACACACACACACACACACACACACACACACTCACTCACTCACTCCACCAGGGCATATCTTAACAATGAAGACTTTTAAAAAAGCCTCTAAAAAAGAAGTGCTATCTGACATCTTTCACAGACTGGATAATCTTTGAAGTTTCCTAATGACTCCAAAATTCTAACATTTTATTCCTTCAACTGGCAGAGATGCCAACTTTTTGTCGATTAAGGCTCACCATCATTCCCCAAACTGTTCTCAACCACTCTTCCAACATGTAGGCTTCCAGAACAGGAGGCACTTGCCTCATGCCTTTCCATCGGCTAGGCTGCACCTCACTGTGTGGAGCTAAGCCTAGCTTCTTACTGCTCCTTGATTATCTGCGCTATTTCTCACTGCGTGCAGCTGGAAAATTCCTCTAGCCCCAGGGACCATGTCTTATCTTCTTCTATAGTAACAGTACATTTACCTAAACTGCTCGTGCACAGGGCTGAAAGATTTCCAAAGCACTTTAAGTCATTGGGGCCTGCATGTGATCACCACCATCAGTGAGAAGAGGTGGCAAGGTTAAGAACCATCCACCCCACTTTACAGATAGGGAGAGAGAGATTCAGGAGAAATTGACTGCATGTGGTTGGAGGCACAGCCAGCACCCATACCTCCCACTGCACATTTGAAGTCCTCTTTGCTTTTATAAGCACACAACAAATAAAAGGAGTTCTGTAAGTATCTGTGACTAAAAAAACAGCCTGCAGCTCATGAAGTCGGCCTTATTAAGAACAGTCACACTCAGTCATAACGCGTTGTTAGGTAAGGCTCTGCAATAAAACTTTTTCCTTCTTCTCAGCTTTTCTTCACCTTGTCTTTACTTTTTGAAGGTTCTTTCTATGCTAACTGTAAACTGAAAATCAAATAAAGAAATAAAGGCAGTGTAGGCTCAAGGACAAGGAAGCAGTTTGGTGGAATCTAAATCAAATTATAGGTTTAAAAGAAGAAAATAATCTGGGCACAGGGTGCATACCTGTAATCCCAGTGGCTCAGGAGGCTGAGGTGGGAGGATTGTGAGTTCAAGGCCGGCCTCAGCAACTTAGCAAGACCCTAAGCAACTCAGCAAGACTCTGTCTCAAAATAAAATATTAAAAAGGGATGGGGATGTTGCTCAGTGGTTAAACATCCCTGGTTCAATCTGTGGGAGAAAGAAAGGGAGGGAGGGAGGGAAGAAGAAAGGAAAAGAACCCACGAAAGAAAAGAAAATAAACTGATTACAGTGTGTATCCAGAACTGTTTAGGAACTAAGGGCCATTGAGATCAAATGTATGCTAATCACAGAATTCTTTTGGAGCTATGGGAAAATCAAGAGGTGCAAAGTGCAGGAGATTTGGGTTCAAATCTGAGCTTTTCCCTTTCTGAGGACCCACAAGGTGGTGTCACTCTCTGGGTCCAACAGGCAGGAGTATATATTTTTGTCTTTACAGACATCACCTTATGTGAGTATGTTTCTCTCTTTCCATTGGCTATCAGGAAACTCAAGAATAAAACTAATAAAACTTTCTGCCCACTTAAAGGAAAACTGAATAAAATCATATGAACCTGAGCCCTAACTTCATCTTTTCTTTAGCTCCTATTTCCTTTCCCTAATTCATACTTTCACTGCAAAAGAAAAATCTTGGGTTTACCACATGTGTATATGTGAGCATTTCTAATCCACTGGGAAGGAATTAAGTATAAATAAGGGTCCTTAGGAAATAACAACAGTGGCTAACGTACATAGTATAAAAGTGCTTACTGTGTGTCAGGCTAGGTTCCAAGCCCCTGTCATATCTCAACTTGATAACTCCATGACAGGCCATGGACAGGAGAGCCCCAAGACACTTGAGATCTTGCTGTGCCCCAGAATGGTGCTCTATACTATTCTGATCATGCCACACTATTTATAGAAAATTTGGGGCATGTGCTCCCAGGTACATTAATAAATTATGCACGTGTACTACGCTACAGCAATATAAAACATACACAAAAATAAACATTTTTAAAGGATGAGGGGAAAATGTAATTTTCCTTAAAAATTAATTTTCTTTAAGCACTCCACAGACTGTCTTGCATTCTCCATATTCAAAATGAGGGCCTTCTCTGGGCATGAAGAAAATCGAATACAGGAACCTGCTAAATGCCTTAAATGGCTCTTATATCATGAGTACAAGAGCATTTTTCTCCCCATAAAGCTGAAGAAAAACAAAGTAGCACTTAAACATTTTTTAACCTCCACAATTAGTTTAATGGTTGACAGGAAGAATTTAAAACACTGGACTAATGCATTAAAGATCAAATAAGAAAGGAACATAATGGCTGCTTATAAAAGTGGAAAAAGAGAAGAAATGAATAAAAAAGGAAAAGTCAACTATTGTAGAGACTACCTCCTTTGACCTGACTGGTTAAGATCACTGACAACTTTAGAAAGTAACATTTCACTGTAGTAAGGGAAAACTCAGACAAGTCAAAGCAGCCCTGTGACAAGTCTCCAGTCCCTCAACATAACAGAAGGTCTTGCTTCTCTCCTTTGCACCCGACCCTCACACCCAACTGTTGTCTAGGCTGCCAGGTCACACTGGATTTCCTGAGTGACAAAGGAAAATAACACATGGGTGAAACCAGCCTGCCTTAACCTTTCTGGTCGGAATGCAAGGCTGTTTTTCTTCCCATCTCTAGCCCAGGCCTGCCCCCATTTACAATCACACTGTACAGAGTTTCTGGCTCACCTGCAGTCACAACTCTTAATCTCCCTCAGCCTGACAAGAAGAGGGCCTAGGGAAGACAAGCAAGCTACCTGGCCTGGAATGCAGAGGGAATATCCCAGGTGGGGCACCCTGGAAACCTTCAGCTCCTGTCTGGCTTCTCCTTCTGCAACTGCCCCAAGACGACAGCTTGGCACTTCCAGCCAGTCCTGTCCCTTCCGAAGTTATACTGGGAGCCCTGTGTGTTGGATTGTGACAGCCAGATCTCTGCACCAAATCTCCAGCTCAGTGCTCGCCCATATTACGCAAGGTGTGCTCTGCCAGGACATGTAGCAAGGCCAGGGATCCAGCCGTGGTTCTCAGCTATATTCATTAGGCCCTTCGAAACACCTATAGGAAAGGTTGGGGGCAGGGCAGCGTGGGAGGGGGAGGACTAGACCTGCCTCTCTCAAGAACAAACATTGCTTCAACTTGGTCTGACACAGTAGAGAACAGTCTCCAGAAGTAGTTTAAGGATTTAAACAACATGCTGTCTTCCCATAAGAGCATGCTGTATGGGTAAAGCTTTGCATAGTTGTATATCAAATGCACCCACACTGGAGCTCCTGACACAGTCTAATGACTCCCCAGAGTTCCAGACTCTTTTGAAAAATTATTTAGTGGTTAGTTATTATTATGCATCTATAGCATGTTATCTTCCATCAAAGGTGTCAATCAATGCCATGTTTTAAACTCTTCTCAGCAACTAACAGGTCACAAGATCCTTTTGTAGTCCCATGGGTGAACAAGTTTTGAAAACAGATACTGTGCCTTATCTTTACTGACCCAGTACTGAACAAACTTGCTCCTCCTGGAACACACTAGGTGCCCATAAATGTTTGCTGCACCAACCAAACAGCCTGAAGAATCCAACCAGAGTGAGAATAAAAGTACAGTATGTGCTTTGCTGATTGAAATTATCATCAAGCATGTCTTTCCCACATTGAGTACATTACCAAATTATAGATGTAAAGAAAAATTTTCCTCCTTCACCCAAGAGATTAAAAAAAGACTTCTATAATTAAGGATGATTTTTTAAAATTACAGGCAATGTTGTAAAATGAATATTAACCCAGATTTGAAACACTCTAAATAGTTATTACCAAATCAATTTCAAAGTATTTCGATTTTGTAGTGAGTAGGGCAATACAGGTGGCAACAGAGCGGCATTAGCATAAAATCAAAAAGGCAGGATTTCTAACGTTAAAAATGAAAAGAAAGTGCAATTAATTCATCTGTGTGTTTCTGCATCTGATCGTCTCCATGGGGACAAAAAGTTCAGGAAATAGGTGGTCTAAAGCTACCTCTGGAATTGTTTTCATTTTACAAGCCTGGGAGGAGGCAGGAGACAGCTGAAGAAGATAAAAATCAGCTTGCAATTTTTTTTTTTTTTAAATGTCCTAAGCAACTGGGCAGAAAAACAAATATTATTACACTCCAGCAAGCACCAGCAGGGTACTAACCAAGTGTCCAATATTTTACTGCAAGCTACCTTTGTAGGAGAAACATTTCCACAAAGGCATTCCCCTAAGTTTACACCTGCCTTCCTGTTTCAAACTGAACAAAAGGAAACAGACAAGCACCAGAGGAATGGGTGGGGAAGGAAGGAAGGCAGGCTGCAGGACGTACAGAAATTCGAGCACTGTGCCATCCTGAAAGCTGCTCACAGGGTGGAATGTAGAGGCTCAAGCGTTCCAGCTCAGGTGCTGGGAGCCAGGCCGGTGTACCAGGCGCCTGCGCTTTGGGGAGACACGTGAGTGGAGGAGACGTGGCGGGGCACTCAGAGTCTCCCTGCCTTCACAAAGCTGCTGCATAGCACATCTTCAGAGGAAGCAGAGGCAGGACACTGCAGAAATACTTCAGCAATGGTAAATCTCAACAGGTCAAAATAGACAGAGGAGGGGAACAGAAGGGAGGGCTGACTTTTAACACGCCCCACCCTCAGTCAGAATTTTTCTAATTGCTACCTCTAAGTCCTTCTCAGCACATCTATTATTAATGGACAGGATTTTTTTTTTTTAAATCTTGACGGGAAAGCTGAGTTTTGTTATTTTCTCCTCATCCAGGCTCTATCCTCTTGCTTCCTACATTGAGATACAGTCCATTTTCTTGAAATAAATACATACACATATAAAATATTTATCATCGTGTGGATATAAAAAGTAAACGTTTAACTCAAAAAGTGCTTTAAAACCCACCATTTTCAGCAATGCTGTTTTTTAAAAATCTAAGTGGTTTTCATACACATTCCAAAGAATACACATACTTTATTTTTTCTAAGCTGGGATTAATACAGCTTACAATTTCCATTTGTAACAGTTATATTCAAAGGAGTGTCATTAAGAAAGATAAGTTTTCTCACGCACAGAGGAAACACCTTTAAAAGCATACTTCTTTTAAAGTTTTTTTTTTTTAATTTCAAAGCAAGTAATTGAAAGCTATTTTATGGTGATCGGGTACAGCTGCATTTCACATTTGGAAGACTTTTCCTATTGCAAATTTGAAAATCAGATACTAACTTCTAGGTAATACTAATGTTAAGGAACTTTAAACAAAATAAAAAATGTTCATAAGGAATTCAGTTAATCCCATCCAGCTTAGACAGTATTTCTACATGACAGAATTATTATACTTCTAAAAACATTTATGTTGGAAGAACTTGAACCTCTTGAAACAGGATAAAGTGGGACTCCCCTCTGGATAACATAATAAAGTTGAAAAGGGAGCAGGGAAGATAATTAAGCCCTGGCCTCCACAAAGACTGGAAGAGGCCCAGTAAGTTCTTCTAACAGTCATCAGCCAGCACTTCTCCTGCTGAGCAGTTGAAGCAACATAGACAGGGTACCTGTGGCAGCTCTGAGGAAGCTGTGCAGGCCTATGGGAACACAGGCTTCCCTACTTTGCATCTGCTGAGCAAAAATATTGGGTTAAATATAATCGGCATGAAATTTTATTCCTAGGTACTAGATACTAGTAATAGTATTTTAAATGGCAATCTTTTCCTATTATTTCACTTTGGAAGTCTTATATTCCTGATATTTAGAAAATAATTGATTTGCTATCTTGACCTTTTATCTGGCAATGTGAATAAATTTACTTTATTCTAAAAAAAAAAAAAAAAAAAAATATATATATATATATATATATATATATATATATATAATCAGCATGCCAGAAATGGGCTTGACCAGTAAGAGGAGGCCAAAGAATGCTTAAGGATGGCTTAAAACTGAAATTTTCCCTAAATGCCCTGAATAAAGTGTGCTAATACTGTGCACACAACTCTGCTTTGAGCCCCGTGCTACCCCATGTGTGTAATGCTGAGGCAGCCACATGCGTTTTGTAACCAGCCCACCCCAAAGTCCTTGCCATTCCAACCCCTGTTCTATTGGCTGGCAGGCCTTAAACTACCTAAAATGGAAAATTAAATGGAAAGCCACTTCCTCTCTTTTCTAGGCCATATGGAATATGGCACATTGGTCCTCACCAGCCTATTTTACAAGCCACTGCCAGGTCTCCCAAAGTGGGCAGCCAAGGTATCTCACCTTCATCCCTGCCTGTGAAGGATCACAATGCTCTGCAATATTTTACTATAACATTGAGATGCCCACAATCCCAGGCTATACCTCATAAAGTTGGCATATTTTTCAGATGGAAAAAGGCACACCCTGACCCCAGCAATCACAGAACCACAAATGTGTCATAGATGCCTACTCTGCTGGGAGGCAATGGAACCTGTATACCCTCAACTAACTACAGAGGAAGATCTTTCCCTTTCTGGCCTCACTACTCCTGCCTCTTCAAAGATCTGTGGCTGGAGTCCGCCTGGAGAGGAAGATTTTTGTTTTTTTCCTTCTCCCTACCAATGTGTGCCTTGGCAACAGGTTCTAATTCTGCAGATCACGGAGGAAAGGGAACAGAGGCATGTTGTTACCAGCACAGTGCTTCTCTCTCCTCCACCTACAGACCTTGCCCCGGCAGGAGAGCAGCTAATGAGCGGCAAGCATGATCTCCCATAGCTGAGGTCTTCCATGACACAGGAACTTGCTGACCTCTTCCTTACTCCTCCCACTTTCATCTCAATTTCCACCACTTTTCATATTCAGTTATTAAAGGAACAAGTTGGCTTGAACCAAGGAGAGGAGGGTAGTTTTGATGACATGCAAAGAAGAACTTAAAACACAGATATTAAAAAGGTTGACAAAGCCAACTTGGAATCCTGCACAGTTCTTTATAAACCAACTGAAACTTGATAGCAGCAGCAATTCTTTCCTTAATTTCTCAATCCCAAAACTGGGCTAGGAACCCTGGAGACTCTTGGGAAAATGAGATTCCTGTCCATATGGAGAGAAATTAAATTATGAAATAAGAATAAATACATGGAAGGAAAGTATGGAGGTGCTACAGGAAGCAGGTAATAGGGAGACGAATCACTCTAGGATTGGGTAAACTATGTAAGATTGAGTAGTAGTTAAGAAAGTCCTGTAGCTCAATTTCAATGGCAATACAGAAGGCCAAAACAGCATCTTTTCTTTCCTGTTTAAAATACTTTTAAAATTTCAGCATTGTCTCTCAATAAGAAAGATGGCTGGGGAAGGAATGGGAGGTTCTCTGAAAGTGTTTCTGTCAGAACAAAAAACTGACTTGGTTATAATCAGGTGCATATAATGCCATTGGTCAGAACACACAATAAAAAGAAAAGTCTATCAGAAAAAAAAGTAGCACTAGTCAAACCCCTGAAAAAAGATAAATTCTTTAAAGGAGATGAAATTTCACAAGAGCTAAAAAAGTCACCAAGTTACCACAGAATTCGTACCAAAGATCCATCCACTGTGGACAGCTCAGGAAGTGATAGGGCATGAGAACCGAAATGAGGCTGGAAAAACTTTGTTGAACTAGAATGTACAACAGCTAGGGAAGAGGGGTAAGACGAGAATGTAGAATTAGAATAGCTCACTGGAAGGCCTTGAATCTAAGTGAAAAGAATTCAAATTTCCTATGAGAGACTCACCTTCCATTCATATGAGATGTCCACAAGAAGCTTATCTACAGACAGAAAGTAGCATGCCAACTGACTAGGACTGGGGATCTGGGGAGGAATGAAGTGACTTCTATCACAGTAGAACGTTTCTTTTGGGAAAGATGAAAAGGTTCTAAGATCAATTGTGGTGAATGTTAAACAATTGTGAATACACTAAAAAAAAAGCATTCAATGGGTGAACATTATGATAGGTGAATTGTATTTCAAAGAAGCATTCAAAGCAAAATGAGACAAAAACTCACTAAAAAAATCTGATCCCAGTGAAAACTGAGGGAAGAGCCTGTTTTTCTGAAGCTGAGGGGCCCCTCAAAAAGCCACGGTGAGGTCCACACTAGAAAGCTCACACCCCATTTCCAGGACTCTTACAGGCCTTCTGGGGCAATCTCCAAAGTTCAACCTGGATGAACCTGTGACTTGGTCTTCCTAATCTTACTTGAAAGAGGAGATACTGGTGTAGCTCAATGGTAGAGCACTTGCCTATAATGTACAAGGCCCTGGGTTTAGTCCCCAGCTCAATCCATCAATCAACATTAAACTTGAAAGCAACTGCAGGTGCTTGAAGAAAATAAGGAGCTCAAATGTCATTCCAAATGATTATATCTTAATGTAGAAGAGGAGTTTAATCCATAATAAAACACAAATACACCTCAAAGACATGTGCCTAATTCAGTAGAAGGTGTTAATTGCTGAGAACTTCACTGTGAAACTGAAATACAGTCTTAGAGTACAGAGGGGCCTGGACAGTTCCTCCAGGGCTCCACCTGTCTGCTGTCTGAAGAGCACCATGTTGGACACCTGAGACCACTGATGCCTGTGCTCACCTGCAGAAACATGTGGGAGCCTGTCTGGGATAGGATTTAAAAATAAGGGCTCTTAAATTTTCTGTCTGCTTTTAATACACACCTGGATCTAGAAACTACTCAGTTAAGCAAAATTCTTAATTTTCTTGAGAAGGAAAGAAGAGTGCAAAGAAGTCAACTGAATGCTGCTCAAGTCACCTAGTCCAGTTGAGAAGAACCACACCTATGGTATCGATGTGGGTGTGTGGGGGCATAGGGAATGCTTCCTTATAAAATCAGGGCCTCAAAACAGTGGTCAGATCCCATCATAAGAAACTCTGGAGAACAATGTCTGACCTGTTTTCTGCAAGATGAGTGACCTTGGGCTGGGAAGAATTCTTAATATGCAGGGAATTTACTGCTTTGCTACATGCACCACAGGGACCTGATGCTCAACAAATGGAGCTGACTGGTGAGGAAGGAGGATTTTTGCAATTTCACAGGCCAGATCTGATTGGGAAGCTTTTTTTGTTGTTGTTTGTTTCTTTCTTTAAACTACATAAGCCCAGTGTTATAAAATAAATATCGATGAATGTAAAAGCTAATCCTTTATTCTCTCAGCTGTGCATGGACCCAGTGCAATCTGCAAAGAACATAGTAGACCCTGGCAGACTGACCTTCACAGACCAAGCTAAAACCCACTTGAGAAGTGCCTGGTGAGCGCTCTGGTTGACGTGCACCACGCCATTACATTACCGAGCAGTGTGCTTCTTACCGATAATTCCACTGTCCTTGCTTTCCAGGGTGGAACTAGGGCTGCTAATGGTCTCACAGGGACTTTTGTTGGCTGCCGTCTTGCTGACACAGCTATTCAAGGTTGAGCAGGGGCTATCGGTGCTAGGAGATGCCGTGCTGCTTGTTAGTGTGGAGCAAGGACTGATGCCTTGGCTCAGAGCTGTGCACTGCAAGATGAACGGAAGGAGCAGTTAGTGTGGCTGACACAGGACACTTCAACACATGCTTTTGTTTTTGATGCTAAAACAATAAAACTAAAAAACAGGAAAATGGAAGAGTTTTTAAATTCTAAGAGGAGACATGAATAGACATAAATATATATGTGTGTGTACATATATGTGTGTATATATGCATACATACATACATATATGGTCTTCCAAATGTTAAAAGAGAAGTATCTTTGTTCTGTTACCCTCCTTTGTGATTTTCCTTTCTATTAAAAGGGTAATCTTCATAATAATTTAGTGAATCAGAAATGGCAAACAGGCAGACTTCCTCTCATTTAAAATCTGCAGAAAACAAATGGGTTATTTGACCTCTGTACGGAAAACCTGGGGACTGTTTTTGTAACGTTTTATGAGCACAGCAGCCTGATTCAATTCCTGAAGATTTATGGGCTCTGAGATCAGGGAAGGAGCCTGTTGGCCAGTGTGTCTCAATCAACCCAGGACACCTCCCTCACAGAGACCCTCACAGTGGCGGTGGTTGTGGGGGCGGGGGGGGGGGGGGGCAGCCCTCGCTGCTGCTCACAGGCACACATCTTGGAAGTGGTCGAGTGCTGCTGGCTGCTGCTCCCTTAGACAGGCGTGCCTTCCCGGTAGATGGACCATTTGATCTCACCTCATTTTGTCTCTGCCTCATCTCTTATAAATCTTTTCTTCACCCCACTGACCCTCCAAAATCCCAACAGCTAAAAAGGCACAGGAAAGCAAATACCAAAGCAGCCAGATGAGAAGAATGGTGCTATAAAGATAAAAGTAGTATCATTACGAAGGAATTCTTTTAGCTACTTTAATTCATGTAGCTGCTATTTTCCAGGGAGTGACTAGAAGGTTAATGTGGACATTTTCTTAAGTTCTGCTCCCTTCTGCTTTTCCCTAACCCCCTCTCTACAAACACCCAGAAACAAACTGTTGCCATAAATTTCAATACACAACAACCCAGAACTCATTTGACCAAACAATGACTTCCCCACTCATGGGGAGAGGAAGATTGGTTATCACTTCATTCATCCTTTGAGCAGGTATGAAATGCAGTGTATTCCTTGGGCATTACCATGGTTTCATTTTTGTCTTCAATGGTTATGTGTGTGGCACTCGGGATCCCTTCTCCCAGTAAAAATCCCAGCCTTGTCAACAGTTCTTGAGCTGCCGGGGAACAGCTCGGTTCATTATCGGCCTTTGCTTCTGGAACAAAGAAAGAAAACAATAAAGATCCCCTCTGGGGAATTTCAGCTTCACATCTGGATGAGTTCGCACTGCAGCTGCTTGTCTGGCACTTTTGTATATTTTTATAAAATGCACCAAGTTTGACAATGTGGCTTGTCCTGCAGCAATACATTCTAATTAAGAGGCCATGACAGGTTAAGAAAACAGTAACAGAGAAATTCCAAGTTTAAAGGGTGAAATATTTGACCTGAACCAGAAAAGCCCAGTGTTGTTATCTGACAGCAAACCATATGGAAAAAAGGGGGGGGGGTACTTCAGACACCCCTTTGGGTAAGAAAAGTCTTCCCCTTCATATTAACGTTAAAGGGCACAGTGTGCCCAATGCCAAAGGGGGCTGAAATAATGTAAAACCCAAGTGACATGTTGGCAGAAACCCAGGCTGTTTAGATAAAACTAAAATCTAAGTTCTCATTAAACTAGGCAGGGGCAGGAAGACCTTGGTGGAAAACCTGCATGTTCCACGGCAGTGATAGTCAAAATCAGAACTCCAACTCAAGCACCAATCACTGAGAAATCCTCATTGAAACAAAGATTTTAAAACTCAGTGAAACATTTCCCCAGGAGACAGGTTTCAGCAATGCACTGTTGTCCAGAGATGTAAAAAAATCAGCCTGTATTCTCAGAATGCTCCACAGGTAACACTGGGAGTAGGGCCTTTCTTGGGTTCTCCCTGAAGTTGGGTCATTTGGCTTTTTGCATTTAAGAGAATTTTATTATTGGATTTTAATTTAAATGTTGAGCTGGAAGTTAATCTTACATCCAGAAGCCTAAGGACACTTAATTATGGTTGAAAAAACATCAACATCATTCTGTTGCCTCTCTCACATTTTTAAGTTCACATCTATGGGGATGAAATCATGTACAAAGCAAACCGAGATTACACAGGTCAACACAAGAATAAACAATGCACAACATACAATACAGTCACTCAGTGTTTTACTGTTTTTTAATTACCCAGACACCAAGATCCATACATACATGGACCTATTTTCTCTAGACATAGAAATCTGCAGATAATGGTTGAGGTCTTAGAAAAAACAAAATAAGGAAGAACACAGTGATGTTCCTTTTGAGCTATGATGCCAACAGTAAAGTTTGGTGTTAACTCTGCTTTTGTAAGGAACTGTAAAAATTAAAATAAACAGAGCTTTTGAGAAGACCATCTGTACTATTCTCATTTGCATATCAGTTTTGCTAAGTCATGCACCCAGGATGGTGGCTGCGGGCTGCAGGCTGTAGCCTGGCACTATCTTCAGGAAAGGAAAGGCACCCCACAACTTGCTGATTCTCAATGTTTGGGGTAGGAAGAAGAGCTGTTTGCAGCTCAGATATTTTTTATTCACTCTAGAAAACTGCCGCCCTGAGGTAACCAGGGACTGATTGTTCTGAGTTGGGGAGAGCCCTGATGTTTCCAGATGATTTGCATTCAATTCCTACCAGGGGATCAGTAGCCCCATGACAACTCCTGGGAAGAGAGCCACCCCAGGGCGGGTGGACCACACCCCTATGGTGCTCTACAGAAGATCCCTTCCCACCGGAGACTTCAAACCACAGTTAGATTCTCAAGGTAGATGGGCATTTGGGAACAAAGGGTGTGAACCAAACAAAATCAACACAACCCAGGCACACCCAAGGGCTGAACCATTCATCATAGAATGGGACTCCTCCCCCTACCGCCCCAGTGCCCCAAGGCTCAGGCAGAGTGGCTATTTTATCTTGGGTGGCAGCTGAACTAGAGTGTGGGCACAAGACCCAGATGTAAAGGGGAAGAAGCGGGTAAGGGGGTAGATCTCAGTGATTTCTCTACTCCGCCACCTCCTTTCCTTTTGAAACAACCTCCATCCTGCCATAAAATTGTGACCATGTCCCAGAAAGTCTAGCTTCTGGTTCGACCTGAAACACTCTGGGGAAAGAGCCAGAAACAACTCCCAGTTGGCAGCTGCTGTGGAGGCAGAGTGTGGCTGTACACAGGCAGTTGCCACAGAACCTACCCCTGCAACAAACACAGTCACGGTCTCACTGGAGATATGCTTGAAAGCCCCAGATCTTGTGTAGGTCCTACATGAAGCAGAGGGACACCATCGTCCCCATCAGAGTCAAAGCTACCATCCTGGGTTTTCAACTAAGAAAAAAAAAAAAAAGAAAAAGAAAAAAAAAAAAAAAATGGGAAAAAAAAGCAGAAAAAAGAAAAAAAAGATCTAAAAACAACTAGTTACCCCAAAGTCATCCCCCTTCAGATGAGCTAGGGAGCAGTGGGGAGCCAGGTTTAGTGGCTGAGTTTAAGAGACACCCAAATTCATGTTGACTGTTCTCTTGATTGCTGAACCTAGACTCTGCACTACCGAAGTTCTAAAACCCTACTGGGGTTCAGGATGAGTGGAGACATTGTTTATTTCATTTTGTATCTATTAATTCACAGCAATTTTGTTTCTTCCAAAGGCTTCCTGTGTTTCCATATTTCATTCACTCTTCTATAATGTTATCCCTAGTGATCATCTCCTTAAAAGTCAGAATTCCTTAATTCACCTCAAGTTGTCCATGTCCTGCCTTCCTAATGACAGTCTTCTCTACTAAACTGTTCTTTCTGGGAGAAGGACCCCTGTGTGAAGAATGACAGTGCCATTCTGGGAGAGAGGAGTTGCCTGGGAACTCGATGGGGCATACTCCACTGTGAAATGAAAATGCATTTTTGCTTTCATAATTGTTCCCAAAATACTGTGCTTTGAATAGTCAGATGATCTACTTTAAGATCATTATTACTCCAACATAGTCTCCAAATAAAATTGTAATGGGCCACTAAATGGAGAGTCCATTTTCATTCATGTAGTCAATATTAAGTCACTCATCAATACTTTCCCCATTATCAGTGGGATAACGTCAGAAAGAAGGAGGACCTCATTTCACTTTAAACTTCACAGATTTAAATATCCAAAGAATTTGTGTTGGTGGTATTTGGAATTGAGAGAGTAACTGGCTTTACACTTCCTGGGAATCTATTAAGCGCAAAATGGGCAGTGATATTCCTCCCAGTTTTTTTTTTTCTTTTTTGGTACCACGGATTGAACCCAGGGGTGCTCAACCACTTAGCCACATCCCCAGCCCTTTTTATTTTTTATTTTGCAGCAGGTTTTCACTAACTTACCCAGGCTGGCTTTGAACTTATAATTCTCCTGCCTCAGCCTCCCGAGTTGCTGGGATTATAAGCATGCACCACCATGCCTGGCCCCAATAATGTCTTCATGGACTTCTCGATGTCATACCCTTGTGGAAGGCTAACTCATGTGAAAAGCTGCCTCTTTTTAGCTTTTCAGACCCCGTTGGACCATGTGTGGTGCACAAACACCACGGAGCAGTCCACCAACTGACCAGCTCCCCAATTACTATCAAAGTAACTTCAAAACCTCAAAACCTTAGTGCCCTTCCCAGTCCTCCTCTCCCCCTTTTCTACACTGCAGAAGATGCTAACATGATTCGGGGCCCTTCAGGTGTTGAACTTCAATTTCCTCATCAGTGAAGTGCTGTACCCACTTCCTAGATGGTGAGCCTCAAAATCAATAATGTCAGAAATACCTTATAAACCACAAAATGCTATAAAGCTGGTCATTATGTGCATCAGTTTTAACACTAAGAGCCCACACTTCCTATTATTGCGATTTCTGGTTTCACAAGTTCATATGAAAAAAAAAAAAAAAAGTTCATACATATTACAGATGTGATTAAATTCTCTTACTTAAAAATAGAGTTGTTGTTTATAATTTTTCTGGCCCAACTAGCTTTTTCTGAACTCAGTATTCCAAGACAATAAATTCCCACCTTTTGCTGATTGCCAAGCTGTCTCAATTTGGCTCACACGCTGCTTCATTTCCCATTTAATGATCCCCTCTTCTTAAAGCCAGACTGTTAGAACTGTGTGGGTCCCTGGAGGGCCAGTGGTCATTCCATAAAGAGGACCTCTTCACCCTTATCCTCCTCAAACTCCACAGAGCACTGGGCATCCTGGATAACATCTGGCTACTCACTAGCTACGTGACCTTGAACAACTGACTTAATGCCAAGCTTCCAAAATAGTATGTGTTGAAATTGTCACCAAAGTTTATCATTTCTTCTTTCAAAGTATCTCACTTAGCTATAAGTCCCCATCCTCTCAAGCATAGGTAACTTGCAGAGTTTGGATCAATTTTCTCATCTCTATTTTGATTGTCTTCCTCTCTCTAAGCCACTAGATTATCAAACATTTTGGCACCAGGATTCACTCCCCAAAATTATAGAGGACTTCAATGAGCTTTAGTTTATGACGGTTGTATCTACTGATATTTATCATAGTAGAAATTAAGAATATGAATTATTAAAATGTAAATTTATTTTAAAATAAAACTTATTATACGTTAATAACATTTTAATGAAAAGAACTACACTTTCAATTTAAAAAGTTAAAAAGAATGACGTTATTTCATTTTTTTCCCAAATATCTTTACTATCTGATTTAACAGAAAACTGCTGGCTTCTCAGATCTGTCTCTGCAGTCATTCTGTTGGGATATGTTTTTATTTTGGTGCTGGGAACTGAACGCAGGGCCTCTTTAGTAGCATGCTATCAGTGAACGATGCCCCGGCCTGTTTTGTATTTTAAATTAATCTTGTTGGGAGAGATGGCACATACTTGTAATCTCAGGGAGGGAGGCTAAGGCAGGAGGATTCCAAGTTCAAGGACAACCTGGACAACTACAAGATCCTGCCTGGAAATTAAAAATAAAAAGGGCTGGGAATGTAGCTCAGTGGAAAACCACCCCTGGGTTCAATCTCTACTACCGCAAAAAATAAAAAATAAATAAATGGATCTTCTACCCACGTAAGATTTTATAATATCATTCTTTGGGTTAGTTGGAAAATGTGGGTTTTGAAAATCTTAAAAATGTTCACTCATTTCATTACACAATATCAAAATTACATATTCATTAATATTACCACAGATCTTAACTGAAACATCTTGGGAAACCATCAAGTTTAACATGTCAGATGCAAATTTCTCCAAAAACCTAATTTTTATTTAAAAGGTCAAGTTTTCGCATTGACAACTAATCTTGTGAAGTGTTTTTATTTTTTATTTTTTTTTAATTGAAGTGACAGGCTCTTTCATTCCTTTTGAAGAAAATGTGTGACAAGCACTCAACTCTGAATAACCATAGTTTGCCAGTGATTACATCAAATAAAAAATGATGTTCCATTTAAAATGTGGCTAGTTCAGCTTGCAATTCAAACAATCACAGAATGCGCTGCCTTGAGACACCTATCACACTTCAGCATGCGGTGGAAATGCTTTGTGCAGACTTGCCACTTCACCGCACAGAATATTAAAAAGATAGGTATTCAAGGGTCAAGATTTAATAACATTCATTATTTTTAGTGCTTTGTCAAGGACATTCTTCAGTGAATTATCATGTCTGATACAAGTACATGGCAGTGAAGAGTACCATGACTAGGTAGTTGGTGCCCCTGCCTTGAAGAGCAGGTGTTGCAAGTTTTACTATTCATTTTGATTATTATAAAGAGTTTTGATCTCACAAATCCCTGACAGGATCTTGGGGACACCTTAAAATTCCACAGTCCACATTTGGAGAAGCTCTGTTTTAAGTATAAATCATGTTAAAGCAAATCCCTTTTCTTAAAAATACATATAAGCCGGGTGTGGTGGTGCACAACTGTAATCTCGGCAGCTCCGGAGGCTGAGGCAGGAGGATCACGAGTTCAAAGTCAGCCTCAGTGAAAGTGAAGTGTTAAGCTACTCAGTGAGACCCTGTCACCAAATAAAAATACAAAATAGACTGGGGATGTGACTCAGTGGTTGAGTGCCCCTGAGTTCAATCCCCAGTACCATAAATATATGCATACAAACTACAGCCACACGCAGCCCTCACCCTGCTATCTAATCCTGCGTGCTTCCCCTATCTATCTGCTCAACTTCTTGGTATTAAACTAAGGGTCTATCCTGACCAATTATGCTTCCTCATCACTTACCTATATAACCTCAACTCATGCACCTTTCCAGTGCTCCTGAAACAGCCCTACTAAGCACATAAAATTTTTCTTCTCCATTTTTAAAAATAGTACACCCTCTCTTGTAATTTTCCTGTAGATTTTTGACCTTGCAAACTCTGCCCTTCAAGGGAGAAAGCAGCAATTGTTATAAGAGATGGAGAGAAAACCCATGGTCACCAGGTCTTGCGGGTGTCTTCTACTCCTCTTCAGGTGCTTCTTCCACTTCTTATTTATAGTTTGTAAATAAAAGATCAATGTTTCTTAGTCCTCTTCTCTGAAAATATACTAGATTTTCTTCCCTAGTCCAATTTACCTCACCATCTTACCTCTGAGCAAATGGCTGCCCAGTTTATATGTTGAGTGAGCTCCTTCTTGAGACCCAGTTTGATTCCACTTGCTGGATGGACACTGTTGCCTAGATGCACCTGAAGTCAACGTGTCTGAAACAGCTCAAACCAAATCCTGGAATCCCCTCCTCCAGTGTCCTTCTAGTGCAGTCACAGATTGGGGGCTGTCATCTTTGTCACGATGGCTCCCAGATCCTTGCAACCTCAACAGTCTCCCTATTCATCCTCTTATTTCCTGACCCCTATTCATTTGAGGTTTTATTCTCTCATTTAATTACCGAGCTCATTTTCTTATCATTCTCCCTGATCTTAGACTCTTCCTACCACTTTCATCCTACTTTGTTGTCAGAATTTATGGACAAAATGTTTGTGGGTGTTCCCTCTCCCCAGATTTCTATAATAAAAGGTACGGCCTTTGGGAGGCTATGCCCTCATGAATGGGATTAGTGCCATTGATAAAAGGAGGGGCTTATGGTCCCTTCCATCCTGTGAGGTTAGGAAAAAGATGGCTATCTCTGAACCAGGAAGTTGGCCCTCATCAGACATGAAATCTACAGACGCCTCAATTTTTACTTCTTGGGCTTCTGAACTATGAGAAATCAATTTCTGTTGTCTATAAACCACCTTGCTTAAGATATTTTTGTTGTAGCAGCCTGAATGGACTGACAACTTAAGGCATGGCACCAATTAAGTCTTTCCCATGCTCAAAATCTCTACCTGCTGAACTCTCAATTTATCACACAGCTTGAATTAGTACCCATTAATTTCTCCTTTGAATTAGACACTCTGTATACAGGTCTTTACTCCCCGACCATACACTAAGGTTTAGTGAAAAAAGGACCACCGCTTGATGACTCCCCCCCACCCCCCGCAGTACTGGGGACTGAATGCAGGGGTACTCTACCACTAAGCTACATCCCTAGCCCTTGTTTATTTTATTTGAGTCTCATTATGTTGCTGAGGCTGGTCTTGATCTTGCAATCTTCTTGCCTCTGTAGTTACTGGGATCATAGGCCTGTGCCACCACACTCAGTTTAATAACTCATCTTAACGAACATCTAGCATAGTGCCTTTCACAGCTTAAGAATTTGATTAATATTGCCAGATATGATGTTGTGCTCCTGTAATACAGAGACATGGGAGGCTGAAGCAAGACTATCCCAAGTTCAAAGCCAGCTTTGCAACCTAGCAAGACCTCAAAATAAAAAATAAAAGCACTGGGAATGGACAAACTTAAGTCCTTATTTGAAATATTTAGTTTTTCTAGATGTTTAGAAGTGTATAGAATATGTTAAAAGTAGAGGTAGTAAATAAAACATTTGTAGATTAAAGGGGGAAAAAAGGCTGGGAATATAACTCAGTGATAAAGACCCTGGATTCAATCCCCAGTACCAAAACATTTTTAAAAAATATTTACTAAAGGGACTATAGAACAAATGACTTCTCTACCTCTACCCCCTCTCCCACTGGACACATACCAGGCATGCCCACTTCTAAACTCTCATCTAACTAAATCTCATTCAGTCATTAGTTAAATGGTGCATCACCATTTTAAGAAGCTGAAAATTAAATATAAAGCAGAATTAAGGTTACCTCTTGGGAAAGGAAAGAGAAAATTATCAGACGAAATACACAGTTATGTTTTATTTCTTAACTTGGTGATGGGCTGATAAATGCCATACCTCTTTAGTTCTTTATGTCTCTGAATGTCTGAAATAGTAATAAAAAATTAAGTCATCAATGGAATATTTAAACATTATCTAAGAGACCCCTCTTCTGTATTTAGTTATTCTGTTGTTTCATATGGGTTGCTTTCATTTGCTAATCAGACTGCCAGAAGGAAAAAAAAAAAAGTTTCATCATATTCTGAGATTGATCTTCACTGAGCAATGACTCATGAGACTAAAAATTTTCTCACCCCTCCCCATCAAAGCTGGCTCAAGTACCTAATGATATATTAAAGCAAACCTAAATGAATTATGGTTGTCTCTAATTCAAAGAAATAAAGCTGTGAGTCCTAATTTAGGCTTTTTCTTTGCCATTAAGGCTGAGGTATTGTTCTGGGGGTAAATGGAATTTCTCCTCCCCCCAAAAATGTTACTTTAATTGACAGGAAGCTTATTTATAAAGAACCTATCTTATATGACATATAGTTTATTAAGACCATTAAACAGGCACAAAAAAAAAAAAAAAAAAGATTTGTATTGTGTTTGAGACTTCATTAAGTCAATCCTTTTTTTTTTTTCCAGAGTAGAAAATGCTGTGTTTCAAAAATATTTAAAAATACTGAAGCTAGGTGCAGTGGCACACTCCTGTAATCCCAGGGATTCAGAAAGCTGGGGTATGAAGAGTATAAGTTAGAGGCCAGCCCTCAGCAATTTAACAAGACCTTGTCTTAAAATAAAAAATAAAAATGACTTGGGATGTAGCTTAGTGGTAAAGTACCCCTGGCTTCAATCCCTAGTACCAAAAGAATAAAAATACTAAGTATGGTAGAATGTTTTTTCCTAAAGATGTTTCAAGGTGAAGCAAACTTCAATTAACGGGTTCTTTACTTACCAAAATAACAACAAAAACCAGGTCACCTGTTGAACCTACTTTTCAGATAGCTAAAATAACACACAAATCACACATCAACAGAATCACGTATAAATTAATCAACAAATCCTAAGTGCTCAGTGATTTTGTTTTACTTTGATTTAAATTTTGAACAACCAAGAATCAAGAATTGATATAGCTACATGGCCACCAAAGCAAAAGTGAGGCAGCACAGTCTGAAAAGAGTATTTCAAATATTTAGGAGTAACTTGCTATTTCACAAATCTACATGAAAGTAGACATTTCACAAGGAGCTGTTTCAATAGTCTGGTGAACACTGACATGCTATTATTAACAGCATCCAGAAGTATCAGAGAGACTTAAATAAGAATACCCAAAGGAAGTATGGGAAGCAGAAGTCCAAATTTTAAAGTGAAACTTGATTGACAAGGCTGGTCTCAAACCCTAGAGTTTGCCCATCATGTGTCTGTACATGCCTGGGTTAATAAACTCAATTAGTTTTAGCTCTAAAACCTCTCCTTTAGGTTCAATGACCTGTGCATAAAATTTACACTTTAACAGGGCAGTCTTCACTCCACCGAGATGTAAAAGATTCCATGAGGGTTACAGAGCACATCACCCTTTGCTAACTGTCAAGTTCAATTCTGTTGGGCAACCACCTCCTCACCAACAGAGTAGCTGCTGTGGCTCATACCAGTACCAGGGCTATCTTCACATAGGACCACGTGCCCACAAACATGAACCACACCCCTAGCCCACACTGAAAGAAGTGAAAATGTACCACATTTCTTAATCGAAGTCCAATTGGAAACCTCAGGTCCTGAATGTGCAGCCCCGTATGGCGTGATTTTGGCCCCCACAGTCCTGAAGAGGCTGAATAAAAGAGCTCAGGTCTCAGGAGTGAGCACACATGCATATTTTGGCCACTCTAGCCAGGCCAATGGCTGCACTTGAATTTAGCTCGACCCACAGCCAAGCCCCAAAACACCTCCTCTTGCCAAGAAAGGTGGCCAATTCTACCTTGGGCAAGGGGAGGAAAGTTGACAAAGGTAACTATTTATAACCTCCTTTCCTAGTCCCATAAAAATTCTAACTCTCTCTTCCACTCTCGAATCAGGAGTGTCCTACACAGAAATTCCAACAACCCTCTCAGTCATGAAAAAGGAGGTCACACCATGGTGTCTTGCTCTGTCACAACACCAGCACCATGATCTGTGAGGACTTCGACAACTGGACAGGCGATAGGATGAGGGGCAGGGGTGGCAGGCTTAATCTGAAATGTACAGACTGCTCAGGAAGTTCAATGACAGATATTCACAGCAGGAGTAGATTTTTGTTTTCCTTTTCACACACATCAGAAATGACGGAACAGGCAGCCTGCACACACAAATGCACACCCAAGAGAGACTTCCCATATTAGTCACTGGGGTCCTAACTGGACACCAACCACCGTGAATTCTCCATCTTCTCACACACACCCAGTGCCGCACCCTGCTCTGCCCAAATCAGTGGCAAAAGCCTCTTCCACCACACAACTGGGGCCTGGCCAGAAGGGATCAGGGTGGACTTCATGCCAGGATGCCTACAACAGCACACTGGTCCAGTGTGCCCATGCCCATTACCTCCTCCACCCATCCCAAACTTCCTGATTCCAGCTTCTGCCAACGCCCCCTTTCAGCTCATTTTTAGCTCTATTTCACCACCACTCCGCTCCACTCTCCTCCCACATCCTACTTCCCTGCCACACATCACAAGAAACACAAAACTACACATGGAAGTTGCAATATAGAGGGGTTGTCCCCTCCAACAATGAGGCTGAAGAGGGGGGGCCAGGTATTCCCAAAGTGGAAACATGGATGCATTTTCTTTCCTAAGTTTTCTTTGAGCATTACTACATAAATCTATGTTCACACTGGGGGCAAAACTAGCTTCTATAAATAGGACAAGAATCTTAACCTCTTGTTTCTGCAGGAAAATGATGTAAGTTTAAAACACCAAATTAAAGGCTATAGAGTTGTGAGGTGCAAACTCCCCAGAAAAGTACAAATAGGTAAATCTTGAATCAACTTAAAAATGGATAATTATTAATGAACTTACAGCATGCCTGTAAGTTCAATAATGCCTGTTATGCTTATTTTTGGATTTAGACAAAGAAGAAACCAATCCTCCCCCCCAAAAATGTCTTCATGAAATTGTTTCAAGCAATTTGGATTTTTTTTTTTTTTGTCTCTATATTCACTTTGTCTAAAGAAAATTTGCAGAAATTAAAAAAAAAAATACAGGCTTTTGTAAGTTACCAAATAGTCTTAAGAAAGCTATGAAAAGCATTGTGTAAAGTTTCAGCTTTTTAGCTAGAGCCTTGTGCTAAATATTCTGAAATGGTAAAGTATTAACAACAAGACATCTCACCGTCTTCTGGCTGACTTTTCATGTTCCCGAAGTTCAGAGGAAACAAGACCCAACCCTTAGCACATGTAAAACCACTCAACTATTCTTACCCCACATATATAATTCCAAGAATTTACAACAGCCAAATAGATCTCTATAAACTACCCAAGGAAAAAAATGCTTCCAAATACATTCAGTTCAGGGCAGTGTTCCGGCAGGGGCACTCTGGTTCTCCTCAGAGACGGAAAGCCATTCCAGACAGTCTTCAGGGGAGGAGGGAGAAGTCACTGAAAACATGTCCTTACCATTCTCACTTGGCTCTGTGGGCTTGGACACTTCTCGGAACGGGATTATAACTGTATCTCCAGGCACCCTGGGGCTTTCCACATACTTGGGCTTCCTGACGGGACCTGCAGTGGGAAGATCTGAGTGTGGCTAATATTTTCCAGATGCAAACAAAGCTTCAGAACATACAGTGTGTGTCCCTTACAGGACCCAAATACGCTAAGGAAGAGCCAGCCCCCTCCCCTCCAGTGAACACACACACAGTTCAGAGCAGATGCGGGATCATCCAGTCTGGGTCTGCTTAACAGGGTAAGTTCAGCTTGGCGAACCTAAAACTCTGACCGAAACGAAAACCTGGTCCTCTGCTATGAATTCTCCACAGCTGTCTTCACTGTGTGTCAAAGGAGGTGATTTTGACATGTCCAAACCTGGATGGCCTGTGGTGAAGGTTTTATGGGTTTCCTTTACATATATATATTTATATATATGAAGAAACACAGCACACATATATATCATTTTCCTTTAACTGGGAAGAAGATGATTTCATTGCTTGGTATCTCCAAAGCTGGAAGGCAAGGATACAAACAGTCAGCTGTAATGTCAACAGGCTCTGTGTAGCCATTGCATGAAGGTGCCTTATCAGGCTGGTGACTCACGGTTGACTGTGAGGGGGCCCAGAGGACGAAGGCTTTCTGCCAGCTGAAAGAACTACCTCTGAATGGTCAGACAGCCAGTCCAGGTGACAGCTCAAGGACACGAGAGAGACTGAGAGCTCATCTCCCCCCAGCCCCACCTTATCAGCAGAAGATCTGGAATTCTTAATAAGACGGGATGGAGCCCTCACTCATTGATGCTTGAAAATGGACAAGGATGAAAACCTTTACAAAACAGTTTAGCTCAAAAGGTTACACGCAGTCAACACATGGCCAGCGATTCCACTCCTGTGTGAATATACGTTTGTGCACTTGTCACATACATTCATAGTAGCATTATTTGAAATAGCCAGAGGCCCACTGAATGATGAAACAGAATGTGTGTAGCCAACACACTGGAATACTGTTGGGGAAATAAATAGAAGAAGCACCAATTCATGCTAGGACACGAAACCTGAAAATTTATGCTAAATGAAAGAAACCACGCACAAAAGACCACCTGGTATGAGATTCTGATCATATGTGATGTGCCCAATAGACAACCTATAGAAATGAAAGGGTTTGTGTGGTTGCCAGGACTGAGGATATGCTGGCTTGCTGGGGGATGACTAAGGGAATTCTTTCAGGAATAATGAAATGATCTAAAATTAAATTCTGGCAATCATTTATACAACTTTGTAAACATACTAAAAACTGCACTGTATATTTTTAAGTGGATGAATTGTATGTGAATTGTGCAGTATATCTAATTATATCTAATTAAAGCAGCTTTAAAAAACCAAAAAAAAAAAAAATGTCCATTCTATCTGCTTCTTCCAAATGCCATATTCCTTTCTGGTCCAGAATTACCCACTTGATTCTTGTGATTGCTTTATAGTTTTAACAAGGCCACAGAGATAGAAACGTTTTGCATCACTAAGAAGAGGGGTGATGGAAAGAGATCCAGGCAGAGATCTGTGACTCTGCCCTCTGTGCAGCCCTGAGCTACTGTCCCAAAAATCCCAGTTCTCTTCTCCATTCTCATACAGTGAAGGGGTGACATGGGCAAACTCTGAGAATACTTCTATCTCAAACACCTTGTACATCTGTGAGATTTTGTTCAAACTATGGCTTATGGTGAGAGATGCTGCCATCTAAAGGTTTACTGCAAAAGCCTATATACTACTAAAAAGAAAAATCCAATTCCCAGCCAGTGATAATGTGTCGCATCTTAAAATAGGTTGTATTATCAAAGAGGTTGCTTTACAAATAAGGATGCTATTTCTAATGTCAGAAACCATGATTTTTAAATGACTAATGTAGTATTTAATCAAGAGCTGTCTTTATAATTTAACTCTGTCAGAAAGGGAATGTTTTTTAAAGGTTAATGGAATGGTTACAGGGGAAGGGGGAGAAATACATTCACAGTCCTAAGTGGGGGATGGAAGCTTCTGCGTCAATCAAAAACACACATACATCCACATATAAGTATGCATGGGGGAAATCTGCTGTGGAAGAGACAGATCTAGGAAACGGCCTTAGCAGGACAGAGAAACAGAACCAGGACAAATACAAAGGTGTACCATGTGCACCTTTGGTTTGTACTATGCCTATCTTTGGTTCCCTACCAACTTTCTTCTTCATCTGGTTTTTTCCATTTAAAGGAGGTAGGGAAGGTAAAGCCCTTTATGGTCTGAAGACTCAACTAGTGGTCATACTTACTACTTGATAGATACAGGTATAGCTCACCTGTACTGGGTGGAGCCAACAGCAAATCCCAAAGAGATCTGTTTCTAGGCTTTAATCTACCTACCTAATACATCCTTCAAAAATATACTCTTATAGTAAGTACTTTTGGTGGACTAGGTAAAGGGGGCACTTCAACCACTGAGCTATACCCCTGACCCTTTTTATTTTCAGATAGGATCTCACTAAGTTGTCACAAGGCCTGGCCTTGAACTTGAAATCCTCTCACCTCAGACTCCCCATCACTGAGATTTTGAATGTGTGCCACTGCACCTGGCTAGTAAGTACTTACTTAAAAATGTAGCCTCTTTCACGTGATATATACAAACGGTTATTATGAATGGCTGGAACATGGAACCAGAGCCTTCAAAATGCATCATGCCTTTCCATCTAATTGTCCTGTGACAGTTCTACTTAGAGGCAAGGGCTAAGAAAGGCCTCCAGGTCTCTCAGGACTCTGAGAGCAGTGACTCTGTACCCATCTCCCTCCTCATCGTCCCCTAATTAAGGACTTAGATGCTGCAGAGCTAAAGACAAAGCATGTGAGCCTCCCACAACAAGGGGAAAATTCATGAGGTCAGAGACCTGGACAATCTGGTTTCCAAGCATATTAAATAATAAATAACACCAGAGAGCAAAGAAGACGTAGAGTAGACCAAAGTAAATAAAACATGCATTCACTGGTCACACAAGGCCCAGCACTTAAATGCATTATTTGTTCATGTCCTAGTAACTTTGGGAGAAGAGAATAATTTCCTCCCCCCATTTTTAGGTCAAGAATTGAGGTTTGAACAAGTTCAACAATTTGCTCAAGGCCTACACATGTCAAAGCAGGAAGGAATTCAAATGCTGCTCTATGCAGTTTTGAAGTTCACGCAATGAAACCACAACTCAGCACTTAAAATACTGTGCAATCTAGATTAAATATACAATTCCAAAAAATCCAGGGGGCCCTGGAAACTTCTACCACCCAGTCATCCACAGACTTCAAGTTGTTTTAGGCAGCAAATCTTTCCTCCATCCTACTTGTCTCCAATCGCCCCCCTAACGTTTACTAGGAGTTGAAATATTATGAAGTGAATATAAACAACTCTTCTCCTACTTGAACCTTTTATTAAATTGCTTTTCAACCAAGAGCTGAACCTTGAATGCTATAAAACAAGATAAATTTATAGCTATAGAGATTTTATTCTCTCCCCTCCCCGACTGCTCATTAAAGACTCTGTGAGTACTTTCCATTAAACAGAGCAGACGAACACTCGATTGCCTCTGCTCCCTTCTGAAACACCACTGAAGCTGCAATAAAGGGATTTAAGAGAGACTGGTGGGAAAAGGAGATGACCACAGGCAAGAAACTGACTTCTGAAAGTGGGGAATGGATTGCCAAGGAGCAGAGGAATGAGCAGAGCACGAAAGTGGAGTGCTGGGGGCGTGGTGATGAGGGTGGGCACAGGCCTGGGAGCCTGTGACCACCTACAGGCTGGGCTCAAAATGTATTAAAGGGAAAATCAGACCCTCAGAATCTCTTCCCAAGCCAGAGGCATTTGCTCCGTCATCCTAAAGGCTGTTTATTCTCCAGAAAGGCTGAATTTTAAGACCATGAAGATTCAAGAGCTAAACTGGAAAACTACGATTAACAAAAACTCTATGTGCAGGCTGGTGGGGCCACCCAAGACGCAGCTGTGGGAACCGTCAAGCTTATACATCAAGGCTGGAAGAGACTGGAGGCTTCCCCTCTGGGGAAATACAGCAAGAGAAAAGATCTATCAAAAATCACACAGGGAGACCCCCGACCTAAGAAATGGCAGACCCTGAGAGCTGTACTAGAGTATGGCCTATGCTGCACACAGCCCTCAATCAGTGTTTTAGCAAAACTATACTTATAGGCAAAGGTGGAGTCAAGGATCTCCAGATAGACTCTAACAGGGCAAGATAGCAAAACAGCAACTGAAAGAGGTTCAAAAAGGAACTCGGAAGAGTCACACACACACACAAAAAAGGAACACTTCCCAGAAAGAAAAGTGATGCTACACAAGCGTGCACTGTGACAAGGGGCATGCAGAGTCCAGGATGTGGCCAGCTGAGCAGGCTCTGGCTGCAGAGTGAGGACCCCTGGAGGCCGCAGCAGTTAGGACCCACTGCCATCAACCAGGTGCCGATCTGACACTTAAATGGCCAGCCACCAAACCACAATGACACTGATCTTTGTACCATCCATATGAAAAATTCCCCTAAATGAAGCAGCTACTACATCACTTATCAACAGAGTCCTGAACTAAAAAGCCCTTTTCCCCCAAACCCCTCTCACTCAGAAAAAGTATTTACAACACTTTCCACACAGCTGTTTATTTAAAAAACACACACACAGGCACACACACACACACACACACACACACACACACAACAAAAACTCCTCATCCCTTAGCATAAGCTACTTTAAAGTAAAATAATTTCCTCTGTTTAATAAACCAAAGAGTTATAAGATTAACTCTTCCAAATTAGGGCTGGGGGGTGTAGTTCAGTGGTAGAGTACCTGATTAGTATGCATAAGCCCTGGGTTCTATCCCCAGCACAAAGAGAAAAGATTATACATGGACACACACAAAACAAACTTGAGAAGGGGTGGGTGGAGGCTGGAGATGTAGTCTAGTGGTAGAGCAGCTTGCCAAGCACGTGTGAGGCCCTGGTTAATCTCTAGCACTGCAAACAAATACACAAAACAAAACTAAACAAACCCCACTTGTTTTCCATATTAACCAGAACAGAATACTGTTAGAATCAGTGTCCACAAAGCACAGCATTCTTGCTACTAGCTAGGTTTTAAGACAAGACTGCCAGGTATAAGGGTGAACAGATGTGTTTCCCTGGCTAATGCCTCACCTCCCAGTCACTCCTGGGCAGCTGACCCTCAAGGGCACTGTATCAAGCAGCTTTCCCAGCTGTCCTGTGAACCTGGCCCCTGGGCCCCTGGGAACCTGGCTACACGGTAGATTCTTGTATTTGAAGTAGGGATGGAACCATAGTCCGGTAGAAAGGAGGGGCTCTGAGGAAAACCACACTGACCACCCTCCTGTCAGACCAGAGGGGTCCGGAGGCCATGGCCAGAGCCTTGCCCAGATGAAGAGATCAGAGATAAATGGGGGTTTGTTCTTTATCATAAATTAAAACCACTTCATCTTACCCCAGATCCCTTTCATCATTCCAATTCCTGAGTCCCCACAGTCAATTCTCCCACCATAGGGGAAGGGGGCTCTCGAAGTTAAAATTCAAAGAAACAAAAAAGTTTCCAAAAAAGAGTTTAAATGGTCATAAACTTGCAGGTACCAAGAGGCTGGTTGCAAAGGAATAGCTGCTGTCACTTCTTTAATAACAAAGAAGGGCCGGGCGTCCATTTGGAAAGAAGGGGCCAGCGTCTGCCCTTAATCACTGTTCTGCAACCTTGAAGAATGAGCACTCTCCATTCAGCATTCTGCCTTTATGTAAATCTCCAAATAACACTTTTCCCTGTGGCCAGTTTTCTTACTCTTTTTGACAGTTTAATCACACAGCTATTCTACTGCTTAAAAACTGCCATATAAGGAATATTTTTTAAAGGGGGATGGCAGAAATAAACCAAACTGGGCTTTATCTTCAGGCAATTAGTGAGAGAAGGGCAAGGGTTACTTTTCATTTCTGAGTGTTTCAGTTAAAAATAATTATATATATATGCACAATATTTAGGATACAAAACACCTGAGGCTACTTACAGCATTTAAAATAGATCTTATATTTTTCACACCATCTAGAAACTATGAAAAGTGATGCTTTGGGTTATCAATCATTTTAGGGATATTAGAGTATGCTGAACTTTCACAGAAAAGGTTCCTGTCAATTTTATCTGGTGTAGTTTTTCATTTCACATTCAGAAATGTTGAGAAGATGAAGAAAAGGAAAGGAGGAAGGATTTGGGGGACAGGGAAATCTTCATCTCTAAAGCAAATGTCACTTAATAGCCAATTCCAAATGCTAAACTGTAATAAACTATCAGATCAGAGTCTTGGATTTTTAAAAAATGTATCTTATTTTAAAAGCAGTGCTGGGTGGGGGAGCAAACCCAGGGCTTCCTACACGCTAGAAGAGTGCTCTACCACTGAGCTCTACCACATCCCCAGACTTTTTTATCTTGAGATAGGGTCTTGCTTTTCCAGTTGGCCTCAAATTGCAATCCTCCTGACTCTGCCTCCTGAGGAACTGGGATTATGGGCATGTACCACCACTCTGGGTTCAGTCTTAGATTTTAGAGCAAGATATCCAGAGAGAGCTTCTATAGTCTGACTCCTCTCCCCACTGTACCCCAAAAGAGAATGTGTGATGGGGAAGAGGAGACATATAATTTTGGACTGATGCAGGGAAGACCTGGCCTAATCAAGGCTTCAGGGCTGGAGAACTGGTGGACTGCCCACAGACACAAGCTATAAGGGGTGACAGCCTCTTAGGAGAAATTATTCTGAGGGAAAGAAGGGCCAGATAATGAATCAACCCAGTTGCAAAGCCTTGGACAGACAAGAGGGCAATTTCAAGTACAGCACAGAGTCTATTTGGATTTCTCCTATGAGAAGCAGGGGAAGGCTGTAAATAAAAACCAAAAATGCTGCTTAAAATGTCTCTCTCTACTCCAGGGAAGGAAAAAGGCAGCAAAAGTCCTCTGCCCCAAAACACCTAGGGTCCTGGATGCTGGTACAGGGCTTATCTCCTGAAGCTGCTGGCCACCCCTGAAGTACCACCTGAGTACATCCAGAAGTTTCCAGAAGCACTTTCACAAGGACCTGGGGTCTTGTGCCAGGAGAGAAGGGCAACAAATCAGTGCATGATGGTAACTACTGGGACCTCATCCATACCCAAAGACAGGGGAGACCTGGGGAAACTAAGACCAAATTCTAAGGATGAGAAAACAGAAGGGAAAGAAAACCACAGGTCACCTCCTCATGGTGAATGAAATATGAAAGTTACCTGACACCACTCTCAACAAGCCTTTTACTTATTTCAAATGCCTTATTTTTAGAAGTCCCCTGGGGAGGGTGAATGGCCTTTGGTCATTCACACAGTGCATAAGGCATGGTGAGGATGCAAACATGCATTGTCATTACTGCGCTTCAGTCCAGTGGGAAGTAGCACGTCCAGGGGTGCCATGCTTCCCTCAACAAGCCCCTGTCACATAAATGTGGACAAAGATTTTCAAGTCTGTCTGTAGTCTACATATTTATGGTACTATGAGCACAATAGTAATGAGTAATTTTTCCATTTTCTTTCAATGTCATGCTGTTCTTATACTGTACCTAAATTGGTGTTTATATATTAAAACAAGGAAATGCGTTAATTCACTTTACTTATTTACTTCACAGATGTCTCCATCACATGTCAGGCATGAGGGTAAGATCCGAAGACATAACCCAGTTCTCTGGAAGATCTCAATTAATAAGATAAAAATCTTTAATACAAAATACCTCCATATAACCAGTGTGATATAAATGTACATCAGGGGCTTTAATATACTGCCTAAAGGTGATTAGTTGTTTTAATCTGAAATATTGATTCCAGGAGTTGTTAACTGGCTTACAATCAAAAGGACACACTCATAAGATGGTCCTGCAAGCCTGGTGTGGTGGCACATACCTGTCATTCCAGTGACTCAAGAGCTAATGTAGAAAAATCACATATTCAAATAAAGCCTCCACAACTTAGTGACACTGTATCAAAATATGAAGTAAGAATTCAAACTATGAAATAAAAAAGACTGGGAATGTAGCTCAGTGGTAGAGCACCCATGAGTTCAATCCCCAGCACAGACTGAGGGGGCGGGGAGGTTGCTATAACCCAGTCAGTCAGTTGTCCTTGCCACCAACCAAGGGTAGGTTATGTTAATTAGTGTGGTTTAGGTCAGAAATGTGCTCTTAAATTAGTTAAATTACTAACTTTGTTAGTTAATATTATAGTTGTTGATAATTTGTTTTCAGTGGTGAAATTAATGCCATCTGTGGTAGGTAAGGGAATTGGCCAGAAATGTCACAGACATGCGTTGACTTTTGTATGACCCAGGTATAGAAATCTGGCAGACCCTCAGAAATATAGAGCTATAGGTAGGAAGAGTGCCCTAGCCTTGATAAGCATACGGGCAGGGCCAATCGCTGATTCCTAGAAATCCTTAGGTTTCTGATGCAAAATGGCAGGATAACCAGAATTCTGCCTACCACAGCCAGAATCTGAAGATGTCACTCTTAAGATTCTGGTCCTCTCAATATTGAATCAAAAATCTCAGCACTGCTGTAAAGGGACTCTGCAAATTGAATTAAGATTTAAGGTTACTGATTAGCTGCCCTTATAATAAGGAGATTGTCCTGAATTATTAGGGGGTGCCCAGTGTAATCTATGAACCCTTAAAAGCAGAAGTCAGGCAAAGGAAGAGGGAACCAAGATTCAAATGATGAGGATTCCACACCCTTCTGGACTTGACACCTTGCTGGCTTTGAAGCTGAAGGAAACCACTAACTATGGAATGCAAGCAGTCTCTAGAAGTTCAAACCGATCCCCAGCTGGTGGCCAACAAGGAAAAGGTGATCTCAATTCTACAGTTCCATGGACCTCAATTCTGCCCACCTGACTGATTTGGAAGTGTCTCTTCCACTGAACCTTAAAGGAATGCAACCAGGCTTCCATTTTGACTTTGGCTTTGTGAAACTCCAAACAAAGAGCTAGCTATACCACACCATGCCTGGACTTGTAGAGAATTTTGAGACAATAAATTTGTTTTAAACTGATAAGTTTGCAGCAATTTCTTAAATCATTAATTTCTTAGACCATTAATACACTGCCTATGAAACCCTGTCCCATGTACTGCAGGGAAACACGGGATGCAAGGTGTTTTCAGAGCACTGATCCCTAAAAAAAGACAGAACTGGGACTTCACCAGACACATAAAGCAGAGTGCATGGCTACAGGGTGGCAGTCTGAGCATTTTTCTCATTCATACCTGGTAGTGAGTTTATAAGGAGGAAGACTCTGGCCCTGACCTGACTTTTGGTAATAATTATACTTACCCATAAAGAATATAATATCTGAAACTGGTTTCATTAGGTTTGTAAGAATTATTCATTGAGCATCTCTAATCCAAAAATCCAAAATAAAAAAAAAATATTCCAAAATCTGGAGTTTTTTTCAGCACAGACATGCCATAAGCAGCAAATTCTATAACCGATCTCATGTAATCAGTCAATAGAAAGTGAAGTGCACTAAAAATATCGTGCACAATTACCTTCAGGTTCTGTATATATGGTATATGAAACAAATGACTTTTATATTCAGCCTATTGTATTTGACATTCCAAAGATATCTCAATATGTACATGCAAATATTACAAATTTACAAATTCCAAAATCTGAAACATTTCTGGTCCCAAGCATTTCAGATTATTTCATTTCAGAGTATTTCAACCTGTATTAACTGCTTACAGAAAAATGAACAAACACAAACCTTGATTTTGAGCTATCTCTAGAACAAAGATCTGAGTTCTCCATAGAATGGTAATTCCACAGTTTCTCAAAATAGGGAAACCACCAGTAAGGGGTAGGGTTCCTCTGTTATTCACACAAGCAGGAAATAAGCTGTATACCACATGAAGAAACTCCTTAAGAACTTTCTTTGCCTGAGGGTTCAGCCTGGTCATGCTCCACGTGAAGCCCCTGGAACAGTGGCGATAGCATCACCTGGAACATGTTAGACATGCACATCCTTAGCCCCACCCCAGAACACAGAGTGATTCTTTTTTTTTTGTGGTGGGGGGTGGTGCTGGGGATCAAACCCAGGGCCTTGTGCTTGCAAGGCAAGAACTCTACCGACTGAGCTACCTCTCCAGCCCCCAGAGTGATTCTGATGTCTATTCAAGTTTGAAAATCAAAGATTTAGACTGACTAGGACAGCTTTTCAGGACCTTGCCCACACTCTGAGGAGGAAGCCTGTGACAAAGTAAAGTACCGAGACAAGATGGAAAGAGCTGCCCAATGGTAAGTGACTGGGAAGAGCAGCAGCAGAAGAGGAAACCGTAGCCCTGAACTGCACCTAAGGATGCAGTGGGGATAGCATCACCAAGAGGGAATGCTCAGAGGTGGGAGACAGCATCTCACTCTTCCCTTTCCTACACAGAGTAAGTGTGGCCTGAGAAAGAACCTTGCCCTTTTTGGCTTTACAGCCCTTAGCACAGAGCACAAATGTGTATTTCAATAAGAAAAAGTTTCTTCCCATTTTTTATATACATTATACTTATTTACTATAAGCCAATCATTTCCAGGAAATTTTATTTGCAGATATTTTCTCAAATATTCATTTAGTATAGTGACTACTATGGAAATCTGCTCTAATATCATTCAGTCTTCCAATTCAGGCAGGAGATCTGGGAATAAAAGAAGAGGCAGGAGAGAAGGATATGTCCTGGTCTAGCCAATGATTCTGAGGAGGGTGTTCCATGGCAAGAGGGCAGGAGAAGAACAATCCTGTGACACTCATCAGCTCACTTTTATTAGGGTGTGCTCCTTCCTCCTCCACCACAGTGGCCAGGTCCTTCTTGGACAAATTTCTGATGCATACACACACACTCCACCCCCGACCCTATATAGGAAGCTTCATGACCTACATCACAAAGAAAATGGGCATCAGAAGGAAGCACCTGAAACTTTCTTCAGCCCTGCCCTCAGTCTCACATGTACCAGTATTCATCTGGTCACATAAATCTAAACCTAATCTACCTGTGCTCAGGATGCTGAGTTCAAAGGCAGGAAAAGGCAAGAGAGATGCAGAATCAAACTACTTCTATAGAGAAATGTCTATGAGAATTGCTGCTCTGGGTAGGATTTATAGGTTTGATCAGATTAGGTCAAAAGATTAGCCATGGATATTAGTTACAACCTAACTAGGTGGCACAAAGATGATTAAAAGGGCCCAACTTGGATAATGAGCTACCAGTGCACATGAAAGCAGGAAATGAGCTCTATACTGCATTCAGTAACCAACTCCAAAAGAGAGACAGAATTCTCTGATTAGCTAAAAAAATTTTTTTCCACATTTTTTATGGTTAAAATATAAACAAACAAAACATAACAAAATGGTTGGTGAAGATGAAGAGCAACTGGAACTCTCATATTGCTTGTAGGAATACAAAATGGTATAACCACTTTGAAAAATAGTTGGCATTTTTATATAAAGTTAGACAAACTACATGATGCTACCAATTCCACTTCTAGGTACTGACCCAAGAGAAATGAAAATAAGCTTATAAAAAACTTGCATATACATATTTATAGCAACTTTATTCACGGCCATCCAAAACTGGAAATGACCCAAATGTCTTTCAACTAATGAATGGATAATTTATGGGAAACTAGAGACACCTAGTTGCAGGAAGGCCCCAAGTCGCAAGTCCAAGGCAAACATCTCTGACCCCCACAAGTCAGTCCCAGCATCAATCGTCTCTTCCCATTTTGATCAGAGTTTTAATTACCTTTCTGTTGGTATATACAGTCTTGATTGACTTTCAATTACGATTTTACAACTCTTAAAAACTGCAGAAAACTCAGCAATGCAAATGAATTTTGTCTGGCAGAGAACATGAATTTCTATAATGCAAAATTCTCAGGTAAGCCATTCTTAATATCTTAAGGGTTTCCTCATTGACTAATTAATTGTGTTTTTGCCTTTTGAAAGTTATACTCCATTGCATTAAATGAATAAAAGACATTTCCTGGTGCAGCCAATGAGAGATAAGTGAGTGCTGGGATTTTAGGAAGACTTTTTAAAGGAAACTGACCCACATGGAAGAAGCCCCAATTTGCTCTTCTTTTCTCCTTTTGGCAAGGAAAGTGGACATGCAGCCATGTCCTCTACCAAGGTGACCTTGTGTTAAAAAACCATGGCAAACTGATGGAATGAGTCCCAAACACATGTCCATAACCTCATCTCTGGAACATGTAGCTTCTTGATTTAGAAAGACCGTCTGTAGCTGTGATGAAGTTAGAGACCTGGAGATAAGGGAACCATCCTAGATTGTCCAGGTAGGCCCCCAATGCCATCACATGTATCATTATTAGAAAAAGGAGGGAAATCAGATTATGACACAGAGAAAAGGGGGCAAAGTGAAGACAAAGTAGAGAATGGGGTGATACTGCTACCAACCATAAATAAATGGAGCCACCAGAAACTAGAGAGGCAAGGAAAGGATTCTCCCCAGAGCCTCAAAAGGCAGGGACCCTGCTCACACTCAATTTTGGCTTCTGGTCTCCAGAACTGGGAGGGAACAGAGTTCAGGGTTCTGTTCTTTTAAGCCACTACATCTGTGATAACTTGCTACAACGCCCCCCCAAAACGAACATGGATGGTGAGTGTCAAGATGTGGGGTGGAGTCCCTGACAACTTGAAGTGACCAAGGACCTCTGCCTACCTCCAGGCTGTTGCTCTCTCTGAGCAACAAACATTCATCTTGTTTAAGCTACTATGTATTTGACTGTTCTTTACTTGAAACTAAACTTAATCCTAACACAGTAACATTAATTATGTTACTAACCTATTAATTATGGTACTAACCTCACCTTGCCTGAGTTGATCTGTCTTACTGGTTGGCCTATAATCCAAGCAAGGTTTACAATAAGAGCTAAAATAAGTGAACCCAAAATATTGATACAACTGTGCTGTATTTAGGGATAAAATTTCATCTCTGGTAGAATCAGAGAATATATTTAGTAGAGAATTTTTAACTCTTTCAAAATGTGGCATATAATTATAGCTGACAGAGTAGCCTGTGGTCCTAATTTTAAGTATGTAATTTTTAGCTTTAAGTGAAATTCATGTTAAATGATTTTAAATTAATTTATAAATATAGAATTATAAATTGAACTTAAAAGCATATGGAACAAAATGTTTTAAAATTTTAACTCTAATATGCTTAGAAGTAATTTGAAGTTCATTATCATATGTATACAGAATGTCTGTCTCAGACATCATAAGGCTCCTCCTAAAATGGTCTCTCCCTGGGGTAAAGTCAATCTCTTCCCTTCAGTGTTCAATGGAAGGAGCTCAAGATTATAACATCTAAAAAAGAAAAGTAAAGAGAGACAATGAAAAAGAAAAGTTTTCCCTTAGCTCCAGGTCCACCATTGTCCCTGCCTATCTTGCAGCTCCTAACAAGGTCCAAGGTCAACCATCATGTATTTCTGGTTCCTCAGCAAATTCTAGAGTCTTCTACATACTACTGAAGTCCTTTTGCCTCCACAGTGTGTACATTGCCAGTGCCCAGGCACTTGCCATCATCCTCCAATAGAATCATTCCTGTGTATCCCCAGCACTGGCACAGAGACAGGACTCTGGCCTAAGATACCATCTCTAAAGTCAGGATCTTATTGTATTTGTGTAGTCAGAGGTGTGTTGGGCCACTCATGAATGGCCCCTAGCAATCCCCAGGAGGGCCACAATAGGCCACACTGAAAGAAAGCAAGGGCAGAGTGCAGACTGGGCTTGTGAGCTCAGGGCACATGTTCCTCTCTGACCTTGTGATGAGCTCGCACTTGAAAATGCATGTTTTCCATTATCTGAAATGCCTCTTGCAAATATCAAGTGCAGCAGCAAAGTGATTCTTAGGGGCTTAGCTATTATCTCCTCAGAGTATGAACGGGACACACTGCACTCACAGATGCCATAGGTAACCTATGACATCACTGAGATTAGCCAAAGTGCCAGGGCCACAGCTCTTCTCCTTATGACGCACCTACTGTCCTTCCCCACAGAGACCCACACCCTATGACTTCTCCACAGTGGTGTTTTGCTTCCTATCAATGTTCTGGGTACAGGACAGAGGGAATGATTTTCACATTAAACAATTCTTAGAGAATTGTTATTGGTCAAACCAACTACAATTTTATCTTATCTCACTCTAAAAGCTGATTGTGATTAACATTAAGTTGAGAATTCCTGATTGCATGCTGATTTATTACAACAGAGGGGCTGTTTTTGTTTTTTGTTTTTTTCCTTTTTAGACCAACTGTAGCTGATCTGGCTTAGCACACGCCAACAGTCAACCACAGGCAATATTAAATCATCCCACCAATTCCCCTATCTCTGCTGGTGCTGAAGACATCCCCAGCGGACATCAACATTCCAGGGTACCCGACAGCCCTCAGGGCTCTCTCAGCCCTCCCCATGCTCCCACACATCATTGCACTGTGGCTCCTTTCCACATGGACTTAAGTATCTTAGGCACAAGAGCAAAAACATCTGAAAGCAACTGGGGGCAAAGAAACATGAGCTATTAAAATAACTCCCCAATCTATTTATTCCAAAGAAGAATGGCTCCCTAAGTTCAGAGTTTCAACCTGTTCTGTTTGTATACCTCAGCTATGAAATAATTTGAGTAATCAGGGAGAAAAATAGCTACCCAAAGGTATGTATTAGCAGTTAACATGCTGTGCTTGCCTAGCCTGTGCGAGACTCTGGGTTCTATCCCCAACATTCGCCCCTGCCCCCTCAAAAAGGTGGAGTTTTTTTTTTTTTTTTTTGCTCTGAAGTGCTTACTTTTTGTGTAAACCTGATAATGTTTAAAGAAAATCAGAGGTGCAGCCTCTCTCTTAAGACTCTGAAATAATTTTCTCTTAAGAAGTACCTTGGCTACTAGAATGTTACCAAATTAGGTGAGTCAGAACTCAGTGCAAATTGTTCCTAGACTATAACGTTTGCTCTTTACCACAAGGTGGCGCTGCTTCAATGCTAATTTCAGGCAAAAATCAAGAAGCACAGCCTTGCCAGGAATGTTCTTCACCATCAAGGTAACCATGCTTGCATTTCTTAGCAACATGAAGTTCAGAAATGCTTTCTCTCTGAGGTTTTAGGTAACACACATATGGCTAACAATCTGTCCTTAGGAATGAAACCTCAGAGGCAGCAATTTCCCGCCCCCATTTTAAGCCTGACAATAGAACAGACTGACTACTCAACCCCTGCAAAGGCTGACCTCAGCAACACTAAAGGGGGCACAAAGGCCTGAGTCCTGAATATCAAAGTGCAACCCTTTAAGTTCGTTGATGCTTAAATCCAGACCAACATCAAATGGGGAAGAGACCAATTTCAGATGCAGAAAAATCCCAAACAATTTATATAGATATTATACTTTTAAAAAAAAAAAATTTTTTTTAGTTGTAAATGAACACAATATTTTTTTATGTGTTTACTTTTATGTGGTGCTGAGGATCAAACCCAGTGCTTTACACATGTGAGGGAAGTGCTCTACCACTGAGCTACAGCCCCAGCTCTAGATATCCCACACTTAAGGATGTAGATTATAACTCCCCACCCCATGTGGCTGGCTCCACCTAGTGACTTCCTTCCTTAGTAGATGGAGACGGGGAGGGAAGGAAAAAAGAGTAACTTTACCATGGATAAACCTGGTAATCACTATGGTGGCCAGGGGATCAAAATTAAAACCAACAATAGCAAGTCCCACTGCTAGTACATGCCATTAACATGCAAAGAGCACTTCACCTCTGTGGTTTGCTCCCAGAAGTCCCCAAATCCAGTCTAATCATTCCAATAGAGGGTCATCCTATAAAATAGCAGACCAGTATTCCTCAAAGCTGTCAAGGTCATCAGAATATCAGAATGAGGAAAGTGTGAGAAACTGTCACAGCCAAGATGAGTTTACAGAGACATGACAACTAAATGTAACGTGGTGGTGTAGATGGGATGCTGGAACAGAAAAAGGACATTAGAGAAAAACTAGAAAGATGAATAAAGTATAGATTTTAGTAGGCATCAATACTGGTTCATTAATTGAGTCAAATATATCATACAAATGTTTATTAATAACAGGGGAAACTGAGCATGGAATATGGAAACTCTGTATTATTCTTAATGACCTCTCTATAAATGTAAAACTACTTGAAAATAAAAAGTTTTTCAAAACTCAAAAGTTCACCCAAGACTTAAACGGTAACCAAGAGGTGCCCTCACATGCAGAAAAATGCCTTTGCCTTTCATACTGAGTATTTAGATTGTGTTCCTGATAGCTCCTTGATATTCATCCTAGAAGAGGCAGGTGAAGCAGAGAAGCACTGTTCCACTGAAGGTCACATGAAGGACCATGCTGAGCTTGATGGCTTCTGTACCATCCATCATGGTTCTGGGTGGAGATGACCGAGGCTTTGGAGTAAGAGCAAGGTTCAAATCCCAGCCAGAGGTTTACAACTTGTGCAACTTCCAGGAAAGTTATCTAATCTCTTGGGTTCTCCGCCAACTATAGAGGGGTTGATACCTAAGCCATGGACCAGAAATATTTATAATGTTGTTGAGCACATGGTAACTACTGAATAAATGCTATGGCCTAGGGGCTACATAAGACTACTGCATGTTTTTAATAAATAAAACATACTGGAATGCAGCCCTGTTATCCATTTACGTATTGTCTATGGTTGCTCTGTGCCACAATGACAGAGTTAAATAGTCACAGAGACCTAAAGACCTAACATATTTACTTATCTGGTCCTTAACAGAAAAGGTTTGCTAACTCTGATTAAAGGTCATTACCACACTTCCAAAAGCTAACAGGCACTTTTTATTCCTTATCATATTTGACCTTCACAGCCTCAGTCTTAGAGTCTATTGAAATGCTTCCCCTCCCAGGCCAGCCATCAGAGCTGGGGCTCTGCACTACCAACTCCCTGGTGCTTTTCACAAACAACGCTGGGAACACCCAGAGTTCCACGCAGGAGAGGTTAAACTAGTCCCCGCTGCAGTAAATCACACCAGTCCCTACATTTGTGGTACAATAGAAAGAGTATCACTCGGGACCAACTGGGATTGATTGTTTCACCTTTCAGACCCTCAAGAGTTCTTACCAAAAACACAGGAATACTGCCTACCTTGAAAATGCCATAAAAATTAAATCAGGAGTGAGGAAATGTAAAGCCATGAGGCACAACAATTTTCTTCTGAATCTGGATTCATCCAGAAAACCAAGCTAGAGCCCGCAGCAACCTTCCCAACTGGCATGCAAAGGATGAGCCAAGGATCTGCCAAGGTACAGATCCCCTGAGCTCTGGGCTGTGGGGCAGAGTTGGCAGCAGTGCCCCAGTCGACTGTTTATTTGTCCCAATTGCTACACAAATATTTCCTGTGCATTAAAAATTATATAAAAAGTCCTTGTTCTGAGCAAGTCCTTGCCTTGCATTTTTCATCCTTCCCCAATTATGTACAAATACATCATCACAACCTATAATTTCTTTTTCCTAAAACTTTGGTGAAGTTTTCCTAAAACTTTGACCCCCCTCCCCCCACTTCACTTCGCTATCCTCTGCACTGCAGGGAGGTAAGCCACTGTACTTCATTTGAATCCTCATAAGAGTCCTAGTCTCCTCAACTCCAAGATGGCCAGCAGGAAATAGTAGATGTCTTAAAACCCAAACCTATTTCATGCCTCTGCTTCTAAAGAGCCAAAGAACATTACTGCCAAATAAATAAATAAACCCTTCCTGGCTCCAAATGCATTTCCATCCTCACCACTGATGCTCTTGACCCCACGAGACCACCGATGGCCAGCTATCGTGGCCCACTAACTCACATCTCTGGACTTCAGGTGGAACTGTTCTTTTACTACAGGAAAGTCTTCCCACCTAACTGGACCCCTGGAAGCTTCTGTTTGCTATGGAGCAACTCGGTTAAGAACCCCCCTGGCATCTCACACATAGGAACCTTCCCAGCCTCCACCAGGAGATTCCCGATCTTCTTCAGGAGGTCATGACACTTCCTAGAGACTTAGGTGTCTTTACCCTCATCATGTCTCTCACTAAACTGGGAGGTTTCTAGAGCTTAGGGTCAAGTATTTATTTACCTTTATATTCACCTCATCTCTGGCCTAGAACTCAATGCATGGCTGATGCTCAGTAAACCCACATCAAACAAATGTTTATGAAACCTCATGACATCATGGACTGAAAAAAGATTTGAGTAACTCAGAGTGTCTCTAAGGCCATTTGGAAAAATAAACATCACCACCCCTCCTGTGTCCTCTCAGGATGAAAGGGATCTTGGGACAGTCGCCAGTCAATTTGGCTGCCAAGAAGTCTGGGGAGCTGAGGAGAAAAGGCTCTTCAGAGCATTAAAAAGGCACAGAAACTAAGAATCCCCCGTCAAAGGGAAGAAACAGGGACGTCAACCTTAAAAGTAACAAAGGATGTTGGTGCACAAATAAAGATGCGATTCTTTTGAGCAATCTGCTAGATGTTTCTTTCTTATTTCAGGGAAAACATGAGGGTCTCAACTGATCTCCCCGCCGCCTTGTATCACAGAGAAATCTATAGGCAACAGATCCATACATTAAGGTGACTCACAGATTTCAGGCTATAGGTTAAGATTTTTTTGTTTCTTCCTCAAAAGAACCTGTTACTTTTCAATTGCTCGGTAAGACACCACAAACTTAAAGAAAGTATAGAGAAAAACCTAAAATCTAGTTAATTAAGTTCTCAGAAACTGCAAAGTGAGTATTTTCCTTGAGGCAGCCTACCCATATAATTTCTCCCTGGCTGAGAACCTTACAGGTGACAGGTGGCCATCATGAGGCATCTTTTTACAGGTAGAACAAGTCTGCCTCAGGACAATGTTGGGTGGCTGTCCTACCCAAAACCCCAAAATCTTGGTATTAGCTAGTTTTCTCATGAACTACTTTTCACATTGCTCAAAAAACTTGGTAACTTGTGTTCTCAGTGGTTGATCTTTACACTTTGAATTAAAACTATAATAGGAACAAGAATAAATTTGGCTGGAAGCAACACACACACTATAGGAAATGAAGAGCAATAGAGCATCTGGGGAGACTCTTGCCATCGAAGCTGCAGATGGGTCAGCTCGTTCATGAAGTCATGCCCAGAATTTATAAACCCAAAGCCAAATATCAACAGTTTGGCTTGCACAGTTCCATCGATATTTACAAACCCAAATCCAAACATTAGCAATTAAGATGTTTAAAGTTCCTACATTTAAACAGTGGTGCTTTCTCTGCCCTCCAGGTCAGAGAAATAGACTAAAATCAGAAGACAATAATGCATGAGGCCAATAAAGGGCAGAAGGGGCAATTTATCAGAAGTTAGGCCCAGTTTAGTGTGACGTGGTGGCACTAGCAGTTTTTCTCCAGCATGTACTAGGAGTCAACGCACTTTATAAACTGGACCTGTAATCCTCTCAAAGACCTACATGGTAGATAATTCTGACTTTCAGGTGGGGAAATCAAGGATCAGGATAGTCTAGTAACTTCCAAAGACAGAGCTATCAAGAACAGGAGCTTAGAATTTGAACTTAGGTCTGTCTTTCTGAATACTACATAGTCTGGGTAGAATTTTTAAATGAAAGTACTAAGAGAAAAGGGGGCACGCTGAAGTTCAAATTCACTTAATGCCAATAAGATTTGCTTAAATTTCACAGCCACCTTTAATAATAAGTCACTTACTCTGAGAATTTCTTGCAAGCATATGTCCAAATGTTAATGTATATATGAGAGCATATATATTCATTTGAATCTCAACACACACATCTGGCTCTAATAAAAACCGTAACTGAAAAAAATGTTGTCAATTATAGTAAAATGTTTCCAATAAAGAAAATCCCTATCGAATTTTTACTATAGAGCTTGGGGTGCACAATTGTTTTCTGATTGACACAAGGGAAGAGTCACAGCATATGATATATTTTCCTGTGATTATCAAAAATCCTTAGTATTCCAGGGCTATATCCAGAGTTTCTGTGAAACATTAAACTGCCCAAAACAGATGTGTCCATAGTACTTGCTGTTTTTCAAACACCTCCTTCCAGCATCATGGTGGGGTTATAACTGGGCATATAGACCTTCCTTGAAGCCCACTATCCCTTTTCCACAGGAGGAAAAGTGGCAGGCTGTGGCAATCTCATCCGCTGATCCCTTGCCAGTCTTTACCCACACAGGCCCCTCATGTGATGGGATTCTGGTGTACAGGTATGTACTTCTGGTACCATGTAGCCCTACATATAAGCTGCCTACTTCATCCAGGGCTCATTCAAGTAAACGACAATCTGTTTCAATGGCAGAAAAATACCAGCTGCTCCATCCAGAAACAGCGTGTCTATGCATGGCTTTTAGAGCTATGTAAGGGCCGTTCAAGGGCTATCTGACACAAAGGCTTCGGTTGAAGTCTGGACTTTATGGCTGACCTGCATAAGGAACACCTGTGTCTCTGCTCTCAGTGCACAGCTCTGACCACCACATAAGTGCTCAACTTCCACTGCAGTGTTGTTCTCACAGTTCGGTGAGCAAAGCTGGGCCACTCTGGAGCATTTACTCTCCGTCAGCTTCATGAGTCCCGGTCTTTCATTTTGATAGAAGAGCACACAAGGGCTGCTCAATTCACCGAGGCAAGGTACACTGGGCATCCTAGCTTTGTGCTTTACCTCCACTTCTCTTTTCTTTCAAGAACCACTGCTTCCGTGGACCTTTCCACTCGCATCTCCAGTTCTGAGGGGTGGTTTCCTTCACAGGGCAATTATTCATACATAACATTTTAATCGCTTCATGCCAATCATGTGCAAACCAAAAGAAGATGAATAACCAAGTAGTTGGTGGCAGAGCTGGAGGTGGAACCTGCTGCGCTATGCTGCTTTCATGTCCTATTCACAGGGAACAAAGGCTCGCAGGGAGGAATTGCTGCACACGATGATGACACATGCTTGCCAGAAAACGCAGATCTGAGGATGGAATCCCATTGGAGGATAAAGAATTAAGGAGGCCAATAGTGTGGGAATCCATCAAGTTAGATGAAGGAAGCTGAAGACAGGCTCTAAGGCAGATGGTTAGAAGGAAACTGCAACCACCACAACTAGAAGCTCTAGAGCCTCCATCTCATTTAAGCTTTGCTTGCCCTATGCTGTAGTCAGTCCAGGATGCTATAGCAAAAATACCATGCAATGGGTGGCTTACACAATTTGTCTCTCAGTTTGTGGGTTAAGAAGTCCAAGTTCAAGGCTCTGGCCTATCCAGTGTCTGGAGATAGCATTTTCCTGATGTATCTTAATATGCCTAAGCAAAACCAGCTCTAGTCTCTTTCTCTATCTATGATAGGGCAGTAATCCTATCACGAGGTCTCTGCCCTCATGAACTCACCTAAATCTAATTACCTCCAAAAGCCACACCTCCTAATGCCAGGCATTGGGGGATTAAGATTTCAACACAGAAATTTTGGGGTAATGAACAAGTCAGGTGCATAAATCCCCCTAATAGAAGCACATACCCATCTTCCAGATGAGGAAACATAATCTGTGCTAGCACACCAAGCTGGGAGGTGGATATAATTCCAACCTGCCCATCATGGTCAGAGAGAGAGACTGCACCTTTCACGACCTTCCCTCTCAGGGAAAACCAGGGTCTCCGAAGTTCCTGGCTTAGGGTGAAGAATTTATTCTCCCTGGCTCTTCAAAAGGTGGAACTCATTTAGGGATTTTTCTTTAGTCAGGGTGCACTTTGTCAGTGGGGAGCAAACCATTCCTTATCATCTGATATACTGTCCTCTTTAGATCTTCTTATGTAAGTGCTTCTTATGGAAGCACTGATCACCTGGTCATCACTGACAGTGTAACATATCTACTGTAATGTAAATAGCGCTGTGTAAAGTGTTTTGGTAATCTGTTACAATTTAATGGCAAGCATCAAAACAGCCTCCATTTGTATGTAGATTTTATACCAAAAAATGCAAAACACATTTTATATTTTCCATTGACAACTCCCAGGAAAATGTAAAATTTTGCTTTATACTCTTTCCTCTACATGTGTTAGGCATAAAATAGTTTTAGATCAACTTTCTGTGAGCTTAGTAAAATGGAGGAAAACCATGTTATGTTTCTAAGGAAAACATGAACATATGTACACGTGGATATGTTCATCCTGTTGCTGGGTTTTATAAATCATTGCTCATACAGCCTGTACATACGAGTGTGGGGGTTAGTGGAAAGGTATGTGTGCTTATTTCTTAGTCTGGTTGTAGGCTCCTTAGAGGTGTACCTTATCATGTTTTCTGTCACTGTACTTTCTTCATCTTAAAGACCATTATCATTCTTTGGTATGCATTGTAACATCTGGTTTTATATTAAAATATGGCCTTTTCCCTTTCTGATTAAAAAGACTACCTTTGTGTTTTGTAAAAGTGAGTCATTCCTAAATATAAAGATATCATGAATGTTGGCACCATTTCGTGTTAACTACAACAGCCTCTTATGAAAGCAAAATATTTGGAAAAAAATTAAAAAAAAAAAAAAAAAAAAGGTGGAACTCAAAACCTGTGACCACCAAGTAAGACTTTGCTGGTGAAGGCGGGGATGAGAAAAATCACATTTCCTGGGAAGAGTGTTTCCTAAATTACATATCACAGAATCCTCATTCAGAGAAAGCGTGCCATGAGTGGCCCTGCTTGCCACTTCAGATAAACCCCTTACCCAGGCAAGGAAGGTGCCCTGGTTTCTGCACTCAAAGTCCTAATCAGGAAGACTCTGGTAAGGTGCTCTAGTTCTTACCACTCTCCTTCTAGAAGTCACCCTTCTATGGCTTTGCACGTTCTTGCCCCTCTGCCTGGAACATAGCCAGCCCTTCTTGCTCACTCTCTCATACAACCAAGAGTTTCACAACAAATTTGAGGATTCCTGCTAGAACATTAGTCTTTTCTTTCTGCCTGTTTCTGTGTTACACTGATGTTCATTAATGTTAGATACAGGTATAATGGCCTCCATGAATCAGAAATGATCAAAAAGAGATTCCCAGCACGGCCCTGCCCCCATCTATTTCCTCTGAGGGAAAACATTCATTTCTGAGCATGGCCCTGGGTTTGATCCAGCTGCCATCTGACACCACCACAGGGTGCAGCTGACACTGCTGTAAATTGTGACTGGATAAAATCTCCAGTCATCATTAACTGCAGGCAGCAGAAAATAGGCAGCAAAACCAAGAAAAGCCTAAGAAAACGAGAGTGTGGCACAAGCAGAGGAGAGAAGGATGAGAAGCTGCCAACAAACCCAGCTTAAAACACATTCAGCTTTGCTCACTGCCTGATGACAGCAAAGCTCTGAGAGGGAAGCTGGACCTTAATTATAAAACACCCAGTCTCTCCAGGTATGGAGAAAGGCACGTTCCTAGCTTTATGAACATAAGGCACCATCAAATCTAAATTGCTTACATAGCCATTAGTATTTTCAACTGATCACAAGGAGCTGACGAGTGCAGAATACTGAAGTCCTGCTCATGCTAACAGTTATGTGCCTATGCCCCATCGGCAGGATAAAGGAAGTGATGGGATCCTGAAGGAATGACTGGATCCTGTTTTCAGGGCTCCTGAGGGGAAACCGACAAGATCCAAAGACTGGACCCCTGTTCTTAAGCATCCTGCACATGGAATGTCAAGGCAAAGAAAGGTAAGACAAGGCTATGCAGAGGGAAGAAAAAACAGTGCTACAGATATTGGAGCAAGAAGAGGTCATTTCTCACACAGGGAAAAGGAGAAACCATAAAAGAAGGCTGGATGAAACGAGGTGGAGGCCACATCTCAGATCAGTTCTGAGCAGAAAATTCTGACCTGGGGCATAAGGAAGAGAATGAGCGAAGGTGGGAGCATAGCAACGAGGCTGGTTTAGGGCTCAGCAATGATGTCAATCAAAGATTGTACAATGGGAAAAGAAGAGTTTTTTCAATAAATGGATCTAGTATAACTGGTATCCAACTGTAAAATAATAAATGTAAGAGCTAAAATTATAGAACTCTATAGAAAATGTGGGCATTTATTTTTGTGACACTGGATTAGACAATGGTCTTAGATGTAACGTCATAAGGACACAGACAAAATAATGAAAAATTGGACTATATAACAAGTATAGACTTGGGTACTTGAAATGATGCTATCGAGAAAGTGGAAAAAGAATCCACAGAATGGAAAAAAATATTTGCAAATCATATATCTGATTAGGAACTTATATTCAGAATATAAAAACTTAAAATTTAATAAAACTGTATTAGAATGGCTATAATAAAAAGGCAATAAGTGTTGAAAAGGATTCAGAAAAATTAGAAACCTCATACTTGTCTGGTGGAAATGTGAAGTGGTGCATTAATTTAAGAAAATAATTTGGCAGCACCTTAAGAGGTAAAACACTAAATACAGAGTTACCATATGACCCACTGCTTCCATTATTAGGGATGTGCCCAAGAACAAATGGAAACATGTCCATATAAAAATACATATACAAATGTTCCAGAGCCAAAACCAAATAATCTGATTGTCTATCCACTGAAGAATGGGAAAAATATTATAAATACATACAATAAAATGTTATTTGGTGATGAAACAGAATGAAGTACTGATTCATACTACAACATGGATGAACCTGGAAAACATGCTCGATAAAAAAAGCCACTCACAAAAGAACACACAGTGTGTTTCTACTTACAGGAAATACCTGGAATAGGCAAATCCAGAGACAGAAAAGTAGCAGCTTAGGACTTAGGGGTTGGGAAATGAAGGTTAGTGAGGAATGTAGAAATGTTTTCTAATGAGTACAGGCTTGTTTGTTTGTTTGTTTGTTGGGGGGGGCGGTAAAAGTGTTTCAAAATTAGACTATGACAATAGTTGCATACCCCTGTAAAAATGCTAAAAATCATTGAACTATAAACTTTAAATAGATGATTTATGAGGTATGTAAATCATATTCCAATAAAGCTGTTTTTTAAAAATTCAGTGGGATAAATCACAATGGAAAAATATATAAATTTAACTTCAGAAAATGAAAAACTTCTGTGAGTCATAAAACACTGTAACCTAATTAGGTGGGAAATAATGAAACAGGAAATTTTTTTTGTAACAAACTTGACCAATGGTTTTAAAACAAATGTCAACAAAGCTATGATAATTCAGTAAGAAACATAGAGAATGTTAGCCAAATAAGTTTCAACCCAGCAATTTTACTTTTATAGTCTATTTGATAAAAAGAATCACATGCCTATAGACATTAACACAGAAGAATGAATGTTCTTTCATTGTTTTTTAGTGGAAAACTGGGAGCCTCTTATTTGTCCAATGCTAGGGAGAACTGGAAAATGAACAAAATTGCAAGAAAAACATTAAAAGTGTTTTGGGGGGTAAAGGAGGTATCAAGATTTATTGAATCATTTCATGCATGGATGCACCCATTTTTAAAGAGACAGGGTCTCACATATATTGTCCAGGCTGGTCTTGAACTCCTGGGCTCAAGTAATCCACTTAAGAAGCTGGGATTACAAACATGAACCAGCTCACATAGCAAGTCTGTCTGTTTTTGTAATGTATTTTCCTCCTCAAATATTATTTCTAAAATAAAATATATATATATATATATATATTTATATACTTATAACCCTCATTGAGGGGCAATTATATGAGCAATAACATTCTTTATCAGTGGTTTTTAAACTTGCTATATATTAGAATCTGCGGATTCCAGGATACGAACTGTGTATGCAAGTGAAGCAGGACTCATTGGCAGGGGAATATTGGGCTCATGTTCCTCAGGTTCAAAGTAGAACACACACACACACACACACACACACACACAGATTCTATGTGTAAACAATCATTTTGAAAAGAACAACAGAAAATGCTGTGTCACTTTCACAGCTGGGCACCAGGACTATCATGCAAGCTTCCAGCAGGAAACAAAGAATGTCCTATTCACCTGCAAGGAGGAGCTCTTCTTGCTGAAGTCAGATCCTAATTACAGTCCCAGCCAATCAGAAGTGAAAGGGGCACTAGAACTAGATGGTTGTGCAAGGAGAAGAGGAGCTGTGCACTTCCTGCATCATTCTCCACACCCAGAAGCAACCTCTCAGATGCATGTGCACCACCTTCAGCCTAGAGTCTCCTGTGTGCATGAAACCAGAACACAAACTCTTGTGGTTTACAGCACACCTGTCCACCACAAATGGTGCAGACTGAACACAGAACATGCTAGGGACAGAGAGGAAGACCAAGCTCTACTGATAACTTGCACAAATTTTGGGCAAGTTCCATAATGACAGTAAAGTTTCTGTTTCTACATCTGCAAAGAGGCCAGGACCAGAAGTGTTCCAGGGGTCTTCCAAGTCCAACAGGCCTAGATCCACTGTGATCTCTGTGAGCCTCAACAACCTTCAGAGACTGCAGATATGGATACAACTGGAAGCCAGCTGAGTATATTTTCTGACCATAAACTTGATCTGACTCAGCTGTGATAATGCCCCTGACACAGTATCCTGTAAAGAGAGAAAATGTAAATTGTCTGAGAAATGCAGACAGAACAGGAAGTTCAAAAGAGGGGGGATACAGAATGACCTCTCAGCCTCTTAAAATCCCTAGTAGTCCACAGCGAGGCCTGACAAAGCACCATCCATTTTAGACAGTTCCCAGAAGATGTTATCTTTAAAAAAAAAAAAAAAAAAAAAAGATCTTAAAGAATGCTGGAGAGAATGTGAAATCAATACAGCCTTTCGGGAAAGCAACTGGGCAATATGTACCAAGATTCTCCACAAATGCAAACTGTTTTGTTCAATAATTCCACTGCTGGGAACCTGCCACTCTTAAAGAGGCATCAGAGATGGGTGAAAAAAATATTGGACAAAAATATTCCTATCAGGAGTTCTGGAGACAGGTTGCACAAGAATGTGAATGGACTTACTATTAAACTGTATGCTTAAGCAATGGTTAAGATGATAAATCTTACAGGTATTTGCTCACAATTTGAAATAAAAAAATTCACACCAGAAATTTAATAGTAAAGACATTAACACCTTGGTTCATGCTGCAATTTTTAAAAAATGAAAAATAAAGTAAACATCCAACAATTGGAAATCAATTATAGAAAACTGAAACCACACACAATACATATCAAGTTGTTCAAGCAAACTGGAAATTCATCATGAAACAATATGAAGGGAAAAAATGTATAGCATAAAACCCTTATATCATGTGTTCTCAGGTTTAGGTGGAAGTTTAAAATAAAGACTAGAAAAAATAATATCAAAATGCTGGCAGTAGTTCTCAATAATGAGATTTCCAAATTTTCTCCAAGAAGTATTCTTGCAGGGTGCAGGGAAACAGCACCTTGGCAGACGTTAACTCATTGTCCAAGAATCAAGCAGGATGACTTCCACCTCACAGCCTGTCAGTGTTCAGGTTTTCCCCTTAAAGAAACAGCAAGAGGGGTTTTCAAAACTGCCACATGGAATGTGTCAACTGTGAGATGGAAATGGAACCGAGCTGGGCAGAAGTAGAAATGGCAGCACACTCCCCAGTCTCCCCACACAAGCCAGTACAGTACAAGCAGAAGAGCAATGTAGTGTTAGGGTCACTTATTGGAGATACTTGAGATACAAAGTGTTTTGGATTTGGGAATATTTGCATATACATAATGAGATATGGGTGTGTGACCCAAGTTTAACACAAAATTTATTTGTTACATATATGTCTTACACACATAGCCTAAAGGTAATTTTATACAATATTCTTGGCATGCCTGCATTTTGACTGTGACCTGTTTTCCAATTGACAAGGTATGTATGTGCTCAAAAAGTTCAGAATTTTGGAGCATTTCAGATTTCCAGATTATGGAGGCTCCACCCATATCCCCATTATCTGTTGTTACCTACAGTATTTCAAAAGGCTGGTTCTCATTCATGCCTGACCCTTTTGATTATTTCATAACGGGCTAAAGTGATCTGGGAAAAGGAATGCAAATGTGAAATAACTAATGATATTACAAATAAATAAACCACAGTAAATGGGCTTTACTCTTCCCTGAAAGACAAAAGGATACATTACAAATATTGATTAGCTCTTAATCCAAAAAGGATTACAGCAGCCACAGAACTATTTTCGTGGATGCTGGTCCTTCTTTTCATTACCGGGAAATGGATTTTCCATTTAGAAAAACAAAAATTTTAAAACAATACTCAGAAAATGAATTTTCTAACTAGCAGTGGAAAAAATATAAATAGAGGAAGGGAGCAGAAAGGTTAAAAAAAAACAAAAACTCAATATAAAGTGGAAGGTGAGACCTTCCATCATGTAAAATGTAAAATGCAGGGCCACATTAATATAAAATCCAGAGGCTAATCACCAATTATATTAATACAAATTTTTATTAATACAGGTTGTGTGATTCAAAGTGCCTTATTTACAGGAGTTTATAGCTTTTGACCCTTGCTAGAATAGAATAATAGTTCCAGTCTCTGACAGTTTCTTGATTAGCATCAATTAGTGAAGAGTTTCTATCCAAACAAGCAAGACAGGTTAGGTTTTGTTAAAAAAATTAAAAAATAAAAAAAAACAAGAAACTACAACAAGAAAATTCTTCTTAAACAAGAAAGGGGTCTAATCTTACAAATCAGAATAAAAGTGATCAAGGTAAACTCAGAGCTGGGTCTGAGCACAGCCCACTGGAGAGGAGGGGTAAGACACAGGAGCGGGCGTGGTTCAGTCCCTTCTGGGAGCTACAGACACACAGTACTTACTGTATCATTAGGAGTAACAGTGCAAGTTTCTAAAATACATGCATATTTTTAAACCCAGTGCACATTCACAGCCATATGTCAATACAATTTTTTTTTTTTTTTTTTAAACAGGCAGGTAGAACATTAGGGCTGCAGGTATTTTCCCAACAGTATGGCTTAATCAAAAATCTGTGCATTAGACACTGTGGGGAAAAAATGCTGTTTATCATTTAATGTATTCTGAGTCACTTCCATTTTTAAGCAAGTGTCTCTGACCTTAACTTTTCAAATTAAAATTACCAAGATAATGAAGCCAAATCACCACTGTGAGACACTAATTTGCTACACAAATTTGAGCAGCACACAAGAGCTGCTCTGTTAGAGACATACCTGTTTATTTCATTTGGATCAAAAACATTTATTATGGAGAATATTTTCTACAATCCATTAAAAGGTTGAATGATGCAGAATTACTATTCCCTTCTATTCATAAGGCCAAGCAAAGAATTTAGCAAAAACAAATTTCATTATGTGGAAGGGAAAAACTTGAGGATGATTTCTCAAAGCTGAAAATATCTAATATTGGTCCAGGCACATAAGGAGACACGTCTCATCAGGATTACTCTGGCCGCAGCCCAGAGCCCCCATGAAACCGTTCTGGATGGCCAAGCCATACCTTGCTATCAAAAGTCCCACTAAAACAGAACTGAATTTGTTATTAATAATAAAATTACATCTGAAGTACAGTATTCCCTGGAGTCTCTTAGATATTCCTTAGTCCTATGGCTCAAGCAACATCTATTCATTCACAGTAGCACAGACAATAAGAGGGAACATGGTCCAAAATATTAAATCTCTGTGCTTGGCATTACCTTCATCTGCGGTCCCTTAAGGATACAGATGAGTTCAGAATCATCTCTATTTTACATGCATAATAAGGTATACTGAGATAAGACATCCTGCGTGTCCTCAAGCATCAGATAAACAAAGCACATACCGTTAAAGAAAAAATCATTCAATAATACTTGTAAAAGCACAGAAAGACATACTTCATTCAGGTGTGGGTTTGGGGACCACTTGCAGAGGCATCTTGCAGTTGAGGAGAGAGACTGAGCTCAACTCTGAGTACAGCATTGCTTAGTGGGAATTCACAGACAAGGAGCAGGGTGCAGGCCGCGCATGGAATGTCACAAACATTAGGAGTAAGTGGGAGATTTTCGCTCAACTGACCTAACAGGATCCATGCTAAAGACTGGCCAGGGTGATTAGGCATCAACTGTGGAATGGTGCAGGGTGAGGAAGCTGATCAGACTGGGGGTAAGTCTTCAGTTTGCTAAACTGACTTGGCAGGTTTCTTTGCTAAAACTGGATTTTACAATAGAATGCATAGATGAGCCTGGGAGAAGGTTCAGAAGCCTGAATAAAGTTTGGCAAAACAAAGAAGTTGTATCAATACACACACTAACTCAGAGAAAAAGAACAAATAACTTAGTAGGTCAAAAGGCAAAGGTTAGATGCTGTACGTAATTTTTAGAAAGAAGAATAAATCTGACCAGAATAACCTAGTGAGAGAGGTAGTGTGGGAACTAAGATTTGAAGGAAGAGAAGACATCTGACATAGAGATAGAGCAGTGGGGCGGGCAGAGAGGGAAGCAAGGACATTTCAGGAATTTCCCCAAATACTGATAAACAGGTCAAATTCCTTGGCACAGGAAATCACTTCATACCAAAAAGGTTTCCAAGTTCCAGCTAAATGACTGGACTGTAAACAATGCTGAACAAAATAAGAAAATTCTAGAACAATAAAAGATTTTTGGACACTCACCAAATTCAGAGCACCATTTCTAACATTCAAACCCTTGAGGTTTGCCCTCCTAATCAAATATCCACCAAGAAATTCAGAAATAACGCATATGTCATCTCGAGTAATACAAATATTTGGAAAACCAGAAAAACAGATACTAATTAATTTTAGAGACCCAGGGCACATTTTAGATGAATTCTGAATATGTTTAACTGAGAAGAATCTTGGTGCTTGTGCAGCATCAGCAAGGCCCCAAATTATCTTGCCTTTTGTAAACAAATACTCAGCAAATTCGAAAATATCAAAGAACTGTTATGGTTCCAATATAAGCATCTGGGAAAGGCTCTCCTCACATTTGAATTATAATCCCTCAAAGTTAAATAATACTTGTGTTTTGGGGGAACTGGAGGTAATGTTCAGTGAAAGAAATTGATAATGGTGAGGGAAGCCAAAATACTTTATATAAGTAATTCATAAGTCCCTTGCCCCGGCCCCTTTACAAGTCTGAATTTTTACAAGCAATTAAATTTTATATCTGTTCCAATGTGGGCTGACATAATCAAGTAAAACATATCAGTATATAAGGCTTGGTAGCAATAAAGAGGCTTGTCCTATGACACTTGCCTACCTCTGTAACCTCCAAATGTACCATACAGTCTACAATGCTCCTTAATTCAGTAGCAAGAAACCAACAGAACCTGTGGCTAACATAGAAACTGATCTTGAATCGTTTAAAAGTCTAGCCTGGAAGTTCAAACAGTTAACATGGGGGTTGATAAAGAGATAAATCTACTAAAACCATACTTTAAAAAAAGGGTAGAAGGGGTTCCCCTCTTCTGAAAGTTACTGTAACAAAGAAAAAACATTCTCCCAGAAGATTTCCTGCAGGTACTCAGTGTGCTTGACTTTGATCCCAGGTTATTACTTATACAACTCAAGACAGCTTGTTTGGATGCCATTCTATTGCTTGTTTACCTGGGGATTTTTTGTTTGATCTTGATTGCACCAAGTGAGACTGTCGAGGCAGCAAGGGTGATGAAGGCAGAGACATTGAGACACCTTTGGCCAAGCTCACCCGATAGGTGTCCTCTGCTATGCTCACAGGGGCGTCAACACCATGTCCAGGGGGCAAGACTGGAGAAGTCTCTTGACTGAAGTCACCTCCTGGAGTGGAGAGATAATACCTTAGGTTACACCGTCCATTACAAGTTGACATGAATTTAATTCCCAAGAACTACATTCTTAAAATATAATTGCCATATAACATACATCTTGACTTTATTTTTTTAGTTGTACATGGACAAAATACCTTTATTTTTATTTATGTGATGCTGAGGATCAAACCCAGTGCCCCACACATGCGAGGCAAGCGCTTTACCACTGATCCATAGTCCAGCCCTTGACTTTCTTTTACATGACTTTCCCTTACCACTCTTAAAACTTTTTGCCCTCCGAGAGATAATGTAACCTTTACCACTCAAGCATCAAGGAACTCTGCCCCGATCCCTTTCTATACTACCTAACTAGTCTGGTTGCTTCCTGACAATGGGTCCAGCAAGTCATGGATCTGAGATTAGATGTAGAATGAAGGATCCACAAAAAGTTTTGATGTCAGCTAAGAAAAGGGAAGGGGTGACTGGCCTTACGTGAGTATCTCAAGAACAGATTCCAAAGCCAAGAGCTGCTCCCAGGCCTCCTGTGCTCCTTTCCAATAAAGAAAGTCCAAGGAAGGTCTGGACTGTTTCCACATTCCTTCCAGCACCACCCCTCTGCTCTCCCATCCCATCTACGCCACATGCCCCCAAACCCAGGGTCTGTCTCCTCCTAAACCTCAACCAGACCCCACCCATCACAGGACTAGAACCATGGCTCACATACTGGGCAGGTTTCCTTGATTCTCAACCCCTAAATGAATTTGGGGACAAACAAGGTTATTATAATGTAATTAAGATTCTAGTGCAGGCAGATCCTCTAAAAATAGAGAGAATGCAATTACAATGCAGGAAACATACAAAGAAGAGGGTATCTTGGCAGGAACCATTCTCTCTCTCAAAAAAAAAAAAAAAAAAAATATATATATATATAGACAGTCATAGAGTACTCAGATACCATGCTGCCCTCTTACTACTGCTGCTGCTTCATCTGACACATTTTCACTTAATCTGTACTGAGAAGCACCCACCTGAGGAAGTGCAGGAAGAGAAGGCAAATCACTACCCTGCAGATTAAAAAGCATCTTCAAGCTCTAAAGTATAGGTAGTAGAATCAGAAAGATACATGAAGTTTCCCACAAGCAAAACTGGTCTTTCTGCCAAATGCTACCCAACTGGTCCTCGCCATGCCTCCTGACTCTGAAAAGAAATCAAGATTTGAAAAAAGGGAAAATGAAAGTTGTCTACCCAGGTGAACTCAATTTTTTCAGATCTTTGTGCATAAGGCTTAAAAAGGGATGTGACCAAACCTATCGAGTTTCAAATGTCATCACTGTGCCTTTATTTTCATGTTAGGAACCATGGGGAAGGAAAGTCACTCCATCACTGACCAGAGACACTTACAAAGGCAACTCAAAACCACCAGAGCTGCAAACAGAAAAGCAGGAACTCTGGAAAGGACAAGTCAGCAAAGTCATAAAGGTAAGTTCAGTCTCTCCTGGGCCAGCTATGCTTGGAGAAGTTTTGAGAAACTTAATAAACTAAAGATTTATCACTAATTGCACAAATAATTGCCATTTGAAAGAAAAAAAAATTACTAGAAAATCTTCACTAGAGTTACAAAAGCAAGGACATTCACAGCAAATGCCTAAGAGTTCTATCACCAAGGGAGGAAAGCAGGCAGGAACGAGCACAGGCCCTTGGCTCCTAAGGTCCATGCGGATGGCAACAGCCTGTGCTGGCCTCACAACCCTCACACACTGCTTCCCTAAACAGGACTGTGAGGTGCCACTGTCACCAACCCCAGGACCACAGGAGCCAGCCTGGAATCTCACAGACTCCACCTCTTGAGGCCTTCAGCCATGTATGAAGCTTCCTGACTGCCTCCTCTTTGACTGGCAATGAAACCAATCCTAAGGTGGAGCTCGGGCTATACCCTAATACCAGCTCCCACAGGAGTGAACGCTCTCTTCTGCTCTGAAGAGACTCGAAAGAGCAGTTTTGTTTTCTCTGATCTGATATGAAGTCCTCGTGAACAGCCCCTACCACCACTGACACTCTGGTGAGGTGCCATGCCTTGCCAGAGTTGGGTCACCTGATTTGTGGCCACTGGCACAAGAAACATTAGGATACAGAGAACTTGGAAAGGGCTTGGGCCAAGGCCTCCAGGGTTCCACACACAGGATGTGGGGAACTTGAAGAGGTGACATTGTGTTTGGAGAGAGCTGCCCTGTGACTCTCATTAGATCACCTGTCACAGAACTGTGTGTGGCTGTGAGATGGCACTGTCTCCCCACCTACTCACAAGGATTTGTGGCCTATATGTAAATAAAAACCCAGACTTCAAGAAGTCCGGATGGGAACACAAAAGAAGAACACATATAACACCACCAGAAATTTCATAAGTAAGCTAATTATTACTCAGGAAAATTTGCTTGCTTAAATACCTAATTCTCCAATAGAGTACAAGAAAAATTAGGAATTGAAGGGTAGAAGATTTAAAGCATTTCCTAGTTTGTTTATATCAAGCAAGCAAATGTTTTCATTAACTGCAGATCTGGTGGGGATAGTTTCAAAAGCATGCCGTAGCCATGAGGCCTTCAGCCTTCAGAACAGCTGGGCCCAGCATTTTGATTTTATACAGGCTACAATAAAAACAACTTATTAGAGATGGGGTTGGGGGAGAGGGGTTCTATTTCAACTCGACTTAACTATCACACTATAATATCTGCCCCAGACATGCTGTTCTGTTTGGTTTTTCAGAAACAATTAAACTTCCAGCTTCCTTTTTATTAGAAAGGCAAAAAGCAGGGAGAGAAATAAGTTTTATGGATGAACAGGAGGCACAAAGCACAAAATGGGTGATCCAGCAGCTCAGAAGCTGGAGACCGCAGTTTTCAGTGTAACTGCACCAGGGCAGGGGGTTAAGGTCAAAAAGAGCTCAGAGCATCCCAGGAAACCAGAGGCAGAAAGTGGAAATCTGCTAGGGGCGTCCACAGGAACAATGCAATACTGGTTCTGGACAACATGACACCAGAAATTCTCCGGTTGATTTAACATTCCTCAGCAGATGCTTAAAGAGGTTTAAGAGGAATTAAAGGCATTTCACTGCAACAACAGAATGGCAGGCACATTTCTTAGCCTTGAATAGATGCTGCTTTCTTTTAACTTCGACCTATTCCATTCCCCACCACAGTTTAGTGATGGAAAGCACACTTCAGTCACTGTTTCTGTTGCTGCTGCAGCAGAAGTGCCTGACCCAGGAGGATAATGCATCCTCCCCAGGATGGGAAAATCACACTGTCAATGACCAGGGATTCACCAGGCCTCCCCCTGCTGCACTGGCAGGAGCTTCCCATGGAATGTCTACACACCAGAAACTACCTCATGCACCCCAACATGCTTTCTCTCCATGAGCTTCTAGTCAAGCCTTACAGATAAGAAGCTGGGGCCTGGGTGTTAACTGGGAGAACAGGGGCACCAGCCAGAACCTCCCCTCAACCAGCGAGTTCAGGGTCTAACATATTCATTGCTCCACATGTTCAAGACCTTTGGGGAAAATGGAGATCCCCAAGAGAGACATCCTGAAAATCAGTTAAATTAATATGGAATAAACACACTTTTGCTGAAAAGGGTCAGACAGTATATAACTTGCAAAGTCTAAAATATTTACATACACACACACACACACACACACACACACACCCTTTTATTTTAAAAATCAATTCCATGGATTCCAAAAATAGTAGACCAAAGAGGACAGCAGGACAAATGGACATTTATAAGCTCCTCTGCTTATAACAAAAATAAATACATATATTCAAAATAAATACATATAAATACACATATAAAAGAGGTATAAGCATCAAAATCATAGTTTGCAAAGATAATTACCAAAGGGAATAATGCCATCCAGTAAAGCATTTTGAATTGGCAGAGATGGTTTTTGATAATATTTTATTTAATTTTTTTCACTATTATGGACTGTGAAAAGAGATTTTAAATTCACAATGAAAGAAAAGCTGAATCTGGGAAATGGATGCTGAAAGGGGGCTATGCAAAAAAGCAAAGTCCGACATTGCAGATTAAAGTACACGGAGTGCAGGATTACAGATGGCTTTAAAAAACAAGGGCAATGAAGTCAGGGAGATGAAAGCAAAAACCTATTTCAGAAAGGGTAGACCTGAGCAAGGCAAGGGTGAACACAGACATTCAGGTAAACAGGTCTGCAAAGGCAGCAAATAAGGTTTCCATTTATTGTGCCATTGAAGTGGCTTGGGAAGGCAGAGGTGGAGGAGGGGAGGGTGGGAGCTTAGAATAGAAAGAGAAAGATGCTCTGTTTCTCCAGCTCCAGAAAACAGGACTCGTGTGATACATTTAACTAGGGCATTAAAGGTATTACAGCATCTTTTGTGCAGTTCCTGCCTCCAAGCACACTAATGTTTCTTAAACATATTTTCCATTATAAGGTTTTATAACCACATAATGCACATATATTTACAGAAACCAGGAAATTGGAAACAATTTCCTCCCTAAGATCTAGTATCCTTTTTGAACCCTGCAGAAGGCGCTATCTGCAACTGAAAGCACTTTCAAGTACCTGATGTCTTCTGGGATCCTCTAGTTTCTAGGCAGAGCTACTGTTCGCTAATGTGTATGTTCAAAAAGAAAGATAAAATGCATCCAAGTAAACAATCTTCAAAAGCATTCACACAATCATGACTAATTCTCAAACAATACCACTAAGGGGTGAGAAAGCAGCTAGCCCCCAGGGTACAGAAAAACCTAGCCAATTGGACAAGTGTGTCCTTTTGTCTTCAGAAATCTGTCAGGTGGGTTCTAAACAGAGATCAGTAAATACTGTCCTCACACTTCACTGTGCAGAATCAAATGTACAAATGTGTTTTCCCCTAAAACAGATGAGTAAACAGACTGGCATTTCTTCTCTAACTGGACATTAGTTTTCCTTTAAGACATGTCACCATGCAAGAGTTTCCGTTTTACAAATATATGACCTCAGATAAACTCCTACCCCCAAACCCCACAAGAGAGTACTTTAAAATAAATGCTTTATAGATGTACTGGGTGCCAGGACAGGGTGTTAGGTTCTCTCTTTACATTACCTCATTTAATCTTCCCAACCACCCCACAAGAAGGTGCTATTACTAGCCCCCTTCTCAGATGAGAAAACTGAGGCAAAAAAAGAATCAAGCATCATGCTCAAGGGCACCAGCAAATATCCAAATGGAAGGTGAACCAGGCAATTGGACCCAGATCTTTTTTCTCAGTACTGCTCCCCTTGGAGAAGGTTGCTGAGATATGTTTTCAACATTATGTCATACTGTATACTTAATAGGGAAAACCAATAATAGTGTATGTAGGTCTATACACAGCCCAGGCCACTGTAAAAAGAAACCTGTTCCCTCATCTATTTTCCCATTCTGTGCTGGCTGGCTAATTAGTTCCTCAGCACTCCTGGAATGCTCCCCTGGGGAGGCACCCAGGCCCAGTGATCATTAATTTTCTTTCAATCACACCATATATTCCTGGCATGCAAGCAAAGTGGATCTGAGATATAGGTGTTCAGTCATCAAGCACCCTAAATAGTTTCTTCTTTTTTCGTCTGCTACCGTACATTCGTTAACTCCTGCAGCATTGGGCCTGCTATTTCTACCACAGGTGTGCCTGGAGCCATTCCTGCCAGGAGAATGCCAAGTCCCACCTATCTGCTTAGCCTGGACCAAGAATAAAATAATGGGTCAGCTGTAGGTAAAAGCAACCTGGAAGTGTTCATCATACACCAGGAAGGAATTCATTACCCTACATTTCCTCACCAGCAACATGGACGTTACCCAGGTCCACTGGTCTTGGGGACCACACAGCAAGTGGGTCCACAGCTTTGCCAGGCTTAGTGCTCTTGCTCACAGCAGCAGTTCCCTGCCCCTCCATAGAGGAAGGTACCTGGGTCCTGCCCAGGAGGTTGCTTTACCTGGTATGGCTCAGGTAATGGTTTTAAAGCTCACCAAGTGATTCTGGTGACCACCACAACAAGAAGGTTGTCAAAAGGATCTGAAATGTTTATGCTCCAATTCAGAACAAAAATTCCACTGCTCAGCTCTAGTTCAATTTGGGAGGCAAAGGTTGGTAAAGAAAACAGGTTTATTTGAACCTTGAAAAAGACAGAGACCTCTTCTGTTTTAAATCTCTATCTTTTGGGGACTTGGGGGGTGTGAACAGCTTTTGTAAGAGCGGGGTACAGTAAGACAAAAGGCAGGAATAATGTAGATTTAGCTAGGCTGTGCTAGTCAGAAACATGTCAGGGTATCATTTTCCCTGGTGCCCCCAGGCCAGGGGCAGCCCCTCAATCTCCACTCTCAGCAAGAGGAAACTCCAGATCCAAAAAAGCAGTTTTCAGGAAGTTGCCTTTAATTTTCAAGTAGCTGTGTTTTAGTATCACAAAGATAGGAAAAGAAACTTCAGGGAATGCTCAGTCATACAGATGACTAAAATTAAAGCTTTCATTATTCAAAATGTGCATTCCCTGAGTGTGTATATGTATATTACGTATGTACGTATGAAAATGCACAGGCACATACCGTATGACTGCATACACAAGATGGATATAGACATACGCAATTGTATGGGGGGCTCCAGAAAGACACATGGAGCCAACAGTGGTGGTTGCTGGGAATGGGAACTGACCAATTGGGAGCTCAGATGGGAGCTCACTAGTTTATGGTTTGACATTTTCTACAGGCATATATTTTCTGTAAATATTTAAATTTGTATTCCCTAGGATTGAGCCATGTGTAAATTTGAAGATCTTTAGGCAAAAGAGCCACCAGCTCTGGCCTAACTGGGTGAGTGAAATGAAGTTCTAGTTCACGAAGTATGTGCTCAAAGATGAGTGTGGTGCTTACTGCTCACAGGTGACTTGTCTGCAGTTGGCTGAGGTACAGACATGGGAGGAAGAAGAGCAGTGTGCACTGCTCTGAAGGTGTGGCAACCACTCCACCAGGGATGGGTAGGCCTTTTTGCTGTTGGCACCCTGCCCAGTCCCCCTCCAGATCCTGCCCATCTCCGTTGTCAGTGACATGAGTGGGCATACCTACAAATGCACAGGACACTGGGAAAACATCCGGTGGTACCCTAGGGAAGTAGGAAGAACAGGCATGGGGGTGGAATGGGGTGAAGGGCAAAAAAGCAGAGGCTTAAAAGGAAAAAAAAAAATCAAGGCAGGATAGGATGAAGGAAAAAAGAAGTCAAAGGAAGAAGAGGAACAGCCCAGTTGTGGGGAGGGGCAGGATGGAGAGGGGGGAAGGTGGTCCAAGCATGAATCCTGTTTGTGTTTAAAACTCCATCTGGCAAGCAGTCCTGGCAAAGACTCTCCCAGGACCCTGGTAAAATATCTATAACTACAGAGTAGTTATAGAGAACTACAATGAGAACTACAGAACACTAAAGAAAGAAATCGAAGAAAACCTTAGAAGATGGAAAGATCTCCCATGTTCTTGGATAGGCCGAATTAATATTGTCAAAATGGCCATACTACCAAAAGTGCTATACAGATTCAATGCAATCCCAATTAAAATCCCAATGACGTACCTTACAGAAATAGAGCAAGCAATCATGAAATTCATCTGGAAGAATAAGAAACCCAGAATAGCTAAAGCAATCCTTCGCAGGAAAAATGAAGCAGGGGGTATCGCAATACCCGAACTTCAACTTTATTACAAAGCAATAGTAACAAAGACGGCATGGTACTGGTACCAAAATAGACAGGTAGATCAATGGTACAGAATAGAGGACACGGACACAAACCCAAATAAATACAACTTTCTAATACTAGACAAAGGCGCCAAAAATATGCAATGGAGAAAAGATAGCCTCTTCAACAAATGGTGCTGGGAGAATTGGAAATCCATATGCAACAGAATGAAACTAAACCCATATCTCTCACCCTGCACAAAACTCAACTCAAAATGGATTAAGGACCTTGGAATCAGACCAGAGACTCTGCAGATTATAGAAGAAAAAGTAGGTCCCGATCTTCAACATGTCGGCCTAGGACCAGACTTCCTCAACAGGACTCCCATAGCACAAGAAATAAAAGCAAGAATCAATAACTGGGATAGATTCAAACTAAAAAGCTTTCTCTCAGCAAAGGAAACTATCAGTAATGTGAAGAAAGAGCCTACAGAGTGGGAGAATATCTTTGCCAATCATACTTCAGATAGAGCACTAATCTCCAGAATCTATAAAGAACTCAAAAAACTCTACACCAAGAATACAAATAATCCAATCGACAAATGGGCTAAGGAAATGAACAGACACTTCACAGAAGAAGATGTACAAGCAATCAATAAACATATGAAAAAATGTTCAACATCTCTAGTAATAAGAGAAATGTAAATCAAAACCACCCTAAGATTCCATCTCACCCCAATTAGAATGGCGATTATCAAAAATACAAGCAACAGGTGTTGGCGAGGATGTGGGGAGAAAGGTACACTCATACATTGCTGGTGGGGCTGCAAATTAGTGCAGCCACTCTGGAAAGCAGTGTGGAGATTCCTTAGAAAACTTGGAATGGACCCTCCATTTGACCCAGCTATCCCACTCCTTGGCCTATACCCAAAGGATCTAAAATCAGCATACTACAGAGATACAGCCACATCAATGTTCATAGCTGCTCAATTCACAATAGCCAGACTATGGAACCAACCTAGATGCCCTTCAATTGACGAGTGGATAAAGAAACTGTGGTATATATACACAATGGAATATTACTCAGCCATAAAGAATGACAAAATTATGGCATTTGCAGGCAAATGGATGAAATTGGAGAATATCATGCTAAGTGAGATAAGCCAATCTCAAAAAGACAAGGGACGAATGATATCGCTAATAAGTGGAGGATGACACATAATGGGGGGGAGGGAAGGGTTAGTGTTAGGGTTAGAGTTAGGGTTAGGGAGGGGGGCAAGTATGGAGGAAGAAAGTACTGTATAGAGGGTAAAGAGGGGTGGGAGGGGTGGGGGGAAGGGGAAAAAATAACAGAATGAATCAAACAACATTATTGTATGTGGATTTATGATTACACAAATGGTATGCCTTTGCACCATGTACAAACAGAGAGGCAACATGTATCTCATTTGTTTACAATAAAATAAAATATAAATAAATAAATAAATAAATAAATAAATAAATAAATAAATAAGATGAAAAAAAAACAAAAAACAAAAAAAAACTCACGTACAAAAAGCTACCGAAAATAAGGGACTGCCAAAAGGAAAAGAAATCCCAGTAACTGTAAGGAAGACAAAGAAGATCTTTTGCTGTTGCAACAAAGAATTGGTCCTCTAACCACTCTGCTATGTGTGAAGCAGCAGAGCCCACCCTCCAGGCAGGGCGGATGTGAAACCCTTTCTTCCTTCCCGGACTCCACCCCATACCTCCTGCAGCAACTCATAGGTCCTGAAGCTTAAAACATGACTGGTTCCATTTCATTAGATTATTTTTCCTTTGATAAGTCTCCCCCAAAATCATCAGTGGTGGGAGATGGAGAAAACTTTTTTATTAGTGAAAGGAAAGGGTGCATCTTCCTGAAGACTCAGAGAAAGAAGACTGAGAGCAAAACAGGGCGCTGCTCAGCATCCTCCATGGAATCCAGGATGACCAGCCTTCGTACCCTTACATGGTGCTCCTTTTCTGGGTAATCTATACTATAGACTAAGATCAATTAGCACTATAAAAAATCCAGCCAATGATAAGGAAAACAACCTTGGAAGGTTTCCCCAGAATTCAGAATAAAAGGACAAAATTTTTAACAATATGAAAAAAATTATTATACATATGGAAAAGAAAGGTTGTTTTAGAGAAGAAGAAAACAAAGAGAAGATGAAGTAATTAAAACACTTTTTTGAACAGAAGAATGCAGACAAAAGAGAGCCACCATGCACTGGGCTACTTTTCTGAAGGGAGACCTACACCTAGACTCATCAGGTAAAACTTTAAATTGAAAGTTTAAGAAAAGATTACCACAGGCATCCAAAGTAAGTATTTTAAAAGATTTAATAGGACACAAAACCACAGGGGACTTTGAAAGGAACCAGAACCCAGTTGTCCTTAGATACCCTGCATTGGCCTCCCAGAGCTGCTATAACAAAGTACCACAAATTAGGTGGTTCAAATAGCCAAAACTTCTTTTCTCATATTTCTGATGGCTATAAGCCCCAAATCAAGGTGCAGGGCAGGACAGTGCTCTCTCTGGAGGCTCTGAGCAGAGCCTCACCTATGCTTCTCTCTCCATTCCTGGTACGGTCAGCAAACCCTGTTGTTCCTTGGTTTGTAGACTCCTCACTCCAACCTCTGCCTACACTATTGCATGGTGTACTGCCTGTGTCCTCTCTTCTAAAGGACCCACCAAATCAATAGGACCATTATTTTAATATGATTCAATTTGAAAAGACCTCGTTTAACTTGATTTACATCTGCAAAGATTTTTTTTCCAAAAAAGATCATAAGTCTGTATCAAAGGTTGGGGACTTTTAACCTTTGAAAGGGGCAAGGGGCTTAATTCAAGCCCCAAAATTTCTCTCCAACACCACAAGCCAGAAGTCAAAAAGCAACATCTATAAAACTTGAGGGAGGGAAGCACATGACTAAGTCTTATAAAACTGTACCAAGTTTTCCAGTATGTGCCATACCAACCCAAAAACATTCTGAAATATTTGAAAGTTCAGTACATTTCTCCTTTTGAAGAAACAACAGGCTACTTAGGAGAAGAACTGAAATTAACTACTCAGTAGTGGGGGACATTAGGGTTTAAAAAAAAAAAAAGAAAGAAAGAAAGAAATTCTGGGTGCAGTGGCACATGCCTTAATCCCAGCAGTTCTGGAGCCTGAGGCAGGAGGATCATGAGTTCAAAGCCAGCCTCAGCAGCTTCTTGAGGCCTTAAGCAATTTAGCAAGACCCTGTGTCAAAATAAGATATAAAAAGGGCTGGGATGTGGCTCAGAGGCTATGCACCCCTGGGTTCAATCCCCAGTACAAAAAAAAAAAAAAAAAAAAAAAAAGCAATAAACTCAATAACCCAAACCTTCTAGCACTTCATTCAACTATCCCTCTCCACTCCCTTTTCATTCAGGAAATGTGTTTTTTGAACCATATCCTTCATCCCACAGTGTAGAATCTCTTACCTTATCTGGGTGACCTCTTGAAATAATAGCTCATGCTGCCTTGCCAGAACTTGCTAACAATGGCTCGCATTTTTTTACATGATTGGGACACTAGACAGGGAATGCTTTCTCTGCCCCCACCCACCCCTCTAAGCAAGCAAAGAGGCACAGAGCACCACAATGACCATTTTCACTGCCAGGGAACAAATTACAAAAACGACAAAGAAAAATCAGTTTACCATATGATCAACATTTTTTTAAAACATGTGGAATAAACATCTAAGCCAGTATACACAATCTTTTATATGCCACATGACAATAATGGGGAAATAATATACACATCCAAAAGCTTAGAAGGTAGTTTAGCAAAATGTTGACAGTGGTTGCTCTTAAGGGGGTGGATATGGATGATTTTTTTCCCCTTTCTGTTTTCAGTTTGACATATCCTGGCAGCTTTTGCAACAAGAATGTTTTATAAGATAAAATACGCTATTTTGTTGGACACACTTATTTGAAATATAAATCTGTATCTATCTCCCTGTACTTCCTCAGGAAGAAGGGCTTGCTTTTCTTTCTTCCAGGTACCTCCAACTATGCCCACTGCTTTCATTCACCCCATCTGGCTCAGACTTGCCCTTGTTCAGCCAGAACCAACTGCCCTCAGCCAGCTCTTACTGAGTCCGATGGTTTTCCCTATGGATTGCTCTCATACATGAAGCTCTGGACTGGTTCCCTTACAAAGAACTTAGAGGAAAACACACTACCCTGGCTGCTTTACTCCAAATTCCCTGCCTTTGGCCTTTAATCTCAACCAATTAATGCTTTTCTTAACATTAAAACTTCCTCAAAAACAACCTAAATATTCCCTCTTAATGTCTAATAACACAGAAAACTGCACTTTTTCTGCAGAACTTTCTTGGAGGTGAAATGAAAAATGACAGCAGGACCATGGTACTGCATATCTCATGTCACTGGTGCCCCCAGACCCAAGCAAGAAGACAGTCAGGAGCTGCTACCACCTATTAGATGTCCAACCACTTAAACCATTCTCTCAGTCACACACTAGCACACGGTTATTGCCAGAGTTCATTTACCCTGGAACTTATATTAAGTAGGTACCCAAGCAACATATCAGAGCTGTTGTAACCAGAAATGTATGCCGGCTGAGAATCTGCCCTGATAATGACTAAGCTAGCAGTCATTAACCTTTACCACGTGCCAGGCACCTTCCCAAGGACTTTATACACAGGAACTGAGTCATTCGTCCTGTTTCACTTGAAGCAGATGCCACCACTGTCCCCTGCTACAGCTTAGGAAACTGAGGCACAGGGAAGCTAAAGTAAGTTGCCTGGGGTCCCACAGCCTGTAAGTGGCAGACCCAGAATAGAAGCCAGGCACTCCAGTTGCAGTCAGAACTCATCACACCAGCCTGTCGTCCCAAAGGGCAGATTCCCTAACCAAGGTGCCTACTGAGTACGAAGCACAGTTTGGTGCTTAAGAAATTCTGATTGTTATCCACAGATACTTTAGCAAGTCATGTTTCTTTGAATGATAATCATCAAGAACATTCTGTCATATTGGACATGCTGACATTTTGGGGGTGGAAAAATAAGTGGAGGGGAAAAGACTTTTAGAACAATACCATAACCAGTACACCACCCCCTCACTAACTACTCAAATCCAAACTCTCTGGCAGGCCCAGCAGCAAAGCCGTCTGCCAGCAGGCCTCATTACCAGAGAAGGGGAGAGAATAAAAGGGAGCTGCTATCATTTATCTCACTTCAACTCTTCACAAGGAAAATGGTATCTATAAACATTTTGGAGAAAATGCCTTAAAGTTTCTAGGCAGCATGTAAAGTTTCTTCCCCACAAAAACACATTTAAAAATGTAACACAACCAGCCTAGTTCACATTCAAGAAAGCAGCAGACTAAATCAACTGTGTACATGTGGCTGTGTAACAAGGTCCTTTTTCAGGCCGCTATAGGGGGTCAGGAAGAGAATGAGATGACTTCGCATTTTCTGTATGCCTGTGTTTTATTTGTCATATTCCTGCTCTATCATCACCACCGAAAAAAAGAAAAAAAAAAAAAAACTGCTCAGTTTTCAAAACAGCAGCCTCAATGACATGTCTGGTAAAATATCTTAGCAACAATGTCAATATTGTCTCACTGCAGCTAACCATATTAACATTCCACTCCTATCATGATTTCTCAAATATAAAATGGAATGCAAGTAATTCAACTCATTCATTCTTTGACTATCTCTCTGGGAAAAGAGCCCTCTAACATCATGTAACATCAAAATTATATTCACTAGCTATTACTCTTTGTGTATCTAACTTGCAAGTGTGAGTATGTGAGTAAGCAAATGTTGACAAGGAATAGGCATAAACACAAGAACCAAACAAAATATACTGACACATTACTTTGATCAAATCCTAGCCCTTGTTATTTCTGTAATGGAATCCTTTCACTTATCTGCTTGTGTATCTTTATTTCAAGTTCATCTTTATAGAATTGCCAAGAACTAGATAATGGGGAATCTGCTTCTAAGAGTTTATATGCACATTTGCATGGCTGTTTGGAACTGTCCCGTCAGTGACATAAGAATCAACAGCATACTAACAATTCCCAAACAGTTCCCAAATTTGACCTTTCAAAATTCACCTCTCCCTCACCTACCAAAAATAAAATTACAGATACTAGGACCCCACTCATGCTGAGTGATTCAGTAGGTCTGGTGGGAACATACGTCCACCAGTGCCAAAGTGAAATGGCAAAGTTAGGAATCACTGCATGGCACAATTACCTCAGGGCCCACTCTTGTGAAGCCGAGAACACTGAATCTTGCGTGCACAGCACCTTTGAATACACGCACATCTTCTTTAAAGACATCCAAGCTTTTGGCTTCAGATCCTTGCATTCACACCTCATATATCCCCCCCACCCCCACCCCTTCTCCTAGCAAAAGCATGCCCTCCTGGACTGTTTACTGTACTGTCCTACAGCACTGTGCTGAGGACATGCCTATTACCACAGCTCTTGCCTCCATCTGCACCAGATGGAATGGTGGGGGTTGTGCCTGCCACTCACATGAGTGAGCTAAGAAAGCAAGAATATCCAAGTATGGTACTATGCTAAAGTCTAAAGGAGAGTGACAGGGACACAAAAGCAAAGACCAAGGATGGTATAGAAATTACTACAGATGCTTACTATGATCCAGGCACTATTATAAGCACTTTAACTCATTTAATCTTCACAAGAACCAACAACTGATGAGTAGGTAGTAATCCCTTGGTACTGGCAGGGCATTGGTTCCAAGACTTCCAGTGGATACCAAAATCTGAGGATGCTCACATTCCCTTATATAAAATGTCACAGTACTTGCATGTAACCTACACATATCCTCCTGTATACTTTAAATCATCTCTAGATTACTTATAATACCTAGTACAATGTAAATGCTATGTAAATAAAATAGTTGTTGTGCTGCATTGTCTGGGGAAAGGCAAGGAAAATCTGTCCATATTCTGAACAGATGCAACATTTTCCCCCCCTGAATAGTAGGTTGAATCTGCAGATGTGGAGCCCACAGATGCTGGGGACTAGTGTTGTTATCCATTTTACGGATAAAAACAATGGAAACACAGTAAGATTAAGCAGTTTAAGCTGGGAACTGAACCCGAGCTGCCTGCTGCTGTACTGCTCAGATCACAGGCTTTGGAGAGAGAAACTGGCCTCTAATCCTGCCTCTGCCACTTTGTAATGGTGTAGTCTTAAGGCAGTTCTTCAGCCTTTCTAAAAACCATGTGAGGTACCTGTTCATAAGCATTTAGCACACTGACTGATACACAGCAATTTTTCCGAAGTACCACTACATGTTTTCTCCAGAGAATTTACTTCCTGGTTAACTGTGGTTATTTCCTACCTTCTTTAATATCTTAAGTAGAAAAAAGGTACCTCTTTCCTCCAATATTTAGTATGGAAAGACTTTGGATACAAATCTAAGTATTTGTGTGATGATACTTCATTTCTTTGACCCATGAGTAAATCCAAAATCAAGTATAACATGTAGTTTCTTTTTTAAATCTTTACATTTTTAACCTGATATTGGATTTTGTTTAAAATTTTCATTTTACTCATAATTGCTTTTAAAACACAGAGATCATCACCTTTATTTTATAGGTAAGAAAGCTGGGATTAAGAAAAACTACTTGAATAAATATATTCAAACTAGTAGGTACATTTTAAAAACCCAAGTGTTTTGAAGCCAAACCAGTAGAGCTCTTATTTAAGATGCTACTTCCATTAATCAGAAGGGGCTTCAAATACTCCTTGGAAGTCTAATAACCAAGGTAACAATTTAATGGATGGAGGGGAGCAAACTCTCCAGAATCTCTAATCCTCAGAATCTTGGAGCTAAGCATCAGCTCTGAGAGACTTAATCAGGTTCTCAACAAATTCATAGGCAAAACAAAAATACCTCCCGAAAATTATTTGTAACTTCTCCATCGGTGTTCAACACTAAACTTACAAAATTAACATAAAATCCTTTACTTAATCCTACCAAAAATAATTGCTGACTTAAAATAATCTTTGTAGGCTTTATTATTCAAAATTAAACAGGAGACATGTTTACCTTGCTTAGAACTTTAACCATTTATCAAAACATGAAAACAGCTACTGAACCTAAAAGAAAGGTAAGTAGAACAACATGAAAAAAATTTTAGTTATTATTGACAAATACTCATTATGCCAAGCATAACATAAATATCAATTAATTTAATTCTAAATGAGCCACGAGGCACAGAGAGGTTAAGTAATTTGCCTAAATTCACATAGCTAGTAAATCATGGAGCCATGATACAAACCTAGGCAGTATGGTTTCAAATGGCCAATAAACACACAAAAATATGTTTAAATTTGTACTTAAACTGCCTTATTAAAACAAAAAAATCATTTTTGCCTATGGAACTAGGAGAGATGAAATTGCTTGGTCACAATTAGTCATAAAAGATTTGAACAAACAAGTATTCTAACATATTGTTAGAACTATAAATTTAATGCCATTTTTTAAAATCTAGAAAAGCTATAAACAAACTTGTTACCCAATTTTTCTTACATCTGATCTTATGAGAACACAGGAAGTTATGAGATTTTCTCTAGAACTGATTTGTAATGATGACCCAAAAAAAGATACAACTTAAGTATCCATCACTGAGAACTAATAATGAAATGAATTACAGTGTATTTGCCCAATGCACTGAGCATCTTTTTAAAAGCACCATTATATACTGGTATATGTGAATATGAGAAAATATTTTGGGTGTAGGGATGCAGCTCAATAGTAGGGCACTTGCCTAGTATGCTCGAGCCCCTGGGTTCATTCCCCAGTATGACAATCAATCAATATCTAAAAATACACATGATCAATATTGTAATTATTTTACAGAATAAAATGCATTTAAAAATCCATGTGGAGCCAGGTACAGTGGCACATGCCTATAATTCCAGTGACTCAGGAGGCTGAGGCAGGAGGACTGCAAGTTCTAGACCAGCCTTGGCAACTTAGTGAGGGCCTAAGCAACTTAGTGAGACCCTGTCTCAAAATAAAAAATGAAAAGGACTGGAGATGTAGCTCAGTGGTAAAGTGCCCCTGGGTTCAATACCCAGTACCAACAACAACAACAAAAAGTTCATATAGGGTTTAAGGATCTATACATATACAGATATATGCATGTGTGAAAAAAAAAATATATATATACATATGTATATGTGTGGGTATACTTATGCACATATATGCAAAGAAAATACCTGCTAATGTCAAAATAAGAAACTGTTAACATTAATTGTCACTCAGGAGTGAAAAACAAAGCAGAGGAAAAAGAAGTGGTTTAGGTGCTTTTCCTTTATACCACTGTTTAGCTTTTGTTTTCATGATTATACAACAGTTTCATATATATCAAGCAAAACTTGGCTTTAAGATACAGAAAATTAAGTAGGGATATTAATAACTTGAGTACAGATTAAAATCATGTAGGGATCTCACAAATAATCCTCCTAGAAAAAGGAAAAAAATCTAGAGTAAGAAAACAAAACAAAACATCCCTGAAGGGAGAAGTTATAAACTCAGAAGTATCTACCATCTTTAGTCTAGGATAGTGATCTAAAATAGAGATATTTTCCTATATATTTACTCAGTGCAAAAAAATAAAAATTAAGAAGGCCAAAGACATGATAGCTATATGAGTTTGGACCATTGCTTGATACCTCTTTTCCAAACATTCCTCAAAAGAGTGAAGAAACTGAACTCAAATTCTAAGATCCCTCTTGATCTAAAACTTCTTAAAATTTATTTTATCATGGTTTGAAGAAAGAATCCCTACACATCATAACCTGAGAATATGCAGCCATGGATAAAAGTTTGTACTAACGAGCACAGCAATTTATTAAAGAGATGTTGCTGGCATGACCTCTGCCTTCTGTTAGGAGCTCACCAGTCATCAAGTTTCCAGCACATCCAGCTAAGAGGAGGCACTTTCTTGGCTATGCAGAAGCAGAATGCTACCAAGTACTATGAACATCCTGATGACTCATTTTAGGTGCTTTTATTTTGGTTTCTCTAAAAATATCTTGAATAGAAGCCAATCAGATCAGAGGTCTACCAATTTAAAAAAATGCTAACTTGACATAATGAAATATAGTTTTTAATCTATAAAATCAGCAACAATTATTAAAAATCCACATGCCCAATATTTGTAAGAATTGTGCTCCTAAACTACCTTAAAAATGGACAACTCTCTGACACAAACTCTGAGCGTGAAGAATTAAAACCAGTCGTTTTTATCCCTAGGAAGTACTGTAGTCATCACAACATTGAACAAGAATTCAGTGAGTCTACACTGCCACTCTAAGAGCTGATGTGTTAAAACTAACCAGCCACCAAGCAAGGCAGGGTGTGGGAAAGAGTGGAGTCATCGATCCTACTTTCTACTGCCACGATTGTAGATATGATGAAGTTTCTACCCTAGGCACAGGCCCACCCACTGGATACCCCTCTGAGGGCCGTCCTCGGCAACTGTAGGAGCCTGCCCAGTCAAAGCACCCATCTCTCTCATACTGTTATGAAAAATAAAAAGTTCAGTGCATCCTCCACAAAAAAAAAAAAAAAAAAAAAAAAAGGCTGATCTACTTTAAAATTTGCCCCTCAGGAACTACAGCTGCCAGTAGAGTATATGAAATCAAGTTTTTTACTTTTCTGTAGAATAGAAATAAAACCTTATAATTCCTCTTTCACAAAGAGAAAATAGATCACCTAGAAATTCAACTATAAAATTCTAATTTAAAAAAATTCATATATAAGTTTTTATGGGAACTAAGCTAGATATAGATGAAGTTCCTTTTTTAAAAAAGTCTATACAAAGACTTTCTTTTTAATAAACACATTTAAGATTATTTGTGAAATTGGATTTAATTAGGAGTACTACAAATTAATAATCTATATTTTCCCTATTAGAAATTCCCTTTTGCACTGACACATATACATACAAAAGGGGGCCCAACAAGAAAGTATTGAGAGTTTTGCCACATCCTTTATGACAATTCAAAAGGGGCATGTTGTGTGGAGGTTTTATTGGCTATGAGAAGTAGAAGGTCCAGGACAACTGACTTCCCCTTCCTCTGACTCCAGAGCTTTCCACATGTACGCTCCTCACAGTAAACAGAAAGTTCATCATGAAACCAGTATGGCCCATATGTAAAGATAACAAACGCCTAGCATGTGTTTCCTTCCTTTTCTCTTTCATCCTTTATATTTCCTTAAAAACATATGGGAAAGCTACAAAAAACATGGGAGTCAGGGACCTTCCAAATACTAAGGTCTTCACAAATGAAGGATGTGTTGGGGTAAAATTTTATAAAGTATATTTAGAAATCTACTCAAGGCTAGGGATGTAACTTAGTGGCAGAAAACTTACCTAGCATGCAATCCCAGAAATGCAAAAAAATAAAATAAAATAAAGGTGGGGTAGCGAGGAGGAATTAAACCACCATCTGACTCACAGCTTGCCCAGGATAAAGATGGGAGAAGCACCTTTTAGTACCCAAAGTAGATGACAGACTCAGTATTTGGGAATAGTCAGAGGAAGAAGCTTCTAATATATCACTCTGCCTGAGATCAGCCCCGCCTTCTCTTCAACAGGGAAGGAACAAGAAGTTTTAAAAGAGTTTCACTTGTTCATTAAAGGTATCACAATTTTCTCAACAAAGAAGATTACGGAATATCTAAGTAAAAGTCAATGTCAAGCTAGACAGTTTTGCAGAAGGATTCTCTCATTTAACGCTGACAACATCGCTGTTAGGTAGTTTTGTGATGTTACAAAATTAGTCCAGGGCCAGGGGTGTAGACCAGTGGTGGAATATTTGCCCAGCATGTGTCAGGTCCTGAGTTCCCTCAAAAGGAAAGGAGAGGAAACTTGTCCAAGTTCAAGTTGAGATGTGAATCTGTGTCTTCTAATTCCAAAGTCTGTGCTTTTTCTAGTCTTTGCAACTTGTATGAGGACAACAAAGTGAAAAACTGATGAAGGAACCAAAAAACCCAAAGGAACAAAACATTCCTGCTCCAACTAAAAGCAGCCTAGTTCCATTCTATGTTTACATCATGCCCTAATATTTTGCAGAATTTGTTTAAATGCCCTGGTAAAGAGAAATACATTACCTTTAGAATGAATTATTTCTGCTTATTTTGTTGTCTGGGAAACATTTTTGGAGTCTGTTAAGAAGAAGATACCAAACATTCATAGCTCAGCAAGACGGTCACTGCACTAAATTCCGAAATAATGGCCCACAACCACAGAAAATGGGCAATGCGGCACAGAATAATCAAAAGCAGCTTCATATTTTCTGGATAAAACAAAGCATCGTTTGTATTGAGGCATTTTTAGAAGGTACCACTAAAAACCAGACTGCAGCCTGGAATGGCTTAAAATACCAAGTTTAACAATCACATCGATGGCTTTTAAACTTTAGAGGCAAACAGCTTCCTTTTACTTCAAATTCAAAGTGAAGAATTAGACGCAAAGTTAACAGATTAATTCAGTGCACACACAGGCTTAGAGACTATCCGATGCCTTAATTAACACCATTACAAGTGTATTTAGCCAACCACCTGGGTTTTAATGATGGAAAGGTGAAGGCCAAATGTTTTTAATAAATTGCTTCAAACTAAGCTCCCCTGCTTTAAAAGAACACAAACAAGCACAAAGGAAAAGACTAATAAATAGTTATTATTTGGCACATTAAGGAACTGTTCCCTAGTCTGCATTTTAATTGAGACAGTACCACAATTAAAGTTTAGAGATTTTTGCTCTTCTCCTCATCTTGGGCCTATTATCACAACTGAGCAACTAGGAAAGGTACAGAGGGCACAACATTATGGACTCAGTAATATTCAAGGCAGAAAAGGGGACACAAAGAGGAAAAGGAACCAGCTTCCCTTAGGGAAGGCAAGAGGCCTTGACTGTTAAACTTCAAAAGGGAGGCCAAAATCTTCAGGTTCTAAAGAAAAAGCAAACACCACCCACTGTGAGCTGTGATTACATCACAGACATTAGATAAAATTATATTTCATTTCTTGAAGCGAAAAAAAAAAATCAAAGAACTAGCTGAGCCATTTACTTGCTGTGTGGAAGTAGTAGCTATTATCATGCACCATATGAGATCATCTATGCTTTGTTAGTTTTTGAGAGGAAGGAACCTGAGCAGTGTTTTTAACTGAAGAATCCTCTAAGATGCATGTGATGGTGGCAAGCAAAAATCCGCCACACCCTACAGAAGCTAAGAAGTCCCTACATACTCTTGGTCACTCTTGCTGCTAGAACCCAGTCTTTTATAAGCACCTACCCCATATTTTCTAATTTTTCTTGGCTATACTTAAATATTTTCTTTTTCAGATGAATTTCTATACTCATTTTATGTTGTGTTAAAAGGGGGGGGGGGCAGGACTTTTAAGAAAGTAAAATACTCTGTGTGATACTACAATGTCATTATATATTTGTCCAAACTCCATGGGTTGCTCAACACTGAGAGTGAACAATAATGTAACTACCATCTTTGTATGATAATTTTATGTTAGTGTAGTTTCATCAACTGTAATATATGCACCACTCTGGTGGGGGTGGGTGATAACGGGGAGGTCATGCACATGTGGGGCAAATCTCCAAACCTTCCAATTTTGCTGTGAATCCTGAAATTGCTCTTTCGAATGAAGTTATTTAAAAACAAAAGATGGGGGGCAGTAATAGATCAGTGGTAGAGCACTTGACCAACATGTGACACGAAGGAATCAATCCCCAACACCACAAAAAACAAAAACAAAGGAGGGATTTCATTAGAGATTAAACAGAATGTAAGATAATTTTGGAAAATGTAGTTGATTTAAAATAATAGTCTACCTATTCAGGAATATGGTATACCTTTCCATTTATTCTTTTCTTAAAGACCTTCAATAAAGTTTTAACGTTTGCTTCAACATGAAGTCTGTGCATAACTTCTTAAAGTTTTGTTAATATTGTAACATGGGGCTTCTACTGATTTTCCGAACAGTGTTAAGGTACAGAAAAGATGCCAACTTCCTATGTTCCTCTAGAATTCACTCTAAATTCTCATCAGTTCCATATTTGATATCAGATACTCCCAATCTTAGAGCTCAGTATTTAATTTTTAAATTAGTAACAACAGTTCAATAATAGTAACATGAAAGTTTACTGATAGGGAAAGGTCAGTTAAAATAACCATGTGGCAGAAGGTTGTCATCCTCTCTGGAGAGCTTTAAAATCAAGAGAGTGCCTCATATGCTTATTTTAGATCAACGTCTTAGCATAAAAGAACAGGGAAAGGGGAAAAAATAGATGCCCTCATCTGGTCCTCCCCATATTATGGTTTAATATTGATTTTTGATTGCTTAGGCCTACTCAAGGTCAGAGAAATATAGGGCTCACTTGGAACAGTGGGAGCAAGTTGAACGTGTTTCCTGAAGAAAAATTTTTTTTAAGTTTTTAATACTGCATTCTCCAAAAATGCCTCTGTAGCCTCCAAAAAACACTTTTTGCCAGCTATAAGCATTTCCTAGGTTGAAAAAAAAGAGCATAATCATAAAAAGAGACTTGCTATTTTTGAAGTTTACTCAATGGCTTTCAACAGTTTAAATCTCACTGTCTATAATATTTCAAATATCCCTATAAAATATAACTTGAATTTCAACACCTGCCAACATTTTACCAATACTTTAAAGTGGATACATATTCTTTTAGGGACAACAGAAGAGCTGGAGGGATAACAACTTTTTGATGCTTCTGAAAAATAGCTGGTTTCTTTTGAAGAATGCCAAATTTAACTCTATTTTCTAAATTTGCAAAATAAGTTCAACATAAAAAGTACATACAGTAAAATATTGCCAGTGAACATCAATAAAGGATGAAAAGCTAAACGCTTTTTAGACATAATTTCTATGATTATGAGTTCAAGCACATAAGATTTTTCTTTTGTCTTTGCAACAAAGATCGGTTTTAATTGGAAACAGTAAAGCAAAACTTTTCCATATTGAAGGAGAAATTATTACCCAAGTTTCAGCGCAGGCTTAGTAGATGAACCAGCTTTAATTTATACAGAGAAATCAAGCTCTGATTTTCTTAATATGATGAGCGTTGGTACAGAACTCAACATAGGAATGGTCAGATATTTTCCCCAGTCGTCTTGTGACATAATTTTATCAGGATTTAAAAATCCAGTCTTTGTTCCCAACCTCACACAGAAAGATTCTAGTTAAGAGAACCAGGCACATACCATACAGATGCTTTCTGAGAAATATTCTCACTGCTTTTCCAAGTTGGTTTATATTAGTGAAAAAAACATAGTGTGGGAATTATTATGAGGACAAAATTCAGAATACGCAGTAGTTGTTCTTAAAGACCAAAGGGAGACATAAACCCAAGTCACATGCTCTGAAGCTGGAAAAGTTTCAAAGGCAAACTGTGTTCACCGTCTGGCCTGTCTGAAAGGCACGAGTGCCTGAAGTCATTTATACTGTTATTTCCCATGAGTCCTGCACTGGTCAAAGAGGATGGTAGGTCTGTTTTGAAAAACTCCATTACCATGTAGGAAGTTTGGCTTGGAGACCCTGGCCCTAAGTGAAAAACATGCTAGTTGACAACTCTAGTCCAACAGACAGGTTAGGACCTAACTTCATGCTAGAAATTACAAAGGCTTCTAAAGAACAAATAACAAAGTTTTAGAACTGGTGTCAGATGAGCCAACACTTAAAAAAAAATTAACAGCTTTCAGTGAATTAATGAGAAAGACATTTTGGCCTTGACCCAGAAAGGGATGAATGTACCCCTGGACAGAAATGATGTGAACTAAAATTTCTCCATAGTAACAATTCTAATTAATTATTCAAAGCTAGGAGTTGATTTTCTAAGGTTATGAGCTAACTACAGTCTCCTGTTTATATCATTAAAATCTGGTTTCTTCTATTCTTTGTATCTGCTTATCCAAGCATTAAATGAGAAGCTTATAATGAAATCTTAACAGCAAAACTATAATAAAGGCTCTACTTTTAAGGTGAGTTTGCCATTTTGCAGACTTGGTTTAAGGGATAATTAGTAATAAATAGAAATTTTGTCTAGCTTCCACATAACCCAAACATTTATGTCTACTTACTCTCTTTTAGAACTACAGAAATAACAGATATTAACAATATTCTCATAAGGCTTTGTAAGATCTTTCAAATTGAAGAGTTAACCATAATTTGATGATGTTTCAGTAAAAAGTAAACAGAAATTAAAACTGAAATGTTATTTGGTATACAATACCTCAAAAATAAGTCATTCACCAACAAGACTGGATTAATATGAAGTTTACAGAGTAAAATGCAACATTTCAGTGTAGCCAATTCATGCCAACAGAATTGTACAAAATAGGCAGACAACACACCATTTTTCTATCATGAGAAATAGAGCATAACACTGAGAGGTCACCAGAATAACCCTGAAGACATCACACGGAACGTAATGCTGTTAGAATCACCATGACCACCCATGCACTGGTATTCTACAGACAGGAAAGAAACCCAGGCCAAATTAAGCAGTTATCCTCAAAATGAAAACTAGCTGTCTGGCATTAAGTGGAAGTACACCTGTTAGGAATAAAATCTGATACTCAAAAAGATGAGAATCAGTCAGCCAACGAACAGTTGGTCGAACATACAAAATGCAACTGCTTATGGGACATGGGAAAGGGCTTTCTAGAAATCAAATTCCTGAACACATCTGCTATCCCTTTAATGTCTTTAACTTTGCCTCTAGATCTGATTATGCTAAAATGATGAACTCTTAAAAGACTTTTGGGGAAGGATTTGGTTCATAATCCAAACTCAATTTTCAAAGTTCCACTTTTCACAAAAATTCAGGCATACATTGAATTTCTTATAGTCACCAGGATGCTATTTGTTCTAACCCTCCCTGATCCACTTTCAAAGCAAAGCATCCACCCGGCCTGGAGCCAAGCTGCCCAACACTGCCCACAGTGCTTGCTCAACCCATTCCTGAACACATACCGGTTTCCTTCTTGTTTCCCTTTCCTCCCTCTCGGCTCTTCTTCAGCACAGCCTTTAACATTTTCAACACTCTTTGGTCTCTAAGGAGAAAAAGAGGGGAGAGAAGAGGAGTTAAAAGTTGAAAAAGATGAAATACAACTTGCATGTTGACATAAGTGGTAACTTATGTTCATACAGATCACTTAGGATGATATAAAAGTACCTTGAGTTTTATCAGATTCCTGTTAACAAATTGGTGGGAAACTAAATGTGAAGACACAAGGCACGTTTAACGGCTTTTATCAAAGTGATCAGAAGTTTACTGTCTTGTTATGTAAGTTACAAAAACACATGAGTACATTCTCAGCATTCCACACCTAATTAAGGTCATGAGGCTAAACCCGAGTATACTACTATAAGATATCTGGCATGGCAATACCATCTTCCAACCTTAGTTCATCAAAAGAAGGAAATGTCAGAAGATGAAGTCCAAAAGATAATGGTTCATAAGGAAGTTACATGGCCTAAGGTAATGTTTTACATGTACTACTAACTAAATAATTACAAGGAAAATATTTTGGAAGGCTATCAGAATGGAACATACCTTATAAATATTTGCAAAATAAACACAATGGGAACACATTTTAACCCTAATGCTAGTCAACCCATTTAAACAGCACACACTCCTGTATGTTTTTACTATATATAGTTATGACTTTGGGGTGGGAAAGAAAGGCAAGTAGAAGGGGCTGTGACATTATCATCAAATTCTTTATTAGAATGAGCTGTATTTTTAAGCAGGGTTTTCCTGGGCTTGTAAACACAACACAATAGCCTAGGCCTGAGATGAAACAGGAAACCATCCCTACAGCAAGAGACAGACAATAAGACTATTATTTCATCATGAAGCTAATGTCTTTCAGCTCTCTCTTCGCCCACTAACTCAGATGATGACTGGACAACCCCAAACACTAGCAAATCCTGTGGGTCATGTTACCATCACAACATTGTTGATGCACTAAGTGAGGAAAGTAGAAGGCAAGCAGGTAGCTCCTGAACAGAGCTGGAGGGGAGGGCAGGGAGGAGCTCAGTAGAAGAGGGCTCCTGAACCTGCCTAGCTAACCGGATTCTTCGAAAGGCCTCAGCGACAACCCACACCACCTCTCAACTCCTGGAGTAAAGCGGAGGTTCTGTGGAGTTCATTGAGAAGGATAAGGAGCCTCAGTGTGCTGCCATTCACAGAACCACACAACATAAGCATGCAGAGTGACCTTTCTTATCATTTAGTCCAGGCCTCTATTTATTTTTCCAAATGCTTTTTTTACCAATGAAGAAACAGAGACTCTGGGAGGTTGACTTGCCCAGGGGTCACTCAGCTAATTAACAGCAGGGCCAGAATCCAAATCTGCAGAGGCCCAGCAAGGGTTTGCCTTCCTCTGCTCAGCTGGCTGGCTGGCTGAACTCTCCTCTCAGATCAATGAAAGCTTTAGGCAAACACACAAACAAAACTGAGGGATATTATAGGAAGTTAATATCTTAGGAAGAATTTGGAGAAAGCCATAGTGGTTATTAGGGTTAAATCGCCTCACAAACAAATCTACACACAAAAAAGAGGGTGGCTCATAGCCTAATTCTGCTTTTTAAATGCTACTTAATATGGGACCTAGGTTTCAATAAAGGGCCAACAACGAATCCAGAAGAGGGCATAGTACACTTCCGCACAGGGGGCCTGTGGCAACACAAATTTCTCCTAACAATCCTGCTTAAAAAAAAAAAAAAAAAAAAAAAAAACATGCAAAATGTTGCGGTATAAAAAAGGACAGGCAAAATTAAACACACAATTCCTAATATACACAATCATTCTCTTTTTCAAATCAATCAACCTTCAGGGTTTATAATTAAGCAAAGACTACATGCTTAAGAAAGCAAAATACTGACAGTCATGCCATCAAACCTTGTCCAAGGCCCCTTGCACAACCTGTGTCGACTCTTCCAGAGGCCTCTATTTACCTGGATCTCTGACTAGCTAAGCCCCGTCACGTCCATGAAGATGCCCCTGATTAATCACCCAGTCACTGTCAATTTGCAGCAGATCTAACCTGCCACTCAGAACATCCAAGCCACAGAGCAAGGACAAGGTGACACTGACATTGGTATCTCATTCCAGATAACTTGCTTGCTGATTTGGAGGATCTCAACTGTTTTCAGGATAGCCACATCTTCCACATCAATGGGTCTTGAAGTAAGTGAAAAAGGCTATTAAATATCTGCTGAATTTTTTTCTTCCAGTTCCTGCTTTCCTCCATAAATAGCAATTCCAGGGAAAAAGCTTAAATTGTATTCTAAGTGTTCAGTTACCTGGAGAAACTCACTGATTATGCCTAGTGCAAAAGCAAGGACTCTAAAACCACCACAACACGTACACTCGCACCTACACAAACATACACATGGGAAAGAAAAATAGTAAGAGTTCCCAGAAAGTTCAATTTTAAAATTAGCAAAGATCCACATGGAGCTATTCAAAGTCATCTGGAAGTCCAAATCATCATGGTTGAGAATCTATAGCTGAAACTTGATATTTACAAACAGACCTAAAGACTGTGTCCATCTGAAAGGGAATGGTCAGAAAGAACAGCTATAATAAAGGCTGGAGGGGCCAACACTGTTCATTTCAGAGAAGATTACTGGCACACCTGACAGCATCTGTGAACTTAAAAACACCCGACAGAGTTCTGGAAATGAATGCAGTGTACTATCAGAGCGGGACACTCTTATACGTCGGCATGATACAACCACTTCTCCTTGTTCTGACTCCTTAATTTAGTTCCTTTCTTAGCCTGCCAACAGTGGGAAGAGAGTGTGCTGGTCCAGTCAATACAACTGTCTGACCTGTGGATAACTAAGGTTCAGGGCATAAATTAATAAACTGGTACTCTGGCTTTAAACGAAAGCTTCCGTGAGCTTTGTTAAAGGGAGTCACTTTGCCAAGTCCCATCCATTTAAGAGATACAGAGTACTGAGTTTCTGACCCCCACTTGAAGACTAAAAGTAAGACAGTGGTAAATTCTTCCGTGGCAATGCCACCACGCAGCAGACCTGTGATGGCAGCCAGCCTGCGCTCCCTGAAGACACCCTCTGCTTCATCTCACACTTCCCTTCCAGCAGTAACTTCAACTACTATCACTTTTTCCCTGAAAGAGTCAACACTGACCTGTCATGAACAAGAACAAAAACAAGAATGATGTAAACCAGCCTTCCAGACAAAGTAATTCAGACCTAGCTGATTAGAGCCCAGCATACTGAACAGAAACTGCCAGAAGCTATCAAGTTGCTACTGAAGAACCATGCAGGTGGTGAGGAAGAACTCAGGACAGTACTGAGGGAAGTACTTAGGCCTGTTTGTTTAGATTCTTCCTGGCCTCTTGGTATGGGGCAGGACTCCTTGGAATGAGGGTCTTATGACCTACTTTCAGGCAAGGAAATAAAAAAAAAAAAAAACCTCTTTTATGACTATGCTCAGGGGAAAAGGGTAGGAGGAGTCAGGGTGATCTTGCTTCTTCAGCTCTCAATCAGCAAAGGGTTGTATTTTAGGGTACCGTGTTGTGAATTCCAATAAGAGGAAAGGTCAGCCTCTAGGTTACTGCAACTGAAATAAACTAGAATAAAATTTCCTCAGGCATGATGGCGCTCACCTACACTCCCAGAGAGTGAAGCAGGAGGACTGCAAGCCACAGGCCAGCCTCAGCAATTTAGGGAGACCTTGTCTCAAAAGAAAATAAAAAGGGCTGGAGAGGCATTTCAGTGGTAGAGCAACTCTGGGTTCAATCCCCAGTACCATTAAGTGGGGCGGGGGGTAATATGACATTACCCCTGGAAGGGCAATAACTTGAAGTCACCTAAATGCCCTTTGTTTCTATTATCAGTCAACGTCTATGTTTCCCAGATGCCATTTTTATTTCCTTTTAAAACCTCCAGAAGTTAAATAGACCATCAAAAGTTTACTTTCACTTCTGGTATTTCTCCTTTAGGACATCAAGTTTTGGGGAAAGGTACCACATCTCTGTCGTGTGTTAGAATCCTGCACAGCATATTACATTAATTGTAATTAATCTAAATTATAACTTAAAATCACTCCAGATAAAACTGTAAGATGATTTCAAAAATGAGACACAATCTATCTCAGTTTACAATCACAATGGCAACATCATAACTTGTCTGAAATCACAGACTAGCACTAGCATTAAAATTTTCCTCTAAGTGCCATGTTGCCTTCTACACAATTTCAACTACCGACTCAGAGCTGAGGACACCAACTATGTTTATTCTTTAATACATAAAAACAGAAGCCAGAACACAGGCTTGGCACCCACTCTGTTCTTAATATTTGTTGACAGATTTAACCAGGCTGCGATGAACACAGAGGAGAGATTTCCTCCTAAATCACGCAACCAACATTTACTGCAGTTTATAATGGGCAGAGAACATTCCTATATATTCTCATTCATCAGGAATGCAAGTAAACTCAGTTAAATCCAATGTGACATTAGGTAATCAAATATGAGGAAAGATAAATGCCGCATTTCATAATATCCCTTCCTGACTATACCTAAAATAACCGTAAAATCGCAGACCAGTTATCCCAAATACTAACTCTTAGACTTTTTAAGAAGCATCTCCCATCAAACCATTCACTGGTGTCAGAGCAAAATCCTGAAGATGGCTTTCTTTTGACTAAATAAAACCTGAGTAGTAATATTTACAAGTGGAAACTATGGTGCATGTAAGAATTAAGAAATATGTTTTGCACCCTAAATGTTAGGCGCTCATAAAGTTTTTTTAAACTGAGTTAATTCGACTTATCTAGTTGTAACCATGTCTTCTGCAGAACTGCTTTTAGGACGTTTTTTGTGTTAGCAATATCCATTGTTTATCAAAAGAAAGGAAATGGGTGGTGTCAGTAGGTCTGTAGCAGCCTACGAGATAAATAATACAGAATACAGCAAATAAGAGAAAACAAAGCCAAATACAGATCACGAAAGGGGGTGAGGGGACACCCTGATTGTTGGCTGGAAATTCATGGGAAACCTTTTAGTTACAGAAGCCACCCTGAAAATACGTAGTACTTCTCCAACACTGAAAGATCCCAGGAGGCTGGGAAAACTACCCATTGATGAATGCTTTAAATTCTAGAATCTTTCTCACATTTCTGCCCCCTTTAGTAGAAAAAAATCTAGGAATCAACAGACCTGGTCCCTAGCAATGTGGCTGGGAAAAGTAAGGGAACTTCTCCAGGATGCAGAGGCTTCATCCAGAAAGGAGTTAGAACATTCAGAAAAATAATTATGACAAGTAAAGAACTGGCTTTTGGGTTTCCTCATCTTGCATAGGGTGGAAGGATGGTACCAGCAAATTGTAATGTATTCTCTCCAAATAATACAAAGGCCCAATAATTCAGTCTTTTTTCAAACCCACTCTACAAATTGAAGCTCCAGTTCCACCGTTCCCTTCTTTATTGTTAGGTTTGTCTTAGGCAAAAAGAAATTTAAGTCATTAAAAGCATAGCACATTTACATTCATAAATAATGTGAACTTTTAAGCAAAGTTTTAGGCATGCAATTTAAACTCAAAATTAAGTACAAACTTCCTATTATGATCAAATCACTTTCAACCTAAGACTCAAATATTCTGTAGTAAGATATATAAGTTGTTACAAGGAGAGTCTTTTTTAAAATAAATACCTCTGAATCTTTAAAGTCAGTATTTAAAGTTGCTAGAAAATTATTACACACAACTTTGTTGAAAGAAGCCCTCATTTTATAAGTGAGAAATTTCATTTTTGGAGGAAAATTTTAAAAATCTACTTCCTTCTGTATACAAAAGTCACATATTATATACTGTGAAGGGTTTTATTCAGTTCAACTTTTAAAACCGCTTCCTCCATAAAGCCTACCCAGGCTACAGTGAGTTAAAAGATGTCTTTTCTCCCGTTTTATATCCCACCTCATACCGATATATGATTATCTATCAGAATTATGGTAGAAAATGTTGAACTCCACAAATCCCCCATAGCGCCCAGCAATGTACCTTATATGCAATAAGCATCTTTAAATAAACATAAGGAGATTACTGTGGAAGGGAAATCAAAATCAATGGCAATTCTTTCCAACAAGAGGATTTGATTAACAATTTAGGGATTCTTGCTGGGAGCAGCAGTGCATGTCTGTAATCCCAGCAACTCTGGAGGCTGAGGCAGGAGGATTGCAAGTTCAAGGCCAGCTCCAGAAACTTTGTGAGACCCTTTCTCCAAATAAAAAATAAAAAGGGCTGGGGGTGTAGCTCAGTGGTAAAGCACCCCTGGGTTCAACCTCCAGTACCAAAAAAACTTTTAAATTCTTTTTTTTTTTTTTTCGTGCTAGGGATTGAACTCAGGACTTCACACGTTAGATAAGTAAGTGCTTTACCACTGAGTCACATCCCCAGCCCGTTGAAATTCTTTTGACACCAAGTACTAATTTGCAATTTTATCTAGTTTATACATAAATAATAGAACATTTACAGAGCAGGATCTGTTCTGTGAGGACCTCAGAAACACTGGCTACAGGAGGGTTTTATTTTGGTATTTCAAATATGCACACAGAAGGGATGGGGCAATGACAGACAAGCCAAAATCTAAAATCAGTATTTTCCCTTTCAAACCAAGATGGACCCAGACAAGGAAGTAACCAACAGCAGCATTCCTGGCAATAATCACTGTACCTCCGAGGCCAGTGGCTATGTGGTGAGCTCCTGCTCACATTCCTTCCTTAGCAGCAGAACACTTCTAATAGATGACAAAATATCTACAACAGTATCACTAGTATGAACACTCAGGGAGCACTTCTACTAGAGAAAGCAAAGGAATTTTATGGTCCACTTCAACACTCACCTTGCACTTTCTTCTAGAAGCCTTTGAACCTTTTACCTGCTTACCACCTGCTCCCCACAGCTGGGAGCCTCTGGGAGCCTCAGGACTTGCTCCCCCCCTCACCCCCCCCCCCGCCCCAGTATGTTTTTCACTTTATCAAGGATGGTTGTGGAGAAACATAATTTTAATCCATTTATCATTCTCAAAAGGAACAGCTGCGCCTCAAAACATTGTCATTCCTCAATGAATTTAAGTCTGATATCCTCAGTTAAAATGCAAAGCCCTGAGCTATGGAGAAGCTTGCCGAGGTTCTCTGGGGTCAACAAAAGTGGTAACAATGATTTTCCAACTGAGGAATGAGCACCCATGAGCTAGTGTAGAGGCTCAGAAAACAACACCCTAGCTTTGGCCTGCCCAGTACCTTGAACTAAAGAATGGAAGGCCTCAGATGCAAAGTCTCTCTGACCTTCTGCCCTTTTTCCTGCTTCCCTTTCTTCCCCAAGGCAAGTACAGAAACCAGAATTCCTCCTTTCCTAGGTGAATCACAGAAAATGAAAAACATTTCCCCTAAAGCAAGTCATAAAACCTAGAAATTTTCCTTTAACCTTTTCCTGCCAACCCTTTTTTGAGAGAGGCAACACTGGGACTTGAACTCAAGGGTGCTCAACTGCTGAGATACATTCCCAACCCTTTTATTTTGAGACAGGGTCTTGCTGAATTGCTGAAGCTGGACTCAAACTTGCTGGAATCCTTTTGCCTTGGACTCTCAAATTGCTGAGATTACAGGTTGGCTACAAGAATTACTACGCTCAGTTCTTCCCCTATCTCTCTGTGGAGGAGCTAGTCACAGGGAAATTCTCTGGCCCACCTTTTTTGATACACAAGACCCTCATACCAGGAGGGTCCTACCCACACCAGGAAGAAAAGAATGCTACAGAAGCAATTCAAGAAGACCCTGGACAGACAGGCCTTGCTGGGTGCCCCTGTCAGTCTATTGCCATCACACCCTTTTATCACTCAGCTCTGCTGTAGTACATTCTTCAAACCTAAGCATAAAAGTGAACAGTTATCCCAGGGCCTTTGGGTCTTGGTTTCTGAAGGCTCTCGTGTCACGTGAAAGTTGGATTACTATCTGTTGAGCTTGTCTCTTGTTACCCTGTCTTTGGTTGTAGGCGTCTCAGCTGTGACCCTACGATAGCTAAGAAAAGGTATTTCACCATTCTCGCCCTGGCACCAGCAACTGCAGTGTTTTCATTCTACACATGTCCGCAAAGTATCTACTCTGCCAAGCAACAAGGGACAAAGCCAAGCAAAGAGGACAAAGTCAAGATAGTGGAAGAAGACAACAAGATTGACAAACATGGGCAGGAAGCTAAGAAAGTGCAGGTTTCCATCTCCTCTATGAAGAAGTAAAATAAAGAAAGAGATGAAGGGTCAAAATAGCCCTGAAGAAAAGGAGAGGAAGGCAAGGACAAGACCAAAGGACAGATGAAGAGCTCTGATCGGCCAGACCAGGGCGCAGACCAGACAATGAGACTGCCGAGCCCCCTCTGAGGCTGGGCTCCAAGAAAGAACCATGCAGAGCATGAGAAGACTAACTGATGATCAGAAGGTCTGCAGCACAGAAGTGCTCAGAGTGTTGTGCTGTGGGAACAAGATGGACAGGAAGAGGGTGAAGCCCTAGAGGGAAAAGCAGAGAGAAAAGCAGTGGTGTCTCTAAGAGATCAAAGAACACACTCAGTTGGAGCAAATAAATTAGGAAGCTGGAGAATCTGGTTCTTTTAAATGAATCTTAAATTTTGGATGTGGGACAACTTCAGATGATGATAAAACTCACAGAACTGGAGAGGGTAAGCAGGGACTTGAACCCAGATCTGACTTAAGAGTTCAGGTACTGAGCAGCTCCCTCCAAAGTCCTTGATGAACTCAGGAGAGAGAAGACAGGAAGTGGATGTGAAAAAACAGTGTACAAACCACAAAGGGGCTTTGTACCAGAGCGACAATATAGCAGTCATGCATCCAGTCAAGGAAGGCTCCAAAAACCACTGACGTGGGGTCCCAAGGCCATGAGGCCAAAAGCTCAAGAACCCATTGGGGTTTGAATATGAACCACAATCTCTCTTTTTTTTTTTCCATACATATATACAGGGTAATAACGTCTATCTCATTCTACCGTCCTTCCCATGCCCACCGCCCCACCCCTCCGTTCACTCACCTCATTCCTTCATTCTTCCCTACCCACTTCCTCCTATGGATCAGCATCCGCTTATCACAGAAAACATTCAACCTTTGGTTTTGGGGATTGACTTATTTCACTTAGCATGACATTCTCTAGTTCCATTCATTTACCTGCAAATGCCATAATTTCATTCTTCTTTAAGGCTGAGTAATATTCCATTGTGTATATGTACCACAGTTTCTTTATCCATTCATCAATTGAAGGGCATCTAGGTTGGTTCCATAGTCTGGCTATTGTGAATTGAGCTGCTATAAACATTGATGTAGCTGAGTCATTGTAGTACGCTGATTTTAAGTCTTTGGCTATTAACCACAGAGTGGAATAGCTGGGTCATATGGTGGTTCCATTCCAAGTTTTTTGAGGAATCTCCATACTGTTTTCCATAGTGGTTGCACCAGTCTGCAGTCCCACCAGCAATGTATGAGTGTGCCTTTTTCCCCCAACGTCCTCACCAACACTTGCTTGTGTTCTTGATAATTCCCATAACCGAAATGAGATGAAATCTTAGTTGATTTACATTTCTCTAATTGCTAGAGATGATGAATACTTTTTCATATGTTTGTTGATCGATTATATTTCTTCTGTGAAGTGTCTGTTCAGTTCCTTAACCCATTTATTGATTTGGTTATTTGTTTTTTGGTGTTAAGTTTTTTGAGTTCTTTATATATCCTGGAGATTAGTGCTCACTCTGAGCACTAATGTGTGGTAAAGATTTTTTCCCATTCTATAGGCTCTCTCTTCACATTGTTTCCTTTGCTGAGAAGCTTTTGAGTTTGAATCCATCCCATTTATTGGTTCTTAATTTTACACGTTAGGAGTCTTGTTAAAGAAGTCAGATCCTAAGTCGACATAATGAATATTTGGGCCTACTTTTTCTTCTATTAGGCACAGGGTCTCTGTTCTAGTGCCTAAGTCTTTGATCTACTTTGACTTGAGTTTTGTGCAGGATGAGAGATAAAGATTTAATCCTCACACCACTTTTCATTTTGTTACATATGGATTTCCAGTTTTCCCAGCACCATTTGGTGAAGAGGTTATCTTTTCTCCGATGCATATTTTTGGCGCCTCTGTCTAGCATGAGATAACCACATTATTTGGGTTTTAGAATGCGGCCTCATCCCCTCACATAGCTCGGGCCACAGTACACACCCCCCTCCCAAGAGATCCAGGCTCCAAACCTTGTTACAGCACTCTGTCCCAAAATCACCACACTGCGAGGATGGCATTTTATCTTGTCCCTTCTCTTTCCTGATATGTTTTCCACTTGTGTTATACAAAAGGGCTACAAACCCCAACTTGAACTGACCATCTTCTTGATATGTGGAAATCAATTCCCTGAACAAAAGACGATCCACATATAGTGATCTGGGGCCAGTTATATCACCTTTCACAGACTTACCAACAGGACTACCACTCTCTTTCCTGCTGGACTAGATATCAGGTCTCTTCCACCAACATGTGCTATAACTTTAAATGTGAAAATTATTTCTTGTGAACAAGACCAATGAAGTCACAGTAGCTGATAAACCATCGCCGAAGTAAAAGGAACCCCTCATAGAAAGCTACGGTCTGAGTGATAAGCTTTTAGTATGAAAAGCAAAGAGAACTGGAAGACATTTTTCAAAAGTGCTAAAAGGCACTCAATCAATCAGTGCCAGCCAAATGAACTCTGGTTTTATAAATCTAAAGGAATTAAATTTTTAAAATTGAACTGCATCTGGCCTCAAAGTGAAAATGGTCAGACAACTTCAAAGATGCTCCATGAAAGGCAGCTATTCATTACAGAAAAATCTCCTGCTTATGTAGCTGACAGATGAATCTTTCACTTAATGCCCCTGAATAAAAGACATCAAAATCCCCCCTCCACTTCTGCTGGTGACTTGTAATGACTATGAACAAGGTTATAACCTTTCTAGGACCTAATTTCCTTAGGATGGGAGTTCCTAATACCCATGTAGTTTTGTTTTTTTTTTTTTTTAACTCCCCCAGGTGATTTTAATGCGCATCCAGCAACACTTAACCACAGCTGAGCACTGAGCATATAGGTGTCATTTAATCCTTAACCACTTTGCAGAGGCATAGACATGACAGTGACTTGCTCAGTGTCACACAGCTAGTATATGGCCATCCAGGCAAACTGGCTCTTGAGTCTAAACATTCGGTCTCTATGCTATGCCTCCTCCTCTGGATAAAAATGAGAAAGACTAGCTCTCAGGGATTTCGTGAGGAAGTATAACACATTTGGGGTGAGGGGGTACCCAAAAGGCAAAAAAAAGTTTGTGTAATACAAAGCTGCTCCCCACCCTTTCCGTTGCATCACAACCTAGCTTGTCAGTCTGAAAGCTGCTCTCCTCGCCCTTTCCGCTGCAGCCATTTTCCCCACCTCCCAACTACTGTCAGTCTGTGAACATCCTAGCTAGCTATTGGTTCATCAGTCAGCTTGCAAGTATCCTTCTCCGTTATTGGTCCCCTGTTAGCCTGGCGGAACTCAACTGCTTAAGGGTAGCTACCCCACCATTTTTTCTCATGCTTTCTCTCCCCCTGACTGACTCTTTCTCCTCCTCACTTTTCACACTTTCTCTTGCGCACGCCCTTCCTCTTTTCCTCTCATTTTCTCTCTTACCCTGCAGGGAGACACTCTGTGTGCTTAACAAACCCTCTTATGTGATTTCCCATGTCCAGCGTGGTTTTTGTGGGTTTACTTACAGTTTTTTTTTTTTTTTTTTTTAATTTTTTTACCGCACATCCAGAGCAGAACCCCATGCCTTAAATCTAACCTGAAAACAAAAACAAACAACAAAAAAAAACCTGCTTTCATGAGAGATGCTCAGTCCACGCACTTTCTGGTAGGGGTCCAACTAATCTGAGTTCTTTCAAACTACAGTGACCTAGAGGCACCATTCAACAGAATACATGCTAAACAAGCGAACTTGGCCCATAGGGAAGAACACTGGGAGCGGGGCCAGAATGCCAAGGGGAGGAATTATCTGGAGCAGAGAACTTTGTGTCACATGGGCAATACTTCTCCCGTCCCTAACACTTGGCCACTTATCCTCTTATGTTAAAGAGGAACTCAAAAAGCCACTCCATTTCTGTGACTGAATTGTATAACACATTAAAGGTGACAGAATGTGCCAAGAAATAGTCTGCTGCCCTCTATTTCTTTCTCTGAGCAGTTTTACACAGTCTAACAAACTTAGTAGTGTTTTAACCTTGTACATCGAGTTCTAAATTTAATTAGGCTATGCCTGCAGTGATAATACAAAGGAGAACCGAATCAAATCCATACAAGCATCCCCTCTTCCCAGAGCTAAATCAAATATAAGCATATGCATCACTGTCCTCATCTGAGATTTATAAGGGAAACCATTTTTAGCATAAACATTTGGTTGCAGGAAGCAATCTTACAGAGAACTGCCACCAGGGCCTCTGAGACAGATCACAAGGGTATGCATGATGGCTTTATTTTTAATTGACTTCAACAGCCCCAGACGGGGAATACCAGAGCTCCAGATGAGAAAATTCAGAAGTGTCATGTTAAAAAACAAAAATCCAAAAGTGGTAAGGAGGTTTTTTAGTGTTAACAAGCCCAGGTTTCAGGTTTAATATTAACAAAGCCAGTCTTAAAACAAGGCAAGAAAGGTATAAGGGTGCCATCCAAGGTGGGAACTTGTAACTTCGGATGCCATGACTGCTTCTGTAAGCTAGAACCTCTAATCAGAATAATGCTTTTGAAGAGTTGGGGTATACCTCAGTGGTAGCGCACTTGCTCAGCATGTGCAAAGCCTTGGTTCAATCCCAGCACTGTGAACATAAATAAATATAAGGAAGTTGCAGAATAAAGTTTTTGAATGTTTTTTGAGTAGAACATAACAAAATGAATCATATTGAAACGCAGACATCAAAATACTTGAAAAGCAACTCTGGTATAGTAATGCATACTTCTCAACACAAATAAGACAGCGGCAGATCTCATAACTACAACAGTTTTTACAGAAGCAATGTGTATATATGACAGTTGAAACTATCTCCAAAAACATGATACAAAAGTCTGTAACTTCTATATGTCAAAGTGACAGGTGCTGAGGTTACATGTTTTTGTTGACCACTTTCATGACTTTAGCAAAGGTCAAATTTTGACTAGAGGTTTAGTGGAAATAAAATTGTGATTTCTTCTGTTGTCATTCCATCCACCCAAGTTCACAGAATACCTCCCACCCAGTCTAACCAATAACCTCGAAGGTTAAAGACACCACCCCACAGCATCAGACTTAGACTTATGTATTAACAGCTAGGTGCTTCTACAGTAACAGTAGCTCAACTTTATCCCACTCATGGAGCCACTGAAATCCAGAAAACTCAACAGTCATTTACAGGTTGGCACACTTCAACAGGATTGGTATTCCCCATATGCAGCATGGCTAGCAACTAAATTTTAAGTCCCATGATTAATTTTCAAAGTAGTCTGTAAAAGGTCTATTTAACAAGAATGTTAACTCATCTGCAATAATCAGACCTGGCACTGCAGGAGAAATGTTTCTGGAGACTTACATTGTGAGACAACATACGAAAATGGGAAAGCCACATCTCATATTTGGGACAAGAGTATTTTATACATGCCATTGGTTTTAATGTTTTGTTGGTGCACTCCTCTTTTCAAAAGTATTATGGCCTGGCAACTACAGTCTCAGTTAACTGGATCAGGTTCCTAGTGAGGGTGGTACCCGAGGCGCCACCTATCCAGACCGCTGCTTCATGCAACAGGCCATTCCCCAGCTGTACACCCTAAATCAGGGGATTCCCACAGGAAGATAAATATAATTTAGAGTCTAAAATACATGGACTTACATTGGGCCAATGCCAATTTCTCATGGATCTCGGGTAACTGAGATGGTTTTTGTTTGCACGGTTAGAAACTACAACGGCAGCTGCAGGAGCACAATACTTTTTCTAGACTAATAAAATTACCTAAGTCTGGCTCATGATTTCAGCTGTGGCAGCAGCCCAACTTCCCAGAAAGATGCAAGCCTTGTGCCACTCTAAGAGAGCTGAGATGTTAGCTCTGAACTAACCTGCAGACATCAAACCCAATGGAGGGATAGGAAAAAACCTATCCCTCCAGCTGAAATGTGAATTACAGAGTAATTCCTAGGTGTGGAAATGACAAATATTATTTTTAGGAGTCCCATAAAACCTTAACCAAACTTATGGAAGTTCAAGCTTTACATTTGAAGGAATGTCACATGACATGTATGGACATAGGGGTTTTCCCCCCCTCTAAAATTCGGTGAAAGTTCAATTAAAAGTCCTTAGTGAGTCTGCAGCGAAATCTTTGATCATAGACTCTGCTGCCACTTAACATATTCAAACAGTATGAAAGGTATCTCAGATATAAGGAACAAAATAGGTACTACAAAGTAGCTTGGAAACCATGCATGCTCCACATACACTCATAGATGCTTTTCTTAGGGAAGGGGGTTGGGGGTGTCCAGAAGCTTGTTTCCAAAATGAAAAATGTTCCTTCAACATTTCTCATATAGTTAGCACAGTAGTATTTCCAAAATGTAAGTGTGTGGTCCAAATGCCCCCTTAAGGAAAACAGCCCAATTAGAACCCAGTGGAAAACAGAACACAAGTTTCTCAAATGACTTTGAATTAGACTGTCCATGTGAACTTGTTCTACAAACAATGACGATGTTGCACAGATGTACCAAGTATCCATGGTCTCAGTGAAATATCTTTGCTACAGAAAAATATGCAAGTATGCAACAAAGCTAGGTATACCAAATAATTTTTTTTTTAAATATCAATCTTGCTTTTAGGCAATAAAACTTCCCAAGTCCTTTCTGCCTTTTCACAAACCTAATGAAACCCATATTTCAAGGTTCCAATAATGCCTTGAAAACAATAAACCACGTCTCCAATTTAGACTTCCACCTTGCCTTCTTATAATTATCTCCGATATAAGTCTGTTACAAACATAAGACCTTTATTCTACAAAACAACTGACCACAGAAGTGGGGAGGGGGGCATCTCACAGATACCATTTTGCTTAGTCTTCACAACAGGATCAAGGTAGAACAATAATTATCTTCTTTGGACACAGAAGGAAATTGAGACTTAGAATCTCAGCGGCCTGTTCCAGATCAGACCTTAGCAGGCAGCATCTCACTCCCTTTCCTCCTCTGGGGGAAAACACATACTAGAATTTGTCTTGCACCCTAAGCCTTGGATCCTAAGATAAAATGGCAGACAATAGGTCTCCAACACATAGCATGGAGCCTAGAGATAGCATTGTGGCAAAACTGCAATGCTGCTCTAATAATCTGGTTTTATTTAAAATTATATCCCTGGATATTTCTAAACATGTTCGCTTATCATTCTGAAAGAAAACCTGGATGCCATAATCCCTATCCCTGGTTCCCTTTTCTCTGTACCACCTTCCTTGGGAAAAGGATCTAAATGCCACTGCAACTGCTTCCTCCATGCTGGTGACTCACATAGTTTCTCCATAGTTCTGCCTGTGGTACTACTATATTTCATTTCCAACTTGCTGACGTCGACCCTGGCAGCACAAACTCAATGTGTCTAAAACTAAACTAGCTTACTCTTTTCTTTCCCCACCTTCAAAATATACTCACCACCTATGTTCCAAGTTCCTGCTCGAAGTCTCTACATCCTCATGGCTTCCTTGTTTATGTGATAAACAAAGGACTACGGTCCCACTGTTTCTCCATTGGTCTCCTCAAAAAGCCTCCAGGTTGATTTCTCTGACATTAGTTATGCCCTTTATGTACTTCAGAATCATCTGGAGGACTTGTTAAGCCATAGACTGCTGGGTCCCAGCAAGTTTTTGATTCTTTGTCTCCAAGAATCCCCAGTTGCTTGCTGCAACTCCTCAGGGTCCATGCTTCCCAGACCACTGGTCTTCTCCCTTCCAAGTCACACAATTCTTCCTGAATCTTTTCATCATGAAGCAGGATAATACTTACTAAATCAACATTTTAGGTCTCTGATAACTAAGTGTGGACAATACTGGGTACATGAGGTATGTTCTCTGTCAGGGTCAGCCAAAACAGCCTGCAAAATATCCTGCTTGAACCCCAAATTTATGCAATTTTGTAGAGCACAGAAAGTTAATTTCTAAATTCTACAGTGATAAATTAGTTTTATATGTTGGAAGGGACCCTCTCTTTAGGCCAAATTTGTTACCAAACTCTGATGGAAAAGGGGGAACTATGAAGGAAAAAAAGTAAAATGTCCTCCTCAGAACAGGGCAAAAGGACCCCAAGATGAAACAAAACAGTTCATTTTGGTACAACACAAGCACATCCAAAGTCATCCTCCCAAGAGCAGCTTAAGAGCATAAAGAAAACTTCAGCAGACTCTGCTTTAGTGCACCTGCCTATACCTATGTGCCATCTGGTTTATGTAGATCATAACCCATTCTGTTCTAAAAAAGTTTTGCTAAGAATAACAAACTAGTTCTATGTGTATTATCTTTCATAAGGTCTTTAACTTGAAAGAGCCTTTTCTGCCTTTAATACTGCCTGCATGTGAATCATTCAATCAGCATGAACTTCGGAAATCCAGGAGAGTTTATGTTTTCACACACTCATTTATAAACAAAGAAGAGAGGCTCATCTGCACTAGTCAACTATCAGCTTTCACATCTAAACAACTTTTCAAAAAATGCCCCTGGATTTTAAGACACTTTCCCTCATACCACCTCATTCGATTTTCATAAAAGCTTCTAAAGGCAAACAGCATGGCCCACTGTCCTTGTCTCAGGTTATATGGCTAACATACAGCTAAGACTAGGGTTGACCCTAGACAGCCAGAGAGGAAACCACAGGCAACCTGGACCACAGTTTTCCTGAAGTCATGTCTTTAAGTGCTTACCTTAATCTGTTTTCTGCTACCGTAACAAAATATTTGAGACCTAGTAATTTATAAAGGAGAGAAGTATCTTCAGCTTACAGGTCTGAAGTTAAGTCCAATACTAGGTAGCAGCATCTGAAGAGGGCCTCAAGCTGCATCACAATATAGAGAAAAAGAGGACGGTGAAGCCTCCAAGTGTTCGCTTTATAAGAGTCCACTCTCGTGGTAACTACTTCAATTCCCTTGAGATCTGCGTGAATCCCTTTTAATAACCCAATTACCTCTTAAAGGTCCTACCACCTCTCAACACTTAGACAAGGACTAAATTTCAACTTGAGTTTTGGAGGAGACAAACCACATCCAAAGCATAGCCATGCTGATTTTTTTAAGAAAAAAACACATATCTAAGCCAGACACAATGACACAGGCCTGGAATCCCACCTACTTGGGATGCTGAGGCAGGAGGATCAAACTTTGAAACCAACCTGGGCAACTTTGTGAGGCCCTGTCTCAAAGTACAAAGGGCTAGGGTTGTAGCCCAGTAGTAGAGTGCTTGCCTAGCATGTGCGAGGTCGTGGGTTCAATCCCCAGTACCAAAACAAAAAAATTTTTTAAGTATCTTGACAGAGGGGAAAGTCTGAATAAGACCCAATTCCTGCCCTCAGAGTCAACTTCCTTGACAAAAGTCTAAAATAGCATGCGGCATTATACAAACAGAGCAATACAAGGTGGCATGATGGCAAAGGCTTGGTGTCAGGCTGACCAACCTGTAGTTTAAATTCCAACTCCACTGGCCTTTACCTGCACTGTGATCCCAGGCCTGTATTTACTGTCTCTGAACCCTAGATGACAGACTTCTTGACAGTTGTGAAAATCAGAAATAATATATGACAAATGCTGAGGGCTGTGTCTAGCATAAAATGGGTGTAACCAATGGTCTCAAGTGCCTCATAGCTGCATATACAAGCCCAACTACAGGTTTTAAAACCCACAACTAAATGTTGGTAGAATTACTTAAATTTTCCACTTTTATTTAGGATATTAATTGCCAATTAAAATATGGGGCTGACTGAGAAAGAGAGAAACATGAGTCACAAATGTCTGGCTTTAGTGACAGGGTAGAAAGTAGAGCCAACAACCAAAATGGGAAAAGCTGGGGGAAACATGGGGGTGAGGGGTTTGGAGAAGGGCAGGAAGCAGGTGATAATTAAGGAGGAAATGAGTTCAGTTTCGATATCCTTCATTAAAACTGTCTATGAATCATCCAAGTAGCAATGTCCAAAAGATTGAGATGAGGGTGAACTCATACTTAGGGTCATTAACATGTGGGTGGTGACTGAAGCTTTGGAAGTACTGAGATTCCCAAAGGGGCTGAGCAGACTAAAAAGAAAGCCACCAAGGATGAACTTGGCCCAGAGAACTTGAACATATAAGGGCAGACACAGCAGGACCTAGGCGGAAATGAAAGAAGGAAAAGCAAAACAGTCACACATGTGCAAAAAGGAACCCAGAGGGGAAGGTTTCAAGTGAGAATGGGCAGTACTATCAAGTGCTACAGAAAAGTCATGTTCAGGGCTACAGAGTGACCACAGGGCTCAGTGATCAGAGGCCACCTGTGACCTCAACAGAAGCAATTTCTGTTGTTGAGGCAACTGAAACCAGATGATAGTCCATCTTTGAGGTCCCTCCTAAACTCTAAAATCCTTTAACTTCAAAACTGAACCTCACCATTCTCCAAACCCAACCTCAAATAGCAATGAGTTGCAAGGTTTTCTTTCATAGAGAGGGAACGTGCAATACAGAGACATGGTTAAAAAACCACAAAATCATTTAACACAATCTTTGCCATTAAATTCCTATCTACTTCCTGAAGTTGATCACAGGGAAGGAGAAAAATCAGCTAACTCTCTGGCACGCAAAACCTGGAGAAAGAAAAATTGATAACTTACCAAAATAAATATCCTGTCTAATAAATCTCTAAGGAAAATATACTTAAGTTGCTGTTTCAATGTTAACTTTGAGAAATATGTTAGCACAGGTAGAAAGGCTTGGTTTCAATATGCAAATCTCTTACAAAAGTCTATTTCAGCAGATTTCCACCTGGATTTCTAAATAAGCTAAGCTCTTGCTGAATTCAGCAAATTGCTCCTTAATGTCATCCTTCCCACTCTTTGTACAGTTATAATCGTAGAAAATGTTGTTCCCATGCAATTTTAAGTTATAAACGGTTCTGCCATACATATTATGGCACGAGGGAATGTTTGACTTGGCAGTATAAACTGGTTAAACTAGTTAGTGTAGTTCAAAAAAAAAAAAAAATCCCCCAAACATCTGTTCAGGATAAGAAAGCATTTGTTTTCAAGTCAACTCCACATACAAGTATTTTTCAAAAAGTTAAACGTCTCAAATATTAATAGCTAGAAAAGTCATTCACATATAGCAAAAGGCTTAAACATTTGAGAAGTCTGAGATGTGTTCCCCTAAAAATACTACTTACTCTTTGTAGGCACCATTGAATCTAAGTTGGTGATTTCACTGGATCTTCTGGTAACTAATCTGATATGGGGCCATCAGTCTTTACTGAGGATACACACTATCTCCTCTTAAGCTTTATTTAAAAACACACACACATACAAACCATGTAGCAGGGACTCCTATCCCAAGTTCTCATTCAGCAAACTTGGGGTGAATCCCAGAATTCTAATTTTTAAAGCTTCACAAGAGACTCTGATATGTACCCCACTGCCATGCCTCTGTTGAGAAGCTCTGACTTTCAGCAGGATCCCCTGGAGTTTTGGAGAGCAATGTAGCCACTGTTCCTTAAGGATAAGCAGGGTATGGTAGGAGCGGATGAGTGCAGAAAATGAAATTCTGCTGGCAAGTCATACAGGACAGATGGCCAAGTGCATAGAAACATCACATGGATGTTTCAAGAACTCACAGAGGGAGACTGGGGAGGTAGCTCAGTGGTAGAGAGATTCCTGGCATGTGCAAGACCCTAGGTGGATCTCCAGCATCACAAAAAGAAAACAACTAACCCAACCTCACAGAGGTTTGGAAGCAGCTTTAACCTTGATCCCCAGCCGTCCTATAGAAGAGTATGTTCAACACCTGCAGAAGGGTCCAGGTCAGTCTTTGCGCCCACAATCAACCATTCTGTGCTGGATGTCCTGGGAGTTTCTCCTGTTTCCCACATGGGCAGCTGAGTGTAACTGAATCAATTCTCCAAGCTGTGCTCGCTTTAGAGGTCCATTCTCAGCTAATTCTCTCCTTAGGGGAAAGAAGGGAACATTTGAGTTGCCCTCCATGCTAACCACTGCAGAGTGGTAATGCAAATACTGGATGATGAAAGACCTCACCCACCAGGAGCCTCCAGCTTCCCCTCGCCCCCTTGAAGTGGGTACTTCTGTTTCACTACTTAGAAACAAGCCACAGCACAGGCTTAGAAAACTTTCTCAAGTTTTAAAGACACACAACTAGCAAATTCCTCCTTGAAACGAGTGGGGTGGAGTTGGGGTGCCCCAACTCAGAATACTTTAATAGGACTGTAGGACAGGCAGGAAGAGGACAGGAGCCAGCTTGGATGGACGTGACCTCAAAAAGCTAACTATGTGGAGCACCAGAGGTAAGGCAGGTTGTAAACGTTCCCTTATTTGTCTCCTGGGAGCCAGGAGGAGGCTTGTAATTAAACCTAACAACGTTTTTTCATAGGAAACAAGAAGCAGGAGAATGACAGTGATAAAGAAGAGATAGTCAGTCTAACTTTATTAAAAATCTGAAGCCGGGTGCAGTGGCGTGTGCTTGTAGTCCCAACTACTTCGGAGGCTGAGAGAGGATTATTTCTTAAGCCCAGGCCTTCAAAGCCAGCCTGAGCAGCACAGCAAAATCCTGTCTCAAAAACAAACAATCTAAGAAATTTTTAACAGTTGTACTTCTATGTATACAAACTATGAAACAAGATATTAGGTCATTTGGTCAACATATATTAAAGTTTTCAGTGGAAAGTACTGTACTAGACACCATTAAAAAAAAAAAAAAAAAAAAGACCAAAGAAACTTGTCCCCCAGCTCTCGCTCACTTCACCTCACCCCAGGCTCCACCTGCCTAGAACAGAGTGGCTGTCTCTCTCACTCGGGGCACCTGGAAAGCTCCTCCAGACAAGCGGACTACAGAAGGCTGGCAAGAGAACTAAAACAAGAAAACCTGGCAGCACATCCACCCCATGGGACCAGCAGAACGAAGTTCATCCCATGGCAGCACAGCTGGAGAGGGAAGGACACCAGTGTCTACATACTCTTAAGCCTGGGAAAAGCAGACACCTCTCTCTGGTCAAGCTGACAGGGGACATTTGCTGGATCTTGATCAAGGTACCGATGCAAAGCCAGGTTCACCTCCACCACCTCGGGTTCTCTTTATATAACGCTGGTGGGTTTGTAGCCCAATCCACAGGGCAATGTTTTAAAGGTTTAAGGAGCCCACGAACCTTTCTCAAACCCTTAGGTGCCAAGGCCTCCTCTCCAGCCTTTGCCCTCACTCCTCCAAGTCCCAGCCCTCTACTCACCATTCCCAAACACACTGCCCAGCCTCACACCTTTTCTGTCCTGCTTCCCTCGTCCTGAAACACCTCTCTCCCACTGTGGGCATTAGTCATCCTCCAGGCACTCAGCTATCACCTGCAAGATGCCCCAGCACTAAGGAACCTCAAGGGTTCTTCCTGTGCACTCAAAGACACCAGACTGCTACCTACATTTCAGCCTTTGCCTCAATCTGCCCTGACCTTCCTCCTGTATCTCAAGGGCTTGTCTGATCCACTTCCACTCTCCTGCTCTTATCACAATAAGAGACAGATAATCAAGACCTGCTTCCTGGTTGGGATTGCAATGAAAGGCTCCCCATCACTGACTCAGCCTATTACTCTGGAAATATTGTTTTTGCTGCTATACCTGTCATGGAAAACACAAGGGAGTTCTCCATGCTCAAACACACTGACAACAAGGCTCTGACCTGAGTCAATCTTAGCAACACTGCCAGGTCACACTGCCAAAGAGAAGGATGGAATCGTGTGTAGTCACGTTTGGGCCAACAAAACCACCTTGGCAGGGCACCAGAACACTAATAGGTTTGTGCATGCAGAGGCTGGGTGGAGTCCTTTCCCTCCCATTTAAGTCTGTTTAATGAGGAGGTGGAAGAATGCCCCTGCCCCCTTACCCACCAGGACTTCAAAGATGAGAACAGAGCACATGAACTTTTCTCTGGAAGGAAACCAGGGACTGATTCAGGGGACAGGTCCATTCTCCATCAACTCCCTTCAGAGACAGATGAGATCTCACTGGAGAATACAGAGGAGAATCCTACATGAGGCAGCTGGTCACCCCTATTCAAATATTTCTCAAAAAGGTCTCAGCTTATGTTGCTTCTGAGCACTTCAGGCTGTTCCTATACCAGTGGGAACTCTCTGGCTGGCATGGTTAATCATTCACTGCAGGACAGCACCACCTGGTGAACAGCAGCTCAAATATCCAGGGTGTCCTACAATTGTGCACCCTCCCAAGGTCACCTGCGTCTTTACCTAGGTGTGGTGGTGAGGAAGGGCTCGTCCCCCAGCTGCCTCGAACCCTTCAGCCAAGCCTCCTTTCACACAGCATACCTCATAGAAAAGACAGGCTTCTCCTGCATCCCATCCACAACCGACAGACAAGTAGCCACACGGTCCATCCAGCTCACAGCAGGACCGTTCTCAGACCCTCTACCCAGGGCAACACAGACAAGTGTGCTCTTCAAATTGGATCTGCAACTGGTTATGTACACACACTGGCTCTCTGGCTTTTTCCCAGCTAGACCAACCCACATGCAACACTACCTCTGCAAGAGCCAGGGGAAAAGGTCCTTCCTGAATTTAAGACTACTATAAAAGCACTGCTAGAAATTACAGAGGTCGCCAAGGAGGCAGCTTCCTGTGAGAAGGACTGTTCCTACAGCCTGTTTTTGTGGTGATGAGATCACAGAGTTTAGATTCTGTATTTGGTCCTACATGAGTTTTAAGAGCCTTATTCTGTAATTATAGAAAGGAAAAAGAGAGGTCAACGAGACCAGAGGAGCTCTGAGTGATGTTTGAGAAGTTCCTTATAACTACCGTCAGATCGCCCACTGCACTCAGAGAAATTACGCCTTTTCATTTGTTTTGTCCTTTGGAACAAATTTCAGATTAAAAAAAAATCATGGACCTTTTACTAATCTGTTGCTGCATTCTTTTCAATACACAAACCAATATTTAGAGGCCAAGAAAGTTTTGGGGGAAAAAACGAGCATTAGACCACAAAACGCTCTCATGTAAAATATAACATCTGAAAAAATATGGATGAACCCTAAGACATAGGACTCTGGACACCAGCTGAATGAAGACTCCAAACAATGTTCACTACCTTTTGTGAGGGTTGCTGGGGATTAAATCCAGGGGCACTCTACCACTGAGCTACATCCACAGCCCTATTTATTTTTTGAGACAGAATTTCATGAAGCTGCCCCAGGTTGGTCTAGAACTTGCAATCCTCCTGCCTCAGCCTCCTGAGAAGCTGGGATTACAGGCGTGCACCACTGTGCCCAGCTTACTTTTTGCATTTTTAAAGTTGATTTCCAGTTGACGTCTTAAAAAATATCTTAATGCTCTTGAGAAGAATTATTAGGGTTTAGCTCCTCATCACCACTTTCTTTCAAGAATGAATAGAGAGACTTCAAAGTTGTTTATCTAATAGAAATAGTCATCCAAAAAACATTTTCTTTTCCCCTGAAGTACTCTAAAAACATGGCACTGGACCTCCTCAGACCACAAAACAAAGACTACCGTTTTTTGTTATTATTTTGGGTTTGGGTTTTTTTTTTTTTTTTTGGTTTTTTTGGTTGTAATTTGATTTTTTTTTTTTTTTTTTTTTTTTTTTTGGGCTTCTTATGGGGCCGAGGGCCCTGCCTATGATAGGTGAGTGCTCCACCACCGAGCTGCATCCCCAGCCATCATTGTGTGTGTTCATGGACCCAGCATGTCATCACCAACTCCACGTGACAGTCCCATTCCTCTGGTTGTATGGGCTTCTGCAGCTCGGAACACCACACAACTAGCATGTAGGGCCAGAGAGGTTAAACAAGGTAAGGAAGGCCACTCAGTCACACCCACTGAGTCTGAGTTCATGAAGTTCAAGTCACACTCAACTACAACTGGGGGAAAAGAAGACCACAGAAACCCTAAAGCAAACAAAAGAAAGCTCCTGTTCTTATTTTACTTCATGTTGAATGTTGGTGCTTAACAGAAACCAAGGTTAAATAAGAGGAAAGAGGAGACCTTTGTGGGAATTCCTCAGGCATTTGGAGCTTGAGTGGCAAAAGGTACCCTTTGTTTGGCTTGTTTGCAAACAGGGGTCTCACAATTTTGCTCAAGCTAGTCTCATCTATGGGCACAAGAAACTTTCCCACCTCAGACCCCCATGTATCTGTGACTACAGGCATGCACTACCATGCCCAACTGCAAAGGACATTACTTAAAAATATTTATTTCAGGGGCTGGGGGTACAGATCAGTGGTAGGCATGCATGAGGCCATGTTTCATCTCCAATGCCACAATAATAATAAAAATACTTATTTCAATTTTGAATCTTCCAAGACTTCTATTTCCTTGAGACAGGTGTCCTGCTAGTACTGTTATACCTGTCCACTACACTGAAGTAGTTTTCTAAACCTACCACCCATGAGAATCTCTTGGGAAGCTTTAAAATTTTTGATGCTCAGAAAAATTCAAACAGAATCTCTGAGGGTAGGACTTTATACACCTGACCTTCTGATTATAATGTATAGCCAGGATTGAGAACCACTACCCTTGATGAATGCTCAGGTTGCTTCTCTTTTTCTCTTGGGGGATCAAGTGGGAAATATTTATGCCTCAGAAAAGGGGGAGGAAGAGAAACCAACAGACCAGGGGAATGAGGTGGAAGAAGGTAAAGTGAATGACAACTTGTAGGTGATGATCTTGAGATGGGTGCCAGGTGTGGCCTAAGGGAGAAGATAGGAGTAGGGACAGAATGGATCTTTCCCTAAGTAAGCAATCCACAGCAACTGTCATTAAATTTGGTTGCTCTAGCAGATGGAGGTAGGGGCAAGAGGTAGCCATCCAAAGCTTTTATCTATAGAACATTCCTATGTTGGATGTTAATGGCATAAGAAATGACTTTAATATTATGGTTTTCGTGTGTGAAGAATCTACTCAGCTGCTATGTTCATCACTATGAAGGGTGAGCGCTGTGAGTCAGAAGTTCCAGTTCAACTGCTAGTCCAGCTCTCATGCCCATGGTTTCTTAGTTCTTAAGAGATACCTGCTCTACTGTCACTCTGAAATAGATTAACAAATAATGGGCCGACCAGTTTGGATACCTCCTTCCCAATTTCTGTCTTTCCTGGGGAATGAAACAGCTTTGCCTTCTCCATCTGTCACCAGTGTTTTCCATCTGTACCACAGCAACCTGGGCACCCCTGGACACCAACCCAGACCACAGGCAATCATACCTGGAACCCAGGAACCTGCATTTTAATCGAGCAAAACACAGTGACTTGTGAGCCAGTCACAAACCCTCACCAATTCTTCCCCTGAAATAGGTTCCTCAGACGTGCTGCTAAATCTCTCCCTCAATGCTGCCACTTTCTACCTGTGGATCCATGAACATACTCTCCTCCTCCCCATCTCCCAGTTGGGTCTCTCCAACATGGACTGCATGACCATTTGCTCAAATACCACTTGGGTCCCTTTATCCCAGCTCCAAGCTACTCACTCAAATCACTCTACTCTGAACTCATCCCAGATGCAAAACTACTTCCAATTGCAAGTTTCAGATCTGTTAGTTCTCTAGCCCAACTACATGTTTTGTTTCTTGAGGACAAGATGTGTGCCATCTCTCAGATCTTTCATGGGGTTCCATATATTTCCCTCCATTCACCACCTCATTTTTCCTGAGAAAATTCATTTTTTTTCTTTTCCTCAACAAAACTGATTTAGGCAAGGGTGGGAGAAAAGACTTACCTGCTGCCCAAGTCTGTCAATAAGGTCATGAGAAACTCAGAAGCATTTCCCAACTTCCCTCCACCTCTTTCCAGGTTCTCCTTTCCAGGCATTTTACTCTTTTAGACACAATTCCCAGGGGAGGGAATATTTGGTTTCCCAGGCCACTGTCAGTTAAGAGGGTGGAGAACAACTGCCAGATGAAGGCATAATGACAGCCCTGAGAAGGTATGATGAGAGCAGAGAATTTATAAAATCCCAAACAGTATATTACAGACTGTTATAGTTTAAATAGCCTTTCAAGCCTCCAAAATGTCCAAGGACACCAAAAACAAAGCATTTCAAAACAGCACGACTTGTGGTTCTGAAGGATAAACCTGGGCACCAAGAGATTCTTTTGCTTTCAATGGGTCTCCGTCACTATGTCCAGGAAAATGATGTCCATCTGGCCAACCTCAGTCCCCAAGACCCAGGTATTCTCAAAAATAGGAATGGGTTCCATGTCCAACTGCAACATGCTGTCTCCATGTGGTCTCCAGAACAAACCAACACCAAAAGGGACTAAGGCCGGTACACTGCCATTCTTGATCTGGAATCTTTCATGGGGCTATTTTCACATTCATAGCTTCTCCTCCACCTTTTCTCCTGGTATCTGTGAGTAAAGTTCCTCACTGGATTACAGACCTCTTTGAGCAGAGGGACTGCCATGTCCCAAGTCAAGCCCATATTTTGAGCTGAGCTCAAAACATCCAGAAATCATAGGGCCTTAGGGAAGGAGGCATTTAAATGAATGTTTAAAAGCAGCCTCAGCATTTCTCTGGTCTGTAAAGGTATTAATTTTTCTGCTTTCTTAAGGTTAATAAAATGGGCATAAATGTTAGGATTCTGTGATCTATGAGGCAAGCTTCAGTTACCTTCAGAGATAATCAGTAGGGAATAGGGAGCCAAGAAATAAATTCTGCACTGTTGCATGTGTCTGTATGAACTAAAAAAGCATGGATGGGTTTTCCCTTGATCTATAGAAAGCTTACTTCAAATACCTTCAAATATCATCTTCAGAACTGATTATTAGGTGTCTCTATATTTCTTGATAAATAGCATTTAAAAGCATTGATTTGCTTCAGCTTTAGTAAAGAGAATATTTTAATGAATTTAACCAGTAGTTTTTTAAAATAAGATTATAATTTACACTTCGTTGGAAGAATTCCTTGTCCAAACTGAATTAAAAACTACAACTACTTCTAGAATCACAGAAGTAATTCTTGGTTTTGTTTCAAGCACATTATTAAATATTGCTCCACATGTTGCAAGACCCATCCATTTACAAGGAGGCTGAAATGACCTGCCAGGACACTGGAAACCTCTCTGTTGAGGCCTAGGTGGTCAGGTCTTCCAGGCATGGCCTGATGTTTTCAGTGTCGACAGCCCTCTCTTCTCCACTGTTAAAATCTCTTAATCCTCACTCCTACTCATACTCCTTGCTGGCTCAACCAGAAGGAATTTCTAGGAAAGAGGTTTAAGTAGTTCTTGGCCAAATTGTTCTTGTTGCTTTATAGGCCCTGACCTTGAATCTAATAACTTGGCTTCTTTCTCCTGCAATCCACAGGCCTAGCCTACCCTCTAGCTCTGTTCTGATATGGAGTCTGAGACCCTCTCTAGAAAACCTGCTGCTGAGTCCTTAGGGGCCGAGACATGGCCTTGCTCCTAGAAATCTTCCAGTGCACCAGAGGTCACTCTGAATTCACATGGACAAAGCAGGTCAGGGAACATGGGTGCTATGAAGGCTACTCTAATGCTCTGGCCACCCCAGACAGCCATCTGCCATGCCACTAGTCCTAAAGACCCACCCTTCCCTCCTGGCACATGAATTTTCTCCCAGCTGCAGACATCAGGTCTGCCACCCTGTCCCCTGGGCAGGGAGTTTCAGGCCCACTAGGAAATGACTCAGATCACAAAAAGCTGAGGATTCTCCAGTAAGAACATAAATAATTCACAAGATCTGGATCTTACCCATCAAAAAATGTCCAAACTAAAACCCAACAATAAAATAAGAGAAAATAATATCTGATATCCCTGAAAAATCAGCACCCCCATGTTGTCTTTGGATAAGCTAAAGCCACTAGTTCTAAGGTAAAAAATGGGGGGAAATCAGAACAATGGCTGCTGTGTCTTCCTTGGGTGGAAGAGAATCAAAGAGGGCTTATTAACAGCTTCAAAGACACTGGTTATTGCAATAACAAATATGAAACTGCATAATTCTTCTCTCCAATGAAATCAAGGCTTCTTCCAAATTCCTATTAACAAAGTCAAATGTATATGTGCATATTTATCAATACCCCTGAAAACTCTGACATTAAAAACCTCGCTGGCTAAACTGTCTTAAACTTCAGAGTAACATGAAAAACAGCAACCTTCATTTTCTGGTCAAAGTTTACTTTTGCAAGATCTATTATTTTCAACAAAATTCTAGTATTTTCTACTATTCCTACCCCAATTTCATGGGAAGATTCCTCCCCGCCTTGGTTTTATATCTTTGCTTTTTGATCTTGTTAATGATCCAGGTAATTCTATCCTTGAAATTTTTTCACTCCTGGGAAGAAATAATACATAGTCATTTAAAAACCAAAAGCAGTATCAATGCTTCTTCAATGACATAGCTACTATGAGTGACCAGTAAACAAAAGGCTTTTCAGGGCAATGTTGACATCTCTCCAAAATAATTCTCAAAGTTATTGATGACATCATCAAAAATAGTAAGGCAGGCTGGGGACATAGCTCAGTTGGCAGAGTGCTTGTCTTGCAAGCACAAAGCCCTGGGTTCAAACCCCAGCACCACAAATTAAAAAATAAATAAATTAATTAATTAATTAAAAAATAGTAAGGCATAGTTAAGTAAGGGGTATTAACTACCAATTCTAAAGCTCAGCAAATGTATACAAACAAAATAGACTCTTGCTCATGAGAGAGGCTGCCCAACATTAGACAGGAGAGGGCCCACTCTACGCCATGAGGAACAGAGAGTGATGAACAAAGTTCACATTAAAAATAATTTAATAATGATTAAAAAAAAAAAAAACAGGAGTATGACCCAGCAATCCCATTTCTAAGTCTTTATCCAAAAGAACTGCAGCATTATTCATAATGACTACAATGTGGACTCAACCTAAGTATCCATTCATGAATGATAGGTAAATAAAATATGGTATATCCACATAATGGAATACTATTCAGTCTTATAAAGGAAGGAAATTCTCAAGCATACAACAACATGAATGAACCTTAAGGACATAAGTGAAATAAGCTAGTCTCAAAAGGACAGATACAGCATGATTCCACTTAAAGTAGTCCAACTCATAGAAGCAGAGTAGAATGGTGGTTGCCTGCCATTGCAGGAAAGGGGAAATGGGCAGCAGTTTAACGAGCATATAGTTAAGGAGTGACATGCAGGAAAGAGGAGACAGAACCAAAGAGGCAGTTTAGTAAAGGATCAAAAGAAGGGCAACTCAGGCCCAAACCTAAAACATAACACTAACACCATGGACTGTACAAACATCAGATGAGGACTCTGAGCAGGTCCAAGCCAAGAAGGTATGCTACGAAAAAGCTTTCAAATGCTGGGGGTGTGGTATGATGTAAAACACCACACTTCCAACTCATGAATAAACACTGAACGCTGAACTGCAGCAAATCAAAGGAACTGGTCAGAGTACCCTAAGTCATTAATGATCTAGCTCTCACAATTTGCGTGTTCTCTGAGTTTCAGAAAAGGCCTTACTACATGACAAATAAGAAATACAGAAAGTGTTAAGGCACATCACCCCATTGGGGCCAATCTGATAGTAAAATGATCTGAAAAAACTACCAGATAAACTGTATAGCACATATAAAGAAAGGAATAAAGATATAGCATTAGAGTAAAACCCATTTATCTAACACCCCTGAAAAAAAAAAAAAAAAAAAAAAAGGTATGGTAAATAACTGAAACCTTAAACAATGTGCTAAGCTTTGGATTTTGAATGATCCACAAAGGCCTGTATGTTAAAGGCCTTGTCCCCAGGGGAGCGCATTTAGGAGGTGGTGGAACATTTGAGAGACGGGGGCCTTATAGGAGGTCTTTAGGTCCCTGGGATGTGACCTTAAAGGGGATTGTTGGACTCCAGGCTTTTCCTTTCTCTTTTGCTTCCTTTTCCTCAAGGTGAGCAGTTCTACTCCACCTCAGACTTCTGACACAATGTACTACCTCACCACAGCCCAAAACAATGGGGCCACTAGATCCTGGACTACAGACTCCGAAACTGTGAGCCAAAATAAAACTTTTCTCCATTTAAGTTGATTATCTAAGGCATTTATTTCATTATAGTGTCAGAAAGCTGACTAGAATATAATGAAACCTGTGTTAACTGCATAAGGATGAGTACTAGGGAATTATACTTGGTTATTGTGTGTCAATGGCATGGGGGGGATTTTTATCAGAGACACAAGTTTATAAATGAAATTACATAAAGTGTAGGATTTAGTTTAAATTGCTAGGGTGGAGAGTTGGGAAGATGTAGATCAAAGATTGTAAGAGTTGTAGTTAAGCAGGATGAATAAGTCTAGTGATCTAGTGTACAATATACAGTATGAGGACCGCATTTAATATGCTTCTGTATGCTGGTAATTTGTGAAGAGAGTGGACTTTAGGTAATCTTACCATAGGGAAGACATTCTGAGAAATGCATTATTTCATCATCATGCAAATATCATAAAGTATAGTTACACAAACCTAAATATACAGATCAATTATGATCTGAAGTAAGCAGGGCACAGAGGTATACAACTGTAATTCCAGCTACCCAGGAGGCTGAGGCAGGAAGATCGAAAGTTTGAGGCCAGCCTGGGCAGCTTAGCAAGACCCTGTCTCAAAAAATAAAAAGGACTGAGAATGTAGCTCAGTAGCAGAGCAAACCTGGGTTCCAAAAGGCAGGGGTTAGGGGTAGAGATATGGTACACACAAGATATATGAGGCTGCTGCTGGCAAAACATGCCATACTGTTTTATAGTAAACTTTTTTTCTTTTGGGTGCTGGGGATCGAAGCCAGGGCTTTGTACTTACAAGGCAAGCACTCTACTGACTGAGCTATCTCCCGCCCCATAGTAAACTTTTTTTATAAGTAACATTCTAAAATGTTATCAAGTATCATGTATAGTAAATACATAAACCAGTAACTTAGCTACATATTATCAAGTGTTATACACTGTGTATAAGTGTATGTGCTATGCTTTTATACAACTGGCACCTTGGGTTTATTTACACCAGCAGCAACACAAACACATGAGTAATGTATGTGCTACAACTTTACAACAGCTATAAAACACCACTTGGTGACAGGAATATTTCAGCTCCATTATAAACTTAAGGGCCCACCATGGTATATGCAATCCATTGCGAACCAAAGTATTGTTATGTGGTGCATGACTGTGTATCAAAATATTATGTTGTTCACTTCAAATGTATGCAATAAAAAATAATAAGCTTCTACCACAGAAATACAATGTGGGGTTAATGAAATAAGATTGGCAAAATGTTTTAGTCAGCTTTTTTTTACTGAGGCAACTGAAATACCCAACCAGAACAATTTTAGAGGAGGCAAAATTTATTTTAGGGTTCATGGTTTCGGAGGTCTTAGTTCATAGAAGGCTGCCTCCATTCCTCCAGGCAGGAGGAGAGGGTGAACATCATGACAGGAGAGAGTGGCAAAGGGAAGCAGCTTACATGATGATCAGAAAGCAGAGAGACAGACTACTCTCCAGATTCAAATATACACCCCAAAGCTACACCCCAATGCCCACCTCCTCCATTTCAGTTATCACTCAGTTAATCCCTATCAGGGGAGTAATTCACTGACAGGGTTAAGATTCTTAGAACCCAATCATTTCTCCTCTGAACCTTCTTGCATTGTCTCACATGTGAGTTTTGGGAGATATCAAATAACATGTTGATATCTGAAACTGGTGGGTGAACATGTACCTGGTGGTTAGTTATGTACCTCACTACTTACATATTTTTGACAATTTTGATGATAATTTTTAAAAGCTCTGGGTTGTTCCATTGGCATAAAGTTTCCTCTTAAGTTGCTGCCTGGATTTGGGGTACTTTACCAAAAGTCACAGATCTCTCTATGCCTGTAATCCCTTTACTCCACCTGGACAATTCCTGTTCATTCCCTAAAACCCTTTCACTCCAAAGCAGAGGCCTCAGCTTCTCCTGTGCTCCTACTATATCCCATTCATCTCACTATGTATCTCTTATTATCCTGTATTTGCTTATGAAACCACAGCACTCCCCCACAGTGAACAAGGAAGGAACCATAATGTTTTGTCATCATATTCCAGGGGCCTGGCATATGCTATGCACCTAATAAGTATTTGGGATATGAACAAAACTTAGCCTGGTGTCCTTACAAAACCCAGATTGGTTGGTTTGCTTTTTTTTTTTTTTTTTTTTTTTTTTTGGACTGGCGATTGAACCCAGGAGTGCTTAACCACTGACCCACATCCCCAGCCCTTTTTTATATTTTATTTAGAGACAGGGCCTTGCTAAATTGCTGAGGCTGGCTTTGAATTCACAATCCTCCTGCATCAGCCTCCTAAGCCACTGGGATTACAGGTGTGTGCCACTGTGCCCAGCATAAAACCCAGGTATTGCCTGGCCAAGGGATCTTAAGAAGGTCTTTCAGGACCACAGCTACATTCTTACCATGCTGATGTCCTTACACAGTCAAGCCTGCTGGCTTTTGTGGCCTCTACTTCTAATCCCCAGCTTGTCATTTGTTATGCACAGAACCTCTGGCCATACCCTTACTTCAAATGGCCTCCTGGTCAAAGACAAAAGGCCCTGGGCACACACTTAGGAGAAAGGTTTGTGTGTGTCAGTGCACATTCCACTCCTGTCCCACATAATCTAGACTACTGAGGGCTTCAGTCCAAAGCTGCGACCATGTACAAGATAACAAGGTGCCAAGTAGTAAGTGATTGTACATGTCTGGTGCTCACCTCTCCTGCCTCAGCCACAGACCACCAAGGGCCCCTAGATGAGAAAGGGTGGCAATCTGACCATTTCCCCTGATACACAGTGCTACATCCAAGGAGTTCCTTTCCCTCCGTCAGCCTTCGGGTTTTCAATAATAGAAGCAGAAACACCACTAAAGGTTTTTGTGAGCAAGTAAAACCAGGTACATCTGGGGTTTTCTTCTTTCACAGTTTTGAAATTATGAAAATAATATTTATTTCCCCATTAATATTTCTTGGAAAATTGTCAGCGGTCTTCTGTGTCCTCTCCGGTTTTTTGTTTGTTTGTTTGTTTGCTTGCTTGCTTTTTGGTACTGGGGATTGAACCCAGGGGCACTTAACCACTGAGACATCCCCAGTCCTTTTTATATTTCACTTTGAGACAGGGTCTCACTAAGTTGCTTAGGGCCTTGCTAAATTGCTGAGGCTGGTTTTGAACTCACAATCCTCCTGCCTTAGCTCAATCACAGGTGTGCACCACCATACCCAGCTTTCATTGTTGTTTCATTTTGTTTCTGCAGTACCAGGGATCCAACCCAGGGGTACACTCTACCACTGGACTATAGCCCAGACCTTTTTAAAATTTTTGTTTTGAGAAAGAGTCTTGCCTAAATTGGCCAAACTGGCCTCAAACTTGAGATCCTCCTCCTTTAGCCTCCCCAAATTGCTGAGATTACAACTGTGAACCACACTATGCCTAACTTCCTTCCATTCTTTCTCAAATTTTGCTATCACACACCCTAGCTCTCAAATACATGTCAATTGTATGGCTTACACTTCTCTTCTTTCATGTGGACGATATTGTGAAACAAAAAAAAGAGGAACTTTGAAGTCACAGTAATCTGGATTCTTATACTAGGTTCATCAAAATTTTTGACTTCTCATGGTTTTGTAACAGTGGTCCACTTTGTGCTTTGAATGTAGCCCTTGCTGCTCTGCCACTGCAACTTATTTTTAAGGATCCATGTGCTGCTGAGAAGAGAGTGTATTCACTCTTGGTTGGATGGTATATTCTATAAATGTCCGTTAAGTCTAAATTATTGATTGTGTTATTGAGATCTATGGTTTCTTTGTTCAATTTTTGTTTGGAGGATCTGTCCAGTGGTGAGAGAGGTGTGTTAAAATCACCTAGTATTATTGTGTTATGGTCTATTTGGTTTCTGGAATTGAGAAGGATTTGTTTGACATACATGGATGAGCCACTGTTTGGGGCATAGATCTTTATGATTGTTATATCTTGCTGATTTATGCTTCCCTTAAGCAGTATGGAATGTCCTTCTTTATCCCTTCTGACTAACTTTGGCTTGAAGTCCACACTATCTGAAATGAAGATGGATACTCCAGCTTTTTTGCTGAGTCCATGTGCATGGTATGTTTTTCCCCATCCTTTCACCTTTAGTCTATGAGTATCTTTTTCTATGAGGTGAGTCTCTTGCAGGCAACATATTGTTGGATCTTTCTTTTTAATCCAATCTGCCAGTCTATGTCTTTTGATTGATGAATTCAGGCCATTAACATTCAGGGTTATTATTGAGATATGGTTTGGTTTCCTGGTCGTTTGGTTCATTTTTTAAATTTTATTTATTTATTTGTTTATTTGACACAACTTGGTTCCTCCTTTATTTGACAATTCCTTCAGGATAATTCCTCCCTTTGCACAACTTATTTTTAAAATGGACATGTTTCTTTCTCTTCCTCTCTCCCTGCTCCTCCCTGATCTCTCTCACTCCCTAATCTCTGAGGAAACAGGATTACTTTTTTTCCCCATCCTAGGCAGAGTTATCTGCTCTTCAGCACATACCCACCACAGGAATGAAGTAATCCAGACTTTGGGGATGGCACCATAAGATCTCAGAAATGACTATCTCCCAAATTAACAAGTGAATTATAACTCCACACAGAGAATATGAAATGTAGCCTTTGAATCATTTCTTTAAAAGCCTCCATTCCCCTTGATGGGCAGAATCACAGCCTCTGAGACAAGGGTTCCTGGGCCCCTCCTTTGCTAGCAAAGCAATAAAACTTTTTCCTTTTTCTCAAAACCATGTCCTCATTATTGGTTTGGCATTAGGGACAAGGACCAAGCTTTTGGTAACAGTTTGTCTTATGATTTTCAATTTCATGATGATGCAAAAGTGATATACATCCAGTAGAAACCACATTAAATTGGGTCCATTGTAAATCTGGATCTTTTCCCAGGCTAGCAATATGTGGTCTGATATGCTCCGTCTTGAAGCTGGGCAAAGGCAGTGAGCAGCAGCTCCCAGTCACCATGTGACCACCTGGGTCCACAACTCATACTCTACAGTGAATTGTGTTCCTGGCAGCTTTTTGGATATTGTGCTTTGTGTTTTGCATCCCATCATGTCTACAAAATGCTCACTTGTGTGTGCCTGAGATTATCAATACTTTATTATAAAATAGGCTTTGTGTTGGTAATTTTGCCCACTGTAGGCTAAGATAAGTGTTTTGAGCATGTTTAACGCTGACTGGGCTAAGCTGTGATGTTCAATAGGCTAAGTTTATTAAATTCTTTTTCAACTGACAATTTGCGCACACTGTGAGTGTATTAGGACTTAACCATTCCAACAAAAGTTGAGTAGCATCTGTACTTTTTTTAAACTTTAGAGAAATCTTCTTTGAATATGGAAGAGGTACACTGAGTTGGGGGGGGAAAATCATCTGAAGTTCATCAATTATATCAACTTCAATTTCAGTGTAGTTGATTAGGTTTAGATAAATTAATTTACTATTTTATTTTAAACGTGTGCAGCAAATTTTTGAATTAAATTACTCTTATTTTTTAAAATGCCAAGCAGAAAGATAGATCACTCTTGCCATCAGGAAAATAACTTTTGGAAAGAGAAGACCAGATGATTTTCAGTTGAATGAAAAGGGTGCAAACCCTGCCCTCACTCTCGAGCCATTAGAAACATGAGCTTCGAAAACCACTGATGTCTATCAAAGTATAGGTCAAAGGTCAACTTTCAAATGAATGTAATGATTACTGTATCATTTACATGAAAATTATGTTTCAAGTTAAAAGTTCTCCTTTATATTCTCATTTACATTGTTATCTGTATGATGAACAGATCATTTAGTTTGGGGTCCTCTGCTAATAAGGCAAGGGCTTGGATCTCTCTCTTTTTTTTTTTAGATTTTTTAAGTTTGTTCTAATTATACATGATAGTAGAATGCATTTATGCATTTTGATAAATCATAAAAATGAAGTATAACTTCTCATTTTTCTGATTGTACATGCTGTAGGATCGCATTGGTCATGCAGTCATATATGTATATGAGGTCATAATGTCTGTTTCACTCTGCTCTCCTTCCTACCCCCATACCTACTCCCTTCACTCCCCTCTATCTAAAGTAACGCTATTCTTCCCTGGGTGAGTCGGGGGCAATGTGAATTAGCATCCACATATCAGAGAAAACATTCAGTTTTTGGTTTTTTGGGATTGGCTTATTTCACTTAGCAAGTTATTCTCCAACTCCATCCATTTACCAGTAAATGCCATAATTTCATTCTCCTTTAAAGCTGAGTAATATTCTCTCTCTCTCTCTCTCTCTGTCTCTCTATGTCTCTCTCTCTCTCTCTCTCACACACACACACACACACACACACACACATACACCACAGTTTCTTTATCTATTCATCTGTTGAAGAATATGTAGGTTGGTTCCATAGTTAGCTATTATGAGTTGAGCTGCTATAAATACTGATGTGGCTGCATCACTGTACTATGCTGATTTTAATATTAAGTCCTTTGAGTATAAACTGAGAACTAGGATAGCTGGGTCAAATGGTAGGTCCATTCCAAGTTTTCTGAGGAATCTCCATACTGCTTTCCATAATGACTGTACCAATTTGCATTGCCACCAGCAATGTATGAGTGTACCTTTTGGATCTCTTTTCTTAACCACAGAAAACTCCAAACCCCAGGCATCTCACAAAGGCACAACAGATGATGCAAATCCACATCAATACTAACAAAGTGCTATGGTTTAAACATCTATGACCCTCCAAATTCATATGGTGGAACATAATACCCAACATGACAGTAATGGAATCCCCCCAATTTCAGTTTCGGTCTATGCAGGTTGTTACTCTCAGTCAACTGTAATCCAAAAATATTAAATGGAAAACTCCAGAAATAAATCATATGTTTTAAATTGCATGCAGTTCTGAGTAGTGTGATGAAATCATATGCAATCCAACTCAGGGTGTGAGTAATCCCCTTGTCCAGTGTATCCACACTATGTATGCTATCCACCTATTAGTATTCATCTCAATTATCATCTACTGTGGTACCAGTATATTGTTATAATTGCTCTAGTATTAATTTTTTAGTATTATTTTTAATCTATTTCATTATAGGTATGTATATATAGGAAAAAGTATGGTAGATAGAGGGCTCAGTACTATTCAAGGTTTTAGGCATCCACTGGAAGTCTCAGACGTATCTCCCAAAACAAAGGTGAAACTACTCTATTAAGAAAAGGTGGGCCAGAACTATGACACAAGCCTGTAATCCAGGCTGTTTAGAAGGCTATTTGGGAGTCTGAGGCAGGAGGATCACAAGTTCAAGTCCAACATGGGCAACTTAGAAGGCTGTCTGAAACCAAAAGCAGGGGCTAGGGAAGTAACTCAAATAGAATGCTCCTGGTTTAATCAACAGTAGAGTGGAAAAGAAAAGGTGGGCCAGTGGGGAAGTGATGAGGGATCTGCCCTAGTGCCTTATAAAAGGTTGAGGGCATCCTTGCCCATCCAGCTTCTTTTGTTTGTTTTGTTTTTGGTACTTGGGACTGAAATCAGAGGTTTACTATTGAGCTACATTCCCAGGCCTTTTTTAAGTCTTTATTTAGAGAGAGCCTCTCCCTAATTTGCAAGGCTGGCCTTGAATTTGCAATTCTCCTGCCTTGGCCTCCCGAATGGCTGGAATTAAAGGAATGCACTATCATGCCCAGCTGCCCTTTCATTGAGGCAGGAAGACCAATTTCGAGGTCAGCCTGAGCAATTCAGCAAGACCAATATGTTACTAGCAACTTAGTGAGACCCTGTTTCAAAATATAAAAATAATTTATAAAAGGCCTGGGACTGTAGCTAAGCAGTAAAGCACCCCTGGGTCCAATTCCCAGAATAATAATAATAATAATAATAATAATAATAATAAATGTACATACAAATATACAATTGGACCACAGACCATGAAAAATGAAAGATGAATATGTCTAAAGGGTTCTGGATATACCATACAACAGGCATATGACCTTGGACTATTCTCTTAAATTGGTTGGCCCTGATCGACTTCACATGGTAAGTCAGTAAATTGAATTAGACAAGTTCAACTCCTTCCACTTCTAAAATTCAATACAAATTTGTGATTGATTGACTCCACAGTAAAAGAAATAAGGCATGTAAAACCCTTAACACAGTGGGTAGGATATAGTAAGCATGTCATAAATGCTGGCAGCTGGTATTATAAAACAGGGAGGTTTAGGTCTGCATGTGTTACACACAGCTTATATCCAAATTTCTCTGGTGAGACATTTTCTAAAGGGAAAAAAAAAAAAAAACCACTTTAAAGCCCTATTTTAATCAGCATTGTTAAATCAAAGGAGCCCAAAATGAAACAATAAATTATGAAGCTCTACATGAAAGGATATGAGACTCTCAAAATCAACTGGCTTTGTTTTGTTTTAAATTAGACTTTCAGTGAACTCTTGGTGGCACTCGGGAAGAAACCTTGAGTGCTGTAAAGCCTCATCGCTCAGCACACATTTACTGGAAATTGTGATATCAAAGTTGCAGCTGGGGAAGCAAAGATCAGCAAGACCCCACCTCGGGTCTTGCTTTATTTAACTGAATTAGGTTGCCCACACTTAGAAATCCGGGGGTTATTCATGAATAAGGACTTCCAGCTTTTCTTGAAAACATGGAAGTGCTAGCAATGTCATCCTGCATTCCCACTCAGCAATGCCCTGCATATTTGAGCAGAATCTCTATTTCCACCACTACCTTAACTCCAATACCAGGTTGAGGATGGCTGCCATTCACCCTTAGCTCACTGCCTGGCCAGCTGGGCGACTGTTTCCCTTGCCCAGTCCCTGCACCTATACATAACCAAGGAGCTCTCAGCAGTGGTGGGCTCTGGAGTCAGCGACCATGCTGGAATCTCCGCTCTAACAAATACTAGTTATCTTAAGCAAGTAAGTCATCTCCCTGAGCCTCAGTTTCCCAACTGCAAAGCTGAGGTACTATTAATAGCATCTGCCTCACAGGGGTTGGTGTAAATGTGTTATTACCTGTAAGGCTTGGAGCTGAGCCTGATACACAGTAACTACTCTATAATATTAGATGTTCCTACCTTCTGGGACACCTGAAGGCATAAGAAGTTTCAGGTTTTCCTGTCCCAGAGCTTTAATATTCTACAGTTATCTGCAATTATTTATGATCAAAATGAAAAATGGCATATGGTCAAAAGCTAGGACAAATAACACTTAAGGATAACTAGAGCATGCCAGACACAAAGGGACAAATACAGAATTCCACTGTAGGAGGCATCTGGAATCAGAATATCATACTGACAGAGGGTAGCTGGGCTGGAAGGACAGGGAATGGGGAGCCTATATTTAATGAGTATAGAAATTTCTCTTGGGAAGGATGACAAAAATTCTGGAGATGGGTGATGTGAACCGGTAATTGACGTCACTCAATGACACACTATAAAAGGATTAAAATGCAAATTTGTATTATTATAATCTTAGCACAATTTTTAAAAAAGGAATTACTCTAGCCTACTTTTAGCTATTCGCCAAAAGTAAAATGTTAATGATCCTAAAGTTACTCTAAATCACCATAAATCCATGTCCTCAAAGGCCACATACTGTACATCCCGTAACAGTTCGAAGAAAACAGTATTAAGTATTTTAACAGCTGTGCTTCACAACAGTGGCCTTCTTTGGGATCTAGAGGTCTCATGGGAATGAATCTGTAGCAAATAGAGTATGCAGCTGGCGAGATCAACTTTTAATACCTGTCCACAGGAGTTGGGCCATTCTTCCTTCATTACAAAATGTCCACACAGGCTTCTCGTTCTCTCTCGTCTCTCAACAAATAAACAAAATGGAGGCTTCTTGCCAAGTACCACTTAACTGGTTGCCTTTGAACTGTGGGATGCTGGGCAACCCTGATGAGAGATTCTGATCCACAATTGTTCTATAATAGTATTCAAAATGCACATAAAAACTAAGATAACCCGGTTGCAAATCAACATACACAAGAGAATGCCCTAAACTGTTCCAATCAGGATCTTTATTTTTACATTTCCACATGCTACCACCTTCTAAGGCATTAATATCTCTCTCTCTCTCTCTCTCTCTCTCTCTCTCTCTCTCTCTCTCTCTCTCTCTCTCTCTCTCTCTCACACACACACACACACACACACATACACAGAGGCATGTGAAATAAAAGTAAACTTAAAATTCCTTTGTGAACTACAGTTAATCTAAGAAACACACACAAAATAAATATACCCAGTATGTATTCACAATCTTCCAGCTTGGATTCACTACAAATATCTGTTTCCTAACACTGACAGGGAGGGCTATCCCTTATGAGTTTAAAACCTTGAGACAGGCAGACTGCATCTAGCTCCAAGAAAAAATTTCCCTAAACTTGGAAATTTCCTAAACTATAATGCCTTTTTGGCACCAGTGTTTTTTGGCATTAAAGAGTCTTTAAAATAAAAGTGCAAATTTGAAATGATAGGTACAATATCTTTCAAATTCTCAATATTACATACCAAGTACCAACCTGGCACCTCGATTTCCAGTGCAGCCTGACAGTTAAGACACCAAGTCCCCATGTGGCTGTATGTCCTATATAATAAACCCTCAAACACTGATCATTTTCCCCTGTGAGAACACAAAAAAGTGTTCCAAAAAGACTAAAAGGGAAAAGATCATAGGCAAAGCGCACAATTTATCCTCTTAAAAACCAATGTGAACATCAAATGACAAGTATTTTTATACTCTAAGGATCAAACAGGGAAAAGATAAATGTTTTTAAAATTCACTGAGAAAAAGCCTCAAGCAAAACTGCTGCCATCTAAGAAGCTCCCATGTATAAACCAGTCCAGCAGAAAGCTAAGGAGTGGAGAAGGAAATTTCTGGACAAGAAGATTTGGGTTTCCTGTCCAAGTTGCATATAACCAAACAACCAATATGTATCAGATATTTATAAAACAAAGCTGGAAAAGCACTGAATAAGAAGACAGAGACGGTGACCCCCAGATCTCTCTGTTACAGGGAAGGACCATCCCTGTCCACACTTTGACCCCAGATTTTTACTGTCCATAGCTCAGAGACAATAACTTTCTGTTGTGTGTTTTGCTGTCTTTGTTTTGATACTGGGGATTGAGCCCAGGGACACTCTACCATGGAGCTACATCCCCAGCCCTTTTTATTTTTTATTTTGAGACAGGGTCTCAATAGGTTGCTGAGGCTGGCCTTGAACATGCAATCCTCCTACCTCAGCCTCTCACTTCACTGGATTACAGGTGTGTGCCAGGATGCATGGCAGTAACTTTCTGTTATTAAGGCATTCAGTTTATGATACTTTGTACAGAAGTCCAAATGAACTAGTACAGTTGCTTATCAATTATGGTGGCCTCAGAGACAACACAACCCAGTGCATAGGTACCTCTCCTATCAAGTGGATATAAGACAAATCCATGAAAACATTCCACAAATCCACAATCAGCTATGGAGCCAGTCAGCACCATTTCAGGCACAGGGGGGTCCCAGGAGAAATCTCAAACTCTTGCTTCCCTCTCCTGCAAAGACCTTACCACCTAACTAGCATGGGAAACATACAGTGCACTACAATAAATCATGTACAAATATGTATAAGATAAAAATACCAAATTCTTTGCTTATCGGTCAACAATAACAACAAAAAAGCTGAGCCAATTTAAGACCAAACTTTTTTCCAAGACCAATGATTAGTATGTGATAAATAGTCTTAAGTTCTGTGAAGTTTGGGTCCATCGAATGTGTTATTCTCTGTCACACTCTCAGGACACAAGTTCACTAGAGGAATATGATGTAACTACTCTGCTTTGTCCACCAAAAAGAACACAATATGCCTTCAATATGTCAGCCTGTTTCTCTTCCTAAATACATAATTGATTTTCAACATTTTATGCTCCAGTTACTGCCCAAAAACAGACTGGGACAAGATCATATTTCAATTGCCCCTTCCTTTAAACTATAAAAGGAGTGATGAGAACAATTAACCAACTATCTTCAATTATTCTTTTTTTTAATATCTTTTTTAGTTGTAGATGAACACAATATCTTTTATTTTACTTATTTATTTTTATGTGGTGCTGAGGATAGAACCCAGGTGCCTCACATGTGCTAGGCAAGCACTCTACCACTGAGCCACAACCCCAGTCCTATCTTTAATTATTCTTGAAGAGTTATTAGGTCACAACTTTTTCCAGTTTCTCTATCATTCACATAGATACCTCTCACATGTCAAAAAAGAAATAAAATTTATATAACCTGGCTAAAAAGCAGAGCTACAAATATGATGAAAAATCCACTAAGAAGAGAAGAATTTGTCTTTATTTGGAACACTGACAGAGTAGCTACTTACATTCCCCATAGAAACGGAATTAGGACCAATGTCAAACAAAAATTAAAAGCTTAAACTTCCCTTTAAAAAAAAAAAAAAACTAGAGCTATATATTTAGGTCATTTTATTTTTAACCACCGCCTCCTAAATGACCTGAATATATGAACATCCATTCTAAGTGACAAGTTCTGTAATTCTTATGAATAATTTAGCTGGGCAAATTTGCTTTACTTGTTGTTGAATAAAAATGTTGCTTCAGAAATTGACAGGCCAGTTGCCCACAAAAAAATTTCAGTTTGAATATCTGCCATTCCTATGAGGAAAAACTAGCGTGTGACGGGAAGAAACTTTAAAACTGGACCTCTTGCATGGCAGAGACTTCTGCCATAGTGGTAATGGACAGCTTTTGTTTACATGAAGTCTTCCATCTATTCACCATCTCCCCAAAACACTGTAAATATCAAGGTATTCTAAGGTTCCAAAAGCATATGTTTCAATTCAGGTTCAGAAAGACATTGCTACTAGCACAATCACATACAGTGACTTTCTTAGAACACTGAGTAAGATATGCCAGAATATTCTATTAAAATAGAAACCACAGCAGCATTGGCCCTGGCAACAATAAGGTTAGGGGGTTTAGTGGTTTTTTTTTTTTTTTTTTTTTTTTTTAACCAATCCTAGCTTCTACAAAAGCTGGTATCTCAGGGAAAAGAAAACACTTTATCCAGAATGATGTGGGCTTTGGGAAACAGAAGAGCATTTAATATGGGGCCCGGGGTCTGCCTGGTTCCTGTTCCTCTTATGAGGATATCACCACTCTGAGCTCACTTTCTGGGCCTCTCCTGGCCTCTCATTCTCCCCTTCCTCCCTTCCTTGATATCCTAGTGACTAAATCCACAAAGCTTAGAAACAGAAACTGCAGGTGGGGGCCCCAGGCCTTCCCTCCTTTTTGGGTGCCAAGTTCGCTCTGGAAGCGCAAGCTGAAGTCCTGGTAAACCTCTGACTATCTGTGAATGGCCTCCAGAGAAGGAAGCCCAGACAGCACAACACTGCCAGCAAGCAGGCAGGCAAGTCTGTATTAGGAAGCCACTGTTGGCCCATGCTGTAGTTTGAATGTGTCCTGCAAAAGTTAACACCTTGGAAAGTGAATCCCCAAATTCCCCTGTTAATGCAATCTGGAAGAGAGATCTTCAGGAAGTAACTGGTTAGATGAGGTCATGGGGGTAGAGCCCCAAGACAGTATTAGAGGCTTTATACAAAGAGGAAGACATGCTGGAGTTGGCATGCTTGCTCTCTCTCCCCATGTGATGCCCTCTGCCATGTAATGAAGCAGCAAAAAAAGCTCTCATTAGGTGCCAAGCAGATGCTGGCACCATGTTCTTCACTTACCAACCTCCAGAACCATAAGCCAAATAAACTTCTTTTCATTTTAAGTTAACTGGTCTTGGGCATTTTGTTATTTTAACAGAAAACTAAGACAACACATATTGAAATCATTTTTACAAATATTTAAGTCATATTCTCCAATTTTAGTTCTATTAGTTAAAAAAAAAAAGTGCAATTTGAATTATTTATGTCTTCTTTCCACTTACCTCTCAGAACTGGTTCAAAACTCAGAAAACTGAAGTAGCATTCATTGTCTCCACCTTAAATCCCAATAATCAAAAAAAAAAAAAAAAAAGAATGTTTCATTTTCAAGACACAGAATTTGAGATCTTGCTATCTTTAGTAAGTTTATTTTGTTTCTAAGTTCATCTGTGAGAAAATGAAATAGAGAAAACAAAACGAATTCCCAAAACACTGACTTATTTCATTCCATTCAAAACTTGGGGAATCACTGTTGCTTTTATTAGGACCATTTCCCAAGGTACTCCACTCAGCCACTTATGTAGCAGCAGTTAAGTGTACTGTTGCTCACCCTCACTTGCAAAATGGGAATAGTGATATTCCTACCTACTATGTGTGATTTTAGAACAAATGATACAAGGAAGGATTAGAGGGACTATTGCACATAAAGCACCTGCAATGTACATAGCAGGGCAGTGTTAAATAAAAGTCCCCGCCCATCCTCATCTGTTCAGAATGGGCATGTTCATTCAGAACCAGAAGGAGCTTTCAGAGATTATTCCAGTAAGCCTTTCTTTCATTTTTAGTGAGGTATTTGAGATCCAATGTGAAAAGTATCTCCCAAATGTCACTCAGAAAAAAATTTAAAGCTCTTCATTCATTTCTACAAGCATGTAGTTCTGAATCTTGTCTCTTTCCCACATCCTTGAAATAGGATTTGGAAGATTATAATCTGTCAACTAGAGTCACTGCTGGTATTAAATCCTTTTTACTGTACAGACAATGGTGAGACCAGGACCCCACTGGGCACTCCCAGGGCCTCCCACTCAATGGATCAGAAAGGCAACTCTCCCATGAGCAGTGGCTCTGGGATCAGCAGCGCTGGTCCCTGATCATTGTCAATGAGGCCATTTTTCTCAAGGACACTCAACATCCCTACATCTTTATTTTATCATTTTCTATCTTGGTCACTTCTAAGATTTGCCAACTACTATTTCATAGTTTCTCAGTTTGCCCCCCATCTCAGCACAAGTAATCAGTTAAGTTACAATTTTATGTAAAATTTTTATGTGAAATTAAGGATAGGAATATTTACTACCAATGCTCTCTGAATGATAATATAACTATCACTAAAGAAAATTTCTCTAGAGCTGAATATTGCCAAAGACTAGGTCTCTATATAACAATTGTTTAAGAAGTTCCTGAAGTACTAGAAGGTATCCACCAATGGTCCATGATTAATATTTCCTTAGGTTCTTTAATTTCTGGTCTACCTATTTCCAGAAGAGGCTCTTTTCTTGATTGCAAAATACTTCTGCTAAAAATACTCCAACAACACTTACATCTTTTATTTGTGAATAGTCCACAAAATCTTACCAGTTTTGAAATGCTGTCAATTCCACCTTCTTTTCAGGTCTAAGAATACTGTTTTAAACACTTTTTTAAGTGAAAATGAAAGTGGTCAATCTATCATTCATTTCTCCAGCCTTCTTTTGGTTCTTCAGCAATAATTTGATTTCTAAATCTTTCTGAAAATGTCAACTTATTTCAGTAGTTAAACCCAGTCCAGAAGATCGATAGCAAAATATGAACAATCAGCCTATACCAGTCATCATCCCAAATAAATTTCCACTGATTACTACTTGCCCAGAGGTGGTTACTGATGTGGCAAGGCTGATGGATTCTGCCCTGGAGTTCTGCTATAGGACTTTCCCCAAGGGAGCAGAGCGTGGTTTATTTTGATAGTCTCCCTTCATGCGATTCTTTTGAAGCCAGAAACAGGTAATGGATTTGACAATCTTAGAATAAATTAGCTGTGGGGGAAACATAGACTAATCTACCAGCAAATTTTCCACAATAAAGAGAACAAGCACCCGACTCCTGCCTTTCCAGAGTTCTCAGCCAGCCTCCGCCCAGTCCCTCGTCACATGCTCTGTCCACTCACAACTCCCCAAGGCTTAGTCACAAATTTCATCTTCTTTCTACTTGCCTCACTTTCAAACAGTTAACTTGGCTTTCTTACCACTCCCGCTTGAATCTATTCCTTTCAAATAACTGAAATAACTTTCAAATTTAAAAGCATTTCTGCATATATGTATGAACTATACTTTCCCCTCTACCACAGTGTCCAGCATATCAGTTATGAGGAAGTGATCTGACAGTCCTAATGGGGACACGCTAATCCTCTGGAGTTTGATTCGTGACACCTCACCAGCACTTTTAGACAGATGGCCAGGGAGAGCTTTCTGGTTTACTCCCCAATCATCCTACACTCATCTGCCTGACAGTTTACCTCCTGTCAATTTCTCATCCACATACCATTCCAAGAGCTAGCAAACCCTCCTTTTAAAAATGCTGTGTGCTTTCTGCTCTAGATTACTGTCTTTCTAAACCAGATGTCTCCAAAGTAGAGGGAGGGAGGTGATTTCCAAGGATGAGGAAATGTGAAAATTTCTGATCATATTTACTTGTCTTATTCTTTCATTTCTATTTTTGTGTATCTTACAATGCAAACTGCTTATTACTAAACAAGTGCGTGATTAGCATTTATAAATATACACATGTTGCAGGTGTGAGCAAAAGTATTTTACTGATAAAATTGCAATGTCAAAAATGTTTAAAGGAGGTCTAGGGCAATAGCTTAGTGTTAGAGCACTTCCCTAGCATGTGTGAGATCCTGGGTTCAATCCCTAGGACTGAAAAAAAAAAAATTTTTTTTTTTTTTTTTTTAAGTTTAAAGACTACTGGGCTAGCCAGTCATGGTGGCCCACACCCATAGCCCCAGCTACTCAGGAAGCTGAGGCAGGAAAATCGCTTAAGCCCAGGAGTTTGAGGTCAGTTCAGGCAACCAAAATAGCAAGAGAAAGCTAACACTTTTCCTAATTTTCTTAGTGCTCCATAGACAATTCCATCTAAAATGCTGTATTCTAGTTGTTTGGGTCATAGCTGTTTTGTTTCACATAGTGTTTAGATGGTAACAATATTCTTATTCCAAAGTCAGACCTCAATCTTAGCTTTCCTGGCATATGCTAAATTATATTTTTTATTCAAGTCTATACTTTTTTTAATTTTATTTTTATTCTTTTTAGTTATACATGATAGTGGAATGTATTTTGATATATTATACACACATGGAGTATAACTTCCCATTTTTGTGGTTGTATACTAAGAGCTACCCTTAAAAACATCTCCAGAGTTAAAAAAACATTTCTGTCTTTGCTTCAAAATTAAAGTAAGCAAATACCCTTCAAAAATTAAATGACACAGATTTTCAAATATACACAGCACTTATAAGATATAGACATCATTCTAAGTTCTTTCTGACTTAATCCTTATAACACTGTATTTTTAAATATAAAATTATGTATTTTTTAATAAAATTAAAAAATATTATTCATAGATGGAAAATTTCCCCTTTGTAAAACTGAGACTCCTCTAAAATTGTGGTCAATACTATTAAAAGGTCAGGAAGGCAAACGCTTATTCTCTGTGACTTCCACTTTCTTAATCTATCTGCTCTCAAGCATCCAGTTAACTGTGTGGCCTTGGACAGCAATAGTACCTCTCTGTGCCTTGGGATCCTTATCTATAGTAAGTCCATTCACCGGAGTGCCTACTTATGTGGGAGGCATCATTTTTTGCAGAGGGATATAGAGGAGAAGACAAAAATCCCTTATTTAAGCAGCCTGGTAGGCAATTCCATGAAGTCACAGAAGACAGCCAGTTATTACAATGTTAGTCATTATTATTTCCCAAAACCAAAGCCAGTTTAGCTATCATTATCTCAGTCCCATTTTAAAGGCAAATTTCACCTCACCCGTAAGTGTCCCTTAGCTGGTAAGAAGGACAGGAAAGCAGTGAAAGGACTGGTGAGAATGTGGCACAGCAAACACCCTCTCCCTCCCCCTGCTGTAAAGTTCTAGACTCTGGCTGGCTGCTGAGGGTAGAAGAGCACAGCCAGGAAAAAGGTTCTGCAGAGGACTTTGGATGGTAGCATCCCACCTGGCTCTGGATGCTCCCAGCACTTTTCCATGATGCTGGTGCAGGTCTCTTTACACCTGGAGGTTACAGCAGATGACTGTGGCACATTTGACAGCTGCAAAATTCAACTGCAGTGCAACTTAATCCCTAATGATGCTGTTTCCAGGTGGCCCTTCCAGGACCTGCCATGAGACATCTTTTTACTTATTCAAAATTATATAATCACAGACCTCACTCTCCATGGTCACCACAGAAAAGCAGGGTCAGAAGGCTCATGCCTGCCTTTCAGCACAGAATCTAAAACCACGAGCAAGAGAATAAAATAATCCTGCTGAATCCAAAGTAAACACAAGAAGTAGAATGATAACAGAAACTCTCAAGAGAGCACTTCCCTTATAAACAGTTTAGGTCACCTCACAAACACCTCAGCAAACCCAAATATCTGAGACAGGCCCACATCTCCACCAGCAGGGAAAGAAATACCACAGGCCACCATGACAGACTGGACGTGCCTTAGGAGTTTTAGGTCACAACCTCAAAAATCTTCACGAGGACCAGGAACAATCCAATTCCTAATATCTGTATTTCAAATCATCCTGCTAAAAAGAAAGAAAATCTGTGGCAAAATGTCTGCAGTTTGCTGATGGTCTACAAAGCCAGGTGGTTGGCCTGGGGTATTTTCTCTCAGCATTAGAAAATATTCAGTAGTCCCACTGCCTTCTCCTCCCCATATGGATGCACTTCAATTCACTATCAGGTTGCTGACTTCAGAGCTGATGGGCAGGAAGGAGGGATGCTCAGGAAAGAGAAGAAAGGGCGAATGGGCTGCTGTCTCCACATAGTCCACACCTGCAACCCCTCCCACTGTACATCCCAGATGCCCCAACACTGGGCCCCCATGCTTCCCTGTAACCTCCAGTCCCCTGTGGACTCACCGCCAGTTCCATCACAGCACATGCCCAGACCCAACACTGGAGGACAGTCCCTTCCATAGGACTTCCAACCCCAACCCTCGTCTCCTCATCCAGCATTTACCTATTCCAGGTCCTTCCTCTAGCAACAACTTTCTTCTTCCTCTTCCCCCTCCTCCAGAGCCTCTAGAACCTTTTTTCTGTTGTTCAAGTCCTTAGGGAACACAGATAGGGGCTCTGGAGTCAAGAGGATCTGGGACAACCCAGCCTCCACCTTTTCCCAGATGTCTGACCTTGGGTAACTTGCCTGATCTCTCTACACCTGAGATTCCTCATAGGTACAGCCGGGTTTACCTCATCTCTGAGAGTAAGGATTAAATGAAAATACACATAAAGCACTTAGTAAAAGCCCTAGCATACATTCAAATATTTAATAAGTGCCTATTTGTACCAGGAATAGATTTTGTAAATGGTAGTGATTATCATTCCCCCCCTCCTCCGCCTCTTATTTTTTTTATAGAGGTAAAACGAACCTAACATAATTTATTGTTTTAACCATGATTTGGGTATGTGTCTAGTTCTGAGGCACAAAGACATTCACACTGTCCTGCAACCATCACCACCAACCCACAGACCACGTTCACCTTTCCCCACTGAAACTCTGCACCTGCTGAACACCAGCTCCCTCCTCTCTGTTTTTAACACTCTCCATCTGGAAGAGCTAGTTCAAGTGCAGCTCTGGGCAGTCAGAGAGGGTATGCTCCTGCCTATTTTTCTTCTTAGGTAAAAAAGAGCCTCCTTGGGGCTCTCACTGTTCACAATCATACCACCCTCTAGCCCAGCTCTTCGCTAACACCTACCTATTTTTGGTAACTTCTCATTCACCGGGAATAAATGAGCAGTCCTTAGTTCACAAGGTTCTCTTCTACTGTTTCTCCTGATAGGTGTTTTTGCCCAGTAGTCAGCTCCTAAAGGAACAAGAGCACAGAGAATGACCTGGATTAGATCCCAACTCTATCTTTTATTAGCTGTGTGACCTGAAACAATTTCTTCCCCTTTCTGGGCTCAGGTTGTCTCACCTATAAGTGGGCATGTGGGGATAATGTCAGTATCTATTTGTGGGGTCGAGTGGACAGTTTATGGCACTTAGAGCAGAAGAGCACAGGGTCAATGAGTGAGGGGCAGATTTATCACTACTGGTGCCCTGGCTCCAAACTGAGTGCTCTTGAATATAACCTGTCATTCCCAGAGCCTCACCTTATACTTTTTGGTGGCCCTTGAGCATGTGGGACCTTGTGGCCCCCACTGCTAATCATCTGACTCACCCCCACCCTTGCCAGCATCCTTGATGTTCTGCAGCCCTCTTCTGTGGCCACACCATGGATATCAGCACCAGGATTTAGTTTCTTCTCATTGACACCCCAAACCCAAAGAGCATAGAGAGACTATCACATCACCACACAGACAGATACCACTGCACTAGAATTCTTAGACCAGAAAGACCCTCAACAGTCCAATAAAAATCCCCTTCCATTCCCCTCAACAACTGTTTTAAGCTTTTATCCTTCTCAATTCTGCTCTAGCAAGTGCCCTTCTTTTCCACTTCACACAGAAGACCAAGGCAATAAGCTTCGTACACCAGCACCCCAGCTTCCTACCCTGCTCCTCACCTACTCACCCACAGGCTCCTCCCCTGGCTTTTCTTTTCACTACTCCAAGGGACTTTCCCTACTGCACTCCTGCTTCCAGTCACACTTTCTGAGGCAGACACGACAAGCTTCAGTTAATCCCTACTGCACCTGGCCACACCCCTGAAGAGCAGTTCAAAAATCACCTCCTCCTGGAAGCCAGACTCTCTTGCCTCTCAAAGCCTTCCACATGGCCTCCATAAACTCACTTCTCTCTTTTCACTGACTGCAGCTCCCTGCCTGAGAACAGAAGCTACCGATTTCCTGAAAATCCTCACTGTGCATACTGGTATACCAATAACTGTTGAATAAATAAAATCATGAGTTACAGTGGATCCTGATTTCTGCTCTGAAATGTTTTCATTAATATGTTTTATTGGGTTAGTCGTGGAGGCTGAGGCAGGAGAATCACAAATTTGAGACCAGTCTCAGTAACTTAGCAAAACCCTATCTCACAATAAAAAATAAAAAGGACTGAGGACATAACTCAGTGGTAAAGTTCACTGGGTTCAATCCCTAGTACCACCACCACAAAAAAAAAAAAAAAGTGTTATTAAAAATGTCATTTAAGCTGTTTGCATGGGCACCTTCTATAATCCTAGTTACTTGGAAGCCTGAGGCAGGAGGATCACAAGTTGGAGACCAACCTGGGCAACTTAAATGAGATCCTGTCTCATAATAAAAAAACACAAAGGGCCAGATGTAGCTTAGTGGTAAATCGCCTGTTATGGTTTCAATACTGGGTATCCTCCAAAACTCGTAAGTGAGACAATACAAAGAAGTTTGGAGGTGAAACAATTGGGTTATAAAAGCCTTAACCTAATCAGCATCTTAATCCACTTATGAGGATTAATTGAGCGGTAACATAGGCAGGTAGGGTGTGGCTGGAAGAGGTGGGTTGTTGGGGGTATGCTGTTGGGCAGTCAGAGAGGGTTTGCCTGAGAAATGGAGCCAGACTTCTATGGACTAAGACTTCTGAAACTATGAGCCCCCAAAGAAATGTTTCTTCTTCTAAAATTATTCTTATCGGGTCTTTTTTGGTCACAGTCACAAAAAAAGTTGATTAAAACAGTGCCCCCAGGTTCAATAACCAATACCCCCCGCCAAAAAACAAATCAACTAAGATCCATAATCCACCACTTACACATAATGTCATATATTTTCTTCCTCTGAAGAGGAAGACTGAGAAACATCACCTGCCCTTGCTTTTCCAGAACAACTATTCCTTTGATGAAAGAAAAAAGCAAACAAAACACTACTTCCTCCTCAACAAAAACAGAAAACCCAAAATAGCAAGATGGTTTATAAAAAAAACCCAGCTAACACTGGCTAAAGTAGCAATAAATGCAGTTATCCAAGCCTAAGAGGAGAAAGAGACGTTTACTTTGGATGGCTATTTGGGGGAGGCAACAATATTCACGTGCTAAGGAAGAAAGCTGACCAAAATAATAAATCTCAGATCTATTTATAAGGCAAGGGAAGAAGAGGAAGTGGGTAACTCCAGTGGAAATTTCCCTCCTTTGTCTAGTTTTACTTCTGGTATAGCTAACACACTAATTTCTCCATACTAACTTAGACAACTAAATTTATAGGAAGTGATTTCCAAGGGCCCAGAGAGCTGCAGATGGTTCCTCAGGGGCCCATCTGCTTAAGGATGAAAGCTTAGTGCACACCATTACATCACTCTGACCTTCCTCAGCAACTTCCTATCTGACAAAATCGAGATGTTTGCTCCATCAACAAGATATTTGTGTTTGTCCAGCCTCAGGCTTTGGTTCCTGATTAGTTTTAAAATCATTATGCACCCAAACTGAATAGTGCTACTGTTAGCAGCTGGAAGGTCCTCCTCTGGGCACGGCCCCAGCTCTGTGGCCTTCAGGGAGTGACTGCTGCCCTTTCTGCATAATTACACGCTCCCCTGATGGATGTACTGATCAGTCCTCATACCCCTTCCGGAACTAAAGTCCTTTCCTTGGCATTCTACCTATTTTCTCAAGGGACCCTAGGCAAGGAAAGAATGATGTAGGCCTTAGGCTTCCTCCAGATAAATGCTCAAGTACTACCCATTCCAAAATCAGCATTAACAGTTCAGCACTGTCCCAGACCAGTCTTCCCAACCCCCACTGCACCATCATTGCTGCCCACATTCCAGGAAAATAGCTATTAGTTCCTGGATGCTCAAAGACCCCACAATACCCCAATACTCACACATATAATCCATGTCTGTCAAGCATGCTCACCTGCCCACACATCTGCAATGACCTTGGAAGGTGCCTATATGACCTACATCTTTCCAACTGTTCACCATCCTGACACTGAAGGAGGCACAAACACAAACCAGGTGAAACACCTGGTAGGTGCTGGACAACCACCCTGAAGAGAATGTAGAAATAACTTTTAAAACAGGTTTTGTCTCTTGTTGTTGGGGGGAGATCCATGGACGGATGTGTGCAACTTACCTTGACACTATGTTTAAAGTAAGATGGGCTGATGGGTAGACATGAAATAAAGCAAAGATGGCAAAATCTTAAAGGTAGAATCTATATGATGGGTACATGAAAGTTCACTGTCCGTTTCTTTGAACTTTTATGTTTGAATGTTTTTGTAATAAAATATTGCTGGGTGGCAATATTTTTGGTGCCTTTTAAAAAAAGAAACTGGGCTGGAGTTGTGGCTGAGTGGTAGAGCACTTGCCTGGCATGTGTGAGGCCCTGGGTTTGATTCTCAGCACCACAAATAAATAAATAAAAGAAAAGAAAAAGAAAAAGAAACTGAACCCCAGATTTCATGTGTGTGTCTCTGTTCCAGGAACCAAATCCAGCATCACACTTTGTAATTAATTATCATACTTCCTTCTCCTCCAGCCTGTTATAGTTAATTGATCTTCCCTCGTTTTTCATGACCTCAACAGTCTTGAGGAGTGCTGGTCTGATATCTTGTAGAACGTCCCTCAGTTGGGGACACATGGGGACTTGTCTGGGGTTTTTTCTAATGTTAAGGGTGGGGTTACAGGCCTAGAGGGAGACCACAGAGGTAAAGCGCTCTTCTGACATCATGCTAGGAGCATGTCCTACCTGCACAATATGCCACTGGTCAGGGTAACTAATAGCTTGATTAAGGTAGTGTTTATCAGGTTTCTCTACAATAAATTTACTCTTTCCTCCCTTTCCATTCTCTTTCCCTTAGAAGTGAGTCAGGAAATTGAGCCCACACTCAAGGAGGGAAGGGAAAGTACCTACACAAATTATCTGAAACTCCAAGTCTCTTCTCCTAGTATAAATGTACACATTATAAATTATACTATGGATTACAATGCAGTACAAGACTATTTTGTTTCTCAAATTAGTCCAGCTTTGGCTTTTATGAGTTCCTTGAGGTTAGCTCCTATATCCTTTTGACATGCCCACATCCTTTGTTTTTTGAGCACTTCCTTGTTTTCTGGCATTGTGAGATGCTCCAGATCTATAATTACCCATTTCTCCAACGAGTCTTGGGTACTGTTATTGGAGAATGATAGTCAGGAACCAAATGTGGGAGGGCTTGTTATTACTTGTTACTACTTCTACTAAGCCTTCTCAGTGGACAGATTTAGGAAACACCTGTGTATATCCAACCCACATAGGCACTTATCTATATTTATTTCTGCATCATTATTAAGCTAAACCTAAGTTCCTACTGATTTTGCTGACTCCTAATTCTGTATCAAATGGTTCCTTCCAATCTTTTCCTTTGCTTATTATAACTTCCCTTTCATTATCTTAACTATTTGTTTCACCCCTGTTTACACATAGAGCAGTTTCAGAGCTAACACATGCCTCATGAGAAACTTTACCAACTACAGTCCATGGTGTATACTGTATAGTTCGTTATCACTAGACTTAATCAAAACATCATTTTCCAAAGTTAACAAGGTCCATACTTGGTGGTCTGACTTTCTTCAGGGCTATGTCCTACAGTTATAGGTAAATTCTTTTGTCACACTCTGCATCTCAAAACACACACACACACACACACTGTCTCTCTCTCTCTCTCTCTCTCTCTCTCTCTCTCTCTCTCTCTCTCTCTCTTTCTCTTCTCTTTCACACAGAGGAACAAAGAGTTATTGTCTGGTATCTTTTTAATTTGAATACACTGATGTTCTTTAGTGTCTAACTTATCTAAACATTTATTTATATATCCTATACCACTTCCTATTGTATACAAATTCTGCTTTATGCTTAGTACATAATACTTGTGTCTGAATGTACCCCATGACATTTAGCTGGGTCCTAGGCCACAGTGATTGCTAGAATACTAATAAGATAAACAGATCCTACAAATTTATTTGAAAAAAAACCACTATATTAAGTTAATGCTGCTCAATTGATGGAAGTTGTTCACTAAAACTGGAAGGACAATGTTCTTTGCAGTATCATTTAAAATCAGGAAACAAGTAAATAACTGAAAAATTATATTTAACAAGCGGAAAATGAATTACACACAATCATTAGAAATTATTTGAAGAATACATATTTGTATGAGAAAATACACATTATGTGTGCAAAATATCAAGCTCTAACAAAAGTATGCATGTTATTTAATGTGTCTGTGAAAAGAAAAACACTGAAAGAAGGACCTATATACCAAGTTATTTTTAAGTTCCTTTTTTTTTCCCTCCCTTTTAATTAAAATTTAACACAAGAGAGGACTGCTGAGTGGTAAACCTTACTGAGGTTCTTATAAGACACAGTATGTCAGTCCTGTCAAAAAGGAAAACTGGTTCAGCAACTCTGCACAGCAACCAGTAGAGGTTCAGACCAGAGGGCAAAAGGCTGTGGATGCAAGCCCTCAGGTCAGCTGTCACCCCAGGACCCTCCCAAAGGCAGGAGGGACAGGGCAGTGCTAACTTGTTTCAAACAGGCAGAAGGAAGAGGGTGAAACTGGGGAGCTGCCTGGGAAGGTGTCCTAAGAAATGTGGGTTTTAAAAGGATAGGAAAGACTCACATGGGGTAGGGGGAGGGAGAAAAGTAAATGGAGACAGGTATTAATAAGAATGCTCCTCTACCTGGAAGAGTTCTCTTTATCCAACTCTATGAAAACAGAAGCTGTTAAAGCCCTGAGTGGACAAGGAGCCTCGGTTTTAAAGTTTCTACGCATCCCTCCCACCCTCCTTCACAATCCACCCTCTGAAAATGTGCTGTGGGAATGGGAGGATTACCTGGGGGATCTGCTTAGCCTCCAGCAGACTTGATAACACTCAAGAGGCTGATATCGGGAGCCCAGGTCTGCATTTTCATTGGAATTCACACTCCACCCATACAAAAAGTGCTCTGCAATACAGACTAACACAAGCACACAGTAACCATCCATTACGTCGTAAAGCTCTCCGTGCGTAGTAATTTTCAATACACAACATCAGGTCCGCTAGCCAGCCACCCCCACAACCAGCTCACACAGATCACACATGGTGTGAGTACAGAGAGAGCTGTACAAACCACCTGGCACATACCTAGGAAGTCCTCACCGCTACGGTCAGGGCTTGGGAAGAACCAGGATGTGCTGAAAACCAAGAGGAGACCACTACTTCACACGTGCCACGCCCTCAATCCTCACAGCCAGTTTGGAAATGGCAAAATTTAAGCTCACACCCACTCTGTCCAGCAGCAAGGCTGTCACCTTTCCACTAACAGTGCCTTCGCGTGTTTTAACAAACTCAAAAGCAGGTTTAAACATACCTCAGATACCACAGATTAAAAACAGAAATCTCACTGATTCCCTCCTAAATAGGAATTACTTTTCAAAATAATTGATGCATGATGCCCAGAATTTCAACTTTAAAATCTGAAGCATAGTCTCAAGTCCCAACGCAGTAAAGATAACCACTTACAAGTTAGCAAAATATCAAAACATCCAAAAACAAATTGACTTGATTATAAAGTTAAATTTAAGAAAATTACAAATTTAAAGTACAATTTCACTTTTTAAAAATATGAAGCCCTGGAATTGAAACAGACTTCTAAACTGATTTGTTTCCTTCTCATTGAGGACTGTCCCAGTTTGTATTCTAACTTGCATCCCTCCTTTACTTTCCACTTCCCTTCTCCCCTTTTTCCACCTCTCCCCATTCCCCTCAAAAGACATTCTGCTTCTACAGTTAACTGCAAACAATTCTATTTTGTGATCTATAAACAAACGAAATAAAAAAGGTTAGAGCCTACTGATAGTTTATAATCTCTTTCTGTCCAGAGTTAGAAATTCCTCTGGAAAGTTAAAATTAGACATTAGAGTGTACTAGAGATACTCTTCCCCAACCACTCCAAAGTTTTTCATATTAAAGTGGTTTAAATATTTATATACTCTTTAAATGACAGAGTGAAACTGTTGTGGGACTCAAAATATGACTACAGGAGACCAGAACAAGCTACTCCAAAACATACTTCTTGGCCGTATTCTGAGCTGGTCATTCTGAGAAGTTGTCCTTTTGTAAAAGACTGTGCATCTATAAAGAAATATAATTAGTGAAGTATCTGTATCATGAAAGAAGGCTGCTCCAGACAACTTTTATTACCTCAGGGACTTTATCTGCATAACAAGATGATCTCTATTCACCATGTATTTCCTCCCTTTACTTTCTTCTTACCATCCGTCTTCAATGATCTGACTCTTGTTTGAGTTTCATATTTTATGGGACTCCCATTCATGCGTGATTAAATATGGTTTCCCCTACTAATCTCTTTCGTGTTAATTTAATTCCTAGCCCAGTCAAAGAAACTAGGAGGGTATAGGGAGGCCACTTTCCCTTCCTGCACTGTCACACACACACTGAGGAAGCTCAGCAGTCATTCACACGGTGGGCACTCACATACTATCTGTGTATGGGGTGAAGCAATTCAGGACGAACAGTACTGTCTTCTCTTCAGACAAACCAAAAGAGGGCTTTGGAAATTCACATAAAAATTTTAATGAGAAAATTAAGAGTTGAAACTTGAAAAGAAGAGAAAGGGAATATTCCTGTGTTTATTTTTTAAAATTGAGGGATATACTTTGTGTTTTTTAAAATATGGATTATATCAATACAACCACATATGGAATCAGTATGGAGTTTACTCAAAAACTATGAATAGAACCACCATATGAATAGTTTATACCACTACACAGTATTTTTATCCTAAAGAATAAAGCATTAGGGCTGGGGACATAGCTCAGAGAGAGTGCTTGCCTATAAAGCATGAGGCCCAAGTTCAATCTCCAGCATCAAAAAGAAAAAAATGTTAAAGTCATCATATACATGATACATGCACACCCATGTTTATAGCAACACAATTCACAATAGCCAAACTATGAATCTAGCCTAGGTGTCCATCAATGAATGATGGATACAGAAAGGTGGCATATATATACATATACACACACAGATATATATACACACACACACACATATGTACAATGGAGTTTTTTAGCCATAAAGAAAAATGAACTTATGTCATTTGCAGGAAAATGGATGGAACTTGAGAACATTATGTTAAGCAAAATAACCAAACTCAGAAGGTCAAGAGTCATTATGTTTTTCTTCATATGTGGAAGCTTCAAAGGAAAAAGGAGACAGGGAGGAAAGGTGGCAGGGGAGGGTGATGTCTCATGAAAATAGAAGGGATATCAGCAGAGTAAAGGAAAGGGATCAGAGGGAAGGAGGAGAGGAGGAGAAAGGGGAATATTCAGGAATGATACTGGTTGTACTACATTGTTATATTGTGTAATAAATTCCACCAATATGTACAACTATAATGCACCAATAAAGAAAATGTGGATTGTAAAATATACAAATAATGAAATGACATAGGGTAGTTTTTATAAGAGAAAATCCCACACAACAAAGACCTTTCCAACTTTTTTTATGTACATACATCCTTTTAAATGACCTAGCTAAGAACCTGGCATGGAGTACATGTGTCAAATAGATATATAAGACATACTGTGACCAAAAAAAACATACATGTGATTATACCATATGGCAGTCCCCCTTATCCACTGAGGACATGTTCCAAGACCCCCAGTGGATGCCCGAGACCTCAGAGAGTACTGAAGTATACATAACACAGCTTTTTCCTATACTTACATACCTACAATAAAGTTTAATTGATAAAGTAGGCACAATAAGAGATTAACACCCATAATAAAACAATTGTATAATAAAACAATATTATAATTAGTTATATAACGTGGTCTGTCCCTCATGAAAGAAATTAAGACAAACACTAAAATTTTAGATGTGATTGATGATAAGTAACTGAATCCACAGAAAGTAAAACCCCAGATAAGGGAGAACTCCTGTATATAGTATTCTGTGGCCTGTTGTTTTTCAGCTGAACACTAGAAAGACACCTTTCATGTCACTGCTTTTAGCTCCCTCTCAGCCTGTACAGAGATCCTGTAAAAAATTTTAAATGTTTATAAGAGAACATTCCATTGTATGTCTGACCAGTTTTCCCCCCAAGCTCCTTTTAGAAGTAAACATTTGTTTTCCCCACTCATTGTATGTCAATGAACATCCATGTGATACAAGCTGGTGCACTTGTACAATTACTTCATTGGCAGAGATTTCTAAAACTGGAGGTTTCGGATCAAATGGTTATATGTAGCACACTGACAAACTGTCTTCGGAAGGACTGTTACCATGGGGTCCTCCAAACACTGGATGCAAGTACTAATTTCCCTATCGCTCTTATCACCATGGGCATTATTTTTTCTAATCAACCACTGAAAAAGAGTTATATTGGCATTTATTGAGCTCCCACCCTGTGCTAGGCACCACCTTAAAATCTCCATATGTACTAACAATTAACTTGACAATAACCCTATATATGTAAGTGTCCAAATACATGTTAGATGCAAGTAAAAAAAAGGAAACTAAAGCTCAGATATGTGACATAACTTGCTCATAGTAATACAACTTGTCAAAGGTGCTGCTGGCAAAATGTACCCAGTTCATCATCCCTAGAACACAGGAGACAGCTCTTAAATATCTGGAAAAGGCCAAAATTCCGGTTCACTTACTCCAAATGAAACTGAGTCATTTCTTTCCCTGGCAAAACCTACTGAAAATTCTCATTTCAAGAACAATGGAAATACTGCTGGGCTGGGGTCAGAAGAACTAAATTCACATTTAGAGTTGGTCGCTTACAGTAGCTGCTCTGGCCGTAGAAAACCGTTAGACTTGAATCTCTTCCCTTGGCTAAAGACCACCCAAGACACCTGCCGTCTCCACCAAACATGTTGTGCAATCCCAGACAGACACCCATCCTACTCCTTCAGAATTATTTGCTGAAAAATTCTCTGTGCCCTGATTCTGATGACAAACAGGCCATCCTGATCCCAAGAGGAGATGAACAACAATGCAAAAAACTAACATTGCTCCTCCTCCTGAGCCGGAGCACAAGGTGCAAATGAAGAACAGGAAAGCAGTGGGGCAGTTCCATGAAACAGCAGCTATGTAAACACTAAGGGAACAACTGGGGAAACCCAACTATTTTTTCTTTTTAAAAGACATACAAAAAGAATGGAAGAGAATAAAATCAGGGTTGCTGCATTAACTGCATATTATCCTTTTGTCTCCTTTTCCAAACTTTACGGAGGCAGCATTTAACATTTATAATTTTTTAAAATATTTTAATTGCTTGAGAGCACAGATTGGAGGCGTGATTAATTCTGACTGAAATAATGTATGTGAAAGGTGGGAAGTCTTAACTCCCCCCATGAATGGTATTATTGTCAGAGCATGAACTAACTTGGAATTATGCATAATACTATTACAGTGCTGTCACACAGGTTGTTTTTATGTTCTGCCACTTGGTTTCCAGTTCACCTGATAATGTACAACATTAATTATTTCTGGTGTTTTCTGTCCCCAACAAAACACAAAAAATTCCTCTTAAAAGCTCAAATGGTGGGAGAATGGCCATACAATACAAAAGAGTCTGCAAGATTCCACCGGGCACAGGAGGGCACATCTAATCCCAGCTACTTAGGAGGCTGAAAGAAGAAGGATCACAAGTTCAAGGCCAGCCTAGGGAACTTATTAAAGACCCTGTCTCAAATTAAAAAAAGAAAAAAAAATGGAAAAAAAAAAGAGCTTAAGGATGTAACTTCCTGTGATAGAGTCCTTGCAGAGCATGAGTGAGACTTAAGTCCATTAAAAAAAAAAAAAAAAAAAAACACCAATTAAAAAAAAAAAAAGCAAAGTTTCTTTTATCCCAGGCCCTTACATTTTGATTTTGATTTTCTATCCTAGCAACATACAAAATCTTCTGAATCATTACTGGAAATTTACACGTATCATTAACATTTCATCAGTGACAGTGCATTTTAATCATAAACTCCCTCTGATCTCCAGCCCTGACTTTTTTTTTTCCATTGAGCTTTGAAAGCCTATAATGTTCAATTATTGCTTAACTGTAACTTGATTCCCACAGCTTACCTCAATGCCTCATGCCCCCAACTTCCTCATCTTCTTCTAGAGGAGAGACTCTAATTCTACTCCTGAATTTCTTTCTTCCCATCCAGCATCACAGACCACCATGACTTACAAAGAACTTGTGGAGCAGTACTCTAGACTCCTCCTTTCTTCTTGCCCCTCTATTCTTTATCCATCAATCACTACTGATTTTGCCATTCATATTCCTTTTTCATCCTTCCCACTCCTGCCCAAGTTCAAGTTATCACCTTATCCACAAAAGGGTCTCCTCGCTGGTTCCCTGGCCTCCCTTCCACCCTTCCTAAACCCATGCCCATGCTCACTTATCACTATGCTGAAGCAGATCGGTCCCTTCCTTACTAAAAGCCTTCACTGATTCCATCCCCGGCAGAATCAAGTCTAAGTTCCTTCAGCCTGATCCACTGGCAAACTCCACATCCCACAGGCTGTCAAGGCTCTTTTCCCAGGACCGCCTGCTTCCGGCATTCCATTCGGGGGTAAAGCTCTGAAACACTCCCACCCATTGTTCATGTGTTGCTTTGGCTGTAACCCATCCCACCTTGCTCATTTGGTTAATTCTTACTCAATCCTCCAAGAGGGCTCAGGCATAACCCTCCTCTTAGAAGGAAAAGCTCTCCCAACCCTCAGGGCAGAGGAAATGATCCTCGGTTCTGCTCCCGCCTCCACCTGGATCTTGGCAGTTAAACTCCTCAAGATGAATTTGTATGTGTCCGCCTTGCCCACTGGATTTTAAGTTCCTTCAGAACGGAAACCATATCATTCATCTTTTTAACTACCAGAGTCATACAATTTAATCCATACTGAATCAAGAAGGGAACTTCCAAGTACCTATATGCACCAAACCGTTCTCTAGATATACCATACCTTCTTTCTCATTGAAAGCAAAGATCCTCATTTTACAGATGAAAAGCAGAGGACCTAAAGTTGGGAAACTTCTGTAACAGCATCAGCAGAGAGCTAGTTTGAAATCAAGTCTCCTTTGCTCAAGAATCATGCTCTTTCTATTATGATGTTTCCCATGCATGTTTTGATGCTGAGAGTTCAGTGAGGATGTCAAATATGCAGTCCTGAAGAACACACATCTTCATAATTAGATGGGCAATCTAAGGGGTACTGTATCCCCTCAGGAAGTAAGGTCAAAAGCAATGTAGAATGTAGAACTAAATGGCAAGTAAAAACAAAAAGGATATTACAAACAAATTAATTTTGGAAACAGCACCCACAAATCTGCATTTAGCACACGCAGGCAGTGTCTTTCATGGGCCATCCAAAAGCAAGAGTGTGCACAGTCTCAAGCTGCTGCAATGGTCCTGCTTAATCCCACCAGAATGCTCTCCCTGTGAATATCCAGTGATGTCCCAAATGTCTTTCCCGCCCCCCCCCCCCAACTCCATGCCACTCACTACAACTAACCTTTGGACCATGACCTTTAGAGGATTTAAAATTTGATCAATTCTGGACAGAAGCAGTCGACCCTGGAAATGTGGGAAGTCTGTGGTGGGAATGGACTAGGGAGGGGCAGAAGAGGTGGTACCCAGAGGGAGGTTCCTGGGTAACTTATTAACCTACTATGAGACCATGGGAAGATGCAAATTCATCTCCAAAATGGGTGCAGTAAGTGAGAAAGCCTGTTCTCTTACAGTCTTCATGAGGACTGAATTAAACCATTTAAGAATAAGCATTTAGCATGGATCCTGGCTCAGAGGAAGGGCTCAGATTACTTCTGTTAAGTGGCTGAACAAGAACACTTCTCCTGTCCCTTCCCCTTCACAGCCAGGAGCTGGGAAGCTTTAACATTGAGACAGGAAATAGTAATGGCATTTAGCAAGGGGGGAAGTTAAGAGGAAGGCACTTCTCCCTCCTCCACATCAGAAAAATGAACCAGGAAGGAAACAGCAAAAGCAGTTAGTGAACTCAAACTTTGCTGGCTTGAAGAGACAAAGAAGCAAAAGTAATCCCACGGGGAACCAGGCACCAACAAAAAAGATACAAAAGCTGAAACAAAACCCAAAAAAACATTATCTACTATCATGGGCCACAAGCACAGAGGAGTGGATAAATGCCTCCTGACCCTGGAGGAAAAGCAAAATGAGGTAGTAATAGTGGGGGGGCAATGCACACAATCTGCCCTAAACTGCACTGCCAAAGGTAAGCAGGTGCCATCCTGTGCTGAAACGATGCAACTGCAGGGCACCCACCACTGAAGGGAGTCGAGCCAGCTCAAGTCGATGTGTTTCAACTTCATGCATTCAACTCTAAAAAAACCACCTTCAGAGGTAGGTGCATTCCAAATTTCCCAAAAAAACAAGCTCAGAGAGGTTGTGTGATCTGCCCAGGGAACACTGCAACTAAGGGACTCCATGGAACCTTAACCCAGCATGTCTGGTTTCAAAGCCTCCACTCACCAAACACACATGGACAAAGGCGGAGGTGCCTAGGGTGGTCATGGCAATTTACAAGTCAATGGTTCTACTTTTTGGTGTGGGTTAGGGTGCTAAGGAATGAACAGGGTGATTGTGTGTGTGGTGGAATCAAACCCAGGGGCCTCATGATGCTATTCAAGCATCCTGCCACTAAACAAACCAACAACTTCTTATTTCTCCCACATCCCAGAATTCCTTCCCCAGACCTTCTTTGTAAGCAAGAAAACTACTCAAGAATCAAATTTTGCTAGAAATCTCTTTGCCAAAGGTCCACTTAAAAGGCAAAAACAAAACAAAAACAAAAAAACCCTCATTTTGAGGGCCTGCTACTTTTGAATGTTAATTCAAATAACTAAAAAGCATCCTTGGCAGAATTCAACACAAATGCACAATTCCTAAAAAACAAGCAAAATTCCTAAAAACAAGCCAATTTTCTGGTGTTGCTTTTTACCAGAGATCAACATCTTTGTTTGAGGAGTTAACAAAACTCCCTGAAAGAAGCGAAATTAAGACAACATAGGCCATTTGGAACCAAGCATTGAAAAATATAAGATCCTGCTGCAACCTCCCTTACTGAACCCAGGAGCATGATGAAAACAGATTCCGAGACCCTACTCCAGACCTACTGGAGCACCACCTATGGCCAGGGCTGGAAACCTGCACTCTAAGTGTCCTGGGTGGTTCCCATGTGGATCCCTACAAAAGTCCTAAGTGCCTACCCCAGAGATGAATCCCTCATTTAAAGGAGTGTCTACAGGAAAGTGGAGTGCCAGTTCAAGAACCAATTTCCAACCACCTACTGGGCCATTTTCAACTGGTATCCCAGGGGGAGTCCCACACACTGGTCTTCCTCTCCTGAGAAAGAACTCAGTTTCAAGTAGCATTCATCATTCACACCTGGTGGCCTGTCTAGAAATTCTCTACCTTCATTCAGTCAGTTGCCAAGTATTCCTTTTCTATTCTAGAAGAAGTTTCTGTTCACAATGAAAAATTACCTCCCGTTGTGCACCCTTTCTTTGTGTCCTCATTCCCCCTTATTAAGTAATTATTTGGGAAACCATTAATCTAGATTGAGCTCCTGCACTAGGCCCCATCAGACCAATTCAAAAATGGAGTCACTCATGCTAAGGTTCCCCATCACCAAAACAAAACCTAACCTGTTCACAGGAACCAATCAAAAGGGGACCAGTGAACCTGAGCAGCATGGTAAGGAAATGCCCTCTGCTTTAATTTACATAAGGAAAGTAACCTGATGTTAACCATCTGCTTTTTTGCATTGTGCTGTTTCTTTGTCCAATTTAAGCTACTTTACAAAACTGAATTGTTCTGCCATGCCCTGCAGAGCTCCTGTCCATTTTGCAGATTGGATGCTTCCCAGTTCATGAACAGCTAATAAAAGATCCTAAAACTTCAATTTGTTTAAATTTTGTTTTCTGACACCCTGTTCTAAAAGTACAAAGGCATAGGAAAGTCAACCTGGGTTCAAATCCTGACTGAGCCAGGTTACTTTGAGCCCATTTCCTTCTCTGCAAAAGAGGATGACAACAGCACCCCATGAAGTTTTCTGTGAAGATTCCACAAATTAATGCACCTTAAATGCACACTAAAAGGTATTCAACTAAAAGGCATTAATTCTCTTCTTCCCACTAACTCAGGCCTCAAATATCATCTCTCACCTGACCTACTTCAAAAAATCTCCTAACAGAGAGCCCTGCCGCCCAATCTGTCCCCACGCCAGCCTCCTCCACACCACCGCTGCCAAAGCTCTGCTCCAACACAAAGATCTGATTACATCATCTCCCAGCTGAAAAGCCTCTGACAGCTATCACTTGCTCACAGGAGCAAGTCCATACTTCTTAGCCTGGCATGCAAGGCCTCTGCAGTTTGGGCTCTCTCCTCCTGCCACTGTACTCAAATGCCAGGCACCGTCTGTTTCTAGTAACAACCCCCAAATATGACTCGTATGTCATGCCTCTCAGTTTCTACTCACTGTGCTCCCTTCATCTAGGAAGCTCCTCCCCCTCTTTCCCACCTGGCAAAGTTCTACACGTTTTCTTCACCTCCTCCCCTGTTCCCCGCCACAGTACCAACTCTTCCTTCTCCTCTTCCTCCTCCTCCTCCTCCTCTCTCCTGCTGCGAATGTGTCTCCCCAACACCTCCCATTAATACTATGTATGCACTAGTCTCCTCAGACTGAGACACAGGACTGGGTCTCAAACTCTTCAGAGCACAATGACAGCAAAGTGTTTGTTGCTGGGCACAGTGGCAAACACCTGTCATCCCAGCAGCTCAGGAGGCTGAGGCAGGAGGCTTGTAAGTTCAAAGCCAGTCTCAGCAATTTACAAGGCCCCAAAGAACTTAGTGAGACCCTGTCTCAAAATTAAAAAAAAAAAAAATTAAAAAGCACTGGGGATGTAGTTCAGTGTCCTGGGTTAAATCTCCAGTACCAAAAAACTGTTTGTTGAGCAGGGCATGGTGATGCATGCGTATAGTCACAGCAACCTGGGAGGCAGAAGCAGGAGGATAGGAAGTTTGAGGCCATCCTCAACCACTTAGCAAGGCCCCTGTCTCATAAGAAAATTTAAAAAGGGCTAGGGATATAGCTCAGTGGTAAAGCAACCCTGGGCTAAATCCCCAGTACCGGGAAAAAGAAAAAGAAAAAAAAATATATATATATAGTGAAAAGAAAAAAATATATATGTATAGGGAATATTAATGCAAGGCCTCCACCACCCTTTGACAAATGAAAATAGTTTCTAATTTGTCAGAGTTAACACCTTCATGATGACTTTTAACCTCTGCAAACTCATAAGGATATTCTATTTGTTGAACTGATAAGGCTCCTCTTAATGAAGCAAAAAAGCCCTGTGGAAAGTGATATCTCTTTATGAATTCCCATTGGCTCAGAACACAATCACTGCCCTTCTAGAAATGGTATCTCTTTTTTGGTGACAGAGGGGGATATCACACTTTTGATTTCTCCTGGCTTGATTTTTGGTACATGAAGTTGCACAGTTGAGGGGTTTCACCTTCCTTAAACAAAACATACTGGAAAGAAAGAGATCAACAAAACAATAAAACTGTTAATAGGGAAAAAGGAAAAAAAAAAAAAAAAAAAGCTCAGGTGCAGCTGGACTTGAGTGTCCTTAGGGAATCAAGCTCATTCTCAGAGAATAGGTACTACATGGGTAGGAAGCAGGTGACCCCGAGTCTTGCCGAGACCCTTTCCCCATGCAAGCCAGATCCAAGACCTGTGAACAACTGATAGAACATTTGATTTACCCATAAACACCAAGAATGCAAAGTCCATCAGTGTTCAAGCAGTCTCCAAACTGCTCCTTGATATCTCCTATTCAAAACTTAGAATATATTAATTCTGCCTTCACAAGGTTTTTGTTTGTTGTTTTTGAGGGGGTGCCGGTTATTGAACTCAGGTACACTTTACCATGAGCTACATCCCCAGTCCTTTAAATTTTATTTTGAGCCAAGGTCTCACTAAGTTGCTAAGAGCAGGCTTCCTGAGTTGCTGAGATTACAGGTGTGCATCATTGCACCTGGCCACATGGGGTTTGTTGTTATTGTTGTTTGTTTTTTGCAGTACTGGGGATCAATCCCAGGGCCTTGCACATGCTAGACAAGTGTTCCATGGCTGAGCTACATCTCCAGTTCATGTGGGACTTTAAATAAGGCACAAAGTCAGTAAGGAGGATTCCCCCGCTTCCCCTGAACCTGGAACTCTCTAGGGAAGTCTGCTCTCCCGGCTGGCAAGAGCAAGCTCCATAAATAAGATAATAAACATGCACATATGACTTCAGTGTGGTGCGCAGACTTGCTCCATCTAAATAAAATAAAGTTTATTGTTCTAACCACATTCGAGCAAAATACTACTAAAGTCTGAGGAGCTTCTCAGGTTCTCACAGTCTGAGTAACTAAATGGATCTTTAAAATACTGATTTTCATAAAAACCAGACAGTTTGTTAGCAATATTCTTGAGTATTCTAGTTCCTTCTCTATAAATCACTATCTAAAACTGTTCTACCTGTTCATTCAAAACTTTTTGAGGCATCCAATTGCTTTAATATAAGCAATCGATATAGGGATTATCTTGAAACAACAATTTTCAAGACTCAGAACAAATAAACCTTTCATCAACTGATACAGAAAGTTGAATCTGAAATAAAAAGATAAGGGAGAAGAGGCTCTGTCTGGGGCACCTATGAGCCAAGCACAGTGATCAGCAGTTCATAAATGTCCCACCTTTAGTCTTGGCACAAACTCCAGGAAACAGGAATTACTGCCCTCATTTTACAGACACAGGAACAAGTCAAGAAAGTAACTGCCAGAACCACAGGCAAAACTAAGGTTCAGAAGGCTTCCAAGATCGTGAATTCAGGGCTAGAGTCATAGCTCAGTGGTAGGGCACTTGCCTAGCATGCACAAGGAAGGCCTGGAATTTGTGCACCACACATACAGTCATGAGTTTTTTCACTGTATCCATATATTTGTTTTAAAAAGAGATGGCACTGAGAGTGGTAGCACGTTTCTGTAGGTCTCAGCACTTTGAATGCTAAGGAAGGAGGACCACTTGAGCCCAGGAGTTCAAAGCAAGCCTGGGCAACAAAGCAAGATCACATCTGAACAAAGATGGTGGAGGAAGGCAAGGGAAGAATGGAGGAAACTTTGGATTGGACAGAGGGGAGCAAGGGGAAGAGAAGGGGTTTGGTGTGGGAAAGATGGGGGAATGAGAGACATTATTATCCTATGTACATGTATGATTGCACAAAAGGTATGACTCTGCATTGTGTACAGCCAGAGGAATGAGAAGTTGTGCTCCATTTGTGTACAATGAGTTGTAATGGATTCTGTTATGAATAACTAATTAGAACAAAATTTTTAAAAAGGTGGGGGGAGGGAGAAAGAGTGCCTGTGTATAATTTTAGCATACTACTATAGTTACAAAGTACCTACTCCATACAAGGCACCTTATTATTCACAAGGGGGCAAATTTTAATGTATAAAACAGGTCCCTGCCAACTAAGAGATTAAACATAAGAATGTGTTACAAAGGGCTTATGATAGCTACCATTCATCATGTAAAGCTACTTTATATATAATAAGCTATTCTTCATTAACACACACAAAATTCCTTTAAGTTTTATTTTTCCCAGACATACAACAAGCAGTTGGAAGGTTATCAAGGGAAAAAACCTAACATAGCAATTAAGTTAGTGAAGTAAGCAATAATAGGAACTTTTATTTACATGTCTGAGTTTTCTAAGACAACAAGTACATAAAATCACCACCCTGGGGGTGTCTTTAAATTTATGTCCTTAGATTAGCATAAGCATTCATCAGAAAGATATTTTGTTAAAAACTTATCCAATACAGGTAAAATTACTGCACATTCCTAAATTATTATATTCAAAAATAAGACTTTATAGGATAGTATTTTACCATTACAACTCAGCTACCCTGTCTTTCTGAATAAAATTCAACCATCAAAAGTTTAACACCTGGGCTGGGGACATAGCTCAGTCGGTAGAGTGCTTGCCTTGCAAGCACAAAGCCCTGGGTTCGATCCCCAGCACCACAAAAAAAAAAAAAAAAAAAAAAAAAAAAAGTTTAACACCTAAGCTATTTTCCCAAGAGACACAAGGCTTACAGTCTTAAGATATAATAAACTAAAAATTTATATCCATTTAACCAGGCCAACTATTGAGAATACCTTTCCAACTGTACCTGACCTGGAATAAATTCAAATTGCATCCCCTTGATATACTAATAAAATACATTTCCAAACAAATTCAAATCTGTTATGTTATTTTTGTTTGTTTGTTTGGGGTTGTGTGGGTTTTTGTGTTTTTGTTTATTTGTTTGTTTTTTGAGACAAGTTTCTCACGAAATTGCCAGGCTGGCTTCAACCTCAAGACTCTTCTATCTCAGCCCTCCTGGGATGACAGGTGCTCTACCAGCTTAGTTTACCATTACTTCTTTGTTACTTCTTTTCTCATGCATGCTAGGCAAGAACTCTACTACTGAGTTACAGCCTCAGTCCATATAATAACATGTTAATTGTTACTTCTTACTTTAAAAAATAAAGCTACTTATGAATTGCTGAACAAAATGCCTGTTCAAGTCATAGGGGTAAAAAGAAGTGGAAAAAAAAAAAAAAAAAAAAGCAGGTCTAGGACCTATTGTGCCAAGAATATTTCACCTGAATCTAACCAAGTTTTTAAACCTAAGCTCCAACTTACCTGTTTATGGGAAACATAAAGAACAAAGGCACAAGGTAAAAAAACACCTAGGAAACAAATTCAGAATATGGGACGTTCTACAAGTTCTTTTCTAAAAGTCAGAGGGAGGAAGGGAAGTGGTAAAAGAGTATTTTCTGCATTTAAAAAGACTAAAATAAAGGGACAAAAACAACAACAACCCACAGTGCAATATGTGAACCTTCACTGAATCTTGGTTCCAAAAAACAAAAATAGTAACAGATGACATTTTGGGGACAATTAGATAACATTAAGAAATTATTGCAAGGTTGGGGTTATAGCTTAGTGGTAGAGTGCTCGCTTAGCATACACAGGCTTGGTTTAATCCCCAGTACTGCAAAAAAGAAATACACACTAAAGTTATGCAAAATTACATCTAGTATTTGCTTTAACATAGTCCACAAAGGTGGGACATGATGGCGCACACCTGTAATCCCAGGGACTGGGGAGGCTGAAGCAGGAGAATCCCAAATTCAAGAAGAGCCTGGGCAACTTGGTGAGACCCTGCATCAAAATGAAAAATAAAAAAGCCTGGGGATATACCTCAGTGGTACAGCACCCCGGGTTCAATCCCCAGTATCATCATCATCTCCACAAATTAAACAACTCAGCAATCATTGTTCTGGCCAAAAGATGCTTTGCAAAAAATAATTTCTAGGGCTGGGAGATAGCTCAGTTGGTAGAGTGCTTGCCTTGCAAGCACAAGGCCCTGGGTTCAATTCCCCAGCACCGCAAAAAAAAAAAAAATAATAACAATATTATAATTTCTACAGTGCCATGCCATTTGGGAAATACTCAACATTCTATTTTCCTTCAAGAGGATTCAGATTCAGAATTGAACATTAGATTTAAGAGTGCTCAAAAGTCCTGCAGTTAAAAGCAAAAATAACTGATTTACTTTGGTAACACAGATTTTTCCACTTAATGGATGGTAGAACCTTTTTTTCCCTGTATAATTCCTATAAATTTCCTAATAACCAATTTCACAGGGAACCCACTTTGGGAATTGATGCTATACATACATAAATTACTCTGAGGTAAGGTTCTCTTAAGTCACATACAAGATTCGAGAACTTCAGATAAAAACTGAATCTATATGCAATATTTAGGAGTCACTCACTATAGAAATAGTGTCTTTTGCATCTATAATTATGCTTACTCTTAATGTTTTAATTTATAAGTCACTTCCTTTCCATAACATGAATATCCACTGTAAACTTGCCCTCAAATGAAGTTAACATTTTACTTATTCAAATACACTCTGTAAATCCATGAAGCAAGAGATTTCAAATTCATCCTGTCAAACCACACCACTTTTCACTTGAAACTATGTGGAGATTCTTCAAAGGTATACCAAAGACTTCAAAATAATTTAGTGGCCTTACAGTAACAACAAAAAGACTACTGAAATTCAAACTCTTTGAAAGTTTTTCAGGTAATACTTAAAGGTTTCCCATAATTTATCTCAAAGCCCCCATATTTCCATCTTTATGTCCCAGAAGTGGTCCTATTTTTACAAATGGGTACTTTGGGTACTTGACCAACCAGATTCCAAGAGATTTGCTTTATCATAAATTGTACTCAGTCCATGGCTAAGTTTCATAACAACTTTCAATATCTCTAGTTCATTTGAGAAAAATTGTACTCTATTCCATTTAAGAGACCCAGTGCTTTTAAAAATCTTTGGAAATGCACTCATTATAAAACAAAAATGACTAACAAAGAAATATGAGATAGATTGTTTCATGGTTACAGGGAAACAATCAAATTTGATGTCTCCCTTGCCTATGGGAGGCAATTTCCAATGTTCAAAGCATTTTCATATATATTTGTCATTTGACCCTCAAAAACTCTGGAGAGACGTCTGTTTTCCATCATGGCAGCATATAGTATCTAATGTGGCTCAACAACGTGAAAGCTGACAACTTGTCAACCCTTAATGAGTCCTTACATGGAGGGAATAACAGCACAGATAACTCAATTCAGCTGAGCAATGTGGAGTCCATCATTCCCAACAGGGATGATCAGGCCAATATCATAGGAGCATCTCCCATGACTCTCCTTGGTGGTACTTACAGACAGCTATCTATTAATAGGCATTTAGATGGTCATACATCTCATCAGTCAGGCCCTTCCTGATCCTTTCTAAGGAAAGAAGACTCTCCTTTGAACTCCCTTCACCTGCTTAGGATTATCCAATAATGTGGTTTACTCTGTCTTTTATTTTGTATTGCAAATTGAGTTCAGAGGCCCTTAACCACTGAGACACATCTATAGCCCTTTTTATTTTTATTTCGAGACAGGGTCTCACTAAGTTGCTTAGAGCTTTGCTGAAGTGCTGAGGCTGGCCTTGAACTTGCAATCCTCCTACCTCAGCCTCCTGAGTTCTTGGGATTACAGGTGTACTCCACTGTGCCCAGCTCTCCAGTAATGTTTTTGCATCATCATCCCTGGGAGCTTGCCACTGTCACTCATGTCAGGGTACCCATGTGAAAGAAGGGCAAATGCTAACTGTAGGCACATGTGAAAGCATGTGGAACAGTTTCAGCAAATCGAAATCACAATGAGACAGTGCCTCACACGTTAGAATGGTTCTTATTACGAAGACAAGAGATAATGAGTGTTGGTTGGCAAGAGTATGGAGAAAAAGGAACTCTTGTATACTAATGGTGTAAAGTAATAAACCATTATGGGAAATGGTATAGAAGTTCCTCAAAAAATTAAAAATAAACTACCATATGATCCAGCAATCTCATTTGTAGGTATAGAGCCATAGGAAAGAAGATCAGTATCTTGAAGAGATATCTATACCCCTATGTTCACTGTGGCAGTATTCATCACAGTCAAGATATAGAATCAACCTAAATGTCCATGGACAAGGGGATAAATAAACTGTGCACATATATACAGTGGAATATTATTTTGCCATTAAAAAATAAATCCTGTCATTTGGGACAACATGGATGAACCGGGAGAACAGGTTCTAAATAAGTGAAGTAAGCCAGACACAGAAAGACAACTACCACCATTATCTTGTTTATGTGTAGAATCTTTAAAAGACATTATTTGGGGTGGTGGTGTAGCTCAGTGGTAGAGGACTTGCCTAGCATGTGAGGCACTGGGTTTGATCCTCAGCACTGCATAAAAATAAATAAAATAAAGATATTGTGTCCCTCTACAACTAAAACATTAAGATAAATTAATAAAAGCAGAGATTAGGATAGTAGTTGCCAGGGAATGGAGAATGGGGGGAACTGGAAGATGGTGCTCAAAAGGTATAAGCTTCCAGTTTAAGATAAACAAGTTATGGAGATCTAAGGTACAGTATGGGTGGTATTGGATGCATTAATTAATTTCATTATGGTAATCAAGTACCACATATATAAAACACATCAAGCCATAACATTGTATACCTTGAATATATCCAATTTTTATTTTTCAATTAACTACTTTAAAATTTATAAAAGAAAAAAAAAATACATTTCAGGATAAAAATGACCTAGGTTTGAATTTGGAGCTCTCTGCTTTCCTAAGATTGCCCAGGGCTGGAAGTGAGAGAATAACCCAGATTAACTAGCACAGAATGATGTTTAAGAACTGGGTTGGTGGGTATGGTGGCACACACCTCTAATTCCAGAAACTTAGGAGGCTAAAGCAGGAGGATCACAAGTGCAAGGCCAGCCTCAGCAACTAGGCCCGACTCTGCCTCAAAATGAAATAAATAAATAAAGTATATTTTTTTAAAAGGGCTGGAAATGTAGCTCTGAGGTAAAGCACCCCAGGGTTCAATCCCTAGTACTGGTGGGGGGGGGGATGTGGAAGGCAGAAATCAGAGAGATGTTCATGGGAAAGGAATATTTGAGCTAAGCCTTGAAGGAGGATGAAAATTTCAGCATTGGTAGTGGGAGGAGAAAAAGAGTCTCATCAGAGGCAAAACTGAAAGTCAGGTTCCACATCACAGAGAATCTTGCCAATTAAGAGTTAAGGGGGCTGGGGAGATAGCTCAGCTGGTAGAGTGCTTGCCTCGCAAGCACAAGGCCTTGAGTTCAATCCCCAGTACTGGAGGAAAAAAAAAAAAGAGTAGAAAGAGTAAAGGAAGCCAGCTGGGCATGGTGGCACACATCTGTAATCCCAGCAGCTCAGGAGGCTGAGGCAGGAGGACTGGAGTTCAAAGCCAACCTCAGCAACTTAGCAAGGCCCTAAACAAGTTAGTGAGACTTTCTCAAAATAAATAAATAAATAAATAAAAGAGCTGGGAATGTGGCTCAGTGGTTAAGCACCAAAAAAATTCCTGCACCAGGATTTTTCTATCCCCAGCACCAAAAAAAGAGTAAAGCGGGGGACAGCCCTTGTTCTCATGGGTCCTTCTATCAGCTGTGGTACTTTCAGCTGCAAGTAACAGCAACTACAATAACAAAAAAAGTCTGACTAAAAGTGACTTAAATGGTAGTCTCAAACATTTTTTATCAGGCAGGCCTATCAGGAAAAAAAAAATGCTCCAAACACATTATAAATTATATGTAACATATATTATTAAAACACTAGAGTTATGAATTAGATGTGTACACATTATACATCCATTAAACATTTTTTAAAGGATGAGATTCCAACCATGTTTTATTTCACTTTTATTTATTAATATAAATCTATATACAATTTTTTTGAGAGAAAAGTAACAGTTTATTAGAGTAATAGAAAGCAGAGCTCTCAAAGGGGAGGAGTCCCAAGAGAGGGTCATCCCATTAACAATTTTTGTGGCAACTTCTTGTCAAATTTTATTTAAAAGTTATTTTTAATCTTATAAGACATTTTTGTGTCCCTATATATTCCAATTACATATACGCTATCAAGTATATCATTACTGTACACTGTTTTTCATTCCTGTACAATTTCTTTGCCAGAATCTTTTAAGCCACTTGCCCATTTCGTGAGGGTCAGTTTAATTAAAACCAGATAATATAACCCATAAATCCATTTAAAAGTACAGAGTTCATCCAAGGCAAGAAATAAGAATGAGGGTACCATGTCAACTTTGCCAGGTTGTGAAGTGCCCAGTCTTCCCTCAGGTGACCTCATATAACCTAAGTGTAGGAGGCAATCAGTATCAACCCACATATAAATATTAGTAAAGCTTAATTTTTTTCTAGAAAAAGTTCTAATATTTTCTTCCCTCCCATATTGGATGATCTGGCACATTTCACTTTAGAGATCATTGTCTTAAATAATAAAAATATTTCTTCTCACAGAGGTCCTGAGTCATGGTGGTTCTAGGATTGGTTAATTCAGTGACTAAGAAAAAGAAATTATGGTCTTAGGCATCTTCAGTCCTTGCACTCTGTGCAACTTGTCCTCTGGTGCTAATCTACCTTGTATTTCAATCATGGCACTACCCAATAGGTGCCACAGACCTATTCACTGACCCATCACAGGCAACAGGTATGATATTCTGAAAACTGTCTTGGCTTAATCAAGATTGACCCCCTGGGGCAAGGACACACCCAACTTACCCTTAAGGTCATGGCCAACTGAAAACTCATCAGAAGCAGAATTATGGCAGCACTGTAAGTTATCACAGCAATGGTCCCCCAATGAATCATGAACCGCCAGGGCCAGGAGTGAGCCTGGAATCAGGCAGAAGGCCAGGGGAGGCCCGCTCCAATTTGAGTCCTACACAAATAAACAGTTGTTGGTTTAAGCCACAAGAAGCAAAAGCGGCCAGGACACAGAATGCCGATTTATGGGCAACCAACCATCCCCATGTATGTAGGCCCACAAGAGAAGTAAGAACTACACTATTTCATTTCCACAGATTTTTTTTTAATTCACACATCTAATTCCACATCAGCAAGCACTCAATAAACATTAATAATTGATGTTACTAATCTCAAATAACTTAGAGCAAAGCATGGTAGTAAGAGGGGAATTTAATGGGCTACATGGGAATAATGACCAACTCTTACACTTTTAGCAGTAATTCAATACTCCCTTATACAGGACCCTGTGAACACAGCAATTCAAAGTTCTGCAGCAGTGGACAAATCCACTACTCTCAAAACTACAGGCATGTGTATTACAAGAATATTAGATATGTTCTTATCCTTTGGCATGTTGATATGTTGTTATGACCACTTTGGGAAACGGATACTGCTCTAGACAGTACTGTTGTTTATCCTGCGCCCTCTTCCATCAACAAGCTATGGAATATGTTGTCTCCCCACAGTCCATCTTGTGGGTCTAATGGGAACTGCCAACCGCAACTCTTCTTTGGCTGACACCAAGTCAATCCACGATCTCTCTAGGGTTTTCCCAAATTGGAACTAAGAATAAAGAGGCAGCTTCTTGAGGACATGAGGTTCTGGAACTTCCAGCAGCCACGTATCCCTGCAAGTTGGACACTGTGCTGGGCAGTGGTGATTTAATGATGAGAAAAATCACATCTGAGCCAAATGGCTCTGATAACCTAAGGTTTCCTTTCAAACATACGTAAATGTCAAAAAGGATTGTCAAATTAAGTTATGATGGCATGTATAATAGATTGACTAAACCACCATTAAAACAGTGTCAAAGAAGCCAGGTGTGATGGCATATGCCTGTAATCCCTGCAACTTGGGAGGCTAAGGCAGGAGGATTTCCAGTTTAGGCCAGTCTCAGCAACTTAGCAAGATCCTCAACAACTTAGTGAGAACTTATCTCAAAATTTTTTAAAAAATAATACTTTAAAGGGTTGAGAATTTCATTCAGTGGTAAAGCATCCTGGGTTCAATCCCTAGTACTCACTTCCAAAAATAATAAAAAAAACAGTGCCAAACAAGAAGGTACATAGGGAATGCCTATATGACATGTGACAGGGGGAAAAGAAAAATCACATAAACATACACTGTACTATAAACTATTCAAATACATAGTATGCATCCTTATATTTATGATCTTTTTCATGATTCTTCAACAGGGTATATGCTATGGGGTCCCATTTTGCTTAAGTGATCTTCATGTGAAAAGACTACAGTCAAGGATTTCTGAGAGATTTCCCCATCCCCCACCACAGAGGTAATAGGTGTATAACCCTAGCTATGCTGGGTGGGGCAGGAAAGGGGCTGAGTCACTGTAGCTCTAGACTAGATAGCAGAACACACTGGGTTCATATCTATCTGCAAGTACGGCTAGATTTTTAATAAATTCCCTCATGTTAGTGGCAAATCCTGTGCTAAAATCCAGGGACTGTGCTATAACTGCAACACTTTTATTGTCCTTGACAATTTTGTCTATGGGATTCTTCTTTCTAGAACATGCTCCTTGATCACAAACACACCCGCAGATGCCCCTAAAGATGATTCCTACCCTAGAAAGGCAAGCCCATTAACAACAGCCAAACCAAACCAAGAGAACTCCTTTCACTCTCCACAGAATTCTAAGAGCCTTTTTCATCCAAAGTTTCCCCCTACCATTCAAAATCCACTCCCCTGATAAAACAACCGCCATCCTACCTCTCAGTGGCTCTTGTCCCCTTCTGGTACACTGGTAACCTTCTCTGAGCTTCACTAACAAATACTGCTTCACAATGATCTTTTCCCTCTTATTTCCCAAGAAAGTGGCAGCAACTTCAGATTTGCCACACCTCCCTCACAGTCAATCACTGGGTTCTAAGGGACATAACCTCTTTTGGGAGCTGTGGCTCCATTGCTCAATATTTTGAAAAGATATTCTTGAGAATAAGTTCTAAAAGTTGAAGATGGACATGTTGCTCAGACAGAAAAGAGTCTGTCTTTACACATAATATCATTTTTGAACCTATTAAAGAAAATCCAGGGAGCTGGGGATGCAGCTCTGAGGTAAAACACAGGCTTAGTTAGCATGTACAAGGCCCTGGGTTTGATTCAAAGGAGGAAGGGAGGAAGGAAGGAATCAAGTTCCACACCAGTTTCCAGGCTGAATGTACAGGGGCACTTAGTGCTCCCAAATATGTCCCCAAAGAGACATTGTGAAATGGGTCACCTGCAACCTACTACTTCTTTACCACTAAACTAATAGCATAAAGGAAGGATTCTGTTAGCTCAAAAAGTGCAGCAAAATCAGACTTTGCCAGTCATCAGTAGAAAGAGCCCACAAATGATGACACCTAAGAAGGAATATTGATTCAGGCTTTGTAATCAGTCTGAGAGATAACCAGATGAAAGGCAAGGGATATGTTCATTTCTTATTTCTAAACAGAAGTAGATTTGAGAAGTGATTTCCTTAAGAATGCTGTCTGCCTTACACATCTGGATTATAAATCATTTTAGACCCTGAAGCCTACTTAATAAAAAAGAAGTTGAAAATAAACAAATGATTAGCCGGAGGTATGTGACTTTCTGAAACTCTCCGAGGGAGAAAGTTTTATTACCATTATTAGTGAACTGTTTTTAATCCCTGACATCAAAGCATAGATGTTAACCCTAGGGTTCTAAAACCAAAATAACCCATAAATGAAATACTGTGAGAAACTACCACATGTCAACATTAGTCTGTCAGATTTTAGCCAACTCATAGGTGACTTCTGTGAATAAAAAAAAGTATGGAGAAGGGAGCAGGGAGAGTTAGAAGACTTAGGTTCAAGTTCAACTCTACAATTCATTGATGATACTATCCTAACTTCTGGGCCTTGGTTTACTCAACTAAATGTTCAGGGATAAAATATGTAACAAAGCCCTTCATAAACCCTAGCACTGTCCTAATTACAACACAGTCCCTGAATGCCTACATTTCTCAAACTCTTGGAGAGCCACAGAACTTTAGGATTATAAAGTAATTCCACTTTAGGAATGATAAAGGTGAGAAAACCAAGTCCTAGAATAATTTAAGAGCCCTGTACGGAAAAACTTTTGAAGATGGGGTGGGGGTGCAGCACAGTTTCACCACCAATGAAAATGCATTTAAAAGACAGTTTAGTCAGGCACAGTGGCAGTATCCCTATAATCCCAGTTACTGGGAAGCAGGGGTTGAAGTTTAACTCCAGTCTCAGCAACATTCTGTCTCAAAATTAAAAGGACTGGGGATGTGGCTCAGTGGTAGAGTGCCTCTGGGTTCAAAACCCCGAGTATATATATATATATATATATATATATATATATATATACACTAAGGACTGGCATAAATCCCCCCCTCCGTGTGTGTGTGTGTATGTGTGTGTGTGTGTGTGTGAACGCACTCCACCTTTTTTGTTTCTGTAATTTATTCCTGTAATTTCCAATTTTTCTAGAGTCATTTCTCTGGTTAGGAGACTCTCTATCCTACTCTGAACTTCACTGAAACAAAATCTTTACAATTGGGTTAGAAATGTCTAATGGAAACACTGAAATAACATTAACCTCCAGTCATGCTAGCAGCCCTCATTATAATATGGATTATAGCTCTACAAACCCAGGGACACTGGTTTTAATGTTTCCTGGGAGATAAAGAATTAATCAGCAACTCAAGAGAAATTGCCTAAAAATGGAAAATTTCATAAAGACAATTCCATTGTCTCTAAATCAACCCCCAATCAGCCAGTATCAAAAACCCACCATGGCATCAAATAAAGTGTGTGTGGTTAAAGAGACAAAATGTTCTTTTGGCTGTTATGGGAAGCAGAAAAAGGCTGACTATGAATCAGTTGTTTTAGCTCCATGATGAACATGAATTATGATAATTTAGACATTCTGGTGGTTAAACCAAGAAAGCAGGAAAACCAATGCTTACAAACTCCAGCAAAAGTTAAGTTTGTGGCACCATAACTGCAAAACAGCTATGAAAAGTGACCTTAAATTTATTTCTGGATTTTCCAGCCTCCACTAAAATTGATGACACTATTTCCCATCCCTTATTCTCAAATTACAAAAAGTAATGAAGCCTGGACTGTATTCACTTGGCAGGTAACAGAAACAACACTAGGAGGAAGTCCTGAAGGATGTCAGATACCATATTTCCTTTCCTCCTGCATACTTTTCATTTTAAAACTACTAAGATATGTTTATGATGCTTTTTGACTGACACCCACCAAGTATTCTGGCTGACACAAACTTTGTATGAACTGGCTGTACTGTAGTTGAAAGGTCCCTTGTGAGATCCTTAGCTTAGATGAGTAAAACATTCGGAGTACTACCATAATGAACACCTCTCAGTCGCTCATAAATTCTTTCATTCCCAGCAATCAAGAAGCAGCTGTTAAAATCCAGGAATCTTCGTAGTAGCAGATCTGAAATACCTCCAGGCTGGCCAGAGAAGGTTCACAACTGCTCTCGTCTCCTTCCCCTCCCCCATCCAGGAGTGCCAGCCTGGCAGGAATAAAGACGACCCAGGAAGGTGTGGGGGGAAGGTAGCGGATCTGGTGAAAGCAGAGATGCAGACTGCCTTCAGTTCCACTACAGAAAAATACCAATCTTCTGTGCCAACTAACGAGGTTTCTCCTTGCCTCTCCTACCCCCACCCCTTCCAAACATATTAACTTCTGCAGTCTGGTGCGTCTGGCATTTCCAGAGTTAGTGACCTCAGCAGTCCTGAGACCTTTCCTCCCAGATTCTGAACCAGGAGCTTCTTTCTACACCCAGTGTGAGCTCCTTCTCATATTAAGATTCAATTTCCCTTTACCTTTACCCCAGACGATACTACTCCTGGGGTCAAGTTCAAGATGAAGGTGCCCTCCTCACCTCCCCCAAGTTGACTATAGCAGAAAATAGCGCTGCGACGAGTCCCATCACTGAAAACACCGGGATCTCAGACTGCCAAGAGCACGTCGACCCAGCTCCGAGAAGAATGTGGCCAAACCCGGCGTCCTCTGCCGCTCGGCCTCGGCGCCGCATTTCTACCAGGCCACCGCCGCATTTCCTCCCGGAGCCTTACACAATAAGTTAAGTTTTGAAAACGCCAGTCCAGAGATCTTTCTGTCTACAGACATGCCACACAATGCCTAGGGCTTCCTTCCCCGCCAGCCGTTCCGGAAAGCCGCCGCGCCAAAGCGGGGAGTCCCTCACACCCTTAGCGCTGCGCCCCGCACCCGAAAGTCCTCCAGAAAGACCCTGCGCCCTGATTAAATCTCCCCAAAGTGACCACCCTGCATTCCAAAATAAGGGGGCTCACAATGCTGACGCAATCTTCATCTTTCTCGGCTCCCCCCAATAAAATAAATACCGTTAAGGTCTAATCCTAACTCACCGCCCCCCCCCTCAAGAAAAGAGCGTGGATATGTTGACCGCGGTGTTCTCGGAAACGAAGACTAGACTTAAAGTCCAGAGTGGGGCAATACGATTCCCCTCGGCTTAAGTTCACTCCGCAACTTCCAGACCCACGCCCCCCGACTATTCCCAACCCGCGGTGCCAGGCGTGCCTTGCCCCCGCCTCCCCGCCCCAGGTACCAGGCGCAGCTCAGGCCCCTGCCAAGCTCGGGACTACGGAGGAGGCGGGAAGGGGGACTAGCAGGCGCGCAGGCCGGGGTGGTCGGAAAATCGAGCGTGTCCTGGGTGTTCCCGGTTCCCCCCAGCTCCAGGTCCGCGGTGACCCGCTCGGTCCAGAGCGGAGGAAACTGCGCAAGGTAGACGCCGACTCCCCAGAGGCGCCGAGACCAAGGCCGGGAGCCCAACATGTCTGTGCCTATCCCCGGAAAGCTCCCGGCTGTGCCCGCCAGAGGAGGGGGCGCTCCAGAAACTTTCTCACACGCCTTTACACTCTCCTCATCACCCTCTCCCCGTCTCCAAGCCCCTCTCCTCCACTCTCTGTCCGCGGCAGCTGGCCCTGCCCCAGACGCACAGAGGCCTGTGGAGGCGCCCGGGAAACGGGAGTTACCTGCCGGGAAAGTTTCCAGCTCTTCGGCGTGGCTCCCCACCCCCAGAGCCAGGCCTCCGGGCGCGGCCGGCTCGGCGCTTCGCGGCTGCCTCTCCTCCGGCTCCCGCAGCTGCCACAGTGAAGGCTGGGCTCCAGCCAGTCCCCCTGCCTCGCTCGGCCCACACCGGGGCCTCATTGGCAGCGCGAATCCCCGCCCTTGCGCGTGTTCCCGAAGGCACCTTCCTCTCGCGCGCCCGCCCGGGCCGCGCCTCCTGTGCCCCTCCCCGCCTGGAGCTGCGGCCGCTCCAGGGACCCGCTGGGGCTAGGCGCGCGAACTTCCCGTGGGGCGCGGGCGCTGCGCCTCCGGGCTGGTCCTCTTAGGGCCTGGTCCCTGCAGGCGGCCGCTTCGCTTCCCTTGAGGAGGCTGGTCCCCTGGGTATGTGCCAGGGCCCTTCTAGGACCGGACTAGATGGATGATCGTCTTTTTTGTAGCCTTTTAAAAATCAATAAAGCGACCCGGCCTTCCCTCTTCGCTGCTTTTTGAAAACAGCGAGGAGGACATATGGGAGCTATTAACCGATCTGAAGTTTCCTGAATGCCTTAGGTTGGCCTGTGTGGCTTTCTTGGATTTTCTCTCCCTCACTTAACTATACATACACACAAACACACACTCATTTTCTGGGGCCAACATGAGCTAAGAGAAAGGAAAATATAAAAATGCATCTCTCCAACCGCGTCTTTTTCTTTCCCAAAAGCGAATTAGGGAAGTTCAGGGATCAGTTATTGCCCGGACGACCCGGGAGCGGAGTCTGCAGCCCTCCTTCGACCTCCTCTGACTGACCTGTGCTGTCTGTCCTATGTCCACCAAGGACCATCTTCGTGAAGTCGCGGGGAGGAGGGGGACATGGAGGGAGAGAACAGACAATGATGCTATTATTATGTCGGATGGTGGCAGTAAATTAAACTCCCTAAATGTTTTGTTACTTCCAGCAGAGCAAAAGTCAAAGTATGGCCTAGGGATTCAGGAGTCCTGTGTTCTCCAGATCCTACCAGGAATCCAGGCAACCAATTCAGCGTGGGGGACCCAGTCCAATCTATTCCAAAAGCCCTTTGGGCCAGCCTTTCTTACAGAAGAATCAGCTAGAACCACTGCTGCATTGTGTGGCTGGAGAGAATGACACACAGGTCTCCCATTGGTGTGCCAAAAGCAAAGAATACAGAAGTTGCTATAAATGGATTTATTGGCAACCCCTAACCTTGCTGCCACAAACCCGCCTTTAAAGACAACTGTGGTTTAAACAAGTTTCCCCCATAAAACTTCAACCTCACGCAGAGCTCCCCAATATAAAGATACCAGCAGGAGTGGTGTCCATATATAAAGTTCTTATGGAGAGGGACAGGAAGCAAAAGGCCACACAATCTCTACAATAAATAAAAGATGACTGAAATGAGCTGGATTTTTAACCCATAGTTTCAAAGACTTGATTATGACTATGTTGATATTTGAGCAGTAAATGTATCAGCAGCCTTGAGGTCTTACTGAAACAGAGCAAGATACAAATATTTAAAACAAAATTCAAACTTAGAAAACCATGAAAACTATTGACTTAATTTACCACTCTGAAAAGTCTCATTGCTGAAAAATATGGTAATGTTTTACTTCTCTTGAAATGTGTAAAAACGTTTCCAATCTTTTCAGCAGATTGGAAAGAGAGACAGGAACCACAATGATAAAAGAAAGACCCAAACAAAAGACAAAAACTCCACAGTAGTCTACTCTGAAATATGTAAGAGAAACAGCGCTGAGGACATAAACTGGTACAGTTTCTTACTTCATACCCCTTCATACTGGGTGAAATGTCTGATGAATGAAATTTATAATTTATTCTTCTGTCTTTGGCTCTTCTCAGCTATATTTCCCAATTTTAATGAAATTACTTAGTTTAAATTGAACTTTGAAGGCAATGAATTTTTCCCCTCGGGTCTCCCTAAGTAGCAAGAAGAAAATTACATAGTATAAATATGTTTATTTCTGGCATCTTTATTTTTAGTTGAAAAAGTCTTGTCTTTATAGTTTCAGAAGTCACAATCTTTAAGAAGTAAGTTCATTACTGCCTAGTTAGGAGTGCTTAACATTCCAAACAGGCATACAGCTAGCAATCTGAAATTTGTACACAGAAGGGCCCTGTCTCTCCTTCTTCCTGTCGTGTTTACATAATCCAAACTACATATGTTATTATGCACAATCTGATCTCCAGCTTTAAACAGCTACCATTACAAACAGTATGTTGTACTAAGAATATCAAAGCTGTCTTAAGCTGTGGGTGAAAATGGTGCATTTCAGAAAAGTCAAGGCCAAAACACAGAGTAAAAAACAATTTGTGGGTGAGAAAACAAAAGGGGGCTTCTATAAAGATCAATTTTGTTAAAAGACAAGAAAAAGAAAAAAAAAATTGAACATTTTCTAAGCACTTGATATGTAAAGCATTTCTTAAGCACAGGTTCAAAAAATGAATTTTAGTTTTTTTGTAAGTAAAGTAATTTTTATTTCTATAATAGGAATGAAGCAAAAATTACCAGGAATTTTTAAATATACTAAAATAATATTGTGAGATCATACAGTTATTCAGTTTTTGTGACGTTATTAAAAAAATAAAGGCTGTCATGTATATTCTACATAGAACACAAACCCAAGCAGTTAAAGACTTTCACTTCTTAAATTTGGTTTGAGAAAATCTCTACTTGTATGTTTTGCCAATAACAAAGAACAAGGGATTTGGAGCTGGAGGAAGATGGTTCCAGATAGTCCATCATTTGCTAGTGACTTCTGCTTAGGCTCTTTGAGGCTTTCACTTTCTTATCTGCTAAGTGGACACACCACTCACACGGGAGTGTTGTAATACTTAAAGGACATCATGCATATTGGATTAATCTTTTCAAGGGGTATATGAATATTAGTGATTAAAATCAATAACATTAAATGTTAAATAATTCTTAGCAAAAGAGTTGTAAGGCAATTATTTTTCTCCAAATATTCTTCAAATCCAATTATGGTATTGGGTTGATTTTTAAGGTAAATTTTTTTACCCTTATATCTGAATTGGACAGGTATCTTATAATCACTTTGGTTGGGTCTCAATCATAACATGTTTGTCATTACACAGGTATTAAATTTGAAGCATGGATACCAGAATCGTAAGAAAACTCTACCAACTGCAGTCTCTGAAGCCTCCACCCCAATCTCCCTGCTTCTAGAGCACTGGTCGTGAGTGACTTCTTGTCCAATTTCTATTCCTTTAAAAAATCTGTTTTCACCTTAAAAAATAGAAGATGTTTTCAGTTGTTAGATGATGGTTTGTTTGTATTTGGGGTGGGTCAAGTATCACCTCTTGCTTTCCTGAGGTAATCTGCTCATCCCAACCAATTTTAAAAACTCATCTATTACATTTCTGTTGATATCAGTTAGAAAAAAAAGGGAAATACAGATCACATGAACATTATATGCTGTACATATTCCTCACACACTCATACAATATACTGGATTCCATTTTTATTTTGCCAACAAAGCTTTTTTCAATAGAGTGAAATAAAACAGCAAATAATCAACTGTATAATTTACAGACCAGGGCAACAGGCTGAAGAAAGCGAGAGAAAAGAATGTGCCTGTGGGATGTTAGTATGTCCTTCCCCTTGTTTGGACTGATAAGTATATTTTTCCTTTTCTTGCAGTGCTGAGAATCAAACCCATGGCCTCAATACGTACTAGGCAAGTACTCTACCACTGAGCTACCCCGGCCCCATTACTTCTATTTTAAATCAAGTTTAAGTTAAGATCATAGTCAGTGAGTACTATAGACCACAGAGTAAAAAGTGAAATGTTTAAAACAATGTAGTAATTAAATACGAAAACCAAGGCAAGATAAAAAAAAAAAAAAAAATGCAAAGAAAAGGGAACTAAGGAAAGGAAAGGTAGGGAATCCATACTTAAAATAATTCAGCACACAAACATGTTTTTATTTCTTTGGAGAAAATTTTCATGTTTATAGAATTCATTCTCCTTTGGTTCATTCATTCTTCCTTTTCCTTTTTACATTTTGGGGAAGAAACGAATTTTTAAAAATACAGGGTACAATAAAATAAATTGGGTATAGTTAGAAATCAGTTGGGAAAAGCAATAAAATCACATACCCTTACACAGTCCCTGCATGTGTAATGATCCCTGGTCACACACAATATACCAATACCATGGTCAAATGTGGTCTAATGGCAGACATTCATCCAGGCACATGGAAAGCCATTGCTGTGCACAGTTAGTGAGGCTGTTAAATTAAAGGACTCATGGGACATATAAACCCTCCACAGGTCTAGCACATGGCCTGCCAATATTATAGAGTCTTATTCAATATGGGCTAGGCAGTGAATTATTGAAACTGATAAAGAATTTGCTGAGGGGAGAAAACAGAGATAGATTCAGAGGGTTATATTTCCTCATAAGAATATGGGAATAGCTAAAGTTCTGGGAGAATCTAGTTTAAGATGGCATGCCGTTTAATATTTTATTTATCGTTTTGTTTTGGAGATGTAGTCTGGATAAATTGTCCATGCTGGCCTTGAACTTGTCACCCTCTTGCCTCAGACTCCCAATTAGCTGGGACCACAGGAGTGTGCCTTCAGGCCTGGCAATCTGACTAATGTTTTAAAGATCGATGTAGTTGAATTATCAGGTGGTGAAGTGGTTTACAGGCAGAAACAGGATTTTACCCTCTTCAGGAATGGTAGAATAAATCTATGGTAGTAATCCCTCCAAAAAAATATTGAATCTGGTTAAGATGGCTGAAAAAGAAGTGGACTATTTGAGTATAAAAGATGCATTTTAATATTCTCCTCCTTAGGAGTGTTGCTTCCCTCTTTTCAGCAAGCCATGCAAGAAGAGGCACTAAAATCGGAGTCAGGATGAAGTCAGGTGCCAGCTCTGACTTGGGCACTGCTTGTGATTACTGGAAATTCATTTGGTCTTTGTGAGTCTTGGGTTTCTCCTAATCTATGAAACACAGAGGACAGCATAGAATCCCTGCCTTAAAATTTTGTTGGACGATTAGATGAAATAAGGTAAAAAAACAAGTTAGAAAATATTCTGCAAAATTTAATTTTAATAGTAAACATAAGTTGTTTTTCTTCCCTGTTTACCTGGGACCACTTTAGTTTAAATAAAGATTTGATCGGAGCTGACCAGAATGCCTCATTTGCACTCTGAGAAAGAATGACTCAAAGATGATTTAGTAGTAGATAATAGCTCCAGCGAAGCTACCAGATTCTCATCTGGGGGTAAGTTGGAGTTTCTGGTCTCAAAAGCAGTAAGGAACCATCTACTGTGATATAGTTTTTCTCCCGTGTTGATATTAAAGAGGAAGACCCATAGTATATTTTATACAAGTGTGCCTCACTTAATGCAAATCCACACATGAAAATTCTTAATTATGTCATATATTAATGTAAAGGAAACGTTTCCTTTAAAAAAATTCTTGCCAAGATTCTTTGCAAGTGCCACTACAATCTTATTTGTTATTTATTAGTGACAATCCTTTAAATTCTCTAAAACAGCATGGCTAAAAATTAGTGAGATTATGAACTTCAACCCCTTCAAATATTTTTGTAAGACCAAGTGCTAATCACAAGTGCTTTAGCATATTTATTTGAAGAAATGCAAATTAAAGAATTTAGAACCTAGCCAAAGATATGGTTTAAAGGAGGGGGGCGGTGAGATCAATATAAATATGAAGAGCTTAGCCAAAATGAATGTTCAGTTTGCTGTTTCCACTTTGACAATGCACAACCTAATCCAGAAATGGATGAGGACTATTGATATTACTGATGATGAAGATAATCTATTTGGTAGAATCGTCCATTAAAGGGCAACATAGAATAGGCAGTGGTTACGTCCAAGCCAAAGGGTGTGAAAAACAGGATTCCCACATTTAGAAAGTTGTTTTTTAAACTAGTCTTGGGATTTTAATACAATAATTAGAAGTTCTTTCTGTCTAACAGTGTCTTAAAGATTTGAATATTTTAGATTTAGGACAGAAACTGTTGAAATATCAAGTTCTACTCCTCTGTATCTCCTGTGTCATGTCTGTTTCAGTGACTCTAGCAGGAGTCATGGCTGCCTAAGAGAAAATAGGGCACTGTGTAATTATCAGGAGAAATTAAACCACAGGCTTCATTAGAGAGCCACCTCTTACCTAGAGCGTTTGCTCTAAAAACCAGCTACTTAGTAGAGATTGATTGGGCTACTTAGTGAGCTGTAGCTAAAGCCCTGCTACCTTTCAGTGATTTCCAAGCTCTTCTTAAACCTCCTTTTGCTTTTACAGCTAATCTAGTGCCTCTTCAAGGTTTTCAGTGCCTTTGAAAAGACCGCCTGAAGGGAAGGAGATTAGTGATACAATTACAATAGAAACAGGTTAAAACAAGATGTCAGCAACCCAAAATAAGACAGCAGTCACTGGGGGGTTAAAGTAAAATGGTGTCCTCTTTGCCTCTTCATCTTCTTTCTAATTCACCACATCCTCTACCTCACCGCAGGAGTCAGCAGGGATATTAGAGGCCTAAATCTTGCTGGACAAGATTTGGGGGAACTTTAATCTGTGAAGCTATATTTAACTGATTATTTAAAATCAGAGATAATAGATCACTCATACCTTTGCTGGTGGAAATATAAAATGACACTGGCTCTTGGAAAATAATTTGAGTTTAGGGGGGGAAAAAAAACTAAAAAACAAAACTTAATTGCAACTACCTATGAACCAGCAAACCAGCAATTATGGAAAATGATCCTGAGGAAATGAAGACCTGTGTTGTCATGAAGTTTTTGTTGACATGAAGTTTTTGTTCGTTTGTTTGGTTGGTTTTTGGAGCTTTACTACTGAGCCACATCCCTATTTTTTTTTTTTTTTTTTTTTTTTTTTTTTTTTTTTTGAGACAGCATCTCACTAAATTGCTTAGGGCCTCACTAATTTGTTGAGGTTGGCCTGAACTTGCAATCCTCCTGTCTCAGCCTCCCAAGTTGCTGGGTGTGAACCATCAGGCCCAACTCACATGAAGATCTTTACATAAGATGTTCATAACAGCTTTTAGCAGACAACTTGAAACAACCCAGAGACCCTTCAACAGAAAAATGATCAAACTGTGATACCTGCTGACCATGGAATATTACTCAGCAATAAAAGGAAAGAGATTTGATGAACACAACTTGTATTTAACTTCAGGGAATTATGGTGAATATAAAAAAGCCAATTCCAAAAGGTTACATACCGTATGATCCATTTAATGATCTTCTTGAAATTATAAAAATTAAAGAAACAGAAGATGGATTAGTGGTTGCCAGGAGTCACAGGATCAGGGTACTAGAAGGAGGGACTGAGGGAGGTATGGTAATAAAGGGCAACAGCAGGGATTCTTATAGTGATGGAAATATTGTTGTTTTTTTAAAAAAATATTTTTAGTTCTAGATGGATACAATACCTTCATTTTTTTAAATTTAGTTTTATGTGGTGCTGAGGATCAAACCCAGTGCCTCACACATGCCAGGCAAATGTCCTACCACTGAGCCACAACCCCAGCCCCATATTCTGTTTCTTGACTGGGCTGTCAATATCCTTGTGATAATGTACTGTATGTTTGCAAGATGGTATTTGACATAAATTGAGTAAAATGTACAGGAGATCTCTCTATAAAGTTTTATAAAACTGCACATATATTCATAATAATGTTAAAATAACAAGTTTAAATTTTTAAAAAATCAGATGGCTGGGCTAGGCATATAGTTCATTAGTTCAACCCAGCACTGAAAAATAAAGAAAGGTCAGGAATCTGAAAACTGAAAAAATAGTAGGAAAAACCATGCTGGGGAAAAAAAAAATGTCCTCTGTTGAATGACAAATATATCAGAAGCCAAGTCTGCTTCAAGATGTTGATTAAAACATAACATCCAAAGGCCCATGACAAAAAATGGTCTTTACAATAAATAATGGCAGAGCAGCTTAAAAGCCAGAACAACCCAGTTCTTCTTTTCATAGCTACGAGCCCTTGCAAAGTGATTTAACTTCTTCTGCATCCCAAGTTGAAATGGTTATCTTTATTTTTTTCTCCCTTCTGGTACTGGTGATTGAACGCAGGGGCACTTTACCACTGAGCTGCATTCCCAGTTCTTTTTATATTTCATTTTTGAGATGAGATCTCACGAAATTGCTGAGGCTGATCTTGAATCTGCTATTCTCCTGCCCAAGCATCTGGAGTTGCTGGGCTTACAGGTAAGCGCCCCTGCACCTGGCTTGCTGGGCTTTATAAAAATTATGGGTTAAAAAATTTTTTTTTGTGTGTACTGGGGATTGAACCTAGGACTTCGTGCATAGTGCTCTACCCATTGAGCTACATCTTCAGCTCTTTTTCATTTTTTTATTTTGAGACAAGGTCTCCTTAAGTTTGCTGGTCTTGAACTTGTGTTCCTCCTGCCTCAGCCTCCCTGACAACTGGAATTACAGGTGTACACCACTGTGCCCAGCCTGAAACAGTTATCTTGAGAGCTAGCACATCAATTCCTCTCTGGAAGGTGTCTTTACTGGGAAAACATTGATTAGGGAAGAAGATGAGATTGAATGGTCCTGGACCATTTGATGGAAGTACATTTGATGGCAAGGCATCAAAGATGAGGGCCAAACTGCTCTGCATGTGACAGAGGAATTTATGTTTGCTTCTCAAAAAAGGTACGGAGATGAAGCTGCAGGACAAGTGGAAGGTAGGAGGCTAACTCAATAAAGGCCCTTTAATGCCCTCAAGAATTTCCCTGTAGAGGTGTAGAGCTAAGGGATATTTTACGAATGAAAATGCTTAGATTAAATGTGAAGTTGTTAGTGGAAATTGTGTTGCTTCTGGGTGTCCCTCTGTGTCATTCTCCCTCAGACACTGAAATACTTTGACAATGATTTTAACTATTTTGCAATGTGTGGCATATAGGACATAACAAATGGTAACAAGTATTATGATCATAAATTCAAATTTATGTGCCTTAATAAAAAAGACTAAATATTGCTTGATATACCAGATATGGTACAATTAGAAAGAAAGCTCAAGTTGACTTAAGCACAACAGAGTATAATTGGCTCACTAAAGTGGCAAGGCCACTCAGGTAGAGTGAGCTTAAAAACTGGATGATATTCAGCAAGGTCATGGAGGATCCATTTTCTTTCCATCCTCTGTTCAGACACGTACAATGTTAACACCATCCTGCATCCTAACACTGATGCCCCTTATGAATGTAATGTGGCTGGCAACTGTAACTGGGCTCTGTGCTGCCTTGTTTACACCCAGTAGGAGAAAGCTACATTTCTGTTCTAATGTTCTAAGCAAGAGTCCTGAAATCACCTTGACTGGATCATCTGAGATCCAAAATCCACTTCTAAATTAGTCACAGTAGACAGTAGGGTGTGCGTGTCTATGAAATATGCCAATTAAGTCAGTAGGTCTATTCCTGACATTCATGCAAGTGTTCAGTGTTTGCTTTGAGACACAGGGCTACACCTGGAAAAGGAAACCAATAAATTTCTACAGCTGGCAAAGATGGATTGTGGACACATATTCTTCAAGTTATGATCAATATGGGGAGAAAATGATCAAGGGAATTTTTGGTGATTAAAACAAAAACATGCAGGCTGGGGATATAGCTCAGTTGGCAGAGTGCTTGCCTAGCATGCATAAGGCCCTGGGTTCAATCCCTAGCACCACCAAAAAAGCAAAAACAAAAACAAAAAACAAAACAAAACAAAACAAAAACCCCACGAGATTTTCTGGGAGCCATGATGCACTCTTGTAATACCAGCAACTTTGGAGTCCAAGGCAAGAGGACCTCAAGTTTGAGGCCAGCCTGAACAACTTACCCTTCAAATTAAACATTAAAAGGGCTGAGAATGTATCTCAAGGGTAGAGCACCCATGTGTGAGGCTATAGGTTCAATCCCCAGTACAAAAAAAAAAAGTGTTTTTTAAAAAACAATAATTTAAAAACAAGCATCCTGGGAATCACTGATGTAACAGGAAGTAAAAGTAAAGAGAACAGGGTAATGGATTTAAAAATGATAAGGATTGAAAGAAAAACTTGCAAAGATAAATTAAAGAGTCTTGACTAAATAAGATGCTAATAGGTTTTTCCTTCTGAATGCGAATGGCACAGAGTCCTAATCATAAGATTTATTAGAACCATCAGCAAAATGGAACAGAAAAGAATAGAGGCAGAGCCAGGCGTGGTGGAGCACCCCTGTAATTCCAGTGGCTTGGGAGACTGAGACAGAGGGTCACAAATTCAGTCAGTCTCAGCAAAGGCAAGGCACTAAGCAACTCAGTGAGACTCTGTCTTTAAATAAAATACAAAATAGGACTGTGGATGTGGCTCAGTGGTCTAGTGCCCATGAGTTCAATCCCTGGTATCCCCCCACCACCCCAAAAAAAGAATAGAAGAGGGTGGGGTAGCACACACATAATTTCAGCAACTTGGGAAGCAGAGACAGGAGGATCACAAGTTTAAGGCCGGCCTTGGCAACTTAGGCGAAGCCCTAAGAAAACTTAGTGAGACTCTGTCTCAAAATAATAAATAAATAAAAGACAGAACAACCTGCAACAAATCTCATCTTAAAAGCATGGAAACAAATAAGAGAAGGATACATATAAAAAAGCATCTTAGTCCCAATTCTAACGGCAACATTTGGGTGATCTTTTTCCCTTTTACTATATAAGTACTTTGAATACTACAAATGGAATGAAGGAAAAATATAGTCTTTAACAATATTGAAATTGTATAATACTTGAATTAGTTTTTGTGGCTGGTGCAACAAGTTATCACAACAGAAATTTATTTTATTTTCTCAAAGTTTTGGGAGCTCTACGTTCAAAATCAGGCTATGAATAGGGTTTTGCTCCTTGCTCTTCTGAAGGCTCTGAGGAGAATCCTTCCTTGCCCCTTTTCAGCTTCTGATTGTCTTGAGGCATTTCTTGGTTTATGGGACCCTAACTCCAATCTCTCCCTCTTCACATGATCTTGTCTTCCTGGGTCTGCATCTGTTTTTTCATCTGTATCAAATATCTCTTTCTTTTTCTTTCTCTGTTTTTCTCTTCTGTGACATTAACATATCTTTTTAGGGTCTGCCAGTTAACCCACTACAATGCTTGTTAGAATAGAAAATAAGCCAACAATTAGATTTAAATGTACAAATAAATTATATTTGCTAATGAAATGTTTATAGTTTTTTAAAAAATCTATTTCCACTAGCAATTTTGTTGTTGTTGTTTGTTGTTGTACTGGTTATAGAACCCTGGACCTCACACGTTAGTCAAGTGCTCTACCACCAAGTTCTGTCTCAAACTTTGAAATAGAGCCTCCCAGGCTGGCCTCAAATTTGTGATCATCCTGCCTCAGCCTCTGGAGTAGCTGGGATTACAGGCATGCCCCTATGGTGTCTTGCTGTGCTGTACCTTCTACTGGTGCTACCTAACAGGCAGTCAGCCAGGAATGAATCCTGGGAATGTAGTTTTCAGACTCTAAGCCCCAGCACTGTATAGTGGGGTTAGAATGGTGCTAAGAGACAACAAGTAAGTAAATGACACTACCAATGAGGTAGAAAAGCAAGTGTATTTCTACATTGTTGATGACACTGTAAGTCAGAACACAGTGTTGGACAAGAAACTCTTCTATGCATGACTAAATATGCACTTTAATCCTCCAACCCTGGGTGTCCAAATCTCAGTCATTGAGTCATCCTAGTTAAAGCCCATGACCATATGAAGCAGAGAATAGCCATTGCCGCTGTACCTTTTATGAATTCCTAATCAACCTAAACTGTGAGCATAATGTAATAGTTATTATAATGCCATTAACCTTTTACAATTTTTTATTTGTTCTAATTAGTTGCACATGACAACAAAATGCATTTATGCATTTTGATAAGTCATACAAAAAATGGAGTGTAATTTCTCATTTTTCTGATTGTACATATTGTAGGATCACATTGGTCATAAAAAAAGGAAAAAAATAATGCCACTTTAGAGAACATACTCTTCAGATATAATCTAAAAGCAAAAAAGAAAGGATTTGCATGAAAGTGTTGAAAGTAGCATCATTCATAATAGCAAAGTCCATATGTCCAACAATAGGGGGATGATTATGCAAACCACAGCAGATCAATGTAACAGAATACTCTATAGCTTTAAGGAAACCCAAAAACATATGGTTCAAATAAGTATGAAAATGTTCACCTGCAATAAGGTTAAGTGAAAAGAGTAGAACCCAGAATTGTATGTCTATTACACTAATTACACCTGTGTAAAAATGTACAAAGGTATATTAACAAAGATCAGGAAAGACTTGGAGTGATGTAACTGGCTAGAGTGTAATGTTACTTAGGCTTCCTTTCTTCTACAAAGTTGCTTAAGTTCTTAATTAAAAGAGAAAAGTAAATGAGTCTTTTATTTTTAGATTCCAAAACAACTGAAAATTATGTGTTTCATATTAAACTGCTTTGAAGAAAAAACCAACTCATACACATACAATACAACCTGGCTAACCATTCCCACATAACACTTTTTACAACTCTGGCATTAATCACTGCCATGGCCTGAGGCCAGTGTCCGATTGGTCTAGAGATTTTATTTTACAACCTGAGAACACTGGCTGGCTCCCAGTGCCTCTGCTCTCTTGCCCTGAGCCAAGTCTTTCTTCTTTGTTGCTGTACTTCATATATTTTACTACAGGTCCAGGAGCTGTTAAAGTGAACTAAAACAATGAATAAAGATAACAGAGTGAGTACAAAAACCCTGGCGTTTTGATGACTATTTGAAATTTTGTAAATATTTATTGCTTTAAAATAATTTGATTCTTTCAGCCTGAAGTGCCTCATACCATGGAAGACAGGCCCTAAGCCCAGAGGGCAGAAAAACCACACCTTCGACCCACCCCTCCCCCAACCAAAGTCTCTTCTCAGAACCTTTGATGTGCCAAGATTTTTGGACTCATGAACTCTGCTTCACTAGCAAGTTAACCCAGATGCATGTCGCAGCCGCCTGAGGACTCTTGGAGTGTGTGGTTAACAGCAGGGAAGGAATAGCAGCATAACCACCTCCCATGGGAACCTTCTGGCAGTGTGCCCAGGAGACCTTGGCCGTGCCCTGGCTTGGCTCTCTGTGCAATGCATTAGGCAGTCAGAGGACTTGAAGGAGAACCAATCTCCTAACTTGCTTGGCTTTTCATCCTTGTCTCTTGTGATTCCTGGAGAATCATCTTCAAATTCCAATTTTGCAACCTCTTACCTGTATGACCTTAGGTAAATGTTAAGCCTCAGTTTCCTAATGTATAAAACAGGGAAATAATAGTAAATATTTCAAAGATTTTTTTAAATCAGAGAATAATGCACTTAAAATTCACTGGAGGATGTTGTTAGTTGTCTATCCAGGATGCATTCTACACTTCTTTTTTTTTTTACTAATAGAAATACGATTTTGTTTGGGGTGGCAATGTGCCCAGCTAAAATACATTCCCCTCCACAGGCTCCTTTACAGCTATAGTGACACGATGATTCCCTGGGGAGAGGCTTTCAGGAAAGCAGATTCTGATGAAAAAGGGATAGACCCTGCCGACATGCATATTATACTGTTTTTGTTTCCTTTTTTATTCTGCCTGGAATGGGGATGCCTGGAAGAAAAGCAGCCACCTTGCAACTAAGAGGACAAAAGCTACATGCTAAGAAAGGCAGAGCAGGAAACTAGGTGGAAACTGGGTCTCTGCTCAATCTCAAGCAGCTTTGCCAGGAGTGGACTACCCACATGCAGACATCTTGTTACTGGAGAAAAAACTCCAGTTAGCAAAGCCACTGTGATTGCAGCAGAATGCAATCTTGAGCTAAGCATTCAACATATCCCCTGCCAATCATAATACCTTAAGAAAGATTACCTTTTAGTCTTCTATAAAGTCTCATGATTATGTCATTTATCTTTGCATTGAGCACAAGAAGTTTCATGTTATTGTTCTGAAATTTAGTTATGATAAATATTGTAGGGCTGGGGATATAGCTCAGTTGGTAGAGTGCTTATCTCACATGCACAAGGCCCTGGGTTCAATCCCCAGCACCACCAAAAAAAAAAAAAAGTACAAAATTATCTATTATTAACTAGGACTGGTAAATGTTATTCTGAGACATAGTAGTCATAACATGAGTTGAAATGGATCTTGACATTCTAGAACAGGTTTTATTGCCGCTAGGCTACCTTCAACTAACCCTGTAAGGAGATGACTTTATTGTTATATCTAGTAAAATTATGAGGGGCAAGGGAATAGGACATTTAAGTATTTTAACTCACTTGGTTTTTATTCTAAAAGTTAAGTTTTATTGGGGGAAAGAAATGTTCGTTTCTAAGAGATGCTTTCTTTTATTTTTATTTATGCATATAGTTAGTTTCCTTGGTACTCAGGAACATTGTAATGCTTTCTAAATAAGACTGTGGTGGGAATGGGGAGAATCGAATGTCACTGACTTACCCAAGAGTAAGTCTAAAACACATAAAAGCTCAAAAGCTTCTCAAAAATTTCCCAAGGGTTAGTATATGACACCATAAATAGCTTGCCCTTATATCTCTGCTTCCCCAAGCTGCTCTGCTTGGAGAGAAACATGGATTTATCCCCCAAACCAGAAAAGTTATTTCTAGCTTTCGTGTAGAAATGTGACTTTCCCATATGACCAGGGTAAAATCAGAGAAACTATCAGACATCTCCTCAAACCACTGATTAAATTATATTCCCTTCCACTCCATTTTTATACTTGGTTGTTGAAGAAGAAGAAAGCAACAGGATGGACTGGGTTATGTTGTAGGAAGAACAATACCAAAATCTCAGTGGCTGAAAATAAAAAAATGTACCTTTTGTGCATTCCTCTCATCAGTCATGAGTCAGTTGGGATGTGTTCCTCATTATAGCTACTGAACCACTCTGATAGAGCAGCCACCATCTTGAACATTGCCACTTTGTCAAAAGGAAACTGGATCTGGGAGTTTCAAATATGTGTTGCTTTTGGCTCACTTTTCATAGCTGTAGCCAGTCCCATGGCACCAAGCAACCAAAAGTGAGCCATGAAGTGCAATCCACCTATTTACCAGGAGGAGAGCACCAGAATGGGTTGGCAAATTGCATTGATGGCTATAAGAGAAGCAGCATTACTGAGTGTCCATCATGTGCTAACTGGGTGTCATATCACTTATGTTATCTAATTCTTACAATAAATTTTGATATTGTTTAACTTCAATTTTTAGATTTGAAAGCTGAGGCTTGGGCAGGTCAAGCAGTTTGAACAGAGTTCTATCTAATATACAGATTTGATTTCAGTTTCATTAGATTCCAAGATCTACGCTTTTTCCAATATTCCCTTGTCTTCCTACCGTAACATTCACCTCACGACTTTGGAGAGGTGGGGTGGAGTAGGGGGAGAGAAAGTGGAGAAAGTGGTTTTTTTTTTTTTTTTTTTTTTTTTTTTTTAAGAAATAGTCATACACAGATCCAAAGGACTATACTTCCTTGTTCCATTAGTATAATGAGATGACCAGCTGAATTAGCCTAGCCGAGGATTCAAAACACAACCAGAAGCAAAAATGACTAAAGCAAATCATGGAGAAGGGATACTAGTGATGCCAAGTGGATCCGACAGACTACCATAAAAGTGAAAGATAGCATTATTCTATTTCTGTTACTTAAAAACCTTCAAGTGATCACTTCAGAATGTCTCCTATTACCCAGGATGACACCCGATGGCTGTAAAGAGCCCTCTTGGCTACTAAATAATTCTCACCTTTAGTCCCTGAAGAGTGTGGTAATTGTGAAAAGTTCATTAAAAGCATTATATATGTTTTTTACTGTTGCTCTGAATATACTAATTCCGACAGGGACTCACATTTTGAAGTGAAGTATGCACTCAAGCATGGCAGAGAGATGGCGCCTATTTAGAAGTCTCAGGCAGAGCACTGACCCGCTTCTGTGAAGGATGTAGTTTTCAGCAAGGAAAGAATGATCCTTAAAATAGTTTTTAGACTGTGACATATTTTTATTATGTAGTTAACAGTAAGACCTTAAGTTTTCAACCAAAATTGAATATGTTGATATAATATAGCTAGATTTTGGTTTCTCTAAGTATATTCTAAAACAAACTGTAAACTTCATAAACCCGAAGGAATAAGATTCTATCTTTGGTGAACACTATACCCCGAAATGCTTCCCATGGTCTGTCAACTTTCACAGTTCTTTTGGTTCTAGTATATACTAACTTCAACATACCAACATAAATGTACTTGAATGGGTCAATGCCCCATCTAACTCTGAAGGGTGAGGTCTGTTAAACTTACTAAAATAGGTCTTTTTTTTAGTACTAGGGATTGAAACCAGGGGTACTCTACTACTGAGTTATACCCCCAGTACTATTTATTTATTTATTTATTTATAGTCCTTTTTATTTTTTATTTTGAGAGAGAGAGTCTTGATAAATTTCTGAGGTTGGCTTCAAACATAGGATCCTTCTGCCTCAGGCTCCATTTTAACCTGGGCATCATGCTGGAGTTCACCTGTAATGCCAGCAACTCAGGAGGATTGAAAGTTCAAGGGCAGCCTTGGCAATTTAGTGAGACTTTGTCTCAAAGTTTAAAAGGGCTGGGAATATAGCTCAGTGTAGTGTGCTTATCTAGCATATGTGAGGCCCAGGGTTTAAACCCTAGTACTAGAAAAAGGAAAAAAAAAAAAAAAAAAAAAAAGGAAGGTCTATCTTAGCAATATTTGTGTGTGTTTTATATTATGAATGATTTTTTTTACCCTCTACTTTTCCATTTTTCTTTTATATTTATTTATTTGGTGCTGGGGATTGAATCCTAGCACAAGCACTAAGCACATTTACCACTGAACTATGCCCCCGGGTCCTATGATAAAATAGTTTTTAAGTTTAAAAAGACCATTTACAATATGAGTTCAGGTATTTCAGATTACATATTTCTATGTTCCTATAGATTCTTTAAAAATGAAAATTACTGTGAATATAGACTATCAAAGACTCAAACAGTATTCTTAAAATAATCAGTTGGGCATGGAAGTTAAAACTCAATTTTAAGAGGAATGTCCTAGAGTTGAGGGTCAACCTCCCCCTCCCCGCCTTTTAACAGCCCAAATTTAAGTCACCTGAATAAATAGAGACAAAAGAAGGAAGGGGCAATCTGAACCCTGCAACCTCTCATATTTAAAAGAAGAAACAGAAGAGGTAATTCCAATTGACCCTTTGTGCTTTTATAGGTTTTGCATCTCTGGGAAGGTTAAGATGACAGCCCATTCCAAACACATGTCCATTTACATTAGCAGCCTTTTCTATGGGTGACTTAAGTGCATATTTGAAACATTCCAACAAGGAAACAAAAAAAGACATCAAAGGCCCAAATAAATCCACACAAGCTTGGGAATTTCAGAGCCAGTTTATTTGGATTTTATCTCACCCTGTTTGCCTGCTACAATCTAAATGCAACCATAAAACAGTCCATATCCTAAAGCCTTGCTTTCCATAATCAAAACAGGGTAGAACTTGACTATAATATGGCAAAATCATAGTGGAGACTCTGTTAACCAAGGGAACTAGGGGGATGTTGGGGAGAATTGTTTTGCTAACACATTTTAAGTGTGTCAAATAGGTGTCAGGTTCCTCTCTGAATAGCAGTCAAGCCTGGATGCTAAAAATGAACAAGAACAGGTTGTGAGAAGTTTTTATACTACTTGGGAGGTTAACTGGAATGACCGTGACTGAAATGTCCCTAAGCACTCAGACTTGGGTTGATGATGTAATTCAAGGAGAACAATTGCTTTAACTTTTCAGACGTTTCAGTCTCAGTCTAGATTCCTTTGTCATAGCCTAACGTTCTCTTTTTCACATTTCCCCCTTCTTCTCTTACATTCCTTCCTCCCTTGATGGTATTATTACATATGGAAAATTGCAGATGCTTAGTTCATGTAACAGTCAAGATTAATATTCACTTTAAACAAAATCTGGTCCATGGATAAAATCCATGTAACAGCACATATAATACTCAAAGAACTCTGGAGCTTTTAACTGGAGTAAGAGATAAAGAATGTTTTTCAGTGGAGAGGAAGAGATGATGGGAATATATGCTACAGGATGCAGACATCAGTCCCCTGGTACCATTAGCTCAATGGAAATTAAATGTAGCTGTAAACAGGGGAGATCATTGAACCAACCACATTTCTCTGCAACCTGGCTTGATTGACCGGTTGGATTTGCTTAAGGAGTACAGAGATAAAATAATTAGGTTAAAGAAGAAATGGTGGGCTGGGGATGTGGCTCAGTGGTCAAGTGCTTGCCTAGCATAAGTGAGGTCCTCAGTTCGATCCCCAACACTGCCAAACCAAAAAAAAAAAAAAAAAAAAAAGAAGAAGAAGAAATGGTATGAGCAAAAGACAAATGCTGAAGTTCTAATGGGTGCAACCAGAGGAAGACTATGGAGGGGATGAGAAAGGAGCAGATGTTAAGTACTTGTAACGCCCTTAAATGATGCCTGAACTAGTGGCATTATCATTAATCAATACTGCAAGTCGAAATACTGGTTCTCTAAGGGGAAAAAAATTTAGAAAGGGGTTCTTTGTCCTTTGTGAACATAACTGTAAACATTTGTGCAACAGAGAAAAATGCCCTTCTGTGGTTTCCTCCTATGTAAGTCAGGGATGGCTGAGTAATGTTCAGTCAGAAAAACATAATAATGATCGATGACTGGTCATATCTTAAGTTTATATCACCAGGAACAGATAGACACTTTTGACCTGTTTCTATATGCAGACATCACTACTAGTGACTGAAAGGGGTTCTTATATATTTTTTGAAAGATCTTTCTAGGTCCAACAAATGAAGAGCTAATTTTTTTTCTTAAAGTTTACCCTCATCACCCACATGAGGAAGGATATGGGCCAAATTATATTATGTTGTGTGCATATGAATATGTCACCATTGTGTGTAATTATAATGCACCAATAAATAATTTTAAAAACCTTAAGAAATAGTTCATCCCTGCTCTTTTAACTTTGATTTTTTAATTTAAAATTACAAGTACTGGGGGCTGGGGATACAGCTCAGTTGGTAGAGTGCTTGCCTTGCAAGCACAAGGCTCTGGGTTAGATCCCCAGTACCACACACACACACACACACACACACACACACACACACACACAAATTATAAGTACTGAACTGGGGGTATAGCTCAGTGGTAGACTATTTGCTTAGCATATATGAGTCTCTGGGTTTGATACACACACACACACACACACATTACAAATGTTAATTATAAAATACAAACAATGAAGAGCAATATAAAAATTTTAAGAGTAAAATGTTTTTCCTTACCTGTTCATACTCACTCAATAAACTATCCTCAAAACTTAATGACTTAAAACAACTAAACATGTATTCTCTCTCATTCTGTGGGACAGGAATGCAGAGTGGCTTAGTTGGGTTATCTTGTCTCAAGGACTTCCACAGGTGGCAGTCATGATGCCAGCAGAGACTTGTGTCACCTGAAGGCTTGACTGGGACTGGAGGTTCCACTGCCAAGGACGCACTCACATGCCTAGCAAGGGAGTGCTGGCAGGAGGTCTCCCTTATTCACCACATGGACCCCCAGCACTGCGTGGGTATCTTCCTAACGTGGAAGCTAACTTTCCCTAGAGTGAGTGAACCAAAAGACAGAGTAATGAGGAAGCTGAATATCTTTTATGACAAACACATTCAATCTGAGTCACACTCAGGAGGAATGAAATTGGGACTCACCTTTCAGAGGATTTCTGAAGGACCCCACCACAGGGCAGGGGTTGGAGCCCATTGGCAGAGTCCTTGCTTAGCAGTTTCAAGGCACTGGGTTCAATCCCCAGCACCACAAAACAAACACACACAAATAAAACACAGTGTTCCTATTCTTAAAAGGTAAACACTATTAATACACTGTTACATAACTTTCTGGCACCTTTTCTATGTGCATATAAATGGTGATATACTTATGTATGTGTGTGTATATATTACATGTGTAATAAATGTATATTTTCTATGTAATTTTTTTACACAATTCTTAGAAAATGAGTTAGAAAAGTCTGATACCATTCTATTGTCTATTCCTTTTTGTCTTCTTTCTTGAGGCTCTTAGGCATTTCTCTTTTCCCCTAGCATTCTGGGATTATAAGAAGATATGGCATGACTTTTGGGTTTTTTGTTTGTTTCATTTGTTGCATTCTGAAAATTTTTATCAACCAGTTATGGAACTGTTTCTTCTATTATTTCTCCAATAATTTCCTCCATTCTGTCCCCCCTCCTTTTTTTGTTCTTCGTTTTTTTTGTTTTTGCAGCACTATGGAATCAAACCCAGGAACATTCTACTTCTAACATCTAAGCTACATCCTCAGTCCTTTTTATTTTATTTTGAGATAGGGTTTTGCTAAGTTGCTGAGACTGGCCTTAAACTTGCAATCCTCCTGCCACAGCCTCATGAGTGACTGGGATTTCAGGTGTGGGCCATCATACTTGGCTTGTTTTGTTTTGTTTTGTTTTTATAATCTCTCTACCTTATTAATCAAATGATAGCCTTCTGTGTTTGAGATAGAAGAGAAGGGTCCCAAGCTTTCCAAGAAGTGCTTTTTAATCTTCCATCTTTGACAGCAATACCTGCCCCCAAATGCCTGACAATTTGCTGTGGCTATATCAGACACCCCACAACTTCTTAGGGACATTTTGCTTTGGCTACAGAAAGTTTCAGTCACAGGTCCATGCCAGGTGATTCTACCACACAGCCTCTCTGAATGACTCCATCCCCCTGTAACCACTTCAGCTATCCCAAATCTGGTCCTCACAGAACCCCTTCTTTACCCATTACTAAACAGAAAGTCTGTAGTTAGCTGGCAGGATGCTGCACATGAGTGAGCCCACTTTTTTCCTACCTAAAAAAAGTTTCCCTTTCCCTTATTGGAGCATCCATGTGCTGCTTACCCTTATGCTGCAATATAAGGTATACTAAAACCTTTTTCGGATGGTTATATTTTGCCTTTTCATGGTTTCTACCTCTAGTATTGCAAGCAGCCTGTGCTGTTTGCACTAAAAACTGTGAATGCTAAAGGCAGCTGGTAACTCAAGGGCAACAGCAGTCAAAGAAAGGAGGGAGTGTTGGAAAGCAATGGAGAACTGCCAGGAGCCGCTAGCTCCAGCTCCTGTAAGAGTTCCAGAGAGTTGCCTGCAGCTATTGGCTCCCACTGTCTGGAGAACAGCATGAGGAAGGTCACTAACACTATGAACTGAAAGCTGTTGGCTTTCAAAGTTCAGAGCTGCTAATGCTAAGGGAGCTGCATGATTTCTGTGCAACTGAGCAAAGAACTCTCAGCAGATTAGTAATAGGTTGGTTCTCTTTTTTATTTTCTATTACTTCTATTACTTTCCTATCAGTAGTTTTGAAAAAAAGGTTCACCTCTTGTAATCAGATAAGATATAATATTTGCTGCTGGTAGGCTCAATCTTCCTTGATCATTATCCTTACAATCTGGTCAGCTGTGCTGGTGATATAGCACATCACATAGAGTGCCTGCCTTGCATGCTGGAGGACTGGGTTCGAGTCCCCAGCATTGTGGGATTGTGGAAATAACAAACAATCTGGTCAGCTGTTCAAACTTTAACAAAAATAGAGGGGACTAAATTACAGGGACTGGATTAAACTTACTCAGTAGCTGGAATGCTGCCCCTTACTCTTGTGGAAATGTTATGCTTGAAATTTCTGCCTCTGGTGCATCCTGCCCATGTCTTTTAAACACTTCACCTTCTATTTGTACTCTCTAGTAGTGTTTTAGGCACTTCTCTTACTCTCACATCCTCTGGGTTTTTTTTTGTTTTTGTTTTTGTTTTTTTGAGTTTTTTTTCCATACCAGGGATCTAACCCAGGAGCGCTTAACCACTGAACCACATACCCAGTTCTTTTGATGCTTTATTTAGTGACAGGGTTTTGCTAAGTTGCTTAGGGCCTTGCTAAGTTGCTGAGGCTGGCTTTGAACTTGTGATCCTTCTGCCTCAGCCTCCTGAGCCACTGGGCTTATACGCATGCATCACCCAAACCACACTGGTTCTTGATGATTCCTACTGCCTATCGTATCTGTGTAGGACTTTCTCATCTCTGGTGATTTTTTACCTTTTCTTATTTTTTTTATTTTTTTAATTTTTTTATTTTTTTTATTGTAAACAAATGGGATACATGTTGTTTCTCTGTTTTTTTAGCTTTTCTTATTAACAATGACATTCTCCTTATATCCACAAAACATTCCTAAGATAACTGAATTATCTACCTAATGACATCATTCCTGTTTGTCAGAGATTTTGCATCAGGTCATCCTATGGCCCTCTGACTTATACTTTGGCTATTCTTGAGTCAGGTTTTGTGTGTGTGTGTGTGTGTGTGTGTGTGTGTGTGTGTTTAAGTATTTTTATTAGTTGTTGATGAACCTTTATTTATTTATTTGTATGCAGTGCTGAGAATCGAACCCAGTGCCTCACACATGCTAGGCAAGTGCTCCACCAGTGAGCCACAACCCCAGTCCCAGGTTTTTGTGTTTGTTTGTTTGTTTTTTACCTCTGGCACAATCAGCCAGTGGAGTGGAGGGTGAACCAGGAGATACCATCAAGGCAAATCCTGTTGAAACATTCAGGGTGACCTCACTGCCGAGGGACTTCAGGAAAAGGCAAGCATTCAGACATGTGGTGAGCCCTTTACAGTAACTTTAGACAGGACTCTCAACCTTAGAAACCTCTTTGAAAAGAGGAAGTAATTAGATTTTTCCCATCTATTTCATAAGATTGTTGTGGGAGTGAAACAAAATATTGCAAATTATAAAACACTGTACAATGTGTGTGAAAAAACTAGCAAAGTCCCTGGCATAAAATAGATGCTCCGTCAACAGAGGTGTATTCTGTGCCAGTACCCACATGAACTACTAAGGACACTGCTGAGAAGTAAAGCACTGAGCATTACACATTCTTAGTCCAAGGCACTGCTAGGCACTGGAGCTGCCAACAGGGCTTCCTAGAGAGCCTGTTAGAAGAGCCAACAAGTCTTCTGTATATATGCCCTGAAGACCTGGGATCAGGAAGTGGGACCTTTGCTGCAGAGTTCTTGAGGAAAAGCTGTTCCCTCTTTCTTCTCATCATCCTTGGAAGAGGAGTGAAGGTAGTCCTCTTTGGAAGCATTGGGAGGGAAGCTGCAGGACTATGTATAAGGGTGTGTGTGTGTGTGTGTGTGTGACAGAGAGATTGTGTGTGTGTGTGTGTGTGAGTGAGTGTGTGTGTGAGTGAGTGTGTGTGTGCGTGAGTGTGTGTGTGAGTGTGTGAGTGTGTGTGTGTACATCCCTCCTGCTCTACTGAGTCAGGGACATGTGACAGGCTCTAGTGTGAAGGCTGCCAGTGATGGAAACTAGCAGAGATCTTGCTGATACCCTGACACCCCATACGGAGAAAGGGGCAGGAGAGAGATGATGAAGCTGAGAAAGGACAGATGGTCTTTTGTTAAAAAGAACATATTCCCTAAAGCTAAAATGTTTAATTCAAAAGATTATTTTTTCCTTTAAAAAAAATCATTTTTTATTATGAAATATACCATCCAGACAGGAAAAAATACATAAAATAAGCATCTTAATGAACTCAAGGTCTTTATAGCTACCACTAAGGTCAACACAGAAAACATGGCCTGCACTCTAGCAGTCTCCACCCTGTGTCCCTTCATAGTCTGAAAATTTCCCCACCATCCAAGGGTAAATGCAACTTGACCTTTCTAATAATTAAGTTCTTGATCTCTTGTTTAACTTTTTTCATCTAAAAATGCATCCCGAAGTACTATTCTTTAGTATTGCTTGTTTGCCAACTTTATACAAATGGAATCACACAGTATGAATATACATCAGTTTATCTGTCTGTGCTACTATTGATGGACATTTGGTCTGTTTCCAGTTCAAGGCCATTACTACATGCCGCTATGAATAATCTTGTACACGACTCCTGGCATGTGTATATACGTGTTTACGTGTTTCTTTTCTTTTTTCCCTTCTGCCTTGCCTGTGCTAGGCAAGTGCTCTGCCACTGAGCTACAATCCCCAGACCTTTTCATATTTGAGACAGGGTGTCACTAAGTTGCCTAGGCTGGCCTCAAACTTGTGATCTTCTTTCTTCAATCTCTTGAGTGAGTGGGATTATAGGTATGTGCCATCTCTCCTAGTTATGTTTCTTCCTTCCTTCCTTCCTTCCTTCCTTCCTTCCTTCCTTCCTTCCTTCCTTCCTTCCTTCCTTCCTTCCTTCCTTCCTTCCTTCCTTCCTTCCTTCCTTCCTTCCTTCCTCCCTTTCTTTCTTTCTTTTTGCTTAAACATTTCTTTAGGGTATATAACTAGGAGTGGAAGTGTTGGGTGAGAGTATGTGAATATTGAACTTGACTATAGAATGTTTTCCAAGTGGATTTACCAGTAGTTTAGGAGAGTTCTCCTTGTTTTACAAATAAAATAAGGATTTTTGGCCAGGTGCAGTGGTGTGGGCCTGTAGTTCCAGCTATTAGTGAGGCTAAGGTAGGAGTCTTGCCTGAGTCCTGGAGTTTAGGGCCAGCCTGGGCAATAGAATGAGACTCCATCTCTCTCTCTCTTTTTTCTTTTTGTGACCGGGGATTGAATCTGGGGCCTCATGCATGCTTAGCAGAGTCTACCACTAAGCTATGCCCTCAGCTCTTTTTAAAACACTTTTTATTTTGAGACTGGGTCTTGCTAAGTTGTCCAGGTTGACTTTGAAATTGTGATCCTTCTGCCTTGGTCTTTCAAATAGATAGGATTACAAATGTCTCACCATGCCCAGTGAGACTCCATTTCTAAAAAATAAAGGATTCTTCATTCGGAGAAAAGGTGCCTCTGTGTGGGGGGGAAAAAAAGGCTTTTTTCAAAAAAAAAAAAAAAAGAAAAAATAATGATGATAGAATTAACAGATTGCTTTTTTCACGAGTTTACGTGGAAAAACGAAGATCTAGTAATTCTATTTAGAAACTCCTGCTTTTTCTCCTGAAATTCTATGGAAGCATGATATCTGAAATGCTGGAAACCACTGTCCCACAAAGCATCAGACAGATTGTCCCTTCTTTTCTTTTTTGACATAAGAAAACCATTTGCTCTGTAGAGGAGTCAGCCTCCAAGATGACTCCCAGTGACCCTTCTCTCCTAGTATTCATGAATTTGTGTAGATTTTTCTCCTTTTGGTGAAGGGCTAATTCTGTGCCCAGTGGAAGTGTCAGTGTATGAACTGTAAAACTAGCTCATAAAAGACACTACTGTTCCAGTCTTTGGGTCAGTTGCTCTGAGGGAAGTCAGCTACCATCCTCAGATGCTCAAGTAGTCCAGTAAACAGGGCCCACATGGAAAAGGACTAATACCAACTTGCTAACCGAGTGAGGAGACCACCTGGGACACAGTTCCAAACAGTCAGATGATTTCAATCCCCCAGTCTCTGAGTTTTTCAGTTAAAACCTCAGAAATCATAAAGTAGAGATAAGTCATCTCTCTGTGCTCTGTCAGAATTCCTGACTCAGAGAAACTATGAGGTAATACAGGACTGTTGTTGTTTTAAGATATCACATTTGAAGATGATATGTTACACAGCAAGAGATAACTGATACAACCCACAAGACTATCTAGGAAGTATCCTTGCTAAAAATTTTAATTCTTTGTGTGTGTGTGTGTGTGTGTGTGTGTGTGTGTGTGTGTGTGTGTAATAAACTGTGTAATGAACGAGGGGTGCTCTACTACTGAGTTATATCCCAGGCCTTTTAATTTTTTTATTTTGAGATAGGATCTAAGTTACTGAGGCTGGCCTCATTTGTGCTCCTCCTGCCTCAGCCTCCTGAGTAGCTGGGATTTAAAGTGTGTACCACTGTATCTAGCAAAAATTTGAATTTTTGAATAACATCACATGGTAAAACAAATATCTAGTAGTCATAATATTTTCCTGAATCCCTTTATGCCTCTAGATTTCATTACCAGGTTAGAACTAGAAGTGACAGAGGAACATGCTAAACAAACATACCTCAGGGATGTACTCAGCAAAATCCAGAATCTAGGATATCCTATATAGCACAAGTGACCCAATTTCTTTGACTAATAAATTGAAAGAAGAAACAATGAGAAGGGGAACCTCTAAATTAAGAGACTTGAGAGGTAAATAGGTTGTCTTATTCCCAAAGTTGGCTGCTGTCTCCTGTGGGATAATTATACTTCCCTGGCCTCAGGTTTGGTTATGTGATTTGCCTGTGAAATGTGAGCAGATGTGATGGGTGCTAATTCTGGGCAGGAGCTTTAAAAGTCATTATGTGTTTCAAGCATTCCTCATTTCCATCTGCCAGGAAATAGGCATATCCCAAACAAGGACTAGTTCTTTTAGCCCAGGTCCAGGAATGAAGAGGATATGGAGGTGACTCATAAAGGAAATTCACGTGAGCAGGAAAAAAGCCAAACTGTTGTAGGCCACTGAGATTTGGGATTTTTCTACTACCATGGCACAACATAATGTACTCTGAGTCATACAAATGATGTTTCAAATACAGCCTATGAACCTTATCAGGATCCTGATTTTTGAGGCAATTGGATAAATTCAAATACATACTGGACATTTAATGATAACCAAGAAATAGCTATTCATTTTATAGGTATGTTGATGGTATTGAAGCTATGTTTAAAATAATAAAAAGGGCTTGCATACTTTGGCTACATGGAAGGGGAAGTAGGCAAGGACATAGATAAACAAGATTGGCCTTGAATTGATAACTGTTAAGTTGAGCAGTGGGCACATGCCAGTTTATCATATTCCCTTTTTTTCAATATTTTTTTAGTTGCATATGGACATAATACCTTTATTTTATTTATTCATTCATTTTTATGTGGTGCTGAGGATCGAACCCGGTGCCTCATGCATGCCAGGCAAGCGTTCTACCACTGAGCCACAATCCCAGCCCACTATCATATTCTTCTTTTTACTTTTATTTATGTTTGGAAATTTCCATTATAAAAAGTTAAAAAATAAACACAACATGCAAAATCAAAAAAACATGTTTGTTGACTTGAGCCCCAGAGTTGACCCTTGATTCTCAAAGGGGTCCAGAAAATGTGGGAGTGGGAGAATGGAACTGACCAATTTAGTGAGTGTAAGTCAGCAAAGGATGTGTCTGAATCCGCTTCAGGAAGATGTTGAAACTATTTTCAGTGATAATGGATGTGTCCTTGAGCATTAGAGCTGGTCAGGGCAGTGTCAGGGAAAGTCTTGGAGCACTGGAGAGGTGGGGGGAGCTGTGTAACAACATGGTAACTACAGAGGGTGAGGAAGGTCTGTAGGAGTTATTGGGGCAGCAGTATCCTCACTGTTCACCCTATCTAGAAGAGTTAGGTAAAGAGATCCCACTTCTCATTTCATCCTCCACACCTAGGCTGATCCTTTGGGAGAGAAGGAAAAGATGGCCATGCTAGAATAGACTTGTCTCTCACCCCACCCGGACCAGACTGACTTGTACTGGGGTGGGTGGGAGGAGGAGAGCACTTTGAATCATCTGACATTGATGTTTTGTCTGCTTGATGGGAAATTTTGAATAGAAGAAAATGAGTAGGATTGAGCATTATATATGGGACAGGGAAGTGACAGAATTGGCTGGACTTGTTAAGATATCAAGGAAGCCCACTACCCAAAGCAAAGCAGGGATTCCCCAGGAGGAAGCTGGGAGCACAGTTTCATGTTTACACTCCAAATGAATGGCTGCTCATTAGTATCACAGAAGTTCTTCATTTCCCCTAACAGCCCAATACCAAAAACCAAAATCAAACACTCCAGTTCAGATGCTTAGTGACACACCATTCACTTCAGACTAGACACAGGCTATCTTCAACAACTGCCCTTCTTACCCTTTCTTCCTTTTAACCTTTTCTCACTTACCCAGTGAAAAATGCTGCACTCTTCTTGCCACCTTTCTTGCAATTAACTGGATCCAAACTTTAGTACCATTGAGGACACTAAAAATAAATATCTATATTTTCTTCTAATATTTTGCCTGCTGTGACCTAGTTTGAGCTCAATTTCAAAAGCAAAGGGGTGAGGTGTGTCCCAAATAAACATGCCTATGAACTCTGTTTTAGTGTTGCCTACTCAGATGTTGCACCAGAAACCAAAGATTTGTTTTTTATAGCCAACAAAAATTAAAAAGATCTTCAATGTCAATACATTGGTACTTAAATTCTGAAATTCCACTTGTTTCATCAAAAATCTATTCTTTAAGCACCACTTCCCACTGATAAGCCTGGTATTAGAGGACTCTAGTTAGTGTCACCTCGATGCGCCTGAGTCACATGTAAAATTATTTCCAAACCACCCACGCGTCTGAAAACACATTTTTCAATGATTTTAAAATCAAGAGCTGTGAAGGTTCCTTGCAAACAGCATTTTAGCAGCTGATGTTGTTTTAATTATTCATTTTTAATGAGGAACCTAAGAATGTTTTTTAAAATCAAATCAATAGGTAGGATGCACCTAAAAAAAGAAAATATCAAATGATTTGAGGGTTTTACCAACATTAGGCAATTATTTTCATAATTTTAATACTTTAGTTCAGACAGCAAGATATGTATGTGGGCTTTAAAAGTTAGTTTTAACTTTCACCCTAGGAATTGTTAATTAACATTTCTAATGGGGAATCTATACTGCAGGGGGTGGCTTGTTAGCAGTCAAAGGCTCTAATCAGGATCTCAAACATGTAATCTCTCACTAATATAGCTCCTTCGACTACTCCTTTCTGAATTTTCATGGGAAAATTTAGTATTTGGCGGAACAGATGTTAGAAATAATGTTTTGCTGGTGAGATGCATGATTGTTGAGGTACATGTTCTATAGTCACCTCACTCTTAATGTGTATGGTGTGTTGGTTTTGGGTGAGCTCAGATGGTGTTCTAGGCCTGGGTTTGTGTTTAGTATTGTGCCTGCCTCTTAGTGAAGGATGCAGTCGCCTGATCTGCTGGATCCTGCTTTAACACATGGTGGTGTCTGGTTCAAGTGACTATTTTATTCAAGATTCTGGTCAGAGAGCCTCAAGCACATGGAGCTTGTAAGGATGGCTTGTCTGATTCTTGGGCTTGTTTGTTCCTCAGTGTTGGAATGTGGAATTCAGAGCAAGGCTCACGTTTTTGGCTTCATTACTCAGTGGACTCTGGTGGTTGAGAAGGTCAGGCTTGAGTGACTGGAATTGTCAGAGGCCCCACAAAGACGCTGACAATTGTGCATCACCAAACTTGCTTGGACCAATTAACTTTTGGTCTATAAATAGTTATCATGAGATGTACTTAATGAATGAAAAAGAAGAAGAAGAAAGGGGGTCATATAGGAAAAAAAAATCTGCAATGATGAAGATTCAAGAACGATTCATAGAGAGAAGTGTGATTTTGTCTATTTAATCATAAGAGTAATAATATAAAAATTATATAGGGCTTACTGTACACCAGGCACTGTTCTAAAGCACAACTCTATGAGTAGATATTATTAGCACATTATTATTATTATTTGTTACTGGGGATGGAACCCAGGGGCGCTAAAACACTGAACCACATTCCCAGCCCTTTTTTATATTTTATTTAGAGACAGGGTCTCACTGAGTTGCTAAGTGCCTCACTAATTTGCTGAGATTGGCTTTGAACTCTCAATCCTCCTGCCACAGCCTCCTGAGTTGCTGGGATTATAGGTGAGCACCACCCATCTTATTAGCATATTATTATCCTTAACTTACTGATGAAGAAATTGAGGCACAAAATGTGACCTGTCCTAGATCACATAGATCCAGTAATTAGGGAAGTGATGATTTTAATCCAGGCAGTCTGACTCTGGAATCAAGGCTGTACCTATCCTAGATACCAGGTTTCCTTTCTGAAAAAGAGCAATAGGTATGTGGCTGAGAGCCACCACAGGAGTATATAGGGTTAAATAAAACTGAAATTGCCAGAAAAGCCCAGGGGAAGACTAAGGAATTCTGAGGTTTTCCTTAGCTTCTGAAAAGCCCCTTACCAACATGAGATTTTTCTGTCAAGCATCATTTGGGCAGCAGGGTTTCTGTGATGAATTAAAAATAAAGACCTGTCACTTGGTTGATGATGTGTATAACAGCTTTCCTAGGCACGACAAAGCTGCTGAATTTCAGGAGGCTTTAAAGAAAAAGACAGGCAACTTGTGTCTCTCTTCTATATTTGATTTTCTCTAATAACTCCCTATAATACCCTATATTAGAAAAACTATTTACATGTATCAAGTTGTTGACCTAAGTCACTACAAAACACTCATGTTTTTCTCTGCTACTCTCAGGCCCTGAGCCAGGGCAAAAGACAGGGTAATCTAATTATTAGCATGGTTATTTGGTGAACTCTTCAGGTGCAGCTGTAAATCTGCTCTTTTCTTTGCAGGTTCCTCTCAGAGTGGTTCTTAAAAGGGACAGAAACCACCAGCTCACATCCATCTTCTATAAATGTCCTTCAGTCATTTACTCTAATTTCTGCAACCTGCACCAGGATTTTCCCCAGGATTTTATGGCAAATGTTTAGAGGTTCACTCACAGGGTATCTTTCTATTTTCCTGTCACTGAGCAACATGGTGCCCATCCACAGTGGTCCTGTTTGTTTGACCCATCTCTGTATTCTCATTCAACCACACCACAAAGAACTCTGGGAAGATTATCCTTTGCACAGTAGACTAACATAATGGTTTTGGGTGCTGCCAGATTCCCAAACTTTTGGAGGTTCTAACTTTTTTAGGGTTCTTGTAATTTAGTTTCTCAGCAAGCTGCCAATTCTTTAAATAATCCTCAAAGTTTGCATGTGTCAGATTGCTTTTGTATGTAAAATATAATAATTAAAAAATGTTTTCATCAAACTTGAGTACAGTCAAACATAGTTTATTGATGGGAACAAGTTCTGAAAAATGTGTTATGGGTAATTTTGTCATTGTATGAATATCACAGAGTGAACTAGCACAAACTAAGATGGTTATGACACCACTAGGCCATATAATCTTCTCCTGGGGGCCGGTACTGGGGATTGAACCCAGTGGTACTTAAACACTGAGCCACATCCTTATCCCTTTTTGATATTTTATTTTAGAGATAGGTTCTCGCTGAGTTGCTTAGGGCCTTGCTAAATTGCTGAGACTGGCTTGGTTTTGAACTGGCAATGCTCCTGCCTCAGCCTCTGGAGCCGCTGGATTTATAGGTATGTGCCACTGCACCCAGCTTCTAAACTGTATAATCTTAAGGGACCACTGTCATATATGTGGTACATCATTGACCAAAATGTTATTAGGCAATGTGTAACTGTACTAGGAAATTCATGAGGAATAAGATATGGATTCTGCTGATTTATTGGGGCTAACTTGGGTGCAGATTATAGTAATCCAATTTAAAATAACTTAAATAAAAAGGAGCTTTTGGGCTGGGGAGATAGCTCAGTCGGTAGAGTGCTTGCCTTATAAGCACAAGGCTCTGGGTTCAATCCCCAGCACTGCAAAAAAAAAAAAAGAAGCTTTTAAAACTTACCATTTTTTTTCCTAAAAAAATGGCAGTGGGGATTGAACCCAGGGCTTTGTGCATGCTAGGCAAGTGCTCTACCACTGAACTTCATCCCCCAGACCCTAACATTTACATTTAAAAAAAAAAAATTTACATTCTAGCATTATCCTCTCCTATACTGAGTCAGGACTAGCTTGTCTGATCAATGGAATACCGCTGAATGTGGGACCTCCAGGGCTAGGTCATAAGAGACATTGAGCTTCCAATATTTTTCTCTTGTATTACTTGCTCTACAGGAAGTAAGCCACCATATTGTGAAGACCTGGGAGCAGCTCTATGAAGAGGAACTGAAGCTTGTACCAACTTGCCAGCTATTTGAGTGCACCATCTTGAAAGAAAATTTTCCAGTCTGAGTCAAATCTTCAGATCACTACAGTCCTGGCCTTCATTAAAAAAAAAAAAATTTAAAGTTGTCGATGGACCTTTATCTTATTTATTTATATGCAGTGTTGAGAATCAAACCCAGTGCTGCCCACATGCTAGGCCAGCTACCACTGAGCCACAACCCCAGCCCCCTGGCTTACATCTTGACTGCAACTTGATGAGAAACTTTGATGTCGAATCACCCAATTAAGCTGACTCCAAATTTCTGAACCACAGAAACTATGAATTAACAAATATTTATTATTGTTCTAAGCCAATAAGTTTTTAGGTAATTTGTTACTCAGAAATAAATAACTAACACAGTGTATCCACTACACTTTCATATGAGTAGCTCATCACCCAGCCTGAAGACACAGACATTTAAATGACTAACTCTAATTTGTGTGTGGCACTGAAAAATACACGAGGTAAAAGAGAAGCCTCAGTGATGGTTTTACAGAGGAGAATGTCTTTGACCTGGACTTCAAGGATGAACATGAGGAGGACTGGAAATTCAGGCAAAGGGAAAGGCACAAAGGATCTGAGACTTGAAAACGAACCCTGTGTTCAGGAAAATGCAAATAGAGTAGTGTGGTTATGGCAGCAGCTCATCAGAATCACTCAGAGTGCTTAAAGAATATGCAGAAATGTAGACCACTTCAAGGGAATCTGATGATTAGGAAACACTGGTTGGAGTTTCCTGTTTTTTTAGTTGGTTGGTTGTTGGTTGCAGGGAAGGGATAGAGATGTGTGTGCAGCAGGTTTCTTAGTATGGTCTTTGAACCATATGCTGTAGAAGTCAGGAAATGGGACGAAGCCTAGTGAAATAGAATGTTTGTGAGGGGGTAGATTGGGCTCCAGTCATCTGAATTTTAACAAGCACTTTAGGAAAATTTTCTGCATATTTCTGTGGCAGTTACTTTCTTGGGAACTGATTTAATCAGAAACAGGGTTCCTTCTCATTTTTTCAAGTTTGTGAGATGGGTGAATTATGGAAAAACCAGGAAATAAAGAGAATTTCAAGAAGGAGGTAGTGAATCCAAAACTGGATGCACATTCATGCCATAAGGGTATAAAAAATATGCTTAAGTAAAAAGACTAGCAAGAAATATGTCAAAAAGGTTTTAGTTGTGTTATTCTGTGGCATTGTAGATGCTTTTAAAAAGAATATTTTGTAGTATTTCTATAATTTAAAAATGATTTTCAAAAATTTTAAGAGCTATTATGCTGTACAGAAATCAAGTAAGAATTAGAGATCATTGACTGTAGAAAGGGGGAGGCCATTGAAGACCTTTGGATAAGATGGCGTTAGCCAAGTTACAATGGTTGGATTCAATGAATCTGGAGAAAATAAAACTAGTATAGGTCATTAGTGAGAAAAATTTCCTGATTATGAAATTATAGTGGTTCATTTTATTAAAAATTGGAACTGGAGGGCTGAGGTTGTAGCTCAGTGATAGCACTTGCCTAGCATGTGTGAGGCAATGGGTTTGATTTTTAACACTGCATGTAAATAAATATAGGTACACTGATAACTAAAAACATTTTTTAAAAAACTGGGGACTCAAGGTGGGTGCCATTATACACACCTGAAATCTTGGTTACCAGGAAGCTGAGACAGGAGGATTATAAGTTCAAGGCCAGCCTGAGCAACTAGAAAGATCCTGTCTTAAAAAAAGGGCTGGGGATACAACCCCATGCCTCTGGATTCAATATTCAGTACAAAAAAATAAATAAATAAAATATGCATCAAAATGTCCACATTATTCTTAGTCTAGAAACTGGAACTCAGAAAGGTTAAGTGACTCAGAGGCACAAAAACAGGCCACAATAAAGTATTTGTTTTCCATCGCACTTTTCAGTCTTAACAGTGCTTTGACTTGCATTTCACCCCCTTGCAGAATTGACCAGTCTAGGGCTTTTCTTGTGCCCTACTCTGTCTTGAACAGATTTTAGCAGCAATATCATTAACATTTCATTTCACCTGCATACTTAAGTCATGCCTATACTTTGGGACATAAAGATCTGAGTATTATTCATCTTGGTACCCCAGATCCTAGCATAGTAATTGACACAATTATAGTGGAAAACATGCTTATAGAATGATGGGTAATGGGTGATGTTTTGGCATAATACAGCTTTCACTCAAACTTCCTACTTCTTCTGTAGTATCTTCCCATTCTGAAAGCAGCTAGGGTATTCTGTTTGGACTGCTTCCATGTAAGAATAACACAGTATAACTAGAGTCAATTTCTTGGCTTTTGACTTTCAAAAGTTCAGGTATAAAGAACAGATTTGGAAGATTGTCTGAAAAGCAGAATTACCTACTCCCTGAGAAAATATGGGAAGAGTTGAAGTAAAGGAAGAAAACGGGACACTAGTGCACCATTCCCAAGGACAGAGTGAAGGCATGACCTTCCACCCTGCCGATCCCCATTCAGAGCTTATAGAATTGATAAGTAGCAGAACTCCTTCTGCCAGGGAGAAACGACAGCATAGAAAATATAGACCAGCATTCTGTTTAGTAGAGACATTTGAGCTACATATGTAGTTTTCAGTGTTCTAGTAGCTACATCAAAGTAAAAGAGAGAGGTGAAATTAATTTTAATGGTACATTTTATTTAATGCAATAGATATCCAAAATATCATTTCAGCATGTAAACAACATGAAAATTACTAATGGCATACTCTGCATTCTTTGTATTAAGTCTTCAAAATCTGGGATGTGACTAAGCCCACACTTGTAATCCCAGTGACTCAGAAGACTGAGGTAGGGGACCGCACTTGGAGACCAGCTTCAGAAATTTAGGAAGACCCTAAGCAATTTAGTGAGAACTTGTCTCAAAATAAAAAAGAAAAAGGGCTGGGATGTGACTCAGTGGTTAAGTGCCTCTGGGTTCAACCCCCAGTATAAAACACATGAACAAAAAACCTGGAATGTATGTTAGAGTCACAACACATCTCAATTTGGGCTACACATATTTAAATCAAGGTATTGGGTAGGAATATGTAGTTGGAGACCATATTAGACAGTGAGGTCTTGACAGACTGAAAATAGTGTCATGGAATTTCTAAACCCACAGCTGAGAACTTGAGCCACAGCATCTTTCTTGTATATTTGGGAATATTATAGGCAAGAACCAGTCACTTGACCTAAGGAGGCCTTGTTCTAGGCTGAGGGGAAAGTCAGCACTGGTCTGGATGAGATGAGTGAGAAGAGGGCATTATGGGTATCCCAGTGGCACCATGGAAATACAGCAATCTAGGGACCCATGACCCATGCATCCATCCACATCCACACTCTGTAAACCCTTGGGAACTTGGACATTATCCTGGGGAGAGATGGAATTGAGACCCCAATATGACTACAACAAAACTTCCACCACTTAGCAGAAAGATGATGGGGCTCAAAGCAGAAGTTCAGTTCAGTGAGAACAATAAAGTTGGCTGGGTGCAATGGTGCAAACCTGTAATCCCAGAAACTCAGGAGGCTCAGCCAGGAGGATTGCCAGTTTGAGGCTAACTTCAGCAACTTAGTGAGGCCCTAAGCAATTTAGCAAGACCCTGTCTCAAATAAAAAATAAAAAGGACTGAGGATGTAGCTCAGTGGTAAAGTGCCCTCCTGGGTTCAATCCGCAGTACTAAATAAAGAAAGAAAAGAAAGAAAAAGAACATTGTGTTTATTTTGTATACTGAACTTCAAACACACTGACAAATAGTGAATAAGCGTGCTAGATAAGGCTGTTGTAAACTTGGTCTGCTGGGGGTTTTGTTTGTTTGTTTATTTGTTTTTTCTATGACTGTCAGAAGATGATTTAAAGGAGGATGGTGGCTTTTCATAAAGCTAATCTCAGTGGCTGGAGGTATAGCTCAGGGGCAGCCCTCGGTTTGACCCCCAGTGTCAGTCAATCAATCTACCTATCAGTCAATAAAGTAGGAGTTACAAGTGGTGCTCTTTTACCCAAAGGCATACAACCAAATACAATAGATTGAAGCACTGTATTGAGTGATTCCTGATTTGAATAAACTGTAAAAGACATTTTGAAGGAAATTGGGGAAATTTACATCTTGAGTAGATTATCAAATGATTGTTAATTTTTATGGTATTGTGGCTATGTGGGAAAACATCCTTACTTCCTAGAGATGAATATAAAAAATGTTAAGCAGAAAAATGCCATGTTACTTAGAGATGAATGTTGATAGCATTATTCATAGTAGCCAAATAGCCATCAATATATAAATGGCTAAATAAAAAATGGTATACCCCCAAAATGGATATAATTCAGCCATAAAAAGGAAAAAAGTTTTGATTCATACTATGACATGGAAGAGTCATGAAAAAGTTATGCTAAGTAGAAGTCAGTCATAAAAGACTTCCTAAGAAAATTTAAGATTCTATTTATATTAAATGTCCAGAATAGGTAAATCTGCAGTAGAGACCAGAGAGTAGATTAGCAATTCCTAGGGCTGTGGAGTGTAGAGGAAAGTGGTGAGTAACAACTGATGGGTTTAAATTTTCTTTTAGGGTGATGAAAATGTTTTAAAATGCATTGTGGTGATGTATATGCATATCTGTGATTTAACAAAAATACACCAAATTGTATACTTTAAACTGTTGAATTATTTGGCATCTGTATTATATTTTGATCAAGCGACCTTTAAAAAAAAGTATAAGAAGGGTAAAGGTTATGCTTTGTATAATTTTGTTTAAGATAACTAAGTAAAACAATGCAAAAACAGGAGTAACTATGGCAAACATAACAATGGTTGAATCTGGGTACCGAATATATGGGGGTTTGTTAGACTAATTTCTCTACTTTTTTTTATATGTTTGACATATAATTAGAAAATGTCTTACAATTATTGTGTGATGCATAAGCAGCTCAAAAGTTGCAACTCTATCATAACAATAAGTAAAAAGTCAAACAAACTGAAAAAACGAACAAAGCAACTGTTCTTAGATCCATCATAGAAGTGAGGTATTGCTACCTCCCAAACTGGAGCAATAGTCAGGAAGAATCAGAGAATCACAACTTACCTAAGCAGAAACCCAGGAGCAGGAACCAGTGCTGGGCTGGGAAAACCTGAACTGTAATTGACGAATTGCTTGAAACTCAGTGTCTTCAAGTCTGAGAGGCAAAAACTCTCAGGAGACCCAATCATGGAGGAGATGCCATGCTTTTGTGAATTTACCTGTGGGAGCTCTACTGTGTTCTGGTGAAACCAGAGAAAAGTTTCTTCATGTTTCTGGCAGGAGGAGGGGAAAAGCAAACATTTAAAATTGTACCAGATGGGCTGGGCTTGTGGTTCAGTGGTGGAGCACTTGTCTAGCCTCTGTGAGGCACTGAGTTCGACTCTCAGCACCACATATAAACAGATAAATAAAGGTCCATCAACAACTAAAAAAATTTTTAAAAAAATGCACCAGGACATTCTCTTCTCATCAAGACCTGTCCTCAGGAGAAACTGTTTTACCAGAGCCTCACCTGTTGGGGTTTTATCAGAGCCTAACCTTCCTGTAGGAAGGGAATATACAACTATAGCTCCCTCTGTGGGGAGGGGGAAATATGCAACTCCAGTTCTCTCCAGCCATCCTGTCCCACCTAAGGAAGATGGGGAACAAGTAACACTGGAGGTTTTGCAGTCCAGTGGCACAGGCTCACCAAAAGGCTGACACCTAGTCACAGGACTATAGATGCTTCTCCTCCTCAATGCCTAACCACTAATTTACTAAAGGCCTATAAAAGGCAAAAATAGCTTGAAGATACTAAATAAGTACCAAAACCAGAGTTAGATATGGCAGGAATGTTGGAATTATCTGATAAGCATTTTTAAAAGTTATTATTAATATGCCAGAGGATTAATGGAAAAAGTAGACAACAGCAAGAACAGATGGGAAATACAAGCAGAGAGATGGAAAATCTAAGAAAGAATCCAAAAGAAACCCTAGAGATCAAAATCACTGATGGAATTGAAGAATGCCTCTGATGGACTCATTAAATATCAGATGCAGCTGAGGAAAGAATCTCTGGGCTTGAAAATAGAAACTTCTAAAACTGAAAAGGGAAAAAATGGCTGAAATAGAACACAGCATACAGGACAACTTAAAAAGGTATAAATACCTATAATGGTATAAATATCTGTAACTGAAAAAGGAAAAAAAATGGCTGAAATAGAACAGAGCATATGGGACAACTAAAAAAGGTATAAATACCTGTAATGTGAATACCAGAAGGAGAAGAGAAAAAACTACAGAGCCATATTTGAAGCAATAATGATTGCAAATTTCCCAAAATTAATCTCAAGACACCAAACCAAGGTCCAGGAAGCTCAGACAACAGAATCAGGAAAAATACTTTAAAAACTAGACATATATCTGGACATATCATATTCAAATTTTGGAAAACAAAAGATATAGAAAAAATAAAGAAGTGGGGGGACCTTAACTATCCAGAAGCAAAAATTAGGGTTACATGCAATTTCTCAGAAATTATACAAGTGAGAGTAGAGTGAGGTATTTTAAGTGTTGAAAGAAAAAACTATCAGTCCAGGGTGTAGTTGCATACCCCTGTAATCCCAGTGACTTGGGAGGCTGAGTCAGGAGGAGCGTAAGTTTGAAGCCAGTTTGGGCAACTTAGTGAGATCCTGTGGTAGAGCACCTCTGGTTTAAAATCCCAACACGTCACATACAAAAATAATAAGAAGAAAGAAAGAAAGAGAGAAAAGAAAAAAATACCTATGAACTTAGAATTGTGTACTCTGAAAAATTTTCCTTCAAAAGTGAAGAATGGGGATTTGATTCCCAGCACTACAACAACAACAAATTGTGAAGGAGGGGTTGCAGATACAGCTCAAAGGTAGAACACACTTGCCTAGCATGCACAAGGTCCTGGGTTTGATGCCTGGCCCTGCAACAAAACAAACAATCAAACAAACAAAAACCTGAGAGACTGAGAAAGAGAGCAAGAGGAAATGGAATCATATAACATGCTCATTTCAAACCACAAGAGGCAGAAAATGTGTGGAAGACAGAAACAAAGAACAAGGACAACGGAGATTGTCAGAGTGGATCAAAAAAGAATACCAACTATATGTTATGTATAGGAAACCCACTTTAAATATAAAGACACATGGATTAAAGGTCAAGGGATGGAGAAAATACCATATTAACACTAATCTAAAGAAACATAAAGTAAATATATTAATTTCAGACGGTAGACTTCAGAGCAAGAAAAATAATCTGGGATAAAGAAGGGCATTGCATGATGATAAAGGAATAAATACTCCCAGAAGATCTAACAATCTTAATGTGTGAGCCTACAAACAGCATCAAATATACAAGACAAAAACAGATAGAAGTGCAAGAATAAATAGATGAATTCACTTTTTTACAGTTGAAGGTTTTAACTTCCTTCTATCAGAATTATACAAATCCAGGAGGCAGAAAATCAGTAAGAGCATGGTTGAACTCAGTAACACCATCGATCAACTGGATACAACTGACATCTATAGACTACTTCATCCAACAACAGCAGATTGTGTGTGCTTTTCAAACTCATGGACCATTAACCATGATGGACCACATTCTGTGCCCAAAAAACCCACATTTTAATGAATTTAAAATAATTGAAATCATACATGGATATTTATAGAATCTTTATTAATAATTGCTAAAACTTGGAAGCAACCAAGATGTCCTTCAGTCAGAGAATGAATAAGTAAACTGCACTAAATTCAGATGATGGAACATTATTTGGCACAAAATAAAGTATCCAGGCCTGGTGACACATGACCATAGTCCCAGTTATTTGGGAGGCTGAGACAGAAGAAACTTTTAAGTCCAGGAGTTTGAGGCCAGCCTGCGTGATATAGTGAGACCCTCTCTTTGGATAAATAAATAAATAAATAAATAAATAAATAAATAAATAAATAAATAAATAAGTAAAAATTTAGAAAAGTGATGAGCTATCAAGTTATGACAAGACAAGAGATCAGGTTAGAGAACCTAATCTGAAATGGTGACAGACTATTATGATGCGTTCTGAAAAAGTCACGACTATAGAGACAGGGAAGAGATCAGTTATTGCTGTGCATTAGGGGGGCACAGAGGGAATCCTAATGCAAGTTATGGACCTTGGGGGACAAGAATGAGTCAATGTAGTTTCATTGAGTGTAATGAGCGTAGTGCTCTGGTGAAGGATGCTGTGCTTGTGGAGGTTGTCTGTGTGTGTGAGGGGGTGAGGGTTATATGGAAACTCTACTTTCTGCTCAATTTTGCCATGAACCTAAAACTGCTCTGAAAAATAGCATTAATTTTTTTTTTTTTTAAAGGAGAGTTGTGGTTCCATTTTAACGTCTATGCCTTTAGGAATAAATATGAGAAGGCATATTTCCTTGCTGTTACTAACTGCAAATTAAAACACAGGAAAAGAGCAACTTCCTTTTATTTTGGGGTATCTATGATATAGGGGACTATTGAGGAATAGTAGATATTGTTTATTATTCATTTCATTTCATTTATTATTTTATTTCATTTCTACTGCAATTGGTGAGCTCTCTGGGGAGCAGTCAGGTGGTAAGTGGAGAATGGGGCTCTGGGAGGCCACTGATGGAAGTGATTCCTCACCCTTCCAGGCTGCAATAGAGCTATTACATTTCATAAAGAAATGCAAAGAAGGGAACTGGAGGGAAGAAGGGTGGTGGCAGTTGTGTGGAAATGTAAGGAAAATTAGTAAAAATTAAATCCCAGAAAAGAGAGATTATAATTATTTGCTTTATTAAAATATTTCCTATTCTTCAATCCCCAGCACCACAAAAAAGAAATATTTCCAATACTTTATGAAAATATTTAAAGATATTTTCTCCATAGGCAACACATGCAAATACATCCAGTAATAAAAGACAGTATTTGTGTAGTGCTCACTATGTTCATAGTTCTGTTTTCCATACAATTGACTCGATTCTCACAATCTCCATTTTACGGTTGAGACGATTCGAAGTCACACACAGCACACACATACAGCCACTCCAGGGCAGAGCCAAGTTTCCTGCTCTTCACTTGACTGCTCTCTCAGTAAGACACAAAAGCCCTGCTCCCCTCCCACAGACCACCATTTCCTGGGGATCCTTCCAGAAGATAGATAATTCAAGGAAACTTTTTCTTTTGTAGGCCCATTCAAGTCTGTTTTTCAATCAGCAGTTTAGATAATGGACTCAGATGCTTTTTTTCCATTTACATGGTTCGTTCTGAGCCATAAACTGTGAAGTCCCCGAGGCGCCTGCGGAGAGGCCTTGCCTGTTACATTGCCACCTGTAAGTCCGCACACCCACAAACAAGGGGCCTCTGATTTACTGGGCTTCTCCCTGCTGGTCCACAGAGCAGTTAATCTTCTGCCCAGGGCAGAGTTTGACAGCCCCCAAAGGTCCTGTGAAGTATTCTTTTCAAAGTAAAATTCTCAATCAAATAAATCTGAAACAGACTTGGTCAGGATCCAGGTGAAGACTCCCCAGCCCCCCGCCCTCCAGGCAGCAGTTGGCTACACTTCACTTCCTGGGTTTTTTGAGTCCTCTGGTGCAGACTACGGATTTCCTTCTATAAAACAGTGATTTAAAACCTTCATTCTTCCTGTTCTAAGCCTGTGCCAGGGCATAATCATTCTGTCTTCACCAAGAAGCCCAGAAAAATCAACTGGGGCTCTGTGGTGACCCCCATGGTGGATTCTCGTCTAGACGCTGGAGTCAACCCATCCACCTGCATTTTGAAGAATCTCAGGCTCATTCGATTGGAATTGTATTTTTAATTTTTCTTTTGTTTCCTCACTTGAAGTTTCTTTAAAAATTTTTTAAGTTGTAAATGGACATAATACCTTTATTTTATTTACTTTTTTTTTTTTTTTTAAAGTGGTGCTGAGGATCGAACCCAGTGCCTCACCCATGCTCGGCAAGTGCTCTACCACTGAGCCACAACCCAGCCCTCTTTTTCTTTTCTTTTAAAAATTCTAAGTATTACATTTTTTCTAAGACAGATTATTTCTTTTCTTGAACTAATGTTCACTGCCTCTTCTTACCTGGATCAGGTGCCTCAGTGGTTATCTCATGATAAGAAGAGTTTCCTTTCCTTTCTGTAAACCTTGGAGCAACAGGAAAGTTTTTGTGAGGTGAGGATGTATTGTAGCTTTCTAACAGCTCTACAATTTAAATTAGCAATTCCATCAGAAGTCCATTGTGGGTCACTCATCTGTGTGTTTATTTTATCACTGTGTACTGCTGTGAAATCGTTTATGCTGTTTCCTCCTGGCATAGGATAGGGTTGTACTTCCCTCCTCCTTTAGAGGTGAGACCAGGTGATTTGCTTTGGCCAGTGGAATGTGAGTAGAAGTGACATATATCATTTCTGGGCGAAAACTTTAAAAGCCAGTATCTGATTCCTCAGGCCCCCTTCTCATTGTGGTAGTGGTGGAAGTCAGTGTCCAAATGGACTCTCCACAACCAGGTCACTGAGTGACAGTGGTTAGAAGAACTCCCTTTCAACCTACAGTGAGCAAAAGTTCAAATTTACTTTTGATGTGTTAAGTCACTGAGCTGTTTGTTATCTAAACTTTCCTGACAAAATTCAGAACTATTATAAAAATGTAATGAAGATGTTGGTGGATATTTGCCTCAGCCATGAGTACAAAAGTTAAAGTCTTTCCATTTGATTGAACCAGCTTAGTTTATTATAATATCAGCTCACTTTATTCATCTAGCAAATATATTGAGAACCTACCGTGTATGGAGCATCAAAGTAAGAGTGACAAAAACTGTATTTGATGATTAGGACTATTTTTTATTAGACATTAAAATTCCAGATAATTCGAAACAGCCAAAATGACTAAACAACTAAGATGCTATGCAAATTGCTTTTATTACAATTTAACATTGACTCTGAGTATTTTCCAGCTACAAAAGTGTTAGAGGATAGTTTTCAAAAAAGGTAAAATCATGATGCTTGTGCAGATATAAAATGAACATATGTCAAAGATTTTACTTAGTTTATTATTTACTGGAGAAACTAGAAATATATTACAACCAATTCAAAGTCAAAAGAACCACAATTTTATATGGAGTAAAGAAACGTTGAAATAAATTTGCAAAGGGACACGAAACTGTTTTTTTTTTCTCTGATGTGGGGAGTTTGGGGGCATAAGGGGTCAAATGAAAACATCATGCCACATTTCTGCCACAGAATTTATTTGCATGACAATAGGCTAGAATCATTTTGGATTACTATCAGTTATAGTAAATTACAGACTTGCAATTTGCAAATTGCAGAGTTATAAAATAGCTCAATGTCAGTGAAAGAATAGACTTGGATAAAACAAAGGTGTATTCTAGACAACTCAGTTTTTCACTGGAGATACCCAGTGGGAATCTTTCTTATTCTAAATTTCCTTGTAGAATGAATCTCCTAAGAATGAAATATAAATAAATACTACTATTCACTTAGAGCTTTTTTCAGTGCTGGGCAATGTGCTAAGGTCTTTGTAGACATTATCATTAGGTGGAGAGCATTATTACTGTTTTATAGATAAGAAAATAGATTAATTTGCCTAATATCCCCCAATTTAAATGAAAGTCTGATTGCAAAGCTTTCAAAATTTTTCAAAAATATTTATGATGACAAGATTTTATAAAAATTAAAATACTATAAAGTTATCATTATGCTTGTATACAGCTTTATGAATTTTACACCTGTTTAGATTTATGTAGTCGAACCACAATCAGGAGGACACAGAACAGTTCCATGACTCAAAAACTTAGTAGTCTTGCCCTGCCCCCACACCTGGACACCACTGATCTGTTCTGTTGCTATCCTTTTGATTTTTTATGAGTACCAAACACACGGAATCACACAGTGTGGAAACTTTAAAAAAATCTTGTCATTCTGAAATAATTATGGACTCACAGGATGTTGCGAGAACAATACAGAGAGATCCCAAAATTTCGGGCTGGGGAGATAGCTCAGTTGGTAAAGTGCTTGCCTTGCAAGCACAAGACCCTGGGTTCGATCCCCAGCACTGCCAAAAAAAAAAAAAAAAAAAAAAAAAAAGACATAGAGACCCAGCATTTCCATCCAGTTGCCCCAATGACGCATTGCATAACTATAGTACAGTGTTCAAACCAGGGAATTGACAGGGGTACCTTCCATAAGTCTCATTGGGACTGCAGCAGCTTCACAGGCCATTTGCGTGTGTGTGTGTGTGTGTGTGTGTGTGTGGAGGGGGGTGGTTTACCTTCCATAAGTCTCATTGGGACTGCAGCAGCTTCACAGGCCATTTGCGTGTGTGTGTGTGTGTGTGTGTGTGTGTGTGTGTGTGTGTGTGAGATGCCTGTGGTTCTACACAATTTCTTCATGTGTAGATTCAAGTAACCACAACAGAAATCCTTGCACCACTCCTTTGTCTCCACACCTTGTGATGTTAAACATTTGAAAGCCTTTCTCTATGTGTTCTAAGCTTCCTCTTTTTTAATTAAAATACTTTAACATAATTAAGCAGAACTAATTACTTTTTTGATATTGTAATATTAATTACAAAATTAAATAACATATTTATTTATTCTGATGTTGGAGATTAAACCCAGGGCCTCCCTGCATGGTAAGCATGTGCTTTACCACTCATAACCAACTGTTTTTTTTTTTTTTTTTAAACTGATGATCATATGTAGAAAGTTTAGTAAAAGAAACATTTTGCTCTTTTTTTTTTTTTTTTTTTTTTTTGCTATTATTCATTTCATTCCATATGGGACTGAAAATGATTTGTTACATATAGAGGGATGTGTTAAAAATGATCTATCCCAGGTGTCAAGATGTTCTGTGTACCACTATTTGGAAACCAGAGGCTTGGACTTGGGAACAGTGGCCTCTCACTTGAAATGAGTTCAAACTCTCTTAGAGGTGTTGAGCCAAATGGCAGAAATTTAGTCATTTTTCCTCTTCAGTGTTTTTTCAAAAAACATATTTCTTAATAAAAGTGTGACATGTTAAATCTCTAAAAAATATCATGTTGTGGTAGCAAACAGATGAACTGTGGAAATGAGATAAATTGAATTTAAAGTAATTTTTTTAGGGAAAAATATTTTCCAAACCAATAAAAGCTCAGGACTTCCTCTGGGGTCTTCTTTTCCCAGTCAATTAGATTTATTATTTTAAGGAAGAGGAGCTGTAGACATTTTGTCTCCAATTTTTGTCTACTTGCTTATAAATTAAAATAAATTTTATTCCTAAAGCAGATTGCTGCCTTGGAATTACCAGAATATTGTTTAACTATATTGATATGTGGAGGATCCTGCCTCCTTATCAACCCCATCTATATTCTTCTATGCACATTGTTTGTCTTAAGTTACTATTTATCATAAACATGAGTTCTCAGTCCTTGCTCAAGTCATTCCTCTACTGTTCTCTGGTCAGTTTAGCCTCTGGCCATAATGAGATTTTTCATCCAAGGCTTGGAAACAAACATTTCATTCAGCTCTTCTTAGCTCCTGCAGAACCCATTTGGAATAGTATAGAAACTAAATACTAATGGATGGTGGTAGAAACATTTTTCTTTCCAAAGTTTACTTTTTAATTTTTTACCTCCTTTTTTTTTTTCAGACATTTCTATACAAGATGTCTACCACATCCCCAGCCTTTTTTATTTTATTTTGAAACAGGGTCTCACTAAGTTGTTGAGGTTGGCTCTCAGCTAGCAATTTTCTAACCTCCTGAGTTATTGGGATCATAGGTATGTGCCGCCATGTCTGCCTTTGGACTTTACATTCAGTGTCTTTTCTGTATTAAATGGAATTATAAGCCAAGGTGTGGACAATTTTCAGATTGTCCAAGTTACTGCCATGACTGAATAAATGCATCATCTGTGGTTCTTGGTGAATGGCTTTGCCCTGAGGTTCACATTCATGGCTACTAATGAACCCAGCAGATATTGATGTACCTCCTTCATGTTAGAGGAATAGTCTCCATTTGTTCCTTCACATAGGCTCTCTACCCTTCTCCAACTAGGGTTGCTGGATTTAGCAAATAAAAATACCATATGAATAATAAGTTCAGTCATTTCCCCCAGCTCCTTCCCTATCTTCTTTGTGTATCTGTGTGAGTGGTAGTCTGGGGATTGAACCCAGGGGGCTGTACCACTCAGCTACATCTCCAGTCAGCCCCCTTTTAATTAAGAAAGGCTCTCACTAAGTTGCTGAGGCTGTCCTCAAACTTGCAGTCCTCCTGCCTCCTGCTGGGATCATAGGCATATGCCACCGCACCCAGATAGATCCTTCCCTTTCTGGCTGCTGATGGTTGGCTGTGTCCCTCTACGAAGTCCACAGCCCCTGGAGGTGTCCTCTTGCACAGTTAGTTACTCTGTACTCAGTAACAGCTTTCTTCTCCTAACACTGGGGCCTTGGGGTGGGGATAGCTCTCCCTGTGGCCAGTCCCAGGGTGTCTTGACATTCCATTCTGGTTTCCTTTAACCCTGCCACACCACTGAAATGTTCCCGTGATTAAAGCCTCCTTCTGTTTCCTGTCAGGTCTCTGATCAACACAGAGTTGTCCTGACTAGTAGAGAGTACATGGTGTTTTGAAAAATATGAATTGCAAATTGAACTGTAGAGCTATGGGTGACATAACTTCGATGCTGCATTAGCTTCTATGTCCCATCTTCAATGGCAGGGGAATCCTAACATTGCTGGTTTTGGAGACCTTGGAAGTAGTTTTACTCATTCATTATTAGACCTATAATAATGAATTCTATAATAAGGATTCTATGCATTTAGCATTGTCCTTCTTTTGCTTTCTTCCTTGTATATATGCATTCGTTTGATATTTATGACATCCCAGTCACTTAATTTACTGACCTTTCAAAAAGATTCATATGGGTATATACACATATGTGTATGTGTGTATTTATTTTAGAAAATCTTAAAGGAACTCAAATGTTTAAGTCAATCATGATAAATTCATAATATTGAATGCTCTATTGTCATTGAAAATAGTGAAAAGCCTGTATGTATATATATAGAAATTGTTCCAACACAATCTGTCACTTAACAAAATCAAGACTAGAACAAGAAAACATAGAATCAAGTAATTTGTGGCATATTGTCATCAAGCATAGATTGGGAGACCATGTGTAGCAGATCACTGGTGATTCCCTGGGTGGATGGGGGGGGTGAAGTAAAAGGGCATGAAGTGCGCTTTACATTTTGTCCTCTACACTTTTGCGTTGTAAAGGAGTCTTGTGTATCTTTTACAACTCATGCTTTTGGTTCATCTATGCTTTCTCCTGAAAACCTCACCAAAAAATATAGCGAAGCCATAAAGAGACAATGGAGGGTGCATATAAGAGGGACATGAAAATTGTGGCTTAAGAGATATCAAATTTCTGAAAGGTAAAGTGGAAACTGAATTAGTAGAACCACAAGAACCAGAGCTTATGCTTCTGCCTAAGTGTGTTAGGCTCAATACCTAACACACTCAAAACTTAGGGACACCATATTGCTCCAAAGGATGGACAAGACATGGGAAAAAAAGTAGGAAAATCAGTTGCACATTTGTATAAAGAACGGTTAGATTTCTTATTCTTCTACTCAAACCCTGAAGTTCAATGATTATATTCTCCTAACCTCAGTAGGAAATGGGAGGTTCAATCCCTGGGGATGATGCTGAAGACTCTGAACTCAGTGACAACAGACTCAGCTGAAGGTGGGGGGTGAGACACTGGACAGAATATAGTGGGACAGAGTGAAAGGCTACATGACATCTGGTGACATCCCAGTTTTCTCCCCTTCTCAGCCCTGAGACTGTTGGCGGGAAGGCTCACATCCCTCAGTCAGGAGCCTGGATAATTCTTTGGAGAAGTTCCAACAAAATAAGTTGTACTCACTCTTAGGGTCATCAGCAAAATGTCCTAGTCCCACCTGATCACCCTACAGTGAAACTCACTGGTTAACAAGCCCTGTTAACTTACTTAGAGCTTCTAATCTGCCTTTGAGACCCTCACTTTTAAATCTGTATGGGTAGATTTTTGAGGAACCTCTTATATGAAAAATAAAACAAAACAGAAACAAGTCAAGTAGAAAAAAGGGAACTCAGAAGAAACAAAGACAATGCAAGGAGCAGGAAAAAAATCTTCTAACTATTAATATCCTCAGAAAGTGATGACATTGCATCCATGAAATAAACACAGGATGCTAAGACAATGGAATAACCAAAGAACTAGAGAGAGTTTACAAATTAAAATATTTTGATTTAAGGAAAAAAATTCAATAAATGGGTTGACAAACAAAGTTGAAGAATCTCACAAAAGTAGAACAAAAGAAGCCGACAAAGAAGAGGATAGATGAGAAAATCAGAACAGTTCAAGAGATTCGACATCTAATACATAAGAATTTCAGAAAGAAGACAAAAGAACTTGTGAAAAATACTGTATAAGTTTTCCAGAGTAATAGAACTACTAGGAAGATATATATAGAATTGGCTCACGTGATTACAGAGACTGAGAAGTCCTAAGATCTGCAGGTAGCAACCTGGCGACCCAGGAGAGCCCAGTTCTAGTCTGGTCCAAAAGCAGGACAGATGATATTGTAAGTTCCAGTCCAAAGTCAGGAAGAAAGAGCAAGTTCTTAGTCTTCTTTTGGTCTAGTTAGGCTTTCAGTGAATGAACTAGGTGAGGGCCACCCACACTGGAGAGGGTAATGTGCTTACTCAGTCTCCAAATTCAAATGTGAATCTCACCCAGAAACACCATCACAGACACACCCTGAATAATGTTAAACCAAATGTCTGGGGGTCAAGTTGTCATTTAAGACTACCAATCATAGATTATGATATAGTAATATTTTCCAGGATGAAGGATGTGACTCCTTGGTGAAGGGTTCTTTTGAGAATCAGAAATGAAAATGAACTACGCTAAGGCACATCACTGTAAAGTTTCCATTAGGGGTGAGAAGAATCTCAACATCCAGGAAAAAAAGAAAGATTACTAGGAAATAGAATGGCACAGGACTCTCAACAACAGCACTAGTAACTAAGAGATAATGGAGCAATGTCCTCACAATTTAAAGAGAAAATCTTTCTATCCTAATTCTTGGCCAGCCAAACTATCATATATAAGGATAGCAAAAAAGTTGTTTTCAGACAGGCCAAAAATCTCAAAAACTGTTTTGACTCTTTTTTCCTGAGATGGAGTTCTTGCTATTTTACCAGGCTGGTCTTGAACTCCTGGGCTCAAGTGGTCCTTTTGCCTCAGTCTCCCAAAGAACTGGGACTACAAGTGCATGCCCCCACACTAGCTCTGCACCGCCCCCTCCCCACCCCAAGAAGCTTCTGGAGCATGTGTGCTACCAAAAGAGAGGAATAAATCAAAAGGAAGAAGATCTGAGTATTAAAGTTGACTATCTAGCATGAGGGTGAAGAGATATAAGATGCCAAAATGTAGCAGTTCCACAGGATCAGCCAGTCCAGATAGAAACAAACAGATGAGAGGGATCCAGGAGAGATGTTGAAAGAGGGAAAGAGGGAAGGAAGGGAGGGAGTAGGGAGAAGGAAAGAAAGAAACAAAGAAAATAAAACAAACTGTTAGAATACCTGGGGTTGCTTGACCATGTTTCCAGCAAAAGAAATGAAGTACAAGAAGAGATACACACACACACACACACACACACACACACACACACACACACACACACACACGTGTGTGTGGGTGCATGCAAAAATAAAAACAAAAACCGCCAAATGAATAAGTAAGCAGGAGAAAACAAATATCTATGGGAGAAAAAAATAGTTGTATAAAAGAAATGTAAATGTAAACAAGGTATTGCTTACTCGTAATATTTATATTATTAATATATTTTAAAGCCCAAATAGTCATTTAATATAAAATTATGATTAAAACATACAGGGAGGGGGAAGGTTGTTTGTGTGTGTGTGTGTGTGTGTGTGTGTGTGTGCGTGCGCGCATATGTAGAGCTGGTTAAAAGGTACTAACTCCTATTCCATAGTAGAAAGTCAGTAGATAATATCCTTCTTAGTTCAGGTTGCTGAACTGAGTGGCTTAAGCAGCAAACATTCATTTCTCAGTTTTGGAGGCTGAAAGTCAGAGGCCAAGATGTCAACGTAGCTGGGTTCTGGTAAGGGCCCTCTTCCAGGTTGCTAACTGCTGACTTCTTTCCATGTCCTCCTATAGTGGAAGGGACAAAGCTTGCCCTCTGGGGGTTCCCCCCTCTGCCGGCCAGTACTGGAGATTGAACTCAGAAGTGCTGTACCCCTAGGCTACATCCCCAGCCCTTTTATTTTTTATTTTGATTTGCTTTCTCACTAAGTTGCTTAGGCTGTTCTGGAATGCAGGCTCCTCCCGCCTCAGACTTGTTAGTAGTTAGGATTGTAGGTGTATGCCACCAAGCCCAACTTAATCTTTCTTGAATAAGTTTAAACCTAAACAAGTAAGATATCCTGATGTTAATTATTTAGTAACAATTTTTCCTTGATTCAAATACTGGAGCAATTCAAATGACCAGGTACATTAGGGCATATACTTTATTATATTATTTAGAAAACATTTCTATCAGAGTAGACCATTTTTTGCCATAAATAAATATATTGTCTTTTTGAAATATTGCTAAGAATTCTTATATAGAACTAGATAATTCTGTAATCTTATTTTACTCATTTACATGAACTTTCACATTCGCTTAATAACCATCAAAGGAAACAGCTCTAGATTAATGCTTTAAAAGCTAATGAATTATTTAGACATATCCTTTAGAGATATTTAGATATATCCTTTCATGTAATTTCCTTTTCTTAATCAGGGTTGAAGTATTTATTAATATCATATATATATATATGCACATATATATATCTTGGCTTGAATTTCTTTAAAATTATCTTTGTATAAGTAATGCTCTTAAAATAAACATGTAATTATGCAGAAGACAATCTGGAAGAATCGATAACCAAAAGTTAACAGTAGCTCTTTGGGAAATGAACAGAATTGGGGAGAGATTTTCTAAAGTGTTTTATAATAGCCTTTGAGTGTACCTTTTATAACCAGAATGTGTGTGTGTATGTGTGTGTGTGTGTGTGTGTGTGTGTGTGTGTGCATGTGTGTGAGTAGCCCCTTCGAGCTCCATTATTACAATTGTTTTTTTACTCCCCTTTTGTCAGTTTTGGGATCAAACCCAGGACCTCACAATGCTAAGCCTGTGCCCTACCTCTGAGTTATATCACCAACTCCTATTATTGCAGTGGTCTTCACCATCATTACAAAAAGTCTTACAAGCACAAACCTAAAGAGATGTAACATGTCATTCCAAGATTGGGTTTAGCTACCTTGACTAAATGACCCTGAGTTGAGGTGACCAAAGGCAGTTGCCCTGCTCTAGACTCTTAGATCTAGAACAGGGAAGCTTGTTAATGGTGTGGCCAGGAGTGCCCATACTCACCCATAACCACTTGTAGGTTCACAGCCAGCCTAGGCAAATGCATAAGCATAGGAAATGAACTTTATGAATAAAAAACTAACAAAAGGAAATAATAATGACATATTATTAACACATAGGATACATTTCACATACTTTTGTAATTTGTGGGGTTATGGAGGTTATACAGGTAACTCATGGTGGAATCAGGAAAAGAACTGTTTGTTGCTTTTTTCTCTATACCTGTCTCAAGTGACATAAGAATTAAAAAAAAAAATCCTTAGAGACAACTCTAGATCTTCCTTGACTCACATCTAGTGCATTAGCAAGTCTTCTCAATTGCAGTTGGTCCTCCATAACTGTGTTTCTGCATCCATGGATTCAACCAACCTTGAATCAAAAATATTCAGGAAAAAATGTGCATCAGTACTGAAAATATGAGTTTTTTTTTTTCTTGTCATCAATACCAAAACAATGCAGTGCAACAACTTTTTACACAGCCTTTACATTGCATTAGGTATTATAAGTAATCTAGAGATGATTTTAAATATGGGGAGGATTGCCTAATTATATGCAAATATTATGCTACTTTATATAAGGGACTTAAACATCCATGGATTTTGGTAACCAATGGCCCTCAGACACTAAAGGACAGCTTTTTCATTCCAAAATATGTATCTACTCCTTTCTATCTTCCCCACCACCACCCTAGGCTGGCTATCTGGAGATATGTCTGACCACATATCTAACAGCTTCAAAACCATTTCTGCTTTTGTTCTTCGTACTCCTCTTATTACAAACCAGAGTAACCTTCTAAAACTGAGACTTGACCATATTTCCCTGCTTCTTATTATTTTTTAAAAAGTCAGGTTTGTTGAGTTTTAATTGGTATACAGTTAATTCACCCTTCGAAGGTATACAATTCTGTGAACTTTAGCAAATACACATTCTTTGTAGGCAAACCTTTCTTTACCCAGAACCTCAGGCCATTGGTCTGTGTTTTATCCTTATAGCACTACCATTTTCATGTCTTAAGTGGAATCATGTATTATATAGGCTGGTTTCTTTCATTCAGCACAATGCATTTGAAATACATTCCTATTGCTGCACCTGCAGTTCATTCCTTCTTATTGCTAAATAGTATTTCAGTAACAAAATTGTTTATCCAAATTATCAATACCAATTGGTAGACATTTGAGTTGTATCCAGTTTTTGGTGACATGATTAGAGTTGCTATAAACACTTGTGTACATGTTTGTTTAGTGTGTGTGTGTATGTATGCATGTGTGTTGTGGGACTTATTTTCATTCTGACTGATGGGCAATCTGATAAATTGTGTGTTAAAATTTATAAGAAGTGAAGGCTGTTTTACAGAGTGATTGTACTATTTTGCATTCTTACCAACAATGTATAGATTCTAGCTGCATCCTCCTAACCACTTGGTGCCTTCTAGTTTTAAATTGGAGCCATTCTTTTTTAATATGCATTTTCCTAATGACTAATGATGTTGAGAACATTTTCAAATGCATTTTTCCTACCTGCATCTTTTCTTTGGTGAAGTGTGCAAATTTGTTGTCCATTTTTAAAAGATTGGGTTGTTTATTTTATTATTGAATGGAATTATTATCTTTTTTTTTTTTTTTTTTGGTGCTGGGGATCGAACCCAGGGCCTTGTGGTTACAAGGCAAGCACTCTACTGACTGAGCTATCTCCCCAGCCCTGGAATTATTATCTTAAATAAAAATTCTGACCAGCCACAACTGCACGTACCTGTAATTCCAGCCACTCGGCAGGTTGAGGCAGGAGGATCAAAAGACCAACTCCAGCAACAACTCCAGCTCAAAACAAACAAAGGAATACCAAAAATACCCAGACCCTAGTAAAAAAAAAGGGGTGGGGATGTAGCTCTGTGGCAGAGCGGTGGTGGAGTGCCCCTGGTTCAATCCCCAGGATCATCTGAATAGGTAATACATTCACCTGGTTAAAAAACTGAAATGATTTAAAAAATCCTTCATCCAGATATATCCATGAAGACCTATTATTAGCCCATCTGTTCTACTGCAATGTGAGACCACTATTATTAATTTCTTGTTTCTTTCCAAAGTTTCTTAGTGTAAATACAAACATATATTCTTATCTCTTCCCCATTCTTATACCAGAGCTATAAGAGCACCAGTAGATTCTGGATCCAACTTCAGATTTATTTATATTTTTTAACAGTTACATATTGTTCTATGGCAGGGAGAAGGCATAGTTTTTTTAATTAGTTCCTATTGATAAACATTTGAATCATTTTCAATCATTTTTGGGGGGGATTAAATCCAATCACTTCTTTATAAGCAACACTACAATCAATAATCTTGAATACAGGTCTTTTTTTTTTGTATGCTATTATTTGTATAGGATATATTTCAGAAATGATTTTTCAGATTACTATTTCTTAACACCTGTGTCCTGTATCCCAGTGACTTTGGAGTCTGAGGCAGGAGGATCACAAGTTTGAGGCCAACCTGTGCAATTTAGCAAGACTCTGTCTCAAAAAAAAAAAAAAAAAAAAAAGGAGGGGGGTATAAAATAAATGAAAAGGACTGGGGATGTAGCTTAGTGGTAGATTTGGTTCCCACTACTGCGTGCGCGTGCACACACACACACACATACACAAAAAGACAAAAAGAGAAAGAAAGAAAGGAAGGAAGGAGAAACAAGAAATAAAACTACTACACACTGGTGTATGGGGGTATAAGGAATGGTGGGCACAGGAAGTCTCCAAATCCATCTTCATAATTCAGGATCTACCTGCCAAGAAAGGTACACAAAAGCAGCCTCTCAGCTCTGCAAAGTTCTCTGCTGACTGTGACTTTCTTAACCCCTCTCCAAAGCCTTCCTGTTTCTGTTTTCCTTCTATTTATTTTATAACAGATGTCTCATGCTTCTATCTATGCCTTTTGCTTCTGATCTTTATCAGAGTAAAAAAGATTTTTCTGATCTGTGTTTCAGTCTCACCAGCAATTTATGAAGTTAACTCCTCATAAGTTTTCTTTTGATCATCGTTCACCCTCAGTTAATTCGCTCAAGTGAAGAGCAAAATCTCAGGAGGAGATTAGCAAGGAGAGGGATAGCATTTAGCTCTATCAAATGAAGTGTTTCTGAATTTGATCATTCACTTCTCACTCAAGGGGAAATTTAGGGTTTCGTGATAACCTCTTTGATATTTAACAATCTCATTATTCTCTTAGTTATGTCTTAGAGGGCTATACTGACTTTACTGCTTATTCTTTTAAACCCTATTCATATGCTAAAACATATGAATTTGAAGGTGAAAAACAACCATCAACCGTGACTGCCTTCTGGTCAGTTCTAAACTTAATTTGCATCTTACCTTTGGTAAAGAGAACTTTCAATGTGGGCTCCTTTCAGAGTACACATAGGTACAGTACCCTGTGAGTTGGTTGTTTTCTAGGAAGAAGTCACCGTGAAAGTCCATCAGAGCTCAGCCCAGGCACCCAGGCACATGCCCCAGGTTCACCTCTCCTGCACAGGTTGTGTTCAGAACTGCTGCAAATAGAGACTATAATATTTTTCTTTTGGCATTGTTTATTTAAAGAGATGTGGGATCCATCACAAAGAAGATTCATAGGCACAAAGAAGATTCATAGGCCCAAGATGTAAACCCGACATGTCTGCTTTGTTTGACTGCTTGAAGATGTGACTCTGGAGTCACCTTTTCTCCCAGGCCTCACCTCTGCCCTGGGAAAATGGCAGGCCGTGAAATTTATGGGAATTCTGACCTGAGGGGCCAGGAAGTGCAATGAATGGGAGAAGGTGGGTAGGATGGAGTCTGGCCCCTGATGGGATGCTTTTCCCAGGAAAGAAAATAACACACCTGCAGCTCCAGTTTCCTCAGCCCTGTTTTAAACACTCAGAGATTTGTTACTCCTCTTGAAATGACCTTAGTTATGGATGTCCCTTCATTTGAGTGACTACTCTTCCCTTGCAAGTCGTAAGGCTCATAACCTGTTATTTTAACTGGAAAAAAAAAAATCTCAAAGCAATTAGAAAATCTCTAGTTTAAAACTGTGGACAGGAACCGCTCATACAGAAGCCAAACAAAGTTTTAGGGAAAAAGAATCACTTTTAAGTTGCAATTTATTGTGAAAATTTTTATTTCAAAAGATCTATTTTTGTCAATTCTATTAAGTGATCAGGGACAAGGCTAGAGGCTGAAAGAAGCCTTCTTGGAAGTCATGAAAGCTCTGGATTAAAAAATGTTTTTAAAATGGTCTCATTGAGAAATATTTCTAATGAGAGTCACCCTTGAACGAATGAATGACTGCTGTATCAAATTATCCAGAGACAAAGAAGAGAAGCCATTCTACCAGAACAAATGCAGCCTGCTTTGTTTGAGAGACAAATCATTCTTGCAGCCAGTTTGGAAATGTCACTTCTAAGTCAATGAGAGTTGTGTTCAAATCAGAGGGGGCTGCAAGACCCTATTATATTCACCAGGATATGACGTTTGGCCTCTGAATAGTTTCTACAGTGCATGAAAATTTCTGTTTTGGTGTGTGGGGGAGAGGTCTCTTAAATGTCTTGAACTGTTTTCAGGTTTTACAAAGTGCTTCAGTTTTCGCATTAAAGGGCAGACATGATCACACTGGAACACCAGTCTTCCAGCTATAGAAGTTCTGACTTTTTTGGACAAGTCTTAATTTAGTGAAAACAGATGACTGGGAAAACAGATTCCTTGGCTTTCATGGGAAACTTGTAGGAAGCCATCCAAGGCTTACAGTAAACCAACCCTGTCATTTGCTGTTTTTGGTGGTACTACCCTCTGAAACGGGGTCCAGAATGGGGTTGATTTAAGCAGCGGTGGTGTCCAGTGGATTCGCAGATCAGAGGGAAATTGAGTAAAACATATGGGGGAATAAATCCATGGCCAAAAATTGACCCAGTTGGCTGGTGACTGTGGGATGCATGGGGCAGGCAATAGAGGCATGGCCTTCTTGTGCATTATGAAAATTTTTAATTCCCCAAAATATCAGTAAGCTCATGACATCAATTTGGTTTGTTACAAATATTTTAAAAAATTGTTTTTATTACTGAAAGAGACTACATGCTAAGCAACATTTCAACACCATCTAACTCTCTGGCAGATAATAGAAAAACACATAAAATGTTTTTATACCATTTTGAAATAGGTATGATTTTTTAAAAGATAAATTTCTCCCTACAGATTGGAGGACGGAAGCCTGGTGTGAGTGCCAAACTGTCCTTGCTCAGAGACAAGACCCCAGCAGCAGAGTTCAGTTTAGGGAGAAAGCATATGTTTGCTTTGATTTGAAAATGTCTATCCAGAAATAAAGAAGGGATGACACCTTGAATTCCACCTTACAGCAGAAACTTGAAGCTTTTGAATGGTCCAGCTGAAAGATCTGCTTCCTTAAAGAAGGCAGGTGTTAAAGGGGCACAAATTACACACGTTGTCTGTTGACACAGATAAAATTCTCCACTTAATTGCATGACTTTTCATTTTGGTATTCAGGTGGAGGCAAAGTCTTAGAAAAGTAGTTGAAGAGTCAGGCTGTGGCCAGGAGCCCAAAAATACACTCCATGTTACTGCTTCTCAAATATGCCTCCAGGTATACAGTAAGTGGTGCACATACCAGTGCCAAGTTTTCATTACAAGTCTGCTAATATCATTAGTAATTATAAAAAGTATTAAATATAATGCAAGAAGCACACATCACATTTTATTATGTGCCAGGTGCCGTGTTACATATGTATGAACATTTACTCTTCAAGCAGGCATCTTGGGGTTGCTCCATATTATTGGCTCCATTTTACAGAGGAATAAACTGAGGCTAAGAAAAGTGATGTGCCCAAATCTAGGTTAAATAGCTAAACAGCTTGTGGAAGCCAGTATTTGAAACCAGGAAGTGTAGCTCCATTGTTCAACCTTTTATAAGAGCTAACACAGAGTATGCTCACTCTTTGCTATATGATTAGGATTCTAATTAAATAGTCGTAGATACTGTTATTACCATCACGTCACAGAGAAGGAAAGAGAGAGGTTAAAAAACTTTCCCAAGGTCACACTGCTATTAAGGGGAAGATGAGATTTAAACCTAGTTTCTCTGATCCTAGACTTCTAACAATGCCCAAGGTTGTCTGTCAGTTAAAATATGAAAATTTGTCACTGGATTTTGTAAAAAATATTGTAATTTGAAATTTTAAAACACGGGGCCTGAATTCTTTTGCTTAAATTATTTACTTGATTAAAGTGGCTGTTTATCACTAACAGAGTTCAAATATGTGCAGCCCCCTGGATGGTTGGGCTTTTTGTTGGACTGTATTGCCCTCTAGTGGTTGGTAGAAAATTCTGATGAAATAGCTATTCGATGACAAAGAAACAAAATGTCTCTTAAAGAGTACTCCTTTTAAACATATAGGTAAGAATGAAACTGTACCTGGTAGTATTTCTGTTTTCAGTATCTTTTGACTGAGAAAGATACATAAAGACTAATAGCTGCTATTGATTTAGTACCTTTTTATGTGAATATATATGTTCACGTTTTAATCTCAACTAGATGCATACATATAAGGCAATATATGGCAATATATATGTGCATGTATATATGTGCACACATACATACATGCATGTTCATGCTCACAAGTACATGTACATGTGTGTCTTATTTGTTTAGATGTAGATAATGTCATTGATGGATCTGGAAACCCCCCAATCAGACTTTCCTTCAAGCTTTGACTAGAATTTCAACAAATACCCACTTGGAAACAAATCCCAGGCAAAGAGAAGTGAATAACTCAAAGTCTTAGATTAACTAACATATTCTCCTGAATTGGGCAGAGAGTTCTCTTCTTTAAGAGGTAGAGAAGAGACCTAGAGAAACGGGGATTGTGTTTACCAGGAGGAAGTCCTGATAGAGGGTTCGTGGCAGTCACCTAAGTCTCTCTAATTCCCACCGTCTCCCTGGCTGACCTCAAGAGGTGGCTGCTGGTGACAGCAGGCAGTGGGACTAGTCTCCCTGTGCAAGCAATAATGGGTGCATTGTCTGATGGGAATTTTTAAAACAAGGATAAAACCAGCTAGAAGGTGGTCTGCTTTTCATTAATCATCACCAGCCAGCAATTCAAAATAATGACAGTGATAAAATCATTCTCCCAGGAAAAAAAATTTTAGTTTAAGTTCTAAACAATGACTACGTTTTCTTTCCTGTTTTAATAATATATATGGTTCCAATTAGCGTATTTTCAGTGTCCTCTGTCGTGGCTGTTAGGATTCATGCAGACTCACTGACAAGCCTTTGTTTCAGGAGTAAGTTCATGATCTACCTGAATGATTAGACCTTGGTTTGAGCAGTCGTACCATGTATTCCTGAGTCTACACAGTGGATTCAATGTGATCAATGAGAATAGAGTAATTGAAAAGACAAAGAAACAGAGCCTGAGCAATTCTCATTCTGTGACCACACAACATTATTTGTAAACAGCCAGAATAACACCTAGAAGAGTGTCCTCTGAAATCAGGATTTCAAATGGTTTACTGAAGCGTGGCATGTAGAAATTGTGGAGAACACCATAAACTGCAAAAACAAAGCAAGAGGAAATGGACATTTCAGAGAAAAATGTCAGGAGAAGCAACAAAAGATGCTGGTGTTTCATTGCAAGAAGAAATCAATATAAGAATGTTTGAATGCCTGGATTCTTTTCTCCAACTGGACACACTCATTCTAAAGGAAAGGACCAAATACAATCAATGTTTACTATCACTCAGTCATTTTCTTTGACTTTTGCAAAAGAAAAATTTGGGAAGTTTTCACTAATTGTGAAAGAAATTTATGATGAATTTCCTGGAGAAGATACTCAAGGGGACTTTTTTGACTGTGGAGACATTAAAAAATCACTGCCATTTATCCTGAAGTAGCAACATGGACAATATTACAATCTCTGATTTATGATGAAATGGGATTTTTATGAATCTTCCAATCTCACACTTATACAAATAGTTAAGAAAAATTAAGCATAGGTATTGTCCCATGGAAAAGTAACATTTCAAAATTAAAATAATTAAAAGCATATTTTGTTTAATATGAGTGAAGATAGCATCCGTTAAACATGTGAAGGTTTATTTTGATGGTTCGTCATATATTTGCAGAAGGCTGGAAGCTAGAAACTGAAATGTCATTTAGTACTGTAATAGACCAAATATATGTGTAAGTTTTTGTTTTCTTAAAAACAATTAGTGGGGGGCTGGGGAGATAGCTCAGTTGGTAGAGTGCTTGCCTTGCAAGCACAAGGCCCTGGGTTCAATCCCCAGCACTGAAAAAAAAAAAAAAAAAAAAAAAAAAATTAGTGCATTTAAAAACATCAATCCATCGCCTGTTTCCTTTTTTGGTCCTGTAATATTTATGCTTTTATTTTCAAAATTTATGATGTTGTTGACTGCTGATGTCTACTAGACGCCAGTTAGCTTGATAAATCTTAGAGGCAGGGAAGTTGCAGGTGGGGGTAGTTTTGAAGTTCCAGGGGTCTGGCTTAAGGCAGATCTTTCAATGTTAGGCTTGATTGGGATTGGACAAAGTTCATGATATTTACTGTACTGCTGAGTACAGTGAAGTTAGTGAATCTTCAAAAAGTAAATGAGCAGTTGGGGGTTGTAGCTCTGTGGTATAGAGTACTTGGCCAGTGTGCACGAAGCCCTGAGTTCAATCCCCAGCACTGCAAAACAGAACACAAAACAAAATGTAAAGAATTATTTTATAATTGCAGTCGAGTTCTCTATTGCTTTGAGGAGATACTATCTACCCTGTGTTATGGACTGAATGAGTGTATCTCCACAAATGCATGTGTTGAAGTTCTGATCCCCAACATGATGGTATTTGGAGGTGGGCCTTTGGAGATAATTAGGTTAGATGAGGTCATGTGGGTAGAGCCCCACATTGGGATTGGTGTCCTTATGAGAAAAGGACCAGACACTGGAGCTTCTCTTCCTCTCTATGCATGTACCCAGGAAAGGTCATGTGAGGTCACAGAGGCAGCTGTCTGCAAGCTAGGAGGAAGAGCCTCAAAGACCGAATCGGGTAGCACCTTGATCTTAGACTTGCCAAGCTCCAGGACTGCAAGAAAATGAGTCTGTTGCTTAAACCACTCAATCTATGGTATTTTGCTACAGCAGCTCCAACTGACTATGACACCCGGCTGAAGACAAAATCTATTATTTGGATAACTCTACTTTTCAGGAAATTCAACTTTGTCTTCCTACTGAAGTATCTTCTGAAAGAGTAAAGACATGTTAATGCAGACCAGAAGCTGTGTGACTGTGGACAGCTTCACTTCTCAACATACACCAAGTTCAATTAAAAAGTGATCACTGTTTGCATTGCTTTTCAGTTTATCATTATTATTCATATCATTATGATTATTTCAGGAAGTAATTTTGTTGTACAGAGTTATTCTGGTTGCCATTTATGCTAGGGAGACCTGGGAGAAGAGGCATGTACACAGAACCCATGGCAGTATGGTGGGAAAAAGCAGGGCCAAGTGGGCCATGTGGCTCTGGCCTCATACCCACAAGGTGGAATGAGACTCTTTGGAAGACCCAAAAGGAGTTATTCATCATGAAATGTTTTGATGTTCTAAAAATATTACTTTTTTCATACATATTCATACTAGTATTATTCACAATAACCAGAAGGTAGAAAGAGCCCAATTGTCCAGCGACATTGTATATAAATACAATGGAATATTATTTAGCCTTAAAAAGGAAAGAAATTCTGCCAAATGCGTCAGCAGGGATGAACCTAGAGGACATTACGCTAAGTAAAATAAACCAGATACAAAAAAAGACAAATTCTATATGATTTCACTTACATGAGGTATCTACAGTAGTCAAATTCACAGAGATAGGAAGTAGAATGGTGGATTCGTGAGGCTGGGAGGAGGGGAGACTGAGGAGTTATTTAAATAGTGCGCAGTTTCAGATTTGTAAGATGGAAAGAGTTCAGGAAATTGGTTGTGCAACAATGTAAATGTATTTAACACTACTGAATTACATACCTAAAAATGGTTAAAATTGTGAATTTTATGTTATATATATATTTTTGCCACAACTAAAAAAAATGATTACCTGGAAACATTGATAATTCACCACTATTTGTATAACCCTATTTGGCATAGCTTCCTTTTCTTCAGTACTGTGATTGAACCCAGGGATGGAACCCAGGGGTGCTGTACCACTGAGCTACACCCCTAGCCCCTGCTTTTTTTTGAGTCAGGGTTCCCATTAAGTTGCTTGGATTTGAATTTGTGATCTTCCTGCCTCAGCCTCCTGGGTAGCTGGGATTAGCAAGGCAGCTAACCCACAAAGTTCTTTCATACCAGTAAGAAAAGATTCCTTTTCCTCAGGTGCTTTGCTGCTGCCTGCCAGACAGTTTTCCTCATGGGTGTTGGAGTCTACTATGACCTTGGTATAGAGGGCACTCCCCAGAGTTGGGCAATATGTGACCTACATAGTCATTCCAAGAATTCCCAACAGAGACTCCCACAAATACAAGTGCCCAGGCCTCACTGCATTTGGGATGCTGTGCCAACAGTCCAGGGTGTGAGTGGTAGCCTGAGAGATGGGGAAAAGTAAGCGATTTTGGATATGGTGGGTTTGGATTTATAGGTGGTGGTGGTTGAGAATGCCGTCACATCAAAGCTAATCAACCACATGCAAAATTGCCAAAATCCCCAGCTGGCAACTCAAGAGGGAGCTTTGAGTCAGAATTGGTGGGAGGAGATGTGTCAGGAAGGGAAGAGGTTGCTGTGGGACTTACTCCCAGATAAACAGCTTTCTATCACATGGAGGCCTGAAGAGGCCCTGTGCTCAGAATTAAATTATCTCTTGTTTGGGAGTACCTGGCATTCCAATTACTTCTTTACAACTTATAGATTATTGGAGCTACAAAGAACCTTTGGTATCACCTGTTTCTGGGTTCTCATTTCTGGGATGAGACAGTATAGTCTGGAGATGTTCCAGGATGCACAGAGTCTCATGCTAGTTTTGGCTTTGTCCTCCTCCTGAACATCTGGAGGCGGAGAGGGTCCCTCAAGGGTGGAAAAGGCATTTAAAATGACAGCTAGAAGATTCCAGAGACAGGGGCATTCCAAGTCACAGTCTACATAAGTTGTTTCCCATATACCCTACGTCCCAGGAAGGGTGACAGAGGGAGGCACAGGAATGTTGATAATACTGAGAAGCATATTAAGGCTTAAGAAGAAACTCTGAGTATGGTGCATTTGATTTTCCACTCATTTATTCACTAAATATATTGAGGATCAACCATGACAGGGACTTTGTGTTCGAGGGTCTTATAGTCTAGTGGGGCAGGGAGATAGTAAACAGATGAATTACAGAACACCTGCAAGCTGCTGTAGTAGATCCATGGCCCTCATGCTGAGGAGACCCTGAGGAGGGAAGCTGGAGGACAAATGGCAGTGGGAGGGTGGAGGTGGGGACCCCAGGGAGATGGCTGTCGCAATACCCGAGCTGTGCTACCTCGGGGAATGCACTTGCTAGGACAAGCCAGGCCGCGGGTGGAGAGCTGCTGGCCTACCATCTGTTCCTTCACCCACAGGCAGCGCCTCCTCCCACTCCTGCCTCTGACATGCGCAGCAGTGGGGAAGGCGCAAACCAGGTGAGTGCCGATCCCAGCGCCCACCCTGGGATGGCTGGTGGCTATGTGGCCTCCTTGTGCCCTGTGCCACTCTGGCAGGAGGTGGGGCAAACAAGGAACGTCTCTCCATCCCTTCCGGCAGAAAGGAACTGCCCCTCCGTCTGAGGAAAGCAGGAGAAGCTGAGCATTCAGATATAAAGACAAGATGACTACCAGTGGAAGAGAAAAGGGTTCTAATTTGGAGGGGACTGGAACCATATTCGAGTGAGCTGCTGTTGCCAACATCGGAGGAACAGGCGGAGGGCCTGTGGCTGGGAGTCAGCTCTGCTCTGAGGCTGAGATGACTTAGTGGACCCGTTGCCTCTAGGCTAATGTAGCCTTAGCCTCAACCAGCTAAGGACGTTTTCAAACTGCATTTCCTGGTTTTACAGCCCCCAGTTCAGCATAATGCTGGGTCCAGCAAGTGATTCTTTCTTTATTCTAATTAATTATACATGACTGTAGAATGCATTTTGACACATCATGCATGAATGGAGTGTAACTTCTCATTCTTCTGGTTGTACATGATGTAGAGTTACACAGGTCATGTAACCATATATGCACACAAGGTAATAACGTCTGATTCATTTTACTATCATTCCTACCCCCATTTCCCCTCCCCTCCCTTCATTCCCCTCTGTTTAGTACAAAATACCACTATTTCCCCCCACCCCATTGTGAATTAGCATCCACATATCAGAGAAAACATTTGGCCTTTGGATTCTCTGGGAATCCACTTAGCATGATATTCTCTAGTTCCATCCATTTACTGGCAAATGCCATAATTTCATTCTTTTTTATGGCTGAGTAATATTTCAATGTATATACATACCACAGTTTCTTTATCCATTCATCTGTTGAAGGGCACCTACGTTAGTTCCACAGTTTAGCTATTGTGAATTGAACTGCTGTAAACACTGATGTGACTGTGTCATTGTAGTATGCTGATTTTAAGTCCTTTGGGTATAAACCTAGGACTGGGATGACTGGTTCAAATGATGCTTCCATTCCAAGTTTTCTGAGGAATCTCCATACTGCTTTCCATAGTGGTTGCACCAATTCAGCAAGTGATTCTTGAATGGAATGGAACTTAAGTAACTAACTGGAGAACACCACTTTGAACTGTATATACCTTTTATAGATAGCTCCATAACTGTGTAATGCTTTTTTTTTTTTTTTAAATGGCACATTATTATCTGAGGTCTTTTCTGTTGCTATTAAAAACAACAACAACAACAACAAAAAACACCTGAAACTCAGTAATTTATAAAGAAAAGAGGCTTAGGGTGGATCATGGTTTTGGGAAGTTCAAGATATGGTGACCACATCTGATGAGGGCCAATGTGATTGGTACTTTACCTTATAGTAGAAAATAAATGGAGGGACCAGCAGATTCATGCAAAGCGGAGAAAGTGTGTAGCAGAGTGCCGGGAGGTGTCAGGCTTACTTGGTCACAACCCGCTCTCCTGGTCACTGATCCAGCTCCAGAGCAAGAACTCCTGTGAGATGGCATTGGCTGTGTGAGGTGGTGCCCCATGGACTCATCACCTCTTACATACTCCCCCTCCCAATGGCACTACACTGAGAGTCAAATTTTAACATGAGGTTGGTGGGGACAAACAGTATTCGAACCGCAATATCTGGACAGGTTAATATTGGGAGAGGGAGGAGAGAGGTGAGGGTAAGAATCAAGAGGAGAGGCAGGAAGAAGGAGAGCTGCTGAGCAGGGCTTTGGGGTCCCTTTGTGCAAACACAGTCACGGTTTTAATCTTCAGTTACCCGACAGAAAATTGAGTGTCCTGGGGAATGATGGCAGTGGTGGTGGGGACACTTGAGGGGCTTACACACCTGAACGGAAGTTTCCCAAGATTTTAAATAACTACCATGGCCACACTGGTGGTCCTGGTTACTGGAGGTAGAGGGGAGGGGGTTAGAAAAGACCTGGGCAAGGGCCACAAGAGCCTTGCGAAGACATGTTGATGGCTCAACAGATTTCTGCAGCATCTGACCTGGAAAAAAGAAATCATTATTATTATTTCCAAGTTCTTTAACACAAGTCATTTAGTCCCCATCACAATTTTCATGATGGAGAATCATCCCTATTTTACAAATGAGGAAATAGAGGAGTATACTGGGTCATAATAGAATGAAAATTAGGAGAGAAATATTTAAAAAGTATCTACAGTCTCATAGGAATTTTAAAAACGTCTGCCACCCTATTATAACCTGCTTTTGCTGCCCAAGCTCTCCATCAGCTGTGACTCAGGCCAAAGCCTTGTTTTGTGATCAATGAATTGGAAAATGGAAGATTAAAGTAGAATATGTGAGAAATTGTCTTAAAGTTTTTTGAATACATCAGTAGGAACTGAGAAATAGCATTTTGGGTCCTTGCATTAAACCATGCTGGGAACTGGGGTTGTGACTCGGTGGTAGAGTACTCACCTAGCATGTGTGAGGTCTGGGTTTGATCCTCAGCACCGCATAAAAATAAATAAATAAAATAAAAGTATTGTGTCCATCTACAATTAAAAATATTCAAAACAAAACAAACGAAAAGCAATGCTGGGATTAAGCAAAAGTAAGTTCACTGCTTGCTTCAGGAAATTCCGTTTTCTTATTTTAATTTTTTTGTAGTCATATTTGAATAGAACACCTTTATTTTATTTGTTTATTTTTATGTGGTACTAAGGATTAGAACCCAGTGCCTCAGATGTACTAAGGTAAGCACTCTGCCGCTTAGCTACAGCCCCAGTCCAGGAAATTCTTTCTCCTGGAAGATAATAGTAGGAACCAGGTAAAAATGGCTTGTCAATCAACAAGAGTGCTTGCTCATTGAGACCCTGTCCCTTGCAAGACCTGCCTAGAAATCTCTCAGCTTGGACCCTAAAACCTGGAGGCAGTGACTCTACGTTCCCATCATCTACATGGTGAAGACTGTCAGGGTGAGGTTCTCCCTTAGCCATGCTTGATCAATAGACTTTTCTGCTGTTCTTTGGAACGTTAACAGTTGACATGAAGCTTCTATTAACTGTATAGTTCTGGTAACTCTGTGGCCTTAACAGTAAGATGACCAAGTCTCAGAGCATTATTATGGGTATAAACCACATGCATTTGGTCCTTCCAGTTGCAGTGATAGGTGCCTCAAAGGCAGGGCCAGAGATTTATAAACTAGGGCTGGGGACAGGCGCGCTGCTTCTCTATGGTAGAACTACAGCTCCCTGAAATGGCTCTTCAAGTGCCTAGTCACCCACACAGCCCTTGAGTTCCTGCCTTCCCACCAAGTTGCCACCAAGGTGCTGTCACAAGCCCCTGTCAGCCTGGCCATGCAGATGGGACCAGAGATGGGGTTCTGATGAAGGCAACTGTCTGTTCTAAATAAGGACAGTAGACACTCTGATGTGGCTGGATGTGAAAGATCAGACCGAAAGGAGTGACTAAAAGAAGCAGACTACTGGAGAATGCTCACTAGCTCCATTTTCTTCCCTCTAGGAGTGAGGAAGAGGCAGGAAAAAACGAAATAGCAACCAAGAGAACTAAAGATACAGGCAGTAGTAGAGATCACTGGAGGGTTGAGGGAAAATCTGAGTCATAGGATATGCAGAGTCACTAGACCAGGAAACAACCAATGCTCAGTTCTGATGGGACCACAAGATATTGGAATCAGGGAGCTCCTGGGGTGTCCTGACCAGCTACAAAATCTGCCCCAGTTCTCCTCGAGGCCTAAGGTGTTGCTGATAATTAAATAAAAATAAGTTGTACAAATAATTTTATGTTGCTGGGCAGTTTAACACAATAATATGCAGTGTGTGTATGTGGTGTATATGGTGCTTGGGATCAAATCCCAGCATGCTAGACAAGTGCTGTACCACTGAGCTATACATAGCCTAGCCCTGCATGAATCGTAAATGTTCAGTTCTATGAAATTTGAAAATTGTTTCCACCCATGTAATCACTAAAAAAAGCATGACAGGTCTTTTTCAGGACCCCAGAAAGTTCTCTTGTGCCCTTTCTAAATTAATGTGCCTATTCTTTATGCTTCACATACAATGTTGTTTTGTGTGTCTAGCCTCCTTGGTTCAACATAGTAGTTTGGAGAGTTATCTGTGTTGTGGCAATTCTCAAGAGCTGGTTACTTTTTATGACTAAGTATTATTCCATTGTAGGGATGTGCTACAATTTGTTTATATTTTCTCTTGTTGATGAACATTTGAATTGTTTCTAATTAGGGGACCCATGAACATTCATGAGCAAATCTTTTTGGGAAAATATGTGTTAATTTTCTTGGACAAATACTGAGGAGTATAATTTCTGGGTCACAAGGTTAATGTGTGTTTAAATTTGTGAAAAACTGCCAGATTGTTTTCCAAAGTGAATATACCATTTTATACTCCTACCAGCATGTACAAGATTTTCTAGTTGTTCCTAACATTACCAATATTTAGTGCATCAATCATGTCCCCACAACCTCTGTACTGGAGATTGAATCCAGTGGCACTGTAACCACTTAGCTACAAATAAAGCCCTTTTTATTTTAGTTTTTTAAGAAAGAGTCTTGGTAAGTTGCCAGGCTGTCTTTAAACCGACAATCACCCTGCCTCAGCATTCTAGGTTGCTGGGATTATATGCTTGTACCCAGAGCCCAACACATCAATCTGATTTTAGTCATTCTCTCGGGTGTGATATGGTATCTTATTGTTGCTTTAATATTTGTTTTCTTGATGATTAGTGATGTAGACCACCTTTTCATGTGTCATTATCTATTTGAAAAGTATCTGTCCAAGTTTTTTACCTATTTGAAAAAAATTAGGTGGCTTATGTTTTTATTGTTGATTTGTGACAATTCTTTACATATTCTGGACATGGATCCATTTTTACATAAATTTGCTGTAAATAGTTTTTTCAGTCTCTGGTGTGCCTATTCATTTTAACTCTTCCTTCCTTCCTAGTACTGGGGATGGAACCCAGGGGCACTTTACCACCGAGTTACATCTCCAGCCCTTTTTATTTTTGATTATGAGGCAGGGTCTTGATAGATTGCCCAGGTTGGCCTCAAACTTGCAATTCTCCTGCCTCAGCTGGGATTATAGGATGGCATCATTGTACCCAGCTGTTTATTCGTTTTCTTAATGATGCTTAAAGATTTTTTAAAAAATAATTTTTGCTTTCGTTTTGGAGATTGAACTCAGGACCTTGCTCATGCTAAGCACACATTCCACCACTGAGCTACACTCTCAGCTCCTTAATACTGTTTTCTTTTTCTTTCTTCTGTTTTTATGGTGCTGAGAATTGAACCCAGGGGCCTCATGCCTGTGAGGCATGCACTTTACCAACTATATCCCCAGCCCAATAGAGTTTTCTCAATGAAAGAACTAACATGGACTTGAGCACCAACCACAGTAGTGAGTGGATTACCAGCATTATTTCATTTAATCTCAAATAATTTTGTAAATTAGATATATTAATCTTTTCATCTTATAGATGACAAAACAAAGGCCGAGGGAGGTTAATCATTTCACACTGCTGTGGAGAAGGAGAGTCAGAACTGAATTGTTTGGCCACCTTCAGAGCCCGTTGCTTCAGCTGCAGATCAGCCTTTGGGTTTTTGTTCCTTGTTTATCATAAACCCTACTCTTGAAAGCAGGACCCTCAGCCTTATTTCCAACAACCTGAGAGAGCCTCATTCAGGCAGTGGGAGGCTCCATCCCTGCACAGCAGGTACCTGCTTCCATGGACCTGAAATCTGCACTTCCATAATTTTGATGGTAGACAGGCACTGGGGTGAGTTCTTACCATGCTCCTGGGGTGCTTGACTGCATCATCAATTGTCCAAAAGGCAAGAAGTTCAATATATATACACTGACCAGCTATGGAATTATTGGTGCCATAACCTGAAGTGAAGTTATAGAGCTCAGAGAGGTTTCTTTTTGGGAAGATATATGGATTTGAGGGTTGCCTTGTCTTTCATTATTATTATTATTGTTGTTGTTGTTATTATTATTATTATTATTATTGCTTGTTTGCTTACAATGCTAGGGATGGAACCTAGGGCCTTGAGCATGCTGGGTAAGCGCTGTACCACTGAACTACATTCCTGGCCCTGCACACCCCTTTAAATTCTCCACAGTTATTTTCTTATAAACATCTCCTCCTCTTAGAGAGGACCCTCTGAAAAGTGGTAGCCAGTTTCCCCTACTTTGTGTGCTATCATATGGGCAGCGCATCACCACTGCTAAATATTTATACTCTTTGTTCTCATGAAAGCCCCCTGTGCTCAATAAATGCCAACATTTGAACTTGCATTATATAGTTGTTTGCTGCAACTCAGTGATTGATAAAGCCTTGTAGTAGTAATAGTTGAATGTGCATAGGGCAATGAAAATACAGTGCATCCTGAAGTGCACAGTGGTACAAAGTCAACAGGAGCTGCAAATCAAAGGGCTAGTGAAAACCTGAGTATTTAGGGCAGAACTTACTCCTCCACAACAGAGGGAGCTGATAGAGCTTCCTAAAACTGAAGTTTAAGAGAGAAAGTCCTGCCCAGCAGAAGGTCTGCAAAAGAAGGGGCCTTGGGGTCTTGAGTTCTTTACTGTGTACTTGACAAAGGGCAAAGGGAGGTCTCTGGAAATGTTTACAGGAGAGCTCCAGAGTTTAACCTGACACCACCAGTCTTGGGAGCTCTGCGCTCTGTGTTCCTAATGAGCAATATAGAGACTAAGAGAGTGTGTTTGTCTCACTTGAAATGATTCAGTGTTTATCTTGGCTTGATTGGTCCCAGAGTACTCATTTTACAAAGACGTGCAATGTCTTGCACTGCTATTTTCTCAAATTCTTGTTCCTTTCCACTCACCCTTAAATGCTGACAGTGGGAACCATAAAAGTCTACTCTTTTTAGCCATCTGGCCTTTCCTGGCATTAAAATTCAAGAAAACAGATAGATAAAAAAACACCTCCAAACTTTTCCTGGTGTAAGGCAAATAGCAGATCATTTTTATCAGTAACTGATCAGGTTCTAGTTCAGGAGAGAAGGCAAGTATGGCACAGCAAAAAGAATATGCATTAAAATTTTTTTTAAAAAAAATTGTAGATGGACACAATAACCTTTATTTTATTTATTTATTTTTATGTGGTGCTGAGGATTGAACCCAGTGCCTCTTGAAGGCAAATTTACCAGTCATGCAACGTTGGGTAAATTACTCACCCTTTCTGAGCCTTGGTATCCTGGGATGATAATAATACCTACCTAATATAGTCGCTGTGAACATTGAGACAACACATGAATAAAAACACCACCTAGCATATAATAGCACTTGTTAAATGTTAGTTCCTCTTCCTTTTCTCTCTTGGCTTCACTTACTTCATCTGAAAATAGGACTTGTCTCATAAGGATCAAAGAAAAAAATACATGTGTGGACGCTCTGTAAGCTGTGAAGTGCTGTTATTGTGAAACAGGTCATTATATTTTCATCACCTCCGAGTCAGTTGCTCCTCTGTGCTCCATTCCTTAAAGTCAAAACGGCGCAGAAGACAAGTTACCTGTGGCCCCCAGACCTCTATTTTGAAGGGACTGGAATACAAAGAAACAGGGTTCAGAGCTTTAAGAATTAGCAGGAAAGAACAGGGTCTTTATGGGAGGGAAAAAAGAAATCTCCCAACACAAAACCTTTCCTGAACACTCTTCCAGACAAAAGGAGATCTCAAGTACTATCTTCAACATTAGGCTTGAAAAATGAGTCCAGTACAACTGAAGATACTGTGGAAACTCAGGGACCCAGAGGTTCTCAGCCATTGAAGGATCAGCGCTGTTATTTACTTTGAAATTATAGTCTTAATTCTTAACCACAAGAGGAGGATGAAATGGAAGTTTCAGCTGGGGACCAAGCTATGATAGAGGTGACATTCCTAAGTGAGGTTCTAGACCACCATGTGCAGAATGAAGAAGCATTTCCTGGTGTTTGACCTCCACACCACAGAGGTGGGTGAGCCCTGTGTGTGCATGTGAGGTGTGCATGCACGTACATGTACATCAAGGATTAACAGGGAGCCAGGATTGAGAGGGCATGACTTGAGGATGGAATGCATTCTGTACCTCCTGAGAATTGCCAGCCTCTGCAAAGATCCCAAAGGCCCTGCTAAAGAAAAAGTCAGTTGTGATCAAGTATTTCAGGCCATTTTCTGCTGCTATAACAAAATATCTGAGACAGAGTAATTTATCAAGAATAGAGGTTATTTTAGTTCATAGTTCTGGTGGTCACATCTGGTGAAGTTCTCATACTAGGTCACAACACTGCAGAAAAGTGAGACAAATGCTTGCATGCAGAAAGGAGTGGTTTTGTTCTATTATAACTCCATCTTTCAGAACAATCCTAGTTCTGAGAGAAATGCATGAATCCCTCTTAGATATCTAACCATGTTTTAAGGAAGGCCTGACCTCCTTATGCAGCTGCAATGGCAAGAAAATGCCAACCTGAGTAACTGAGGCAACACGACACATTCCCTAGCATCAAGCCATCAGCAAGAAACCTGTATACTGCTCTGACTCTCTTGTCCCCTTGCTGCTCATGCCAGTTAGAAAGCTGGGGACAGAGGAGCTGGGTCACTGAGAAGTCCATCGGCGGCTCCCTTCCCTGGTACAGGTTCCCCTCGCAGCTGCCCTAAACCCCAAGTTATGGGTTTTGCATGGGTCCAGGCATTCGAATGATGGAACGGAGTCTAATGACTGAAAGGTGTGTGATCACAGGAATCATAAAACAATTATTCTCTGAGAGCCCGAAAGTGCACAGATAAGCCATGGGCCTGCCTGCATTTTCTGGCAATGCCATCTCCTCAGGGATCATTGGAAATGTGTGGGAGTGTGTTTTGATTGTCACAAAGACTGGTGGGAAGAGTATTCCTGGTACTTAGAGGGCGAGGGCCTGGGATGCTAGCCATCCTAGTGTCCTCAGAATTGTTCAGCTCAAAATGCTAACAGTGCCCCCACTGAGACACGCTCACGGAGTCAGGGGAAGGGTCATCCCTGCCATGAATATGCTTTAAAAAGACAATGGGAGACAGAAATAAAATCGTACTTTGATTATGTCATCATCATGCTTATTCACCATATCCCTAACATTTGGGTTGAAATTACTTTGCAGACTTGAGAGCTCTTCTCTACCTCTGCTCAGTCGTGCCCTGGCGGCTCACATGGATTGGTGCCAGAGCAGGCTGTGAATTGGGGAAGGGTCTACAGAATTACACTGAATATGGAGTGTTACAGAAGCCTGGAGCCCCAAGACCATGGCCCAGGTTAAACTTGCTGTGGAGACTGAAGACCAGGATGAGCCTAGGTTTGGGGAAATGCGACTGGTCCTGTGTGGTGGACTGAACCGGGTCTGTGTCCTAATCCCTGGAACCTGGGAATATGCTAGCTCCCATGACAAAGGGGACTTGGTTTAGGGCTGGGGTTGTAGCTCAGTTGGCAGAGTTCTTGCCTCCCAGGCACGAGGCCCTGTGTTCAATCCCCAGCACCACATTAAAAAAAAAAAAAAAAAGAAAAAGAAAAAGAAAAAAGAAAAGGGGGACTTTGTTAATTTAAGATCTTGAGTTGTCCAGGTGGGCCCAACATACTCACAAAGTTCTTGTAAGGGGGAGGCAGAGGGTCAGAGTCAGAGTCAGAAGAGGTTATGACAGAAACAGAAGTTGGAGTGGTCTTTTAAAGATGCAGGGATGCAGTGGCTTCTAAAAGCTGGAAAAGGCAAGAAAGTGTATTCTTTTCTAAAACCTCCAGATAGGAACATGGACCTGATGGCACCTTGATTTTTAACTGGTAACACCCATTTTCTGGTAAGACCCATTTTGGATGTCTGATCTCCAGAACTGTGAGTCAATCTATGTTCTTTGTTTTTTGTTTTTTCCAGTGCTGGGATTAAACCCAGGGCCTTGTATATGCTGGGCAAGTGCTCATCCATTGACCTTCATCCCCAGCTGTGTGTGTGTGTGTGTGTGTGTGTGTGTGTGTGTGTTTAAGCCACTAAGTTTGTGGTGATCTTTTGTAGAAGTAATAGGAAAATAATGAAAATAATATACCTGGTTTAAAGTATGATAGAAACCATCCGACTCAGGAGACCCTTGCAGCTATTAGAACTTTACCTGAAGAGTCTCCCTGCCATTTTCAAAGATTCCAAGGAGACAGGAAAGCAGTTCTGGCAAGATCTTCCACCAGATCCTGTTGTCAGTTTGCAATGTCAGCATGTTGATGCATGATCTAGCTATACATGCTTGCAGGACAAGAATCCAAATGAAATAAGAAGGATTTCTGTAGTATCCACAGTTTCCTTACTAAATTTCCCCCTCTACATGTTTAATTGTGCACTTACTCTGTTATAGAGAGGATATGCTGCTTGTTTTCAAGGGCTTCACTTACCCTGTAAGTGGATCCAATGCAGTCTCAGATCTTGCAAAGTCTCAATTAGGAAAGCAAAATAAAAATTAGAGAAAATGAAGCCAGGTGAAGTGGCTCACGATGTGATTCCAGTGGTTCGGTAGGTTGAGGCAGGAGAATCATGAGTTCAAAGCTAGCTTTAGCAACTTAGCAAGTCCCTAAGCAACCCTGTGAGACCCTGTCATAGATAAAATATAAAAAAAAGGACTGCAGATGTGGCAGTAAGGTAATTTGGGTAAGGTACCAAATTCCTGGGTTCAATTCCTGGTCCCCCCCCCCCCAAAAAAAAAAAAAAAAAAAAAGAGGTGGGGAAAACAAACAACTCTCCTTTACTTGGTGCCTTGAGTGCTGACATGACAGTAACTGTCACCATTTCCAACACTTCATGCTCATGCCCGCAGAGACATATTCTGCCATAACCGATGTGACTTCTGCCTCTTTCTTCAAACCACAGATAAATATTTAGCTACAAACTTCAAATAGAATAAAGCCAGACTTTTAGTTTATTTGAAAGGAAAGCTTAGTACCAGATATTTAAATCATTGAGGAGAAAAGACAGCTGAACTCATTGTAAAATTAAAGATTAGCAAGGAGTCAACATGGATTCACGTATAGCCTGTTTTTTACTCTCCTCGGTAGGAAAAATGTTAATTCACTCAGAATTAGATATCTTGGAGCACTGAGTCTAGATTCCCTGGAAGGTCTGTTTTGTCTCAGGAATACTTAGTTTGGCACAGGGAAAATGAAAACAAGTTAAAAAAAACTCATTTCTGGGTAATTTTTTTCTCTGGAGATTTTAAAAAGAGACATTTATGTCAAATAAAAAGCTTTCTCTGCATCCTCACTTGGATTGTCAAGTAAAAACAAAATAGGCTCCCCTGGCAACTGTGTCTCCCTTCAACAGCCTACAAAGAAAATCTTCAAAGGATAACCTATTTCCTTTTGTCAGATGAATAATTGGGAAGAAGAAATTTAATTTTTATGTGTGTTTAACAGGAAACAGTGCAGTGCTTAGTGAACATTTGTACATGTGGATCCTAGTTTTGCTACAGTTTGACAAATGTGAGAAAAAATAGCTAGTGTGTCTTGTTTAGTGCGCTTTACAAAATTTTGTTATGAAGCGTAAACTCACAGCTCAAGGTAATGTGCCTATGGGGCTACAGCAGACGAAGCCCAGGGAGGAATGTGTGACCAGCAGGTTCCATTCAGTACACAGAACACGTCCAGCCTCTGCTCAGCACCCCAAGTTTCTCTGGCTTTCACTCAAGACCTTGGGACCTGTTTTACGGTCCCCCTTTCTCCCTGTATCCCACTGCATCCTTGGTGGTCTGTTCAGCAATCTTGGGCTCTTTTCTGGTTCTGCATAACACACACCTTCCTGGCCACTACACAGACCCTGTCCTCCAGGAGGCTCTGACCACAAACTTCCTGTCATCTCAGTCTCCATGACTGTTCTCTACTCTCATGGAGATCTCAAACCCTTGACCCTTGCTTTTCTTCCCATGTGGCCACACTCTTTGTTAGAACACCCCTGAAAATCAGGGACAAGTTGGATGCCCCAGATGCTGAGGAAATTATGGAGCCTTATCGCTAGGGGAATTAAAAAAGGGTAAGGAAATCCAATTTCTGATTTGTTTCTTATGGTAACTGTTTCAGTGTTTGTAAGGGGAGTTCAGGAAGGTAGTGGGGGCAATATAATACCAATTTCTTTTTCATTCTTGGGGGCCCCGTATGGCCAAACTCCCAGTGTGGGTTTAGTCTGTTCACTGGGCAACTGGAATTCTTCTTTTACAAGTATTCTCATCGCCACTGCACACTTGTCCTCCCAGCGAACCTGCCGAGTAAAACCTGGCACTGGCTCAGCTGTGCTGCAGGACCCAGGGGTCTCAGAACCGCCTGAGGTGCCTGTCTTACTGCTTGTTATGGTGAGGTGGGGGCACAGCCCACTGCAGCTCCCTAATCGCTGCTGTGACCCAGATATACCTCGAAGGTTTCGCCACGGGATCATTTCATCCCTCACCATGGTGGCTCTCTGGCTTGCAGGCCTGTCCTTTCAGCTCATCTTCCCCTTCTCCTCTGAGACCTGTGGGAAATTCTGGAAACTTCTAGGCACCTTGAGAACCAGAGAAGTTTGCGAAAGGAGAGGCGGCCAAGGCCCTTATTCTGCCAAGACCTGTCCTGCTGAGGTTGGTGCTTGAATGCAGCTGTCCAGGGCTGGCAAGGGGCACGGAGGAGGGCCTTCCTTCTAGGAATTCTGGAGGGAAGTGGGTTGTAGCCCAACCTTCAAACCTACCGGGCATGTGGGAGTCACTCTCCTATCTAATACTCCTCCCTCCTCTCTTATTGCCCTTCCAAATCTTTCCTTGAGGAAAATTGTTCCTATGTCTTACAGACTTCCTTTTCCTAAGGGCTCCCCCCCGCTTTTTTTTTTTTTTTTTTTTTGCAGTACTGGGGATCAAATCCAGGCATCATGCATGTGAAGCAAACCCTCTACCACTGAGCTACATCCCTATCCTCTCTTCTAGATATTTAAGAAGAAATTTTTAGTTTTTTTTTTTTTTTTTTTTTTAATGTGGTGCTGGGGATCGAACCCAGTGCTTCACGCACGATAGGCAAACACTCTACCACTGAGCCATAGCCCCAGCCCAAGAAGAAAATTTTAGAATACAGAAAACGCCTTTCTCTTTCAAGAACCTGGCTCTTGCCATTAAAAGTTTGAGTTTCAAAACTATTACTTTGTTCTTTGAGAGGTCTGTTTCATACATCACATCTGATCAATGACTGTATTAGCCAGCTTTTCGTTGCTGTGACAAATAGCAGAGAAAAACAACTTAGAGGAGGAATGATTTATTTTGGCCCTTGTTTTCAGTCCATGGTTGGCTGACTCTATTGCTCTGGGCCTGAGGTGGGGCAGAACATCACGGAAGAAGGGCATGATAGAGAAAAGTTGTTCAGGGCAGCCAGGAAGAAGAGAGAGAGAGGGGAAGGGAGAGAGAGAGAGAGATGACCAGGACAAGATATAGTCCCCAAGGGCACACACTCAGTGACCTACTTCCTCTAACCACGTCCCACCTGCCTACAGTTTCCTCCACCTCCAGTAGTTCATTCAGCAACGAATAAATTAATCCACTAATAAGGTCAGAGCCCTCATGCTCCAGTCACTTCCCAGAATTCCCACCTCTGGGCCCTGCTACATTGGGTATGAAGACTTCAACAAATCTTTGGGAGATACTTCATATCCAAACTATAAGAATGACATTAAAAAAAAATCTTGTTCTGAACTGTATCTCACCTTACCCTGAAACAAGCTTCATGAGTTAAAAATGTTGGACCATAAAAAAGAGGAATAAAAAATATAACAGCTTCAGGAAAGACATGCGTGCCCTGCCCTCCACCTCCCTCACTCTTCACCTCAGCCATGGGTGGTCCGGTTTTGTTCCATCTGGACAGTGTGTGAAAGAGCATTTAACTAGTTGCCAATGTTTTCAATTGGATGGTATACTCTAAAAAGTTGCAATTCTGCTTTTTCCTACAGCCATGCGGGGCTGTGGGGGGTCACCAGGACTCCCCTTGGATAACCCTTCGGCCTCAGTTTTCTGGCGCTCCCTGCTGGCTGCCGCCCGCATGGGCCATGTGACTCAGTCTCTTATGGCTCCCTGGCAGCACCATATACCTGGCCTCAGTGGCCTTCCCTTGTGACCTACTCCAGATCTTTGCACCTTCCTTCAACTCCCTACCTTCTCTGACACCCACTCTCCTAAACTCGCATCAGATGACCAGTTTTTTTTTAAAGAAAATGGAGGCCTTAATTACTGAATGTTCTATCTACTGTGCAACCTACAAACTTTTCTATGTCTGCATAAGTCTTACCTCACTCTCAGAGATTGGGGTAGCCTTCCTTTTGGTCTTTAGTTGTCTTGTGTTAAACTTTTTTAAAATGTAATTTTGGAAATAATATAATTTCATAAACATTCAACCAAAGTTAAAGGAAAGTCATTCCCTCTACAAACCCATAGTTAATACCACTCCGCAATATAAATACTGTTAAATATTTGATAGATATCCTTCCAATTAATGTTCACACAGACACACCCTCTGAACACAAGTGTATAAGCAATTATTGTGTTTTCCCAAAATAGATTGCATGCTGCCGTACAACTTATCTTTTTGTATTTGACCGTGATTGTGGATGCCTTTTGTGGTAGTGCATTTAAGTGTACTGTCTTCAAGTGGCTATTCGGTGTTCCATGGATTGAATATGTCATATTTATTAAAATCTTTTAAAATATTGCAAAAGTAGCACGTACTCACTGAAAGAAATGCGAATTATACAGAAGTGTACATTGTGAAATATTCCTCCCTTATTATACTCCTGCTCACATTCTCTCAGGGTTAACTATTACTAACAGCTTACTTGGAATCTTTGCAAACTTTTTTTTTTTCATAATATATTTATTTATTTTTATGTGGTGCTGAAGATCAAACCCAGTGCCTCACATGTGCAAGGCAAGCTCTCTATCATTGAGCTACAACACCAGCCCTTTACAAACTTTTTTAAAGTCAGATTTATAGAAGCAAAATTCACATTTAGTAATACTCACCCTTTGCTGTGTATAGTTATATATATTGGTAAAAGTATGTGTCGTTATGTTACCCACCACAATTGAGAGATGAAACATTTCTATCATCACAAAAAAATCTTTCCTTGTGTCCCTTTATGGTCCTCTCCTCCCTGATGCCTTACCCTGGCAAATATTGATCTGTTTTCTGTTCCTATAGTTTGGATGTTTCTACTGGGTCACTGTTACTGTTTGGATCTTAAATGTCCCTGGAAGGCTTGCATGTTAAAGGGTCGGTTGCCAGCAGTGGTGCTCTTGGGAGGTGATGGAACCTTGAAGAGGTGGGGCCTACTTGGAGGAAGTTAGATCATTGGGGCCATAACCTTAAGGCATATATTGGAACCCCAGCTACTTCCTCTCTGTAATGGTTCAAATATGAGGTGTCTCCCAAAAGCTCACATGTGAGAAAATGCAAGAAGGTTTGAGGGAGAAATGCTTGGGTGATAGCCTTACCCTAATCAGTGAATTACTCCCTGATGGAATTAACTGAGTGGTAACTGGAGGCAAGTGGGGTGTGGCTGGAGGAGGTGGGAACTGGGGTCGTGGCTGGGGCAAGTAGAGACCTCTCTCTGCTTCCTGATCAACATGAGAACTGCTTTCCTCTGCCACACTCTTCCGCCATGATGTTCTGCCTCATCTTGAGCTCTGAGGAATGGAGCTGGCCTTCCATGGACTAAGACATCTGAAACCATGAGCCCTCAGTTAAACTTTTCTCCTCTACAATTGTTCTGGTTGGATTCTTTAGTCACAGCAGCAAAAAATCTGACTAAAATGCTCTCTTTCTGCTTCCCAACCTGCATGAGATGAACAGATTTCTCCACCCCACGTTCTCCACTCTGTCATGTTGTACTGCTAGGCCGTAGGCCCAAAGGCAACAGGGCCCAAAGACCACAGACCGAAACCTCTGAAGCCATGAGCCAAAATAAATCTTTCAATTTTCTCAGGTCTTTTGCCACAGCAATGGGAAGATCACTAACACAATCACATAAATGGAATTATACAGTATGTAGCCTTTTGAGTGTGGTTTCTCTCATTTAGCGTAATGTACTTGAGATTCATCCATGTTGAAGTAGTACTAAATCCTTGTTTTCCCTAGTAAATAGAAATGGATTTTTTCCTACTTCCAGTGGGATCATATTATTTAACCATTTCTTGTTTGCTTACTTAAATATTATAAATCCACTTTGATATAATTTATTACATCTAGATCTAATTTTTTTATGAATAGTGTTCCAATATTCCATATGAACTTGTTGTCTAATATATTTAATTGTTCCTCTCTTAGTGGACATTCAGGCCATGCCCAATTTTTCACCATTCCTGGCAAGTAAAAAAGTATGAATAAGTAGAACATGTGTTTGTTTATAATTATATATGTGTAGATGGATTCTTAGAATTGCTGAGTCAAAGATACATTTAAATTTTGATATTTACCTCCAGATTGTTATCTAACAGTGTTGTAAATATTTAAACTCCATTAACCTGCATTTTTCCCCCATAGCCTTACCAACAATAGATATCAATCTTTCTAATTTTTGTCCATATTATCAGTAAAATGATGACATCTTATTTGCATATCTCTCATCTCTAATGAGGTTGATCATGAAGAAAGTATATGGATTAGCTATTTAATTTTTGTCTATGAAATGTCAGATTTTATCTTTTGTTCATTCTTCTCTCAGGTTGTTGTTTTTTAAAGCAAATTTGGAGGGCTGAGGTTTTAACTCAGTGGTAGAGTGCTTGCCTAGCATGTGTGAGGCCCTGGGTTTGATTCTTAGCACCACATAAAGATAGATAAATAAAATAAAGGTATTGTGTCTATCTATAACTAAAAAATTTTTTAAAAAATGAATTTGGAGGAATTCTTTATATATCAAGTAAACCAAAAAATGTTTTTTTTTTTCAGCTAGGAGTCACAGCAACTCTGGAGGCTGAGGCAGGAGGATTACAAGGTAGAGGCCAGCCTTAGCAACTTAGTGAGACCCTGTCTTAAAATGAAAAATAAAAAGGGTTAGGGATGTAGTTCAATGGTAGAGGACCTTTGAGTTCTAGACCTAGTACTGCAGAAAAAAATCATATGTATATATAGTATATTTCCATATACTATTACACATATGAAATGTTTTTTCCAGCCTTTTTTTAGGGGGTCTATAGAAACTCTATGTTCTTCTTATCAATTCTATAACTCTTTTCTTTGTAATGTCTGAAATAATGCCCTACGTAGGGAGACCTTTCCACTCTAAGATCTTAAAGCCACTCTTAAATCCAGAGCTTAACTAATCCTTTGCTGAGAGACACAGAAGTTGTTTTAACTTTACTGTATTACAAGCAATACTGCCTTGAATATTCTTGTGCATGAATCTCTTTGCCTTTGAACAACTGTATGCATCTTTTTCCTCCTATGTGAGCATTTTGTTAAATTTTTTTTTGATGTGATTTTTATCAGTGAGGTAAATTCCTGCATCAAAGGGTAGGTGTATTTTAAAATTTGTTTATCTGTGCTCTTGAATTCCTATTCATCAGCTTTTTGGGGACCTCGTTCTATCAGGAATTCCCTCTCCTGCATAAATCTCTGGCTCTCCTAATCCAAGAACTCGTTCACTGGAGCCTACAGACATGCTCCAGACTCACACCTTCTCAGACACAGAGCAGAATAAAACAAAGAGCTTTCCACATTGAGTCTGTGTTTCCTTGTGGATGCCATCAACTCTCTCTCTCCCCTCGGCCAACTTGTTGAAAGGCTGGTCTGCTTCTCCTCACTGCACATGACTGCTGTTTGCTGCCACCCTTGTACTCCACTGATGCCTCTGTGGACAAGATGCCTGGACCTCCAGGTGGCTTCCTCCACTTCCTCTGCCTCTGACCACTCCCTCCCTCCTTCCTGCCGCTCTCCGTTCTCCACCCCCACAAGAGCGCCTTGCTCTTGATACCCTTTCCAAGATGGATGGAGACTTTCTTCTCCATCTCCTTCGGGTTCCTTCTTGCCGTGTCCCCTCTCTCAACTTTGATGTTCCAGGGCTGCGTTCTTGATCCAATACTCTTTTCTCCATACATGTTCACTCCATCAAACGTTCCTGCTTTGACTATCTTTAGGCCAGCAATGAATGTAGTAGGCTGAAAAACAGTCCTCAGACAAATTCAGATCCTAATTGCTGGAACTGTGAATGTTGCCTTACATGGCAAAAGGGACTTTGCAGAAGTGACCAGGTCAAGAAATTTTTAAAACAAATTCTTCAAAGGAATTAATTTAAAAGTGCTTATGGGTAATGTCCCAAATTATTCCAGCCATATATATATAAATTGTAACTTCTCTGATCAAGCATGCTGTTTTATAACAAAGAGCAGTTTAACCATATATAAATCTAGAATTATAACAGAACCAGGAATATATACAAATTATGGAAAGTGGTCTTCACAAGTATTAAACACTCTTCAATACTGATACTAGATACATTTCTTTTGGGTCTTTGATTTGCTGCATATAGAGAAGACAGCCAAAAGATAAAAACATATTCTTAGTATGTAAATAACTTTGCTGCACAAAATAGTAGAAAATCCAAACCTCCATCCTCTTTCTTTTATAAATGAACACTTTACTTTTTACATATAGGCTGGGGTGTAGCTAAATGATAGAGTGCTTGCGTAGCATGCACTAGGTTTGATCCCCAGCACAGTATTTTTGTGACCTTTTAAAACATAAAGAGGCATCCACTGTCCAGTGAGAAAATGCAAATATTGTGGTCATTTTCTCCAGTGGCAATCAGTCTATGAGGGTATATGTCACTTGAGGTTATACACAAGGTACAAAATTACACAAGATACAAAATTAGAGTGGCCACTCATACAGTGCCTATCTGTAAAGCCCCTGTTAGGATAGTCTGGGGCCCAAAGGCAGGTGATGCAGTCTTGGGATATGGACACAAAGGCCCCTGGGAGATAGAGGCAGCACACTGGGCCCAGCATGTCCAGTTTGTGGCCTGGGAACAGGCAGTTCAGCTAGTACCTGGAGGTGCTGCTCGCCATGGCCAGTATGGGTTGGACACCCAGGACCCGGGCACCATGGGAGATCCATCCACAGGGCAGATCTGGCATGCACCTGGCTGCCGCGTTAGTTGGGTCTGCAGGTGAGGGGTGACGGGAGACCACCAAGTCAAGGATCTTGAGGTGGGGTTGTTTTAGACTTCCTGTGCGGACCCAGTATAATCACAAGGGTTTTCATAAGAGGGAGGCAGAGGGAAAGTTGATTCCAGAAGAAGAAATCAATGTGACTCTGGGAGTAAGGTGCCAAGCTGCTGGCTTTGAAGATGGAGGCAGGGCTGGGATCTGAGGAATGCAGGCAGCCTTTAGAAGCAGAAAAAGGCAAGAGCAGGACTCTCCCCTGTGGCCTCCACAAGACAGTCCTGCTGACATCTGGATTTAGACAGTGAGACAGATTTTAGACTTCTGACTTCCAAAACTGTGAGAGAGAGAAAAAAAATGTACGTTGTTTTAAGCCACTAAGCATGTGGGAGTTTGTCACAGCAGCAATAGGAGGTAAACGCAATGCTCAGATTTCCATTTTTCAGATCAGAGCTCTCCTCTGCTCATCAGAGCCACAGCTGCATCTGCTGACTATCCCCCAATGCACCGTGACCCAAACAGAACTCCCATGTTTTTTTGTTTCATTTAATGGAACCGACGTTCCTGGAGGCACACAAGTCAGAGCCAAGGGTCTTCCTGATCTCCTCCCATGTACAGCCAACAATCATGCAGTCTGCTGTGTTGTCTGCCCAGCCCATTCCCAAGTATGCCTCCTCCTCTCTGTCCCGATGACTCTCAGCCTATGGATTTATCCTCTCCTCAAACCCATCCTCTGCATCAAAGCCAAGAGGGCAAACCCCTGCCACCACAGCTCAGAGTCAAGGCCGAGCTCCCTGGCAGGACACAATGAGGCTCTCTCTTTTGCAGCCTCATCTGCTGTTCCCTGCCTTGGAACATCAAGGCATTTGCCATTTTCCTACCCACACTGGATACTTCACGTTTTCTTGGAACTTCATGACCTTCACTTCTGCTGCCCCTGTTCTCCTTTTTCTAGTCTTTATGCTGTGCCTCATTTTCTCTAGTGAGGCAGGGCTGGTCCTCCTTTCTTTGTCTTCCTGGAGTGTTTCGCACCTGCTTGTAAAACCACAGCAGTCCACATTAAGACTGAGCACTTAAGGCCAAGACCAATATCTCCTTTATCTTTAAAAGCTCTGTGGTTTGCACAAGGCTCAGTGATTGTTGAACTGAACTAAATTGCATTGCTGACCAAATTTTTTTAAAAAGTATTTCATTTGGTTATAATATTTCAAGAATATAGAAACTTTTCTTTCTTTCTTTTTTTTTCTTTTTTTTTTTTCCAGTATTGCAGATTGAACCCAGGGACTTTCTTCCACTGAGCTATATCCCCAGCTATTTTAATTTTTTATTTTGACACAGGGTCTCACTAAGTTGCCAAGTTTGGCCTCAAACTTTGCAATTCTCCTGCCTCAGCCTCCCAGAGTCTCTGGGATTACAGGCATGTGCCATCTGGCAAAACTTCTCTTTTCTACACTCAGTCTTCTCTGGATAGTTCTGGGTGACAGCCATGTATAACAAAGAGTGGGAATACAAAACAAATATAGTCTAAAAATTAAAAAAAGGAATAATGAAAATGTAGGGAAACTGTGGTTGATTCATCTTCTCAGTATTCTTTCAATAAAAATATTTGAAGTTTTAGTTTTCCTTGATGCTCAATACTAGTCAGAATATTTTTTAAAATGTCTAGACATTTTGAACTTGATCTTTGAAACCTTAGAAGTTGACTTTTCTAGTTATCTATGAAATGTAAACAAAGCACAATTATTTTAGCCAAGTATTGGGGTCGGATGGAGTTTCTGTGTAAATGAAGGAAAGAAGCTCGTATGTTTATCTATTTGTAGACAGGATGGCATCCTAAAGTGACAGCAGAGTGACAAGATCCACAGGATGTACTGCTGACCAAAGCAAAGCACAGAATGTTTGTGCAGTATGCCCCAATTTGTGTAAGAAAAGGGTAAATAGTGCATGCTCGTATTGCTAATATTTGCACAAATCAGCCCTAGAAAAATCAGAGTGAATAAATATGATGTTACCTCTCACTGTACTATGTGAGAGGTAACAGAGTGGATGGGGATAAGGAAGAGTGACAGTTTCAGTACCTACCTAAGTACAATATTCAGAGTTTTGAATTGTATAAATGTATTATCAATTTAAAATAATAATAGGAAAAGAATATCAGGTATAAGCCAATAATATTCCTAGTGTGCCATGTCACCATTTGAGAGGCATCAGAGTATTTTAAGTTTCTGGCCTTTAGGGTCTTTTTTGTTTTAAATACTTAATTTAAAAATGATTTCAAATTTTAAAAATATAAAAATAAAAGTAGCACAAAGAAGATTTAAGTGCATTTTTACCAGATTCATCTATTGTCATCTTTTTATCCCACACAATGGCCACTATTTATCTTTCTATATACAACCAACTTTTTTCTTTTCCTTTGTTTTACTGGGGATTGAACCAGGGCCTCCTACATGCTAGACAAGCACTCTACCACTAAGTTACATCCTCAGCCCTTATCTTTTAATATTATTTTGAGACTAAGTCTTACTAAAAGTTGCCCAGGCTGGCCTTGAACTTGTGATCCTCCTGCCTCAGCCTCCCAAGGAGCTGGGATTACAGGCTTGGGTCACCACAACTGGCTCTATAACTAACTTTGTGTCAGAACCATCTAAGGTTCATGTTCTTCTATCCATAAAACTTTCAGTATATATTTCCTAAGAATATGACCATAGTACAGTTATCAACTTCATAAATTGATGGTGACATACTATGAACAAGAGAGTCTTCTTGGGGGAGCAAATGTTTTCTAAACGTAAGACCCACCTTAACTTTTATATTGCACAATATGGCCACTGAGCCACCTACCATCATAGGTGCCATCACTTGAGTGTCGCTGTGGAACTCATCAACACTCTGAAGGTGTCTGTTCATCAGTTTGCAGAACATTTTTTCCCCTCTTCTCTCTTCTGCAGATCAAGCCATTCATTTTTTACAACTTCCCTGAAGTCCTAAATGAAAAAGTGGAACGGTTCCCATTATGGTTCTGTAATGGAATTGGGAGAAGATTCTTCAAATGCTCCTTGTTTAGAAGTAATTTAAAAATATAAATAGCATCTCGTTTCAAATCCATTTGTTTGCTTCCATCTGCAACTGTGGTAAATGTGGTCAGATTCTGGACTTGCTGCTTGTCCCCACTTCAGCTGAGCTTGCTCCTTTTGGAGAAAGAGGATAAATATGGAGGTAAGGGCAATCCTGGAAGTTCTGAGGGAAAGGGACTGGCTTTGCCCCTCCAGAGCTGCGTCAGAGACCAGAGTCTCATGCAGGTTCTCTAACTACTATGAGATACTATTAATACAGCCCAAAATCTAGTTTTTAAAAAAAATTTCAAAACATTGCACAAATACATGAATGCTAGAAGACCTATTTTGGGTAAATGACATTAAAGAATGTTTCTGTCATTAATAGATACTGCTCTACTAACCTTGTGAAGACTTTGATGGTCCCACAGGGGTAACAGTGACACATGTCAACCTAAGCTGGGACTTGTGACTTGGTTCTTCCCTCCAACTCCTTATTTCTTCCCTCTTCCCCTGCTTTCTTCAATTCCTCTCCAAAGAACATACTTTTTCTAATTTTAGCCAATCCTCTGTGGATGTAAATGGGGATTTTTATTTTTATTTTTGGTAAAAACAAAAACACTGCCCCCTTTTTGTTTAGCTATTGCTTAAGTACAATACCTTGGTGAAAATCCTTATGTTTGTATACATATATTTGTTTATTTGTTTAATGGTTTTTGTAGAATAAATTTTTAGAAGTGGAATTGCTGGATGAAAAATATATCCCCCTTTTAATAAATTTTGATAGATATATCCTGTTAAATTACCATTCAGAAAGTTAGTGCCAATTTACAATAGGTACAAGAGTGTATGAGTCCTGATCTCCCATGTTCTTGGATAGGCAGAATTAATATTGTCAAAATGGCCATACTACAAAAAGTGCTATACAGATTCAATGCAATTCCAATTAAAATCCCAATGATGTACCTCACAGAAATAGAGCAAGCAATTATGAAATTCATCTGGAAGAATAAGAAACCCAGAATAGCTAAAGCAATCCTCAGTAGAAAGAGCGAAGCAGGGGGTATCGCAATACCAGATCTTCAACTCTATTACAAAGCAATAGTAACAAAAACGGCATGGTATTGGTACCAAAATAGACATGTAGATCAGAACAGAGGACATGGACACAAACCCAAATAAATACAATTTTCTCATACTAGACAAAGGGGCCAAAAATATGCAATGGACAAAAGATAGCCTCTTCAACAAATGGTGCTGGGAAAACTGGAAATCCATATGCAACAGAATGAAACTAAATCCCTATCTCTCACCCTGCACAAAACTCAACTCAAAATGGATCAAGGACCTCGGAATCAGACCAGAGACCCTGCATCTTATAGAAGAAAAAGTAGGTCCAAACCTTCAACTTGTTGGCTTAGGATCAGACTTCCTTAACAGGACTCCTATAGCACAAGAAACAAAAGCTAGAATCAAGCACTGGGATAGATTCAAACTAAAAAGCTTTCTCTCAGCAAAGGAAACTATCAGTAATGTGAAGAGAGAGCCTACAGAGTGGGAGAATATCTTTGCCACTCATACTTCAGATAGAGCGCTAATTTCCAGAATCTATAAAGAACTCAAAAAACTCTACACCAAGAATACAAATAATCCAATCAACAAATGGGCTAAGGAAATGAACAGACACTTCACAGAAGAAGATGTACAAGCAATCAACAGATATATATACGAAAAAATGTTCAACATCTCTAGTAATAAGTGAAATGCAAATCAAAACTACCCTAAGATTTCATCTCACCCCAATTAGAATGGCGATTATCAAGAACACAAGCAACAACAGGTGTTGGCGAGGATGTGGGGAAAAAGGTACACTCATACATTGCTGGTGGGGTTGCAAATTAGTGCAGCCACTCTGGAAAGTAGTATGGAGATTCCTCAGAAAGCTTGGAATGGAACCACCATTTGACCCCAGCTATCCCACTCCTTGGCCTATACCCAAAGGACTTTAAATCAGCATACTACAGAGATACAGCCACATCAATGTTCATAGCTGCTCAATTCACTATAGCCAGATTGTGGAACCAACCCAGATGCCCTTCAGTTGATAAATGGATAAAGAAACTGTGGCATATATATACAATGGAATATTACTCTGCCATGAAGAATGATAAAATTATGGCATTTGCAGGCGAATGGATGAAATTGGAGGATATCATGCTAAGTGAGATAAGCCAATCTCAAAAAAAACTAAAGGACGAATGATCTCACTGATAAGCAGATGAGGACATATAAGGGGGGGGGTAAGAGGGGTCAGTGTTAGGGTTAGGGTTAGGTTTAGGGTTAGGGATAAGGAGGGTGGTAAGAATGGAGGAAGGAAGGACTGTATAGAGGGAAAAGAGGGGTGGGAGGGGTGGAGGGAAGGGAAAAAAATAACAGAATGAATCAAACAACATTGCCCTATGTAAATTTATGATTTTTAGTTAAAATAAAAAAAAAAAGAAAAAAGAAAGTTAGTGCCAATTTACAATAGGCACAAGAGTGTATGAGTCCTGCACTTGGTATGTGTCATGCGAATGGTATGAGTAAACAGTTGGTGGTTAGAGTGGACGAAGATGTGGGGTCCACAGTTACTAACCATCTGACCTCTAGAGGCTTGTTATGAAGTCCTGGCTGTGATGTCTGCCTGACTGGGTTTGCACAGAGATCCTGCCATGTAATAACTTAACTCTTTAGTAAATGAGCTAGTCTCACTAAGTAATTCCTCATCCTTCCTATGGGAATGATAGTAATACCTTTCTCATGGACTGTCGTGGAAGTAAATGATCTGTAAATGTCTGTCACCTATTACGGCCTCTGCCTCTGGTCCAGACTTTAAGAATGCCATTTCAGTGACCTGCCTCGTCTAAGGTCTGAGCACCGCTGAGTCCCCATTCAGAGGATATTGACCTAGGGATTGGGCCTCAGTTTGGTAGTTAAGAAAGTGAGGATATAAAACCAATGCCAACCTTTATTTTATTTTATTATTTGTGGTGCCAGGGGTCAAACCCAGGGCCTTGGACATGTCGTGCAAGCATTCCACCATTGAGTTACATCCCCAGCCCAATGCCAACCTTTGATTTTTAAATTTTATTCTGTGTTTAATGACACATCACTCATGTGTCATTAAAACACCAGTTTTTTCCTATGTCTTTTTTTGGTTAGCAGTTTTTTCAAGATGATTGTTATATAATTTTACCTATTTAAGAATATATTCCAATGGTTTTTAGTGTTTTCCAAGTTGCACACCTATCAATCCAGTCCATTTGAGAACATCTTCATCATTCCCAAAGAAATTCTATACCATCTAGGTTTTAAAATAGGGTCTCCAATTCCCTCGACCCCATCCGGGTGACCACCAATTTACTTTCTGTCTCTACAGATTTGTCGACTCTGGGTATTTCATATAAATGTAACGATATGTGGTCCTTTGCGTCTGGCTTCTTTCACTCCACCTGATATTTCCAGCATTCATCCAGGTTGTGGCATGGATCAGTACTTCGTGTGTTTTGTGTTGTTTTGTATTGATTTTTTGTGGTACTGGGGGAAGAGCCTCACACATGCTAAGGCAAACACTCTACCACTGAGCTAAACCCCAGAACTCTGTTTTTTATTTATTTGTTTATGTACTTTGGTTCTGGGGATCAAACCCAAGGCCTTCTACATGTTAAGCATGCTCTATAGCTGAGTTATATCCTTAGCCCCTTCTTTTGCTTTTATGATCAAATAATATTGCTCTGTATGAAGAGACTACAGGTTGTGCACACACTCATCAGTTGATGGACATTTGGGATGTTTCCAATTGTTGACTTACAAATAATGCTGCCATAAATATTTGTGTGTCATTTTCTGTGTGTGAAAAATGTGTTTCTATTTCCCGTGTGTATACCAAGGAGTAGAATTACTTGGCCATTTGTTGATTCTTGAATATTAAAAATAATGTTGCCATAAATGTCTAGGCAAAAAAGAGTCATGAAAAGATTTCCAGTCAAAGGAGAAAAGCAAAGAGCAGGCCCAGGGGCCTGGGCAGTGTGGTCTTGATCCCTCTGAACAATTCTTTAGCATGTATTGAATTGGCTATTATAAATACAAGAGATTAGATACAGTAGTTAGCCTCTGGTACATAGTGAATTCTCCACAAACGATAGCTACTATTGTACCCATCTATCCATACCATCAATACTATCAGGTTTTCTTGTTTTTTTTTTTTAATTTTTATTTTTATGACCTTATGTTTTGTTTTGTCAGTCCTGGTGTAAGCCTTCAGTAACTGTCAGAGTGGTGCTATCTTGCCTCTGCTTAAAGCAAGCCATTCCCTTTTCATCTCTTTATTCTACCTCCTTTTTTTTGGTACTAGGGATTGGATCCAGGGGTGCTTAACCACTGAGCCACATCTCCAGTCCTTTTCTTCTATTTTATTTAGGGACAAGGTCTTGCTGAATTGCTTAGGGCCTCACTAAATTGCTGAGGCTGACTTTGGACTCACAATCCTCCTGCCTCAGCCTCCCGAGCTGCTGGGATTGCAGGCGTGCACCACCATGACAGCTTTTTTTCTACTTCTTGATGAACTCTACTTATCATTACTTCTTTATACACACACACACACACACAAGTGAGAGAGGCAGATCCTATTTTTTCCTCCTTCGGTAATCAGGAACTTAGTGTTAATGTGCAGACTTGAGGTAAAAATCGTTGCTGGTATAAAAAAGCAGTTCACGGGCCAAAGTTAACAGGTAGGCTGAAACCGTTTGGTCTGCACAGTACACAGTAACAATAATATTCAAAGGGTGAACTGATAATGTAAGAATTAGGAGATTTCACACAAAACTCTATGTTTCTTCTTCATTCTTGCACAATAAAAATAGATTAATTTGTGCTACTCCAGTAGTAGCTACTCCAAAAGTGCTACTACTTCCTTTTGTGTGTTTTTGGGCTATGTGGAAAGGACGTGAAGTAAGTAGCCAGTCCATGGAGGCACAGCAAAGATGCTAATTGCTAATATTTTATTTTATTATTCTTTTTACAGACTTGTGTGTGGCCCTGGCACCATTCTCTTCCTCTACCCCTCCTTTTGTCCTTTATCCCTGCTAAGCACCTGGTATTTTTTGTCATTTCACACCAGTCCAGATAACTTTATTTTTAATTTTTGTATGATCAGGCATTCTGCTATGTAGTGGAAAATCTACAACATGCTTGTAGAGATAGTGGCATCTTGTTCCCAATGTCTACTCCCTCTCTCTTTTTTGGGGGAAATATTTTGCCAGCTTCTAGTTTCACTGTACAGGACACTGCCATTGAAAACAGCAGTGTGCTCAGCTCTTAAAAACCTGGGAGAATTGAACAGTTCATCCACCAGACCTGGGAGTGTTTCCTTGCTTCAAACCCAGCTCACTTAGAACCACTTGACCCACAATTTCTGCTATTAGATTGCTTGTTTCTTCCTCAGCCCACAGCCAAGATCAGGGCTCGATCTCTCCTTGCACTTGATGCGTTCTGTTACACCCTTCATTATCTCTGGCCTCTCTTTTGGTGCCTTCTTATTCTGTCCATTTTAATCTTGCAATGTTCCTCTCTCTTGTCCTGGACCTCAGCTGGCAAAGAAGAGTGCTTTGTTCTTGCATGACCTTTTTCTGCTCTCATTGCCTCCATTCTGTTTCATCTGTTCTTTGACTTCACTATTTCTGCTCCAGTGTCTTCACCTTCGTTTTATTTTCCTGTGCTCTTCCTTAAACACTTCTGTAGTGATATCTGGGTTATTTTCAAAAGTCTGTAGCTATCTTCCTTCGGAAATCTCTCTTTATGACATTTAAAAAAAGTTTCATTATTCTGAAATCTTTAAAGGGGAGCAGAATTTCTATTCTTCACTTCTTTACCCAATTTCCTATGTTTTAAAAAGGTAATTTAAATTTCTACCAATGCATGAATAGAAATGAGATAATCTTCCACTTTGTATTTTATGACATTTAGCATTATTTGCTTATGTTTTAGTCAGCTATTTCAATGCTGTGACTAAAAGATTGAACCAGAACAATTTTAAAGGAGGAAAAGTTTATTTGAGGGCTCATGGTTTTGGAGGTCTTAGTCCATACAAGGCTGGCTCCATTCCCCGGGGCTCACAGGCGAGGTTGAACATCATGGTGGGAGAGAGTGTCAGAGGGAAGCAGCTCACATCCCATGATCAGGAAGCAGAGAGAGAAGTCTCCACTGGCCAGATACAAATATATACCCAAAGCCAGGCTCCAATTCCCACCTCCTCCAGCCATACCCCATCACTTCAGTTACCACTCAGTCAATTCCCATCAGGGGAGGAAATCACTGATTGGGTAAAGACTTTTTTTTTTTTTTTTTTTTTTTTTTTTTTGTGGTGCTGGGGATTGAACCCAGGGCCTTGTGCTTGCAAGGAAAGCACTCTACCAACTAAGCTATATCTCCAGCCCTGGGTTAAGACTCTTACAACCCAAACATTTCTCCTCTGAACCTTCTTGCATGGTCTCACACGTGAAATTTTGGGGGACACCTCACATCCAAACCATAGCAGCTTATGATCCCTCACCCTAATATATTTGTGTTAGTCAGTTTTTCATTGCTGTGATCAAAATACATGAACAACTTAGAGGAGGAAAAGTTTGTTTTGGGATCATGGTTTAAGAGGGTGTGTTAAAACCACGACCAGTTCCAAGGTCAGCCAACTCCAATGCCTGGACCTGAGGAGAGGTAGAACATCATGGCGAAAGCACTTGGTGGAGGAAAACTGCTCAGCTCATGGTAGCCAGGAAGTGGAGAAAGTGAGTTTTCATGGATAAAATATAAACCCCAAAGGCATGCCCACGGTGTCCTACTTCCTCCAACTATACCTTATCTCCCTAGAGATACCACCTGATACAGTAGTATTTATCAAATGGATTAATGGTCTAATTCACTGGTAAAGTTATATCTCTCATAATCTAATAATTTTACCTCTGAACATTCCTGCATTGTCTCCTGAGCTTTTGGGGGACAGCTCATATTCAAACCATAGCAATATTCAAATGGCTTGCACAGCAGCTAAATAAATACTGCTCCCTCTAATTGTTCTTAAATTTGAATAATTAACACACCCTCTTAAAAAAGAAAAAGAAAAAAAAAATTCTGGATCCACAGTGTTGACCCAAATTATTTTCTTTACAATAATTACTGTTTTAACATAGGTATAATTCTGGCTAATATGGATAGTTTCTTGACTTTAGCAAGTCTATGATGACTCAAGTCTCTCTCATTTTTCTCTTGCCAAACTGTTGTGAAACTTGTTCATGAGAAACATTTATGTGTTAAGTTTTCCTCTTTTCTCATAGGTCTCTGATAATTACAGTGGCGGCATTGATGACCCTGTGGGGTTCAAAACACCAGTGCAGACTTGTATCCGAGGTCCTGCCTTGTGCTGTTTCTCAGGTGGACATCCAGGTCATTCAAAGTATACTTCTAGAATTATCGATCGATTTGGAAAATCCCTGTAGAAAACATTCAAATCTCTGTCACCACACTTCTGGTGGGTCTGAATGCTGCCATGCTGAGGCCACCTTTTGTTTGTTCCATGACCCAGCTCTTTTCCCAAGGCACTTGACATTTCCCCCAGCTTTATGACTTTTGCTATACACAGGAAAAGGCATCCTGTGCCAAATGCCCTTTTATCCTCCACTTCCCTTTTGAGGGCATTGTTTTAGTCAGCTTTTTCACTGCTGTGACTAAAAGACCTGATAAGAACAATTTTAAGAAAGAAAAGTCTATTTGGGGCTCATGGTTTAAGAGGTCTCAGTTCATAGATGGCTGACTCCATTCCTCAGGACATGAGATGAGGCAGAACATCATGGTGGAAGGGTGTGGCAGAGGGAAGCATCTGGGGACATGGCTCCAGGAAGCAGAGGGAGTTCTGCTCAATCAGGACACAATATAAACTCCAAGGGAACCCCCCCACCAGGGACCCACCTCCTCCAGACATACCCCTGCCAGCCTATAGTTACCACCCAGTTAATCACTATTAGGAATTAAAACACCAATTAGGTTAAAGTTCTTGTAACCCAATCATTTAACCTCTGAACTTTCTTGCATTGTCTCACTCACGAGCTTCTGGGGGACACTTAATATCTAAACCACAAAAGGGCTCATATCTATTTTTTGATCTTTTTCTCCCAACCTGGTTTACTTCCACGATATTTCAAGTTTCCACATTGTCCTCTGTAGTTTTCTACAAAATTTTGAGAAGCTGACATTGCATGCATGGCTCTTGCCCTGCTGAGGAATTTGGTGAGTCCCAAACCAGTTCTTTGACATGCAAATTTCTCTCTTCAAATTCAGCTTTATTTCTTAAGTTGGATTTATACCCAGATCCTCTCCAGGGAAAGAATTCTAAGCTTCCTGTCCAGCCTATGTTCTCATGGGGCAGCAGAGGCAGCTGTAGATTTAGAATTAAGACATTCTTAGAGAAATCCTTCCACTTAAGGCATAAAAATCATGAAATATCCTAACTTCCTAGAGGTTTATTTTTCTCCTGTATAAAATGGATAATAATAGCTACCATCTTTCAGGGTTTTTTGTGAAGATTTCATGAAATATTGTATATGAAGCCATTTTTTAAAATTCCATCTTCATTATGGATTTTTAGTAGAAGCTCTGCTTGCCCAATTTTTGTGTGTGTTTTTCTTTTGGACCTTCAACATTTCCTTTGAATTTCTCTTCTTTTTTCTTTTGCATTTCATTTTTCTTAGCTCAGGTCCTCTGTCACTTCACTTTTTCTAGTTAATTAATCCATCCTTCATCCCTTCTATCATATTTGCACGAAATGTTGGCATCTCGACAGCTGATGTCAGGCCGCTGGGGTTGGGGAGGCTATTTTGGAGTGAGGCCACTGCTTGAAAAAGGAGTCAGTACAATCATAGAAACAGCGAATGGCTGACTTGGACAAAGGGAGAGGAGAAATGTGAGGGCCAGGAAGAGTTGGGAGGGGAAGCCATGATAAGAGAAGGGTGGCCAGGGTGAGATGAGCAGGGGACACAATTCCCATGTGAAAGGTGGTAGAAGGACACACAACAAAACAGGGATCCTACTCTAACATTCTATTAGCCGTTGTCTCCTTACTGTGTTGTAAACTCCCTACCAAACCTTTGATGAAGTTTACCTCCCTCTGGAGTAGGATTTTAGGGGAAATCCTAGAAAAGAGTTGAGTCCAGGTTAGGGCAGTGGGGCCTAGGGACAGCAAGTGAGGAGGGTTTGAGTCAGTCGTTCCTATTCTGTAGGGAAGTAATAACTTTGGCTGAACATCTACTAATTCTTTTAAAAATATGACATGAGCCAAATGCCAGCCATATATTCCTTGGACTTGGGTTCCTTCTGAAGAAAGACTATGACAAAGGAGGAGCCCAGCAAATGTTTTGTTGGATATATTGACTTTAGCTTTTCCTGCCATTAATTTTATCCCCTTTGTTCTTCTCTAATCTCATTTTTCTTTTTCTTTTCTTTTCTTTTTTTTTGAGTGGCCTCAGAAATAGCTTATTTCTCTGTGTTCTCTATATCCTCTTCCTCTGCAAGAACTCACTTCCTCTCGTGTTTCCTTCTCATACCTTGTTTACCCAGAGCAGCTTTGTGTTTGCCTTGCCATCTTCCTATCTGCCTGGAGTTGCAGCTCTCAGGGCTCCGATTCCCCAGCAGTGCTCTCCCGGGTGTCACTGGCTCAGCTGTTTGTCCTTTGTTGGGTTTGTTTTGACTTTTGTAGCTAGCACAGTAATGACAGCCTCCATCTTACAGTGAGAGACTCCACAGCATGTATGAAAATTGAATTTACAGAGATAGAAGGAGAGAGAGAGGAAGAGGAAGAGGGAGGGGAAAGAGAGAGAGGGAGAAAGGTAAGGGAGGGGAGGGAGAGAGACACAGCAGGGTTAGCTTTTTATGCTAATATACTAGATGCTTGGTTAAAATATGATTGGGCACATCGTTGAAACTCTGAGATGAGCACCCAAGGGCTCAATAATCATATTGACCCGATCTTTATATATGTTTGAAGATTTCATAATAAAAAACTTAAGTCAAACCTGTTTATGATTGATTTCACAGGCCACATTATTTCTTTGACTGCATATGACCCTCAGGTGACTTCTCAAGCCCCATCCATATCATCTCCTCCCAGACATGTTTAAAGTCTCTCTTCTGTGGATTCATTGGCATATCTGTGTCCCTTTGGTTTAAGAGATTCTGGTGGAAGGGTTGTTTTCTCACTCATCTTTGTATCCCAGTGCCTAACACAGAGGGTTTTGTGTTTTTTTTGGTAGGGAGCGCGGGGGGTACTGGGGATTGAACCCAGGAGTACTCTCCCAACGAGCTGTATCCCTAGATCTTTTTATGTCGAGACAGGTTCTCACTAAGTTGCTAAGAGGTGACTTGAAACTTGCAATCCTCCTGCCTCAGCCTCCTGAGTCACGGTGATTATAGGTTTGCACCACTAGACTCAGCTTTGCATGGAGTTTTAAAATATTTTGTTTGTTTATTTATTTATTTATTCATTCATTCATTTTGATACTGGGGACTGAACCCAGGATGCTTTACCACTGAGCCACATCCCCAGCCTTTTATATTTTATTTTGAGATAGGATCTTGCTAAGTTGCTCAGGGTCTTGCTAAATTGCTGAGGCTGGCTTTGAACTTGCAATCCTCCTGTCACAGCCTCCTGAGCCACTGGGATCATAGGTATGTGCCACCATACCTGTATTGCATGGAGCTTTTTGGACTGAACTGAAATGAACTGAAGAAGAGTATATGCCAGTGAATCTCCAGCCTACTCACACATCCTTCCCCATTGTCATGACTTTTTCTGAGACTGTGATATGCCACAAAGAGCTATTGAGTGAAGCTGCAGCACATCCATGCAGGGCTTTGCTCCTCAGTGGGGAAAGGGAACAGCCCCTGTGGCTTTCTGCATGTGTGCCGTGTCACTACAGAATTCTTCACAGACCTGGTCCTTTTTCTTCTGATACAGTTTTGTGATAATTCTGGTTTCCTTTCAGGCTTGAACATCACACCAAACTCTTGCTTCCCTTGGTTTGGTGATTTAAATGGCTACAGGTGTGGACCTCAATTAATGCTCAGTCCTGACAACATAGCATGCCTTTGAGCAGCCTCTCTTCGGCAGTGCATCCTTCATCTCTAGACCAGAGGGAGTGGAGCGCTTCTCTCCTGACTACTGTGGGGGGCCAGCCTGCATCTCATCCTAATGGAATCAGCAGCACTACTGTCTTAGTTTCTCATTTATCCTCTGCATGTTTGCTCCTTGCCTCCCCGCAGTCCCCCATCTTCAGCATTCCTCAGACTTTTCTATTTCAGGCTCAGCTTATACCATCTTCCTGCACTTCACGTCCTACTCCTCTCATCCTGGCAGTTTCTATCTTGCTTCCACTACTCCTCTTTAAATAGCTTTACAATCTCAGTGGTCATTTTGTCTTCTTGGTGGTATGCAGCCCTGGGAGGCTCAATAGGAGTTGGATGTTGTGGCTATTTGACAGGGATTGGCAGGATGACAGGCTTGCCTAAGGTTTCAGAACTAGTAAGGGTCGGAAGTAGAATTCAGTCTCCTAAATCGTAACTCAGTCTCCTGTCCCCTTGGGAACTGATTTTGAACTTCTGTACACTTTCCTGCAATAGAAGTATCCTGACAGTAGCTGCAAAGTACTGGGAGCTGGGCTAGGCCAAAGTGGGGTGGTTAGGACTGTCTTATTGATTTATGCTGGCATTGCCTGAAGGCTTTCTTTTTTTTTTTTTTTTTTTTTTTTTTTTTGTGGTGCTGGGGATTGAACCCAGGGCCTTGTGCTTGCAAGGCAAGCACTCTACCAACTGAGCCATATCCCCAGCCCTGCCTGAAGGCTTTCTATTATCTCAAACAATTCTCTTATTACTGAAACAAACAATAAAGCAGAAGAGAGAGGATGAATCCTTATGATCACTGGTTTAGACAGGTATCTTTGGATTTCCAGAAATCAGAGAATGACTTGGCACCAGGCTGATTCTAAGGGTTGTCAACCGGCAAAAGGACCAGCTAAAGTGCTGATCCCTTTCCTTGGGTAAAGAGAGCTTTTGGTTGGATATCATGATCAACTCAGGGTACAGAATCGTGGGACAGTGAGCGACAACTTATTCTGTGGAGGAAGAATGTGGAGAAAGAATGGGGCTATTTCCTACGGTCATGTGAGGATGCCCTTGGCTGTTCACGTGTGATGACGTGAAGTGTATGAAGTGTGTGTGTGTGTGTGTGTGTGTGTGTGCGCATTCGTGTGGTGGCAGAGCAGAAGAGCTATAGCAGGTTTAGTAATAGCAATACTTCTTTTTCCATCCCACCTCCAACAAAAATCAACCCCACAGTACACTGCCATGCTGTGTAGCACCACAATCTCTTTGATTTTAGAGCATTAACTTTTGGGGGGACTTTCAGAAAATCTGTGGAAACTATAGTTTTATCTTTGATTACTTGGCAGAAGAAAATGTGTTTATAATCAATTTATTTTTTTCATTTTCCCTCACTAAACCTTCAAAACAAAACTGTATTTATGTATAGAACTGGAAAAAAGGACATTTTACGTCAAGTGAAAACTTGGAACATCCTAAAACATACAAATTAAGAGTCACTCAGTGGTAGAGTGCTTGCCTAGCATGTGTGAGGCACTGGGTTCGATTCTCAGCACTGCATATAAATGAATATAAATAAAGGTCCATTGACAACTAAAAAATATTTTTAAAAAGTGTCACACCTACCTTGCATAAGCATTGGCCCTCACAAAACTCAGAGTGCTCCTCTCTAGCCTTTGCCTGCAAGGAAAATTCAATGTGGATGGAACAACTCAGGGTCAGCCACCAGGAGGAGGGCATTGGCCCAGCACAGGGGCAGTGGAGTGGAATAGTTAGATGTTCTGGATTCTTTTCTTAGTCCACAGAATTACATATGTAATATCCATGGGATCCTGACATGCAACAAAAAGAGTCACAGGAATGCATCAAATTTCCAGTTTTGGATGCTTTATTATCTAAAGTCAAAAGGAAAGATACAAAACTTGTTTTATTTACCAAGCAAGTGCACTAGGCCTATGGACAGGTTTGGTCCTTTTTGCTATGCTGTCAGATGCTGGCGGCAGGTGGCCAGGTGGCTGTATTTTACGTCCCATGTCCTCGCTTAACATTTCCGAGGCTGCTGAATAATGTAGATCTTTTTCAGTGGAGTGACCTTCACCAGAGCAGGTGTGGGTTTTTGATGTGCCATGTGCACTGTGGCTGGAAATTTATGGTTGAGCTAAAAGGTGAGAAGGGAAGAAAAGAATAATCATATTGGCCATTTTTGGTCATAAAATATTAAAGTCGTAGAAAGCAATATATTTGGTAGGGAATTTCACAGTTTTGTTGATTTGTTATATAATACCTCTTTTTTCCTTATCATTTCCATCCTGGATCCATGGGAATGTGTTAAAGTGTTTTTTCCCTCTTTAACTTGTCTTGAATTTTTAAAATGATAAAATGTTTGATATATAAGCGAATATATTATATACATGCATTTATATTTATGTTTTGAAGTAACATTTTAAAAAGTAGAAATGAGTAAGTTTATTTGCATTGGTGTTCTGTACTATTAACAATTATTCTGACACTAGTTTGTATTTATGGGTTACTATTATAAGAAGGCCTACTGGAACACTGCAAGAGATCCTGGCAGGGGTTCCATTATCAGAAGATCAGAAATAAAGAGTATCTGGTAGGAGTTAAGAAGAGTTATGGTTATTTATTAGGTCAAAGCATGTGAAATTGCTGTTTATAAGGTTAGAACATCATGACTCTGGCCATTCCATGTGTTTCATTCTAAATAACTGGTGAAGAGAGACCAAGGAATGACATACAAGATTGGGTAACCAAAGTCATTATTAGTCATCTCCATGGAAGACATCTATGAGGAAGCAGGTTTAAATGGATTCAAATTAACACAGACTGGGACTTTTTGCAAGAAGAGGAATTTCCTATGGAACCAAGAGACCTTTTGGAATTTATATTAAAGACAACCTAAAATGAGAAGGATGCTCAGGACTGCTGTGCACCTCACCTGTAGTTTTCCTACGAGGAGAATTTGGACCCGGTGATCTTCTGGGTCCCTTCTAGTTCTTGGTCCATCAATACATTGTAAAAGTACTGTTATGATTTGGATGCCAGGTGTCCCCCAAAGGCTCATGTGTGAGAAAATGTAAGAAGGTTTAGAGGAGAAATGATAAGATTATAAGAGTCTTAACCCAATCCATGAATTAATTCTCTGATGGGATTAAATGAGTGGAAACTGAAGGCAGGTAGGGTGTGACTGGAGGAGGTGGGTCAATTGGGAGTGTGCCTTTGGGGCATATATTTATATCTGCCAAGTAGAGTCTCTCCCTCTGCTTTCTGATCATCATGTGAGCTGCTTCTCTCTGTCACACTCTTCTGCCATGGTGTTCTGCCTCACCTTGAACCCCAAGGAATGGAGCCTGCTGTCTGTGGATTGAGACCTCTGCAACTGTGAGCCTCTAAATAAACTTTTCCTCCTCTATGATTGTTCTGGTCAGGTCTTTTAGTCACAGTAGTGAAAAAGCTGACTAAAACAAGTACTTAAGGACAACACCTTAGCCAGCAAGGAAGGGGTACATCTGTTTGCTAGGAATTTAACTTATCACTATGGAACTTAAATGCATTTTCCTTGACACTCAAATTAAATAAAAGCGAGAGATAAACTGTTCTTGACCCCAGGCATCACATTGTTTATGGTTTGTTTGGGCTTGTCTAAACCAGGGAAAACACGCGTGTCTTACATCTCATCTCAAGTATCCCTGCCTAAGCTATAGGCACACAGATGTCCCTTTTATGTGAAACCTGACTCTAAGAAGGCCTTTCTTCTTGGTCTTAAAAAATTAAACACACTGGAAGACTATACGCTGAATTGTTAACAATGATTATTGCTAAGGGGATAGAATCATGGGCAAGTCAGTCTTTTCCTTTGTCTTATCAGTATTTTTCTATTTATTTTCTTTTGCAATGAGCAGGTACAAGTTGTGTAATAATTAAGCCCAAGGATGGTTTCTGACATCTGAGCAGATTAGAATGGCATAATTGAGCTATTAGTCATAAATGTGCTTCAGAGTCTGAAAAAGAGTTGGGAACTTTTTTTCTTTTTCTTTTCAGATCAGTTATCCTCAGCGCACAAGACATGCATTCTGCAGTGTGGTAAGGGCAGAGGGTTTTGTTTTGTTTTTCTTTTAACATTAGAACCAGAAGGAAATTTAAGAGGTCACTGACTTCAGTAGTGTGTTTCCAGACTGGATGTCATTAGTTGCAACTAAACCAGATGGGATATTTCAGGTTAGCTTTAACTCATTTTCAAGAGATTCCAGGCAGGAAGAATAATTTGGCAATGAAGGTCAAATGTAAGGTAAAAGGGGGATGAGAAAGAACCAAATGGCTTGTTATAACAGAGATCTGGGCATTAGCCATGGTGAGGTGGGGCAAGACAAGCTGGGGCTGAAAGGGACAAAGCCACATGTTGATTGCTGTTCTTTAGGCACAAAAGATGGTAGGTGGAAGCATGAAAGGAAAGGAGAAGGGAAAAGAGTGTGTTAGAACACACTTGCTGCTTAATTCAGCATTAACTTGTTTGGTAACCTCCAAGATGATCTCTACAATTGACAGGTTACATTATATTTTTTTGGTCATTTGAAAAATGGTAGGCCAGGCATGGTGACCATGCCTATAATCCCAGTAGCTTGGGAGGCTGAGGCAGGAGGATTCCAAGTTCAAAGCCAGCCTCAGCAACTTAGCAAGGCCCTATCTCAAAATAAAAAATAAGAAGGGCTAGGATGTGGCTTAGTGGTAGAGCACTCCTGGGTTCAAGTCCCAATACAAAAAAAATTGTAGTAAAATACAACATAAAATTGACTGTTCGAACCATTTTTAAAGTGTATGTTTGGTGGCATTCATTTTATTGTGCCACCATCACCACGATTCATCTCCAGAACTTTATCATCCCAGATTGGTAAACAATAACTCTAACCCTTCCTGGAGACTACCACTCTGCTTTCTGTCTCCATGAATCTTACTACTCCAGGTTCCTCATATAAGTAGAATTCATTCAGTGTTTCCTTTTTGTGTCTGACTTATTTCACTTAGCATAAAATATCTTCAAAATTCATCCATGTTAAAGTATGTATCCAAATTTCCTTTTTTAAAGGCTGAGTGATATTCCAGTGTATGTATGTTTATCTATTTACCATCCCCAGAAACTTGGGGGGTTGTTTCCACTTTTTGGTTATTGCAACTAATACTGCTATGAGCACCGGTATGCAAATTATCTGTTCAAGACCCTACGTTCAGCTTTTCATTATATTCCTAGGAGTGGAAATGTTGGCCCAAATGGCAATTGGGAATTGATTTTGGTAAAGATAATAGTCTGGGACAAACAGCCTATAGGCAGGGCATGGTGGTGCACGCTGAGGCTGAGGCAAGAGGAGGCAAGTTTGAGGCCAGCCTGGGCAATTTGGTGAGATCCTGTCTCAAAATAAAATGAAAGGGTTGGGGATGTAGCTCAGTGATAGAGCACCCCTGAGTTCAATGGTTCAATCTCCAGTCACACACACACACACACACACACACACACACACACACACACACAAACATAAATAAAAATAAGAGAAAGAGAGGGAGAGAGAGAGAGAGAGGAGAGAGAGAGAGGCTGCTCATAATTATTAAGTCACAAGTGTAGAGGTTTTGGGGGGCCAGTAGGAGAGTTCTATAACAACTCTTGAAAATAAACAGGAGATTCAAATTCTCTTTTTCATTCCTTCAGGAATATCCTGATGTAGAAGGGTTTGAGGCTGTGGGTGGAGAGTCCATAAAGCATCTGCCATCAGAATTGATGAAACTAAATAAAATGGTTTGTCCCTAAAAGCATACATTCTTTGCTGTATCAATGGGGATGAGAAGATTTTGTTTTCAAGTCTGAATTAGAGATAAGTAGAAATCACTTTCCAGAGTACAACCTACAACCAGCTGACTGTATTTCAGATGGGCATCTTAACTGGAATTTTCATCATTAGCCTTTGTAAAATGATAGTGTTAGAATGAAAGGTGTTTCTTATTTGGTTCATTAGGGTAAGAAATCTAACAGAACCCTAGGAGAGGAAGAATCCTACGGCCCTGTATCTGCCAGGACTCTGCCTTGCTGTGGCTTCATCACAGGGGCAACATGTTGAACTTGAAAAGCAGATCAAGAGAAACTCCCATGTTGAGAATTTACCTTCATCGTGGGGAGCTGTTACTTCAGAGCCTATATTTTTAGTTTCGCACCAAAAACAAAGGAACTGTGATAAAGGTCTTTATGACTTGAGCTGTGAAGGAAATTCTAGATGTAAGAAAATCAGCAGCATGTTTTGTTTTAGAGTCTGACATTGGGTAGTAGGAACAGACTGCAGCTCTCCCATTCATCTTTCCAGGGTGTTAACTTCCAACTCCAATGTTGGCACTTAAATTTCCACACCCTGTTAAGCAAAGTGCTTAAAACAAAACATTCAGCTCATGTCAATGAAATTCAAGGATACTCCTACGGTGATGTTAATCTACAGAACAAGAAGAACCTTTTTAAATTTGCAGATGTCTTTGATAGTTTTCTCTCCCCCAGGATTCCATTTCACATGCCTCTCACTGACTTTGGGGTGGTGACCCAAAGTCTGGCAACTTGAGAAAAGTAATCCAAACTTTTACCAGGCTTCCACATTCCAGCCCCCTCCACTCTGTAACCCACCTCCATTACGAAGGTTTTAACTGGATACTTTTATGTGCTGACAAGCGTCACAGCTATTGCCAAATTTAATTTTCACCACTGTCTAGAGAATTAATTTATTTGGCAGTATCATTTTTTTCACTCCTAGCCCGAATTCTTTTTATTTATTTATTTTTAAGCAAATGATCAACTATATATCTCAGAGGAGATACATGACATCTAAAATGGTAAATAACCTCTAAGGAGTAGCTTTAAGGAGTAGGGGCAACTTAGTTAAGACTAGCTCTCCCAGGTTTTTAGGCCAGGGAGCCATCAGATTACAGAACCCCTTTCTGCAGGAACATCACATCATGTGGTCAGTCACTGGGGGACATGAGTCCTCTCATGGTTTAGGGATAGAGAGGTGGGGAAGGGCTGGCTGGAGAGGCAGAGAGGGAAAAAAAGGGGCCAGGTGGGAGAAAAAAGTCTACCTGGAGAGTGGGTGAGGAAATTGTGGGAGGGGAAGTTTAGGCTGTTCTCCACTTAGATTTGTACAGTTCCAGCCCTTTGGGGATTATTTTCAATCTCCCAAATCCTAAAACTGTAGTTGATTTTAAAGTAGGATATTCAAAGATAGATAGAAATTTCTTGTCATGACTGAATGATTGATGAGATCCCAAGGATAGGGGTTATCTTAGACTCTTAACATTGTTAAAATAGAAATAAGGAATAACGTGGTTGCTTGGGACTAGACATAATGGTAGCTGAATGAATGTTAATAGATGCAGGGGTCCTCCGTTCTATTCCTGTATTTCTTCTGGTCTCCAGTATTTCTTCTGGTCTTTTGTATGTTGTTAGGTCTCCATGACAATATGTATTATAGGGGAAGCACTATAATGCAGGTGAAATCTATCAAAAGATTGAGATGTATATTTCTATCTCCTTATCTTTTGTGTCTTTTAATTTTTGTATCAGCCAGTATAGATTAGGTAGTATTTTTTTTTTTCAATTTTAAAAATCAAGGTGCTGGGGAGATAGCTCGGTTGGTAGAGTGCTTGCCTTGTAAGCACAAGGCCCTGGGTTCGATCCCCAGCACCCCCGCCAAAAAAAAAATCAAGGTGTGAGTTTTGATAAGTGCATATAATCCACGACCACCACCTCTACACAGGACTATTCATCATCTCCTAAAATTCGCTCCCATTCATTGTAGTTGCTCCCTCCCTCAACCCCAGGCCCTGACAACTGATCTCAACCCCAGGTTGAGGGAGTTTTATTATGAAATCCAACTAAGCTTCAGGCTGAATTATGGATTCAGGGGAGATTTTTCTTTTTTTTCTTGCACACCAACTTCCACGTTTGAGCCAATCACTTATGGTACTCTTGGAACTTATTTTTGTTCCATGTGTTTGCTCCTTATCCTGTGCCTGAGATTCCAAGTGATGGAAGGCTGGATGCATGCCTGGGAATAGAAGCCAACACTTACTAAAGGAGGATTGTATGAAGAACTTTGCATGTATTATGTGACTTCCTTTTATTCTTATAATATTCCTATGAAGTAGATACTATTAATCACATTCCAATTACAGATAAGGAAAGAAAAGCACAGAAAAGTGAAGAAAGCTGCTTAAGGACACACTGATAGTCAGTGACAGAGCCAGCCCAGGAACCAAGCAGGTTGTGGCTGATGTCAGACCTGCCCTCCTGTCCAGAGATCTGCACAGTTTGAGCTACCATCCTGCTCCAGTGAGCACTGAGCTGGGTGACCAAGTTTGGATTTTTAAAATAAGTATAGTTGCTTTAAAAGCATTTGTAATAGAACACCACACCATCTCACTATTCCCTTGTATTTTCTAAATACATCTTGATAATTATTTGGTTATCATTGTTATGTGAGGAAATGGTTTTTCTTTTTATCTTTATTTTTTTTTTTCTTTCAGTGCTGGGGATTGAACCAGAGTCTTGCACATGCTTGGCTAGCTATGTCCCCAGCCCCCCACCTTTTTAAAAATTTTATTTTGAAATGAGGTCTTGCTTAGTTGCCTAGGCTGACATGGCTTGTGATCCTCCTGCCTTCCTTCTTTGAAACAAAGAAGTCATACTTCTTTTTTTAAGTACTGTGGTTTGAACCCAGGGCCACTTTACTACTGAGCTACAAATCCAGGCCTTTTGCTTTACTTTTAAAAATTTGAGACGGGGTCTTGCTAAGTTGCTTAGGACCAGCTGGGGCTGGCTTTGAACTTGCCATCCTCCTGTCTAGCCTTTCCAGCCTCCAGAATCACTGGGATTACAGATGTGTACCACCATGCCTGGGCTAGAAGTGAAACTTTTTATGGAAAGAGAAAGAACTTCTGTTCATAGACATTAGCATAAATGTCTATAAAAGTGCAATATAGGCTCTGGCCTATATTGTAGGACAGGGGGCATTTTGATGCCCTGAGGATGAAGTGTTCAGTGGCAAGAACATGAGAACGAGATGCAGGTGCATGCAGCTTTTGTTACCTGGCAGGGCATCCTCCATCAGCCCTGCTTCTGAAACTGCGTAGCATAATCACCTGTGGCCTCACCCCAACTCTGAGTGGGAGAATCAAGCCCTCCTATGTTAGAAGACTACAGCTATAGCTGAACATCAAGATCTTGCTTTATACAATTGGCCCTGTGACATCATGTATTTTGGACATTCTTTTTCATTTCACTGCCATAAAACCAGTGCTGCTAATCCTAATAGAGGTGCAGAGCTTACTCTGCCCAGCTCTTCTAAGAGCTTCATGTGTATGAACTCATTTACTCCACACAACAACCCTGCAAGCTCTATGCTCTTCTTTACCTCCACTTTATAAAGGAGGAAACTGAGGCACAGGATAAGTAACTTGTTCAAGGCCATGCCCATAGTAAGTGGCAGATGGCACCAAATGGGGACCCCAAAGGCCAGGTGCACAGTTTCTATCCCCTGAGTTTGGCAAAATATTTATCTTAAAATATGGCACTTTGGTATGCTGGTTACTCAGACTCAAGGAACCTAGAGTAGCAAATGCAGGGAGGAGGTTTCTCTGAAGCTCCCCTATTGTTCTACAGGCTGATCTTCCAGAAGGTTCTCAGTTGTGAATCCTTTCCACAGATGTCTTATTAACCAGTGGAGATTGATATTGCAGAAAGAAAGACTAGAGCTCACACCACATCCACGGTCCTGACAGATTTTGCCACAAACTGTCGCATTCTTCAGGTCCATTCATCTCCTCTGCAATTATTTATTCATATTTGAAATTGCCCACATTTCCACTTCCCTTTCCCCTATGCAGCAAGTGCATGAGTTTCTAATTCTCACTGGGGTCTTAAATACTCATTTTTTTCCATGATACTTCCATGCATGCTATAACATTGTATATAATTTTATATAACATTTTCTCTGTTAAATCTGCCTTTTTCAGACTACATGATCAAACCTCACAAATGTGGAGGAAATTTTTAAACTCCCCTACAACAGCAAGTCTTTCTTCTACAGAAGCTACCCTGTTCTGTCACTTCAATAAAAGTGTAGCAGCAGAAAGAATGGTCCTTTATTATTTTAAATATAATGTGCTTGCCTCCTAGAAGTAGAATAAAGTCCCCCTCTAAGCTTACCTACAACATTTAGGAACAAACAAACTATTGAATCCAACAAACCAAGTTGCTATCTACCTAGTAAGATTTTTCTGAGTTTCTTGAGCTACTTAGAAGAAATTCAAGATATAGAAGTAAAAATAGCAATGGCCAACTATGTTTATAAACAGACTTTACTGGATAAACCCAGCTGGTACTCAGTCTTCCTCCATCCTATACCATGTAACCCTCTACTGCCCACCTGTTCCTCAAGTCAAATATTTCCGTATGGGATGCTGAGTTAGGAGGAAGGTCAAAAACTGCTGAATTCCCAATACACAGGTTGTCTTTTATAAAAACATGCCAATGTTTCCCAGAAATATTTGGGATGGAAAAGTGTTACAAATTCAGCTTCATGATTCTCACTTTTTTTCATATTTTTGAAATGATTTATTTAGGAATTTGAGAAAAATAGCTCTTTTTTTTTTTCTTCACACTAACCACTTTATGTTCCTCTGGCAAAAAGTAGATTTATTTTCCCCCACAAGGACATCAAACCACTAGGCTAGGAAAAACGTCAGTGGTCACCTGCTGGCTCACATGGCTCCATGTGTTGGGTAAGCCAAGTTGGAGCATCACATGGTTCACCTTATGCATACTCACCTTGTCCAGTGTGTCATTCAGGGCAGCCAGTGTCTGCATTTTGGCAACATTTGCAATGGCACTGTGAAGATGAAAGGGAACTTCAAACAGGACTTAAAATTTTCCCACTGAAGAGAAACAATTTATACAGAGTGCTGATTCTTTGACTTGGCAACACCTAGAAGAAAACAATCTGCTCTGTATATCCATGTGCTGCCACAAACTTTGGAGTCCAGTTTAATGTTATAATTATCTTTTTAGCTTTTCATTTAACTATAATATATATATATATATGCAGAAAATGCACATATTGTAAATATATAACCTGGTGATTATTATTATTATTTTGGGGGGGTGCTGGGGATCAAACCCAGGGCCTTATGCTTACAAGACAAGCACGCTACCAACTGAGCTATCTCCCCAGCCCCCTAACCTGGTGATTATTAATAGACTATAAACACTAGTTAAACCAGCTGCCTACACTGATTTACAGCCCCAAAGATCAGTTCTGACTATTTTTGTGTTTCATAAAATGAACCATCTATAGCACATACTCTTTTGCGTCTGGCTTCTTTCTCTCAGGCCAAGTTATTTTGGGGAGGGTTTCAATCAGGGCTGAGTCTGCAGGACAGTGTCTGGAAGGGAAGTCTGTGTTTGCCTGTCTGGATAACTTGTGTTGGTTACTAGAAGTTGTTAGAAAATGGACACAGATTGATGGTGCTTAAAATTTTATTTTCTATTTTTTAAAAAAGCTATTCTCCAAGAAGATGTAGGAAGTGTTTGTTTATGAAAATGGGACGCTCCTACCTGGTGCACACACCTGTGTAAGCGATGTGACTAGCAGAGGGGATTTACAGGGAGAAAATGCAGCTTATCCATCAGGGTCTCTCAACACACAGGCTCCCTCCAAGACACCTGGGAGGAGACCTAGCCAGTTCATATTCCTAAGTTTTGCTTATTTTTCTTTAAAGTGCTTCCCCATTCTACAAGCTTCAAGCCTCCCATAACCTGATTCTGTCCATGGTAATTCGGGCAGCAGAGAGAGTTCTCTTGCTGTTTAAGTTTGTAGTAGTCCAATTCCCATCTTTTAATGACTACTAGAAAACAAATGAATTTTCAAAAAGGTTCCAATCACTACTTTATTACTCTCTAACCAATTCCTCTGCCTGCATCGTTCAACTGATGTTAGAATTAATAGTAAGTTTTTCCATTTTCTGAGGTGCAGAGAAACAAATGACCTCTTCACTGGTTACCTGCCTGCGTAAACTCATTCCAAGCCCAGATTCGTCAATGCCTGAGCTCCTGGCTCAGCTGTGGTCATGATAAATAAGGCTTGTGCTTCAATCAGGCCTTAGAAACAGAATAGGCTCACTAAGTCAACAATTGTCTGGTATCATTTACAGCAGGTCCCCACTATTCTAGGATCTGCCCTAGATGCTGGGCGAGAAGATACATAATGTACATGCACTTGTAAGAACTTAGAGCTTCACTTTCCTCATATGAAGGTTATTTTCTGATATCAAGAAAATAAATGGCTTGTTGCTAATGGTGGCAAATCAGTATTTCATTCTAATGTGGCAGGGATTCTAAAAAAATTCCTTCCTATAAATTAGGGGGAAAAAAACCTTAAAAAGTGATTTAAAATCAATTTTATTTGAAAGAGCTGAAGAAATCCCAGTGTGCTTCCTCCATATTCTCTTTCTGGTTTGAAGGGCTGTGACTTGAACATCCTTCCATTAATTCCATTTGAATCGCTCATCAACTGATCTATAGGAACCATCTTAAAATTAAGTCTCTGAAGTGCCCCTCACTGAGTTTCTTGGAGGAACCAATTTATTTCTTTTCAAAATGTACTCATTTTCCTTAACAAGGTGTAGAGTGGTTGGGCCAATTGTGCTTGGGATTCAGCCTGCCACTCTGCTGGGTTCTTGGAATAGCTTATTGTGTCAAGGTCAAGGTGGAAAAAGCCAGGAGAGACAAGCCTCAGAATCTATATGCCTTCCGGCTATGCCAAATATAGTGGCCATTAGTTTCAATAATTGAGAGGTGAATTCAAAACAAAAATATCCATTTATTTTTAATTCAAGAGATTTGCTTCAGCAGAAATCATGTTATGAAAATAGGCCAGCCTAGTGACATTTTAAAGGCTGATCTGAAAATAGGGTAAAGGGATGTGTGTGCCAGAATTGGACACCTTGAAAAGTCGGTAGGAGGCAGCTGGGCTGGCCACTGAGAGGAGGAGGATGGGTGGTGGGTCATTCGGGGAGCCCAGAGAGAGTTTCCATTTAGTAACCACCTGACTGCCAAGTCGCCACCAATCATGACCCCCACCCTACTCCAACTGGCTGCCTCCAAGTGCATAGGGAATTGGATCAGAATTGTTTAACACTCCTCGAGGTGAGGAAGGAGAAGAAATTAAGCACCCCCTACCTTGTTTTCTCCAATCCCGTTTTTTTGGTATGTCTCTCCAAAACTCCGATTTCTTGTTTTTTGGGGATTCGCATTCCTCCAGCTTTGACTACAAACAAGCATCAACACGTTATTCAAGGTAGGAATTTAGATTTGGAATATTTTCAAACTTATTTTCCGAAGTTCTAAACTTTCGTATAAACAACAAAATTAAAAGAAAAAAAATTACTTCCTGGGGAAAAAAGGTGGGGGCAGAGGAAGGGCTGAGGTCGGCTGTTTATGCCCAGAGAAGGGAACTGAGGTTGAAAAAGCAGAAGGTTACACCTTAGATTTGGGGAGGAGAATAACAACATACTCCCCTACGTATTTCACTGAAAATATTTTTTCTTGTTATCACACCAATTACATTCTTTGTGATAGCAATTCACAATACAATGTGACCCTTGGTTTTCCCATGAGATTACCGCTTTTGCATGGCTTGCATTTTTTTTTTTCCAACCAAAGCTTTCAAAAGTCAGAGTCTGAGGGATGAGCCAAAAGTCAGAACTCACAGTGATAACAGGCATTTAATTCAACAGAGGTGCTTAAAATTCCACTGAGTACCCACCTTCCAGCCCAGACCCCAAACCTCAGTGTTGGCCTCACTCGGAGTTTCTAATGAGTAATTAAACTGCATTAATAATCCTGCCATTCAAGAGATCAATTAGTGTTAATTAGGCTACAGATGACCTAACAGCAATTCAAGTGTTGAACAATGTCGAATGGAATCAGCTTTTGAAAATGAACAACCCATTTCAGATTGCAAGTCAAAGCAAATACTTTTTTCAGTTCCCAGGAATTTGCACATCTAAAATCTGACAAGCTCAAATGAGAAATAACTAAATGGACATTGATTTGTTTGAACTTGTTAATTCTTTTTATGGAAATGCCACATGGGCAATTTTCTGTAACTAGTTCCAATAAAGTGAAAAAAAAGAGAACCTCTTCTATTTCTCAATGCCCTAGTAATTTGACTTCTTCATTGTTCTTTAGAAATTATTATTTAATTATTTTGGTTATGTATACATACAGAAGACACAATTCAAAAGGCATAAAATGGTGTGGTCTCCCTCTTAACCATTATTTCCCAACCTCGCAGATCATCTCCCTAGATACTGCTCATGTTACCAGTTTCTTATGTTATCGACAGATATTTTATGCATTATTTTTAAAAATGGTAGCATAAGATACACCTTGTTCTGCATCCTGTTTATTTTTTTCACTTAACCATATATTTTGGAGAAAGTTCCATACATTAATATATCTTCATCTATGTATCAATTTTTTCCCTTGTACTGAGGATCAAACTCAGGCCCTCAGGCATGCTAGGCAAGTGCTCTACCACTGAACTACATCCCCAGTCCCTGTGTGTCTTTCTTTTAACACACTTTTATAAAGAATCCCATTATATGAACATTCTTTGTTTACTTTGCCAGTTTGGGAATGTTGGACTTTTCTTATGTTTCTAATTCATTGTCACTAACAATGTTATGGTGAGTATCCTTCTATAAACATGATTTTGCATCAGCAAAAGTGTATCAGTGGGATAAGTTCTGAGAAGTGATCTGATTAGCTCTGAAGAATATGTGCATTTGGAATTTTGCTAAATTTTGCCAAATTGCCCATCATGGAGGATGCTCCAGTTTATGATCTCACTATTTAACTGTTAGTTCCTTGTTACACTTCCTTTGCAGAATTTACTAGTTATTCTTACTTATTTTTCATGAGAACTTCAGAAACAGTTTGTCCATTCCCTATTTAAAAAAAAATCCTTGGTCATATAGTTTTTTTCGAAGGGAAAACTTATACATTCCTGGTGACTCTCTAAGAACAGTGTGCTTTTCCATTTTCACATCTCCTGTGTTCCGACTTGTTTATTATTAGGTTCATTGTCTAAGCATTCTCATTATTGCTGCTATTGTAAATGGGGTCTATTCCATTACGCTAACAGATTGTTATTATTTGATATTTTGATTTTCTACCCAGGATTTACTGAAGTCTCTTATTGCTCATTATAGGTTTTTTTTTTTTTTTTTTTTTTGTTTTGTTTTTTTTAGATTCTTTCAGGTTGTCCAGATTTTTAAAAAATGACATAATCTGCAAAGAATATATTGCCTCCTTGCCTTCCCCCTTGTTTTTTCCAGTGCTGTGTGGATCACACCTAGAGCCTTGTACACACTTGGCAAGTGCTTTACAACTGAGTTATGTCCCCAACCTGCCTTCTTAATTTTTAAGGGATTGCTTTTAGTGTTTCCCTTTAAACATAACGTATACTTTGGTGGCTTATACTCTCTTCTTCATGTAAATATGTGTGCGTGTGTGTGTGTGTGGGTGTGTGTGTATAATTCATATCTTTTTCAAGATGTTAAGGAAGTAGCCTTTTATTATTATTTATTGGACCTAAAATTAGGAATAGATCTTGAATTTTCTCAAATGCCTTTTAGAATTCATGGATATGAATTCTATGAGTGTTCCCTTTAATGTGGTGTTATGTTAATGGGTGCCTTATTATTGAGTCATACTTGTATTCATAGCATAAACACAACTCGATCACTTAAATTACCATTCTTTATGAAAATACATTGATTACGTAAGCCTCTTAGTAGAATTTTATAATGTTAGATTCATTTTAGAAAAGAAAAAAATCTGCTTTAAGTGTCTTTAAGTATCTTACAAAGTTATCGGCAACAGAAGTGAAATGACATGGAAACATCTTCTGAATAGCCCTGGAGCACAGGTGAATTAAACCAGAGGGTGGGCTTTCTCAGGAAGAAGGTTTGAGGGGGCGGCTGCCCCTTCACTGCACCATTGTCTATTCTGCCAGCAAGAATCAAATCAGAGGTCTGGGCTCAGTTTCCAGTACTCCTCCCAACAGGACTTCCATTCTTCTTGTGACAAGTGCTTTTCAAATATGGTGTGCTGTAATGATGTTCTTGTTAGTGTTCTTTTGTTTTCCCTGATGCTATTGTTTCTACACATTTTCTTCTGCCTTGACTGATATTATCACTAACTATAGAAGAAAAATTATTATGTTAAAATAAATAGAAGTTCAAGATGAGAAGACCTTTGTAATGTTGAGTTTGTTTGGAATTCATTCATTGGAAGGACATTGATGTCTGGGGGTCTTTGGAGGAGATGGAGGGAGTGAAGGAAGCTGTGTCCCGAGGAACTAGGAATCTGGTAAAATCTCTCTTGAAAAAGCAAAGGCTCAGGGAGCTAGGTTACATCTTCAAAGATAGGAAAAGCCATCCCGTGGGGGCGGAAGAGCAGTTCCTGGTGAGGAGATGTCATGTAGTGTCAGATAGCTCTACTCCCAGGATATGGACTGCTGTGGCTTGGATATATGGTTTTGAGTTTGTTCTAAGGGTCCATGTGTTGTGGAGTTTGGTCCTTGTGTGTGGCAATATTGGGAGGTGTGGTATCTTTAAGAGGTTGGGGCCAGTGGGTGTCCTTAGGCCCACTAAGAGGGTGAGCTTGGAAGACATCATGGGACTCAGTCTCCCTCTTACTTCTGTTTGGTGATGTAATCTCTCCCTCTCACACATGCTCCTGCCATCTGTTATAAGGTCCTCTCCCCAGCTGACTAATACTGGTGCCATGCCCTTGAATCATCAGAAGTGAGCTAAATAAAACTTTTCATTATAAAGTTAACCTGTCTCATGTATTTCATTACAGTAATGGAAACAAATGATACAGTGACTTGGAGTGGAATATTTAAAACTCTACTTAGGCTCAGTTTCTGTATCTTCAAAATGGAAAATACTTACTGTCAGGATTGTTCTAGAGAATAGAGGTGATAAAAGCACCTGGTACATGGTAGGCACTTAATAATTAATAGTTATATTATGTATATTTATTGTGTGTTGTTCCAGAGGGTGTATGAAGACCAAATAATGGATGTGCCAGAAAGATGGGGTTGGCTACAGATAACTATGTTATTCAATGTGAAAGATTTCACCTGGTATAATAATGAATTTCTTGACCCTCAGGGTATTAAAGTGAGGCAAGATGTCCTCCTGTCATGAATACCTTAGGAGAATTCTGGAGAATTTGGCAAAAGTCAAACTGGATAATCTTTATTATAAATCCTTAGAGTGGTTCAACTTTTCTCATCTACTGTCAAAATAAAATCCATCATACCCCTTCCTTCAGAAAAAAACACAGGGTACTTAGAGAAATAAATACCAAAAGACATTAAGGAAACCACACAAACACGAGAGTTTTTCATTCCTAAGAACAATAAAACAGACACTGGAGAGGAGGAATTAAAAATCCCTGCCAGCAGATTCCTCCTTCCATTCAGCAGTCTTCGAATCCTCGTTATAGGGGTGTGAGTGCTAATTTAGTGATTTAGGAGCATAGAAAACCAGACCTTGGATTTCCAGAACAGAGTTCCTGTAGCAACCTGTTCTGGGGGTAATCTCCTTGTCACAAATATATGCAGGAAAGAAGCAGACCACCACATCCCTACACTGAGGATGGATGCATTGAAATACAGATTGAGGCCCTGTCCACAGGGGGTGACTGAACCAGGTGGAGCTAGTTTGTGGGAGGGTCCTTTTTAAAGCTCTGCTGGAACATGGTCACACTGGTCTCCCTGGATCTGGATGAACCAGCTTTTACTATCCTACAATCATGTTCTGACCCAATTCACATATACCACATAAGTGCACTCCAGGGCTCTTTTCAAGGTCTCACTGTATCCAAATCAATCTGTTTAAGTTTGTAATCATTTACATAACTCCATGTTTGAGAAATATTGTCTTTTCAACATTTATGGAAGAACAACTGAATTGGGCAAGTAAAATATGAATTGTTTTAACATTTTAATATGACTTAAGTACATATTTTGAATATAAATATTAAGGTAAAGCTTTATGTTCTTTCCCAAACTAAAATGAACTAAAGGCAAAAACTGTAGGTTACTCTTTAAGATGATTTTTTAGGAGCCCTTAATTTTTGTGGGTAAATTCAAGCTTTTTTCCATCTGTGTAAGAATTGTACTTTCATGGTAGATGTGGTGGTTTATAACTTTCAAAATTAGACTTTGCAGTTTGTGGATTATATAATTGTCCAATTTTGCACAGTTTTTGAGAGTAGCTAAGCTCACAACAAGCTGTGAGAAAAATTAGGCTTTTCCTTCACTAATCCATGGAGAACATATGCAAAATGTGGAATGACACAAAGATCTGTGCGAACTCTGTCTTGGGACTGAGAACTTCTATTTGAAGATTTTAAGTTGAAAGGTAGATGTTTGCAAAATGTTTACATTGCATTCACAGCTGATTATCAGCAAACTTTGGGTTGTCAATCAAGGCCCCCAAAACCCTCAAGAGAAGATTGTGAGCGAAGAGAGAGGACTTAAGAGCAGGAGGGGTTTGGCATGAGGCCAACTTTATTTTCCAATCCCAGCTCCACTGCCCTCCAGCTGTGTGGCTTTGGTCAAGTTACTCGATCTCACTGAGTTTGTTTGATCCTCTGTGAACATCATCCACCTGCAAGGCTGCTGCCATGCCTAGTTGTTGTGCTGTGCTGGGTGCACTGTCAGCTTTCAGCAAATGACAGCTGTTGCTGCAGTCATCAGACCCCTGTTCCCTGTGACATTTGGGGCAGTGGGGCTTGCAACCCCTCTCTTCTAACCTCACAGAGCTGCCTGCCCCTCTCCAATCCCTACCAGTTGAGCAGATGGCATAGAGAGAATCAAGACTTTTGTTTGTTTTTAAGAAATGAGACTAGTCCTTATGCAGTTAGGGTCATTCCTCAGGTTCTGCATGTTTCACACTTGACGATACCCCCTGCCTTCAACTTTCTGCTTTCTTTAATGAACTAGAAAATTTCTCTAGAGATTCATTCGAGATCCTTTGATAGCTCTGATTCATTTGACTTAAACCAAATTAAAAAGTGCAGTGAATATAGGACAAACTCACTGACATTATTCTTTCTATTCATTATGTATTTGGCTTCCCCTGGCCACCTACCAATACATATTGTTGGAACTGCTGTTCTTGTAATGGGGTGCTTATAAAACTAAGAGCGAGGCAAATCCAAAGAAGCTGAAGATTCAAAGCATGCTTCCTACAACCCAGGCCACCTCAAGTTTAATAGTCTTGTTTCACAGCATAAATGTATAACCAGGGCTAACAGAGCTGCAATATATTATATTCACGTACATGAAAGAAAAACTGGTAGGCACTCCACATGTAGGTGGGAGAGTTACAGCTGGCTGACTTCTGAGTGGTTTCATTTTTAACTATGATGGGGCAGCACGAGGATCTATTCCACTGATATTTCTTTCTGTTCTGACTACTGCAGGAGCGCCTAATGCAGCTCCAACATCGGGCTGTTTTGAAATTGGGAAAGATAATTTCTACTGACTGCAATGTATTTTACTATGCCTCCATTTTAAAGGGTTCCACCTGCTTGTACCAGTTACTTTACATAAACTCTTTTAATCATCACACCAATCTTATCACATTGATGTTGTTTATTACCTCCCTTTCAGAAATGAGAAAATGAAGACTCAGAGATGTGGAATGAAAGCAAAGTTTGAACTCAGGTCTGATTCCAAAAGCCCTGACATACCTTTCTCATCATATTGCATTGACTTCCTGCTAACAAAAATCAGGTGAAGATTGAGTGAAATTTTGGCACCTATTATTTTGGTTCCATAAATAAAATTTTGCATGATCACAAACTGGTTTAGATTTAAAATACATAGCGAGACCAGCTGAAGGATGAGGCTTCTTTGTTCTCTTGTGCTCAGTGGGGAAGCAAAAGTCTGCCTTCATCTCCATTCTAATTATCCAAAACCTCTTATCTGTAGTGTCACAGTTCATAATAATTAATTGTCATGCCAGAGGCATTGTGACATGCTTGATGGAGTCATGGTGTGCTATGTATACAGAGTAATTAGCAATCATTAGTGGTGGGGACAGAAAGTTCCCAGTGGTTTCATTCAAACTTTCCTTTAGTTAAGTTTATCTTTGTTCTTTCTGTATAAATGTAGTTTAGCAAATCAGTTTTTAGCTTAACCAGTTTTATAAAGGATGAACTAGAAGTGCTGGGAAGAGAACGGTGTCTTTTTATTTTTTTTGTCACTATCTATGTAATGAATTTCTCTTCCAATAATTTGCATACAGTTCCTGGACCATTAGTTAGCATCATTACCTTTAAATGTAATGTTAAATATTGCCAAATTCAATTACAAATATAAAATGGCAGTAGTCTGCCAAAGGAGATTAGGCCATGGTGTGTAGTATTAGAAATCCAGAACAAGAAGTAACAATTCTGACTTTCCAGTTGTGCTGCCCACCAGAACATGCTGCAACTGCATCTGATTTTTTTATTTTTTTGTGTGTTTTTGTTTTTTTGAACTGGGGATTGAACCCAGAATTGCATAACCACAGAGTCACATACCTAACCTTAGACAGGGTCTTGCTAAGTTGCTAAGGCTGATTTTGAACTTGCAATTCTCCTGCCTTAGCTACCTCAGTCGCTGGGATTACAGGCATAAGCCACCATGCTTGGGTGTCTGATTTTGACCCTTTGCAAAGGTTATACCTACCATTGCCTGCCATCAGCCTCTGCAGCAAAGATAATTGAAATAAACTGGGTTTAGAGGTACCAAAGAATTATACCAACAACTAAATTTTGGAAAATAGAGAAAGCAATCACAAAGTGACCAAGCTTTGAAGGTCTTTCTTAAGGAATTGAAAGAATAAAAAAACTAACTAAAAATAGACCTGTACTTCTCAGCCAATATGAACATATGGTTAAGTACAATAAAACCATTTTCTATATTTCAGGGGGTTGCTATAAATAGCATAAGTTAAAAATAAAGACAACTGTGGATGCTTTGCAAAATACCTTGGTAACTACCTTTTCCAGTCAGCACCCCCACCCCCAATCCTTGTGTGTTTATTAAAAAGTGCTTCTCAGCTTGTTGACAGGCAAAGCACATTCCTGCTGACATTTCACAGCCCTAAAACCTGAGGGGGAGAGATGGGATTGCTGTCCTCTGTGCAGAAGCTGGTTTACCTGGGAAGTCAGATGAGGCACAGGCATCTTGGGGAGACTGAGTCTGAGAGCTGTAAACTCTAAGGAGGAAGGTTTCCATGGCAGCAAATCATCCAGGTGTGGATGTGTCACAGTTAACCTGTTACCAGGTTCACCTTCCCTACCTGTTCCTGTCCACAGAATGCCTTATAATTCCATAGATTGGTAGCTTTTGATTCAATGGGGGCCTGACAAATCCCCAAGTGGTTTTATGTACAAGGTAAGGAGGATCAAAGGCATAGGAGGAAATCAGGTGGCAGGAAGAGAAAGCAATAGTGGGTGGATTGAGAACTTCTGCTCTGTTGGGGTGCTCCAGTTGAGCATTGATGGGAAGGGGCAGCAACTGCAGCGTCTGCAGAACAGACAGGTGGGAACCTACCTGCAGGAGGATGCCCCCCTTTCAGCGGGGACAGCAGAACTTGCACTTCTTGCATTTCGTTTGCCATAGCTCCTGCCAGTACCTTGCTGGTGCTGTGGAGGCCAAGTGCCAACTGCGTCTGCCCCACTGCACCCCGGCTTTATGCTTTATACAGGCAGGGGGCGGGGCCCCTTAAGGGCATTACTGAGCAGCAACAGGGCTTGTCACCCAGCTCTTTGGCAAGTTTTCTCTTTGAAGAAAACGCTCTTCTTTCCTTCATCTGGGAAGGCTAGTAGATGTCTTCAGGTTGGAAGGTTGGAAGTTCTCATTTTCTTTCACAGGAGGAAGGGCAGAGGATGTTTTGGTGGAATTCTTTTTCTTTCTATTCTTTCTTCCAGTAAGTACAGTGCACCTACGATGTGACAGTCTCTTTGTTATATGCTGGCATGACAACCAGGGCAAGACAAGATCTTTGCTTCAAAACATGTGTGGTCTTTCTGGAGAGATGATTATAAGCAAGTGCTGTGCCTTCATTTCAGTCTTTGTAATTATAAGCATTTATATTCAGAAAATAATTGGAGATGTGTAGAGAGGTTTCTGGAGTGTAATTGTGTATTTCTTTCTCTTCGGTTCTTTTTTTTTTCTGCCACTGGGGATTGAACCCAGCAGCACTCTACCTTCGAGTTACATTCCCAGCCCTTTTAAATTTTTATTTCGAGAAGGGTCTTGCTAAGTTGCTGAAGATAGTCTTGAACTTGCGATTCTCCTGCCTCAATCTCCTGAGCTGCTGGACTGTCTTTTTTGTTTGGTGGGAATCAACATAAATATCCCAAAATACAGAGGGATCGTTATATTTTCCCCATAGCCTTACCAAAATAGATATCAATCTTTCTAATTTTTGTCCATATTATCAGTAAAATGATGACATCTTATTTGCATATCTCTCATCTCTAATGAGGTTGATCATGAAGAAAGTATATGGATTAGCTATTTAATTTTTGTCTATGAAATGTCAGATTTTATCTTTTGTTCATTCTTCTCTCAGGTTGTTGTTTTTTAAAGCAAATTTGGAGGGCTGAGGTTTTAACTCAGTGGTAGAGTGCTTGCCTAGCATGTGTGAGGCCCTGGGTTTGATTCTTAGCACCACATAAAGATAGATAAATAAAATAAAGGTATTGTGTCTATCTATAACTAAAAAATTTTTTAAAAAATGAATTTGGAGGAATTCTTTATATATCAAGTAAACCAAAAAATGTTTTTTTTTTTCAGCTAGGAGTCACAGCAACTCTGGAGGCTGAGGCAGGAGGATTACAAGGTAGAGGCCAGCCTTAGCAACTTAGTGAGACCCTGTCTTAAAATGAAAAATAAAAAGGGTTAGGGATGTAGTTCAATGGTAGAGGACCTTTGAGTTCTAGACCTAGTACTGCAGAAAAAAATCATATGTATATAGTATATTTCCATATACTATTACACATATGAAATGTTTTTTCCAGCCTTTTTTTAGGGGGTCTATAGAAACTCTATGTTCTTCTTATCAATTCTATAACTCTTTTCTTTGTAATGTCTGAAATAATGCCCTACGTAGGGAGACCTTTCCACTCTAAGATCTTAAAGCCACTCTTAAATCCAGAGCTTAACTAATCCTTTGCTGAGAGACACAGAAGTTGTTTTAACTTTACTGTATTACAAGCAATACTGCCTTGAATATTCTTGTGCATGAATCTCTTTGCCTTTGAACAACTGTATGCATCTTTTTCCTCCTATGTGAGCATTTTGTTAAATTTTTTTTGATGTGATTTTTATCAGTGAGGTAAATTCCTGCATCAAAGGGTAGGTGTATTTTAAAATTTGTTTATCTGTGCTCTTGAATTCCTATTCATCGCTTTTTGGGGACCTCGTTCTATCAGGAATTCCCTCTCCTGCATAAATCTCTGGCTCTCCTAATCCAAGAACTCGTTCACTGGAGCCTACAGACATGCTCCAGACTCACACCTTCTCAGACACAGAGCAGAATAAAACAAAGAGCTTTCCACATTGAGTCTGTGTTTCCTTGTGGATGCCATCAACTCTCTCTCTCCCCCGGCCAACTTGTTGAAAGGCTGGTCTGCTTCTCCTCACTGCACATGACTGCTGTTTGCTGCCACCCTTGTACTCCACTGATGCCTCTGTGGACAAGATGCCTGGACCTCCAGGTGGCTTCCTCCACTTCCTCTGCCTCTGACCACTCCCTCCCTCCTTCCTGCCGCTCTCCGTTCTCCACCCCCACAAGAGCGCCTTGCTCTTGATACCCTTTCCAAGATGGATGGAGACTTTCTTCTCCATCTCCTTCGGGTTCCTTCTTGCCGTGTCCCCTCTCTCAACTTTGATGTTCCAGGGCTGCGTTCTTGATCCAATACTCTTTTCTCCATACATGTTCACTCCATCAAACGTTCCTGCTTTGACTATCTTTAGGCCAGCAATGAATGTAGTAGGCTGAAAAACAGTCCTCAGACAAATTCAGATCCTAATTGCTGGAACTGTGAATGTTGCCTTACATGGCAAAAGGGACTTTGCAGAAGTGACCAGGTCAAGAAATTTTTAAAACAAATTCTTCAAAGGAATTAATTTAAAAGTGCTTATGGGTAATGTCCCAAATTATTCCAGCCATATATATATAAATTGTAACTTCTCTGATCAAGCATGCTGTTTTATAACAAAGAGCAGTTTAACCATATATAAATCTAGAATTATAACAGAACCAGGAATATATACAAATTATGGAAAGTGGTCTTCACAAGTATTAAACACTCTTCAATACTGATACTAGATACATTTCTTTTGGGTCTTTGATTTGCTGCATATAGAGAAGACAGCCAAAAGATAAAAACATATTCTTAGTATGTAAATAACTTTGCTGCACAAAATAGTAGAAAATCCAAACCTCCATCCTCTTTCTTTTATAAGAACACTTTACTTTTTACATATAGGCTGGGGTGTAGCTAAATGATAGAGTGCTTGCGTAGCATGCACTAGGTTTGATCCCCAGCACAGTATTTTTGTGACCTTTTAAAACATAAAGAGGCATCCACTGTCCAGTGAGAAAATGCAAATATTGTGGTCATTTTCTCCAGTGGCAATCAGTCTATGAGGGTATATGTCACTTGAGGTTATACACAAGGTACAAAATTACACAAGATACAAAATTAGAGTGGCCACTCATACAGTGCCTATCTGTAAAGCCCCTGTTAGGATAGTCTGGGGCCCAAAGGCAGGTGATGCAGTCTTGGGATATGGACACAAAGGCCCCTGGGAGATAGAGGCAGCACACTGGGCCCAGCATGTCCAGTTTGTGGCCTGGGAACAGGCAGTTCAGCTAGTACCTGGAGGTGCTGCTCGCCATGGCCAGTATGGGTTGGACACCCAGGACCCGGGCACCATGGGAGATCCATCCACAGGGCAGATCTGGCATGCACCTGGCTGCCGCGTTAGTTGGGTCTGCAGGTGAGGGGTGACGGGAGACCACCAAGTCAAGGATCTTGAGGTGGGGTTGTTTTAGACTTCCTGTGCGGACCCAGTATAATCACAAGGGTTTTCATAAGAGGGAGGCAGAGGGAAAGTTGATTCCAGAAGAAGAAATCAATGTGACTCTGGGAGTAAGGTGCCAAGCTGCTGGCTTTGAAGATGGAGGCAGGGCTGGGATCTGAGGAATGCAGGCAGCCTTTAGAAGCAGAAAAAGGCAAGAGCAGGACTCTCCCCTGTGGCCTCCACAAGACAGTCCTGCTGACATCTGGATTTAGACAGTGAGACAGATTTTAGACTTCTGACTTCCAAAACTGTGAGAGAGAGAAAAAAAATGTACGTTGTTTTAAGCCACTAAGCATGTGGGAGTTTGTCACAGCAGCAATAGGAGGTAAACGCAATGCTCAGATTTCCATTTTTCAGATCAGAGCTCTCCTCTGCTCAGAGCCACAGCTGCATCTGCTGACTATCCCCCAATGCACCGTGACCCAAACAGAACTCCCATGTTTTTTTGTTTCATTTAATGGAACCGACGTTCCTGGAGGCACACAAGTCAGAGCCAAGGGTCTTCCTGATCTCCTCCCATGTACAGCCAACAATCATGCAGTCTGCTGTGTTGTCTGCCCAGCCCATTCCCAAGTATGCCCTCCTCCTCTCTGTCCCGATGACTCTCAGCCTATGGATTTATCCTCTCCTCAAACCCATCCTCTGCATCAAAAGCCAAGAGGGCAAACCCCTGCCACCACAGCTCAGAGTCAAGGCCGAGCTCCCTGGCAGGACACAATGAGGCTCTCTCTTTTGCAGCCTCATCTGCTGTTCCCTGCCTTGGAACATCAAGGCATTTGCCATTTTCCTACCCACACTGGATACTTCACGTTTTCTTGGAACTTTCATGACCTTCACTTCTTGCTGCCCCTGTTCTCCTTTTTCTAGTCTTTATGCTGTGCCTCATTTTCTCTAGTGAGGCAGGGCTGGTCCTCCTTTCTTTGTCTTCCTGGAGTGTTTCGCACCTGCTTGTAAAACCACAGCAGTCCACATTAAGACTGAGCACTTAAGGCCAAGACCAATATCTCCTTATCTTTAAAAGCTCTGTGGTTTGCACAAGTGCTCAGTGATTGTTGAACGTGAACTAAATTGCATTGCTGACCAAAATTTTTTAAAAAGTATTTCATTTGTTAGTAATATTTCAGAATATAGAAACTTTTCTTCTTTTCTTTTTTTTTTCTTTTTTTTTTTTCCAGTATTGCAGATTGAAACCAGGGACTGCTTCTTTCCACTGAGCTAATATCCCCAGCTATTTTAATTTTTTATTTTGACACAGGGTCTCACTAAGTTGCCAAGTTTGGCCTCAAACTTTGCAATTCTCCTGCCTCAGCCTCCCAGAGTCTCTGGGGATTACAGGCATGTGCCATCTGGCAAACTTCTCTTTTCTACACTCAGTCTTCTCTGGATAGTTCTGGGTGACAGCCATGTATAACAAAGAGTGTGGAATACAAAAACAAATATAGTCTAAAAATTAAAAAAAGGAATAATGAAAATGTAGGGAAACTGTGGTTGATTCATCTTCTCAGTATTCTTTCAATAAAAATATTTGAAGTTTTAGTTTTCCTTGATGCTCAATCTAGTCAGAATATTTTTTAAAATGTCTAGACATTTTTGAACTTGATCTTTGAAACCTTAGAAGTTGACTTTTCTAGTTATCTATGAATGTAAACAAAGCACAATTATTTTAGCCAAGTATTGGGGTCGGATGGAGTTTTCTGTGTAAATGAAGGAAAGAAGCTCGTATGTTTATCTATTTGTAGACAGGATGGCATCCTAAAGTGACAGCAGAGTGACAAGATCCACAGGATTGTACTGCTGACCAAAGCAAAGCACAGAATTGTTTGTGCAGTATGCCCCATTTGGTGTAAGAAAAGGGGTAAATAGTGCATGCTCGTATTGCTAATATTTGCAACAAATCAGCCCTAGAAAAATCAGAGTGAATAAATATGATGTTACCCATCTCACTGTACTAATGTGAGAGGTAACAGAGTGGATGGGGATAAGGAAGAGTGACAGTTTCAGTACCTACCTAAGTACAATATTCAGAGTTTTGAATTGTATAAATGTATTATCAATTTAAAATAATAATAGGAAAAGAATATCAGGTATAAGCCAATAATATTCCTAGTGTGCCATGTCACCATTTGAGAGGCATCAGAGTATTTTAAGTTTCTGGCCTTTAGGGTCTTTTTTGTTTTAAATACTTAATTTAAAAATGATTTCAAATTTTAAAAATATAAAAATAAAAGTAGCACAAAGAAGATTTAAGTGCATTTTTACCAGATTCATCTATTGTCATCTTTTATCCCACACAATGGCCACTATTTATCTTTCTATACAACCAACTTTTTTCTTTTCCTTGTTTTACTGGGGATTTGAACAAGGGCCTCCTACATGCTAGACAAGCACTCTACCACTAAGTTACAATCCTCAGCCCTTATCTTTTAATATTATTTTGAGACTAAGTCTTACTAAAAGTTGCCCAGGCTGGCCTTGAACTTGTGATCCTCCTGCCTCAGCCTCCCAAGGAGCTGGGATTACAGGCTTGGGTCACCACAAACTGGCTCTATAACTAACTTTGTGTCAGAACCATCTAAGGTTCATGTTCTTCTATCCATAAAACTTTCAGTATATATTTCCTAAGAATATGACCATAGTACAGTTATCAACTTCATAAATTGATGGTGACATACTATGAACAAGAGAGTCTTCTTGGGGAGCAAATGTTTTCTAAACGTAAGACCCACCTTAACTTTTATATTGCACAATATGGCCACTGAGCCACCTACCATCATAGGTGCCATCACTTGAGTGTCGCTGTGGAACTCATCAACACTCTGAAGGTGTCTGTTCATCAGTTTGCAGAACATTTTTTCCCCTCTTCTCTCTTCTGCAGATCAAGCCATTCATTTTTTACAACTTCCCTGAAGTCCTAAATGAAAAAGTGAACGGTTCCCATTATGGTTCTGTAATGGAATTGGGAGAAGATTCTTCAAATGCTCCTTGTTTAGAAGTAATTTAAAAATATAAATAGCATCTCGTTTCAATCCATTTGTTTGCTTCCATCTGCAACTGTGGTAAATGTGGTCAGATTCTGGACTTGCTGCTTGTCCCCACTTCAGCTGAGCTTGCTCCTTTTGGGAGAAAGAGGATAAATATGGAGGTAAGGGCAATCCTGGAAGTTCTGAGGGAAAGGGACTGGCTTTGCCCCTCCAGAGCTGCGTCAGAGACCAGAGTCTCATGCAGGTTCTCTAACTACTATGAGATACTATTAATACAGCCCAAAATCTAGTTTTTAAAAAAAATTTCAAAACATTGCACAAATACATGAATGCTAGAAGACCTATTTTGGGTAAATGACATTAAAGAATGTTTCTGTCATTAATAGATACTGCTCTACTAACCTTGTGAAGACTTTGATGGTCCCACAGGGGTAACAGTGACACATGTCAACCTAAGCTGGGACTTGTGACTTGGTTCTTCCCTCCAACTCCTTATTTCTTCCCTCTTCCCCTGCTTTCTTCAATTCCTCTCCAAAGAACATACTTTTTCTAATTTTAGCCAATCCTCTGTGGATGTAAATGGGGATTTTTATTTTTATTTTGGTAAAAACAAAAACACTGCCCCCTTTTGTTTAGCTATTGCTTAAGTACAATACCTTGGTGAAAATCCTTATGTTTGTATACATATATTTGTTTATTTGTTTTAATGGTTTTTGTAGAATAAATTTTAGAAGTGGAATTGCTGATGAAAAATATATCCCCCTTTTAATAAATTTTGATAGATATATCCTGTTAAATTACCATTCAGAAAGTTAGTGCCAATTTACAATAGGTACAAGAGTGTATGAGTCCTGATCTCCCATGTTCTTGGATAGGCAGAATTAATATTGTCAAAAATGGCCATACTACAAAAAGTGCTATACAGATTCAATGCAATTCCAATTAAAATCCCAATGATGTACCTCACAGAAATAGAGCAAGCAATTATGAAATTCATCTGGAAGAATAAGAAACCCAGAATAGCTAAAGCAATCCTCAGTAGAAAGAGCGAAGCAGGGGGTATCGCAATACCAGATCTTCAACTCTATTACAAAGCAATAGTAACAAAAACGGCATGGTATTGGTACCAAAATAGACATGTAGATCAGAACAGAGGACATGGACACAAACCCAAATAAATACAATTTTCTCATACTAGACAAAGGGGCCAAAATATGCAATGGACAAAAGATAGCCTCTTCAACAAATGGTGCTGGGAAAACTGGAAATCCATATGCAACAGAATGAAACTAAATCCCTATCTCTCACCCTGCACAAAACTCAACTCAAAATGGATCAAGGACCTCGGAATCAGACCAGAGGACCCTGCATCTTATAGAAGAAAAAGTAGGTCCAAACCTTCAACTTGTTGGCTTAGGATCAGACTTCCTTAACAGGACTCCTATAGCACAAGAAACAAAAGCTAGAATCAAGCACTGGGATAGATTCAAACTAAAAAGCTTTCTCTCAGCAAAGGAAACTATCAGTAATGTGAAGAGAGAGCCTACAGAGTGGGAGAATATCTTTGCCACTCATACTTCAGATAGAGCGCTAATTTCCAGAATCTATAAAGAACTCAAAAACTCTACACCAAGAATACAAATAATCCAATCAACAAATGGGCTAAGGAAATGAACAGACACTTCACAGAAGAAGATGTACAAGCAATCAACAGATATATATACGAAAAAATGTTCAACATCTCTAGTAATAAGTGAAATGCAAATCAAAACTACCCTAAGATTTCATCTCACCCCAATTAGAATGGCGATTATCAAGAACACAAGCAACAACAGGTGTTGGCGAGGATGTGGGGAAAAAGGTACACTCATACATTGCTGGTGGGGTTGCAAATTAGTGCAGCCACTCTGGAAAGTAGTATGGAGATTCCTCAGAAAGCTTGGAATGGAACCACCATTTGACCCAGCTATCCCACTCCTTGGCCTATACCCAAAGGACTTTAAATCAGCATACTACAGAGATACAGCCACATCAATGTTCATAGCTGCTCAATTCACTATAGCCAGATTGTGGAACCAACCCAGATGCCCTTCAGTTGATAAATGGATAAAGAAACTGTGGCATATATATACAATGGATATTACTCTGCCATGAAGAATGATAAAATTATGGCATTTGCAGGCGAATGGATGAAATTGGAGGATATCATGCTAAGTGAGATAAGCCAATCTCAAAAAACTAAAGGACGAATGATCTCACTGATAAGCAGATGAGGACATATAAGGGGGGGGGGTAAGAGGGGTCAGTGTTAGGGTTAGGGTTAGGTTTAGGGTTAGGGATAAGGAGGGTGGTAAGAATGGAGGAAGGAAGGACTGTATAGAGGGAAAAGAGGGGTGGGAGGGGTGGAGGGAAGGGAAAAAAATAACAGAATGAATCAAACAACATGCCCTATGTAAATTTATGATTTTTAGTTAAAATAAAAAAAAAAAGAAAAAGAAAGTTAGTGCCAATTTACAATAGGCACAAGAGTGTAATGAGTCCTGCACTTGGTATGTTCATGCGATGGTATGAGTAAACAGTTGGTGGTTAGAGTGGACGAAGATGTGGGGTCCACAGTTACTAACCATCTGACCTCTAGAGGCTTGTTATGAAGTCCTGGCTGTGATGTCTGCCTGACTGGGTTTGCACAGAGATCCTGCCATGTAATAACTTAACTCTTAGTAAATGAGCTAGTCTCACTAAGTAATTCCTCATCCTTCCTATGGGAATGATAGTAATACCTTTCTCATGGACTGTCGTGGAAGTAAATGATCTGTAAATGTCTGTCACCTATTACGGCCTCTGCCTCTGGTCCAGACTTTAAGAATGCCATTTCAGTGACCTGCCTCGTCTAAGGTCTGAGCACCGCTGAGTCCCCATTCAGAGGATATTGACCTAGGGATTGGCCTCAGTTTGGTAGTTAAGAAAGTGAGGATATAAAACCAATGCCAACCTTTATTTTATTTTATTATTTGTGGTGCCAGGGGTCAAACCCAGGGCCTTGGACATGTCGTGCAGCATTCCACCATTGAGTTACATCCCCAGCCCAATGCCAACCTTTGATTTTTAAATTTTATTCTGTGTTTAATGACACATCACTCATGTGTCATTAAAACACCAGTTTTTTCCTATGTCTTTTTTTGGTTAGCAGTTTTTTCAAGATGATTGTTATATAATTTTACCTATTTAAGAATATATTCCAATGGTTTTTAGTGTTTTCCAAGTTGCACACCTATCAATCCAGTCCATTTGAGAACATCTTCATCATTCCCAAAGAAATTCTATACCATCTAGGTTTTAAAATAGGGTCTCCAATTCCCTCGACCCCATCCGGGTGACCACCATATTACTTTCTGTCTCTACAGATTTGTCGACTCTGGGTATTTCATATAAATGTAACGATATGTGGTCCTTTGCGTCTGGCTTCTTTCACTCCACCTGATATTTCCAGCATTCATCCAGGTTGTGGCATGGATCAGTACTTCGTGTGTTTTGTGTTGTTTTGTATTGATTTTTTGTGGTACTGGGGGAAGAGCCTCACACATGCTAAGGCAAACACTCTACCACTGAGCTAAACCCCAGAACTCTGTTTTTTATTTATTTGTTTATGTACTTTGGTTCTGGGGATCAAACCCAAGGCCTTCTACATGTTAAGCATGCTCTATAGCTGAGTTATATCCTTAGCCCCTTCTTTTGCTTTTATGATCAAATAATATTGCTCTGTATGAAGAGACTACAGGTTGTGCACACACTCATCAGTTGATGGACATTTGGGATGTTTCCAATTGTTGACTTACAAATAATGCTGCCATAAATATTTGTGTGTCATTTTCTGTGTGTGAAAATGTGTTTCTATTTCCCGTGTGTATACCAAGGAGTAGAATTACTTGGCCATTTGTTGATTCTTGAATATTAAAAATAATGTTGCCATAAATGTCTAGGCAAAAAAAGAGTCATGAAAAGATTTCCAGTCAAAGGAGAAAAGCAAAGAGCAGGCCCAGGGGCCTGGGCAGTGTGGTCTTGATCCCTCTGAACAATTCTTTAGCATGTATTGAATTGGCTATTATAAATACAAGAGATTAGATACAGTAGTTAGCCTCTGGTACATAGTGAATTCTCCACAAACGATAGCTACTATTGTACCCATCTATCCATACCATCAATACTATCAGGTTTTCTTGTTTTTTTTTTTAATTTTTATTTTTATGACCTTATGTTTTGTTTTGTCAGTCCTGGTGTAAGCCTTCAGTAACTGTCAGAGTGGTGCTATCTTGCCTCTGCTTAAAGCAAGCCATTCCCTTTTCATCTCTTTATTCTACCTCCTTTTTTTTGGTACTAGGGATTGGATCCAGGGGTGCTTAACCACTGAGCCACATCTCCAGTCCTTTTCTTCTATTTTATTTAGGGACAAGGTCTTGCTGAATTGCTTAGGGCCTCACTAAATTGCTGAGGCTGACTTTGGACTCACAATCCTCCTGCCTCAGCCTCCCGAGCTGCTGGGATTGCAGGCGTGCACCACCATGACAGCTTTTTTTCTACTTCTTGATGAACTCTACTTATCATTACTTCTTTATACACACACACACACACACAAGTGAGAGAGGCAGATCCTATTTTTTCCTCCTTCGGTAATCAGGAACTTAGTGTTTAATGTGCAGACTTGAGGTAAAAATCGTTGCTGGTATAAAAAAGCAGTTCACGGGGCCAAAGTTAACAGGTAGGCTGAAAACCGTTTGGTCTGCCACAGTACACAGTAACAATAATATTCAAAGGGTGAACTGATAATGTAAGAATTAGGAGATTTTCACACAAAACTCTATGTTTCTTCTTCATTCTTGCACAATAAAAATAGATTAATTTGTGCTACTCCAGTAGTAGCTACTCCAAAAGTGCTACTACTTCCTTTGTGTGTTTTTGGGCTATGTGGAAAGGACGTGAAGTAAGTAGCCAGTCCATGGAGGCACAGCAAGATGCTAATTGCTAATATTTTATTTTATTATTCTTTTTACAGACTTGTGTGTGGCCCTGGCACCATTCTCTTCCTCTACCCCTCCTTTTGTCCTTTATCCCTGCTAAGCACCTGGTATTTTTGTCATTTCACACCAGTCCAGATAACTTTATTTTTAATTTTTGTATGATCAGGCATTCTGCTATGTAGTGGAAAATCTACAACATGCTTGTAGAGATAGTGGCATCTTGTTCCCAATGTCTACTCCCTCTCTCTTTTTTGGGGGGAAATATTTTGCCAGCTTCTAGTTTCACTGTACAGGACACTGCCATTGAAAACAGCAGTGTGCTCAGCTCTTAAAAAACCTGGGAGAATTGAACAGTTCATCCACCAGACCTGGGAGTGTTTCCTTGCTTCAAACCCAGCTCACTTAGAACCACTTGACCCACAATTTCTGCTATTAGATTGCTTGTTTCTTCCTCAGCCCACAGCCAAGATCAGGGCTCGATCTCTCCTTGCACTTGATGCGTTCTGTTAAACCCTTCATTATCTCTGGCCTCTCTTTTGGTGCCTTCTTATTCTGTCCATTTTAATCTTGCAATGTTCCTCTCTCTTGTCCTGGACCTCAGCTGGCAAAGAAGAGTGCTTTGTTCTTGCATGACCTTTTTCTGCTCTCATTGCCTCCATTCTGTTTCATCTGTTCTTTGACTTCACTATTTCTGCTCCAGTGTCTTCACCTTCGTTTTATTTTCCTGTGCTCTTCCTTAAACACTTCTGTAGTGATATCTGGGTTATTTTCAAAAGTCTGTAGCTATCTTCCTTCGGAAATCTCTCTTTATGACATTTAAAAAAAGTTTCATTATTCTGAAATCTTTAAAGGGGAGCAGAATTTCTATTCTTCACTTCTTTACCCAATTTCCTATGTTTTAAAAAGGTAATTTAAATTTCTACCAATGCATGAATAGAAATGAGATAATCTTCCACTTTGTATTTTATGACATTTAGCATTATTTGCTTATGTTTTAGTCAGCTATTTCAATGCTGTGACTAAAAGATTGAACCAGAACAATTTTAAAGGAGGAAAAGTTTATTTGAGGGCTCATGGTTTTGGAGGTCTTAGTCCATACAAGGCTGGCTCCATTCCCCGGGGCTCCACAGGCGAGGTTGAACATCATGGTGGGAGAGAGTGTCAGAGGGAAGCAGCTCACATCCCATGATCAGGAAGCAGAGAGAGAAGTCTCCACTGGCCAGATACAAATATATACCCAAAGCCAGGCTCCAATTCCCACCTCCTCCAGCCATACCCCATCACTTCAGTTACCACTCAGTCAATTCCCATCAGGGGAGGAAATCACTGATTGGGTAAAGACTTTTTTTTTTTTTTTTTTTTTTTTTTTTGTGGTGCTGGGGATTGAACCCAGGGCCTTGTGCTTGCAAGGAAAGCACTCTACCAACTAAGCTATATCTCCAGCCCTGGGTTAAGACTCTTACAACCCAAACATTTCTCCTCTGAACCTTCTTGCATGGTCTCACACGTGAAATTTTGGGGGACACCTCACATCCAAACCATAGCAGCTTATGATCCCTCACCCTAATATATTTGTGTTAGTCAGTTTTTCATTGCTGTGATCAAAATACATGAACAACTTAGAGGAGGAAAAGTTTGTTTTGGGATCATGGTTTAAGAGGGTGTGTTAAAACCACGACCAGTTCCAAGGTCAGCCAACTCCAATGCCTGGACCTGAGGAGAGGTAGAACATCATGGCGAAAGCACTTGGTGGAGGAAAACTGCTCAGCTCATGGTAGCCAGGAAGTGGAGAAAGTGAGTTTTCATGGATAAAATATAAACCCCAAAGGCATGCCACGGTGTCCTACTTCCTCCAACTATACCTTATCTCCCTAGAGATACCACCTGATACAGTAGTATTTATCAAATGGATTAATGGTCTAATTCACTGGTAAAGTTATATCTCTCATAATCTAATAATTTTACCTCTGAACATTCCTGCATTGTCTCCTGAGCTTTTGGGGGACAGCTCATATTCAAACCATAGCAATATTCAAATGGCTTGCACAGGCAGCTAAATAAATACTGCTCCCTCTAATTGTTCTTAAATTTGAATAATTAACACACCCTCTTAAAAAAGAAAAAGAAAAAAAAAATTCTGGATCCACAGTGTTGACCCAAATTATTTTCTTTACAATAATTACTGTTTTAACATAGGTATAATTCTGGCTAATATGGATAGTTTCTTGACTTTAGCAAGTCTATGATGACTCAAGTCTCTCTCATTTTTCTCTTGCCAAACTGTTGTGAAACTTGTTCATGAGAAACATTTATGTGTTAAGTTTTCCTCTTTTCTCATAGGTCTCTGATAATTACAGTGGCGGCATTGATGACCCTGTGGGGTTCAAAACACCAGTGCAGACTTGTATCCGAGGTCCTGCCTTGTGCTGTTTCTCAGGTGGACATCCAGGTCATTCAAAGTATACTTCTAGAATTATCGATCGATTTGGAAAATCCCTGTAGAAAACATTCAAATCTCTGTCACCACACTTCTGGTGGGTCTGAATGCTGCCATGCTGAGGCCACCTTTTGTTTGTTCCATGACCCAGCTCTTTTCCCAAGGCACTTGACATTTCCCCCAGCTTTATGACTTTTGCTATACACAGGAAAAGGCATCCTGGTGCCAAATGCCCTTTTATCCTCCACTTCCCTTTTGAGGCATTGTTTTAGTCAGCTTTTTCACTGCTGTGACTAAAAGGACCTGATAAGAACAATTTTAAGAAAGGAAAAGTCTATTTGGGGCTCATGGTTTAAGAGGTCTCAGTTCATAGATGGCTGACTCCATTCCTCAGGACATGAGATGAGGCAGAACATCATGGTGGAAGGGGTGTGGCAGAGGGAAGCATCTGGGGACATGGCTCCAGGAAGCAGAGGGAGTTCTGCTCAATCAGGACACAATATAAACTCCAAGGGAACCCCCCCACCAGGGACCCACCTCCTCCAGACATACCCCTGCCAGCCTATAGTTACCACCCAGTTAATCACTATTAGGAATTAAAACACCAATTAGGTTAAAGTTCTTGTAACCCAATCATTTAACCTCTGAACTTTCTTGCATTGTCTCACTCACGAGCTTCTGGGGGACACTTAATATCTAAACCACAAAAGGGCTCATATCTATTTTTTGATCTTTTTCTCCCAACCTGGTTTACTTCCACGATATTTCAAGTTTCCACATTGTCCTCTGTAGTTTTCTACAAAATTTTGAGAAGCTGACATTGCATGCATGGCTCTTGCCCTGCTGAGGAATTTGGTGAGTCCCAAACCAGTTCTTTGACATGCAAATTTCTCTCTTCAAATTCAGCTTTATTTCTTAAGTTGGATTTATACCCAGATCCTCTCCAGGGAAAGAATTCTAAGCTTCCTGTCCAGCCTATGTTCTCATGGGGCAGCAGAGGCAGCTGTAGATTTAGAATTAAGACATTCTTAGAGAAATCCTTCCACTTAAGGCATAAAAATCATGAAATATCCTAACTTCCTAGAGGTTTATTTTTCTCCTGTATAAAATGGATAATAATAGCTACCATCTTTCAGGGTTTTTTGTGAAGATTTCATGAAATATTGTATATGAAGCCATTTTTAAATTCCATCTTCATTATGGATTTTAGTAGAAGCTCTGCTTGCCCAATTTTTTGTGTGTGTTTTTCTTTTGGACCTTCAACATTCCTTTGAATTTCTCTTCTTTTTTCTTTTGCATTTCATTTTTCTTAGCTCAGGTCCTCTGTCACTTCACTTTTTCTAGTTAATTAATCCATCCTTCATCCCTTCTATCATATTTGCACGAAATGTTGGCATCTCGACAGCTGATGTCAGGCCGCTGGGGTTGGGGAGGCTATTTTGGAGTGAGGCCACTGCTTGAAAAAGGAGTCAGTACAATCATAGAAACAGCTGAATGGCTGACTTGGACAAAGGGAGAGGAGAAATGTGAGGCCAGGAAGAGTTGGGAGGGGAAGCCATGATAAGAGAAGGGTGGCCAGGGTGAGATGAGCAGGGGACACAATTCCCATGTGAAAGGTGGTAGAAGGACACACAACAAAACCAGGGATCCTACTCTAACATTCTATTAGCCGTTGTCTCCTTACTGTGTTGTAAACTCCCTACCAAACCTTTGATGAAGTTTACCTCCCTCTGGAGTAGGATTTTAGGGGAAATCCTAGAAAAGAGTTGAGTCCAGGTTAGGGCAGTGGGGCCTAGGGACAGCAAGTGAGGAGGGTTTGAGTCAGTCTTTCCTATTCTGTAGGGAAGTAATAACTTTGGCTGACATCTACTAATTCTTTTAAAAATATGACATGAGCCAAATGCCAGCCATATATTCCTTGGACTTGGGTTCCTTCTGAAGAAAGACTATGACAAAGGAGGAGCCCAGCAAATGTTTGTTGGATATATTGACTTTAGCTTTTCCTGCCATTAATTTATCCCCTTTGTTCTTCTCTAATCTCATTTTTTCTTTTTCTTTTCTTTTCTTTTTTTTTGAGTGGCCTCAGAAATAGCTATTTCTCTGTGTTCTCTATATCCTCTTCCTCTGCAAGAACTCACTTCCTCTCGTGTTTCCTTCTCATACCTTGTTTACCCAGAGCAGCTTTGTGTTTGCCTTGCCATCTTCCTATCTGCCTGGAGTTGCAGCTCTCAGGGCTCCGATTCCCCAGCAGTGCTCTCCCCGGGTGTCACTGGCTCAGCTGTTTGTCCTTTGTTGGGTTTGTTTTGACTTTTGTAGCTAGCACAGTAATGACAGCCTCCATCTTACAGTGAGAGACTCCACAGCATGTATGAAAATTGAATTTACAGAGATAGAAGGAGAGAGAGAGGAAGAGGAAGAGGGAGGGGAAAGAGAGAGAGGGAGAAAGGTAAGGGAGGGAGGGAGAGAGAACACAGCAGGGTTAGCTTTTTATGCTAATATACTAGATGCTTGGTTAAAATATGATTGGGCACATCGTTGAAACTCTGAGATGAGCACCCAAGGGCTCAATAATCATATTGACCCGATCTTTATATATGTTTGAAGATTTCATAATAAAAAACTTAAGTCAAACCTGTTTATGATTGATTTCCACAGCCACATTATTTCTTTGACTGCATATGACCCTCAGGTGACTTCTCAAGCCCCATCCATATCATCTCCTCCCAGACATGTTTAAAGTCTCTCTTCTGTGGATTCATTGGCATATCTGTGTCCCTTTGGTTTAAGAGATTCTGGTGGAAGGGTTGTTTCTCACTCATCTTTGTATCCCAGTGCCTAACACAGAGGGTTTTGTGTTTTTTTGGTAGGGAGCGAGGGGGTACTGGGGATTGAACCCAGGAGTACTCTCCCAACGAGCTGTATCCCTAGATCTTTTTTATGTCGAGACAGGTTCTCACTAAGTTGCTAAGAGTGACTTGAAACTTGCAATCCTCCTGCCTCAGCCTCCTGAGTCACTGTGATTATAGGTTTGCACCACTAGACTCAGCTTTGCATGGAGTTTTAAAAATATTTTGTTTGTTTATTTATTTATTTATTCATTCATTCATTTTGATACTGGGGACTGAACCCAGGGATGCTTTACCACTGAGCCACATCCCCAGCCTTTTTATATTTATTTTGAGATAGGATCTTGCTAAGTTGCTCAGGGTCTTGCTAAATTGCTGAGGCTGGCTTTGAACTTGCAATCCTCCTGTCACAGCCTCCTGAGCCACTGGGATCATAGGTATGTGCCACCATACCTGTATTGCATGGAGCTTTTTGGACTGAACTGAAATGAACTGAAGAAGAGTATATGCCAGTGAATCTCCAGCCTACTCACATCCTTCCCCATTGTCATGACTTTTTCTGAGACTGTGATATGCCACAAAGAGCTCTTGAGTGAAGCTGCAGCACATCCATGCAGGGCTTTGCTCCTCAGTGGGGAAAGGGAACAGCCCCTGTGGCTTTCTGCATGTGTGGCCGTGTCACTACAGAATTCTTCACAGACCTGGTCCTTTTTCTCTGATACAGTTTTTGTGATAATTCTGGTTTCCTTTCAGGCTTGAACATCACACCAAACTTCTTGCTTCCCTTGGTTTGGTGATTTAAATGGCTACAGTTGTGGACCTCAATTAATGCTCAGTCCTGACAACATAGCATGCCTTTGAGCAGCCTCTCTTCGGCAGTGCATCCTTCATCTCTAGACCAGAGGGAGTGGAGCGCTTCTCTCCTGACTACTGTGGGGGGCCAGCCTGCATCTCATCCTAATGGAATCAGCAGCACTACTGTCTTAGTTTCTCATTTATCCTCTGCATGTTTGCTCCTTGCCTCCCCGCAGTCCCCCATCTTCAGCATTCCTCAGACTTTTCTATTTCAGGCTCAGCTTATACCATCTTCTGCACTTCACTTCCTACTCCTCTCATCCTGGCAGTTTCTATCTTGCTTCCACTACTCCTCTTTAAATAGCTTTACAAATCTCAGTGGTCATTTTGTCTTCTTGGTGGTATGCAGCCCTGGGAGGCTCAATAAGGAGTTGGATGTTGTGGCTATTTGACAGGGATTGGCAGGATGACAGGCTTGCCTAAGGTTTCAGAACTAGTAAGGGTCGGAAGTAGAATTCAGTCTCCTAAATCGTAACTCAGTCTCCTGTCCCCTTGGGAACTGATTTTGAACTTCTGTACACTTCCTGCATAGAAGTATCCTGACAGTAGCTGCAAAGTACTGGGAGCTGGGCTAGGCCAAAGTGGGGTGGTTAGGACTGTCTTATTGATTTATGCTGGCATTGCCTGAAGGCTTTCTTTTTTTTTTTTTTTTTTTTTTTTTTGTGGTGCTGGGGATTGAACCCAGGGCCTTGTGCTTGCAAGGCAAGCACTCTACCAACTGAGCCATATCCCCAGCCCTGCCTGAAGGCTTTCTATTATCTCAAACAATTCTCTTATTACTGAAACAAACAAAAAGCAGAAGAGAGAGGATGAATCCTTATGATCACTGGTTTAGACAGGTATCTTTGGATTTCCAGAAATCAGAGAATGACTTGGCACCAGGCTGATTCTAAGGGTTGTCAACCGGCAAAAGGACCAGCTAAAGTGCTGATCCCTTTCCTTGGGTAAAGAGAGCTTTTGGTTGGATATCATGATCAACTCAGGTACAGAATCGTGGGACAGTGAGCGACAACTTATTCTGTGGAGGAAGAATGTGGAGAAAGAATGGGGCTATTTCCTACGGTCATGTGAGGATGCCCTTGGCTGTTCACGTGTGATGACGTGAAGTGTATGAAGTGTGTGTGTGTGTGTGTGTGTGTGTGTGCGCATTCGTGTGGTGGCAGAGCAGAAGAGCTATAGCAGGTTTAGTAATAGCAATACTTCTTTTTCCATCCCACCTCCAACAAAATCAACCCCACAGTACACTGCCATGCTGTGTAGCACCACAATCTCTTTGATTTTAGAGCATTAACTTTTGGGGGGGACTTTCAGAAATCTGTGGAAACTATAGTTTTATCTTTGATTACTTGGCAGAAGAAAATGTGTTTATAATCAATTTATTTTTTTCATTTTCCCTCACTAAACCTTCAAAACAAAACTGTATTTATGTATAGAACTGGAAAAAAGGACATTTTACGTCAAGTGAAAACTTGGAACATCCTAAAACATACAAATTAAGAGTCACTCAGTGGTAGAGTGCTTGCCTAGCATGTGTGAGGCACTGGGTTCGATTCTCAGCACTGCATATAAATGAATATAAATAAAGGTCCATTGACAACTAAAAATATTTTTAAAAAGTGTCACACCTACCTTGCATAAGCATTGGCCCTCACAAAACTCAGAGTGCTCCTCTCTAGCCTTTGCCTGCAAGGAAAATTCAATGTGGATGGAACAACTCAGGGTCAGCCACCAGGAGGAGGGCATTGGCCCAGCACAGGGGCAGTGGAGTGGAATAGTTAGATGTTCTGGATTCTTTTCTTAGTCCACAGAATTACATATGTAAATATCCATGGGATCCTGACATGCAACAAAAAGAGTCACAGGAATGCATCAAATTTCCAGTTTTGGATGCTTTATTATCTAAAGTCAAAAGGAAAGATACAAAACTTGTTTTATTTACCAAGCAAGTGCACTAGGCCTATGGACAGGTTTGGTCCTTTTTGCTATGCTGTCAGATGCTGGCGGCAGGTGGCCAGGTGGCTGTATTTTACGTCCCATGTCCTCGCTTAACATTTCCGAGGCTGCTGAATAATGTAGATCTTTTTCAGTGGAGTGACCTTCACCAGAGCAGGTGTGGGTTTTTGATGTGCCATGTGCACTGTGGCTGGAAATTATGGTTGAGCTAAAAGGTGAGAAGGGAAGAAAAGAATAATCATATTGGCCATTTTTGGTCATAAATATTAAAGTCGTAGAAGAAGCAATATATTTGGTAGGGAATTTCACAGTTTTGTTGATTTGTTATATAATACCTCTTTTTTCCTTATCATTTCCATCCTGGATCCATGGGAATGTGTTAAAGTGTTTTTTCCCTCTTTAACTTGTCTTGAATTTTTAAAATGATAAATGTTTGATATATAAGCGAATATATTATATACATGCATTTATATTTATGTTTTGAAGTAACATTTTAAAAAGTAGAAATGAGTAAGTTTATTTGCATTGGTGTTCTGTACTATTAACAATTATTCTGACACTAGTTTGTATTTATGGGTTACTATTATAAGAAGGCCTACTGGAACACTGCAAGAGATCCTGGCAGGGGTTCCATTATCAGAAGATCAGAAATAAAGAGTATCTGGTAGGAGTTAAGAAGAGTTATGGTTATTTATTAGGTCAAAGCATGTGAAATTGCTGTTTATAAGGTTAGAACATCATGACTCTGGCCATTCCATGTGTTTCATTCTAAATAACTTGGTGAAGAGAGACCAAGGAATGACATACAAGATTGGGTAACCAAAGTCATTATTAGTCATCTCCATGGAAGACATCTATGAGGAAGCAGGTTTAAATGGATTCAAATTAACACAGACTGGGACTTTTTGGCAAGAAGAGGAATTTCCTATGGAACCAAGAGACCTTTTGGAATTTATATTAAAGACAACCTAAAATGAGAAGGATGCTCAGGACTGCTGTGCACCTCACCTGTAGTTTTCCTACGAGGAGAATTTGGACCCGGTGATCTTCTGGGTCCCTTCTAGTTCTTGGTCCATCAATACATTGTAAAGTACTGTTATGATTTGGATGCCAGGTGTCCCCCAAAGGCTCATGTGTGAGAAAATGTAAGAAGGTTTAGAGGAGAAATGATAAGATTATAAGAGTCTTAACCCAATCCATGAATTAATTCTCTGATGGGATTAAATGAGTGGAAACTGAAGGCAGGTAGGGTGTGACTGGAGGAGGTGGGTCAATTGGGAGTGTGCCTTTGGGGCATATATTTTATATCTGCCAAGTAGAGTCTCTCCCTCTGCTTTCTGATCATCATGTGAGCTGCTTCTCTCTGTCACACTCTTCTGCCATGGTGTTCTGCCTCACCTTGAACCCCAAGGAATGGAGCCTGCTGTCTGTGGATTGAGACCTCTGCAACTGTGAGCCTCTAAATAACTTTTCCTCCTCTATGATTGTTCTGGTCAGGTCTTTTAGTCACAGTAGTGAAAAAGCTGACTAAAACAAGTACTTAAGGACAACACCTTAGCCAGCAAGGAAGGGGTACATCTGTTTGCTAGGAATTTAACTTATCACTATGGAACTTAAATGCATTTTCCTTGACACTCAAATTAAATAAAAGCGAGAGATAAACTGTTCTTGACCCCAGGCATCACATTGTTTATGGTTTGTTTGGGCTTGTCTAAACCAGGGAAAACACGCGTGTCTTACATCTCATCTCAAGTATCCCTGCCTAAGCTATAGGCACACAGATGTCCCTTTTATGTGAAACCTGACTCTAAGAAGGCCTTTCTTCTTGGTCTTAAAAAATTAAACACACTGGAAGACTATACGCTGAATTGTTAACAATGATTATTGCTAAGGGGATAGAATCATGGGCAAGTCAGTCTTTTCCTTTGTCTTATCAGTATTTTTCTATTTATTTTTCTTTTGCAATGAGCAGGTACAAGTTGTGTAATAATTAAGCCCAAGGATGGTTTCTGACATCTGAGCAGATTAGAATGGCATAATTGAGCTATTAGTCATAATGTGCTTCAGAGTCTGAAAAAGAGTTGGGAACTTTTTTTCTTTTTCTTTTCAGATCAGTTATCCTCAGCGCACAAGACATGCATTCTGCAGTGTGGTAAGGGCAGAGGGTTTTGTTTTGTTTTTCTTTTAACATTAGAACCAGAAGGAAATTTAAGAGGTCACTGACTTCAGTAGTGTGTTTCCAGACTGGATGTCATTAGTTGCAACTAAACCAGATGGGATATTTCAGGTTAGCTTAACTCATTTTCAAGAGATTCCAGGCAGGAAGAATAATTTGGCAATGAAGGTCAAATGTAAGGTAAAAGGGGATGAGAAAGAACCAAATGGCTTGTTATAACAGAGATCTGGGCATTAGCCATGGTGAGGTGGGGCAAGACAAGCTGGGGCTGAAAGGGACAAAGCCACATGTTGATTGCTGTTCTTTAGGCACAAAAGATGGTAGGTGGAAGCATGAAAGGAAAGGAGAAGGGAAAAGAGTGTGTTAGAACACACTTGCTGCTTAATTCAGCATTAACTTGTTTGGTAACCTCCAAGATGATCTCTACAATTGACAGGTTACATTATTATTTTTTTGGTCATTTGAAAAATGGTAGGCCAGGCATGGTGACCATGCCTATAATCCCAGTAGCTTGGGAGGCTGAGGCAGGAGGATTCCAAGTTCAAAGCCAGCCTCAGCAACTTAGCAAGGCCCTATCTCAAAATAAAAATAAGAAGGGCTAGGATGTGGCTTAGTGGTAGAGCACTCCTGGGTTCAAGTCCCAATACAAAAAAAATTGTAGTAAAATACAACATAAAATTGACTGTTCGAACCATTTTTAAAGTGTATGTTTGGTGGCATTCATTTTATTGTGCCACCATCACCACGATTCATCTCCAGAACTTTATCATCCCAGATTGGTAAACAATAACTCTAACCCTTCCTGGAGACTACCACTCTGCTTTCTGTCTCCATGAATCTTACTACTCCAGGTTCCTCATATAAGTAGAATTCATTCAGTGTTTTCCTTTTTGTGTCTGACTTATTTCACTTAGCATAAAATATCTTCAAAATTCATCCATGTTAAAGTATGTATCCAAATTTCCTTTTTTAAAGGCTGAGTGATATTCCAGTGTATGTATGTTTATCTATTTACCATCCCCAGAAACTTGGGGGGTTGTTTCCACTTTTTGGTTATTGCAAATAATACTGCTATGAGCACCGGTATGCAAATTATCTGTTCAAGACCCTACGTTCAGCTTTTCATTATATTCCTAGGAGTGGAAATGTTGGCCCAAATGGCAATTGGGAATTGATTTTGGTAAAGATAATAGTCTGGGACAAACAGCCTATAGGCAGGGCATGGTGGTGCACGCTGAGGCTGAGGCAAGAGGAGGCAAGTTTGAGGCCAGCCTGGGCAATTTGGTGAGATCCTGTCTCAAAATAAAATGAAAGGGTTGGGGATGTAGCTCAGTGATAGAGCACCCCTGAGTTCAATGGTTCAATCTCCAGTCACACACACACACACACACACACACACACACACACACACACACACACAAACATAAATAAAAATAAGAGAAAGAGAGGGAGAGAGAGAGAGAGAGAGAGAGAGAGAGAGGCTGCTCATAATTATTAAGTCACAAGTGTAGAGGTTTTGGGGGGCCAGTAGGAGAGTTCTATAACAACTCTTGAAAATATAACAGGAGATTCAAATTCTCTTTTTCATTCCTTCAGGAATATCCTGATGTAGAAGGGTTTGAGGCTGTGGGTGGAGAGTCCATAAAGCATCTGCCATCAGAATTGATGAAACTAAATAAAATGGTTTGTCCCTAAAGCATACATTCTTTGCTGTATCAATGGGGATGAGAAGATTTTGTTTTCAAGTCTGAATTAGAGATAAGTAGAAATCACTTTCCAGAGTACAACCTACAACCAGCTGACTGTATTTCAGATGGGCATCTTAACTGGAATTTTCATCATTAGCCTTTGTAAAATGATAGTGTTAGAATGAAAGGTGTTTCTTATTTGGTTCATTAGGGTAAGAAATCTAACAGAACCCTAGGAGAGGAAGAATCCTACGGCCCTGTATCTGCCAGGACTCTGCCTTGCTGTGGCTTCATCACAGGGGCAACATGTTGAACTTGAAAAGCAGATCAAGAGAAACTCCCATGTTGAGAATTTACCTTCATCGTGGGGAGCTGTTACTTCAGAGCCTATATTTTAGTTTCGCACCAAAAACAAAGGAACTGTGATAAAGGTCTTTATGACTTGAGCTGTGAAGGAAATTCTAGATGTAAGAAAATCAGCAGCATGTTTGTTTTAGAGTCTGACATTGGGTAGTAGGAACAGACTGCAGCTCTCCCATTCATCTTTCCAGGGTGTTAACTTCCAACTCCAATGTTGGCACTTAAATTTCCACACCCTGTTAAGCAAAGTGCTTAAAACAAAACATTCAGCTCATGTCAATGAAATTCAAGGATACTCCTACGGTGATGTTAATCTACAGAACAAGAAGAACCTTTTTAAATTTGCAGATGTCTTTGATAGTTTTCTCTCCCCCAGGATTCCATTTCACATGCCTCTCACTGACTTTGGGGTGGTGACCCAAAGTCTGGCAACTTGAGAAAAGTAATCCAAACTTTTACCAGGCTTCCACATTCCAGCCCCCTCCACTCTGTAACCCACCTCCATTACGAAGGTTTTAACTGGATACTTTATGTGCTGACAAGCGTCACAGCTATTGCCAAATTTAATTTTCACCACTGTCTAGAGAATTAATTTATTTGGCAGTATCATTTTTTTCACTCCTAGCCCGAATTCTTTTTATTTATTTATTTTTAAGCAAATGATCAACTATATATCTCAGAGGAGATACATGACATCTAAAATGGTAAATAACCTCTAAGGAGTAGCTTTAAGGAGTAGGGGCAACTTAGTTAAGACTAGCTCTCCCAGGTTTTTAGGCCAGGGAGCCATCAGATTACAGAACCCCTTTTCTGCAGGAACATCACATCATGTGGTCAGTCACTGGGGGACATGAGTCCTCTCATGGTTTAGGGATAGAGAGGTGGGGAAGGGCTGGCTGGAGAGGCAGAGAGGGAAAAAAAGGGGCCAGGTGGGAGAAAAAAGTCTACCTGGAGAGTGGGTGAGGAAATTGTGGGAGGGGAAGTTTAGGCTGTTCTCCACTTAGATTTGTACAGTTCCAGCCCTTTGGGGATTATTTTCAATCTCCCAAATCCTAAAACTGTAGTTGATTTTAAAGTAGGATATTCAAAGATAGATAGAAATTTCTTGTCATGACTGAATGATTGATGAGATCCCAAGGATAGGGGTTATCTTAGACTCTTAACATTGTTAAAATAGAAATAAGGAATAACGTGGTTGCTTGGGACTAGACATAATGGTAGCTGAATGAATGTAATAGATGCAGGGGTCCTCCGTTCTATTCCTGTATTTCTTCTGGTCTCCAGTATTTCTTCTGGTCTTTTGTATGTTGTTAGGTCTCCATGACAATATGTATTATAGGGGAAGCACTATAATGCAGGTGAAATCTATCAAAAGATTGAGATGTATATTTCTATCTCCTTATCTTTTGTGTCTTTTAATTTTTGTATCAGCCAGTATAGATTAGGTAGTATTTTTTTTTTCAATTTTAAAAATCAAGGGGCTGGGGAGATAGCTCGGTTGGTAGAGTGCTTGCCTTGTAAGCACAAGGCCCTGGGTTCGATCCCCAGCACCCCCGCCAAAAAAAAAATCAAGGTGTGAGTTTTGATAAGTGCATATAATCCACGACCACCACCTCTACACAGGACTATTCATCATCTCCTAAAATTCGCTCCCATTCATTGTAGTTGCTCCCTCCCTCAACCCCAGGCCCTGACAACTGATCTCAACCCCAGGTTGAGGGAGTTTTATTATGAAATCCAACTAAGCTTCAGGCTGAATTATGGATTCAGGGGAGATTTTTCTTTTTTTTCTTGCACACCAACTTCCACGTTTGAGCCAATCACTTATGGTACTCTTGGAACTTATTTTTGTTCCATGTGTTTGCTCCTTATCCTGTGCCTGAGATTCCAAGTGATGGAAGGCTGGATGCATGCCTGGGAATAGAAGCCAACACTTACTAAAGGAGGATTGTATGAAGAACTTTGCATGTATTATGTGACTTCCTTTTATTCTTATAATATTCCTATGAAGTAGATACTATTAATCACATTCCAATTACAGATAAGGAAAGAAAAGCACAGAAAGTGAAGAAAGCTGCTTAAGGACACACTGATAGTCAGTGACAGAGCCAGCCCAGGAACCAAGCAGGTTGTGGCTGATGTCAGACCTGCCCTCCTGTCCAGAGATCTGCACAGTTTGAGCTACCATCCTGCTCCAGTGAGCACTGAGCTGGGTGACCAAGTTTGGATTTTTAAAATAAGTATAGTTGCTTTAAAAGCATTTGTAATAGAACACCACACCATCTCACTATTCCCTTGTATTTTCTAAATACATCTTGATAATTATTTGGTTATCATTGTTATGTGAGGAAATGGTTTTTCTTTTATCTTTATTTTTTTTTTTTTCTTTCAGTGCTGGGGATTGAACCAGAGTCTTGCACATGCTTGGCTAGCTATGTCCCCAGCCCCCCACCTTTTTAAAAATTTTATTTTGAAATGAGGTCTTGCTTAGTTGCCTAGGCTGACATGGCTTGTGATCCTCCTGCCTTCCTTCTTTGAAACAAAGAAGTCATACTTCTTTTTTTAAGTACTGTGGTTTGAACCCAGGGCCACTTTACTACTGAGCTACAAATCCAGGCCTTTTTGCTTTACTTTTTAAAAATTTTGAGACGGGGTCTTGCTAAGTTGCTTAGGACCAGCTGGGGCTGGCTTTGAACTTGCCATCCTCCTGTCTAGCCTTTCCAGCCTCCAGAATCACTGGGATTACAGATGTGTACCACCATGCCTGGGCTAGAAGTGAAACTTTTTATGGAAAGAGAAAGAACCTTCTGTATCATAGACATTAGCATAAATGTCTATAAAAGTGCAATATAGGCTCTGGCCTATATTGTAGGACAGGGGGCATTTTGATGCCCTGAGGATGAAGTGTTCAGTGGCAAGAACATGAGAACGAGATGCAGGTGCATGCAGCTTTTGTTACCTGGCAGGGCATCCTCCATCAGCCCTGCTTCTGAAACTGCGTAGCATAATCACCTGTGGCCTCACCCCAACTCTGAGTGGGAGAATCAAGCCCTCCTATGTTAGAAGACTACAGCTATAGCTGAACATCAAGATCTTGCTTTATACAATTGGCCCTGTGACATCATGTATTTTGGACATTCTTTTTCATTTCACTGCCATAAAACCAGTGCTGCTAATCCTAATAGAGGTGCAGAGCTTACTCTGCCCAGCTCTCTTCTAAGAGCTTCATGTGTATGAACTCATTTACTCCACACAACAACCCTGCAAGCTCTATGCTCTTCTTTACCTCCACTTTATAAAGGAGGAAACTGAGGCACAGGATAAGTAACTTGTTCAAGGCCATGCCCATAGTAAGTGGCAGATGGCACCAAATGGGGACCCCAAAGGCCAGGTGCACAGTTTCTATCCCCTGAGTTTGGCAAAATATTTATCTTAAAATATGGCACTTTGGTATGCTGGTTACTCAGACTCAAGGAACCTAGAGTAGCAAATGCAGGGAGGAGGTTTCTCTGAAGCTCCCCTATTGTTCTACAGGCTGATCTTCCAGAAGGTTCTCAGTTGTGAATCCTTTCCACAGATGTCTTATTAACCAGTGGAGATTGATATATTGCAGAAAGAAAGACTAGAGCTCACACCACATCCACGGTCCTGACAGATTTTGCCACAAACTGTCGCATTCTTCAGGTCCATTCATCTCCTCTGCAATTATTTATTCATATTTGAAATTGCCCACATTTCCACTTCCCTTTCCCCTATGCAGCAAGTGCATGAGTTTCTAATTCTCACTGGGGTCTTAAATACTCATTTTTTTCCATGATACTTCCATGCATGCTATAACATTGTATATAATTTTATATAACATTTTCTCTGTTAAATCTGCCTTTTTCAGACTACATGATCAAACCTCACAAATGTGGAGGAAATTTTTTTAAACTCCCCTACAACAGCAAGTCTTTCTTCTACAGAAGCTACCCTGTTCTGTCACTTCAATAAAGTGTAGCAGCAGAAAGAATGGTCCTTATTATTTTAAATATAATGTGCTTGCCTCCTAGAAGTAGAATAAAGTCCCCCTCTAAGCTTACCTACAACATTTAGGAACAAACAAACTATTGAATCCAACAAACCAAGTTGCTATCTACCTAGTAAGATTTTTTCTGAGTTTCTTGAGCTACTTAGAAGAAATTCAAGATATAGAAGTAAAAATAGCAATGGCCAACTATGTTTATAAACAGACTTTACTGGATAAACCCAGCTGGTACTCAGTCTTCCTCCATCCTATACCATGTAACCCTCTACTGCCCACCTGTTCCTCAAGTCAAATATTTCCGTATGGGATGCTGAGTTAGGAGGAAGGTCAAAAACTGCTGAATTCCCAATACACAGGTTGTCTTTTATAAAAACATGCCAATGTTTCCCAGAAATATTTGGGATGGAAAAGTGTTACAAATTCAGCTTCATGATTCTCACTTTATTTTCATATTTTTGAAATGATTTATTTAGGAATTTGAGAAAAATAGCTCTTTTTTTTTTTCTTCACACTAACCACTTTATGTTCCTCTGGCAAAAAGTAGATTTATTTTCCCCCACAAGGACATCAAACCACTAGGCTAGGAAAAACGTCAGTGGTCACCTGCTGGCTCACATGGCTCCATGTGTTGGGTAAGCCAAGTTGGAGCATCACATGGTTCACCTTATGCATACTCACCTTGTCCAGTGTGTCATTCAGGGCAGCCAGTGTCTGCATTTTGGCAACATTTGCAATGGCACTGTGAAGATGAAAGGGAACTTCAAACAGGACTTAAAATTTTCCCACTGAAGAGCTAAACAATTTATACAGAGTGCTGATTCTTTGACTTGGCAACACCTAGAAGACAAACAATCTGCTCTGTATATCCATGTGCTGCCACAAACTTTGGAGTCCAGTTTAATGTTATAATTATCTTTTTAGCTTTTCATTTAACTATAATATATATATATATGCAGAAAATGCACATATTGTAAATATATAACCTGGTGATTATTATTATTATTTTGGGGGGGGTGCTGGGGATCAAACCCAGGGCCTTATGCTTACAAGACAAGCACGCTACCAACTGAGCTATCTCCCCAGCCCCCTAACCTGGTGATTATTAATAGACTATAAACACTAGTTAAACCAGCTGCCTACACTGATTTACAGCCCCAAAGATCAGTTCTGACTATTTTTGTGTTTCATAAAATGAACCATCTATAGCACATACTCTTTTGCGTCTGGCTTCTTTCTCTCAGGCCAAGTTATTTTGTGGGAGGGTTTCAATCAGGGCTGAGTCTGCAGGACAGTGTCTGGAAGGGAAGTCTGTGTTTGCCTGTCTGGATAACTTGTGTTGGTTACTAGAAGTTGTTAGAAAATGGACACAGATTGATGGTGCTTAAAATTTTATTTTCTATATTTTTTAAAAAAGCTATTCTCCAAGAAGATGTAGGAAGTGTTTGTTTATGAAAATGGGACGCTCCTACCTGGTGCACACACCTGTGTAAGCGATGTGACTAGCAGAGGGGATTTACAGGGAGAAAATGCAGCTTATCCATCAGGGTCTCTCAACACACAGGCTCCCTCCAAGACACCTGGGAGGAGACCTAGCCAGTTCATATTCCTAAGTTTTGCTTATTTTTCTTTAAAGTGCTTCCCCCATTCTACAAGCTTCAAGCCTCCCATAACCTGATTCTGTCCATGGTAATTCGGGCAGCAGAGAGAGTTCTCTTGCTGTTTAAGTTTGTAGTAGTCCAATTCCCATCTTTTAATGACTACTAGAAAACAAATGAATTTTCAAAAAGGTTCCAATCACTACTTTATTACTCTCTAACCAATTCCTCTGCCTGCATCGTTCAACTGATGTTAGAATTAATAGTAAGTTTTTCCATTTTCTGAGGTGCAGAGAAACAAATGACCTCTTCACTGGTTACCTGCCTGCGTAAACTCATTTCCAAGCCCAGATTCGTCAATGCCTGAGCTCCTGGCTCAGCTGTGGTCATGATAAATAAGGCTTGTGCTTCAATCAGGCCTTAGAAACAGAATAGGCTCACTAAGTCAACAATTGTCTGGTATCATTTACAGCAGGTCCCCACTATTCTAGGATCTGCCCTAGATGCTGGGCGAGAAGATACATAATGTACATGCACTTGTAAGAACTTAGAGCTTCACTTTCCTCATATGAAGGTTATTTTCTGATATCAAGAAAATAAATGGCTTGTTGCTAATGGTGGCAAATCAGTATTTCATTCTAATGTGGCAGGGATTCTAAAAAAATTCCTTCCTATAAATTAGGGGGAAAAAAACCTTAAAAAGTGATTTAAAATCAATTTTATTTGAAAGAGCTGAAGAAATCCCAGTGTGCTTCCTCCATATTCTCTTTCTGGTTTGAAGGGCTGTGACTTGAACATCCTTCCATTAATTCCATTTGAATCGCTCATCAACTGATCTATAGGAACCATCTTAAAATTAAGTCTCTGAAGTGCCCCTCACTGAGTTTCTTGGAGGAACCAATTTATTTCTTTTCAAATGTACTCATTTTCCTTAACAAGGTGTAGAGTGGTTGGGCCAATTGTGCTTGGGATTCAGCCTGCCACTCTGCTGGGTTCTTGGAATAGCTTATTGTGTCAAGGTCAAGGTGGAAAAAGCCAGGAGAGACAAGCCTCAGAATCTATATGCCTTCCGGCTATGCCAAATATAGTGGCCATTAGTTTCTTAAATAATTGAGAGGTGAATTCAAAACAAAAATATCCATTTATTTTTAATTCAAGAGATTTGCTTCAGCAGAAATCATGTTATGAAAATAGGCCAGCCTAGTGACATTTTAAAGGCTGATCTGAAAATAGGGTAAAGGGATGTGTGTGCCAGAATTGGACACCTTGAAAAGTCGGTAGGAGGCAGCTGGGCTGGCCACTGAGAGGAGGAGGATGGGTGGTGGGTCATTCGGGGAGCCCAGAGAGAGTTTCCATTTAGTAACCACCTGACTGCCAAGTCGCCACCAATCATGACCCCCACCCTACTCCAACTGGCTGCCTCCAAGTGCATAGGGAATTGGATCAGAATTGTTTAACACTCCTCGAGGTGAGGAAGGAGAAGAAATTAAGCACCCCCTACCTTGTTTTCTCCAATCCCGTTTTTTTGGTATGTCTCTCCAAAACTCCGATTTCTTGTTTTTTGGGGATTCGCATTCCTCCAGCTTTGACTACAAACAAGCATCAACACGTTATTCAAGGTAGGAATTTAGATTTGGAAATATTTTCAAACTTATTTTCCGAAGTTCTAAACTTTCGTATAAAACAACAAAATTAAAAGAAAAAAAATTACTTCCTGGGGAAAAAAGGTGGGGGCAGAGGAAGGGCTGAGGTCGGCTTGTTTATGCCCAGAGAAGTGGAACTGAGGTTGAAAAAGCAGAAGGTTACACCTTAGATTTGGGGAGGAGAATAACAACATACTCCCCTACGTATTTCACTGAAAAATATTTTTTCTTGTTATCACACCAATTACATTCTTTGTGATAGCAATTCACAATACAATGTGACCCCTTGGTTTTCCCATGAGATTACCGCTTTTGCATGGCTTGCATTTTTTTTTTTTCCAACCAAAGCTTTCAAAAGTCAGAGTCTGAGGGATGAGCCAAAAGTCAGAACTCACAGTGATAACAGGCATTTAATTCAACAGAGGTGCTTAAAATTCCACTGAGTACCCACCTTCCAGCCCAGACCCCAAACCTCAGTGTTGGCCTCACTCGGAGTTTCTAATGAGTAATTAAACTGCATTAATAATCCTGCCATTCAAGAGATCAATTAGTGTTAATTAGGCTACAGATGACCTAACAGCAATTCAAGTGTTGAACAATGTCGAATGGAATCAGCTTTTGAAAATGAACAACCCATTTCAGATTGCAAGTCAAAGCAAATACTTTTTTCAGTTCCCAGGAAATTTGCACATCTAAAATCTGACAAGCTCAAATGAGAAATAACTAAATGGACATTGATTTGTTTGAACTTGTTAATTCTTTTTATGGAAATGCCACATGGGCAATTTTCTGTAACTAGTTCCAATAAAGTGAAAAATAAAGAGAACCTCTTCTATTTCTCAATGCCCTAGTAATTTGACTTCTTCATTGTTCTTTAGAAATTATTATTTAATTATTTTTGGTTATGTAATACATACAGAAGACACAATTCAAAAGGCATAAAAATGGTCTGTGGTCTCCCTCTTAACCATTATTTCCCAACCTCGCAGATCATCTCCCTAGATACTGCTCATGTTACCAGTTTCTTATGTTATCGACAGATATTTTATGCATTATTTTTAAAAATGGTAGCATAAGATACACCTTGTTCTGCATCCTGTTTATTTTTTTCACTTAACCATATATTTTGGAGAAAGTTCCATACATTAATATATCTTCATCTATGTATCAATTTTTTCCCTTGTACTGAGGATCAAACTCAGGCCCTCAGGCATGCTAGGCAAGTGCTCTACCACTGAACTACATCCCCAGTCCCTGTGTGTCTTTCTTTTTAACACACTTTTATAAAGAATCCCATTATATGAACATTCTTTGTTTACTTTGCCAGTTTGGGAATGTTGGACTTTTCTTATGTTTCTAATTCATTGTCACTAACAATGTTATGGTGAGTATCCTTCTATAAACATGATTTTGCATCAGCAAAAGTGTATCAGTGGGATAAGTTCTGAGAAGTGATCTGATTAGCTCTGAAGAATATGTGCATTTGGAATTTTGCTAAATTTTGCCAAATTGCCCATCATGGAGGATGCTCCAGTTTATGATCTCACTATTTAACTGTTAGTTCCTTGTTACACTTCCTTTGCAGAATTTTACTAGTTATTCTTACTTATTTTTCATGAGAACTTCAGAAACAGTTTGTCCATTCCCTATTTAAAAAAAAAATCCTTGGTCATATAGTTTTTTTCGAAGGGAAAACTTATATTACATTCCTGGTGACTCTCTAAGAACAGTGTGCTTTTCCATTTTTCACATCCTCTCCTGTGTTCCTGACTTGTTTATTATTAGGTTCATTGTCTAAGCATTCTCATTATTGCTGCTATTGTAAATGGGGGTCTATTCCATTATTACGCTAACAGATTGTTATTATTTTGATATTTTTGATTTTCTACCCAGGATTTACTGAAGTCTCTTATTGCTCATTATAGGTTTTTTTTTTTTTTTTTTTTTTTTTTTTGTTTTTTTTTAGATTCTTTCAGGTTGTCCAGATTTTTAAAAAATGACATAATCTGCAAAGAATAATATTGCCTCCTTTGCCTTCCCCCTTGTTTTTTCCAGTGCTGTGTGGATCACACCTAGAGCCTTGTACACACTTGGCAAGTGCTTTACAACTGAGTTATGTCCCCAACCTGCCTTCTTAATTTTTAAGGGATTGCTTTTAGTGTTTTCCCTTTAAACATAACGTATACTTTGGTGGCTTATACTCTCTTTCTTCATGTAAATATGTGTGCGTGTGTGTGTGTGTGTGTGTGTGTGTGTGTGTGTATAATTCATATCTTTTTCAAGATGTTAAGGAAGTAGCCTTTTATTATTATTTTATTGGACCTAAAATTAGGAATAGATCTTGAATTTTCTCAAATGCCTTTTAGAATTCATGGATATGAATTCTATGAGTGTTCCCTTTAATGTGGTTGTTATGTTAATGGGTGCCTTATTATTGAGTCATACTTGTATTCATAGCATAAACACAACTCGATCACTTAAATTACCATTCTTTATGAAAAATACATTGATTACGTAAGCCTCTTAGTAGAATTTTATAATGTTAGATTCATTTTAGAAAAGAAAAAAATCTGCTTTAAGTGTCTTTAAGTATCTTACAAAGTTATCGGCAACAGAAGTGAAATGACATGGAAACATCTTCTGAATAGCCCTGGAGCACAGGTGAATTAAACCAGAGGGTGGGCTTTCTCAGGAAGAAGGTTTGAGGGGGCGGCTCTGCCCCTTCACTGCACCATTGTCTATTCTGCCAGCAAGAATCAAATCAGAGGTCTGGGCTCAGTTTCCAGTACTCCTCCCAACAGGACTTTCCATTCTTCTTGTGACAAGTGCTTTTCAAATATGGTGTGCTGTAATGATGTTCTTGTTAGTGTTTCTTTTGTTTTCCCTGATGCTATTGTTTCTACACATTTTCTTCTGCCTTGACTGATAATTATCACTAACTATAGAAGAAAAATTATTATGTTAAAATAAATAGAAGTTCAAGATGAGAAGACCTTTGTAATGTTGAGTTTGTTTGGAATTCATTCATTTGGAAGGACATTGATGTCTGGGGGTCTTTGGAGGAGATGGACCGGAGTGAAGGAAGCTGTGTCCCACGAGGAACTAGGGAATCTGGTAAAATCTCTCTTGAAAAAGCAAAGGCTCAGGGAGCTTAGGTTATCATCTTCAAAGATAGGAAAAGCCATCCCGTGGGGGCGGAAGAGCAGTTTCCTGGTGAGGAGATGTCATGTAGTGTCAGATAGCTCTACTCCCAGGATATGGACTGCTGTGGCTTGGATATATGGTTTGAGTTTGTTCTAAGGGTCCATGTGTTGGGAGTTTGGTCCTTGGTGTGGCAATATTGGGAGGTGGTATCTTTAAGAGGTTGGGGCCCAGTGGGTGTCCTTAGGCCCACTAAGAGGGTGAGCTTGGAAGACATCATGGGACCTCAGTCTCCCTCTTACTTCCTGTTTGGTGATGTAATCTCTCCCTCTCACACATGCTCCTGCCATCTGTTATAAGGTCCTCTCCCCAGCTGACTAATACTGGTGCCATGCCCTTGAATCATCAGAAGTGAGCTAAATAAAACTTTTTCATTTATAAAGTTAACCTGTCTCATGTATTTCATTACAGTAATGGAAACAAAATGATACAGTGACTTGGAGTGGAATATTTAAAACTCTACTTAGGCTCAGTTTCTGTATCTTTCAAAATGGAATAATACTTACTGTTCAGGATTGTTCTAGAGAATAGAGGTGATAAAAGCACCTGGTACATGGTAGGCACTTAATAATTAATAGTTATTATTATGTATATTTATTTTGTGTTGTTCCAGAGGGGTGTATGAAGACCAAATAATGGATGTGCCAGAAAGATGGGGTCTGGCTACAGATAACTATGTTATTCAATGTGAAAGATTTCACCTGGTATAATAATGAATTTCTTGACCCTCAGGGTATTAAAGTGAGGGCAAGATGTCCTCCTGTCATGAATACCTTAGGAGAATTCTGGAGAATTTGGCAAAAGTCAAACTGGATAATCTTTATTATAAAATCCTTAGAGTGGTTCAAACTTTTCTCATCTACTGTCAAAATAAAATCCATCATACCCCTTCCTTCAGAAAAAAACACAGGGTACTTAGAGAAATAAATACCAAAAGACATTAAGGAAACCACACAAACACGAGAGTTTTTCATTCCTAAGAACAATAAAACAGACACTGGAGAGGAGGAATTAAAAATCCCTGCCAGCAGATTCCTCCTTCCATTCAGCAGTCTTCGAATCCTCTGTTATAGGGCTGTGAGTGCTAATTTAGTGATTTAGGAGCATAGAAAACCAGACCTTGGATTTCCAGAACAGAGTTCCTGTAGCAACCTTGTTCTGGGGGTAATCTCCTTGTCACAAATATATGCAGGAAAGAAGCAGACCACCACATCCCTACACTGAGGATGGATGCATTGAAATACAGATTGAGGCCCTGTCCACAGGGGGTGACTGAACCAGGTGGAGCTAGTTTGTGGGAGGGTCCTTTTTAAAGCTCTGCTGGGAACACTGGTCACACTGGTCTCCCTGGATCTGGATGAACCAGCTTTTACTATCCTACACAATCATGTTCTGACCCAATTCACATATACCACATAAGTGCAACTCCAGGGCTCTTTTCAAGGTCTCACTGTATCCAAATCAATCTGTTTAAGTTTGTAATCATTTACATAACTCCATGTTTGAGAATTATATTGTCTTTTCAACATTTATGGAAGAACAACTGGAATTGGGCAAGGTAAAATATGAATTGTTTTAACATTTTAATATGACTTAAGTACATATTTGAATATAAATACTTAAGGTAAAGCTTTATGTTCTTTCCCAAACTAAAATGAACTAAAGGCAAAAACTGTAGGTTACTCTTTAAGATGATTTTTTAGGAGCCCTTAATTTTTGTGGGTAAATTCAAGCTTTTCTCTCCTATCTTTGTGTAAGAATTGTACTTTCATGGTAGATTTGGTGGTTTATAACTTTCAAAATTAGACTTTGCAGTTTTGGATTCTATATAATAATTGTCCAATTTTGCACAGTTTTTGAGAGTAGCTAAGCTCACAACAAGCTTGTGAGAAAAATTAGGCTTTTCCTTCACTAATCCATGGAGAACATATGCAAAAATGTGGAATGACACAAAGATCTGTGCGAACTCTGTCTTGGGACTGAGAACTTCTATTTGAAGATTTTAATTGAAAGGTAGATGTTTGCAAAATGTTTACATTGCATTCACAGCTGATTTATCAGCAAACTTTGGGTTGTCAATCAAGGCCCCCAAAACCCTCAAGAGAAGATTGTGAGCGAAGAGAGAGGACTTAAGAGCAGGAGGGGTTTGGCATGAGGCCAACTTTATTTTCCAATCCCAGCTCCACTGCCCTCCAGCTGTGTGGCTTTGGTCAAGTTACTCGATCTCACTGAGTTTGTTTGATCCTCTGTGAAACATCATCCACCTGCAAGGCTGCTGCCATGCCTAGTTGTTGTGCTGTGCTGGGTGCACTGTCAGCTTTCAGCAAATGACAGCTGTTGCTGCAGTCATCAGACCCCTGTTCCCTGTGACATTTGGGGCAGTGGGGCTTGCAACCCCTCTCTTCTAACCTCACAGAGCTGCCTGCCCCTCTCCAATCCCTACCAGTTGAGCAGATGGCATAGAGAGAATCAAGACTTTTGTTTGTTTTTAAGAAATGAGACTAGTCCTTATGCAGTTAGGGTCATTCCTCAGGTTCTGCATGTTTCACACTTGACGATACCCCCTGCCTTCAACTTTCTGCTTTCTTTAATGAACTAGAAAATTTCTCTAGAGATTCATTCGAGATCCTTTGATAGCTCTGATTCATTTGACTTAAACCAAATTAAAAAGTGCAGTGAATATAGGACAAACTCACTGACATTATTCTTTCTATTCATTATGTATTTGGCTTCCCCTGGCCACCTACCAATTACATATTGTTGGAACTGCTGTTCTTGTAATGGGGTGCTTATAAAACTAAGAGCGAGGCAAATCCAAAGAAGCTGAAGATTCAAAGCATGCTTCCTACAACCCAGGCCACCTCAAGTTTAATGTAGTCTTGTTTCACAGCATAAATGTATAACCAGGGCTAACAGAGCTGCAATATATTATATTCACGTACATGAAAGAAAAACTGGTAGGCACTCCACATGTAGGTGGGAGAGTTACAGCTGGCTGACTTCTGAGTGGTTTCATTTTTAACTATGATGGGGCAGCACGAGGATCTATTCCACTGATATTTCTTTCTGTTCTGACTACTGCAGGAGCGCCTAATGCAGCTCCAACATCGGGCTGTTTTGAAATTGGGAAAGATAATTTCTACTGACTGCAATGTATTTTACTATGCCTCCATTTTAAAGGGTTCCACCTGCTTGTACCAGTTACTTTACATAAACTCTTTTAATCATCACACCAATCTTATCACATTGATGTTGTTTATTACCTCCCTTTCAGAAATGAGAAAATGAAGACTCAGAGATGTGGAATGAAAGCAAAGTTTGAACTCAGGTCTGATTCCAAAAGCCCTGACATACCTTTCTCATCATATTGCATTGACTTCCTGCTAACAAAAATCAGGTGAAGATTGAGTGAAATTTTGGCACCTAATTATTTTGGTTCCATAAATAAAATTTTGCATGATCACAAACTGGTTTAGATTTAAAATACATAGCGAGACCAGCTGAAGGATGAGGCTTCTTTGTTCTCTTGTGCTCAGTGGGGAAGCAAAAGTCTGCCTTCATCTCCATTCTAATTATCCAAAACCTCTTATCTGTAGTGTCACAGTTCATAATAATTAATTGTCATGCCAGAGGCATTGTGACATGCTTGATGGAGTCATGGTGTGCTATGTATACAGAGTAATTAGCAATCATTAGTGGTGGGGACAGAAAGTTCCCAGTGGTTTCATTCAAACTTTCCTTTAGTTAAGTTTATCTTTGTTCTTTCTGTATAAATGTAGTTTAGCAAATCAGTTTTTAGCTTAACCAGTTTTATAAAGGATGAACTAGAAGTGCTGGGAAGAGAACGGTGTCTTTTTATTTTTTTTGTCACTATCTATGTAATGAATTTCTCTTCCAATAATTTGCATACATAGTTCCTGGACCATTAGTTAGCATCATTACCTTTAAATGTAATGTTAAATATTGCCAAATTCAATTACAAATATAAAATGGCAGTAGTCTGCCAAAGGAGATTAGGCCATGGTGTGTAGTATTAGAAATCCAGAACAAGAAGTAACAATTCTGACTTTCCAGTTGTGCTGCCCACCAGAACATGCTGCAACTGCATCTGATTTTTTTATTTTTTTGTGTGTTTTTGTTTTTTGAACTGGGGATTGAACCCAGAATTGCATAACCACAGAGTCACATACCTAACCTTAGACAGGGTCTTGCTAAGTTGCTAAGGCTGATTTTGAACTTGCAATTCTCCTGCCTTAGCTACCTCAGTCGCTGGGATTACAGGCATAAGCCACCATGCTTGGCCTGTGTCTGATTTTGACCCTTTGCAAAGGTTATACCTACCATTGCCTGCCATCAGCCTCTGCAGCAAAGATAATTGAAATAAACTGGGTTTAGAGGTACCAAAGAATTATACCAACAACTAAATTTTGGAAAATAGAGAAAGCAATCACAAAGTGACCAAGCTTTGAAGGTCTTTCTTAAGGAATTGAAAGAATAAAAAAACTAACTAAAAATAGACCTGTACTTCTCAGCCAATATGAACATATGGTTAAGTACAATAAAACCATTTCTATATTTCAGGGGGTTGCTATAAATAGCATAAGTTAAAAATAAAGACAACTGTGGATGCTTTGCAAAATACCTTGGTAACTACCTTTTCCAGTCAGCACCCCCACCCCCAATCCTTGTGTGTTTATTAAAAAGTGCTTCTCAGCTTGTTGACAGGCAAAGCACATTCCTGCTGACATTTCACAGCCCTAAAACCTGAGGAGGGAGAGATGGGATTGCTGTCCTCTGTGCAGAAGCTGGTTTACCTGGGAAGTCAGATGAGGCACAGGCATCTTGGGGAGACTGAGTCTGAGAGCTGTAAACTCTAAGGAGGAAGGTTTCCATGGCAGCAAATCATCCAGGTGTGGATGTGTCACAGTTAACCTGTTACCAGGTTCACCTTCCCTACCTGTTCCTGTCCACAGAATGCCTTATAATTCCATAGATTGGTAGCTTTTGATTCAATGGGGGCCTGACAAATCCCCAAGTGGTTTTATGTACAAGGTAAGGAGGATCAAAGGCATAGGAGGAAATCAGGTGGCAGGAAGAGAAAGCAATAGTGGGTGGATTGAGAACTTCTGCTCTGTTGGGGTGCTCCAGTTGAGCATTGATGGGAAGGGGCAGCAACTGCAGCGTCTGCAGAACAGACAGGTGGGAACCTACCTGCAGGAGGATGCCCCCCTTTCAGCGGGGACAGCAGAACTTGCACTTCTTGCATTTCGTTTGCCATAGCTCCTGCCAGTACCTTGCTGGTGCTGTGGAGGCCAAGTGCCAACTGCGTCTGCCCCACTGCACCCCGGCTTTATGCTTTATACAGGCAGGGGGCGGGGCCCCTTAAGGGCATTACTGAGCAGCAACAGGGCTTGTCACCCAGCTCTTTGGCAAGTTTTCTCTTTGAAGAAAACGCTCTTCTTTCCTTCATCTGGGAAGGCTAGTAGATGTCTTCAGGTTGGAAGGTTGGAAGTTCTCATTTTCTTTCACAGGAGGAAGGGCAGAGGATGTTTTGGTGGAATTCTTTTCTTTCTATTCTTTCTTCCAGTAAGTACAGTGCACCTACGATGTGACAGTCTCTTTGTTATATGCTGGCATGACAACCAGGGCAAGACAAGATCTTTGCTTCAAAACATGTGTGGTCTTTCTGGAGAGATGATTATAAGCAAGTGCTGTGCCTTCATTTCAGTCTTTGTAATTATAAGCATTTATATTCAGAAAATAATTGGAGATGTGTAGAGAGGTTTCTGGAGTGTAATTGTGTATTTCTTTCTCTTCGGTTCTTTTTTTTTTCTGCCACTGGGGATTGAACCCAGCAGCACTCTACCTTCGAGTTACATTCCCAGCCCTTTTAAATTTTTATTTCGAGAAGGGTCTTGCTAAGTTGCTGAAGATAGTCTTGAACTTGCGATTCTCCTGCCTCAATCTCCTGAGCTGCTGGACTGTCTTTTTTGTTTGGTGGGAATCAACATAAATATCCCAAAATACAGAGGGATCGTTATATAAGTTAAGATGGAGCCATGTGAGTACTTTGCAGTACATATTACAGATGTCTTAAAATAATATTTAACATGTGAAAATATGAATGATAAGATGGTGGAAAAGTAGGTCAGAGACCACAAGATACAAATTTTGTCAAAAAAGAAGTACTACAAATTACAAAAACTTAGACATTGTTGTATCTCCAGGCCAAAGTTTAGCATATGGCAGGATCTTAAACTTGCTCTTAATTCTTTAGTTAAAATTGCTCTTCAAAAAACATCATTAAGGGCTGGGGTTGTAGCTCAGTGGTAGAGCGCTTGCCTAGCATGTGTGAGGCACTGGGTTCAATTCTCAGCACCACATAAAGAAAAAAAAAAAAATAAAATAAAGGTATTGTGTCCATCTACAACTAAAAAAAATTTTAAAAACAAACAAAAACACCATTAAGAAAATGAAGACAAGCTACAAATGAGAGAAAATATTTGTAGAGTAGAATTCTGATGAAGTACAAGGATCTGGAATATATAAAACATTTTTTACAACTAAATAGTAAGAAAACAGACAACCCAATTTAAAAATGAGCAAAAGAGTCAAACAAAACTTCACAAAGTAGGGGTGTTGACAACAAACACATAAAAAGATACTTGGCATCATTAATCATAAGGAAAATACAAATTAAAACCACGATGAAAGGCTAGTACATATTCATTAGAATGCCTCAACTGGGGAAATAAAAAGAAAATACAAAATGCTGGTAAAGATGGTGGAGCAACAGTAACTTTCAAACTCCTGGTGAGAAGACAAAAAGTGGAACTCAGTTTATAAAATTCAACATACACTTAGTGTATGTATAGTTTGACTAATAATACAATTACTAGGAGTTTTCCTGAGAAAAGAAAATACTTGTGTGCATAGACACATACACAAACTGTACAAATGTTTCTAACAGTTCTATTTACAATTGACAAAAGTAAGAAAAAACCCAAAAGTGTATCAACTGTAGAATGGATAAACAGATTGTGGTATATCCATATAATGGAATACAACTGAGCAATAAATAAGAATGGCATGGATGAACCTCAAAAGCATTATGCTAAATGACAGAAGCCAAAGTCATTGGGGGTTTAACTCAGTGGTAGAATGCTTGCCTAGTAAGCTCCAGGCCCTTTTTGATTCCCACTAGGCAGACAACAACAACAACAAAATAAACACAAAACTCTACTTACCATGTTTTTATAAAGTTGAAAGTATAGAAACAGAACTCTTATCAGTGACTGTTAGAGGTGGATGAGAAGTGAAACTACAGAGGAGCAGAGGGACTTTTGGAGGTGATGGAACTATTTTGTGACAATTATAGAGGTGATTACATGAATTATTTTACATACATCATATGAAAATATTACATTTTACTGAATGCGAAATACAATAAAACAAAAAAACATCTCTTTGTTAAACAAATGAGTGGAGATAGTGTGCTCTAAAATGTTAAGAGTGATTGTGTACCAGTGAGATTATTACAGGTTGATTTTTTGGATCATGTTTTAGTTATTCTATATTACTTTTTCATAGTTTTAATTTTAGATGGACACAACACTTTTATTTTATTCAGTTGTATGTGGTGCTAAGGATTGAACCCCCTGCCTCACACATGCTAGGCAAGCGCTCTACTACTGAGCTACAACCCCAGCCCCTCTACATTACTTTTTAGATCAATCAGCATTATTTAAAGTTTTTTGGGGGGATGGGGAAGAGTATACAAAAATGTTGTGATAGAGGTGGGTACATGCTATAGGAGCAAAGAGAAGGGAACATTCATATCATCCAGCAAATATTTTGTGAATCCTTCCTGCAGGGCCTTGGATTAGGAGCTGGGGTTCAGAGGTAAAAACACCTCCTCCTTGATTTCATTGGATCTCACAGTCTCATTGGGGGTGTAAAAGATGAAATGAGACGGTGAAGAGAATTCCTTCTGTGGCTGACAAGGTTTATTGTGTTATTCAATAGAAATTTCTGTGATAATGAAAATGTTCTGTACCTGTTCTGGCCAATATGGTAGCCACCAACCACATATTGATTTGAACAATTGAAATGTGGCTGGTTCAACCGAGGAACTTTTAAATTTTATATAAAATTATATATCAGTGGTCTTTAACTTAAAGTGGAGGGTGTCTTGATAAACCCATTGTAAATTGAAAATATTGTGAGTTGAAAATGCATTTAATATACCTAAACTACTGAACATCATAGCTTACCTTAAATGTTCTCAGATCACTTATATTAGCCTACAGTTGGGCAAAAGAACCAGGCACAAAGCCTATTTTATAGTTAAGCATTGAGTATCTCTTACAATTTATTGAATACTGTATTGAAAGCAAAAAGCAGAATAGTCGGACGTGTATGCTCTCACACCATCATAAAGTTGAAAAATTGTAAGTTGAAGCATTATAATTCAACCATAGTTTCAATTAATTTAAATATAAATATAAATACAGACACGTGGTTTGTGGTTATGGTATCTGCCAGCACAGATCTGAAGCATAAAACCTACACGGTGATTGTTGCCCAGGTCTCGTTGCCTATCCTCCAAATCTGCAAGGTGCAGAAAGCAAGGAGAAATTCAAAGGGCAAGCACTTTTAGGAGAGTCTGTACCTAGGACAGCCTAACAGATGTGAAGGAATGAGCCCCTAGACCAGAATATAGTCTGTGCACAAGCAGAGAAGGCTTTCGGGCAAATGCTAGTTGATTTAATATCAATGCTAGTTGGTGTGACAAGGAATCCTGTTTAATGTCGTTCCCAGGCAGAGCCTTCAACACTTGGGTGTATATTGTGAACCTCCACAGGGAATTTAGAAGCCAACATTTCCAGAGCTTTCTTCATCATGGAAAGCTTTGTTTCCATAGCCCTTGAGAATACTTCCTAGGATATGTGCTCTTGAATTTCAACTTGGAAAACTTGTTGGAGGTAATGAGAGTGAAAATATCCAGGAGATGACGGTAAAGAGAAGTAACCCAAGAAATGTGAGAATCCACACACAGGGCACCCCATCTCTTCCCAACCTATAAGCACCATGGGCTATAGGCGCAGCATACCTAATCCCAAATCTGAATTATGAAATGTTTCAAGGTCTGAAACTTTTTTTTTTAAGGCCACTGACTTTATTGATTTAAAAAGTTTACAAAGACAGTGACTGTTATGCCAAAAGAGGTGCCAAATGGCATCAAACAGACCAGAGGTGAAGGTGGGGGTGAGGGAAGGGGCCAAGAATCCAATCCTGGTTTCCATGGTTTCCATGGAACTGGCAGCAGAAAGAGAAAGGGAGTGGCATGCAAGAACAAAAATTCCAAAAAGATTAAAATGGTGAGGGGAGAGAATTCCCAAAGACCCTGGAGTACGACAACAGCAATCTTCTCCTTTGTAGAGGACAAGGAGCCCCCACTCAGCGGCAAACTCTGGAGACTTGATAATGGGGCTGGGGATTGAGGGCTTGCTCCCCAGAGAACATCACAAGAAGGCGTCACACCATTCTTGAGGGCACCCAAAGCAGTCCCGGGACTGCTTGGCATTGGCGCCACATGTGTCCTTCAGCCATTCCCAGAAGAGGTCTTCATCTTTCTTTAGCACCAGAAACTGACCAAGGACAACATATGCCTTGTCAAATCCCCTTTCCTCCAGCTTCTTGCCCAGGACTTCACCAATCCCAGCCAGGCTCCCCACTGGCTTTCCCCCATAGGCTCTGCCTATCTTGGTCGAGCTTATAGGCAGCTCTGGTTCCTGTAACGGCTGCTCTCGCCACTCGGCTGCTCCTGCTGATACCTCAAGCCATGAGTGGTCAGAAACTTTTTGAGAGCCCACGCACACAAATGAAAAATCCTGCACCTGACTCTGGTGGTTCAATGTACACCAACTTTGTTTCATGCACACAATTATTAAACATATTGTTTAAAGTTACCTTCAAGCTATGTTTATAAGGTGTTTATGCAACATAAGTGAATTTTTTGTTTTGACTGGGTACTGTCCCCAAGATATTTCATTATGTGCATACAAATACTTCAAAAATCTGAAAAAAAAAATTGTTTGAAACAAACACTTCTGATCCCAATCATTTTCAATGCAGGCTATTCAATCTGTAATAGGTAACATGACTACTTGTTTTCCTTTACCCCCAAGTGGAAAATATCTACAAGTTTATAAGAGGACTGTAAAAGGGGATCTATAAAAGAGTGGCATAACCTACAAAGAGACAAACCAGATGTTTAACTATAAAAATACCAATAAAAGGGGCAGAAGGGAAGACCAATGTGTCTTGCCTCCTGGGTGGCTTCCTACAGCCTCTCTCCCCTTCTGGCACAGGGAAACCAGTGTCCTAAATCTGACTGCCCTGACGTACTGTAAGGCAGCCCCTTAGGGTGGAGGATTCTTCCCTCGCCCTGTCTTTACATTTGTCATCAAAAGTCTAGGCCTGCTTTTTGCACTCGGTTCCGTGGAACTTAGATTATTTACTTTGAGAATGTGCTGGAACTCTATCAGGATAAAAGTTTCCCTGAAGGAAGGCAACATGTTATTACCCTTTGAATGGGTTTATAAACCTCTCTTTAAAGAGGAAACAGGCTAGTTAACTGCAATGGGAGACTGATTTCTGCTAGGACCAAAGCTTTGGAGTTGTGCTTCGTAATGCTAAAAGCCTAGTAAAATGGATTCTCACGGTGGTGAGGTCGCCAGATAGCTTTTTGTCTTTTAAATGAAAGGAAAACATAACACTAATAAAATTAATCATATTTCACTTTCATCATAATACTTTCTTCTTTCAATTTGTGTATGAGGAAACATTATGGCTTTCCTCATGTGCTCAGATTTTTGCAGTGTGCATCTCATTATTTTTTTCTCCCTCTTAACACAAGTTATGTGCTGTATTTAAAGTTCAGTTCTGAAAGAATGAAACGTGTGTCAGAAGTCATTGTCAAGTAAGCCAGCCAGAAGGGTGGTGACTGTCATGTGTTGGAGGGTTAAGAGGGAAACTCCTTCCAAGGGTACTGGCCTTGTTTTGTGAAGATGCCCGAGCTTCCAGGGCCTGCCTATATTTATCAGCTTCTTTCAGTTGCTTTTAAGATGTAGTGTCTCTCTCTTCTCTACAAACACAGCAATTTTGCTTTCTTCCGGAGACATTTAAAACTTCTAGGTTTTTTTTTTTTTTTTTATTTGCTAGGCAAGCTCTACCACTGAGCTACACACCTAGCCCTTCTGATGCTTTTATTTTGAGACAGGGTCTTGCCAAGTTGTCCTGGCTGGCTTTGAGCTTGTGATCTTCCTGTCTTGGCCTCCCAAGTAGCTGCATTCATGCATGTGCCACCAAATCCTGATAATTCCTTGTATTATTTAAAAAAATTTTATTAGTGCATTATAATTACACATGACTATAGTGGGGTTCATTCTAACATATTCATAGATGCATGTAACATAATTTGCTCCATTTCAATCTCTAGTACCTCCTCTTTTCTTCCCCACTACCCTGATCACCTTCCTCTGCTCTACTAGACTTCCTTACATTTATTTATTTTTTTAAAATGCTGCATTATAGTTATACACAAAAGTAGAATTCATCGTGATATACATGCACATAGCATAATTTGGTTATTTTCATTCCACGCGTCTTCCCCTTTCCATTCCTTCTCTCCCCGCTTGATTCACTTTTTCTACTCCATGGCTCTCCCTTCTATTTTCATGAGATTCCCTTTTTAAAAATTCCTTACTTCTTTCTAGCTTCTGCAGATGAGAGAAAACATTTGACCCTTCACTTTCTGAGTCTGGCTTATTTCACTTAGCTTGATATTCTCTAGCTCCATCCATTAACCAGAAAATGCCATATGGCTGAGTATAACCCCATTGTGTATATATATCACATTTTTCTTATACATTCATCTGTTGACAGGCACCTATGCTGGTTCCATAACTTGGTTATTGTGAATTGCACGGTTATAAACATTGGTATGCAAGTATCATTATATTATGCTGATTTTAGTTCTTTTGAATAAATACCAAGGTATGGAATAACTGGGTCATACTATCATTTCAATCATCACATTTTGAAGAATCTCCATACTATTTTCCAAAGTGGTTGCACTAGTTTGCAGTGTGACCAACAATGTATCAGTGTACCTTTTCCCCATATCCTGGCCAGCAATTACTGTTATTTGGATTCTTGATGATTGCCATTCTAACTGGAATGAGATGAAATCTCAGTGTAATTTTGATTCATATTTCCCTGATTGCTAAGGATGTTGAACAGTTTTTTCAAATATTTGTTGGTCATTTGTATTTCATCTTTTGAGAAATTTCTGTTTAGGTCATTTGCCCATTTATCAATTGGGTTATTTGTTTTTCTTCTTTTAAGTTTTTTGAGTTTTTTATTTGTTCTAAAATTTATTCTCCAATTGGAAGACTAGCTAGCAAAGATTTTCTCCCTTTCTATAGGCTCTCTCTTCAGGCTCTTAAGTGTTTCCTTTGCTGTACAGAATTTGAGGCCTCCTCACTTATTGATTTTAATTCCTAGCATTCTCAAGCAAAAAAAAAAATTGTTGTTTTTTTCTCTCCATTTGCAGGACCTAAAACAAAGAATGCACTGATAATTTGGAGATGTATATAATTGCGAATCTTCCCTCTAAGTTGTCACACAGACAACTTTGCATACGGGAGATCTCCCTAGCAACAAAACAAGTCTCAATTCTATGTGTAGGAATGGCATATAAATACAGTTTTGAAGTTAGCCAATCTTGATAACAGGGTAAACAATGAAGAGCATATTTTCCTTACCTTGGGACCTTGAAGTTTTAGTGGAAGGCATTAGAGTCAGGAGGGAAATAATTTTAATTAGAAGATAATAATTGTTCGCTTGTTTATAGAAATTCAGTGAGATTAGTTAAAATGCTAATTTCTACATTCCTCTACATTCTCCATCTCCTATAAAAATAAAATTTGCTTACCCTACTTTTCAAGTGGGAAAAGGCCAAAAAAGGAGACAAGGGAAGCAAATTAGTTGTCAAACAAAAAAGATGATAGAGAATAACCAAAAGCTGCTATTAATTCATTTTGGTCCAATTTTCATTATTGGTCCGGATGAAATACTCATCAATCATTTGAAAAATCACATTGAAAATAGACAAGAAACGGCACACTCTGAGCAGAGGATCTAATAATGTTATATGTCACAAGGATGTGTGTCCCCGCCATGTATGAGAGAGGCTCAGGCACCAGGGACTTTGAAAGGGTTTCAACTGTAGCCAGACCTGGGGGTTGGGGCTGGAGAAAGAGGCCTCAAAAGGTTGCCCGACGTCAGCCTGATGTGGGCCAGCATCTGAGGGCTTCCCTGTCCCCCTTGTCAAGGACTTACCCTGCCTTTCCTTTTAAAGGGAAAACTAGAGCTGGAAATTGCATTGTTTATGTATATATATGGACTTGCAGAGAGAGAGAGAGAGAGAGAATACACATGTATTTTCACTGTGTTTTTCTCTTTAGACTTTGTTCATTATTTTCTCCTCTCTCCATTAAATGTGCACTAGGTGGAGTGTAGGGGGATTTTGGGGTGACTTTATGGAAAAAACATTCTCTTGGTCTTTGGGCTTAAGAGACCAAGACACAATTGCTTGTAAAGGCCTTTTCTCAGTCCTGGGGCTGAGGAATGCTTTTCTGAGCCTGGGGGTCTCTTCTCACAAGACTGGGCCCCCACAGTCATGATGTGGTTACTGCTGTTCCTCTGAAGTCCTGCCCTACTGTTGGGAAAACTTCCCGTTCATTCATTTACTCAGATGCTTACAGTGTATCTCTTCATTGGCAAAGCCCTGTGGTAAGTCTACAGATTAATCAGACTGAATATTTCTGAAGATTTTTACATTTTATTTTTTGAATAGGTAATAGGTTCATAGGATTCAAAACTCAAAATATACAAAAGTGTTTATAGTGGAAATCGATATGCCCTTCTTTACTTCCCCTGATCACCCCCTCCACCTCTAGTTCTCCTCTCTGGGGGCAATTAAATTTATCAGTTTTCCTAAGGTCATACATTTAGTAGAAATTTTAATAATTTTTCCTTGTTATAATGCATTTGGTAACACATGCATCCCTTATTGTGTACCTCTCAGTTTTCCAACTGCAGAATATGTTGAAGATAGTTCTCTCATTAGATATAAAAGCTTTGCTCTTATTTAGTGATTGATAATCCTACATGTTATGGAGGGATCAGAATTTACTCTATCATTGACTTTCTGATGAAGGTTTAAGTTATTTCTAGTAATTTTCTATTTCAAATAATCCTGAAAAATCTTGTACAAATGCAACTTTGCCTTTGCGTGGCAGGGTATTTATAAAATAAATTCCTAGAAGTTGACTGCTGGATCAAAAGATAAATGCATTTGCAGTAGTGACATTACAAATGGCTTTCCATAGATGTTGGAAGGCAATTCCTAGTAGATTCGATGAATGCCTTTTCCTCCACAGCTTTGCTAATATGCCATCTTTTCTCTTTGTCAAGCCAATCTGTGAAAAACAAGCATTTAATTTTATTTTTATTTGCATTTCTCTTGGTCTGAGTGAGGCTGAATAACTTTTAAGACACATTTGTTATTTTCTTTGTTACAAGTTGTTTATTCTTAATTAATGTTAATTCATCTATTGTTGGTATTTTGGTTATTTTAATTATTACTTTTTAGAAGCTCTTTATACACCATAGTCAGTGTGACAAGCAACCTTTTTGATAATTTTCTCGTGTAAATGAAAAAAGATATAAATTGTTGATGTACATGCCAAAAGTCTCCTCTAGTAGATTTGGTTCTTTTTAATGCTGTTACATACACACTAAATAAAAACTTTATTATTTACAGAAGTGGAGAGAATAGTGTAACAAACTCCTAGGCACTCATTTCCCAGCTTAGCAATTATCAACACATGACCCTCTTATTACATATAATCTTTTTGCTCTGCCCCTAAACCCCCCACAAATTTTTCCTTTCCCCTTGGATGCAAAAATATCTGGCATTATATAATTTTGCCATAATGATTGCTATTGTTTTTAAGTATCATTATTGTGTCTTCTAAGCAAAATTAACAGTCCTTGTTTAATATCACCAAATATTTAGTCAGTATACAAATTTGCCTGCTTATCTCACAACTTTTTGGTTACAGATGGTTTGTACCAGAATCCAAACAAATGTGTACATTTGTTTGATAGATCTATTCATTCCTTTTTGCTTGTTTTTGGGTGATGGGGTGTTATACATGCTAAGCATGTATTCTACTATTGAATTTTATCCCCAGCCCATGTTAAGTATTGTTTTGATATGTAGGTGCCCCTCACTAAGTTTTTTTTTTTTTAATATTTTTTAAGTTGTCCATAGACCTTTATTTTATTTATTTATTTATATGTGGTGCTGAGGATGGAACCCAAGGCCTCACACATGCCAGGCAAGTGCTCTACCACTGAGCTACAACCCCATTCCTACTTAGATTCTTTTTTTGTTTTAGATTCTTTTTCTGAGATTCCTCAGAAAACTTGGAATGGACCCACCTTTTGACCAAGTTATCCCACTCCTCAGTTTATACCCAAAGGACTTAATATCAGCAGACTACAGTCATGCAGTCACATCAATGTTTATAGCAGCTCAATTCACAATAGCTAGATTGTGAAACCAATCTAGATGCCCTTCAACAGATGAATGGATAAAGAAACTGTGGTAAATATACACAATGGAATATTATTCAGCCATAAAGAAGAATAATATTATGGCATTTGCAAATAAATGGATGGAATTGGAGAATATTGTGCTAAGTGAAATAAGCCAATCCCAAAAAACCAAAGGCTGAATGTTTTCCCTGATAAGTGGACTATGAAATATAATGGGGGCATGGGGGCAAGGGGGTAGGGAGTGAGAGAAGAATGGAGGAACTTTAGATTATGTAGAAGGAAACGAGGGGGGGGGGCACTATGAAAAACAGTGGAAAGAGACAGACATCATTACCCTATGTACTTGTATGATTACACAAATGGCATGAATCTACATCGTGTATAGCCACAGAAACGAAATGATGTACACCATTTATGTACAATGAATCAAAATGCAGTCTGTATAAAAAATAAATAATTTAAATAAAAAAATTAAAAAATAAAACAAAATTTTGTTTTGGCAGTACTGGGGATTGAGCTGAGGGCCTCATACAACTAGGCAAGAGCTCTATCACTGAACTACAATCTCCAGTTCTTTAAGTTTTTTTTTTTTTTTTTTTTTTTGCATTTATTCACTGAAGACAGCGGGTCTTTAGTCCTGTGGAACTTGCCACTGTATCCTGTTGGATGAGTTGTGTTACATAAACGCGTTCTGCTGTTCTTTCTATTTCCTGGTGTTTAGATCTGGAGGCTTGATCAGATTCACGTTTGGTTTATTTTCTTTGGCAGGCATGTACTTCAGAGGTGTTATTGTGGGCTTCCTGTTGAATCACATCAAGAGCCACACGAAGCCAGGTGGTCTTTGTGTAATGTTGAGGTCAATCTGTCACTGTGGCTGACATTCTGTTTTTAAAGAACACTGTCAGATACAGAGCACTAAATTTGCCTTTCCATCGAAAACGAAGTGCCAAAGGAGAAGCACGCGATTTCATTTTGGGGAGGAGAGCACACACAGTGGGGAGCTGGCTTTCATATTTCACACAGTGAAAGACACAGACCTCAGAGTGGCTCCCTTTTGGTTCAGCTTCTCTTCTGCCCCAGGTCAGCATTTGCCATGAGTTATTTGTGAGACCAACCTAAGGGCTCACTGTGTTAAAATGTTTGAATTTCAGGCATTTTCTTCTTCCCTTTCCTTTTCATATAATTCAGAATAAGAATTTTTTCATCTTGTTTATTATGTTTCATTTTTAAAAATGCTTCTGCCAGCTCCCTCTAAAATGCTAGTGAATGTTTAGGGGGCTTGGAAAATCCCTTTCCAGGAGGTCTTGATGTCTGAGGTCTCAGCTGTGTGGTCACCTGGGACTTTCCGGTTCCAAATGCCTCTTGTGTGCTCTGTTTTCTCTGCATCTGAGTTTTTGTTTCCTCTTTCTTCCCCACACCCCAGCCCCTGCCTTCCATGCACCATCACTCTGTGAGATGGTCCTGCAACCATTCCACTTCCCGTTCATAATGCTTTGTGGGGTGGATGAACAAAATCTTAAAGGATCTGGAATTTGAATTGACCTTAAAAAGAACTCGTTTAAAGGGAATCAAGTTTCTTTGTTTTGTATTGCTTTAAAAGCTGCATTTCTCCCAAGACTAGTAGCCCAAGTGGTTTCCCAGTGGAAGATTGCTTTCCTAAATAAAGCATTCTACAATACCTGCAATTGCTTAAGGAGCTTACACGTGTAAGTATAGTGAACACAACTTCATGGACATCTTGGGTAAGGGATAATTCTTTGTGATTCAAATAAAGGAATAAAAGCACGACTGTGGGGGCTGAGGTGTAGCTCAGTGGTAGGGCGCTTGCCTAGCATGTATGAGGCACTAGGTTCAATCCTCAGCACTGCATAAAAATAAATAAATAAAGGAAAGGAATGTGTCCATCTACCACTCAAAAAGTATTTTAAAAAGTACAGCTGTGAATAGTCACATATTATGAAGGGTTTTAAAAGTCTGTACATCCTATTAGCTAATTGTATTTTACCCCCTCAACACATCCTAAGTGACAGCTGCAATCCTAAGCGATATCTAAAGTAATAACCTAATAAAGTTACAAGGGAAGTCTATTCCTTGGAAGATTTCCACAGGGGGTCCTCCTTGGGCCCCCCTTCCCTGTGGGTGTAAAAGAAACTACAATAATTGGTCTTCAAGTAAAAGACATGTACTTGTGTGGGTTGGGGAACAAACAGACACGGAGAGGATGAATGTGTGGTCTGTTCTCTCTTGGATATAGTATTGTGGGTGCATGTGGTTCTGGTTGCATAAACAGTTGATATGCTTTAGAAATTGAAAAATTAATGAAAATCTGAAGACACTGGGAAGTTTTGTAGAATTTGACTTCAAATGTTGTTACAGGAATATACACCTTCTTAAAAATAATCTGCTCTTGAACAGCATTGGTGGCAGAGTTTAACAAAATAGTATAGACAAGCTGGGCATAGTGGCTCATGCCTGTAATTCCAGCTATTGGGGAGGCTGAGGCAGGAGGATCTCAAGTTTGAGGCCAGACTGGGCAACTTAGTAAGATATTGTCTCAAAATAAAAAATAAAAAGGACTGGGGCTATAACTGACATGTATAGAGCCCCTGGGTTCAATTCCAAGTACTAAAAAAAAAACAAAACAAAAAAAAACCAAAAAACTATGCACATAAATACATATTTATATTTTTATATTATTAATAGATTTAGTGCATTATCTCACCAAGGATCTGATTTCTAAAAGAAAACATTTTTTTCTTGTTTTTCAATTTAAATTTTTATTTTAAGAAAAAATTTTTAAGGAAAATAATGATAAAACAATTTATTCTTTCCCATATGATCACAACTTAATGAAGAAATTTAACACAATAGTCCTTGGGGCTAGGGTTTAGCTCAGTGGTAAGAGTACATGCCCAGGCAGGAGGTCCTGGGTTTCACCTTCAGCACCACATGGGAAGCTGGGTGGGGGTGGCTTTGGTGCATGGAGTTATGTACTCTTTGAAATCTTGTGTCTGTGTGTAGGTAGAAATGGTAGGTTGTGGATTTTTAGATGCAGATCAGAATAAAATGTTTAACTCTGGAGTCTTCAGCCCCTTGATGAATTTTAACATGGGCTAACTGGCAACATCAGTATTTTAATCTCTGCATACATGTCTACCTTCCCAGAATTGGGACCTCTGAGTAGGATCTGTTTGTTATTCAGATCACATTGCATGTGGTTGGCACAAAATAAATGCATGTTATTGACAATGCTAATACTAGGATGGATGGTGGTGGGAAGTGTTTCAATCTTACTTGTGTGAAGCAAGCAGGAAAGCTGGCTACTCCGGCTTCTAGAACTCCTTTTCAGAAAGAGAGGGCCACCTGTTCAGGTCACCCAAGAATCTTACTGATGCACCTGGAAGATAAAAATGACAAGCAGTTGTGATCAACAGTCTTTGTAAGGGTTCTCCTTTGCCATCAGTGTGTATTCCAGGAAAACAGAAGTGCCAAGAAAAGGAATCTTAAGCCAGAAAACTATGGAAAGGGTCAGAAAACTGTTATGGCAGAAGGCAAAGATGGAAACGTAAAAAACTGAACAAAAGAGAATTTAAAAAGAGGATGCAAAGAATACCTTGTGTAAAATGGAAACTGGGTGGAGGACTGCAGTGGGTGAAGGGGGAGGGGAGCTGAATTCAAGAGCAAATGTACACTGAATACTGGGTCCTTTAAAAATGCCAACTTTCTGTGCTTTAGAGCCAGCAGGAAATGCTTCAGAAAAGCAGCAATATCCTTTGCTGAAGCCCATTCAATTTAGAAGTGGAAATGTCAATAGGCTGTGCGCCTGTTTTCTGTGCTGGGCAGTGGAAAACAGAGTCTTTAGGTCTCAAAAGAGTATTTCTTCTACAATAAATAGGGTACTGAAAATCAACTTTCATTAAATTTTTGTGCACAATCCAAATGCATTCTGTTTTTTCTTTTTTCCCTTCCGTGCCAGATCCTGACTCATTTGGAGAGAAACACAGTTTCATTCTAAGTACCCTTTTCATGGTTTTCTTTCTGGTAGAGTCCATGTTTTGGAGATCTCGTTGGGCAAACTGTACTCAATAAGTCACTCACATGTCCACTTTTCTTAATGTACTAGCCAAAGGTTAGGATGGGGATTTCCTTACTGCTGATAAAATTCCAGCAAACAGCTTCATGTCTGAGGTAGTCTGGGAGGCAGGAATTTCAATTTGACCCTCAGACTGCTCCAAATCACAGTCTATTTGGGCAGTTTTGCTAAAATTGAATTTGAATATCTTTAAGTGGGACAAATAATCTAGAATTTGTGAAAGGCCACACCATTCCCTATGAAGTTTCTTCCTTTTAGTATGTTGAGATGGACGGTTTTGCTCCTATGGGCCTCTGACAGGAGAGTTTATGATTTCCACCAACTTTTCTCCCCCACCTTTTTTATTGGTGCATCATAGTTGTACAGATTGATGGGATTTGTTGTCACATATTTGTACATGCACGCAACATAACAATGTAATTTGACCAATATTGTTCCCCAGCATTTTCCCCTTCTGTCCCTGCCTCCCATCCCTTGGTCCCTTTCCTCTATTGATCCCCTTTGATTTTTAGGAGATCCACCTTTGTTTTCCTTTTTCCTCTCTAATTTCTGCGTATGAGAGAAAACACATGACCCCTAACATTCTGAGTCTGACTTATTTTGCTTAACATGATGGTCACTAGTTCCATCCATTTTCCTGCAAATGCCATAATTTCATTTTTATTTATAGCTGAATACAACTCCACTGTATATGTATGCCACATTTTCTGTATCCATTCATCTGTTGATAGAGACTTAGGCTAGTTCCATAGTTTGGTTATTGTGAATTGTGCTGCTATAAACATGGATATGCATGTATTGCTATACTAGGATGATTTTAATTCTTCAGGGTAAATACCAAGAAGTGGAATAACTGGATCATATGGTGGTTCCATGCTTAGTCTTTGAGGAGCCTCCATACTGATTTCCATAGTGGTTAAGAGTCACACCAACAGTGTAAAAGTGTTCTTTTTTCTCTACATCTGCATTCTTGATAACTGGTATGAGATGAAATCTCAGTGTAGTTTAAAAATTTAAAAAAAAATTAGTATATGTTTTTAGTTGTTGATGGACCTTTATTTTATTCATTTATTTATATGCAGTGCTGAGAATCAAACCCAGTGACTCACACCTACTAGGCAAGTGCTCTGCCAGTGAGCCACAACCCCAGCCTGCTCAGTGTAGTTTTGATTTGCATTTCTCTAATTACTAATGATGTTGAACATTTTTTCTATGTATTTGTTGGTCATTTGTATTTATCCTTTTGAGAAGTGTCTGTTTAATTCATTTGCCCATTTATTAATTACTTGATTTTTTGGCGTAAAGTTTTTTGAGCCCTTAGTAGTCTAGATATTAATTCTTTGTCAGAAAAGTAGCTAGCAAAGATTTTCTCCCATTCTATGGGCTCTCTTTGCATACCTAATTGTTTCCTTTGCTGTGCAGAAGCTTTTAAAATTTGATGCTATCCTGTTTATTAACTTTTGGCATTATTTCATGAGTTTTAGGGGTCCTATTGAGAAAGTTGTTGCCTGTTCTTAAAAGCTGGAGTACTGACCCTATGTTTTCTTCTAGAAGTTGCATATTTTCTGGTCCAATTCCAAGGTCTTTGATTCATTTTGAGTTATCTTGTGCAGAGTGAGATAGGGGTCTACTTTCATTCTTTTACATATGGATAACAAGATGTCCCAACACCATTGTTTAAAAAGCTGTCCTTTCTCCTATGTATGTATCTGGCACCTTTATCAAAGATCAGATGATTGTATCTGTGTGGGTTTGCCTCTGTGTCTTCTATCCTCTACTATTGGTCTATCTGTATGTTTTAATGCCAGTACCATGCAGTTTTTGTTACTGAGCTCTGTAGTATAATTTGAAGTCAGATACACTTTTTTTTTTTTTTTTTTTTTTTTTGCTTAAAATTACTTTGACTTTCCTTCTTCTAAATCAATTTCAGGACTATTTTTTTCTAGTTCTATGAGAATGTCATTGGTATTTTAATGGTAATTGCATTGAATCTCTATATTGCTTTTGGTAATATGGCCATTTTAACAATATTAATTCTGCCTATCCATGAACATGGGCAGTCTTTCCATCTTCTGAGGTCTTCTTCAATTTTCTACAGTTTTCATTAAAGAGGACTCCTCCTCGGTTAGATTTATTCTTAGGTATTTAATTTAATTTAATTTTACTTTTGGGGCTATTGTGAATGGAATTGTTTCCCTGATTTCTTTCTCAGAAGATTCATTATTGGTATAGAGAAAAGCTATTGATTTTTGTATGTTGATTTTGTAACTTGGTACCTTGCCAGGTTCATTAGTTCTAGCAGTCTTTTGGTGGAGGTTTTTTGACCTTCTAGGTATAGGATTATATCATCTGCAAATAGTGATAATTAGATTTCTTCCTATTTTTATCCCTTTTAGTTCCTTTTCTTGCCTACTTGCTCTGGCTGGAATTTCTAGTACCTATTAAATAGGAGTGATGGGAGTGAACATCCTTGTTTTGTCCCAGATTTTAAAGGAAATACTTTCAGTTTTCCCCATTTACTATGAGGTTGGCTTTAGTTTTTTTCATATACAGCCTTTATTAAGTTGAAGTGGATGCCTTCTATCTCTAGTTTCTTCAGTGTTTTCATGATGAATGGGTACTGAATGTGTGAATGGTGCCCTCTGCATCTATTGAGATTAGTAAATGATTTTTGTCCTTAATTCTGTTAATGTGATGAGTTACATTTATTGATTTGCATGTATTAAATCATCCTTGCATCTCTGGAATAAAACCAACTGGTCATCATGTACAATCTTCTTAATATATTATTGAACATGATTCAGTAATATTTTATTAATTATTTTTGCATCTAAGTTCATCAGGGTCTGTAGTTTTCTTTCCTTGATGGGTCCTCATCTGGTTTTGGCATGAGTGTGATACTGGCTTCATAGAATGAATTTGGAAGTGCACCTCAGATAGAGCACTAATATCCAGGATATATAAAGAACTCAAAACTCTTAACACTAAAAAACACAAATAACCCAATCAATAAATGGGCTAAGGAGCTGAACAGCCATTTCACAGAAGAAGAAACACAATAGACTAACACATATATGAAAAAATTCAACATCTCTAGTAATTAGAGAAATGAAAATCAAAACTACTCTAAAATTTCATCTCACTCCAGTCAGAATGGCAATTATTAAGAATACAAGCAACAACAAATGTTGGCAAAGATGTGGGGAAAAAAGTACACTCATACATTGCTGGTAGGACTGCAGATTGGTGCAACCACTCAAGAAAGCAGTATGGAGATTCCTCAGAAAACTTGGAATGGAACCACCATTTGACCCAGCATCCCACTCCTCAGTTTATACTCAAAGGACTTAAAATCAGCATACTACAGTGACACAGTCACATCACTGTAGCTCAATTCACAATAGTAAACTATGGAACCAACCTAGGTGCCCTTCAACCAATGAAAGGATAAAGAAAATGTGTGTATACAGACACAATGGAATATTATTCAGCCTTAAAGAAGAATGAAATTATGGCATTTGCTGGTAAATGGATGGAAGTGGAGAATACCATGTTAAGTGAAATAAGCCAAGTCCAAGAACCAAAGGCTGAATGTTTTCTCTGATATGCAGATGCTAATTCACAAAAGGGAGGGAGCTAAGGGAGAATAGAGGTACTTTGGATTATGCAGAGGTGAGTGAAGGGAGGGGAGAGGGTCAGGGGGTAGATATGACAATAGAGTGAATTGGACATTATTACCCTCAGTGCATATGTGACTACATGATCAGTGTGATTCTACATCATATACAACCAGAAGAATGAGAAGTTATACTACATTTATGCATGATGTGTCAAAATGCATTCTACTGTCATATATTAACTCATTTGAACAAATTAAAAAAACCCAGTTAGTGCTGAAAGATGGTAAGAATACAGTTAATTAAAAGAAAATAAAATTTGATAGAAAGATAGCAAAAAGTTCATAATTTTAAAAAGTGAACAGTGAATACAGAAGAGATGGTTATAAGGAAGAAGAAAAAATTAAAAAAGTAAAGGGAGAATGAAAATGAGAACAATAGAATTTGTTAGCAGAAGAAAAGAGAAAGAAGAGAAACAGACAAATGAAAAACAAAATAAAACCATCTCAAGATGTACTAATGTACTAATCCTCAAACAACAAGGCAAGGAAAAATAACTACATTTTAAAAATGAGAAAAATGAGAAAAAAACCAAATATATATATATATCCATGAGCAAATCACCACATCAAAGCGCACACACACACACACACACACACACACACACAATAAATAAATAAATAAAAGAAAAAGAAGAATTTTTTAAAGAAAAATTAGGGAACTGTTTCCATTGAGATGGTCAAAATAGTCAACAAGAATAGATGGACACAGTCTGTATGCCTGTCTTTCTGTTTCCTCTTGGGCTGTGCACGGAGAGTTCACCAAGCTGCCAGTTGGAGTGACCTAAGCCTGGAGCAGCTGGTTCAGATAATTCTCTCCTTCTCTTTTCTCCAGTATGAGGTAGGATGGGATGGGAAGTACTGTCAGTTGGAGTTTTGTCTGCACAGACCAGATCAATACACTTCAGAGTTTTATGAGTGGAGTTTCAGTAGGTGGGGCTTGGGTCTAATCAGGCTCAGGGATTTCTGGTCTAGAAAGCACACTTCTAGGGCCTGGCAGTTGCTGATCTCTGCTTGGACTCTGGAATTTGAGAGCCTCCTATATATTCTACTTGTGGGGCAGGGAGCCAATCCTTCACCCCTCTGCTGCCCATGAACACATCCTTTCCAGGCTTCCCAGGCTTAGTGCCTGAGTGTATTCACATCTGCCTGTTTAGATTCCCAACCTGCTTCAGCTGTTCATGTGAGCTGCCAGACTCGAAGGGGGAAGCGAGCTGGGCTTCCCTTCACTTTTCTAACTTAAACCTCCCTAGTTAAAATGTTCTCTGTCCTGTTTCACTCCCATTCTGCTAAGTACACCCAAGATCATGGGGCAGGCACTTTCCAGGACCATGTAGCTGTGTTTGCTCAGATCTCCCAGCTTCTGTATCAGCAGCTGCAGTGTGGCCACCTCGGATGGCTCCTGCCTCAGTTTTCCGCTGCCAGTTGGGAAACACCGGGCACTTTTCAAGCACCAGTGCACAGTGCAGCCTCTGGATTAGCTAAGGGCAGGCTGCTTATCTGATATCAGGTTTTCCCATACTAAACCTGTCTGTTGTGTTTCTCTCTGTGTTCGCCCTTCTTCTGTGTTAAACCAGCACTGCTACTGCTGCTAATCTGCAGCAGCAACTGCTTGACTCGAATGTAGTCTTTCTTATTTCCCAAATTTCTGAGTCTCTAAGATACTCTGACTGTCCAATATTAAGTTTAATTGAAATCTCTCTTTTACCCACCTTGCAGAGAGGCAGTACTCCTGCTGCGTGATTTTTAATCTTTACAGTCCCTAAGCAGCCTGATGACTTCAGAGTGGTGAACGTAAGTGGATGACAAGGCCATTGATGTGGTTTTTGTCTAGTGTGATCAGGTTCAAAGGGCATCTTATTCATCAATTCTCTCTCCAAAGGATGGGCTGTTTCTAGCATTTTTTTCATACTTTGCTTATAACTGTTGTATACTTGTTTGACCACAATGTCCTTAAAGCAACCTTTCGTTCAGGCAATATAGAAATTCTCTTATCACACATCTTTTGTTCTGTGTTTGCTTATTTGTTTCTTCATCTTTTTTTTTTTTTTTTGTCTTTAAGAAAAAAATAGATAAAAGAACTAGCTGTACCCAGAAAGGAAATCAAAATAACCTTTTAAAACATGCTGTAATATCCGCTCATGGTAGCACCTTGGGTTAAACAAAAAAAGGGAGAGGAAATTGGATCTGAATATTAACAGAAAAAATAGGCTTTAAACTTTGTTGCCTAAAAAAATGTCACACATATTTGATGTTTTGGTCAACATTGTACAAAATAATAAACATTAGTGAAAAGTTCCTACGCAATAGTTTTAGTTGCTTTTCATTTGTATAATGGAATGTTTTTAATATTTCTCTGGTACTAAAATGTACACTCCAGCCTTTCTGCTTGAATTCTGCCTGCGTTAAAAATTGAGGTAGAAGAACAGCATTTCATGTAATGCTTCATTACAAAGTGGAAAGAAAATAGCAAGAAGTAATAATACAGAAAGAAAGTGATAGGCCTTCAGGGCAGGAAGAACCCTTAGAAGTCAATTATCCCAACTGGCTCATTTAACTTTATTTTGGATTACAGCCTCATTCTGCAATATCTCCAAATTTCTATTATGTAAGTGCATATGGATAGTCATATTTTTAAAAATATGGTATTGTCTAAGAGTTCAAAGCTCCAATTAAAAGAAAAAAAGCTCACCTCATTTGGCTTTATTTTTATTTTATTTTTTAAAGAATATTTGTTTTAGTTGTCAATGGAGCTTTTATTTTATTTATTTATATGTGGTGCTGAGTATGGAACCCAGGGCCTCTCACATGCCAGGCAAGTGCTCTGCCACTGAGCCACAACTCCAGCCCCAATCTTATTTGGCTTTAATTCAATAAATCTGAGCATAAAAATTAAAAAGGCAGGATAGTGCATGGGTTTTCACATCTGAAAGCCCTGGACTTGAATTATATCTTCACCACTTATTAGCAGGCGTTAAATGTTTGGAGATAATTCTCAATGGATTTTTCTCTTTTATTCACTTACTGTGACAGCTTTGTATCAGATAGTCTTTTCGAGAATGTTTATATAGTGGAAAGTCTTAGAGGACAATCATGTCTTTTTCCAGAGTAGTGGACAAATTTGTTTGCTATCCAAGATAATAAAATTATGTCTTCTTTGGGGGCAAAAGTTGGGCGAGTTTATTGTAGCCTCCTATTAAGATTGGGGTCACCTTAGCATGGATTCCTCAGCTGTGACCCAGGATCACTGTGTGTGTATTGTCTACCAGAGCTGCTCCTTGTTGCCTTCAGGGAACTTGGCTATAAGGGAATTTAGAATGACCAACTGTCCTAGTCTGCCATGGTCTACTTTCAATGTTAAAACTGAAAGAGTCTTGGTCAAACTGGGATAGTTGGTCATTCAAATTAGGAAACTGATGTGTGTATGCAGCTCATGCTGTGTGTTGTGCCATGAAGATAAAGTTCTTTGTCTCTGACCCAGCACTCTCATATCTTCTGCAAGCATGCATAAAACTTGTGGAAGGAATTATTTCATGACCTTGCAAGTAGTGTAAAATCTCAGACCCTTTTAGTTCTTGAGAGAGATGTTTGACAAGTACCTCTCTAAGCCCCCATTGTTTTTTCTTTCTTTCTTCCTTTTTTTGGGGGGCGTACCAGGGATTGAACTCAGAGATGCTCAACCACTGAGCCACATCCCCAACCCTATTTTATATTTTATTTAGAGACAGGATCTCACTGAGTTACTTGGTGCCTCACTGTGGCTGAGGCTGGCTCTGAACTTGCCATTCTTTTGACTCAGCCTCCCAAGCTGCTGGGATTATAAGCATACACCACCATGCCGGGCAGCCTCCATTTTATTAACTCTAAAAATAGATAACAACATCATCTCAAAGGTAATGGTGCACATAAAGCCTTAGCTTTATAAATCCTTAGGACATTATAAATCCTCGTCAGATGCTGAGAGTTGCCATTTGATCACTATATTTCTTATTAGTGAAGCCTTTCTAATTCAATAGTCTCATTGTTTGGGTTGTGTTAGGCAACTTTTTGTCATAGTGACAAAATGCCTGAGAATCAACTTAAGGGAGAGTTTCAGAGGTTTCAGTCCATGGTTAGTTGATGCTATTGTTTTGAGGCCTGTGGTGAGGTAAATGTGGAACATCCTGGCAGAAGGGTATGAGGGAGCAAAGCTGCTCACCTTGTAGTGGCTGGAAGGCAGAGATGAGAGAGAGAGAGAGAGAGAGGAGAGAGAGAGAGGAGAGAGAGAGAGAGAGAGAGAGAGTGAGGAGAGAGTGAGAGAGGAGAGAGACAGAGTGAAGAGAGAGAGAGAGGAGGAGAGAGGAGGAGAGAGAGAGAGAGGGCGATAGAGGCGAGAGAGAGAGAGAGAGGAGAGGAGGAGAGAGAGAGGAGAGGAGAGGAGGAGAAGGAGAGAGAGGAGAGAGAAGAGAGAGAGGGAGAGAGAGAGAGAGAGGAGGAGAGAGAGAGAAGGAAGGGGTCAGGGATGAGAGATATCCAAGGATATGCCCCCAATGACTCATTCCCTTCAACTAGGTCTTGTCTCTTAAAGTTTCTACCATCTTCCAATAGTTGATACAGCTATGAATCCATTAATGGATTAGTTCATTGATGAGGTTAGAGCCCACATGATCCAATCAATTCCCCAAAACCCACCTCTAATCTTTGTTGGTTTGGGAACCAAGCCTTCAACACATGAGCCCTTTGGGGGACATAGCCGATCTAAACCATTATTGGCTGTATGTGTGCTTTGTGTTTATCTACTTCTTAGTGACTACATGGCAAACTGTATCAGATTAAAAAAACACTCAAGTATTTTAACCATTTTTATTACCAATATCAGATTGATTCATGGATGAATATGGTTACTGATTAAAATGTCCTACAACTGAATGATTTGGTCACCCTACACAACACTTTCTGTAAAGCTCTTTTTAATCTGATAAAACAATGTCTAGTGACATTTTATAATGAGGTTTGACCTTCCTTAAGATCTCCAGGAAGTAATAAAAATTCCAGACAAATCACTTCAGAGGTTGTTTGCATGGAATGATACAGAGGATTTCACATCCTTCTATAGGATGTAAGATGAATGCTACATACACACCAGTTAATCTCAAGTGCTATGGAAAACAAAGTTGGAAAATAGCATTCTCATCATTTATATTTCCAAAGATTTTATAGATATTTTTTGTTGTTGGTATGTGACATATTTATGGTTCTTTCTTGTTACAGTCAGAGACAATTTTCTTTAGAAGGAAAAATAACGCCAGGTTTTCTTGATTTGGAGAGTTCTGAATAATAAACATCTGAGCAGTCTTTTGCACTTTGGGAGGCCTGGATAATATTCACATTTGGTATGACAGAGGATTATAACATTCCTATCATTGGTAACAAAAAAAAAAAAAACATATTTAAACTGAATGTGGTTATGAGATGATTTGAAACTGTCTAGGAAAATGGATCCATTTGGGACTCTCTGATTATACCTCAGCTGGTCCCTTCATTTATGTGTGGGTAAGTCAAGAATGACACACAGAAACAAAAACCCAGAGGATGGCCTCTACTCAGATGGGATAGAGTGGTAGAGTTCATGCATTATTCTATTTCTGTTCTGAAACACTGATTTCCATTTCACTTGCAGGCTCAGTTCAGTTCTGGTTGTTTTGCAAATATAACATGAGACCCAATAAAATCAGTCCTAGGCCATCTGACTACCTTTTCTGAACTGGCAACTGCCTTGGGTTCCCTTGGGTCAAACATGAGATTTATGACTTGATGTTTATCTCTAGGAAATAGAAAACATTCAGAAATGTTGCCTAAAGGAACCAATTAAATTCTTGGTGTGCTGCAGTCATAGACAAGGGGTATCCTTGTCTGGTCTGAGTTGAAAATTCTCTAGCAGCCTCAAATATTTTTTTGTTTTCTGTATGTCGAAAGGAAAGTAAACCCACTGATAATGACCACTAATTAACTTTTTAAAAAATTTTCATCTTATTTACTTTTATAGAGGCAAATTGATGTAATATTACCACATTTTTAGTTTTGCAGAATTGTTTGTTCCTGTTTTCCTTCAACACAGTTGTTCTGACTGCAACCAGAAGCTCTTTTTTCTACTTCCTAATGGCCCAAGCTTTTTGGCCCTGAATGTGTTTTTCCTAACCCTGATCCTTGCCTTCATTCTGTGTGCCCAGGCTTACCTGTTAGTCTTACTGCTGTGTTTTTAGCACGTTGTCTGCTGGTAACTTTCCCCAAGGCCTAGAGCCTATAGTCCCAGGATTTCCAACAGTTTTTTGTGCATCCTCTACCTTCCTTCCAGAGTGGACCTCCATCCCTGTTTGCTGTTCCCCAACCCTCCCATGGGTTCATCTTGGTCTCAGTTAATTGGTTTCCACAGCCTCAGGAGACAACTTTGGGCAAGCAGTGACTTCTATTGACTCCTGACCGCCTGGCCAAGGTCATGCTGAGGGGCTTTGCCTTCTGCTGTTAGTTCCTATATTAATTCTCCAGGACTGCCATAACAAAGTGCAAAACAAACTGGGTGACTCAAACAACAGAAACTTCTTGTCTCACAATTCTGGAACCCCAAAGTCTAAAATCAGGATTTCGGCAGGGTCACACTCTCTCCGAAGGTGGTAGGGATTGATGTGTTTCAAGCCCTTCTGGTAACCTCAGGAGTTCTTGGCTTGTAGATGGACATCTTCTCTTTGTCTCTTCATACCATCTTTCCTCTGTGTGGGTCTGCTTGTGTTCAGATTCCCTTTTTCATAAGGACACTGCCATTTTGGATTAGGGTACATCCCCATGGTCTTGTCTTAACTTGATCACAAGCAAACTCCATTTCCAAATCAGGTCAAATATATAGGTACTGGGGTTTAGGACATCAATTTCCTTTGGGAGGATGCAATCCAACAAATATAGTCCCACTACCTTTATACCTTCACACTCTACTTTCAGTGAAGCACAAGAAAAACTCATCAAGAAACTGAGATGAGGCTCAAGTTGTGAAATAAGTCCAGGTACCTGCTCAGGACAACAAGGGCTGAACTCCAAAAGTACCCTCCAAACATGAGCCCCAGGCCTTCTTCTGCCTCAATACGGAACTGTGTTCCCCATGACTTCAGTGACCCAAACTTTTTCCACCCTCTAATTTGCACCAAGTCACGTTACAAGCTGGCTGAAGTCCCATGAGGTCAATGTCTAATTTATTCATGGACATTAGCTATACTGAACACAGATCTTTTTTCCAATTCAGTCTTTTTTTTTAAACTTGTATTCATGTATAAATTATGTAGTTTGTTTGACTTTAAAACCGTGTTCAGCCTTTCTTTTAGCAGAAATAGCCTACTGTCATCTTTTTTATGATTAATCCAAGATCTATTTTCTGTAAAATTTCAAGGTTCACGGTAAGGAAATATAACAAACCGGTACCATATGCCAGAGGAACTGAGGTCCAGGTAGGTGAACTGGCCTGGCTTCCTGCCTTGCCTTCCTTTCTGGTTTTATAAGCATCTCACAGGCTCAAACATATGGAAATTCAGAAGAAACAATAGTCACTATTTTCTCATCACACCTAACTTTGGAATAAATGTTAAGGTCCGGATTTTCCTATTACTTACAAAATTTTAAATACATTTCACTAGTAGTTTGTAATTAAAACAGAAAATTTTACCACAGTGAGATCCTCCTCTCCCAATGGCATGCTTGAGTGTTGAAGCATTTGGATCACTTTCAAATCTAGTCATTGTCCATTAAATTCTTTGGACAACAGTAGCCCAGGCTCAGCTTTCTAATTCTGGAGTTTGGCAAACATGGACAGTATCTCGGTTGTTCACTGGAGATGGGAATGCCAGCTTTGGAGAGACCAGCCTGAACAGCATCTGCCACTCCATTTAATGCTGACTCTGTGCTTGGTCTTCCCATGGATTTATTTGCCTGGGCATCTTTGCCAAACCTGTAGGGTAAATCTAAATGGTGACCACATTTCTCTGCCCACAACCTCTCCAGAGAGCTAAAAGGTACAGAACTCTGAGATAATGATCTGCTGATTTAGCAAGGTCAGTGGCTAATGTGTAGTTCCAGGTCATGATTATCCCAAGGACTGGACAATGTCTGTAAAAAAATTTCCCAGTATAAATCATAAAACAGTCACAGTATATCAGAGTCCATGGTGGGGACAGATTTAAGGGTGGATTAATGATTTTTGTCAGTATGGATTGCTTTTCTAAATCAAGTCTGAGCATGTCTCTCATATTTTCAGATCAAATGGAGATTTTTTTTATACTACCTTTTTCTTCTTTATCTACAGAGATAGTTTGTAGCCTCACAGAAGAGCCTTGTGCTCATTAACTTATATGTTCATATAAATATTGGAATAGAGTATTCCCAGAAGGTAAAATCAGAAACCCAGGAGCTCCAATGGATGGTGGATGGGGATACAGAAAAGCAAAGTAAAAGTGAACATCTGAGAGATGTGGGAAATGGCCTTGGGAAGGGATAACCCAGCAGCTCCATTTTGTACCTGATCTGCGACTTAAAGAAGCAGGGGCCATGAAGAGCCCTCCAGGGCCAGTGGTGGCTGTCTGTAGCACCATCAATTCTTGAATGCAGCAGAGGGTCTCTGGGCAGAGTCCATGGTCTAGGGCTTGCAGTGTTGGCAAGTTGGCAGGGCTGCCACAGTGCTCAAGGGCACAACAGTAGCTTCTACTGCCAGACCACTTCAGTGCTGGGATTTTGGGTAGTCTCACAAAAATGAAGTCTCTGAGCATGGTTCTCCAGCTTTCCTGGCAATGTTGGGTGAGCCATCCCCAATCTTTTGAATAAATTCCTCTTCTGCTTAAATCATCCAGAATCATTTTCTGTTACTTGGAACTAAGACCCTAACTAATTTGGATAGTCTGGTATGGAAACAAGAACTTGAATCGAAGCAGCTGGATTACAGAGTCCACACTCTCAAATCCTATATGTACAACCTGTACCATGGGCCAGTCACTGCAATAGCCACCAGACTGTAAGTGCCTTGCTGAGGGTGACCATGCAGATTATTGTCCAAAAGAGAATGTTTTTGAGAATGAAAAGACTTCTATTAATAGTTATGTCAGGACTGTACTTGGCAAACAGAATGATCTTCCTACCTTTGTGCCCTTCAAAGCATTTTAGCATTTTCCTTATGCTCTTGAGGTTAATGGGCTCTTTTGGGAATTGTGTGTGTAGTGTAAGTCCCAGAGATAAGGGTCAGACTCACTTAGTTTTATTCAATTCCCCAAGTATGAGGGTCAGTTTTATGTGCAACTGGACTGGGTTAAGGAATGCTTAAGATAACTGGTAAAAATTCTTTCTAGGTGTGTCTGTGAGGTGCTTCTGGAAGAGATTAGTATTTGAATCAGTACTGGTAAAAAAATCTCTATTCTTACCAAAGTGGACAGGCACCATCCAATCCCTTGGGGGCCTGAACAGAATGAAAAGGCAGAGAAAAGGCAAATTTTCTCCCTCTTCTTGGGCTGGGACATCCATCTTCTTCCACCTCAGACCTCAGAGATCCTGGTTCTTGGGCCCTCAGACTCTGGGACCTATGCCAGTGTGGGCCCCACCTCCTCATCTTGGCTGCCATAATTGTGTGAACCAATCCCACAATGTATATCTATATATTGTATTGGCTGTTTCTCTGGAGAACCCTGACTAACACACCAAGATAAAGTTAGTAATGTCTGTCCTGGGACTGGGGTGTAAGCTCAGTGGTAGAGTTCATGCCTAGAATGCATGAGGCTCTGGGTTCAATTCCCAGTATCTTAAAAAAAAAAAAAAAAAAAGTCCATCTATTTTGTTCAATGCTCTTTTAATTTCTTTAGCAGCAAATATAGAAGTCCTTTTCCAAAAGTATATTTTCCTAGAAGGATAACACATACCTGAACACACATATATATATATGAAAGTGTTGTAAATTATGCTTACCAGGAGCAATACTCTTAATGAAAAAGCAAAGCAAAAAGGAAAGCCCTGCTTTCTTTTCAATGAGTTCATGACCGTAACAAACCAGGAATTGTGTTGGGAGCTGAGGACACCCCTGGAACAAGGTTTGTGGTGCGTACAGAGACATCTTATTCTCTTAGTTGCTGGTGGACAGCCCCTTGAGGAGGGCTTCACATTTGTTGGAATAGATACATGTGATAAGCTTGTATCTGTGCAACCCTGAGCGGTAGTCAGGTCACAGGAGGCACTGGGTAAATCGCCTTCCTAAGAGGCTTTCTGTCAATAGGCCTCCGTTTGGTTAAGCATCTTGGAAAGTTTGGGCCTGGAGATAGGAGCTGTGCACAAATGGGCCTGAAGATAGAGTTGAGCTCAAATACTGAGCACAGAATGGGGAGTCGGGGGTAAGACAGAGAGTAGAGGAAGAGCAGCCTTGGGGAGAAAATCCTTCCTGTAACAATCCTGTTGGGGCCAAATCCAGAGAGAGGCATAGGGAAAAGAGAAATATCTAAAGATTTGACCCCTTTATGGGATTTACAATCGTTAAGTAAAGATCAGAAAAATGCTTGGAGTACAGAGGTTCTTGTGATTGTGAAGAGTTTGTTTTGGCTTTAGGTTGACATGGACAGAAATACAGTGAATGCATTTGGGTGAAGGAATGGCTGACTAGTGGGCATCTTCTTTGATAAAAACGTGAAGAACACTTTCTTTTCATTTTTGGTCCTGGGGATTGAACCCAGGAGTGCTTAACCACTGAGATACATCCACAACCCTTTTTATTTTCTTATTTTGAGACAGGATTTTGCTGAGTTTCTTAGGGGCTCACTAAGAAACTGAGGCTGGCCTTGCCTGCCTCAGTCTCCCAGGTTGCTGGAATTACTGGCATGTGCCACTGCACCTGGCCAAGTATGTGCTTATTTCAAGTCTGGCAGAGAGTCAGGAGAGGCAAGGAGAAAGGACATATAAGTGACTAAGGAGGCCATAACTGTGTGAGAGCTGATGTGGATGAAATGAGGAGTAACACGGAGGGATACGAAAAGGGTTAGAATTTCTGAGAGAATCTGAGCAGAGAGTTGGGTCAAAATCTAGCTCCAACGGAGGCCCAGAGTGACAAATCACAATGAAGACAGGGACAGGTGGGTACAGAAATCCTTGTTCCTGGAAGACTTCAGTGGCTTACACTGTGAGTCCTAGAGAAACATGGTTGAGGTTGGCTAAGAAACCAATTCTTTCTCCAACTATGCCAAGTAGATTAACCAGGTGGATGGGTAGAGTGGAAAAAAGTAAGTTGGTGCCTTTTCTTCTACTCTTATTTCTTCTATTCATTTTCAATCTCTGCCCAACATCCAAAGCAGGGTCACAACATTTTTGACAATAATGATATTTTAATGCCAAAAAATTTCTGGAAAAACTGCAAAAGCATGTTTCTATCCATTAAAAAATACATATTGTCTAAGGCTTGGGGATGTAGCTCAGCGGTAAAGCACTTGCCTAGCATGCACAAGGCTCTGGGTGTGATCCTCAGCGCACACACACACACATACACACACATACACACACAACCAACACAATAACAAAAAAGTAAAAAAAATGTAGCTAATACATTAAGATTTCAATTGATATTTATTTCGTTAATCTAAATAGCATCTATGTAACTCTTCAGTCACTGGCAACCCAGGCTACTTCCTGCTTTCTTGGTGCTGGGGATTGAACCCAGGGCCTAGTATGTGCTAAGCAAGCACTCTACCACTGAACCACATCCCCAGGCCTACTTCCAGATTTTGACTTCATAGTCACTAAAGTGTGGCTCTTGTCATGTCCCAAAATGGAATTCTAACATTTCCACATCTCAAGAAGGATGGTGAAAGGGGGAGAAAAGTGAAGGATACACCACAGTCATCTCTTTTGGAAATCTTTGGAAACTTTGGTGTAATTTTTCCTCTTACATTCCATTGGCTGGAACTTAGTCACATGTCTGTTTACTGGCAAAGGAGACTGGGAAATGAAGTCTTTATTCCTGACTCTTATGTGCTCAGATAAACAGTGGACACTCTAGGAGGGAAAGTATATATAGGGGTAATTAGCACTTTCTGTCCCAATAGATGTGATTGACCTATGGCCACATAGTAAAGTAGTACAGAGTCAGGCCTGAGGAGAAATCAGTTCCCTTAGGTTTCCCATTGCCTGCTGTCTGGTGTTATTTTTACTGTAGCTTCCTCGTCCACTGGATAGCATACGTATCTACCATTGGCAGATGCCTCTCTGGTGACTCACTAGGTTTTCTTAAATTACCAGTTTCCTTTCCCACGTGTGAGCCCTTCTGGTATTATATGTGATCGTGTGTGTGAGTTCTCTTGCCATGCTTAATGCCACACTGCAGAATATTCTCAAGGCACAGTAGATGAGAGATTTGGGGGCTCACGATGGTCCCTTGGGCATGTGACAAAGTTCAGAGAAAGCAAGGAGGCAGACAAGAATAGGTTGCAGCTCATGGAGATAATCAGAAGCTGCCCTTGGCAGAGACTGAAATGAGGCTCTTGAGGGTATGTTAGAGGGTGAAATATGTGAATAATAAAAGAAGTTGTACTGCTTGGGTGATCTCTTGTGTAATATATTTCCAGAAGGTGAAAAAAATTTATGATTACTATGTTGTTGTTGTGCATAGCTCAAGAATAAAGAAGGGAGCTTTATCATTTAAACAGCATGGTAACCATGGCTTCCAAATATTTTTCTTTGTGCACTATTGTGAACTAGCAAGTAAAATTGAAGTATAAACATTTGCAGAAAATTGACATTCATTTAACTTAACACCATCTCTGAAATTCAAAGGAATAATTTAAAGCTAATAACTTCTTAGCCCTTGCACAAGACCATTTTGCATCACAATAAGGAGAATATACATAGAATATTGCCCTACATGGTTTACTTCATTCATTCTGAGAATTATTAGTAAATATCTAGTTTACCTTTGTATGCCTTTCTTCAGGAACAAGTATAGGGCCAGTTCTTGACTCTGGTGTGAAATCTCTTTGACTGGTTGACTGCTCTCAAGATGGTGAGGTAAGGAACTAGTCAGGGTTTAATTAGGGAGGGTGGAAGTACTAGGGATGTTAAGGAGGAAAGATTTCGTTATACAGTTGTAGAAGGAGCTGGGGAAGTCAGGGTCTGAAAGGAGGAATTAGAAGGTCAGAAAAAAAGTTGCTAATGTACCCCCCATTGTACACAATTTGGAACTTGCAGGGGAATCTGCGAAACCAGATACATCCAGTTGCCAGGGTAGGACCATAAGGAAATCTGGTTGAGAGTTGTTATTTCTTGACAACATCACTTTCGAAGGTCTGTGGCCAAGGATCTGGCCATGGGCTGTGGGATGCTGCTGGTCAGTAGTTTGGGCAGTTGGGGAAAGCTGAACACAGAGCAGTAAACAATGAAGCTAAGCTTGGAAGATGCTGACACCTCTCTGTTACCTTTAAAGAATAATGGCTACTTTAAACCTGCCTTCCAAATCTTGTTCAAATTCCTCTTTTGGCCAGTTCTATCTCAGAACCATATGTTCTGGCAAATAGTTCCAGTTAAACCAAGTCGTTGCAGTACACATTCCCACAGTCAAATAACCAAAAAAAAAAAAAAAAAAAAAATCAAAGCTTGTACATTTAAACAAATTCTAATATCATATAGTCATATAGTGCAAAACAGAGAAAATCATAAGAAAACTAATCAGTAAACCAAAAATGATAGTTTACATTTTATAAATATGGAATAACTGTATGATTTTGCCCTTAAGATTCCTAAATATATATAGTTTTGGTCTCTAGTAGCTACAGGGGAAAAAATGTCTGGGAGAATTAGTCAAAATATTGAAGGTTTTCCTGAATTTGACAGAATATCAAGAACCGAGGACTCTTGTCTGTGGATCAGAGTGTCCCACACCATTTACAAAGGCAATTTATCCCAGAAACAATCTCACTAATAGTTTCACACTTGGTGCTTATTAATGCTCATTACAGGTTATTTCCCTTGCTCCACTATGGTTTAATCTCAGCTGTTTTATAACACGTTAACAATGTGGCAGATCACCAAAGGAAGGCTAGTCACAGATTTCATGTTATGCAAAAAATAATCTGGCCAGTGAATTGGATGGATTGGAAAACTGGAGCAGGATCCTATTCTACCCAGAAGATTCTAAGGGGCTGTGGAATCTCAAGTGTGGACAGCCTTGTCCTCTTTATAGAGTAGAGGCCTCGGAGAAGCATTAGATTGAGAGCTCCAGGTAAGAAGCCTCTTTAGTTTTGTTTTTCAGAGAATTAATGTAACTTTGAAGAGTACATGGAAGATTTTCAGTCATACCACTTTATCTGATCCCTCCTGGCTCAGAGTAGTTTGGGAGGCACTGAGAGGCGGTGTCTCTTCTTCTACAAGCTTCCATTAGCTATGCTCAGGGCCAGCCGAAACCAAGGAGGACCACTCCTTCATCTCTATTTTGACTTCTTAGGCACTCCCTTCTCTGGTGCTTGGTGTCTTTGATTTGGTTGCCCAGGGTCACTCTGTACTGTTTGTTCCTTAGACCAGCTTTGATTGGCCAATACTTTGTGCTTCATACTTTCCATTTTCTTTGCTCCCATATAAATGATTCTTTCAGTGTCCCTCTGAGATCTCCTTCAGCTAACAGCGCAATACTCCTAATGGGTACAAAAGTACTTTGTCAGCGAGAGCTTCTTTAATGGCAGCAATTGGGTGTGTTTGGTTTCCCAGATTTCTCTGCAGGTTCCAAATTGGGCATTCTGATAGGAAGATAATTTGAGGAAGCCTTTGGCAGTTTCCATTGGCCACCTACTCCACCTACATATAGGGTAAATCACAGACATAAATGACTGGTTAATTATTAATGTGATTGATGGTTATGGATTGCTCAAACTCAAAGGTCATAAATGTTTTGCACCTATTAGTTGCTTAATAAATGCTTGTCAGCTGAAGTAATCTTTGAATAGTCTTTGTCTAAGGATTTTACTCTCTAAAGTTACAGAGACAAGTGTGCACCAGCATCAGGAGAGAGGGAGCGGAAGCTAGAAAGGAAGAGGTGATTATAGAGGGCAAGGCTGAGTGTGTGACCAAACCAACAGAACCCATTGCAAAGATATCTGAAGCCCAAGGCCAGGTTTGTCAGCATATCTGAGCTACAACAAGATTTGGAAAATAGGTGAGTCATTGTTAGGGTCTATCATGGGAAAGGATGGAGACGACCCAAGTGCAGACGTGCCAAACAAGACAACTGATAGAGACCAACTCAGTCAGTGCCCAGAAGGGGTTTAGACCATTCACAGGAGCACAACTTGGTTTGGAGGTATTGGATTTCTCAAACTCTTTTCATAGGTCCTATCAAGTTCTCAGTTATTCAAGATTAAGATCCAGCTGCTCATATCCAAAGGGATAAGGGGCACTTTGCAGTGTTTTCTGCTGGTAGGGCACATTTGGTGATTGGCATGGACCACTTCATTTTCAATACTTTCTTCCTTTTTCACTAAACTTTCCACAGAGGGCAGGGACTAAGTTTGATATGATAGGGTCAGCTCAGGATCTCATGCACAGTAGGAAGTAAGCAGTGGTTACAAACAGTCTTTGCTTAATTGTTTGATCCCATGGTGTAGTAGAGCAAGACATAGACTTGGAGTGAATTGTGGTTTCATTAATCAGTCAGCTTTAACTTTGGTCTCCATACAACCTCTCTGGTCCTCAATTTCCTCTTTTATAAGGTGGAGGCCTGATGATCCTGCCTACCTCCCAGGGTCCTTGAGAAGATCAAAGCAGATCATGTTTATAAAAGTACTTGCTTAGCTCAAACACTATACAAATGTATGTTGCATATGTGCATGGCTATAACTAGAGGGATAATTTATTTTTTATCTACTAAACTATCTTTAAATATTTGTCCAAAAAAGAATTTTCTAATAAATCTGCTTGGCCAAAAAGGTGAGATTCCAAAGTCTCCACAGATTCTAGGGTTTTAAGGAAGGGAATGGAATATTCTGTTTATGTTTAGATTTTTTTTTTCTTTTTTACATCTGGAGAAGTCTAAGCTAGAAGAATGGGATTCAGTTATATTTCTAAATCCATATGGGCAGGACCCCTTCCACTAAGAATTTTGAAAACTCATCTTGGGAAATAAATTCTGCTCTTTTGCATGCACTGTCATTCTTAGGATGCTGTCTTCCAGGACACAGCAGATGGGTCTTTGGTTCATCTGTACATACATGCTTGCATGCTTAAGGGGTTTTAGATGACAGTGGTGGTGAGGGTTGGTACAACTAGGAATCAGGATGGGCCTGCAGAATCAAAACACGGAGGGACAAGTTCACCAAAGCCAGCTCGGACTCCGCTGGTTGAGCAGAGGTTGCTGAGGCTGCTGGCTGTGGCTGAAGGAGACCAGGGGAGATGAGCTTCTGAGCACAGGCTAGGGTGAAGCTCAGGATGGAAATTCATGAACCAGTGATCCCATCAAGGAAAACTGACTAACTTTTGGTTCCATAAACCAAATTCCAAGGTAGAAAAGAACCTCCTTGCATGTGGATGAACATATATTGGACTTAATGCTGCCTTCTGTAGTGAGATACAAAACATCATCATCATTATTATCATTATTATTATTACAAAATATGCATAGCATAAAAGTTTACCACTTTGGCTGTTTGGGGGTATATAGTTGAGTGGCACTAAGTACATTTATGCTGTGGTGCAAATATCACCAACATCTGTAAGGCCCCCAAAAAGGAAACCCCAACTCTGTCCCATAGATGGACGGCAACCCCAATCAACCACAGGAGGCGTCACTTGATGCAAACCGCAAGAGGTGTTTATTCCAGCGCGCTGGGACCCAACTCCAGGAGTCGAGTCCCTAGCAGAAAATCTTGTAGGTTTATAAAGGCAGAAACCACACATCGGGAGGGGTCACACATGAAAGGGAAAAGGGGGACAAAGCTGCCGGGAAATTTCAAAGGGGTTCTGGGTTTGCTGACAACATGTTTCACAATGTTTTACAACAGGCTGTAGATTCTGGTCAATAGTTTCTGGTAATCCTACTGTTTGAGCACTATCTGGCTATCAGGCTCAATTTACTCTTTTACTCTCTGTTTGGGAACAGAGAACAGCTTTAAGGGCTTTGTTCCCATTACTGGGAGGGAAACCTTAGGGAGTTGAGATAAAACAGACAGCTTAAAAAAATGTCCATTCTTTCATTTCCCCATTTTCTTTTCTGGTAAGTTCTAATCATGGAACTTCTGTCTCTATATACTCTTCTCCAAAGGTATTTCCTTGGCGGAGGGACTGGTATTGTTGCCTAAGCATTAGTACCTATACAGCACTTACTCTTTCCCTGATGAAGGTGACTAGGTGATTTCAGGCAGGCAAGAGCCCAAGGGGCAGGCCACCAATTAGCAGCCCCTTGTTTGCAGTCCTTGGTAAACAGTCCTTGATAAAGGCAGGTAAATTTGGTAATCAATGGGCTCCGGAGATCTTTGACATTCCATTCTTCCAGGGGCAGTCTCCAACTTCCAGAGGCAGATGATTTTATGGCCATTTCCTCAATTTGACCTGATCCCCTATTTCTACACTAACTACCTGTTCCCAATTCTGGCTTCATTCCCCCCTCTAATCTCAGGAACTCCATGCTGCTGGGGAAGGAGGTCGATGACCGCTCTAGCTTCTTCGAGCTGGAAGTGGGTGGCGTGGGGCAAGCAGCTTGGAGTTCCTTTTCTAAAAATCAGGTCAATCAAGGGGTCCCAGGAAGACGCCTGGTTGGGGAAGAGCAGTTTGTAAAGTCATCTGGGGGCGGCTGCTTCTATGATAGAAGAACAAAAAGACATGAGTACTGAAATGAGATTAGCACAAAGTAAATGTTGCAGCATCTGAAACATGCCACTGAGTATCATGAAAATGACAGAAGTTAATCTCTCACCAGGAGGTGGAAGAACTGAGAAATTGTTCCCATAACTAGGCCTAGCAAAGGCTGGAGAGAACAAGGCCTTTATTTGGGGACTTTAACATTGTCATAGATGTCCCCAGAAAATATAGTTAAGCTACTTAATGTCATCTGATTTTGTAAAATATCCCTTTATTGGTATAACCTGTGTTTACTAGAGATCTCTATACTTCTGTTACTTAGGAATAGATAATCATAATAGCAAACATAGATTAAGTCTACCTGTGTAGCTTAGGAAGGTCTTAAACTGACTAAAAACTTCTGACTCTGGCAGTTTCTCTTGATAGTTATCAGGCACATTTGCTGAAGAATCTTTCTTTCATTTGTAGCTTCCAGCCTTTATTCTAGTGGGCTAATATAAGTGTACATCTTAAGTTACATTTAATTATTATTTCCTTTAAATGCCCAAGAATGGCTATATTTTGGTTTTAACTGTTTTGCTGGGTATCTAAGATCAAGCTGGTCAAATTGACCTGGTTCCTGTCTTGTTAAAGAGTCAGCTGAGTTCCCACAGGGGTCACTCGTACAGAACTTAAGAGCGGCTCCTTAGCTCCACCAGTGACTTTGATTAGGCAGGGTCTCTTGATGAGGTGACTTCCTTTAGAAACATCAAGGGATGTTTCCCCTTTTCCATGACTCTCCTCTGCAGCAGATGCACTGGATAATTTTTCATCCTCTAGTCTCAACAATCTCCTTGATCAGGAGGTTGTGTGACCCAGAGTTGCAACGCTCCTTAGAGAAGTTCTCTTACTCCCTGGGTTCAGGCTAACGTTGAGGGCAAGACCCAAATATGGACTTTTCTTGACCTCTGTATTTAACTCCAATTTCTAAGTTTGATCTTAATTATCCAGCAAGCCAGTCTCACCAGTCATAAATTAAGAGTAATGGGCTTTAACTTTAATGTCCATAACTTTACAGTTATTTACCCTTTTATCTAACTGGAGTCTGCATTAGTACTGGAAGTTACCACTATCTATTCTATAGGTGATGGCTTATTATCACAAGTTACCTAGGTTGTTTGTTCTTGGAGCAGCTACTTCTGCAAAACATTAACAGGTAACAGTTTTACAAAATGAAATTAGCAAGAGTAAAAATATATTCAGCTTTAATAGCTATCTTGAATTTTGATTGAGAACTACATTCTATCCCCTATTTGAGATCACAGTACTTTTACAAGAACCAATCTTTTGACTATAACTTTAAATAAGCTGAAGTCTGGCTTATTTTGGAGCTATTCTACACACAGTGAGGTGGGAGGCAGAGCCTTATCTCAGGTAAGGCGTGGCTCTTTACAGATCTTAAGTGTTCTAATTCTGATATTGATCTTTGCTTCTTTTCCTTAAATACCATTAAGTAGTTTACATATACTGTTTCCTGAGTCTATATAAACTTTATAATTAACACAATTTAACATAGTATCTAAAACATGAATCAAAGAAAGGCTGAGAGAGCTTTTAACTTTCCTTTTGTGTGATTAAGTGGCAAAATGTTTTCATGTTTCTTTCATATTTCACAATATTAACCTTTAAACAAATCAGACTCTAATGTTTAGAAATACATTTACATTTGAAATTCTTTATCCTAGTGTAAAAAGTAACAAATTTTACACATACCCTATTGATAGCAGGTCCTATAATAGAACATTAAATGATAGAAATAAATCCCCAATAAAATTTACTCTTTATAAGTTTAAGATTACCATTACAGACAAGTTTAATCTGGAGGATAGCAGAGCTTAATAAATTCCTTGCTTTAAAAACTTGTGGTCCTGAAAAATATGAACACATTTAATATACAACTAGTGACCATTTCACAAATACCTTGACACTTTTATCTTACCAAATTGAGTTTTTAAAGAGAAATGTATACTCTGTAACAAAGTACAGTACTCTATAATAGTTGTTTAACCATAATTGTATACACCCCAATTTTTAAGACTAATTGTTCTAAAGAATAAACTTAATAGACACAAAGTTAAGAGTAAATTAGTGTTTCAAATCCTTGTCATTCTACCATGTCATTCTACCATATAGATTAAACTTTGGTTTATATCAGAACATTAGTATTTCACCTTAGGAAAAACCTTCAATAGTTTTAGCTGTCTCACATACATATAACCAACTTAGTTACACACAAACTTGTTGAAACTTGCCCTTTACTTACATAGACTTTCTTAGCACTTACTTAGACCCTCATGTATTTCATCACACAAGCACTTTCTTACCCAGAAACATTTCCTTTTTCCTTTTACTAAATATATTTCCATACCCAGAACCTTTTATTTTCTCTTTCCTATTCGTTGACCCCTTTTTGTTCACATTCTGAAACAACTCTTATGAAATTTCTGAATTTAGATAAATTATTCTATTTTAATAAGATTAAATATTCTGTTATTTATAGTACTCTAATTGAAACACAGTTGAAACTTTTGGGACCCTTTGTATATAGAAGTGCACTTGTTAGGACATAACTCTTAGTAACCTTGTTTTTAGTTTAGTGATGACACAAAGCAAGTTTAAACCCTTTTATTTACCAACCTATGAAAACACCAATAATGTTTAAGTATGATACCCCATGGAATTTAAGGAGTTAAAAGTACTCGATGTTATTTAACAATTAGCATTTTAACTTTGTAAATTAATCAGATGTCTCTACAAACACATTAGAGTAATCCCATACATGTTAACTCTAATTCACTTATTCTGTAAAAAAACCAAGATATCAGACAAGTGTCCTGAACAGTATTTGCTGTCTCTTCCCTGTTGAAGAAAAGTCCTAGAAACAATTGATATTAGACATTTTATTAACATCAATATTTTATTAGCTTAACCGCCTAGAGACTTGCAAGTTATTTTCAAAGACATTTTACTCTTATTAGTTTACCCAATTTGAACCTCTTTTAAATCACGTGAATTAAAAGTATCTGGATCCATTTTTAAATCTTAATTTTAGGAGCGCTCAGTTTTGATACAGACAAAACATGACATCAGACAGCACAACATACAAATAACACAAAATCAAGCCCTTGTAACTTTATAGGTGAATCTCCATTGCAGTGTAACAGATGTTCAAAAACTCTAGTTGAATAAAAAATAGAACTGATCAAAAAATCATGAGCTCAAAAAAAACATATAATTAAAAATATAGCATTTACTTTGCTGGAGTTTTAAAAACTCTTTTTACCTTTTCTTTCCCTGGGTTTGAGACTGGTCTCCTACTGAGCCTTTAGGCTTCTTTTATTTATATTTCAATGTAAGCCTTGACTGAGATCTGGAAGGATCTAACAGGTTTTAACAGAAACTCTGTGTCTAAGGCATTTTAGCCATCTCATCCAGACAGGTTGGATGTTAAAATTATGAGACCTTATTTTTCATTACTTTTGAGACTGAAGCTACTTTGCTAAGTTACCCTTCAGGGCTGTTGGGAGGGGGAGTCCAGAGAAGGAACCTTTGGGGTCCACCCGAGAGTAGCCCGGTCCGAAAACCCCCCAGTTGTTCCAACCCTTCCTCCACCTTGTCTGCCACAAACACACAACAGAACCAGATACAGACGGGCGCCAATCTCTGATCCACCAATTGAACCCCATCAGCGCCCTTACCGACGGAGACTACCAGGCGTCCCTGGCTCTCCTTCCACCCTTAGGGCGTCCCCCAGGGCTGCAACTTGTGGCCCCCCAGGCACGTCTGCCGGCCACTGTTCGGCCACTCTCACGAGTCACCGAACGGCTGCCACCAAAACCGAAAGCGCGCTCACAGAACCAGACCAACTAACAAAACACAAGACAAAGACAGACAACTTCGGGGTACCCCTTCTTACCTCCAAGGTCGACTCCGCGGATGAGGGGGGGCCATCTTATCCCGGGCGAGCCCCCAAATGTAAGGCCCCCAAAAAGGAAACCCCAACTCTGTCCCATGGATGGACGGCAACCCCAATCAACCGCAGGAGGCGTCACTTGATGCAAACCGCAAGAGGTGTTTATTCCAGCGCGCTGGGACCCAACTCCAGGAGTCGAGTCCCTAGCAGAAAATCTTGTAGGTTTATAAAGGCAGAAACCACACATCGGGAGGGGTCACACATGAAAGGGAAAAGGGGGACAAAGCTGCTGGGAAATTTCAAAGGGGGTCTGGGTTTGCTGACAACATGTTTCACAATGTTTTACAACAGGCTGTAGATTCTGGTCAATAGTTTCTGGTAATCCTACTGTTTGAGCACTATCTGGCTATCAGGCTCAATTTACTCTTTTACTCTCTGTTTGGGAACAGAGAACAGCTTTAAGGGCTTTGTTCCCATTACTGGGAGGGAAACCTTAGGGAGTTGAGATAAAACAGACAGCTTAAAAAAATGTCCATTCTTTCACAACCATCTCCAGAACTTTTAAATCCTCCCAGAGTTAAACTGTACCCATTAAACTATACCCATTTTTCCTCCCCTTCATCCCTGGAAACTGTGCTTCTCTGAACTTGACTACTCTAGGTAGCTCATGTAAGTGCAAATCGCACAGTTTTTGACTTCTTATGGCTGGATTATTTCACTTGGCCTAAGGTCTTCAAGGTTAGTCCATGCAGTAGCATGCCTCAATTTCCTTCCTTTTCAAGTCTGTACAGCCCCTTCATGTACATACCGCTTTTCATTTGTTCATTCATCCTTTAATGGACACTGAGTTGTTTCTGCCTTCTGGCTATTGTGAACAATGCTGCTATCAGCATGGGTGTGGGGACGCCGTTTACATCTTGCTTCTGGGCATATACCCAGAAGTGGAGTTGCCGAGGCACAGATGATTGCATGACTTTTGAGGAACTGCTGTGCCACTTTCCACAGTGACTGCACCACTCTACATTCCCACAAGAAATACACAGGGATTCCAATTTCTCCACATCTTTGATAAGTCTTTTTGATGCATCTTAAATGTGATAGGGGTTAGAAAAGCCACTGGCTTTCCTGGTAGTGATCTCATTTTTGATGGTACATGTATCTTACAGAGGCTTTATAAATTTGCCTTTGCAGGTGATTTGAATTGTGATGTCTGCACTATAACAGGAGTGGATTGGTTGGTCTTGTTTTTGGTGGTCTGTACCTTGTTTTCTTGGTGACGCCTGAGAATGGTGGGCTAGAGATCAGACGTATCTCAGCCTTGCTCCCAGAAAAAGAAAACAACTTAACTTGCTGAAGTAGTTTTTAACTGTTCTTTATGAAGATGATATTTCTCACTCTGCTCCAGACTGCAGCATATCTTGGACCTAGACAACATAAACTGCTCATAAAAGCCCTTCTCTTGCCTGAACCTGGTCAGAAATCTACTGTTTTCAAGCAAATATGTACACAAAAATAAAAGAAGAGGAGAAGGAGGAGGAGGAAGAGATGAGGAATGAGAACAGTGTAGGGTGGCAACTGTAGAAGTAGGAAATGTGCCCTTCCACGGTCACAGTGGGGATGCAGAGAGGTGTAGGCAGAGAGGAAAATTCTCTAGCTTCTGAGCTACCAGTCTCTTCCTGCCTAGGGTGGGTGGGGTTTTTGCAGCAGAGCTGTTGGGGATATAGCAGTCGCCTCTTTTGTTTGGGCTATCTAGCACTGACATCCATTCAACTTCCTAATATTTAAAGAGCATAAAAATGTAACATGGGATATGCTGTTTTCCAAATGGATTTTTGTGTTTCTTGAAAAGAAATTTTACTTGATAGCTTAATTAAATTCCCTGATGGGAATCCTTTACCTCTGCCTCTACAAAGTGTTTTTCTGAGCTAGTTATTCCCCCGTGCTTTCTGGTTTCTTCTGATTTAACTGTAGAGGTTGTCAGTATTTCTGCCCCTGCTGGCCTTTCTTTCTCCAGGCTGGCAGAGAGGGCATCTCCACCCGTCAAGAATCCATGTCTCAGAGGGAAGGAAGCCAGGCCAGAACATGCATCCATCTGCTTTCAACCCAGGCATAAACCAGCTGTAGCCTTGATCGTTGGCCTGATAATCAGCTCCATGGCAGCCTTGATGGAATAGGATAAACTTGGGTTAGTCTGGGCAAAGAGTATCAAATTCCCCATGAGCTTGTGCTGAGTAATCCAGGGCTGGCCTTGTTTCACCAGTGTCTTTGCCGCCAGCGACTCCCATGTTTAGGGTTGTGGTGGCTCCCTTCTACACATACTCTACTGACAAGTTCTTACCTGACTGGGATGGGTGGAAGGGAGGCTGATAGGGAGGGGCTCTGGAGCCAGGAGGCTGCCTTCTGGTTCAGCCAGTCCTTAGAAACTTGTCCTGACTTGGTTAAGAGATACTAATTGGCCCTGTGGTGTTCTGTGATGCGTGTTGGTTCACAGACCTTGAAATTAAGTATTGTTCCATCCTTCTATGGTTGATGAAAATCTTCAATGCTTTTTTTTGAAAATTAGTAATTTTCTTGTTTTTTTTTTTTTTTTTTTTTAAAAGCAATATATATGGGAAGGTTAAAAAGTGAAAGTTTTCCATTCCCCTTCCTCATTCCAGCTTCCCTGTGTTGGATGTGCATTGTTTCAGATATATTCTACATATTCTCTCTCCCCGCAGAAGCATAGGCTTCTGGCAAGAGGGAAGCAGCGTGTGGCCAGATTGGAAGGAAAATGAAAGGACTGGAAGGCCTCTCCCCTGTCCTGTCATGCACTTTAGGGGAAAAAAAAATCCAAATAGGTTCTATTATGCATACTGTTATGCTGTCTGCTTTTATTAATATAGAAAGATACCTGCTACAATAATTCAGTTTTGTTTTAAAGAAAGAGGTATGACAACAAAAAAGTAATCAGTTTTCTGCTAGGTATACATTTTGAAGCTCAGCTCAACCAGAGTGTAGCTGAGAATCTCTGGCATAACTGACCCTGGGCTGTGGCTCCCTGGCCAGCACTGTCTGTGCCCTCTCTGACTCATGCATATGTCCACCACAAGGACTGTGGCATCTTATCAGGTGCCCATGGAGGTACAGGCATGGGCTTCTGGCAAGGGGGAGTCAGTGTGTGGCCAGGTTGGCAGGAAAATGGAAGGACCGGAAGGCCTCCTGGCTCAGCGATTATCCTGGGTTTGGCAGAAGAGCTTCAAATGCCGCCTGGTTCAGTGGATACCATTGCCATTCCACCTATGGAAGGTCCAATGCCAGCTGCCAGGCTGAATCTCCAATAGCTTATGATCTGTTTGTGGCCCAGACGTGCTAAAGGGGTCAAATTGTTGGAATTGTGGTTGATCTATCCCCACCTATGGTGCAGAGCATTTTGCCACTTTTATTTTGGGGGTATGACCTCTTTGCATGACAGATTTGAACAGTTTCTGTCACCGCAGAGGTGGATTCTCCTGACTAGCACCCTCTCTTCTGAACTTCTTTGTGATGGTAACTTCTCAACTTCCTACCTTTCCTCTGACCTCTTTTGAGGTCCTGGTCTGTTAGGCCAACTCTGTTCCAAACAGGTTTACCCTGGGTTCCCTGGCCCCTCAAAAGAAAATACATTCAAAAGCAAGGCTATTATCCTTACCTGAAAATTTGGACCTGTTATTTCACCCATCAGGTCACCCAAGAGAGAAACTGCTCAATCATTCCTAATGCTTTCCTTTCTTCTAATTGTATGAAAATCTATTGATTCTGACTGTAAAATGTCTCAAAATGTCTGCCTTCCCTTCGCACTGCTCTTGCTTCTGTCGATACTGTCACCGGCTGCCTATTCCATAAATATTTATTAAATACTACCATGTACCAGGGACATTCCTGCCATCCAGGGGTTCATAGCTTAATGATCCCATTTAATCTCCAGAGGGATCTTATTAAATTACAAATGTGCTCAGAGGCTTCTCTGCTCAGAAACACACATTAGCTCGCTGCTGCTCCAGATTCAGTCTGACTCCTTGGCTGGCCGAGGTCTTCACTACATCATTCCCCTGCCCTCTACAGTCGCACCTCCCAGTTCTCTTGGCCTCACCTCTGTAGTTAATTTCCAGTGCTCTCACCAGGTCATAAGCCCTGAGTGTTTCACTGGTACTGATTCCTCAGCTTGGAATACCTTCTCAGCATCAAATTGTGTTAAGGATGTAACATGCCAGCTCTTTTTTGGGGGTGGTGGGTATTGAACTCAGAGTATTGTGTATGCTAAGCAGGTGCTCTACCACCAGCTACACCCCCAGCACAAATGCTAACTCCTTTGTCAAGCCTTCTCCTGTTCTTTGGGCTTCTGCCACCCTCCCACGACATCTTGTTCAGAGCTCCATGCAGTGCTGGCTTCCTTGCATAGCATGGTTGGCTCATATCTGGGAATCTCCACCAGCCTCAGCTTCTAGACTGTCAGGATGAAGGCAGGGATGCACCTTCTTCACATAGGTATCCCTGGCACTGAGCGTGATGCCTGGAGCATACTGCTAAAGCAGATGGGTGCCAGATTGACCAAATTCTGGGTTGAATATTGCTTTATCACAAACATAGTTTCTGAGGAAAACTGTCCGAATAACTGAACCTATTGGTTGCAAGTAATAAAAACCCATCTCTGACTAGCTTAGTCAAAAATTTGATTACATAAGTGGTAAATCCAAGGGTATAGCTGGATTTGGGGGCCTAGACAATGCCATCAGAGTATGCCTCCCATCTCTCATCTCTGGTTTTCTTTGCATTTTGATTTCATTGTTTTCTGCTGAAGGCTGGCTGCTCTAAGCCCATGTCCCTACAGTATGATCCAAAAGAAAGAGACTTTCCTCTCAGCATCTGTACACTAACTCTTAGTGCAGGTCTGCTTGGAACTGTTTGTTCAGAGTCTCTAACAAATCACAGTGGACAGGTTGATGAAGCACCATGACTGGCCAGGCTTGGGTCACATGTTTGACCTGATGGTGCCCTGTGAATAGCTAGCCCCGTAGAAACGACATAGGGTGGGACATTTCTCAACAGAAAACCAAGCACTGGACACAGAAGAACATTAGATGTCCACTCAGTCACATGTTTTGTATTAGTAGAGTATGTCCTATACTTCTCATTAAAATGTATCTCATCCAACTTGTCTTTCATCTCTCACTATTATAGCTGAAATTCATGAGGACCCATCTTGTTTTATTGAGAGTGGACCAGAATTTTAAGGGAACTGGTGTTTGAGGAGAGTGCTCAGCAGTGTGCATGCAAACCAACCTATTAAAATATGGGTTCTTATTCAGTAGGGCTGGGGCAGGATTTGGGATTTGGCATTTATTTCAAGTTCACATTACCATAGATTAGGTGACTTCAGCAATAGGAATTTATTTTCCCTTGTTTCTAGAGGTGGGAAGCAAAGATCAACAATGAACTCTCTGCCTGGTTGCAGATGACCTCCTTCTCCCTGTGTCCCACAGGGCTTTCTTGGATTCTCTAGCATTCCTTCTTTTTACAAGGTTACCAGTTCTATTGGAGTAGGACTCCAAATTTATGACCTCGTTTTACCTCCTAAAGGCCTAATTCTTTTTTTTTTTTTTTTCCTTTTTGCCATATGGGAACTGAACCTCACACTAGCTAGGCAAGTGCTCTAACACCGAGCTACACCCTGAGCTCATTTTAAATTCTATTTTGAAACTGGGTCTTGCTAAGTTGTCCAGGTTGGCCTCAACATTGTAATCGTCCTGCCTCAGCCTCCTGAGTTGCTGGGATTATAGACATGAACTGCCATGCCTGGCAAAGACCCTATTTGTAAGTATAGTCACATTAGGTGTTGGGTTTCAACATATGAATTTTTTTGGAGGGGGAAGGGGAAAAATTCAGTCCACCCCCACCCGGCCAGCAGTGCTGAGGTGAGACAGAGGAGGGCCTAGAACCATAAGCAGCAAGAACTAACTGTGACCAAGAACCTCACACTGTGGTAGATTCTCTTAGGATCCTCAGGGTATTGCTTCCTATGTGAATATTAAGACAAAAAGTATCTCTAATTGGTGATTAATAGTTGCTCAGCTATTTTTCATTTGGTTTGAAATATTTATTTATTTATAATAGCTTTTCTTCAATTTTGAGGAAATACAATTGTACAGTGTTCTCTGAGCACCCTAAATAGCTCCAGCCTTGTTCAGGGGACGTCTGCTAATGAAGTTACTACTCTGTAGAGGACCAGTGCCCACAGTTCTCAGTCTTAATTTGCTGGACTTTAATATGTATTATGACATTTAAATGGCAGTATAGGAAGTAGGGGCAGAAGAGAGATTGCAAGCCCATTACATTGCCACAGGGCACCATTTAATCTGCTCAATAAATTCTTACAGACTCATAATAGGCTGAATTATGTCCCTCCAAATTCATATGGTGGAAGCCTACCCCCAGTACCTCAAAATGTGTCTGTATTTGGAGATAAGGACTTTAATGGGGTGATTAAGTTCAAATGAGGCTGTTAGGGTGGGCCCTTAACCTAATATGACTGATGGCCTTTTGGAAGAGGAAGAAAGATAGTTACAATCACAAAGTCATGTAAGGGCAAGAAGGTTGCTGTTTGGTAGCTAAGGAGAGAGGCCTCAGGAGAAACCAAATCTGCAGATACCTTGAACTTGGACTTCCAGCCTCCAGAACACTAAGAATATGCATTTCTGTTGTTTAAGTCATCCAGTCTTTGGTATCTTATAATGGCAGCCTGAACAGATTAATATGAGATCTACGCAGCTAGATTCCATTGCATTTAGTGTTGATTTGTACTGAAATGTTAATCTAATAAACAAATAAGCACTAGCTCACTCCTGGTACTGAGATTCTACTTGCATAAACATGACCTGGTCCCTGCCCTCATCTGATGTTAGGGACAGACTCATAAGAGACCAGGGCAGCAGAGAAGGGTCTAGAGGTAAGAGAGCCTGGCATATCTTGGAAACTGCACATTCAGTAGCCCAGTCCTGTTGGGGGTCAAGTGTGCTGACAGGCATGGCTAATGAGGAGGCTGGAGGGCCACCAGAGCCAGGTAATGTCAGGACTTGGAGGCAGAGTTGAAGAGCGATGGTGTTTAGGCAGGGTGAAGTAATCCAACTTTATTTTAAGAATTCTCTAATTATAATGTGGAGAAGGATTATGGGGTGGAACAGAGGTCTGGGGTCCCACTGAGGAGGTTGTTGCAAAGATCCAGGTGGGGCATAAATGGAGAGTAAGGGCCAAATCTAATAACCTCTCCTTCCAGGTGCCTCTTGTGGCCCCTACAAGGGAATACAGTTCTTTAAAGTAGGAGTGCTCTTGCCTTATGGCTTTTGGGGTACAATGAAGAGGCACAGCACACTGAGTTGGATTTTCTCCCTCCTCTATGTGTGCCTGGTAGGCAATTTCTGGAGAGTTTTTCTTCCCAGTATACATCCTCTCTGCCCTTATCTCCACCCCTGCAGCAGAGCTGCTTGACTTAAGATGTCACATAAAATCCCACTGAGTAGGTGGTATGGGCACCTTACTGAGCACCACTTGCTTGACCAGTTCTACGGGAAGAAAACCTCAGATGCCACCATGTTCCCATTCATCCAAGCCAGAATGTGGGAAACCTAAGTGCCACCTAGGTGGCTCTTCCTGGTGACACTGCCTAGCCCCTCCTACCCACACCTTTGACATTGCCCTCCTTCAGTTGCCTGGCATCTGTCCTTGCTTCTTCTGTCTCCATCCTTGCTGAAAACAGATCTCTCAGCCAATTTGGCCTCCCATCTTTTTTTCTTTCTCAGTTCCTTTTGCTAGACAACAGTGGCGTGAGGTGAGTTTTAGCTACTACCCTGCAACTTCTCTTCCAGGTTGTAATGCAGGGGTTCTGAAGCTGGGATCTGTAAAGTCTATCTTTATTTTTACTCACCTGTTCTGAAATTTAGCATTTCCTTTAATCACAAATGTAGGTAATAATCTACCACAATAGTAACAATGCCTGTGACTTCTTCAGCAAGAGAAGTCATAGATATTTTAATATTATTTTCTAGCTGTTGCAATATCTCAGAACATCAGTTATACTTAACCACGGCAGCATAAGGATTAGACTGTCACTTGATTATGTTATTTCACTATTTTTGTTAACAAAGACACATGTAGGGGGTCCATGGCACAATGAATGTAAAGAACCTGTGTCCCAGGGAGTAGCTTAAAGGTCTGAGAGGGTCCCTGGCGAGCGTGACTGCCTCTGCCCACGGTAGCGTTCTCTCCTGCCTTAGGTCCCCCGACCCAGCACCAAGGAAGGAAGCTGCTCCTTCTTATGTGTTGCTCTCTAATTCAAATACCTCTTCTAGGCCGCCTGTCCAGACCCTGATGTCCTCCTACTCCCAGGCACTTCTTGGCTAAATCTTTCCTTTTTTTTTTTTTTCTTCTTGTTTCATTTATTGAGGTGAAACTCACATAAAACTAAGCACTCTGAAATGAAGAATTCCATAGCACGTAGCACATTCACAATATTATGCCACCACCATCTCTATCTAGCCCCAAATTTCCTTCATCCCCAAATAAAAACCCATACTCACTAAGCAGTAGCTCTCCTGGATCCCACCAGTCTGAGTCCTGTCTCTATAGATTTGCATTTTCTGATTAGTTCATATACAATATGTGAATTTTTGTGTCTAGCTTCTTTCACTTAACATGGTGTTTTCTGTACATCCAAGTGGTCATGTATAGCAGTGCTTTAGTCCCTTTTATGGCTGAATAATATGCACCTGTATGTATATTCCACAATGTGCTTAACTCTTCATTTACCAAGGGGGCTTTTCTGCCTTTTGACTCTTATAAATACTTCTGTTATAAACACACATATGCAGGGACTTTTTTTTTTAGTACCTCTTTTGGTTCTTTTGAATACACACCTAGGAGTGGATTTTCTGGGTTGTAAGACTATTCTGGGCTTAACTTTTTGAGGAACTGTCAAACTGCTTTCTGGAGCAGCTAAGTCATTTTATATTTACACCAACAATATGTGGGGGTTCCAGTTCTCCACATCCTTGTTAATACATGCTATCTGAAGTTTTCTTTTTAGGGGGAGGGTTTTTTTTTCTATTTTGTGATTTTGGGGGCAAAAAATAGCTTAATTCTTTCAGCCCAGTTTGTTGATTAAATGTATAAAATGTATAAGGTATAATCATTTTGGTGAGTGGAAAGTCTGATTTAATTAATTTAACTAATGAAAAAGGATCTAATGCTGTTTTTCCAGCCGGGTGCAGTGGCGCATGCCTGTAATCCAAGTGATTCAGTAGGCTGCAGGAGGATCACAAGTTCAAGGCTATGCTGGGCGAGTAAGCAAGACCCTGTCTTGAAATAAAAAATATGTAAATAAAAAGGACTCGGGGGCTGGGGTTGTGGCACAGTGGAGAGCGCTTGCCTAGCATATGTGAGGCACTGGGCTCAATTCTCAGCACCCCATAAAAATAAATAAAATATAGGTATTGTGTCCACTTACAACTAAAAAAAGATAAAATAAAAAAAGGACTAGGAATGTAGCTCCGTGGTAAAGCATCCCAGGGTTCAGTCTCTGTGATGAAAAAAAGCTGTTTTTTCAATTATTTCACTTACAACAATTCATACTGAAGCTTTAGTTTTAAAATACTTTCCTTTTGTGCCCATTTCTGATTCTCCACACCCATGCCCAGGCCACCTCTGCAGCATTGCTCTTAATAATGTATTATTGTAATTCTAGGGTCCTCTTGTGTCTGCCCATTGTTAGACTCTGCTGGTAGGCAGAGGTCTTCTGGTACTTGTAGAAACAGTTCTGGCCGCTGCGGTAGGCAGTCGGTGTCTGTGTACATAGGAGGGTGCGTGGGCTCCCCCTTGTGGTAAGAACATACAAGCCTACCTACTCTGTCACCTTCCCTGGTCTGTTTCACCAGCATAACACACTCAACTGACTTTACAAGGAAGAACTGGAGACAAATGAGATACCAGATGGGCAAATATGTTGGGCTCTTTGAAGAAAAGAGGCTGTCTTTGATTGAAGAAAGAAGGCAGATGACTCCGAATTGTCTTTTTTTAAATTTTTTTCCCCAGGCATGATAAAGTGAAAAATATGGGTCATGGAAATGACATTTGGTGGTATCTGAATGAATCATCATGCAATAAATGTACAACTTCTGGGTAAACTGTGCCTCTGTAATGCTGTGCTGTAGCCTAGTGATGGGGTGACATGTACCCCCGTGTGACTAAGCCCTTTCTTTTCATTTATGTGGTCTCTTGCTGCAAAATTGGAAGCATGCATGAGTCTGTCCTCCTGCTGCTGATATGACATTCACCCATGTCCCTTTTACCAAAAGGTGTCAAAGACCTTATTTTTTTTTTGGGAGAAAGAAGTCTCAAGGCAAGGAATATAAAATTTGTTCCCAGACACACATGAAAGATCTGGGGAGGAGCTGTTATATGCTCTTTATTTGGGTTTTATTTGGTCATTTGGATCCCATCCTGAAACAAAGAACTATATATTTTTCTGGTGTGTTGGCAGTTTTAGGGCTCTTATAATACTGGTTTCTCTAGTAGCAACAGGAAAGCAGTAGATTAGGTTAGAGGGAAGTATTTGACTATGAGATTTTCTCACTGTAGTTATTTCACCATAAAAAAAAATAAAAACAAGGAAAAAGGGCTTTCTGTGTGGGAGAGGCAGCACAGGAGATGAGAAGAAAGTGCAATTTGCAACGGAAGACCTGGGTTTGAGTCTTAGATGGGCTGCTAACTCAGCATGTTCCATGGGACAAGTGCCTAAACCTCAGCTTGCTCATTCGGTCCTGTTTTTTCTGTCTGTACTTCCTTTTCACCCCTTGGGAAACTTAAATTTTTTTTTCAGTGCTGGGAATTGAACCAGAGTCTTGGGAATGCCAAGGAAGGTGCTCTACCACTGAGCCACACCATCTCTGATATCTATTTTAACCATGTTTATATCTGTGTAACTTTGTCAGCTAAAGTTTCCTTCCCCCACAAAGACCTGGCTAAATTTGGCCCTGTCCAGTTATGGCCATTCTCTTCCCTGACGCCTGTGAGTTCTTGGGCTTACCTCCTGTTCTTCTCTAGACTGCCCACCCCTGTGCTCACAAGCTATGTGAACCTCACCTCAATCTTGACAAAGAGCGCAGCCCCTGAGGCACCCCTGAGGATCCCCTCACGTGTGTGGGCAGCGGAGACTAACGTGAAGGCTTGATGGGGTGGAGACGGGGCCCTCCCTGGGCAAGCTCACACATCGAGGAGCAGGGGCCTTTTCTCAGCTGGCTTTCTCTCTTTTTCTTCCATCCTCTTCATCTTCCCTTTCTCAGCCAGCAATAAACTACAAACTCTTCTTGTGATCTGTCCAGACCATTCAGTACATTCACGGCTCAGCTTCCTACCAAATATTTTCCATCAGAAACAGCCTTCCTTTCCCATCAGGAATTCTGGTGAGTGACTTTTCTCCAGCTCAGCACCCTTGTGTTGGGAACCCATCCAAGCCTTTGGGGCTTAGTGCTGGGAGACTAATTCCAGGGTAGCTTCAATAAAACCTGCCAGGATTTGTAAGCTTGGATGTCTGTTTTTATACCTATGACCTATATTTGGTTCTTTCAATAAAAGGTGAAAGCAGGTGTCTTTCCATCATCACAGCTTGTTACTTAAGCATTCTCAGACATTCTCTTTTTGTCTCCCATATTCTCTGCTGTTTCTTCACTTCTCAGGGGAAACGACCATCTGGCAGGAACTTCTTACAGATGACCACTAGAGGGCACACAATTTCCAGCTCACAAGGTCCTTTCTACAGTCAATTCCTGGATTTTTGCTGCATAAAAGGAGAGTTTTTGTTTATTCATTTGTTTGTTTTCCCTCAGAAACAGGAATAAATCACTTGAAATTCCCTGGCTATTGCTAAGACATTTCTATAACATTCCTCTGCAAAATTCTGACTGCAAGGAACAGACATTCTGACGGGAGGAGGAAGGACTGTGTTCTCAGTTTCCATGTCTCACCCCACCAAGGGGAAGAAAAAAGAGCTGCAGAATGCTGCAGAAATGAGTTTTATTCTAAGATCACTAAAGAGAATGTACTTGTTGGCTACATTTGTCTGTTTGGGTCTCATAGTGTAGTGGAAATAAGGTATTTTGCAATTAGACATTCTGGGATTTATCTCCTATACCCAGGCTTCCTGCCAAGGTAGCAGACTAGCCTAGGCTGATGCTAAGTTAAGCTGGAGAAGCTCCAATATGAACCTGATGGGAGGTGGGAGATCGAGGGAGACCAGTGACATGCACTGTGTCCCTGGGGGAGAACTCCTCAGAAAGCCCCCGGGGCTCTGATCTCAGAGGCAGGGTATAGAGACAGTGATGGCACTGAGAAGTTAAGAAAGGAAAGTAAACACTGTATGGGTCAAATTTAGGACAGACCAGGATAAGGTCTACATTAGAACACTTAAGTTGCCAGCAATGGGAAGTGGAAGTAAAACCAAACAAAGAAGAGAGAAAAAAATCCCGTGCTATGAATGAAATGTCTGAACTAAAATGCTGAAGTGAACTCTCATAAAATAGTAATTTTAATATTGCTCAGCTTCAGCACTTACTAGGGTAGGAACTTGGATAGGATACATAAGCTTTTCTGAACTTCAGTTTCCTCATCTCTAAAATGGGTACATTTCTATGAGTTTACTATGAAGATTTTGTATTATAATGCACATAAAAGAATCTTCCTTTGCCTGGATCACAGTAGATGTTCAACCTTCTAGTTTTTGTCTCTCTTTTCCCTTTTTACTATGTTTAGTGTCTACAGACATATTCATCCAAAAATATTTCCTAAGTGCTTATATCAGTTAGTTTACATGCAGCTGCAAGAGGCAGAAAACTTTACATAAATAAATAATCAGGAAAACAATATCTCTGCAGTGAGATATTATCACCATACAGGTAATGGTCTTATTATACAGGCAACATAGTGGAAAGGTATGTCATCACCAGAAGTCCTGTAAGGGGCTGTGCCAGTTGGTTAACGCAGAATCTTAGCACAATGATCACGTACTCAGGTTGTCTCCATAGTTTGGCTCTGCCATCCTCAGCAGGTTGACATTTGTCCTGTGCCTATTATTATGGTGTGGAATGGCTGCCATTCCACTCACTTAGGGAAAAGCATGAACTCTTTCCTCACCTGAGACTCTAGAATTTTCCTGAAACTGTTGGAGGCCGCTGCCCTGTAGGGCCCGCAGTGGTAGCTGGCCTCGCCCTAAGATGGCTCAGAGAATCCCAACCGCAAAGAAAAACAACTTTAAGGACGTGCTTTCTATTGGCTGACTGATCTCCTCCGCCTCCGTGCTTAGCTCGTGATCAGTACATGTCTTCATTATCCACCATTAAGTCTCCACGAGCCAAACGCCTGACCCGTTAGGTGATTGGCTGTTACATCCCATAAAGCTGCGCACTTTTTGCAGCGGAGAGCAGCAGCAGCTGCCCGAGAGAGAGAAGAAGGGGCAGAAGCTGCATGAGAGAGAAGAAGAAGAAGGAGGAGGAGGAGGAGGAGGAGGAGGAGGAGGAGGAGGAGGAGGAGGAGGAAGAAGAACCAGGCACTCAGCTCAGAAGCTCTCCCATAAAAATAAAGACTTTAAAACTCCATCTGAGAGCCGAGTCTTCATTGTACTTGCTGGACGAGACAGAAACTCTCCTAGAAGTCACCCCAGCAGCCCTTCCCTCATGTCTCCTTTACCATTAGGGATGGGTTGCTTTGCCCATCCCTGGATCAGTCCTGGGAAGGTGAACTGGTTTCCATGATTGGAACGGACAAAGCATGATTCTTCCTAAGATATCTGTCCCTTAGTCTTCTGGAGTAGTTGATACCAAAGAGAAATCAGGGTCCAGTTGGTGAAGGAAAAAGGAAGAGGTGGCTGTGAGGAAGGCAGCAAGAGTGCTTTCCAGGCGCTGGAGTTGGTGTAGGGCTTAGAGTTGTTAATGGCCACACTCTAATCCTGGGAGATTATGGTGTGGGAGGTCACGGATGGGCAGACAACAGGAGCAATGTAGTGGTGTATACATGCTGTGCAGGGAGAACTGTAGGACAGTAACTCAAAGTTGGTGTTCGGGAGGACTAACTGGAGGAGGGACTATTTGGATGGCTAAAGCCTGAGTTTCCCAGATGATTGGGGTAGGAGTAGCATGGGAGCATGCACGAAGCAAGGAGTACATGGATCACATTTTCAGGTAACTAAAAAGAAGTTCACCTGGGATAGAGGAGGCCAGCTGGTTGGCAGGGCCCAGTCACAAAGGCTTGGAGATCAGGTTGGTGTTCCCACATGCCAGCAATGGGTCAGGCACATTTACAGCAACGTGATTTAAAATGTGGGCACTGAAATCAACACAGTGGTTTATAACCAGCATTGAAAAAGAAACACGGCAACTTCTTAAACAGCAACTGCTATATTCAAGGCACTGTTTTGAGAGTTTGATAATTCAGTTTTATGTATTCATATTATTAGGCACTCACTGATTCTTGGCGGTTGGTACCATTGTTATCTCCATTTTGCAGGTGAGAAAACTAAAACACTTGCCCAATGTCTGTTATGGGTTGAATTGTGTCCCCCTAAAAATGATACGTTGAAATCCTGACCCTCAATTTCTCAGAATGTAGTTTTATATGGAAATAGGGTTTTTGCAGATGCAGCTAGTTGAGGGGACCCTACTCCAGTACGTCTGTTGTACTTACAAGGAGGTGTCCATGTGAAGACAGACATGCAGGGAGAAGGCCACATGAAGATGGAGACAGAGATCGTAGAGAAGTTTCTAAAGCCAAGGATCATCAAGATTGCCTAGGATAAACACCCAGAAAATGTGTAATGAATGTTTGTTGAATGAATATTGAAGGGCATACAGTCAAGAATAAGAATGAAATGTAGTTAGATGATCATTTTAAATGTCCCCCCCACCAACTGTAGCTTCAAACTCCTCCCCACAGGCCCTTACTACACATCTCTGCCATGTCCCTTCCACCTCTGCGAATCCACAGTTCCATGTCTACTCTCCTGTTCATTATTGACTAGAAAAAATGTTGGTGTCAAGTCGTGGGGCCTCTGCTGCATCATAAGCCTTCCAACAAAGAGCTGAAAGTGCAAGTTGGCTACAGGGATATGTGTGACATTTGTGGAGTCACAAGTCCTGATCTATAGCAAGGGATTATAGCAGCGTGCGCATCCTTGTCTGCTAAGACGTGGTTCTGTCTCACAGTGCCTGACAGAATTAAACATGGTCTAGACTACTGGGAGATCCAACTGGGATTTATGGCCTGGATAAAGAAATATAAATTCTTGGTTCTCATTCAAACCATTCCCAGGCTACCACTGAATTTTATTTTCTAGGAGTCAGGATTAATTTAACCTTCCGTATTAGGAAGCTGACTCAATCCTAGGAGGGCCCCTGACCCAGCTAAGCCAGGAGCCCTCAAATCTTTTCCTTTCTGTGTGCAATGATGGGGATTTGTAGTTTACGGATTATCATAAAGACGTAACTGTTGTGTGAGTTTTGCTCTGGAGGAGATTCTTCCTGCATCTGGGACCCATAGGGAAGAGCCCAACTAGGGTGATGAATTGCCTCATTTTACTTGGTATCCAGTTTTGTGTTGGAGGTCCCATGTCCTAGGAATCCCTTATGCCCCCCAGCATGGTCACTCTAGTATGTCCCCCTCATCTCCCAGACAAATGGACTTTTGGCAAAATACAAACTGTCTGTATTTGAATTCTGACCTGTGCATTAACTAAATGCAAGTTACTACACCAATCTGTGCCTCAGTTTCCTCATCTGTAAAATGGGGTTAATGAAAGTAACTGTCCCTTGGAGTCACTTTAAATTTTGGAAGGAATACAACATGCATACGCATGAAATAGTTTTTAACTCTAACCAGCAGGAATAGGAACTCAAAATGTGAGCAATACTATTGTCAAATTTTCATCTGCAAAAATGGGATTCTTCTATTTTTTGTTTTCTTTTGAACTGGTATTGCTTCCTTGGTGATGGGGTAGAAGACAGACTCCCTCTGCTATCTACAGGTGAACAGAACTAGGAGGCATTTCCAATGGGAAGGGGTGACCTCTCCTACCTTTTAATCTTTTATGTTAAATAAAACACAAATGCACAACATAAGATAAATGTATAGTTTCAGTCATTACTAAATATGGTGAAAACTCTTACAATGAATCTGTCAGAAGAGAGAACTTTGCCAGTCACCTGAGGGGTCCTCCGTTGCCTTTCTTCCTTCCAGATTCAATATTTATTGAATTTAGAAATTTTATTGTTTTCCTCAGGACAAAGTAGGTGACATTGTGGAATTATCCAATCATGACTTGCTACATCTAGAATATTGAAGGACCTATGTCTCCTTTTGTTTTTGCTTTTGGGCGGAGGGTGGGAGAAGCAAAGAATTAAAGTTTCTAAAGGGATGGGTCCAGGAAGGATTTGTGAATGCTGCCTTCCTTTCTGTGGCTGTGCATACCACCACTTGGAAGGGGCACACTAATTTTGGTGTACCTTAAAGGAACCAGAAAATAGTTACAGTCCATTAAAGTCCCATCTGCTTCCTCTAAAATGGAAAAGTCCTGTCTGCTGAGTCGAGGGTCTGAGGCACACGTAGAGGGAGATATACCTCCTGGTTCTCCCTTTCAGCCTTGTAGCAGGCCAGTGCTTTTTACACAAAATCATGCCGCTCCCCAAATAGTTTTTAGTATAAGAAATTCCTAATATTATTTTGAATTAGGCCAAAAGGAATACAAAGCCCAGACATGGGTTATGGTATTAATTATTAGATCTAGAAAGGGAGAGGCTGGGTGGGTATGGAAAAGGTCAAGGGAACTTCAAACTTGAGCCAGACAGGCGGAAACATCCATCCCTGGGGAATGGGGTGTGGAAGGGAACCAGAGCCTAATGGAGGAAATTATTCATTGCAGAGTGGCAGGGGAAGGCTGCTAGGAATTAAATTAAGGCTGCTAGAAAGCAATGTGAAACACTGTATGATATATCTGTCAGCATTGACTTCATCTACATGGAACAGAAAACTGGAACTACAGTGCTTTACGTACTATACAGGCGAACGTGTCTCTGGAGGTATATAGTCCATGGTAGGCATGGTAGGCATGTTAGAAACCCAGGTTTCTCTTCTTACTTTCTTGACCTTCACAGTGAAGTACCGTTCTCAAGGACACCTTTATGCTAAGATGGCTTCTGAAACTCCAGATATTACCCCTAAGCTTTAGGTAAGAGGAAGTAAGAAAGGGTCAACAGATCATGCCTTACAGTAAGTTTTGTTTATTTATTTATTATTATTATTGGTTCTGGGGATTGAACCCAGGGGTCCTCTACCACTGAGCTACATCCCTAGCCCTATTTATTTATTTATTTGTTTGTTTGTTTATTATTTGGGGACAGGATTTTGCTAAGCTGCTGAGATCACCCTCAAATTGGTGATCCTCCTGCCTCAGCCTCCTGAGCAGTTGGGATTATGGATGTGTGCCACCAGGCCCAGCTAGCAAGGTATGAAGTAGCCTTCCCAGAAGGTACACGTGACAAATTAGGTTTTATCTAAGGCACCTAGTTGAAAGGGAGGCTGGGGAACAGAGTCTTGGCTTCCTGGAATAAAACTGAGGGGACAGAGAGAATGAGCAGGAAGGTGAGGCAGATGGCAATCTTGTCTGCATATGCGGAGGCAGTAAAGTCTCATGGTTAAGTGCTGGGCCTCTAGAGCCAGACTCCTTAGATTAACGTGGACCCTGTCACCCACCAGCTGTATGACCAATGACCAGACAGCTAACATTTCTAAGATGTCAGTGCCTCACCAGTAAAATAGAGTAATAAAGCCTCTCCTGAAGTCTCAGGAGAGTCCGATGGAAACTGAGTGCTTAGTACCCTAAAAGTAGTCCAGCATGGCAGCTCTCACCATGATTCTGATTTAAAGGGTTTGGAACCTTAAGGAATTTGACAACCTCCATGCTTACACCTGATAAAAATCAAACTCCATTCAAGCAAACATCATCCAAAAAGTATTTGGGGGAGGGAAGGATTGCCAAACCTTGTCAGTGCGATTCACCAGTAGGAGTAGGTGATTTGAGGTGTCCTTGCATTCCTTGTGATGGCATCTGACCAGTTTAAGATTGTGCATTTGGGGGGACCTGGGCCTCTTGCTGCCAAGTTAGTGGTGGTGGACGGGCAGGTGCTGCACTGACCCCACTGGAATTGGCTCGACTGTAGTGTAGCTGGGCAGCTGCCTTCAGACGTGTCCCCAACCTGATCCACGAGTCAGTCCAGCTCTGCTGTTATTTTCTGGGCTTCCTACCATTCTTCTTAGATCTTCAACCATCTTCATCCTTCTGGAAAGTTCTTCATATCTGCTCTTTAGTGGTCCTGCTCTCTTGTGGGTCCAGGGACCATCTGTGGCACTTCTTAATCTGCACTTCCCAAAGTGTGTCCTAAGAAACATTGGTCTCAAACACTATTTCATTATCGAATATGTGTCAGAAATCCTATTCCGAATACTCCAGACCCACTTTGGCGAGTCACTGCATTTTAAAATCTCTGAGAAGTCTTGTTGTTAACCAACCCAGTGTTTCCCACTCAGTGATTAAGAAGGCTTAGCCTGAAGGTCAGCTTGAGGAGATTGGATCCTTCTCATCTCGGTTTCCTATAATTCCTAGTCAAATTGGCTTTTATCCGATGCTTTCTTGTTCTGGAGGCAACTCCTGAATCCCCATTTTCAGTCAAGGAGATGTCTCAGGTTTGATTCCCAAATTCAGGTCTGAGATCATCACCATTTTCTTGAAACCAGTAAATGGTGCCTCTTTTTTCCCCTGCTGCCCCTTATGAAACCTCCCTGCTTCCTTTTGTTCTCTGGGCTGAGGAATGAAATCATGTCTATGAAAAGTGCTTTATAAACCATCCAGTGCTGCATAAATGTTAGTTGTTACTATTACCATGACTTACTCCAGTGCTCCAAACCCCTTTTCCTCAGGAAGTGGCATTTTTCAGAATTATGATTTCATAATGTAAAAATAACTGAAACCTACCCACATAGCAATAGCCATTTCTACCAAAGGGTCCATTCCGTAGTGCAATAAGAAAAAGACTGCACAGACCACAATCGGTTCTCCTTTGGATGCAGGAAGAAGTATAGACATCACCCCCCTGAGGTCTCAGGTTATATTCAGACACACAAACCAGAAACCGCACACCAGCATGTCCGGGAGCTCAAAGAGGTCTCCTGCCTGCTCCTCTCCTGCATCTAGGATCAGGTCTTCTTTTTACTCGCTGTGCTGTGCGGCGGCAGCTCCTCTCCTTATATTTCATAGTGGCAGCCTTCTCTGGATGGCTTTAAAACTGGGCCAGGGGCTGTTAGCCAGGGCCTGATTCACCTGGGCCTCAAACAGTGCACTCTTCCTTGTTTTGAGACATGGGAGCTCACCTCCTGTCCACACAACCACAGCAGTGGTCAGTTACACCCCACCAGGAAGCATAGCCAGAGCTGGCGGTGAGACCTGGGTAAGGTCGAAATCAATTCTGCTGACATTTCCATTTTTGCTTCAGAGAAAACAGAAAAGCCAGGCCTATATTGCTTAAGTAAATTGGCCACAATGAAAAACACCTGACTAAATCAGACACAAATGAACAAAAATTGTGATCCTAGTTATATGAGGTTTTCAGAATAGGCGAATTTATAGAGATAGAAAGTAGAATAGAGGTTACCAGGGACTGGGGAAAGCAAGGAATGGGCAGTTAGTGGTCCATGGGGATGGAGCCTTTGTTTGGAGTGATGGAAAGATTCTGGGAATGGATAGCGGTGAGGGGTATTCAGAATTGTGAACTTATTGCCATTGAGCAGTATGCTTAAAGATGGTTAACCCAGCACCGTAAAAAGAAAAAAAAAAGTAAATTTTACATTATATATATATTTTGTCACAATAAAGAAACCAGCAAAATAATAATGACAATCAAATATTTGGTATGGTTCCCCTACATGTGGCCACTCCCGGGGGCATGCTTTGTAGTTGAGATGTGGTCCTGGTTGGGAGGATAGAATGGACTGGATTTAGTCCTGGGTAAATAACCCCCACATGTGAAAAACCCAGGCAGAAGTGCCACTGAGGTGCCTGCAAGCCTCTCCCAGCACTGTGAGAGCTCTGGGACAGGAGCAGAAAGTTTCACCATCTTTCTTAAGTGTCCTTAAATCTGAAGACAACCTGGAAAGGCTGGAACACATGGGATAAATGAGAGGAGGGTGTGGGATCATAGGAAACCACTTTTGGAAGGGAGGTGTAAAGTGGAGTCTACTTAGCAAGGAAGGGTTTTCTAAAGTCTTTTGTTTGATGAGAGAAAAGACGCTGATTGCTGGAACGGAGTCTGAATTTCAGACAGCGGCCCCTAGGTGGCGCACAGACCGTGATAAATACCAGAGAAGAGGAAGCGTTTTCTTCAGCAGATGGAGCTTCACGGCTGGGCTCAGAAGCACAGCATTTCCTTTGGATGCTACTCCCCATCCCAGCTGAAAGACAGCCCTCAAATCCAAGCCTCTGGATTAATTTTAAAATGGCAGGGCTTTGATCCTCTTGAGGAAGAGAGGTGGGAGGTGTCACGTCTACTGAGGGTGCTGTGGAGCCATTGGTTTGGCCTTTTCACCAGGAGAGAGGTGAAGTGCACTCATGGAAGTCATCCACCCCCTGAGAAAGGGCCTCATTCACCTGGCTGTTGTCACTCTCCAGAGAGCATCAGCGTTGGCATTTGCTGAACACAGTGGGAGAAGGCCCGATTCTCTCAGCTGTCAGGTGGGGATGTATTAAGGCTCTGAGCTCCTGGAGCATGGTTTCCCCTCCTCTTTTTAAACCTGTGTCATCCTACCAAGTGCCACGAGTGAGAGAAGACAGGATGGAGCTGTGCACTAGAAGGCAGGTCCGTTGGCAGGGAAGAGGAGGCGGGTGGGCTCCTCTCCTCTTTACATTTACACAAACAATTGACATGTATACCTGCAGCTTGACCATAACCTGGATAATGTGACAATCCACTGAGTCAAGAACAGAGCAAGCAGCACTACTCTCAGCGCCCTGGTTAATTGTGTGCCTGTCTGCTATACCACATGGCTGCCAGGTCTCAGTCACTTCACCTTCAATTAACAGGGCTATTCAGGATTCTGTGCAAACTAGGATCACTTAACCAGTTGGTCAGATACATTTAGGGAGAACCTGCCAAGCATTCTGTGCTTGGCTCAGGGTGGTGGCAAAGCACAGGCAGCAGAAATGTCTGTTTCAGCCCTTAGGAAGATAAGGTCTAGTGCTGCTTTATCCAATATAGTACTACTATGTAAATTCAAATTACAAAGAAGATTAAAAATTTAACTCCTAAGTCACACTTGCCACATTTCAAGTGTTCAATAGCCATGTGGGGCCAGTGGTTACCATTTTGGACTGTACAAAAGATTTCCATCATTGCAGAGGATTCTATTGGACAGTACTGTGGCATTGGGGGCATCAATTGAAATGATATAAGGTCACTTACAGTTTGGCAAATAACTATAAGTGAATTAGCAGGAGGAAGTAAAGGCTCAAATTGTGTCTTTCAGGGAGTAAATGGTCTTCTGATTCCTACTCCAGAGTTTGGAAGAATTGTGAGGATATTCTAGCTTGTAATATATTAAATGCTTGCCTTTAGGGTGTGGTTGTGGTCTAGTCATTGGAATAGAACTTATCCAGAAGCACACTTTCTCAACTGTAGCCCCCAGGTACACAAGGGACTCATTTCTGGGTTCACTTCATCTTCTGTGTTCTCTCCAAGCTCCCACCTTTGAGAAACTCTTATTGAGATTTACTGTGTGTCAGGACTGGGTTAAGTAATTTTACACATCTCATGCAATTCTCACCACCTCTGTGAGTTGGAGACTTGGCTGGAATTGCTGCCTACCCAAGCAGCAGATCCATTTCCTCTTCCCACACACTACTCTTGCTGGCCCCACCCCAGCCCTCAGCTGTCCCAGGAACAGAATTCTGATCCCAGCTTTGTGGTGGGCTTAATTGATCCAAGAGGAATCCTTTGCTGTCATTGGCTGAGGAACCCAGCTCAGGGCCAGTCAGAGTTTGGCATTCTTCTTGTCACAGCAATTAGTATAAAAATGACATGTGGCTCTTTGGGGCCAATAGGAAACAAGAGGAGGTTGCTTCAGGCTTCTGGAAAAGACTTTTGCTTTTTCTTAGAGTTAGCAGAGGAGATGGTTCCTCTTTCTCCCAACCTTGTGAATGGATACAGGCTTGGAATTACTACAGCTGTTTTTATGAGCCAAGATACACACAGAGAAAGGCTGGGGAATTAGTTGCCAGCCAGTCAATCTCTTGATTGCATCAGCATTTAGCATTGTTTTCTGTGACTTGCAGTTCCAAGAATCTCAAATGATTATCTCCTGCTGACAATGAAACCTGGGCTTAGAGAACCTTGGTAACTTGCCCAGAGTCACCTGGTTAGTAAAAAGCAGAGTCAGGATGGAAATGCTGATGCTTTGGGCCCCAAGCATGTGCTCTTTCGTTTTTGTCTGTTTCTTCTTCACATGAACTAGATTTATATTTCAAAGGATTTGGGGGAGAGACTAAAGACAAAACCCACGAGATGACACTTTGAGGGCACAAGAATAATATTTTACCTTGGATATTACCTGAGAATGCTCTGATAATCTGGTTCTCTAGGCACTTGCAAACCATATGCAGACTTTAAAAATTCATTGGTGGCTACACTTGGTGGTCCTCTCTATTTCCCGCTTGGACCTGCAGGAAACTCCATGGGATTTTGTAATTTTTGCTTTTTTTTTTTAAAGAAAGGGTGGGAAACTTCTAGACAGAATTGCTGAAATCCATGCCTTTTACCAAGTACTTTGGCTCCTCCCAGAGGCTGAGGAAACTGAGCTTCCAGGCAGCCAGACCTCACCTCTGTTTACTAAACATCTACAGGTGAACTGGCAGTTTCAATGTCAGGATACTGTGTCCTAGAGACTTGTTTTCAATTCTTCTGGATTCAATTCACACTCAGGGGAGGGCTGTAATTCTGTCTTCTTTAATGGTCTCCTTACCACTCTTATGATGTCTCTTGGCTCCCTCCCCCAACAGTGCACTTGACCTTAGCAGTTAATGAAGGTCATCTAGCAAATATCACATTAAACATATCAGGTACTGATCAACTGAGAGATTTCCTAGCAGAAAGGTCATGGCTGAAAGGCATCATCTTTCCCTGCTCCCCTTGGCAACAGCACAAAAAGAGAGGCCTGGAGGAGGAGGAAGGTGCCCACTTAGTAAAGCAGTGCATGAATTGTCACCAGTTGCACTCCTACTGATGCGCTAGACAGCAGCACTAACTTAAACAATGCTACCATCAAGAACTTTTATCTTTGCTCTGATGGAAGAAACAGTTCACATCAAAAGCCAACAACTTGTGGAAATCGTATTTTTTGATGCTTGGCTTAGTGGCTGAGTTGTTAGACAATGAAAGCTGCGGGGAGCCTTCTCTCTCCTTCACACTCTCCACCACTTTTGCTGTCCTGGATGCATTCACTCATTAGTGGGTTTGATTTTTCTCTAAATAAAGAACCGAGCCTTACCAGTCCATGTCCTAAGTGGTGCTAGGGCCACTGGGATAATTATGAACTGAATAAACTGTACATACAAACCTGAAGGAGGTGAGTTGTAGGAGATGTCTGTAGGTCACACTTTTGGGTTTGGGTGACTTGCTGAATTTTTGGGCCAATACTGTTGGATCGTTGCACTTCTAATTTCTCTTTTAAAATACCCTATGTGCCTGGCCTGCCCTCGCAGAGTTTACACTCTGCACATATGACCCCCTTAGTGGCACTCTCTCCCATGAGGAGGGAGCACATCTGCAAGAAGACTGGTGTTGAATCTAAAGTGATAGATTCCAATTAAAAAAAAAAAAACAACAATGCTTGGAGTGCTGATAAATAAAGATAAGCAAAAAGGGGAAGATTATGAATCTGGTTCTAAATCTCTGTAACTGGCACCATTTCCCCACTAAGAAGACCTCATTGACTCTCCTGGGATTTAGATGGAGAGAATTATTAAGAGGCAACACAGATCAATTAAGAAGACTTGGGTGGGCTCTGGCCTGTTCCCTTAGGCACTAGATGGTCACTTGAGATACCCAATGGCTTGCGGTTCTCTCTAATAGCTAGAATCTCACTGCACCAGCATTCAATGGAGAATAGAATTTGGAACAAGGAGGCCTCATTGGACTTTATTTGACTGAACATAGTCACTGCAATTTAAAAATTCCTTGTAAAACTGGCATAGTTCCAGAATCAGGCCTCAAGTATGTGGTCATGGTCAGATACCATATATGTGTGTGTGTGTGAATGTTCATTTGCATGCACGTGTGTGGCATATTTGCAGGAAGTGTGTGTGTGTGTTGTATGTTTGTGGAAGGGGCATTTGCATGTATATACTTGCAGATGCTCATGTTGACTTTGTGTTATGTGTTTGTGAAGATGCTCAGCTGCTTACATGTCAACACTCACTGCATGTGTCGAATTGAGACTGGAGCCTCCCTTCACAGCCCCCATCTGGATGGAGACTCAGAAATGTTGTCTTCCATTTTTTTTCTCACTTCCTTCTCAATAAGTGCTGACACAGATGTATTTGTCCAGCCCAGGACACTGCTGTTCCTGGGAGTCCTTTCCCCAGTTCCTGATTCTTTGCTCAGTTGTCAAGTCTACCTACTTCCATCTTATGCCCTGCATGGCCTGGTTCCCAGAGAAGTTCCTACTCTCTGCTTTACTCAACATCACTCAAGGATCAGGCTGTCTTTTTACCACTGTTCCCTGACCACCTAACGGAGTGGCTATGCCCCCACTTTTTCAGCCTCCTGGGAAGCACTGACCTCTCCCCGACTCTGAACACCCTGTCAACCCTGCCTCCCTCTGTCCTCCCCTAGCTGCCCTCTGCCCTTACCCTCTGCTTTTCCCTTTGAACAGAATCATTCAATGTCTCCCATTCCCCACTTGCTACAGCAGGAGCAGTGACTCCCAACAATGCATCCAGTTCATTCCCCTACCGAAGGTCTCAGCAGGGGAGGGCTCTCTCTGGCAGACACACACAGGAAGAGAGGGTAGGTGGCTTTTGCCTCACAGTGAGAGCACACTTATGAATTACACGCAGACAATGCCGACTACAGTCATGTCAGGCACATTTTGTTTGGTTCTCCTCTGTGGCTCCAGTGCCTGGCACGGAGAAGGGGCTGTGGGAGGTGGACTGCTGCCCAGGAGTCCAGATCCCTGGCTGAAGGGGAGGTGAGAGGGGCTGAGGATGCCCTAAGGTCACTCCAGCAGTCCTGGAGCAGGAGGTGGCTGACGGGAATGCTCCTCGCAGCTTGATTCTGACCCCTCTCTCCTGCTGTCTTATTTGCGGGTGTGTTTGTGTGGTGTTTGTGGTGCGCTTGTGTTTGCAGGTGTGTTTTTGTTGTGTGTATGTGAAGAAAGAAGATGCCATGTCAATGGGCAGCAGAAGCTAAAGTACCTCAGTCTTTCAGGTGGGTGTCCATGGCTGGTGGTGTTCCCCTCTGCTTTACCAGGTACACTTGTTGGAAAAACTCTGATGGTCTTTTATGTCACCCAATCACATATTTATGACCTAGTTATGAAAACCTCGACCCCAGATGTCTGGACTACCCTAGCTATCCTATTAGGCAGCTGGTGCCCTGGTCATGACTGCTCTCCAATTGGACGATCCCTGAGTATTGACCTGTCTATCAGAACTGCAGTTCCATCTGGTACCCTGTTCTCACATCCAAGCTACGGAGACCTCTGGAAGCAGGCCATGATAGGGCCTACTTTCCAGCTCTTCTACTTACTTGACATGTGATCACAAAATACTTACCTCTCTGTGCCTAAATGTAAAGTTGTCATAATTTTAGTATCTACCTGAAAAAGTTGTAATGGGATTAATACATTAATAGCCTGATATGTTTAAAACAGTGCTTGAAAAGTATCAGATATGGATTATGGGCGCTCATATCTTGTACCGCAAGCAACATTGTATAGCAAGATTACCATCACTTTCTTTGGGCCAGCTAATACAAAGGGGAATAGATGTGTGACTTGCTTCCCACAAGAGCCTGGCTGTTCCCAAAGACTTCCACCCTGCCCTTGATCTCACTGGGACTGAGAGGGATCCCTGTTCAATAGCATAGACTTCCTCTGGTTTCAGGGTGGTGGTTGCCACTGAGGTCTGGCTGGCACAGAGTCAAACACAGAATTGAGCATCACTGTAGTCACCTGGCCATGAATTGTACCTATAAATGCCAGGAGCTGCCTTGTTCCCAAGTGGTAAGAACTTGACCATCCTAGAAACAAATGGTGAGGGGATTCTCCATTTTAGTAAAGGAGAAAATGGAGATGACAGGGAGGGGTATTTGTCGCTTGCTCCATTCAACTCTGCAGTGTGTATTGTCCACTGATCTTCAGCTGAGATCTGCTGGCTGACAGTCCGCTGTTGAGTGAGACTGCCTTCCATGTTAACTGAGATCATCTGAGGTGCTTGATTCTACAGAATGTTCCCTTAATTAAAGACTTTGGGGTGTGGTCCTGTCCCACAGAACTTCCTGGTTCTGATGCACCTCCCTACTTGAAGACCAAGGAGTTATGGGAATTCTGATCCTGAGAGATCTGTAGCCAGATGGTCATTTAGTACAACCCAAAGCCTGACAAAAACTGGCATGTCTGTCCAGACACTATTTGTGTGAGAACGGCTTAACACAGTCAATACTTAGACCAGATGAAAACTGTCATTCCATCTTCTGTAGCTAAATTCAGACTCCATGCTGGTTAGTTTCCCAGATTCCATTCTTCAGGGCCATCCAGGGGATCTTTGTGTGTCCAGGTGGAGATGTGCAGAGCAGGCTGGTGCTAGGGAGAAGCCCCACAGCAGGGAGGTGCATAAGACATTAACCCAGCCTACAAAGGGATCCTGGTGGGCTACTGAACATGCCACCATGGATGGAGGAAGTTTCACCCCTCACTAAAAGCCTGGGACTTTCAGGGGAGCCAGGAAAACTCTGCTTCTTTCCCTGCATTCTCTACCACTAACCCACTGAATGCTGTTTGGCAACCTTAGCATAGTGAGAACACATGGTTCATTCCCGAGAACAAGCACCTGGGCAGTCAGCAGGTGGGTGCCAAAAAGACCTCAGGCCCAGGGGATGGACTTAGGTCCCATGTGGTGTGAGCCCAGCTCAGAGAAATGCAGCTCTACCTTGGGGCAGGGCTGGCCAAGGAAGCTGAGACTGTGAGTGCAGCCCAGCAAAGCCTTCCTCAGTGGGTCTTACCGGAGAGGAGCCTGAGGGACCAGGGTAAGACTTTTGCCACTCTTCACAACATAACAAGCTTCATCACCTTGTACCCTGTTGATGTGGCCAATGGACAGTGAGGATTAAATATCTGTGACATGACTTTTTGCAGAAAAATCGCAGAGGCCTGCACTGTGAATCCTGGGCCCTGTCAGCCCTGTCAGCTGATGAGGCTGGACTCTCATCAGTTCCGCAGGCTGGAGAACATCTGTTGTCATTGTGCATCTCGTCTCCTCTTGACTTGCCTGGAAAAGGTTTGTAATAGTAATTTTGCAGAAACAGGTGGAGTGCTTTGAAGAAAAGTCCTGTATAAACAGAAAGAACACAAACAGCAGGTTGCTCTGCCTTTAGGCTAACCCATCTCTAGCACAGGGTCTGTCATGTCAGCAAAGCTGCTACCTTCCCCAGAGTAAAGCCTTTGGGGACACTGTGGGTAGAATACTGAATGTAGCATTGGGATCAGACCACCTTAAGTTTAGCCTGCATATGATCCTTACGGACTGTCAGCTTGGCTAAGTCACTCAGTTATTTCCCCCCTTAGCCTTATGCGTTCATCTCGGAAACATGGAAAGCAGAGCTACTCTGGTGTCATGTGAGAATTAATTAGACAATGCTTAAGCAATGTGCTGGGGCTGTTGCCAGAAGTAGTGGTGATAGATGCCCACAGACAAAATGCAAGTACTTTCCATTACTTCCACCACTTACAATTAGGTGCAATTTTTCCTATTGGTGCTATATGTTCACCCTCATTAGCTTTTTCTGGTTTAGGGACTGTATCTTCAAATTATTTTGCTTCCCCAAAGGTCTAGAATCATGGAGATGATGATCTGTAGAGATGAGGTGGCCCAATCCCAACTCCTTTACAGATGAGAATCCTGAGGTTTAGAAAAATTCTGGGATTGTGCAAAGTCCCCCAGCTGATTAGAGTCAGAATCAGGAAATGGTTCTGACTTTTCATGCTGGCTTTCTTCTCAAAACAAAGGCTCAATTTGGGATGTTGCCAAAAACTCCTGGAAGCAATGGGATAGGGTATAACTTCCCAGTCTCCATCAGCATCTCCCAAATAACCAGTGTGCTCAGTGAGCAGATACCTGGCCACCATCTCTGATCAAGTAGCTGCCCCCACATCCTTCCTTGAAGAAATCCTTGAGCCACCCCATGGGTGCTCACCAGCATTTCCTTAGCAACATGAATGAGAGTCAAGAGTCAGGCCATAAAATGCAGGCACACATATGGGAAACACCAGGTAGTGCCTTATTTTTATTATTATTTTTTTAGAGGACACTTTATTTGAAGAACAGATTTGCTATTCCTGCTGGGAGAACTGCCAGCAGACAGTTCACTGTTCCCAAACCAGAGGGACTGTGAGTGCTGTTCTGCAGTCTATAAAGCAAGATGGATGGCTCCTTGGCCCGAGTGGAACCAACCATCATGGAGCAGCCAGAGAGGGGACTCCCTGAATCCCTCCTTCAGCCGCTCCATGTGTACTGGCCATGTCCCTACGCAGAGGGAGCCTGGGAACAGCTTGCTTCTGCACTCAGGAGCCAGCATGGCACCTGACACTCTGGAAGACTTAATACATATGCTTGGTGAAGGGCAGGACCATAGTGGCTGCACCTCCGTGATATGCACACTTGCTGGGCCATAGCACTTGTCCCTGAACCGTCTCCTGGTGTCACAAGAGAGATGGGTTGAGCAACCTGTAATTCTCATCAAGAACACTAGAGTAGACAGGGCTCTCTATCTCTGCATGTTTGATTTTAATTATCTCCTAAGAAAAAAAAACCCAGCTTCTCTTTAATCAGTGACCACTATGGTCAGTAGAAGCTGTCACAGAGGCTGGTGGGAGTGGTTAGTGGGTTTAATCATGAAAATAGCAGGGTTGCCCTCTCCAAGGAGGGCATGGAATGACGCCTTGGATGGCTATCCTTCCTTGCCCAGACGCTCATCCTCATTTCGGTGGTGAGCCAGCTGGCTGTGCAGGGCTGCTGTCTCTCAGTGTTTGTGTGGTGCTGGGGGACAGGGAGAGGCATAAATATTCAGTAACGAGCTCCAGGAAAGTGCAGGGAATCTTGACGGGAGTGTGTGACATGATAAAGGTAAGTGGAGCAGTGTCTCAGGGGTGAGGCAGGGAGGTAGGGCAAGGAGCTGGAGGAGGGAGAGCGAGGGGAGGCCTGGCCGCAGCACATGTGTCGTGTCTTCCCGGACAAAAAGACACCCTTTCTCCTGGGCCAGCTGAGGCCAGATGGCAAAACAGACTTGGGTGTGGCTGGAGCAAAATGCTGATGCTGGGCAGCGTGGTGGGGAGAGGCTGCTAATGCTTGATTTGGGGAGAAGGGAGTGAGGGATGTGTGGGTCCTGACTGCCTGCCTGCAGCAAATAAAACGTGGGCCCCACATGAGTGCCCACATCCAGCTTCTGCTTTACAGCAGGGAATTGGAGTCGGCCCTGTGGGGCAGGATAACACCGCGCACGGCCCCTGGCAACTGGAAGCTCTCCAGAGCTAGCCAGCCAGAACAGGGCTCCAGCCCTGCTCTGACATTTCTCTGCTGTCATTGCACCCCTCCAAGTGGGCTCAGCCAGCTGCCCAGTCCTTCTGCCCAATCAGTGACAACCTGGCCCCCTCCCAGGATCTCCACCCTCCAACCCATAAGGAACCGCTGCAGCTGCTGAGGACATCCTCAACTGTTTCCTTTTTGAGTGTTCCTACATTTTTATTTTTAAGATGTCCTTCCTTATTGTCTAGATGGAAAACACATCCAGGTGAAGGGCAGCCGCATGTCTTCTCTTTTTACCCCATCTGTCCGCTGGATCTAGGGAGCACTGTTTGAAGCAACATACTTTCTGCTCCCAAGCCTAGGCATGCTTGAAGAGGTTGCCCACTTTCCTTCTCACACACAAACTACACACACCTGCATAGAACAGATGGGTTTTTCTAACCATGCTGAATTCAACGTATCTCTTGACTTAAAATTTCAGCTCTCAGAACATGTGTGTGTACAAGTATTGGCCAAATTTTGCTCACCTAAAAAACAAATCCCCTCTAATGTCTCTGCTTGTACCACCGTAAGACCCATGGACCCATAATAAGGTCTTACTCTAAAAGGTGTGCAGCCTTCTTTGGAAGGCAGGTCTGAAATATCCAGAAGGAAGAGCACCCTAGGGCCACAGCACAAGGGGGCCTCTGTCCTGAAGGAAAGTAGTTGCTATCATTTTGTTCCCACATGTGGAACACATGTGCACACACAAACATGTCAATTGTCTTTCTCTGGTAACTACTCACGTCAGAGGCACCTCCTGGCCTCCCTTTGCAGATCAATTTAATTACAGGCACGGATGCCCACTGGGGGCAGGGAGCCAACTGGGTGCCTTGGTTTTCAATAAAGTCCAAAGTACTTTGAAATCCAAATACAGCCAACCTTCAATTATCCACGCTAAGGAAAGGGAGCGTGGATAATCCTGAACAGCAGATGATTAAAAAATCATTTCTTTTGGCTTTTGGGAGGTACCATATGCTATTTGCAACAGAGCAGCAAAATTTCCTCTCTGGTTGTGTTTTGCTTAGATTACTATTGCAATGAGCTTGCCTTTCTCCTCCTGCACCAGCTGACAGCAGAGGGAGTCAGGCAGAGGAGCTGTTCAGAAGTACTGGAGAGCCTGCACCAAGGGAAAGATTAGGATGTGGCCAGAGACACTGACGAAAAATCACAGGCTCTGGGTCTCCTCTCTCTAAACTTGAGAAGAGGGGAGATGGAGAAAAAGGAAAGTAAGTAAACTAACAAATTAACTCCAATCAAATGACCAAAGGATCAAGACAAAAGGGCAAATTCTTCCGGGGCATCACCTCACTCTCAGAGAACTTTCCAAGCATCTGTTTTCTGATTCCATTACTTGAACTATCTCTTCAGAACACTTGGCCTACTGTTCGTGGCACACGACTGTCATGCTGGTCCCCTTGCCCTGGGTTATGCTGTGCCACCTGCCCGAAGTGCCTTTTCCTACTCCCATCTTATGCACATTTCCCACCTTCTTCCAAAAGCCTTTTAAAATCACATCCATTCCTCTTTCTTTGTGAGCGCCCATAGCGTTCTCAGTGTTCTCTCTCTTTTATCCTGTTTGGAGTGTAGGCTCTGTCAGGTGGGGAGGACCCCTGCTGGGACCCCTGGCAGTGTTGACTACGTGGTAGGTGCCCTCTAATGAAGGACCAGGGATTAAATCCTGCTGGAAGGTGTAAAGACCCTAAACCAGTGGAACTCATTCTTGAGTGGCCTCAGAGTCTCCTGGAGGGGCCCCAGAGATGCCACTTCAGTCAGCTGGGTCAGAGCTAGGCATTTTCAAGAAGTGCTCAGGTGTCTCTGCCCACTGGGAAGCCAGCTGTAAACACAATCCCTGGTGCTCACACTGAAGAGCTTCCACCCTGTGTTCCACTCACAAATGTGAAGCTGAAAGGTTAAAAACAAAGATAGTGAGAAGCACGCTGGGGTTATTGTTGCTTTCACTCATACTTCCTAATGCTGATTTCAGCATTTTCTTAAAGAGAAAAAGAAAAACTTGCAAAGAGCAGAGGCTAAAATAGTAGAGGTTTGCAACACAGATCCTCTGTATTGCCTTGATCTGAAGCTGTGTATTTTCTATTTTTTAGCATCTGACATTGGGGTGCAGCTTGCAATTGGTACTGCATTACAGTTAGCCTTGGGGTACAGCGTGGGCGGTGCAGCCTCAACTTGGCCCTAACTCTGCACTCTGCCATCACCTCAATGAATTATGTGCATTGCTGATGCTATACATCTTGAGTTTCATTGCCATATAAGTGATTTCAAAAAGATTATACTACAATTTGGCACTGAAATGAAAAATTATTGCACACACAGAAGAGCACTGGAAATAGAGGAGCAAGGCATAAATTTGATATTAGCAAAACAAACATTTGTTGGAGGAATAATCACACTCCCATATTTCCTTCAAAAAAAAAAAAAAAGAAAAAAGAAAAGAAAAAAGAAAAAGAAAAAGCAACCACTTGGATCAATTGCTTTATAGCTTTGTTACCTAAAGTGGTTCCGGGACCAGCACTATTGGCCTCATCTGGGAGCTTGTGAGAACAGCGGAATTGCAACTCTAGCCCAGACCAATATTTGCTCTAACAAGATCCCCATGTGATTTGTAAGAACACAAAAGTTAGAGAGGCATAGCTTTACAGGACTTAAGAAGGGAAGATGCCACAAGTAGATAAAGCTGAATTATGTTTTGTTACCAAAACACTGTCATCACACACTAGGCAAAGAAGTGTGCAGAGAGATGTCAAAGGCTCAGGAACTATGGGAGGTAATGAGAGCACATCACCAATTCACCTGCAAGCCTAGAGGAGGTCACTGTGTCGAAGAACATGGGTATCGATAACAAACAAGTGATTCAGAAGAATGGGAATGAAAAAGTTTTGAGGAACACCTTAACCGATTCATTTTGCTTATTTTCCTTTTTAGATACGTACAAGAATGGTGCATATAACAACAGATGCTTAACAAATCTAAAAGGTCTTTCAATAAGGAAAAAAATATATAAGGAAAGAAAGCATTGCGTCAAAGTTTAGGAGCATCCCTTTTCCTTAACCATGTATAAAATGATGGTGTACCTTATAATAAAGGCATTTCAGGTTTAAAGAAATATAAACAACCCCTCCCCCCACACCACTAAGGTTTTTTTTCTTTTTGTTTTCACACTGGGGATCAAACCCAGGAACTACCTTTGTGCTAGGCAGGAGCTCTGCCACTGAGCTACATCCCCAGCCCTTTATATTGTGAGACAGGGTCTTGCTAAATGGTTCATGCTGTCTTGGAACTTGTGATTCTCCTGCCTCCACCTCCCGGTAGCTGGGATTTTAAGTGTGCCCCCCTTCGCCTGCCTAGCTACGGTTGCCTTTTGCCTTTCCTTAGAGTTTTAATTTTAATAACTATTGTCAACATTCTGCAGATTATTAACATCAAGATATTTTACATAAAAATAAAGTTTTGAGTTCGTTGATTCTGCTTATTAAATTTTTATGTTTTTCAAAGGCCCACCTACTCTATGCCATTAATTTACTAAGAAAAGACATATGTCTACTCTTACCACCTTACTTTAAGGTTAAAAGAGAAAATGTCAAGCAAAAGAAGAGATATAAGAAGGCTGGTACAGATGTTTTCTTTTGTAGTGCTGGAGATGGAGCCCAGGGACTCAACCCCATTGAACAAAAGCTCTCCCATAGAGCCACCACCCACACCCAAGCTGACGTTAACAGCTCTGTAGACTCTCTTCCTATTTCAAACACTAGCAATCAGGAAACATTAAAAAACCTAATTAGCTGCTTTCACAAAGTATTGAGTATTTAAATCTGGGAAATCTATGAAATCTCTTTCACAGATGAAGAGAGTGAGGTCAGGAAAATGAGATAACTCACCCAAGAAGTCAAGACTTGACCATGAGGGAACTGAATTCAAAGATGGCATCATCCCCAGTGTCCCTACAAGGGTGACTCTGCCATGAAAACTGCTGCGTGGGGTGGACAACCACTGCTAACACTCTGGTGACAGAGTGAATAATTCACGTTAGTGAATGATCCATACACTATCTTCCATGCTTCGAAGGTCTACAGCTGAGTTGCTATCCTGACGCTGCCCTTTGCTGAGTAATGCCTTGGACTGTGTGAGCCCCATGCGTTGAGTGGGTTGACATTTACCACCTGTTCTGGACTAGGGGAAGCCTCCAGGATCTCTGATTTTCTTTCCCTATAAAATGTCCCAATATTTTGCAGAGTTTCTTGGCGCTCCTTTATTATTTACTTATTTATGTTAGTTTGAGTTCCACTCACTCAATTGACTGTGCCTCACGGCCTGACCACAATAACCTTCTTGAGATTCTTGCTTGTTTTTAATTAACTCAGGATGCCAGTCTCAAAAGATATCCTTCTTATTTCTCATAATTACATGGATGGTTTTCCATCTTTGCTGCCATTAAAATTACCTGGGGAGCATTCAACAAAAATCTCCAGGGTTCAGGCCACACCTTCTACTAATTGAATCAGAATCTCTGTAGATGGGATTCTGGACTATCTTTGTGAGTGATTCCAACCAAGTTTGTGAGGCAACAAATCATGTTACCTCCCTTAGTTCCTTTCCAATTAAGTTCTTTAAGTTAAAAGCCCTCCAATAATCTCTCATCTATATGATCACTTTTCAAAAATAACCTTTTTATTACAAGATACCCCACACTTACTGTGTAATCTTTAGTTTCTCAAATACAGCCAACTGAAAAGAAACGACAAACCACCAGTTATCTGAGGAATTATCTACAATATGTTGATGGAGAGATCTCCAACTCTTTCCTTGTCTACACTGCGTGCATGTGTGTGTGTATCTTATTGTACATATGGTTTTGTAGCCTGCTTTTCTCATCCGAACATCTTTTCAACTGCACTTCTCAACCTCTTGCTTTTCCTTTCTCTCTTCTGACCTCCATTATTGTAGTAAGTCCATCTTTCTTGGGTATTTCAACTTGACCTTCTGCTGTGGATTCTGAAGCCTTCTTTTCATCCTAACGGCGATTCAGTTCACAGGCACTGAATAGGCTCCTCCCGGAGTCACAAATGGCTCTACCATCTGGCCACCCACCTGTTCAAGTCAGATGTATCTGAGGTCATCCTAGATTCCCTGGGCACCTCACACCTCATTTCTGACCAACTATCAAAGCATGTCTATTGTGTCTCTTAAATAATCTTTGAATCTGTACCCATCCCTTTACATATGGTTGTGTCTTCTGTTTGGACTACAGTCATATTTGCCTCAATTGCCATGGCCTCCTCGTTGGCTCTCCTTGTTCCCAATCTTGCTTTCTGCTAGTCCTCCACACCATCTGGCATTCTCATAGTCACTCTCCTGTCATTCGAGGCAAAGTACACACTCTTTACCAAGGCTTTCAGAATGCATATGACCTAGCAGCTGCTTAAATAATGCCTCCTCTACCTTCCTCCCTCGACCCCAGCACACACAGACCACAGTGCTTCAGAACAAGCTTCCCTCTTTGTTCTGCTAAAAACACATTTCTCATTCCTTTTCCTAGTGGATGCCTACTCATCACACATGATTCTCTGAAGAAGTCTACCCTGGACCCTGGGCTGGATTAGATGCCCCTGTTTGTGTCCCCCTAACATCCTCTACCTTCATCACCAAAGCACATATCACACTGAATTGTACTAGCCTCTGCTGGGTAGCATTCCCTCCAGACTGGAACCCCAGGGGCCACGTCTGTTTTGCTCATCATTATGTCCCCAGCATTAAACTACAAATAATGGAAATATTTGTTGAATGAACAGTGAATGAGTGCATCCCCTTATGCCATATCATTGTAATTTTTCAAAGAAAGGGTCTGTTCTGTATTGTGTCCTCAGTTGTTACATAGAACATTAGCCAGGATCAGGTGGTGTCTTCTCCATAGTGTGCAGAAGTCCCAAGATAAGGGGATTTTTTTTTTCTGCCCTAGATACCAGTCTCCCAATACTTCTCTGCTTCACAGTCTTTCCTACTTCTTCTTTCTAACCTTCCTGGCTTCCTCCTGCTTTGCAAACTTCAATTCAAATTAGCTACATTGAATTTTCTATGAGCTTAGTTTTATTTTTCACAGTGGAAACTCCTTATCTCTTCATTAATAATAGACACCATTGTAACCCAAAGCTCTGTAGCTTTTCAAATAGAATCACGTTAATGAATATCTGGTGTTAGCTGCGGCTGCTGCCTACATCTCCAACACTTTAGTATTGGTTTTAAAAAAAAAGTTTCAAAACTGATAAGTATGCATGGTTTCCAGTCTTTTAAGGAGAGTATTTTTCTTCTTCAAAACGTTGCAAATCTTTAGTGCCTCTGAATTAGCTTAATGATACCATCTGGGGGATGGATCAGGTTTTATAGTCTTAGGCATATGTAATTTGGGGGGAGTCTTTTAAAAAAAAAAAGAGTACAAAATTATAAATATACCACTTATAGGCCTTGAAAGTTCTTGTGCAAGTGGGACCCTTGAACATCAAACTTCATTAGATAAATCTCTCCATCTTCTATCAATTTTTGTGATTGGAGAAACAGGCCTAGAGTAGTAGAGCCACCTATGAGTCAGCTTAAGGACTACTGACTGACCTATCCCTCTGCGGTATAAGCCTTGTAGCTCATTACAGAGCTAGATGAATTTTAAAAATTAGTTAAATTTTCAGCTTTCTATTTCACTTACACAGGCCACACCAGAAGAGGAAAAACAGGTTAAAATTTTCTTTTTTTTTTCTTTTCTCTCTTTTTTTTTTTTTTTTTTAACAAAGTCTGTCCACTTGAGTACACAACTTCTTTGGTGGGAAGAACCCTGGGTGCGGCTTTGGGAGGAACAGTTTTTGTTCAAACCATTAAACATACAAAAATAGACCTGCTCATGCTGATTTTGAAAAGAATTAATCTTGAGTCAGATAAGAAGTTTCCACTCTGTGTTAATAGGAAAAAAGCAGATTCTGAGCTTAGTAGAGTTGAGAACTTGAAGAGCTATCCAATTTCATAAGAACAGGGAAACCAGAGATACAGTGGCACTTGGTGACTGTCATGGCTGGAGCCCTGCAGGAGTGGAGGGTCCCGTCTCAGAGTTCCTCCAACCTCAAAGCTGAGTCCTGAGCCATCCCAGGTCTTAGATCTGGATTCCCCTCTCTGCCTCACATCTGTGAAGGTATCCCGATTGGTATGTTTGTGACTTCCGTTTGCCCCCTGACCCTCTTTCATGTATTACTTTTGTCCAACCCAGGCCCTGGAGTTGGTTCTGCAAGCACCCACTTTTCCAGAATGAAGGCTGGCATCCTCGTGGAAGAAGAGTCCTTCGAAGAAGACTGCAGTTGTGCACCCTGCCATGCAGACTGTCGTCCTGTGAGCAAGAATGATGTGTGATGGGTGTGGGCAGGAAATTGTCACTCAATTCACCACTCCAGTCCCAGCTGCAGACCTTGGGAGGTGTCCTTGCTGCAGATCCTAATTTAGAAGACTGAGAGTTGGCTTCACAATCTCAAGGCCCTTTGCAGCTCCATACTCGGAAGAGGTTAAGAAAATTCTAATAAAAGAAAGTTTGCCCACCTGTCAGAAGTGCTTTTTTGTTCTGTTTTGTTCCTGATGTCAAAGATAAGCAGGCCCAGGGCATATTACTGTGCCTGCAGGACTTTCTATTTTAAAGGATGAACACTGAGATGTGTACAATTTTGATAAACCAAGAGGGCAAGCTGCTGCGAGTGGGAGGTGAATGCTGGCCAGCGTGCTCTGGCTGCTCACATCCGGGCCAGGCACACAGGAATGTGCTCTGTAGCACAACACCTGGTTGCATAGGAGCTCTTGGGGAGCCTGGATCTCTTCACACCACCCTCTCTGAGGGACTGGGGAGAGAAACAGAAGCAAGTTGGAATATTCAGAGTGAGACCTATAGATGGATATCAGGTTGGAGCAGGTAGGTTTGGCACTGAGGGGAGAAAGTTGATTTGGGTCAAATTGAGGCCTCAGGACAGTCACAGGGCATTTTACAGAGCATCAGCCCCTCACCTATTATGGGAGGACAGAGGTTGGCACATAATAGCCCTCAATAAAGAGTAGATTTCCTCCTTTCTGAGTGAGTGCGAAGTGCACCTTCCCTTATTCACCCAGTGCCAGACTTTGGATGCCTCAGGCAGGGCCACAATAGTTTTCCTGTGGACACCCAGGGCTTTGTGACCTCCAGAGTCAATGTTAGTTGGGCGATTATTGGACCAGTTGTGTTTTCTAAAGCTCTTTTAAACAACTCGCACAACCACAGGCTTGTCCTGCAATTAGATTCACAGCTGTGAAAGACCTTCTTGTCTAGGCAGAATCCCCTAGCCAGCCAGGGGCATGGATGGGGTCACCCCTGCTTTTTGCAGTCTGGCTGCCAGCCCCGTGGCTGCAGCTGGCACTGGGCATGAGGCTGGGCTTGCTGAGAGGCTCCGAGCAAGTGGAACAACACAGTCCTTCAAGTCCATTGAGACTCATGTCGGTGTTGCTGGTGGCGGACAAATGGGGAATTATATAAGGACTTCCCTGCCCTCTGCTTTGTTGAGGGTTAATGGCAGACTCACTGTGGAGGTGGAAGGGCAGGGACTTGCAGAGTCCAGTTGTTACAAATGCAGGAGATCCTCTGTTCAGAACCCCCTTCCCTGGCAGGGGAGGGAGGAGCCTGGCTGGTGTAGGCCGTGACCCCTACACCTGGGCAGAACTAGGAATGTTAATATTAGTTATCTGAGTGTTTTTTGGTGCCAAATTCTGTGCTCAGAACTATGTTTATCTTCACATTTAACCCAACAGGTAGACCATACCACTGCATATAGTGATAAGGGAATAGGAGCAGTGAGGTGGTGTCCGAGATCAATAGCCAGCGCATGCAAGACAGGGAAGTGACCTCAGGTCTGCCCAATTCAAATTGGAGTCCTTCACCTCAACAGAACCCCTAGGACTCAGAATGTGGACACACATGTAACTGTGAGCAAATTACTTCACCTTTCTGAGCAGTAGGTGCCTCTAGGAAGCAGCCCTGATGTGCCCCTCCTGGGGCTGGGTGGGGAATAGATATTAAGGATAGAGAATACCTGACCCTGGGCTTGGCACCAAGTAGAAGCTAAACTCGGCTCTTTGTTCCTTCTTCAGACCTGGGTTGCTGTCAGTGGGACCCACGTGGGCAGAACGGGAATGTAGTCACTTCCAGCTTGCCCTTCTGTTTCAGAGCTTGAGATGCTGGGGGTGCCTGGGTTCCCGCCAGGTCAGCCATGGAATATTTGTGAGTCTGCGCAGTGACCTTGGCATTCTGGCTACACCCCCTTCCCTGACAAGTGGCCTTGTCTTGAGCTGGACTGTTCCCTGGGTTGGGGGAGCACTCTTGACACCAGGAAGCTACAGAGGGGTACCCTCACCTGGGCAGGATGCACATGCTTCCTCTGGACCTGTTTCCCCATGGCCAAAATCCCAGCTCTTGATCCTCTCTGGTTCTCTTCCCTGTATTCTGGCCCCATTTCTTGGGAACCCTGACAAATGGTATAATATGCTAAATAAAGGTCCTTATAGGATACCTACATCTTATTTCCCGGAACCAGTGACTTGTATGGTGAAAAAGGACTATACAAATGTGATTGTTTTAAGATGGGGAGATTATCCTGGATTATCTGGGTGAACCCTACATGTCATCCTAAATGTCCTTACAGGAGGGTGGCAGAGGGAGATTTCATACAGAGAGAAGAGGAGGAGGTGATGTGAAAATGGGGGCAGGGATTGGAGAGATGTGTCCACAAGCCAAGAATGCTGGTGGCCACCAGAGCTGGAGGAGGCAAGGAAGGAGTCTCCCCTGGAGCTTCTGGAGAAAACAGGCCCTGCTGACACCTTGATGGTGCCCAATGATACTGATTTTCAACTTCTAATCTCCAGAACTGTGGGAGAATGAATTTCTGGGGCTGGTTTTAAAATTATTATGTTAAAATATGTATAACATAAAATTTACCATCTTACCCATTTTTTATATCATTAGGTGGCATTAAGCACATTCATCACACCATTCATATCTAGACTTTCTTCATCCCCAAACTAAACTCTCCACTCTTCTCTCCTCCATCTCCTGGTAATCACTGCTATGTTCTCTCTCTTTATGAACCTGACTATTCTAGGTACCTTGTTTAAGTGGAGTCATTCAATATCAGATATCCCTTTGTATCTGGCTTATTTCACTTAGCTAATGTCCTCAAGGTTTGTCCATGTTATCATATATCAGAATTTCCCTCTACTTTAACCTGTTAAGTCTCCAAATTTCAACTTTATTTAGGATGTTGGGACATAATGGATTAAGGCTGAATAATATTCCTTTGTCTAGATATATCACATTTTGTTAATCCACTCATCTATTGATGAACTTCTAAGTCACTTCCACCTTTTAGCCATTGTGAATAACCACTGCAAATCTGTGGTGATTTGTTTTTGGAAGCCCTAGGAAACTAAAAGAGATGGCAATCTGATCCCCATCGATCCATTCCCCCACTTGATGTAAAGGTGATCCTTAATCAGAATCACCTGGGAGAGGGGTCGAGGTGGGACACTCTTTAACATTGTAAATTTCTGCCTGATTTGGTGGTGCACACCCATAATTCCAGTGGTTCGGGAGTCTGAGGCAGGAGAATCTCCAGTTCAAAACCACCCTCAGCAATTTAGTGAGGTCCTAAGCAACTCAGTGAGACCCTATCTCTAAATAAAATACAAAAAAGGGCTGGGAATGTGGCTCAGTGGTTAAGTGCCCCTGGGTTCAATCCCTGATACCAGTAAATAAAGGCTGTGACTCAGTGGTTAAGAAATTTGGATTCCATCCCTGTTACCAAAAAACAAACAAACAAACAAACAAACAAACAAAAACAAAAAACAAAAAAACCCTGATAAATAAATAATAAAATTCCTAGGCTCTACCTAAGTCTTCAGAATTAGATTGTGTCAGGATATTACCAGGGAAGTTGTATTTTTACACATGTATCAGAAGATTTTCATATGTACAGGAAAGTTTGAGAGCTTTTAGTTTGAGAACTAGTGGGTTACTTCTCCCAGACACAATGTTCGATTATGCTTCTGGATATAGTCCCTTCACTATAAAGGGATGACTTTCTTGGTAGGGATGTCAGGCATGGGGTGCGCAGTCTCCCATGCTTCCAAACCACACACGGACAGTGAACTGATGATAAAACACACTTGCCTCTTCAGAAGTCGAGTGCACTGTTGGTCTGGGAGAAAGAATTGGTTTCAAAAGGGGGAACTGCACTTTTTCTTGGGAAACAGAATGATAGATAACCCCTGCTGCTGAGAGGAGAGGACACTGGACCTGAGCTGGGTGGGTAAGGACAAAAGAAAGGAAGGCTAAATTGCTCATGGGAATGAAGAAATGTTGAGGTTTTGTTGGCATCAGAAGGAAGAGAAGATGAAAGGACAGATCAGGCAAACAGAAGGCTCAGTGGTCCAGTGCGCGCAGCGCAGGGTCTGTCTATCTCTAACTGCCCACTTCAGCCACAAAACCTTCAGTAAATTCTGTTACATGTGGCTTGTGTACAAAGAACTTTTCAGGAAAGAAGGAAAAGAAGTTTTGTGCCATAGCAGAACACCCTAAGAAAGGGAAGAGGTGGGCACTGCAGAAAGTGGGGAACATTGAGGCAGCAGACTGTAAACAAGCACTGACCAGAAGAATGTGAACCCCTGCCGACGGATGTGTTGGAGGCTGCTGGACTTCCCACATTAGGTACCATGGAGACTTAGCACCAGTGTCATTTTATTTGCTATGAAGGGAAAGGTGACCCAGAAGGATGGAGAACCTGTGGAAAAGATGGTTACACGAAGGTGGAGACTTACTTAACCTATCTGGAAAACCGGATTCATGAAAGACACCTACCTGTATGCATGGGGCCTTGCAACACATTTTTTAGGTCAGTGGGCCTTTTGATTCATTTGAATTGAGTTTTCTGAGATCACAGCTACAGAATCCTTGGTGACAGTCTCTCTGATAGAAGGTGTGTGTGTGTGTGTGTGTGTGTGTGTGTGTGTGATGCAACAGAAGCTTAATCACATTACTAAAAGGCTAATAAAAGATGCTCTGGAGGTGGTGATTAATAAAAAACACAAACTTCTCTTTGATATTTTTTCTACTTTCTCCTAAACCAAATGCTCAGATATGTGGAATCTGAATAATTGTTTTCCAGTCAAATCAATTTTGGAATGGAGAAGCTAGAGGTTTATAGACTCCCTTGGCCATCAGCGGCTTGCTGATTAATGATGCTGGAGTCTGTAATTATCCTGCTGTCAGGAGGCTGAGTGTCCTCCATAAATCCAGGCTCGTCTGCCTTCCCAAGACACCGGGAGAGGAGTGTCTTGATTTGTCCCCCAATTGGCACATATTCTCTTACTGCACCTTAGAGAACTTTCATCTACTTAATGGTTTGAGAGGTCAATTTTCACATTGCTTGTATTGAGCAACCTAGAATTTAAGTGTCCTTGCCAGTGACTGTGAGGATATAAATCGAACTTTTCTTCTTATTGCCCTTTTGGTTCATTTCTCTCTCCCTAAGTAACCTCTTTTATTAAAAAAAAAAAAAAAAAAAGTGTGGTAAATTGCAAAATTGGTGACAATTCCCATCCCTCTGAATCCATGCCCTTTAAAATATGTCCTTCCCTATAAGAGAGGAAGTCTGTCTCTCTCTTTAATCTGAGTTGGTTTTGTGACCTGCTGTGGTCAACCAAATGTAGTAGAAGGACAATGTGCCAGCTTTAAGTCTGGCCTTTTGCTTTTCCACTCTCTGTAGGAAAGCTGCCAGGCTTGGGTTCTGGTGAACTAGCTCAGACACACACCCTATCCCTCCCCAACCTGTGCTCATCCCCGGAAGCTGAGCCAGTAAGACCCATAGCTGAGCTCAGTCAAGACCAGAAGAACCACCCAGCAGAACTTGGTTTAAACAGCCTCATTGCTGAATCATGCACTAAAGAGATTACAATATTAAGTTTGGTTTACTTCACAGCATTATTGCAGCAATACATAATGGATACTCTGGCTACCTACCATATACTGTTGCTGTTCTGGAGGCTGGAACCACAGAGAATTAGATGGAAAAGACATAATTTTGATTACCGAGAAGTTTGCCATTTACAGAGGCTAGTTGCCTGACTAACATGTATTCCAATGGGAAACAAAAAGGGAAATTGTTAAAATTTACAAGATTAAAAAAAATCATATATGTACCAGACACAATGTTAGGCATTTTATCTACACCATCTTGCTTAAACTTTGCTGCAAGCCTTGGAGGTTGATACTGTATTGGGACACTTTATAGAGGAGGACACTGAGGTCTTATGGAAGGTAAGTGAGGTCTTGACACCAACAAGTCCCTGGTTTCTCAAGCCCCATGCCCCTCTGTAATATGTACAGAGCATTAATGAACCAGAGGAAGGAGCAACTAGAACTCATAGATAGGAGGGAAAGCCTCTATGGGGCCTGGCTAATTGGAGACACAAGGAATCTGAGGTCACAGGACACCAAATTATCAGCTCAGGCTACACTGTTGGGATCATGAGCTGAAGAGGCCACATAGGATGTAGTCAGGTAAGAACTCTACAGGGAGCCTGGAAATGTCATTGACTCATTTCGGATAAGAGCTGAAGAAGGCAGGACATAATCCATCTGAGACAGTGCCATGGGGACAGAAAAATTTTGTTTGCTCTCTGGGACAAGAAACATTTTTTCTGCTGCAGAGCAGTCAATGCCAAATAATGCCTGATTGGGAATATCCACATGAAAAATATTTAAAAAAATGTTATTATTAATATGAAATTCAGTTTTTTCCTTTGTCACTTTTTGGGGGGATGCCTCTTTAAGATGTTCATTTTAAAACAGGTTTTCCAGCTTCCTTTTGAGGACTCACATGGTTGAAGGGACAGCACACTGTGATGGCACACAGTTCTGGGTGGTTCCTTCTCTATTGTCTGCTCCAACCAGCATCTCCTTCCCTCTGAGAAATGTCTACGTAGGGATGCACAAAACAAATAGGTCTTGACATAGCAGGAGCTGAATTTACCTTGAAGGTAGCACCCACGTCTGCTATGTTTGCTGTTCCCTTACTGTAAGCAAAGGCCAGAGGCAATAGAAACAGCAGGCATGCATGGACCTCATGTGAGACACTGTCGGGTTCCTATGTGCTAATCCACCGAAGCACAGACGCTATCGTTGGCCTAGTTTTACAGATGAGGAAACGGGTTGCTTTCAAGGCTTCACAGCCGGGAAGGAGCAAAGCATGGATTTGAAGCGGGTCATTTGGTTCTGGAGTTCATGATCTTAAACTCTCTGCTCCAATTGTCCGGAAATAAAACCATGGGATGGCACGGGTAGCAAGGGTGGGCGGGGTGGGGATGGTGGCGGAGGGGTAGCAGTGATATGGGAGCAGGCTTTCATTTTTCACTTCATACACTTCTATAATTGGTTGAGATGAATATATAATACATAAACATATAAAAATTAAAAATGTCCCCCCCCCCCCAAATATATATATATATTTTAAATCACGAAATGTTAGAGCTGAAGGTGGCCTTGGAAGTTGCCTCGATAGTGCTGCAATTACCCCAAAAGGCCGCTAGGTGGCGATGGCGGGATCTGGACAGGTTCAAGGGCCGCTCCTTGTTCCTTCCTCTCCGCCCCACCCAAGGGCAGTGTTCATGCAGGGTCAGCTGCGGCCAGCATGGTCCAGCACTGCTGTGGGATGTGCCTTCACCTGACTTCACAATTCTGCTTTCATCTCACCGTGACTCCAGGGCCTGCCCCGAGGACTCGGGGCTCTCCTGCTGCTCCCAGACTAGCCACAGCGACTTTCTGAGCCTCTCCCAAGACATATTCCATGTTTTTCAGACATCCCTCCCAATTCAATATGCCTTCTATCCACATCTGATTCCATAAGCCTATCTGGTCAAGCTGGAAAAATGAATCTAAGCTGAAGAATAAACAACTGATACTATTTTCCCTTTTAGGGGTTATAGCTAGATTTTAAGAGTGGCTATCAATGACTCCTATTGCAGTAACCAGGCCTGGCTAGTGGGTGAAATATTTAAGAATGTAATGCCTCAATTAATACCTTTAGTAGCAAGAAGAATTGCTAAGCAGGAAGGAAGAACTAACTGCAGGGCCACAGTAAATCCATTTTCTGGCAAGTCCAGTAATGTTGACCACAAAATTCCTGTTTTCTCTCTTATCCCTTTCCTTTCCAAAGAATTGTCCTCCTCTCTCTCCATTTGTAGAGAAAAGGGGGAGGGGGACCATGACATAACCGTGGAGGCAGATGAATATAATCTTTCAGAGGGAGTTCTTCTCTGGGACAAATTTTCATTTTTACAGCATCACCCCGTACCTTATTTTATGTGGTAACTTTGCCCTCAATCTGAACCTTCCTCAAAATAAGAATGGTCATTTCCTCCTCCCTATTCCCTGAAGCAACATGTCAGACAAGTCTCTATTGTGTAGTCCTGGGAGTGGGGGCAGGCTGCTTTTTTCTTCTTAGTAAGACTACTTTCTGAAGTCCCAGCCACTTCCTCTCTTGAGTTGCACAGTGGGCTGTGATGGCTGAAAAGGAAATGAGGGTCAGGGAGCAATTTTGATCCTCATCCTGTATTTAGGATTCTAGTTTCCCCTCACCTCCCTGGAGGCTTTGTTCTGGAAAATAACACTTGTTTTCTATGGAACAAAGGTTTCTGGAAAGCAGGAAGGCCATCCCTAGCAGAGCCCTGTGTGAGGAAGTGAGCAGAGAGCAATGTTCTAGAAGCCCCTCGGGTGTCTTTTGGGTATGGAGGCCTAGCGAAGAGTCAGGGCACAGGATCCTAGAAGGCAGGCCCAGGAGTTCAGACTGCACTGACCCTGGCAAGACAGGGCTCCAGTCTGGAATTTCAAGGACTCAATAATTATGGAGGACTTTGTCACCTGAAGACTGTAGTTCTAGATCTGGCTCCTCTGGGAGTATTTCCTTATATTTCTTACCTCTTCCAGTCACCTGCAAAATGGAGATAATGATACTTTCCTACCTTGTAGATGTGTGTACAGAGTTTAAAAAAAAAAAAAAAAAAAGAAGGTAAGGCACAGAGGTTACTGGATTTGGGAAAATGCAAAGGATGACTCTGTTTTCCTAGCACTCTACTGTGTCTGTCTACCCTTTTGGGGATCTAGGAGGACAGCTGCTATAGTAAGCTTCCCTTGCAGAGACTGGGTCATGAGCTAAGTCTCTGGATTATGCAGCTCAGTATTTCCAAAGTGGACATTATTACAGGATATTGTTAGATATTGTGGAAAAGCATGTTTCATGTTTGGTTAAATTTTGGAAAACACTAGATTAAAAAGTTAAGCACATTCTTTACTATAGATCTCTCAGAGCATTAACTCTAATTTCTTTGAGAGTCTCAAGGGGGGATCAAATGCAGCTTTTCTGACATGTTTTTGATCACAGAGGAATAATTTTCACGTGTCACAACTGTAGAACAAAGTGGAAAATGCTTTTGTTCATTCTTATGCCTTTGGCTATACAAAATATCTATAGTATTGATTGACTTTGACTAAACAAGATTATGTTGTTCTTGATATCAATCTAATTTTTAAAAAATTCCCCTGCTAAAAGTCATTTTCTCAGACTTCTGGGAAGATAGAGTAAGACATACTTTTCCCTATTCCTCCTTAAAACTTAAAACCATGGGAATTATACGTAATACAAATGTAAGAGGATTCTTAAAGGTGAAGAGAAGTCAGACTGGCTAAGAACTCTGAACCTGAGGAACTGACACAGTGATAAGATCTCTGGGTTTTATTTTTATGCATATATTCAAGACTTTCAGCTTAAGAGGCCAGCAACCTGGGAACAGCACTTAACACATACAAGAAGTCCCTCACAGAAGTCTACTCTTTCCAAAAAACTGAGAAAAGGTAGCCTTGCAATACAGAAACTTTTAGACAATAATGGCTCCACTACAGTCAGAAACCACAGAAAAAAGTATGGCCCATCTCCACCCTCACTACCAAAGGTCAGCAGGGAGCCCAGACTTCTGCCCTCATTCTTCCATAATGAGGAGCTCCAATACTCCACTAGCATGGCATCAGAGAAGGCCAAGCAGGGAGGGGGGACTTTCACTCTTGTTGGTTGGCAGTGGTACACCCAGCTGACCCACAGTATTAGTGTAAACCACACAGCAAGACTGAACTTCCACCCCAGCCACGGGTGGTTAGGTATGTTCCTCCTCTCACCCATCCCTGGTTATGGTGGTGTTAGGGGAGACCTAGTGGAGAGTCAGGATTTCACCATTGCATGAGGCCATACCCACAATGGTGCCAGTGGAAATGATGTTGGGAGTCTTTCTGTCCCCCTGTGTCAATGGAGGCTGAGTGGGGAACCTGGAATTCTACCTCCACAGAGCAATGACAAGACAGAACAATCCCTCTCCCCCTGCTTGACCGGTATCAAAGACAGCCAGGTAAAGCAAAAAATAATATGAAGACATCCTTCAAATGAAAATTACTCATCATACTCCAAAATAAGAAAATCTCAAACTGAATAAGGAAAGACAATTGGTGGAATCAACACAGAAATTACAGAGATCTTGGAATCATTTGATGATGCTCCTAATACATCCATGATAAAAATGCTTTGACAAGCAATTATAAACATGATAGAAACAAAAGAAAAATAGAAAGCTTAAGCAAAGAAACAGATGATCTCAACAACGGGATAGATTATATAAAGAACCAAATGGAATTTTATATGCAATATGCAAAAATTTAAAACTAATGGATGGGCTCAACAATAGACTGGAAGGGGTAAAGTATGCTGGAAGACAGAACAATAGATGTGACCTAATCAGAACAACAAAGAGAAAATAGACTTGGGGAAAACTCCAAAAAATGAATAGAACTTTGGTGAGACAATAACAAAAGATCTAATTTGTATCACTGGAGTTATAGGAGGAGAGGAAAAAGATGGTTGGAATAAAAATGTATTTGAAAAACAGTTCTGGAAAATTCCTGAAGTTATTAAAAAAAAAAAGTGATAAAAACCTATAGATTCCAGAAGCTGAGCAAATACTAAATAGGATAAACTCAAAGAAATAACCACCAAAATATATATAAATAATTTCTGAAAGCTAATGACAAGTAAAATATCTAGAAAGTATTCAGAGAAAAATGGTCCCTTACTTACAGGAAAAAGCAAAAAACAAAAACGATATGAATGACTGGTTTCTCATTAGAAACTATGGAGGCCAGAGGAATTGCCTTAATTTTTAAGTGCTGAAAGAAATATCCTGTATTTAATCTCCAGCACCACAAACAAACAAACAACATGTGCTGAAAGAAAAGAATGGTCAGAATTCTATAGCCAGCTAAAATGTCCTGTAGCAATCAAGGGTAAATCCAGACATTCTGTGGTGAAGGAAACTAAAAATTTGTTGCAATCAGACATATCCTAAGGAAAAAAAAAAAAAAAGAGAGAAAAAGAAAACAAAAGAAAAGAAAAGAAAAGGAAGTTTTTACACAGAAGGGAAAATGAAAAAGAAGGAAATTTGGGATATCAGGAAGAAAGAAAGAACCTGGTAAGCAAAGATATGGGCAATTACAATAGGCTTTACCTCTTCTCTTGAGTTTTCTAAATTATGTTTGATGGTTGAGGCAAAAATCATGATACTGTCTAAGGTGGTTTAAGTGCTCATAGAGAAAATATTTAAAAACAGAGGAGTGTAAAGGAATCAAATGGGAAGTAGGGTTTCTATATTTCAGACTGCTAAAATAACACCAATAGACTGTGATAAATTATGTATGTATAATGTAACACCTAGAGCAATCACTAAAAAGTTGTATTAAGAGACACTATAAAACTATAGATGAATCTAAATGGAATTCTATAAAATGTTCAAATAACTCACTAGAAGGGGGGAAAGAAAAATAAATTGAAAATAGAACAAAACAAAAATAAAAAATCTGGCAGCCCTCAAATATTAATAATTACATTAACCACAAATGGTCTAAAAAATCAATTAAAAGGCAGAGATTACCTGAGTGAATAAAAACCATCACCTAACTATATTTTTAAGTCAGCCTTTCAGTCACTGCTGTGATTAAAAGATCTGACCTGAACAATTTTAAAGGAGGAAAAGTTTAAGGGCTCACCTTTTCAGAAGTCTTAGTCCATAGAAGGCTGGTTCCATTCCTTGGGGCTCAAGGTGAGGCTGATCATCATGGCAGGAGGGTGTGGCAGAGGGAAGCATCTCACATCATGCTGATCAGGAAGCAGAGAGAGAGAGAGACTCCACTCTCCAGATATAAAATATATACCCCATAGCCATGCCCCCAATGAACTACTTTCTCCAACCACACCCCACCTTCCTCCAGTTACCACTTCATTAATCCCCAATGGGATTAATTGATTAGGTTAAGGCTATAACCCAATCATTTCTCCTCCAAACCTTGCATTGTCTCAAACCTGAGCTTGTGGGGGACACCACATCTAAACCATAATGCTATATATTGTCTACAGAAAACTCCCTTCCAGTGTAATGATAAAGGTAGATTGAAAGCAAAAGGCTCAGACCACTCTACACCCATGAGGATGGTTACACACACAGGGCACACACACACATACAGACACACACCAGAAATGAACAAATATTGGCAAAAATGTGGAGAAATTGCAACTCTTTGCATAGATAGTGGTAATGTGAAATGGTGCAACTGTTATGGAAAATAACAGTGGTTGCTTGATCACATATGGTATTATCATATGATCCAGCAGTTCTACTTCTGGGTATAGACCCAAAAGAATTTGAATAGATATTTGTACATCCCTTTTCATAGCAGCATTATTCACAATAGACAAAAGGTGGAAGCAACTCATGTGTCCATCAATGAATGAAGGGCCAAATAAAGTATGGCATACACATACAATGGAATAATATTCATTCTTAAAAAAGGAAAGAAATTCTCCCACATGAATGAAACTTGAGGACATGATGCAGAGTGAAACAAGCCAGTCACAAAAACACAAATACAGTATGGTTTCACTTATCTGAGGAACCTACACTAGTTAAATTCCTAGAGACAGAAAGTAGAATGGTGACTGCCAGGGCTGAGGAAAGGGGAAAATGGGTGGTTATTATATCAAGGGTACAGAGTTTCAGTTTGGGAAGATGAAAGACGTTCTGAAGGTGGAAGGTGGTGATAGTTGTACAACAATGTAAAATGGTAAAAGTGGTAAAATCCTAAACAGACATTTATCCAAAGAAAGCCCAATTTACTGTATGAATGTTAAAGTAGATGTCAATGCAAAGAAAATTACCAGAGACACAGAGGGATATTATAAAATGATAAAAGGGTCAATTTTTCAATAAAACATGATAATTCTAAATGTGTATGTACCAAATAACAGAACTGCAAAACATGTAAAGTAATCATTACTAGAGTAAACAGGAGAAAAGGAAAACCCACACTGTAGCTGGAGAACTCGACATGCTTCTCTCAAAAATTGATAGAAACAAAAGACAGGAAACCAAGGATAAAAGAACTCAACAACCTTGGATGACAGGATCTAATCTACATTTATGAAAAACTCCCTCAACAACAGTAGAACACACATTGTTTTCAGGTGTCCAATATATGCCAAATCAAACCTTAACAATGGAAATAAATGAAATCATGCAGAGTGTGACCACAGTGGGATCATAGAAATCAATAACATAAATATAACTGAAAAATCTTCCAAGGTTTGGAAACTAAGCAACACACTTTAAAATAACCTATGAGTCAAAGAGGAAGGCTCGAGGAAAATTAAAAAATACCCTAAACTAAAAGAAAATGAAAATACAATATTTGTGGGGCAGAGCTAAAGCAGTGATGAGAAAGAAATTGATAGCACTAAATGCACACATTAGAAACAAAGAAAAGTTTCAAGTCAATAATCTTTCAATCTCAAGAATATAGAAAAAAAGCAAAATGAACCCAAAGCAAACAGAAAGAAACAAATATTAAAAGTAATACTGGATTCTATGAAATAGGATGCATAAAAACAATACAGAAACCTAATGAAACAAGGATCTGGGTATTTTTTTTTAAAAGATAAATAAAATTGGCAGTATTTTAGTAAAACTTACAAAGAAAAACAGAGAGAAGATACAAACTATCAATTTTAGAAATGAAAGGGGGGCTATCAAAATAGACCCTGCAGGTATCAAAAGAATAATAAAGGATTGTATAAACAACTCTATACATAGAAGTGTGCCAACGTAGACCAAAGGGACCACTTCTTCGACAAACACAAACTACCTCAATTCACCTAACATAAAATATATGGTTTAGAAAACTTTTAAAATAATTAGGAAATAGAATTGCTAATTTAAAATTAGAAAAACCAAAATCTCCAGGCCTTGATGGTTTCAATGGCAAATCCTCCAAATGATTAATTATTAAGAATTATTAATATCAATTCTACATTCTAGGATGTAGAAGAAAAGTATACATTGACCAGTTAATTTTATGAAGCAGCTATTAACCTGATACCAAATCACAATGAGATACACCCCTGTCAGAATGGCTAACGTAAAAAGTAGTGGCAACAGCAGATGCGGAAAGATGTGGAGAGGGTGTGGAGGGTGTGGAGACTGCAGGTGGGTGTGCAAAATGGCACAGCCACTTTGGAAAGCACTTGGCAGTTTCTTAGACCTACCTAAACATGGAACTATAGCACAACCCAGCAATCGCACGCTTGGGCATTTATCCCAGGAGAATGAAGATTTATGTTCACACAAAAATGTATCTAGAAAGGTTTATAGAAGTTTTATTTGCAGTAGACCCAAATTGGAAATGGCCTAGATGTCCTCCAATGGGTTACCAACTAAATAAACTATGATGCATCCATGGGACACACAGCGATGGAAAGGAATAGACTATTGATACATGGGACAACCTGGATTGATCTTCAGAAACTGAGATGAATAGGAAAAGGCAGTCTCAAAGGTTTTCCTACCATATGATTCAATTCATATAACATTCTTGAAATTACAAAATTTATAGAAATAGAGAACAGATTAGTGGATGTTAGGAGTTGATAGGAGGTGAGGTTGGCACACCCTTGTTGGCTGAGGCAGGAGAATTGCAAGTTTGGCTAGCCTCTGCAATTTAATGAAGCTCTGCCTCTAAGTAAAAAATAAATAGGGCTGGGATGTAGCTCAGGGGCAAAACACTCCCTGGGTACAATCCCCAGTACCAAAAAAAAAAAAAAAAAAAAAAAAAAAAAAAAAAAAAAAAAAAAGGACGTGAGTTTGGGAGAGAATTGGATCTGGCTGCAAAGGGGAGCTTGAGGGTCTCATGATGATGGAAATGTTCTATATCTTGACTATCAACGTCAACGTTCCAGTTGTGAAACTGTAGTATAGTAAGACTTTTCCCTTAGGGAAACTGGGTCAAGGATACATGAGATTGCTATTATTTCTCATAACTAAATTTAAATCTGTAACTATTTAAATGTAAAAAGTTTAATTCAGAAAACATTCTGTTCTGAATTGATCATTATATTATAATACATGTATCAAAAGAGCACTCTATATCATAAATGTGTTTGACCATTATGTGTTAATTAAAAACAGCAAAACTTCAGTCATTCTACATGGGTAGAAGAGCAGATGACATTACATTTTCCTTCATCTGCTTGTCAGGAGTGGCACACAGGTCATGTGGTTGTCTCCAGGAAAACTGGCAATGGGTCCTGAGGCATTTTAGATGTCTTAGGAGGAGTCTAGTGGAGTAGAGAAGGATTTGAATTGGAAGATGTGGGTATGAATCTCAGCTCCCCAACCTACTAACATGTGACCATAAGTAAGTTATGAGCCTTGTTGCTCAAATGGAGAGAACTGCATCTTAAGGGATGTTGTGAGGAGCAGATGACAGCTTTCGGATGGAAACATCACACACAACCATTCACCAGGAGTCTGGAAAGCACAGGTCCAGGTCAGGACCCCATACTCTGGCATTGGTTGGCCAACATTTGTCCAGAAACCACTGCTTACATGTACTGCAGCATAAAGTTAATTAGTATGAGTCAGTTCCAAGGTTTTATTTCATTATGGAGAAGAAGAATGTCTCTCTAAATGATCCAGGTAATTGCTTAGTTACATGGGCCCAGGAAATAGTGGAAGCTTAGGTAGATGTATTAGAAATGATTTTCCTTCAAAAGTAACAGATAATGGGCAGAAGGTCATTTAAGGTGAATTGTTTTTCAAGTCCATATATTAACTGAAAAATGTTAGCTGAGAAAATTAGTGTACATTAATTTAATGAAATATTAAAATGTTTTGAAGATTAAAATGTTTTTTTGATGACTGCAAATGTACTTATAATTTGGTGAATGATAAAAGCGGGTTACCAAAGAGTACATCAACACCCTCCCATTTTATTTCAAAGTAATAACTTTAGTTTTACAGCAGTTTTAGGTTTACAAAGTTATCATATGAATCTTCTCCCAAAATCCACCAAGTTTCCCCTGTTATTATCTTGCATTACTGTGGTACAATTGTTACAGTTCATATCCATGGTTTATATTCATATTTACTCTTTGTTTGGTTCTATGGGTTTTTAGTCATGTAGCCATCATTACAGCATCATACAGAATACTCTCTTTACCCTAAAAATCCCCCCTGCAAGTTTTCTGTGAACATAATTTTTCAGCTCATTTGGATAAATAAGAGTGTGATTGCTGGATTTTATGTTTAGCTTTTGTAAGAAACTGCCAAACTGCCTTCCAGGTTGTCTACCCCATTTTGCATCTCTACCAACAATTAGTGAAAGTTTCTATTATGCGGCAGCATCACCAGCGTTTGGTGTTGTCAGTCTTTTGGGTTTTAGTCATTCTAATAGGTGTGTACTGATATTTTCTTGTAATTATCCTCCCAGTTTGTCAGGAAAAAAAAAAATCTGAAAAGTGAAACCACCAAGATGCTACCAGCGATTATAGCTGGGATGGATTTTTCCACCTTATTTTTGTTGTCACAGTTATCTGTAATTGCCACAATAGCATTTGTTATTCATTTAATTGCAGAGGGTTGTTTCTTTATCCTTCACTTCCTGCAGCTTGAATATTGCTGCAGGAAGTAGTATTTTGGCATTTTTTTTTTTTTTTTTTTTTTTGCTTAATATACTCTGAGCTTCCTGGATCTATGGTTCACTGATATTAACTTTGGGAACTTCTCCAGCATTGCTGTTTCACATGGTTGTTCTTCTCTTTCTCATAATCCCAATATGCGCATGTTACCCTTGTGGTGTACCATGGTCACTGGATATTTTGTTCAGTATTTTTTCTCTTTGCTTCTCAATTGTGCACATTTTTATGGACATATCATTGGTCTCACTAATTTTTTCCTCAACTGTGTTACCAAAGGCATTCTCCATTTCTGTAACAGTACTTTTGATATCCAGCCTTTCTTTTTAAATTATTTTTTAGAATTTTCATATCTACTTACAATTAGCCATCTGTTCTTACCTGTTGCTGCTTTTCCCATTAGCATCCTTAACATATTAATCATAGCAATTTTAAATTCTTGGTCTGATAATTCCAACATCCCTGTTATATCTGAGTCAGGTTCTGATGATTCTTTTTTCAAATTGCATTTCTTAGTATGCTTTGGGATTTTTGTTAAAAGCCAGACATCATGCACTGGTGTTTTAGCCAGCTTTGCATTTCTGTGACCAAAGGACCTGACGAGAACGATTTAGAGGAGGAAAAGGCTTTTTTGGCCCACAGTTTCAGAGGTTAAGTCCATGATCAGCTGATTCCATAACTCTGGGTCTGAGGTGATGCAGAACACCGTGGTGGAAGGGCATGGTGGAGAAAAACCACTCAGGACTTGGTGGCCAGGAAGCAGAGAACTCCTCTCACCAGGGACAACTGGGTAAAAGAAACTTGGTGATGTTATGGTAAGTTGTGAGGAGAGGAGGTTGTCTACAGTGCTATGATTAGTCCGAGTCTTTTGGTGAGCCTGTGCCCCAGGCTTCACCTTCACAGGTGCTTCTCATACTCCCCATTTCCTGCCTTAGGTGGGACAGGGGCCCTATCCAGGTATTTCCCTTCCCCCTTGAGGGAGCTGAACTTGGGTTTCCCTTTCTCCAGGCAGTTAGGCTCTGGTACAGTAGTTTCCCCTGAGGGCAGGCCTTGTTGAGAACAGAGTCCTCTTGTGGATTTCAGATATGGTTTCCTGTGCAGGAAGCATGAGGGGATTTTTCTCTGATCCTCACTGTGAGAATCTGGTAGTGGCTCTTGGAAATAGAACTCACAAAAGTGTTGGGGGCTCCCTGAGATTGGGGCCCCCAAAGTCTTTAACCCTCAGACTTAGCTACACCAAGCCTCCAACAATCCATTAATTATAGTTGAGGGTTTTCTACCCCAGCATAAGTTCCCATGGGGATTTCTGTTCATGGATTTCTGCTTCTGTGTTGTGGTTCTCTGTATTCTGTTTTCTTAATTGTTAGGATGGAGTGGCAACTTCGAAGCTCCTTAAATGCCAGATTGTAAACCACAAGTCCAAAGGGTTGTTTGAAATAAATATAAAGTTGTTTCTTCAACTTTTTAATTTTACAAGTCAAATGAAAAGCTGCTTTTGTTTTCTTTCTGGACAAACTGATGTCAGGAGATCTAAGTGGAAAACCCCAGGAGGTATAGAAAGAATTTTGTGGAAACAGCAACCCCATCGTTTGCCCACTGCCAAGCTGCTTTCCCACAAAGGATAGATAGAGTTGGAAACAGGACCTTGTACCTTGCAAGGCCTCTCACTGTTGAGGAGAACGCTTGCTGTGAATTTGAAAGAAAATGTCCACATAAGGGAACCAAATGAACACTGTCTGTGCCATCTCGGGGTAAAACATGCCCAGGGGTGTTTCAATGTGATTAATCCTTCCTAAGTTGCTGTGCCCCTTTCAACAGTGCTTTAATTTAGTTTTCTCAAGAACACAAACTTCCAGGAAATTTAATTTATATGAAGACTGTCTAGGGGCTTGCTCAGGACACACATGCTGTGCTCAAAGGCAAGACAGACTGGTGACTGGGAGCAAGGGCCCTTGATTCACACATGATGGGCTCCCTGTGCTGTTTAACTTCATGAGCCATGGCCTCCTTATCCCTAGGTCAGGGGGAACAACAGCCACTTTTGTGGGCAACTGTGAGTATAAATGACACCCTGCTGAGAAAGCACTCAGCACAGTGCTTAGGACAGGAGGGGGGCATAAATAGAAGCTGCCTTGATCCAGTTCCTTTTCCTTTTATGGGGTTGTTTGCTAATATGGAGGTCAAAAGAGAGGAGGAGAGGGGACAAGAAAATATGAGGAACTTGCTGTCTGGTGAAAATGAAATTAGAAACTTTTGATCGATTATTTATTGATTCATAACAAACCACCCCCACCTTTGGGTGTCAACCACTTAAGATGCCTATAGGTCAGGAATTTGGACAGGTCATAGTAGGAATGGCTTGTCCCTACACTGTGGTGTCTGGGACATCAACTGGAAGGCCTGAATACTAGGGCTGGGATTATCCAGGGGTTTTCTCACTCTTGCACCTTGGCTGAGATTATTTGAATGTTGGGGGCAAGAGGCTCACGGGTCATTTCTCTCTCCTCCCATTCCTGGGCTCCTCCCTGAGTTTTGTCACCATGGTGACCTCAAGATGGTGGCACTCCTTACACTGACCCTCAGTGAACAATGCAGAAGGCCAGTTGTGGCCCAGTCCTGAAGGTCATGTACCTTGCAAGGCCTCTCACAGTGTCATTTCCCTCTACTCTTGGTTGAAGCAGATGCAAGCCCACTGAGATCCAAGGGAAGAAGACATAGGCTCCACGTTTTGGTGGCAGATATACTAAAGAGTCTGGGGCCATGCTTTAGAACTGCTACTGACACCACAGACTCCCATAGATCCTGGTATTCCTTTGGGTTGCATTTTTCTGTGCTCTTCTACAGGAAAAGAGGCTCTGTGCAGGAGGAATATATAGAAGGCGAAGGACCTACCTTTTGGGCATCTAAAATTGGTAGTGGAGAGCTAGGAATTGCCAGATTTCCTTCTTTATTTTCACTTCTCTGCAGCTGCAGCCTTGGTATTTAGGAGTTAGAGTGGGCATTGGTTTTTTTGTATTTTCCAACACTGACTATTCCCAGCTAGGCCATTCCTTTCCAGGGTGTGGTGGGTTGAAAATTCATGTTCGCCCAGAACCCCAGAAAGTGACCTTGTTTAGAAATAGAGATTTTCCAGATGTAATTAGTTATGGATCTTGAAATGAAATTGTCCTGAATTTAAGGTTGTTCCATGTCCAGGAACTGGGGTTTTATAAGAAGAGGAGAGGATAGAGAGAGACTCACAGGGAAGACGTCCATGTGAAGGCAGAGGTAGAGGGCTGTGGTGTAGCTCAGTGGTAGAGCACTTGACTGGCAAGAGTGGCCCTGGGCTCCATCCCCAGCATGGCAAAGAAGACAGAGGCGAAGGTGGAGTCTTGCTGCTGCAAGCCAAGGAAAGTGTGGGGCCACCAGAAGATTCAAGAGGCAGAAAAGTTCCTCCACTCGAGCCTTGGAAAAGAGCACAGCTCTGTTGGCCCCTTGAATTGGGACATCTAACCTCTGGAATGGTGAGAGAACCGATTTCAGTTTTCAGTCACCCAGTGTGTTATGTAGCCCTAGGAATCTGATATGCAGGGTACTTGAGGAAAATTTACTGAAGGAACATTAGGTGAGGTTTGTAACTTTGGTCAGGTTACTATTGACATTCTGGGTTAGATTTTGTGGGAGGAACTAACTTGTACATTGTGGGATGTTCAACAATATCCCTGGTCTCTACCCTCTAAATGCCAGTAGCAACCCCATCCCAGCTGTCATGCTAAAAACTTTTGCAGCTCATCAGATGTCCCCTGGAGAGGGAAAACAGTTTCCTGGTCAAGAACCACTGGGTTAGGCAGATAGCTTGTGACCATGGAGACAACTGCTCTGAAGAATCAGAACCAAAGAAATATTTAGGTTTTTGCCTTTTGGGTTGCTCCCCAGGCTGGCAGAAGACAGGTAATAATATTGATTTGATGACACTATAATTTGTCCCTTTTCCCACGGATTTCTCCCTCTCTCCTGGACACGTTCTGTAGCTCATCATCGTGAAAGAATAACTGCTTAGTGGGGGCAGACAGAGGGCAAGAGAGAGAATGAGAAGTTGCAGGTCATAGAATCCAAGGCAGGCCTTTCCTGTGGCCTCAGCAAGGGCTCTCTGGGGGAACATCAGAAATCAGTTCCTAGAGTCATCGTTTCTGTGGTGGGGATGGGGAGTCACATACCTTGGGCTGAATTTGGCTCCTGGGGACACTTGTGGGGGACTGGGAGACAGCAGGGGACTGCTGAGTACAGGTCTAGCTCAATTCCTCTGAGGCTCCATAGGACTTTGCAGGAAGACGACTGTCCAGTTAAAACGGGATTTACGCATCTATTGATTTTTCTCCTTTCATCTTAACATCATTTGTTTTCTTTCCTGAAGAGTCAACTCATTCATCGTTCAGGTGCAGTCAACTTTTTTATTTGTAGTGACAGGAGTCACTGGTGTACAACTAGTGGGAACCACAGATAATGCCAGCCCTCACTGGAAGCCTCACCACATCTTTCACCTTTCAGTGGGAGCTGGGAGAGCACAGAGAAAGGAAAACTAGACATCTGGGAGGTCCACAAAGGATGGCCAGGACAGAGCTGTTTGTCTTGGTTTTCCTGTGCATGTGTGTTTCTTTTCATGCCTGATTCTTTGGGTGGGGAAGACATGCATCAAAATGAGTCAGCAGGGTGTGACAGCACAGCCCCGCCTGGCCCCAGTGCCTGGCAGTAATTGATGCATCTTTGCCATTCCTCAGGGTCTGGTGTCCAGGCAACAATGGGGAGTCCTCTCATACTGGGTGGGAGGGCTTGTCAAGGCCCCCTACAGGCCTGTCTTCAAAGCTGGCGAAGGGGTTCCTGCCCCACATCTCACATACACACGCACACAGATTCTTTCTCTTACACACACACACGTGCACACACACGTCTCTACATCTGTTAAAGAGCCATCATCACTCAGGACCCATTACCCTCAACAGCTGCTGTTCACCTGAGTGCTGCTCAGGTCCCAGGAGGAACTTCTCCACATGTAAGCTTGGAACCTCCAGCTGCTGAGACTGAAGGATGCCAAGGTGTGGAACTGTGATCTGGGGCAGAGATAAGTGCCTCAGAGAGCAGGCTGGGGGTCCGTGGTGAAAAGGCTGAGGAAAGAGAACAGAACAAAAAGAACTTGTCAGATCCTTCCCTCAGATGGTGGGATTCCAAAGTATCAGATCCTAACTGGGATGGACATCCATTTCTTCCTTTCTTGATTCTCTTAACATTCTGTATTCTTTCTCTTTTTTTTCTGTTGCAGATGGGTCTGCACTTTATTCTGAAGTCATCATTACAGTCTAATCAAAAATGGTTCTGAAAGGTGGTGGCGAAGAGAGAGCCCTTGGGAGAGAACACAGTCTGTAAATATTATAGAAGGAGAGATGCCTGAAATACAGATGTATCCTATGCTTGACTTAATTTCTGGTCACTGTCAAGACTCTGGAACAATTAATTTACAGTTTTTCCTTTTTTCTGCTTTCTCTTGGCTGCATGCTGGGTAATCTCTTTAAAAGTACTGTCCAGCTGGGCACAATGGCACATGCCTGTAATCTCAGTGGCTCTGGAGGCTGAGGCAGAAGGATAGAAAGTTCAAAACCGGTCTCAAAAACTTAGTAAGGCCCTAAACAACTCAGCAAGGTGCTGTTTCTAAATAAAATATGAAAAAGGGCCAGGGATGTGGCTCAGTGGTTGAGCACGCCTGGGATCGATCCCCGTACCCAAAAACCTCCACAAAAAACAAAAACCTACTGTCCAGTTCACTAATTCATGCCTCATCGCCAGTAAGTTGCATAATTTTTTATTGATTTTGTTTATATAAATTATATTAATTTTTATATCTAGGAAATCTATTTGGATCTTTTATGAACATGAGCAGTCATATTAAAAACATCTTGTGTATATTCATTAATTTAAAAAATTTCTTTAAGGATATTAAATAATTATTTGGAATTTTCTTCGGATAATGGCATCACATGCTTTTGCGTCTGGTTTTCTTATTTGTAGTTTTTGTTGACTCCACTCATGGAAGTTTATTTCCTTGGGCATTATGTAACTTGATACTGAAATTCATCCGTCTTTGGGAATTTTCTAAATCCTGAACCGAAAGTGAGTTTTCAAAACAATTATATTTGTATAGATAGTTAAAACATACTTATGTTTTATATCTGATATTTAAAAATATTTATATTTGCCTCTGTCTTACAACTGGGGGTACTAAAGCTATGATATAATTTTATTTTTATTTAAAATTTTATTTAATTAATACTTTTTTATGAAGGTAGATGTTCTTATTGCCACATTGTGATGCATAAGGAAAAATGACATAATAGGGCCTTAGTGCTCTATGTAAATTATCAAATTCTAATTAAGGGGATAGAGTTAGCAAACTATTGCTTTTAATTCCTTATTAGAAACATTAGAGTTTTTACATCTTCCACATATACTATATTTATAACCAGTAATTATTTGTTTACTGCTCATACTATTGCTTTAAAATTTTTTCCTTTTAATGGGTATTCAAAAATATAAAAATTATACATATTAATGGGGTACCATGTAATGTTTCAGTACATGTCTGTATTGTATAATATTTATTTTGGTTAAACATACTTAGCTTCTCAAATGTTTGTCATTTCTTTGTGGTGAACACTTTCCAAGTTCTTTCTTCTAGATTTTTGAAATGTACAAGACATTATTGTTATCTATAGTCACCCTACTATGCAGAACTTCTTGCTCCTATTTGTACCTTAGTACCCATGATCAGTCTTTCCCCATCCCTCTCCCCTTCTCCCCCCAGTCTCTGATAACTTCCATTGAACTCTCAACTTCTATGAGATCAACTTCTTTGTTTCTTTCCCTTTCTTTCTTTCTTTGTTTCCTTCCTTCCTTCTTTTCTTTCTTTCTTTCTTTCTTTCTTTCTTTCTTTCTTTCTTTCTTTCTTTCTTTCTTTCATTTTTTTTTTCTTCTCTTCCTCTCATCTTTTTCTTTGTTTAGATTCTATGTGAATGAGAGCATTGTTTTTCTGAGTTGGGCTTATTTCGCTTAACATAATGATCTCCAATTTCTTCCATGTTGCTGCAAATGACAGGATTTCATTCTTTTTAATGGCTAAATAGTTTTCCATTATGTATACATACATTTTCTTTATCCATTCATCAGCTAATGAACACAGGGTATTTCCATTTCTTGGCTATTGTGAATATGCTACAATAAACATGGGAGTGCAGATGTCTCTTCAACATGCTGATTTCATATCCTTTGTATATAACTTATAGTGAGGTTGCTGGATCATATAGTAGTTCTATTTTGAATTTTTTGAGAGACCTCCATGCTGTTTTTCATAATGGCTGCACTAATTTACATTCCCACCAACAATATACAAAACTTCCTTTTTCTTTTTATCTTCCCCAGCACTTATTGTTAGTATTTTCCATAACCACCCTTCTTTCTAGGGTGAGGTGATGTCTCATTGTGGTTTTGGTTAGCATTTCCCTTATGATTAATGGTGTGAGCATTTTTAAATGTAATTGTAGGTAATTTGCATGTCTTCTTCTGAGAAATATCTACTTAGATCTAGTGCTTAGTTTTAAAGTTGGTTTTTCTTTTTCTATTGAATTTTTGGAGCTCCTTATATGTACTGGTTATCAACCCTAGTGTCAGATGTATACGTGGAAAATATTTACTCCCGTTCTGTAGGTTGTCTTTTCACTCTGTTGATTGTTTCCTTTGCTGTGCAAATGCTTTTAAGTTTAAAGTAATTCCATTTGTCTACTTTTGCTTTTGCTTTCGTTTCCTGTGCTTTTGTGGTCTTGTCCAAAAAATCCTTGCTGTTTTCAGTGTCCTGAGGGGTTTTTCCTATGTTTTCTTACATTTATGTCTTTATTTCATTTTGAGTTGATTTTTGTAACTGATGAGAAATAGGGTTCTAGTTTTATTCTTCTGCATGTGCATATCCAGTTTTCCCAGCTCCATTTATTGAAAAGACTGTCCTTTGTCTAATGGATGTTCTTAGTCCCTTTGTCAAACATCAGTTGACTGGGAATGTGTACATTTATTTCTAGGTTCTTTATACTGTTCCATTTGTCCAAGTGTTGGTTTTGGTACCAATACTGTGCTGTTTTGATTACTACAACTTTTGAAATCAGGCAATATAATGACTCTTGCTTTGTTATTTTTGTCCTTCTCTGTGTGTGTGTTTTTCATATAAATTTTAGGATTGTTCTTTCTAGTTCTGTGAAAAATGTCATTGGTATTTTTTATTGGGGTCACATGGAACCTGTAAATCACTTTGAGTAGTATGGACATTTTAACAATATCAATTCTTCCAATCCATGAATATGGATGTCTTTACACTCTTATGTCCTCTTCAATTTCTTTCATCAGTGTTTTACAATTTTCATTGTAGATGTATTTCACAATTTTGGTTAAATTTATTTCTAGGCATTTTGTTTTGTCACAATTGTGGTTAAATTTATCCCTAGGCATTTTGTTTTCATTTTTATTTTTGGCATGAGAGTCTGAACCCAGGGCCTTGCACATGCTGGGCAAGTGCTCTATACTGAGCTACATCTCCATTTTTTTGTTTTATTTTGAGACAGGGTCTTACTTACTAAGTCACCCAGATTATCTTTGAAATTGTGAACATCCTCCTCAGCCTTCCTAAGTAGCTGGAATTACAGGTTTATGCTACCATGTCAGGCTTCATTTCTTTTTGTAGTTATTACAAATGGAGTTGCTTTCTTGATTTCTGTTTCAAATAATTTGCTATTGGCATATAGCAGTACTACGGATTTTTGTGTGTTGATTTTGTGTCCTGCAACTTGGCTAAATTCATTTATTCTAATAGTTTTTTGGGGGTATTTTTTGGGGTTTAGTGTATATAAGATCATGTCATCCGCAGACAGTGACAAGTTGACTTCTTCTTTTCCAATTTAGATGCCTTTTATTCCCTTCACTTGCCTGATTGCTCTGGTGAGGACTTTCAGAACTACATAGAATAAAAGTGATGAAGGTTCAAGATCTTAGAAAGCTTTTGCCTTTCCCCATTCAGTATAATGTTAACTGCTGGCTTATAACAAATGACTTTTATTATTTAGAGGGACATTTCTTTTATACCTAATTTGTTCAGCATTTTTATCATGAAGAGATGTTGAACTTTATCAAATGCATTTTCTGCATTCATTGAGATCATCACATAGCTTTTGTCCTTCTTTCTGTTGATGTGAATCACATTTATTGATTTGCATATAATAGCCATTCTTTGTCCCTGGGATGAATTCTACTTGATCATGGTGAATAATCTTTTTAATGTGCTGTTGGATTCAGTTTGCTAGTATTTTGTTGAGGATTTTTGAATCTGTGCTCATCAAAGATATTAGCTGGTAGTTTTCTTTTGTGTGTGTCCTTATCTAGTTTTGGCATCAGAAATGCTGACCTTGTAGACTATATTGGGAAGAATTACTTTCTCTTTCATTTTTTTGAAAAACTTTACAATAATTGGTATTAGTTATTCTTAACATTTTGGTAGGATTCAGTAATGAATCCATCTATTCCATGTTTTTTCTTTGATGAGAGGCATTTTATTACTAAGTCAGTCTCATCCCTTATTATTTCTTCATGATTTAGTCTTTATGACTTGATCTTGGTATGTGTCTAGGAATTTGTCTATTTTGTTTAGATTACATGATTTCTTGGCGTATAGTTGTCCATGGTTATCATGAGGCTTACAGAAAACATCTTTCAATTATAACTAGGTATTCTGAAATGATACCAACTTAAAATGATCACAAAATGCTTAGGAATAAATTTAACCAAAATTGTGAAATATATCTACAATGAAAACTGTAAAACACTGATGAAAGAAATTGAAGAGGACACAAAAGAGTGTAAAGACATCCATGTTCATGGATTGGAAGAATTGATATTGTTAAAATGTCCATACTACTCAAAGTCATTTACAGGTTCCATGTAATCCCAATAAAAAAATACCAATGACATTTTTCACAGAACTAGAAAGAACAATCCTAAAGAACACAAAGAACACAAAGACACAACCAGGCATGGACACATACCTGTAATTCCAGTTATTTGGAAGGCTGAGGCAAGAGGATTACAAATTCAAGGCCAGTCTTGGAAACTTAGTGAGACTCTGTCTCAAAATAAAACTTAAAAAGGGCTGGGGATGTAACTCAGTGGTAGAGCACCCTGGTTCATCTTGGTTTCTGTGAACAAAATGAAGCAAAAAACAGAACCAAACAAACAAACAAAAATACCAGAGAAAACATACTAATAGAAAACTCTATACTTCCACTCCATTCCTCCCTCCATTTTGAATTTTCAATATCCCGTTTTACATCTTTCTGTATTGCCTATTTCTTAAGATATTAGCATAGTTATTACTTTTAACTCTTTTTTATTTTTACTCTGCATACTAATCAATGATTTAAGACAACCATCCTTACTCTACTAGAGCATTTTAAATTTGTTTGTGTAGTTATTCTTACCAGTGAGTTTTATACCTTCCCTTGTTTCATTCTTACCCATTGACATCTCTTTCTTTCAGTTTGAAATTTTTCTTTTAGCATTTCTTGTAGGACAGGTCTGGTGGAGATGTAATCTCTTCAGCTTTTGCTTATCTGGAAATGTCTTTATCTCTCTTTCATTTCTAAAGGATAGCTTTACTAAGTACAGTATTTTCAATTGATAGCATTTTCTGTCCAAACTGTGAAAATCTCTTGCCACTCTCTCTTGCCCTGTAAGGTTTCTGCTGAGAAATCTGTTGACAGGTGTTTTCTGTTATTTGTTTCTTTTCTCTTGCACCTTTAGCATCCTCTGTTTATCTTTCATCTTTGAGGGTTTGTTTATAAGATGTCTTGGGTTAAATTTGACTGGTGAACTTTGACCTACCTGTTTGAATATTTGTATCCTTCTCTAAGTTTGGGAAATTTTCTGTTATTTTTTCTTTTAATAAACTTTCTCCTCCTTTGGCAGTCTCAAGTTTTTTTTGGACCCCAATAACCCAAATATTTGCTCTTTTTATACATCCTAAAATTTTCCTATACTTTCTTTGTTCTTTTTTTCTTTTTACTACTCCTACTGTGTATTTTGAAATAACCTATCTTTGAGCTCACCAATTCTTGTTTGATCTGTCCTGCTACTGATGCCTTCTATCACATTTTTAATTTCACTGAGTGTATTTTTTATCTTGAGACTTTTTGTTTGAGTTTTTAAATTGATTCCATCTCTTTTGTTAAGTTTCTCTACTAGGAAATTGAGACATTTCTCTGTGTTTTCTTCAAGCTCATCAAGTTTCCTTAAAATATTTTAAGGAAATAAAATAAAAATAAAAATTTTAAAATAAAAATTTTAATTCTCCAAGAATTCTCCTGGACTCATTGCTATCTGGTCAGTGTCTTTTGAATGTTACATGAGATCATGGTTTCCTGAAAACTCTTGATGCTTGTTGGCAGATGAGACATCTGGATAAGTGAAGAGTCAGGTATTTATTCTAGTGTTCCTAATCTGGCCCTGTTTGTACTTGTCTTTCCAGAAATTCTAAGCAAGCTGCTCATTTTCTCTGAGCCTATAGTTACCTCCACAATTTCAGCACTGGATGGTGTCCAGGTTTAGATTTTCCCAGACTATGTTGTTGGTGTGTTTTCACTGACTCAGTATTACAATCAACCCAAGCCCAGGTTTGTTCCAAATATATTGTTAGTGTTTTGTTCAGAAAAAACTAGGAGAGTGCCTAGAAAAAGTAGTCTGTCCCCACAAGCCTCTCCCTGGGGCTGGCGTACACCCAGATGTCTTATCTGCCTGTGGTTAGGCACTATACGCATTTTTGCCAAGCTATGGCATCATGGATGGACTAGCCCCAGGTTGTGGCCACAAATGCCCCTAAGTCACGTCATACCCTTATCCCACAGCCCACCAAGACCAGTAGGATATTGGTGTAGGACCAAGACCCACACTTCTATGGCTGCCTCTTGCACAGGTGGACTCGTGGCCTAAGGCTGCTACAACCATCCATATATAACGCAGGTTAGATTAGATGTCTGATAGACTGGGTGGTGGACAGGTGGTGGATGCCACTAAGGCTGACTCCAAGTTGGGTGCACCTGCTTATCACAGCCTCATGAGCCTGCACAGTCTTAGAAGGAAGGTGGGTATGCCCTGGGCCCACCCCAAGGCTGGAAATGATAAAACTGAAACTCAGGTCTGAGTTTAACCAGCATTGAGTTTAACCAGAACTGGGTTTTAAGTCTGAGACATTGACTAAATTCTCTCCCTCACATACCCCAAGGAAGAAAGCATCTCTTTTGTCCTGAACTGCTTGGAGTTGGGGGAGGGGTGATGGGGACACCTCCTCCCTTTTTCAGTTCATCTTTTTGTTTTGTTATACTATAAATGGGCACTGTAGTCTCTTATCTGGTTTCATTGACTCATTTTTTTTTTTTTTTCATACCGGGGATTAGACTCGGGGTGTTTCACACTGAGCTACACCCCCAGTCCTTTTCTTTATTTTGAGACAGGGCCTCACTAAATTGCTGAAGTTGGCTTTGAACTTGTGATCTTCCTGCCTCAGCCTCCTGAGCTGCTGGGATTACAGGTGTGCATCACCGTGCCCCACCTTCCATGACTTCTGTGAACATAGTTTGGTACACGCATAACTATTAAACTTGGTGTGTCTATGGAGAGATAATCACTGTCGGATCTTGCTCAGTCACCATCTTGCTCTTTCATCCTGTAGGTTCTGTAAGAAACTGCCAATATATCATTTAAAGTCATTGTATCATTCTACATTCCCACCAGCAATGAATGAGAGTTCCTGTTGCTCCATGACCTCATTGGCATTTGGTATTGTGAGTGTTTGGGATTTTGGCCATTCTAGTAGGTGTGCAGTGGGAATCTCATTGTTTTAATTTGCATTTCCCCAATGACATATGAGGTTGACATCTTTCCATATTCTTACCATCTGTAGATTTTTTTTTGGTAAGGTGTTTGTTTTCAGGATTTTGCCCATTTTTAATCAGGCTGTTTTCTTGCTTTTGAGTTTTAAGAATTCCTTGTATACTTTAATAACAGTTCTTTTAAAAAATTTTTTAATTGTAGATGGACACGATGCCTTTATTTATTTTTTTAATTTATTTTTATGTGGTGCTGAGGCTTGAACCCAGTGCCTCACACATGCTAGATAAGTGTTCTACCACTGAGCTACAACCCCAGCCTCAACAGTGCTTAATCATATGTGTCATTTGCAATTATTTTCTCCCAATTTATGACTTGTCTTCAGGTCCTGTTAACATTGTCTTTTGCAGAACATGAGTTTTTAGCTGGTACTGTGTTAAGTGTTAAGTGCATAGGTACTATGTTAAGTGCTTAACATGCACTATCTCAGGAAATCCTATAATTACTCATTTTACAGATGATGAAACTGAGACTCAGAGGGGCCATGTGTCTTGCTTCAGGTCACCCTGCCATGCTAGTCAGTGGCTAAGCCAGGATTTATGTTCTATCCAACTCTAGAATGAGACTTTCTAACCTGAGCTTCATAAACACTGGTCCTTGCCAGGGAACAGTGGTGTAGCTCCCTCCAGTCGTGGAATGAAGCAGGATCCTCAGGGTTTCCTTTTCTTTCATTTTGGCCCAAAGCAGAAAACTCATTAATTGTGTGTATTTACCTGGGATCTCTGCACGCATGTCCTGCTCCTCTAGACCCATCTCTCAATGGATCTTAGGAAGGTGGCCAGGGTGGGGTTCCGACATGGAGGGAGTCAGCAGCATGTGGCCTTTATGCTCGGATTTGTCAGAGCTGGTTTTCCTTTCCCTCTGTTCCTTTCGTGTCTGGACTTCAAACCTCTCCAGGACAAAGATGAAAGATGGTTTTTATCTTCTCCTATGTGTGAAGAAGAACAAAAGATAGATCTTCTTAGCTCCCTCCTATCATGGACCCACTGAAACCCTGCAGGAGAACAGAGCATGGATTATAGATAAAGTTTAAATCCATTTTTTTTCAGGAATTAGGCGGCTTACAAATGAAAGCAATATCTATGTTTGGACAATGACTATCTTGGGGACTTTATGGCTTTAATGAAATTCTATACATCAAAACTCTTTTAAATCCTCCAAGGTAAGACCATATGAGCTGACCATACTCTGCTGGGCCATGGTGGGGAGGAACCACGGTGGAGCAGGCAGAGGGAGGAACTTTAGCCAGGACTGGCCATTGTGGTTGACCACTAGGAGGACCTCCAGGTGGCCCCATCCAAAGGTCTCCCAGACACTGGATCCCCAACATGGTAGATGGATCAGCCACAGGAGCAGGGGAAAAAAAATCCACACCTCTACCTTTCTCAGGTGTTTGCAAAGTAGAAAGAAACTGGGTCAATCATGAGAAGCAGTGGTTCTTAAAGGGTGGTACAGGGGACCCCTGGGGTCCTGGAGACCCCTTTTGGGGTTCCACAAGGCTAAAACTATTATCATAATATTAACTTGTCATTTTCCCTTTCACTCTTTTTCTCTCACAAGCACACGTGGTGTGTTCTAGAGACTACATGACGTGATGTCACAACAGATTGAATGCAGAACAGGATCTGCATGAGGATCCTGCTATCTTCTAAAAACCAGACATAAGACAGATTAGCAAAAGTATAAAAAAAGTCCCATTTTTCTGATTTTTTTGGAAAATAGCTATTTTCCATAAAATATATAATCATAAATTATATATGGCATATGTTACAGGGCTTGGTTTTTAAAATGAATTACTACGTTTTAAAATTTCAGTTTTAATTTCTAGTTCCATAAATATCAGTAGAAACCTCTCCCCTAAAACCAAAGATTCTCTGGACACATTATGTGCCCACTCAGGACCGATACAAAATAAATAAGTGGGTCCAGATTTTAGTCACACTATTTTGACTTTAAGGGGACATTATGGTCTAGAAAGATATATTTACTGCAGTCTTCTCAGAACCTTCAGTATGAACTTTTAAGTTACTGTGAATCTCTGAGAGAAATATACTACATTGCATTTTCCAGACTTATCTGACCATAAAACTTCTCTTAGGGACAACTTGTTGAGCTAATGTGTCAAGGAACGCACTTTGGGAAAGTGCTTCATTCAGCAAAAGGATGAGCTTCTCTCCTTGTGCTGAGACCATGGCTCTGCCGTGGGTTCTTGGGCCTGCTCCAGCAGGGAACCCAGAAGGGGGCTGTGCCCTGTACTCTGGAGTAAGCAGGTGTGGTTTTGGTGGGGGCTGGTGTGGACTGGGAAGCAGTTACCCTCACTGATGGAGAGTTATGAAGCAGGAGGACAGAGAGGTGATTTTGAAGTCCAGGGCAGACCTGGGGGGAGGCTTTCTAGTCATGGTGGAAAACTTGGGATCTGGGGATGAGAGCAGAGCTGCCCACAGGTGGGGCATGACCCTAAAGGAGATGGAAGCTCAGGGCAGGTATTACCTGTCAAAGCAGAAGGTGCTGGGATGGAGTTTCCACTTGGTTCAAGAGGATGGGATGTCACAAGGCTGCCAAATGGAGCCTATGCTCTTCAGCAGGAGGGTATTTGCTTATCTGATAGGGGACAATCCAACACTCTGCCACTGTCACTTAGGGTGAGTTTCTTAACCTCCCTCTGCTGGGCTTCCTCATCTCTAACTGGAGTGGTAAATGGACAGTAGCTCTTTGCCCTTGATGGTAGTCCACTCTTTAGAGTTTTGTTCCCATGTATAAGCACACTGGGCTAGGCGGTCCCTGTGGGGAGACCCTCCACCCAGGTTTCTCTATTCGCTCCTCTGGCCTCTGATTGGGTGCAAAAGTTGGCTCAGTCGTGTGGTGTTGGGTTGGCTGTCTCAAATTCCATCTGGAGATGAGAGAGAATAAGTAGGAAACTCAGTCTCAACCTTGGGTTCAGCAATGTTCTCCTCAGAGCTCCCGGAAGTTTTGTTCCTTGGGGTGACCCAGGTTAATTGGGTAGGACTTCCTCCCTCAGTGTGTGCCTGCCCTGCGGCACTGAGGACAATCCCCAGCTTCTTATGTACTCCTGGGGAGGGCGTTAATCCATCTCTGAGTGATGGAGAGGCAGTCAGTTCATAGCTTGTGTGAGCTGGGGTTTCTGAAGGCTTGCTCCTAGGCCACTTCTCTCTGAGATGGGAGGAATTTGTGGAAGGGGTCACCGTTTTGAAACATACCAGCTGTCTTGCTTGTGAGGTGGATTTGAAAATGATAGCTTGAACTGGAGCAAAGGTCAAGCATATATACCTGGGTGAATGGAACTCACCCAACCAATACGCCAGGCCTTCCTGGGGGCACAGAGCGGCCATCTGGAGAGGGTCTGATGCTCTGGCTTCAGTCTGGGCAGCAGAGCTTGCTCCAAGCTTGCTTTGTTTTTCCTAGTCTCGTCAAATGACTCCTTTGTCCTTGAATGGCAGGGAGGAATACAGGAAGAATGAAGAGAAAGCTGAAAGGTTTTCTTCCAAATCTTCTAGGATGTCTATAGTTCCAATTTTTAAGAATCACTCAGAGCTGTGAGTAGTCTGTTGCCTGGAAATGGCCATTCTCCACAAGAACTAGGCAGGGGATGGAGACCTTTCCTTCCCATGAAGCTGACAGCCCTCTGCCAATTTTGACCTACTTGGCCTCCTGCACAGGTCAACTGTCCCCCACCTGTGTTACTCAGCTTTCCACCACTGTGAAAAAGTAGCTAAGATAATCAACTTAATAAGGGAAAAGGCTTATTTATTGCTCAAGTCTTCAGAGGTTTCAACTGATGGCTGCTTGGTTTTGTAGCTTTGGGCCCGCAGCAGCATAGCACCTCATGGCAGGAATGCCTGGTGGAGGACACCTGCTCACTTCACGGTTGCTGGGAAGCAGAGAGGAAGTGGCTGGAGTCCCAATATCCCTTTCAAGGATATACCCCCTGCCCCATGACCTGCTTCCTTCCACTAGGCCCCACCTCTTAGAGGTTCCAACACCTCCCAAGAGCACCATAGTCTGGGGACTGGACCTTTGCCAGGACATTCAAGATCCAAACTAAAACACAGCTGAGCTGTTCTCTGAGGCTGATCTGGCAGGCAGAGGGGTTGGCCAGAACAGGCAAAAGTAACTCTTCTGGGTTCATTTGACTCTCTGAAGTCTCTTGCTGTGGATCGGTCTGGATTTGGAGCCTAATTTGTGACAGGTGACTTGATAATTTTCTTTTTAAAATCATCAACTTCGACTTTAGCCAATAGTTATTTTCCTAGTTATCTTTGCTAAAACAAACATGAAAACTAGTTTGCATTCTTTGAGCCTAATTAGGCTGGGAAGCTTGTACGAAGCTGGAGGGGGATTTTTGGCTGAGAGAGGGATTGCCACCATGTTTACTTTAGCAGAAACACAGATTACATGAGGCCTAGGGGAACTGCTGTTCTGCTTCCTGGGGGCGGCTGGGAAGGGCTAAGAACCTGACAGATACAGGCATCAATCCCCCACTGATCTGACCTGGGGCCACTTATATTTCCAAGGACAGTTTCTCTTCTCTTGAACATTGTTTTAGGATTTTTGTGAAGACTGAATGGGATGATGTGGTTAAAGCATATAACACAGTCCTTGATGCCTAATATCTTAGTAGTAAACTCTCAGCAAATAATTCTTAGTGGTAGTAGTGACCAAAGGGCTGTTTTGTCCTCACCAAAACCCTACCTGAGGAGCTACTTGTCTTCTTTCTGCCTCTTCCACACTACCTCCTTTCTGTCCTCAGGTTTCTTGGTTTTCTCCTTCATCCAGCCCCTGCCATTCTCATGTATATCCCTGGCACTGTTGCTTAATATGAACCCCCAATTTAGCTCAAGTCCCTTTTCCTCTATGAGATTTTCCTTGATGGACCAACCCAGGCTTAGTAGCTGTTCTTGGCTCTCATGGCTCAGTGTGTTCTGAATTCTTGGGGGCAAGGGCAGACTCACTGGCTTTCAGATTTCCCAGGTGCCTAAGACATTGTAGGAGAAACCAAAGTAATAGAAGTGCAGTGAGCACCTACAACATCATCTGTCATCCTGGGCAGAGACAAAGAGTGTCTTCCCCCCGTCCATCCCTTTAGTTTCCTTACTAATAGAACTTATGTATGGTAGAGGTAGTAATGGACCCTGGCAAAAACTTTTCCTAGCCTATCTTGTAGAGAGGGTGACCAATGATATGTATGGGCAGAGATTCTAGGAAAACTCTTTTAAGTGGACTGACTCACTGGGTAAGCTCTGATTTCCAAACTCTTTTCTCCTTGTTGCGGAATGAGTATGCAATGGTTGGAGCTCCTGCAACCAGTTGGGAAGCCATGAAAATAAGAGACCCTCTCAGAAAGCAGGATAGAGCTTTGGAACAGGAAGATATTTGGCACACCCTTTCTCTGGCCACCTCTTTATGTGGTGAAGAGACACAGATAAAGCATTTTACAACTCCTTTTGTTGAAGCCACAATTTGGGAAACTTTGATGTTGTCAGCAGAACACAATTCCATAGTTGAGTTTGTCAGCTTTTTGTTACTATGACAAATATCTGAGATCAATCAACTTAAAGGAGGAAAATTTTGTTTTGGCTGAGTTTTAGGTTTCAGTCCATACTCACTTGGTTCTGTTGTTCTTGGGCCTGTGGTGAGGCAGAACATCATGGTGTGAGTGCATGGTGGAGCAGAACTGCTCACTTCATGGTGCCTGGGAAGGAGAGACAGAGAGGAAATGACTGGGGTTCCAATGTCCCATTCAAGGGAACACCACCACAGCCTAGTTCCCTTCCACTAGGTGTCCCCTCCAGCATACAGGCCTTTGGGGGACACTGAAGATGCAAACTATAACACTCAGTAAGGTTACATCACTACCACAACCAGTGATGTGGTCTCAGATGATAGTATTTGTAGCTCAAAGTGGTTTAGTGTCAGCTTTTGTCCAATTAAAATATGACATTGTAACAGGCCTAATGGGTTTAAAATGCCACCCTACCTTTCCTCTGATAGCTTTTTCCATAGAAATGTTGATTATCAAAGAAGTGATTAAAAAGGATAGAGATGAAAAAAAAGTAAAAAAGAAGAACCTCATTATTTGCAAACTGACTAAACATGCCATTATCTTTGACTAGTTAGAGAAAAGGAGACTTCTGGTCACTGAGGCCAGCCATAATCTCAGTGATTTTGGTGGACACATGTATAAGAAATCATTCAGATGCAGAATGTGCCCCTTGGCTTGTCTTCACAAAATATTTGAAATATTATGAAAGCTTCAAATGAAGGTTTCTTTTTTGTAAAACCATTTCTATAATGATTGGATCCCCTTCTATGACCATTATTTCCAATGTAGAGCTCATCTGATTGAATACTTTCCTCCAGTCCCCAGGAAACTGGGCACTTCACCACACTCATTCCCACCCCTGGAAAGGAATGAGAGCTCCCTAGGATTGGGCTGGTACAGCCCCAGACTCTGAAGAACCCTAAAGAGACTCCTAGAGGGACTTCATCCTTCTGGAAGTCATTTTATTAGATTAGTACCCAGTAATGGCAGCTTACCAGGGTGTCGGAAGCCAAACACATTATATTTCATTGCCAGCATATAAAGGCACATTTTAGGGGTGCTGCCTCCTGGGGAGTAAATGAACAGTTATGAGGGACTCCTGGAGGAAGAATTGGATATTTTCTCACTGAAGTTAGAATTACACCTTTGACCCAGCAAAAGTGGTGTCCATTTTTATTTTCTGAGACAATGTATTGGTCAGCTTTGGAATCACTGGGACATGATTGGAGGGCAAAATAGCCCATCACATCATTAAGTCTTTATCAAAATTCCCCCAACCGTTGGATGGGAGTTTAATAATGAAAGAGCTAGTTATGGCTTATGCAAATGATTATGACAGCACAAAATGCTTTTTAGTGATTTCGAGTTAGAAGTAGGCTACAGCAATAGGCACAAACAGCCACTTAGGGGACATGCCAGCTGCTTCCAGCGAAGCTGCTGACATTAAAACAGGGAAAGGCACTAAAACAGACACAATTTGAGTCGTAATTTGCTTGCTAAAAATTTCCTTTTTGTGTCTGCAGTCTTTAAGGATTGTCCTGAATAAGGGCATTCGTAATGACAAGTCAAGTCAAGCCAAGCAAGCAAACTGCTCTCTCTGGGGTGAATAAGGCTGGAGACAAAAGTGAAGACCTTCTAAGACAGACACACGGACAGCCCCAGCTGAGAGATGTTTTTCTGGAAGGGTGGCAGCCCATGGCTGTCCAGTGGTCTATCCGCAGTGGGACTGCATGGAATTCCAGACCTCGATCCCCTCCTTTTCTTTCCCTCCCCTCACTTTCCAGTTGCACATTAATTAACAGAAATACTGTTTGCTTCCTCTCCAGCAGAAAGATCTCCTGACCTGAAGCAAAGTTCTCCTTTGAATTCAAAGTCTGCCCTGCATTTGTAGAGTTCAAAAAACTCTATTAGCTGTTCCGCCTCTGATTTCACTGACCTGTTTGTTTTTTTAACACCTTTCTGGTACTTTGCTGAAAGGACTTGGCTCCCACACTGCTTCCCTGTGGCCTGGGGAGTGCTGCTGTGGGTGAGCTGTTTATTTACATGCCTCTTTGGATCATTAAGTAAGAAGGGCACACACTTCTCTCTCATGGCAACACGTTTAAACACGAGCCTGAGTTTTACTCCTCAACTTACTTTGTTGTCAACACAGTGTAAATCTGCACAGTGATCGTTGTTCACAAGAACATTCCTATATAGTGCTTTTCAAATATATATATTTCCAGAATTCTGAAACCTTTCGTGTGTGAAACTACTCTAAATGGATGTTTTAAAATTTGAAATAAGTAAATTGAATTTTTCTTAAATCAGGAGACTAATAATCGTGATTTTGGTTCTAGGTTGCAAAACAAGCCTTGGGCAATGTCATTATACTCCTTTTGAGGCAAGTGTTCCTTTTTTTGGGGGGGGGGGTAAATTGTATGTGGAGTGAAATGAAGATCTTATTAGTACATTTTGATGTTCTGATACATGTATACAACCATGTAACTATTGCTACCCCAATCAAGATATGGAATATTTCCACCACTCCCAAATGGTTCTCTAACCCATACCCATTTAGACAACCACAGTTTTAATTTCCATCTCCATAGAGATTTTTTTTTTTTTGTACCTGGGATTGAACTCAGGGGCACTTGACCACTGAGCCACATCCTCAGCCCTATTTTATATTTGATTTAGAGACAGGGTCTCACTGAGTTGTTTAGCGTCTTGCTTTTGCTGAGGCTGGCTTTGAACTTGTGGTCCTCCTGCTTCAGCCTCCGGAGCAACTGGGATTACAGGAGTGTGCCACTGTACTCAGTATGTCCTTTTTGCAAACTACTTTTTCTTTTGAGCAACATATTTTGAGATCTGTCCATGTCATCATTATCTGGGGCTCATTCTTTTTCTTGTGAACTAGTATTCCATTACATGAATAAGTTGACACGTGGGTTGTTTCCAGTTTTTGGCTATTATGAATAATGCTACCACAAGCAATGCTATTTAAAATATCTAGTAAGTGAACAGCAAGGGCCAAGCTTTCAAATGTTGTTTTCATTGTCAGTCAGTTTGATTGTGGAAACAAAATGACCATCTGACAGATTTACAGAAGTGAGCCTTAAGGGTACTGCTGAAGCCTCAGAATGAGAGGATCGCCTAGTGACAGGTTTTAATAAGCCTGTATTAACAGAGAAGGCTCACAGGGGGAGTCTCAGCTGATCTCAATCATCAGGACTCAAAGTTTCTCAAAATGAGGTTCATGTGATGCCATGGTGGTAGACGAGATGAAGTTTGCTAACACATACACATTTTTACACTTAATAGGCAAATGTTTATTTTTATGGTTCCTTTTTAAGTATGGCTAGTGATAGTTTCCATTGGTAAATTTTAAGAAAATGGTGAAAAATGCTTAGTAAATAATAGTGTGGTTGGAACTCAAATGACTGGGTTTCAAGAACTCTTGACACTATGGCTTGGCTGATCCTGTGCTCCCTGCCTCAGCCCCTACTGGCTGTTGAGCCTTAGCAGGTTACTTTCCAAGTTTGCTTTGGGTCTGTACAAAGGAATATCAACTCAGATCTCATCCATTTGCTGTGAGGGTTAAATGAGATCATATGTGATGCTCTTAGCACATGGCATGTGCTTGATAAAGCAAACTGTGGGTATTTCAATGCAAGAATCAGCAACTAGTAGCAGCCAAACAGTGGCAGGGATTAGTGATGGAAGACATCTGGGACTGTGTGATCATCATTTCTCATAGGTACAAAATGTCCCTGGCCTTCAAAGGTCAAAACTTTACACATGTGTGTAGAGGTGAAAGATAAACACCTTGTATCTGACTCTCCAAGTTCAAAATTTTAATGACAACACTCTAAATCTATTCTTCTCTTCTAAGCAAACTCCACACTCCAAGTCCCAGATTGGAGGGCAGGAAGGTAGCGAAGGGCTCTCGCCTGACTGCACTGTGCCATCACCCAGGGAAGCTTTTTAAGAATACCCATGTGAGGCTCGCACCCTACCCTTGCTGGTTTTAATTGGTTAGGTGAGGCCTGGATCTCCTTAGTCGTCATAGTTGCTCAGATGATTCTAATGTGCTGTCTGGGTGTAGAAGCCCTGGTCTAGCTTCCCAGCGTTGGTTCCATTCAACCCTAACACTCCCGGAAAGGGTGGAAGTGGATTGGTCCTGGTTATGCGGAACAGATTCTTCATGAGGGCTAAATTCTGTATGCTACTTAGTGACATTAGGGCAGCAACAAAATGTCAATATTTCCACCGTGTGGAGGGAGTGGGCATAGCTTTTTGATTCACGATGGCAGGTTTCCATCATCCAAGCTGTCTGCAGTTACCCTTCTGCAGTCACAAGTTAGCTTTCAAGAGCACCAGATCTTCTGTCTAGTCCTTATCCACAGGCCTCTTTCTGGCTTTTATTAGGAGGTCTCATTGGAGGTCCAAGTGAATTCTTTGCAACCCAAATTTGGATCCATTTTTGAAATGTTGCCTGTCACGGTGGGGTCACTAAAAGAAACACTTACTATCAGCTCAGGAGGCTCCAGATTCTTGTTTTCTTGACTCTCCCAGTGAGGGCCTTTACTTTAACCCAGACACCAAAACATGAGTGAGGTTCAGGGGAGTGAAGCAAAGCTGAAATGGAGATGACATTTGAAAGTCCTGGTGTCAGTTCCTTGGGAAAATCCAGTGATCTCTGCCATCTAGAGGGCTGTTTCCCCAAGCCCTGCCAGACTGATTCTGCCAGCTGCCCTTGGAAAGCCCACATCTTGGAAAGCCTCCTTGTCTGTAGACTTCAGGAATCTTCTGACTTGCACTGTGTCTCCATTCTGCTTTGGAATCTAATTTTGGGCTTTTCCATTCAGGAAAGCATTTCCCCCCCTCAAGTCTCTTATCTTCAGAAATGTTTTAGTCTATCATTTTGTCATGCTTGCAGGGTACACAAAGTCCACACCTGTGGGTTTGACTTACCATATGGGTTGTTTCCTTATTTTTCTGGGAAAGATCCAGGCACTAGGCCTCAAGGAAAGGAATTGCAAGACCTGAGAGGGTTTCAGATTGTAAGCCTTCTGGGGTGGTGCCCCTCATTATCTCCACAGCTGGAGAAAAATTTGTAAGCAGTGTTCCACAGTACCATTGGGACCCCTTGTCTGTCATGTCTGTGGGGCTTTCCCCTGTCCCATCTCTAATCCAGGAATTACTGTTTCTCATGGAATTACTCAGCAAAATAATTATTTAGAATTGGTTTTGGCTTAAAACATTGATGCCAACCAAGTAACTGTCCAACCACTGTTCTTATGTAATTACTGAGTTCTTTAAAATGATGCCAAAAGGAGTCTTTGCCAATGTAGTTATGGCTAGGCTGCCAGATATAATTTCTCTTAGGTGAAAAGTGGTGTTAAATATGTATAACAGTCTACAAAATAAGTGATACAACTAGAGAGCATTAGATTCCAAACAGAACCGAAGAAGTAAACATACTAAGAAAAAGGAGGAGGAATGTTCATAGCTCCATTCTTTGGTGTGATCCATTTCACACAGTGTTTATTAAATCTGCTTTTCCATGTTACATCCAGGAAAAAAAAAAAAAAAAAAAAAAAAAAAGTAAAGGGAACACATTTCCAAGGATGAAATTTCCACATTTATTTTTCTTTCATGTGCATAGAAAATGGCAGTGAAGTGTCCTATGAAAGAGGCAGGGAATGGGCATGGAGCTGCTCTGCAGACTGGACTTTGTGCTTCCCAAGTACACTACTCACTGTGAAAACACAGGGTGTTGGAGTTTGTTTCTAATTCTTCTATCAGTTCCTTGGGTTTCCCATTTGTTTTTTAAGCTGTCAGTTTCTTCAAATCTCTTTTCAAATGACACACTGCATTACAAATGATGGCACTTAACCAATGTGGCATTTCCATATTTACACCAACAAAAGAAATTTACAAGACATAATAGCATACAATCTTGACATTTAGTAATAGCAATAAAACATGAAGGGCATCCATTTTATTTTCTTCTGTACAAACTATCAGAACATAACTTTATTCACATTAAAAAAATCATCTTTAATTTGATTTGACCTATACATTCCCCATCTCATTTCACCCATTTCTCAAACCTCTCATCACATCACCCACACCTTCACCAGACTATAGAATCTACAAGTAATTAGATCTAACACCTAAATAGAGCTTAGAAAGTTCTCTCCCAAGAGTTTCCTTACTTCCCTGAAAATTCCTCAAAAAAGAAAAAAAAAAAAATGCTCTTCACTCATTCCTTCCATTTCACTTTCATATTTCATCATCAAATCAGCAAGACGGACTTTTCACCTCAATCCAAACAAGGTTAGAAAGAAAGAGTTCTTTGCTGAGCGTCTTGATGCTACACCCATGAATCCGGGGACCCTGGGTACTGTTCTGCTCTGTAAGAAGGTCGTTTAGTGGAATAAAAGTCTACATAATTTGTGGTCGATTTCAGTCCATACTGTGTGGAGTAATCAGTAGAAGCTGGAAAGTGAACTCGATCATCAAAATAAGGATCTTCATAGTTATGAGGAGACTGCAAATATAATCTGTATGCATCAAAGTTCTTTCTGTTGGAGTCATCTTGACTATAATACAGCTGTTGATGCTGTTGACAAAATGGAAAGGCAAATGAGTGAAAGCAATGTTTAAAGAACACATTTAAAGAAAATTCATGGGGGCTTCCTGCTTCACATTTTTAAAGCAACATTCCCGGGCTTATGGTTAGAAGTTGCTGCAGGTGCAGGGCATGCGATTACTTGTGGACTTTAAACTACATTGGCAGGTAGGCTGGCTGAGTTTGCTCAAGTCCTGTCCCAAGATCTCTAGAGAAGTGGGTGCCTCAGGAAAGCCCAAGACCCCAGTGGCAGGTGGCCAGTGCTACCACCCCTCGTTACCAGAGGCCCTGCTCTGCATCCTGCTGTGGCGGGGCCTGTCACCATCTGACCAAAGGAGAGGATGGCCTCAATGTTTGCTTTTACACAGGGAACCTTTAACACATCAAGAATTTAGTTGGGACTTAGATTTTTTTGGCCTTAGATAACCGCAGTGTTATAGAATCATCTTTTAAAGCATTTACCTCAGAGACGAAGCTTGAATCTATCCCTCAATTTTAAACAACATATGTGGTTTGGTGAACAACAGTCACACTTTGGAAACTCTGTTGTAAATTGTGCTATTAAAGGAATAGACAATCTCAAGGCAGGGACGTGTGAGCAAGTATGATTCTGGAGAAAAAGACTTCCCTAATCTGGGGCTAATAAATACGTCTGAAGAAGGCAAGGCTGTGCACTCCTGGGTGCCCACACACTATACCCCATCCCCATTTCCTTTTGTGCTGTTGTAGCTTTAACCTCACATTGATTCTTCAAATTATCATGGTTCTATATCTGTTTGTCTTTTTTATCGTGTCTAAATACCCCCACTTAGTAAAATATAACAAATTTACCACATAGTATCAACATCATATTCTGGAATTAAATTCATCCTAACTTTATAAGGCTTTCTGAGATAAATCTACCCATGCTAACTCTACCATCTCCTTTTAAGGTTCACTTATGGTTCCGAGGCTACTTTTTCCTGACTAAAAAAATTACCACCTAAGTCAGGCACAGTGATGCACATCTATAGCCTTGGGAGGCTGAGGTGGGAGGATCTCTTGAGCCCATGAATTCAAGGCCAGCCTAAGCAACATAGCAAGAATCCACCTCAAAAACAAAACAAAACAAACAAAAAACTAGCATAAATATGAGTAACTTAGGAAGTTGTTTTTCTTTCATCAACTAAGAAAAGATAAAGGAGTGGAGAGGGGTCTTAGAACACAATTACGTGAAGGATAAGACACAGTTGTATCTTGGGAAACTCCAAGTGCTGTGTGTTACTGGAGAGTAGGTAGAGAGATCAGATGGCCCAGGTGGACCACGAACTCGGGAAGACACTGAAACTGATTGCAGGTCCCTACTGAAAGCAGAACCTTGGTGTGTTATATCCATGGTACTGTTTAGAGTGGTCTGTACCCCAGCTGGGTCCGAGTCCACTCTGACCTCTGAGATGAACACTCTGACCTCAAGGCCAAAATCTCAGAGTCACTCTACCAGGACAGGGAGGAAATCATGAAGATGGAGAATGAAGTATACAAAAACTTCTGAACAATGAGATTAGATTAGAGTGTGCTTACCAACCTTTCCTCACCCAGAGGATGGGAGAGATTTTAGAATTTAACAACAACAAAAACAAAGAGTAGGAAAGGGACAATGGTTGGGCAAAGAATATGAACTAAAGACTTCCCAGCTGTTTCTCCAGTGGCATGGTGGTCTCAGCAGCACCCATATGGCTACTCAAGAACATGAAGAACATGAGGCTACCCCACAAGTGCTGTTTAAAGAAGTGAAATCCCCAGGAAAGCTCCTCGGTCCCTGCTGTGCTGGCCCGGCGCTGAGAAATCAACCCAGGTGGGCCCCTTACTGTGTTACTGCTAATCGGCCTTCTGTACAAATGATATTGCAAATTCACCTGTAGCCGTCTATTTTGTTCTCTTGCTGGTGAGGAATAGGAACTGATGTAAATTGGTGAAGGTTTGCTGGAGCCTGTAAGAAAATATTTTATGAAATTAAAACTAGTGCTCATTACTCTGGTCCATTAGGCTGTGTGGTGTCCCCGCAGTAGGGCTGGCTGGTGCTGTCCCCCACAGGGCCTGCCTTCCCTAGTGCCAGCACAGACAAAGGGAGCAGCCTGGGTTCCTGGGACTAGCCTGACTGCTGCTTACCCAGGTTAAGAGCAAAAAGAGGCCTGTGTGTGTTCAGCAAAAAGCAACGTTGATGCCCAGCCCATCAAAAAGAGGCCTTCTCAAGCTCTGCTCAGATGTGGAGGGATTTCTCCAGCGGGTTTTGGGCAGCAGCACAGCTCCTTGAGCTGAGGAACGCCATTCTGCCAGGACTCTGAACTAGAGCCATGGATCAGAGAGGAGGGTAATACAGTATTGGAACAAGCCCCATGTCTTCAAATAGCTGTGATTCAAAAATTCCATGTTCTGGGAAGAACAGGCATGGGCGTGTTCTTGCAGTGAGACCACATGGAGGCACAATGTTGTAAAATGAAAGAACTTGGTAATTAGATAATTGTCCTTAGGAGTCCATGGTAGACTCCTAATGATGTCACTGGTTACCCTTCAGTTATTGTTAAGGCTAGCATAGATTTTTATTTTTATTTTTTAATGAGGAAAATGAAACATACTTGAGGAAAATTAGTTTATTGAAGCAAGCAAGGAGATACAGAAGGGTGAGCATGCTAAAGTGGTGATTTTTAAAATAAAGCAGGCTGCTGCAAATCTGAAGCAACCATGCACTTCAGTTTGTGCATTTCCTTTTGCACAGAGCTTGGTATTTGAAATGTAGCATCTGCAATTTTCTGAGCTATTAATTGCCATGGTAACAATAGTCGATTAGTAAACAGTCCTGTGAAATCACAATTTCAAAGACAACAGCAAAACTGAGATTGCTCCCCCAGCAGTAGTTAAGTTGCCACCAGCTTTTATTTATTTCTTTTTAATAAATAGGTTTTTTGAGAAAAGAATGCTGTTTGTTTTGTGTGGGGCGGGGGGGTGGTGGAGATTGCTCATACTGACTTCTTTGAAACCTCTGGAGTAATAATTTGCTAGATAGTTGAGAATGGGGTAATATGAAATCTTGGTAGCCTTTAGGCTGGCATCCTTTAAATTAATTTTATGTATCTTTCTGAATAGATAAAAATATTAACACTATGTAATATTTTGTTTTTCTTGAAAAATAACTATTCCAAGGAGAATCACATTATACATTCTAAAATTCATTCAAATTCAGTCTTTTCCTCGAAAATGTAAATGGAATTGATCTCCATTCTCTTCTCTGGTTTAAGAGATGAGCCATTCTAGAAGTGGCCTCTGCAAAGCCACACAAAGTCCAGGGTTCTGATGCATAAGGGACACAGAGAGAGAGACTGCTCAGGCAGGGAGGGGATGGAGTGAAGGGATTGCCCCTCTGGACAGCCAAATGATATATTTGGATCCAGCCCTTTTTTATTCGTGGCCACTGTACAACTATATTAGCTTATTTTACATAAAGCAAGTGTAAAAGGCAACATCTGAAAGTAGGAAAGAAGAGACTGGTTTGCTGCTGGGGGACCCTCTCAATACAAGCATAGGCTACTTCCCAGGGCACTGGCCTAGTGCCCAGAAACATGGCTTTTCAAGGTACTGCATCACACACCCAACTGGCATCTTACCAGGGTACAGGCCTTTATGTGTGGCATCCCCTTGGCTATTGTAATACTGCATAGGTGGCTGGGTCCTATCGTATTCAGAGCGAGGGTCTCTGATTCCTAACAGTGCTGGTGAGGAAGAGGTGCTGCCAACTGAAGGGAGAGGTAAAGGAGTAGGGAGAGAGAAACGGGAAGAGAGAGAAATCAGACTGTCAGTGCTTCTGGAAATCCTTTCCAGAAAAACAAAGATCAGTAATTAGAAATGCCACGCAGCTGGTGCTAGAAGTGAGCTCTCAGAGGTGCTGGGAGTTGAGGAGCAGCCAGACCCGAGCACACCAAGCACCAGGAACACAGCCTGCAGGTCCACCCCCGCAGAGTCAGCAAGGTTGATGCTGACTGCTCCCCAGCTGACGAGCAAGTGGTCCAGCTGGAGAGGCACCTGCCCAGCAGTGTGCCTCAGTGATTCCATCAGCCCTTTGGAACTGAGTGAGCAGAGAACTTGCAGGCCATGCAAGAGTTACCATGTGCTATTTTATGATCACAGTTCAGTTGCTTGTAAAACACCCACCTATTATCTTTTATGTACTGCTCTTCAGGAAACAGAGGCTTTATAGCATGTTTGATTTCTAATTATTTCAAAATATCTCCATCTCTCAATGGGTTTGATTAAGAGTGCCCAGTCCATAAAATTTGTAAATCTCTTTATGGTCATCTGCCATCAGGGAAATCATGCAAGCTCAGTAAGACTGGCCATGAAGTTCATGGTACTAAGCCCTCCTCACAAGACCTAGCTGGGGCCAAACACTTAGTAATGTATCTACCCAATGGTGCTTCTTTTGGTCATTTTGGCAGAGGTGGAAGAGAAACATTTCACATACGGACATTTTCTTCTTCTCATTAAAAAAAAAATCTTGTTGCATGGTAGTTAATTACAAATAAGAGTGGTTACCTATTCACTTGACACAGCCCTCAAACCTCAACAACAGAGGTCTGGCATGTGTGAATGCTTTCAGAGGAAAACTGACTTTCCTGAGCCATCACCTCACTGACATGGGCAGAGTCTATGTGCTGCTCATCCTGTTCACTTTTTAGAGGGTGTCAGGACAGAAAAAGACCTGCTTGCCTCTCACAATTATGTGAGTGAGGCATTGGAAGCGTCCATAAGCAGCTCCCACAGTAATGCTAAGAGATGGATGGTCAGTCCTTAGAAAAACTGGATAAAAAAAAGACAAAATATACCCTGCCTCTGAAAAAGTTCAAAGGGTTACCTAGGAGCTGGGACAGTGGCTAGTCAACTCTTCTAGCACAGATGATTAAGAGGTCCAAAAAACAAGTTCACTGCTTAGTAACTGTGTCCCGATTTGTCTAAAATGATTCTTTGCCTGTATACATGCCTTTTATTAAGTGGTCAAAGTCTCTTGGTTCCCCTGGCATCCCTGTTCCTAAGTCCCTAAGGGATTCTGAATATTTTCATAAAACACAGCCTCAGGCTCAGCAAGGATGTTAAAAATCAGGCATAGGACTCTTTGAAGAAAACTCATAATTTTAAAACTAAGTTATAAATATCCACCATACATAGTAGGCACAGATAATGCTAAAAGATTCCCAGTACAACTGGGGACATCCAATTATGTGCAAGCACCACCAGGCATGTATATTAGTCTTTTTGGCCACATTTGTCTACATGAGCAATAAGACTGTCAGTAGCAGCACAGTCGACTACAGCAGATAATATTTATATGTCAGAATGGGTGATTTAAAGCCAAATAAAAGTAAGATACTTATGACTTTCCATTTCATTTAGTTAAGAATTAAATTTGTAGGAGAGACTTGGCTTGGTAGTAATAACCTTTTCTTGCATGTAAAAAAAATTTAGTCTGAATCTCAAAACATTCTTTCCACCAAGTTAAACACTACAGATAGGTAGGTGGCCTGGTTGCCAAGATCCCCAACCTAAAAGCCAAAGGGAATTCCTACAAAGCCATTCTGTGAGGCCAGCTCCCAAGGCAGTGGTGCTGGGGTCAATAATGCAACCAGGGGACCAGGAAGTTTCACTGCAAAGCAGGGCTTCTCCAGACTGCAAATCAAAAAAGATCTTGTTCACGGATCCTGTTTCTAAGAGTTTTCACTAACGAAACTAAAGAGTCACTTGGAGGCCAGCAGGCAGTTGGGGCAGCCATTTTCAGGTGTCATCCAATGTGTCTCAAAGTGTGCAGCTTCCAGTCACCTGAATAGCTGGCCCAATGCAGATTCCAGGGCCCCTTCTCAAACCTTGTGAAGTGAAATCTTGGTGTGGGGAGAGACCCTGGGATTCTTTTATATACTGCAGCTGATGTTAACTTGTATAAAGTTTTCAAATGGAAGGAAGAAAGTGGGTTTACTGTTTATAACAGCATGTAATTCCCAAAGAAGGCTTTCAGCTTGATGTGCAGCTTTGGAGGTGACAGGCTTAGTCAGCTCATGTTCATTCTTCTCTGGTGGGGAAACATTGTTCTGCTGCACAAATGCTCTCGAGATGGAGTACAGTTTACCCACTGACCTGACTGAATGATGGGTGACATCTGTTGGTTGGTAGTGGACAAAGAAGGATGTGATTTGAATCGGTCTCGCTCTAATGTCGACACAGGTGTAATAAAATGGTTCTGATTCCACCCATCCTGTGGAATGAAAGGAGAAAGAGAAACCTCTCAAAACGAATAATGACATTTCATTACAATAAATGATTATGAATGTGTGCTTTGTTGAATGTTAATTATCCCAGAGCTATTCTTGTAGCTTACCTTTTTATAAATGCTCCGGAGGTCCCGATATTGCCATAATGTATTCAAGACCTGGGCTGCTGCCTTCACCACTTTCAGAGAGGACCTAGAGGGGGAGTGTGGATGTTAATGAATGTGGGCAGCATGGCCTCAGGCTGCACTTGGAGAGACTGAGGCTTTAAACCAGTGGCTAAGAGGTCACGGAGACCACAGGGATGAAAGCTGCAGCTGGGAAGCACTACCATGTGATCAACTGTGCCCAGGATTCCATTAAGCTTGGGGTTGGATAGAGCTTGCAAGAGCCAAAGTGTGGTTCTCAGGCAGTCAGCTCTGTGGTGAGAAGCTGAGGCCAGATTGAGCCTAAGTGAGGGCCTCTTGAGGTGTCTGTCCCATCCTCACTCCCCAGCTTTGTTTTTTTGGTACCAGGAATTGAACCCAGGGGCACTTAAACACTGAGTCACACCTCAAGTCCTTTTTATATTTTTATTTAGAGACATGGTCTTGCTAAGTTGCTTAGGGTCTCATTAAGTTGCTGAGGCTGGTTTTTTTTTTTTTTTTTTTTTTTTTTTTTGAGGCTGGTTTTGAATTTATAATCTTCCTGCCTCAGTCTCCTGAGCTGCTGGGATTACAGGCATGCATCACCAGGTCCAGCCTTTCCATATCGCTATTATCAAGGGTTGCTGACCTCACTGGCCTTCGTAGGGCTTTGGGATCAATGTGACCATGACCATACGTCCTGTATTTGTGACCTTCCCCAATTAATTTCCCCTCTTCATTATTAGGACTTCATCTATATACCTCCATTGCCTTCATATCACTTATGCCTTTTTGTAGACAAATGTATGAGTTCTAATGTTCAATTTGGAAAATATGGCCAGTGACTGCTTACTGCAGGGTTACCGCACCCCTGGGTTCAATCCCATGTTTACTGATTACCCTCAAAGACATTTGCTGAATGCTGGTGCTCTTTCTAAGCACTGCCTACTCTGAGTCACTGAATTCACCTTGGGAGCCCCTGCTCTCACTCAGTGACCTCACAGGAAGTGAAGAGAAAAACGCACCTTCTTGCCTCAACTAAAGCTTGGATCACCACAGGAGGGGTATGCTCATGGGTAGCACTTGTGGAGTTGGACCTGAGGAGAATCCAATACCTTTGGCTTGGGAATTCATTTTTATCCTGAAAATTTGACTTCAAATGTGTACACTAGATTTAAAATCTTTCCCAATTAAAGATGAAGGAAGTGGAGGAAAAAGAGAGGTTCACAGGCTGTAAGTCATTTCCTTTGCTCTTGACAGTAGAACAGGGTTGTTGAAGTTCTGAGGGCTTAGGTGAGGGCTGAATACAGGTAAATTTGAGGGTTTCAGGGGCTCTGTTCTTGCTAGTGGTGAACATCTGCACTCACCCACACCTACCTCCACTCCTTTCTCTCATTGTTCCTGACTAGTCAAGAGTAGAACTAGGTAAACCAAACTGCTCAAAACCTTTTTTAACTTTGTTTCCCAAATAACAGAACAAGGCAATACCTCAAAGAAATAAATAGACATGAAATTTCAGGCACCCAGGATGACCTCTGGGAGACAGATTTTGGAAATGTCAGTTCATAACCATCCCATTCTTAGCTGGGTCTTGTCACTGCTGCTGTTTGTCTCCATGTCTTTAAGTGATAGGCAGCTGGGATGGTGGCCTGAGAGACAGTCCCCTTACTTGCCTATGAGGACAACTGTTTTCACACTTGACAAGGCAGAACCATGCCTGGTCTATACCTTGATGCAGATAGGCTGGATATTTTCATATCATTCTGTGAGTAGAAACTTGCATCATGAGGAGAGCAAGGAAGTTTCTCTTTTTTCCTTTGCAGTATGACTCCTTGAAGGAGTTCTACATTCACATCTTCAGTTCCCTTCATCCCATCTTCTCTTAAACCAAAGTCTTCCACATTGTTATACCCAGGGGTCAGGTCTCAGGCATTATCTTGCCTGACCAAGCAGGAGCACTTGACCCTTGCTCACCTGTGTAATACCTTCTTCACTTGGTCTCTAAGACAACACATGCTTCTGGTTTTCTTCTGAATACTCTGTCTACTCTTTCCTGGGCTTGTTTGCTGAATCCTCACCTCCTTACCTCTAAGCATGAGGGATATCAGCCCTCAAACCTCTTCTTTTCTCTATTCTCTATGTAATAGTGATTGCATCCTATTTCACTTCTTTAAATAAGTCATTTAGACACTGCTGATTTGCAAATTTATATTTCCAACCAAAGTCTTAACTCTGTTCTCAGCTCTTCATGTTCTTGCTGGTGACCTTGGTATAATCTACTGCTGACCACACACCCCACTTGGATGTCTAATAGATGTCTCAAATGTGAAAATCCAGAGCGAGCTCCTGGTCTTCCTCTAGTAGACTTCCCTGATCTTGGACTTCCTGGCCTCTAGAACTGGGAGAAATACACATCTGCTATTTATAGGCCCCTCATTCTATCATTCTATGATATTTTGTTATAGTAGCTCAAGCAGACTATGACAGAGACAGAAAACTAATGCAGGATTAGGGGTGTTGCAATGAAGTAAAAATTAGAAAAAGGGCCATGTGATAGAATATACCTCTCCTAATATAATAGGTTTTAACCTCTGGAGACTGCTTAGCTTCTCAGCATGTAAGAAATGCAGAAATAAATCCTTCCAATAGGAACATATCTTTAACAAAAGCTCCTATCACAACACAAAGCCAGGAATGAAAGTCCTGTGCAGGCCCCTTCCCCTGCAGACTTGCCTGTCTCCTCTGCCTTTGGTTATGTTCACCAGCTTTTCTATGCCCCCTGAGTCAGCCAGGGCTTTGGCATTCTCCATGTTTTTGCTGGTGACCTCGTGCAGAGCACAGCAGATGGCCGCCATGGTCTCATCGGACAGTATGCTGGGGCCGTTGCCACCTGGAAGCCGGTTGACCAGGTCTCGCATGGCATATTTACCTGCCAAATGCAAAAGATTAAGTTCAGCATTCAAAAGGTACAAGGTTTTGTTGTTGTTGTTGTTGAAAGATCTGGAGAGCGTGCTAGCTCTTAAAAAGAAAACCTTTCATTTAGAGGAAAGGAAAAAAAAAAAAAAAAAAAATCAACACCCACCGGAAAGAAGAAAAGCACAAATGCAATTGTAAGGGAAAAGTTAACATTTACTGCAATATTACTTGAAGAAATTATTGGTTTATAAAACATTACTGTCAACTACTGAAAGAAAATATAAATTGATGCATAAAATTGGGTAGAATAACCAAGTTGCTTTAATTCAACTATTTTAGGTAACAGTGAGTAATGAAGGAATTATGATAGTAAATTTTATTGTGGATTGAATTGTAATGCATCAAAAACACCTCAATTTCCTCTTAAGGCTTTTAAAAACTTATCTTTGAACCTGGATCAAGTAGGGCTGCCAAACAAAACTGTTCATTAAGCCTTCCAGGTTCTTAACTTATGAACTAGGCATAGTTACATAGTTTGATCAAGCTGATGGTGTATATCAGCTGCCAACAACATCCTAGTTTCTTTAAAAGAAGACATAAATTTTATTCTTAAAATTATAGATATATTATCTCCTAGGAATAATGCAATAATAATAAGGCACTTGATAAGATAAGGCTATGGGAGTTTCACAGCTACAGAAGCAATTCTTTATAAACATTGAATTTCTCTTATTCCTCTCCAAAAGAGATTATCTCTAGCTTTTTCAATTTCAATTACCAACTGACAAACTGGAATAAATGCACTACAAACAAAAGAAATTAACTAAAGCTCAAGTAAATATTTTTCTTAGGCCTTTTCCCCCATGCTAATAATTGAGTGGATGCTAAATGGGATTTTCATCAAAGACCTATTTATAAACAATGGTAAAGAAGACAGCCCTAGCTATACGCTGCGTTATTTCCAGCATGTCAAAGGGAAGCTCTGGCTTATTCACAGCAGCATTGTTATGAAGAGTGGAAAAACATGATGGCACCGGAAGGCCAGAAGATAAATGTGGAATCTGAGCATATAGGTGATAATTCAGTACTGGTGATTGTGAATGCTCACAAATGACCAAGAGGTGCATGACATTAATTTGTCATTTTGTTAAGGTGTACCTTTAAATTGCATTCTTGAGGTTTAGAGCTCATTTTGACCTTGAAAGTTCCCCTCAAAAGCTTTAGCTTCAGAGAGGTGGGTCCAACTCAGTTTAGTGTGCAGCAACTTTTGTGGAGTAACAAAACTTTAAAAAATAATAGAAAAATATATTCTGTGTGTGTGTGTGTGTGTAAAGTCCATTGGCAGTGCTTGTGATGGACATGAGGAGAGAGTGAAGGGCTGAAAGAAGGTGATAGTCTTAGGGACAGAAGTGCTGGGTAAAAAAGAATAAAATACTGAATCTGGAGGGGACTCTAGATCTCATAGGAAGGAAGGAAGGACTCTTTAGAAGGAAATAAGAAAAAGGAATTCATGGGGTCCTTCAAGAGGGTAAGTAAAATGCTCTCACAACAGATGAAATGTTAGTGAAAGTTAAAAACGGGTTATTTACAGAAAACAGGGTATACTGTGCAAAGGCCAGGACTCTAAATTTCTTCTTCCCAGAGGTCCACGTGCTTGACAGTACTGGTTCTATGCGTCTTGTAATGCCTGGGCCTTCTCTCAGGTCATAAGATAGGCATCCAGGTATGTGCCAAACCATTTATGTTTCAGTATTAGGAACTCCTAAATTATACATGTTTCTTATAAGAAATTTAAAGAATATAGAGGTACAAAAACAACTTAAAAATTGTTCTTCAGGATTTCTCTCAAGCAAATGTGGAACTGAGAGGTACAGCATATCTGGACTCAGGTACATGCTGGTCTAGGAATAGAGTATGGACAGGCCCCCTTTCCTCTCTGTGGGGGCTGAGCTGGGTGGAAGCAACAGTATGTTAAGGGTATGTTAAGGGCAGGTTGATAAGGGCAGTCCTGTCAGGCACTGTGTGAAGGGCTTCCCTTCTAAGTCACCACATTTAATTCTCACAGTAACTCTTCATTTTGTATTTTTATTTGTTCCTTTTAGATATAGCTGACAGTAGAGTGTATTTTGACATATTATATACACATAGAGTATAACTTATTCTAATTAGGACCCCATTCTTGAGGTTGTACCTGATGTGGAGTTTCACTGGTGGCAAATTCATATGTGAACATAGGAAAGTTGTGTCTAATTTATTCTTTTTTTTCCATGCAAGAAAGTTTATTAAGCAAACAGAGTGTCTCCCTGCAGGGTAAGAGAGAACATGAGAGGAAAAGAGAGAGAGCGTGCAAGAGAGAGAGTGAAATGGAGGAGAGAGCATGAAAGTGAGTAGTAGAGAGAGAGAATGCTCCAATTTATTCTTTAAGGTGAATATTGTTTTTGTTCTCTCTTCCCTTCTCTCTGTCATGGCACATGCATTTCAATGTAAATTAAATATAGGTTTACATGAATCCACACAGAATCTTGTTCCATTTCCTCTCCCTCTCCCTGTTGCCAGCTGTGGGGCTGGTGTGGACTTGGCTGTTTGTACGGGACTGCCCTTACACCCTCTCTCCTTTCTTCTTCACCACGAGCCCTTGGTTAAATAGCAGGCATTGTCCAGCGTCTTTCAGAGATAGGCTGAGGAAGACCTCCTTTCATTTCCAATGTAGATGTAGCAGTTGAGCTTGGATGGGGTTATGGAACACTGTGGGTTACATGGCCAGTGAGCAGCAGAGGTCTAGGATTGAGTTCAGGTCTTCGGAGGGTCCCTGATCTTTTCTTTAACCTGCACTTTGTTTGAGAAGTGTCAATGCCCTGGAGACAAGCAAGTGACCTAAGGTACGGACCTTATGGAGGCACTGCTTGTTGACTTTATGCATTTGCCAACCCTACCCTTGTATGAGTCCAAGGGTGAAGGCTTCCTAAAATTTTGTGCCCTAGGGGCCTTGCTTACTTCATTCTAGTTCTTATCCTGCCGTGGAGTGGAAATGGCCTTAGGACAGTGGTTCTATCCTGGGAGAGAAAAGCTACAAAATGTTCATATAATTTCCTTTTAAATTTAAGGACGTGACAGTGTTGGTGAATTAGCTGATATCAGTGCAAAAATTGGAAAAGTAGAATTATAATTTTTTTTTTTGGTCACAGCTCAGGAAATAGACATCTCTGAGGTAATAAGAGACACCAAATCTATCAGTGTTAAATTGTACAAGTGAAATTGCTGGCTTTTCTGGAAATTTACCTTCTATGATCAATGTTTCATTAATGTGCCTGGCTCTTGCTGAAAAAGAATGGTCACAAAGTAGGGTAATCAAATATGCCAAGAGACTGGGGACTAGGGCTTAGTTGTAAAAAATTTTAAATAGCACTTATAAATTTATAAATTGAAAGAAGAGTTTTACAAACATCATAGTTGCTCTCCTTTGCAGCTTACCTCATCACCAGAACATACCTATGAGCTCTTTGTTGCGAACGTCTAGTGCCATATTCCTCAAGGCAGTCGCCACAGATGAGACAACTCTATCATTATCCATCCTCAGAAGTTCTACAAGGATGGGGAGCCCTTTTTCTTTTCGGACAGCTGCTCGGATGTATGCTGCAAACTAATGAGCAAAATAAGGCAATGAGTAATATAAAAATGGAGGCCAACTCTCATGTCACTGTCATTGAAAAAGATGTATTCAAAAGATGAACTAATAGATTAAATGTTTTCTTTTTGATTAAAGATTGAATCTTTGGTGCCAGTAAAGAGAAAAACAGTTTGGGAGAAAGATAGGCTGTGGTGACTGATTTAAAAAGAAATTCCAAAGCCTGAAAATCTCAAACCACCATCTGTCAGATATTTTTGTGCAGAACAGAGAAAGCAGTGATTACTTTCTATCTCAGATACATAAACATGATTAAGGAAGGACTGCATGTTTTCTTTGCAGTTGGCCTTGTGCCAGGTCCAGAGGCTATAAATAGGATGGCCGGGACAGTAATCTGTCAACGCATGTTAAAGGAGAGCCTGTCTCCATCAAGTCATTTATTTTTCTGTATTCCCTGAGACAATATTTAGATTTCAGTAACCTGTCAAAGAGATTGCTTAGAAAAAAGACCCTTGTCTCAGAAGAAAGGGAATTCTCTAGAAATGACCAGCATCATAATTCATACACACTGGCAAAGAGTATGTATATTTGTGTGCAAAATACATTCTCATTCAAGATTAGTTAGCTGCTGCTTTTCAAAAAAAATCTGCAGTCAAGGAATTCTTTTGTTACTACAAGGCAATTCAGTACAATGAGTCAATTTGTGAGCCATATGAATTGGAAATGAATGCTAAGTCATCAGTGAAGCAAGCAAAAAATAAAAAGTAACATTAGAAAATTAATCTTTAATATTGTTTTGAGCTTTGAGCTTTGAGCTTTAATTGACACTTTTACCAATGCAAATCATCCTTTAAAATCAGGATAATTGAAAGATGTTGCTCATGAAACATCTAATAGTTTCCTGCTGTGGCCAAGAAATGAGGACAAAGATCTACCAGATCTCTGTATTATTTTGAATATTAAAATATGTGATTGACACCCTGACTCTTAAATACCAACAGAATAGATTATTTTAATAATACAAATAAAAGGAAAAGATGTCTTTCAAAGACCTCATTAATATTCTTCATATGAAATGATACTCTTAGTTTCCAATCAAATGAAATCTACAGGGGGGAAAACACAGCACATGATTGCCATAGGCCAAAGCACTCAGGCAATTTTATCAACTTCTCTCTGAAACCTCAAGAGCCAACTCCCTTGGTCTCACTTGGAGACCACCTAGCCAGCCTAGCCCAGAACAGCACTGAGGGCTTGCCTTCAAGGTACAAGTCATCCCTGCACCCCGAATACCTTCCGACTTGATGATGTCTGTGACCATAATTGTCTTATTTTCTTAATGAGGGTCCAATATTTTGACTACCTTTGATACTATGAAATCACTTAAATATGATGTTTGAATTTAAAATGAGCTTGTCACCTAACTTTTGTTCACTGAATAAAATTCCCAGGAATAAAATTCTAAAAAACTCAAGTTGCATGCATTTTAATTGCTGTCATTTTTATCAGCATCAAATGATCCTTTGGTCACAGAAGCTGGAAGTGAATACTAGTCTCCGCAAGGATAATTACAAATATTTATGGTCAGAAATAGTCCTCTGTCCTCCCCATTTATTATCTCACTTAATCCTCATAACCACCTCATTAAGTAGGTATTAATAGTAACTCTATTTACAGATGAGGAAACTGAGAACAAGAGATCCTAGGTAGCAGCTCATAAGAGAGGCTAGGATTCAGAATCAGCACTTAACATTGTTATTAGCACTCTAATTAGGAACAACAATAAAATATCCATTGGCTGAATTAGCACTAGACCATGAATATTTGTGTATATTCTGTTCAGCAGCCACCTGCATGAAACAAACCATATCTAAGCCTGTCAATGCTTTTTACTATCATGGATAATACAGTGGCTCAAAAAGTTTGGTGGTGGTGGTGGTGATGAAGTAGTGAAAAAAATATGCATTATAACAATTCTACTAATCAGGAAGTTTTAGATGACATTTAGAAAGTTTTGTGAACTTGTTTATGGTGATTAACAATAAGAAACCACCTTCAATTTTCATAAAGTCATGCATGCATAAGGAGACATGGAAACTCTATCTGGAGGTTCTGTAAACATCTGGGAGAGGAACACACAGAGGTCCTCTCTCTTTTCCCCACAGCACTGTCTGGTCTCAGCCCATCATCTCTCACTGGGACACCACACTGGCTCCCAAAGGGAATCCCAACCTCTACTTTTCTCTTTCTTGAGGCGATCTTCTGACTTGTGTGATCCAAGTGTTTACATCAGCTTAAATGCTTTTAGGGCCCTTTTTGTCTGTAGGTCAGGTCCTGAAGCTGGACCTTCAGACCTGAATGTGGTACTGGGCTGCCACCTGATCCAGTCCCTGCTCTGTCCCCTCTTCCTCAGGGATCAGCCTGCAGTCTCACCAGTGCTGTCCTCTTCTCCTTTCAGGCCTTTCTCTCATTGTCTCCTTTATCTGCATCACTTCCTCTATATCCCCCAACCTCAGACTCTACGGTTTTAATTTTACTCATCCTTAAAGATCCACTGTGGGTAGCACTGCCGCTCAGGAAGACACCCCACCTCTTTGCTTGTTTCTTCTCTTCACTCTCCCTTCCTCCTAGGCTGCACTGGATGCTCTCTTGCAAGATCCCATAGCACAGATTCTGCGGACTCTACCTTGTATTGACAGGCTCGGTTTTTCTTGCTAACCTTCATGGAGAGAGACAGTCACGTTCATCTTTGGATCCTCAGAGCAACTGCTTGTCTCCCTTCTTTCCTCTCCCCCTTTCATAGATAAACTCTTAACAAGCAGATCCCTTTAACCACCATGGCTGATCTGACCATGAGGACAGAAAGAAGTATGGAAAACTGGAAGACATCCCACCTTCCAGTTGCCAGCAGAGAGGTTCTGAAGCGATCCAGCAGAGCCTTCCAAGGTGGCTGGGTTGGAACTTTCTGCTAGAAGAGTCAGATATGGTTTTACCACTGATGGATGCCACAGCATCTCAACTCCTTTGGGGGACTTTGACAGTCCTGGGATAGGACCAACTCCATCCCACTGAAAGAAAGCAGCACACATTAAGTGGAAGCAAAATGGACATGACCCCCAAACTTGAAAACATGCATCTTTGCTGGACTGAGTCTAGTTATGTAGCATTTTTTTCTCTTATCAAATATGGAATTTCTCACTCTAAAGAAAAAGAATAAGAACAAAACAAAACAAAACAACAACGCCCCCCCAAACAAACAAACACTTTAGAATTTCATATAAAATAAAATGCTAACTTGATCCTCTTGTGGAGTTCTTTTTTTCTTTTTCTTCTTTTTCCCCCAGCAGCTTGGCTCAGAGTCTTTGCTGGGAGACTCTTTTCCTAGTAAGTCATCCAACTCATTCAGTCCAAGCAGCCGGGCCTGAGGGACTTCCAGCTCCAGCCGATAGGACAGGTTCCTCAGGGTGCACACGCAGTTCTCCACTGTCTGAAATCCAGTGGGGCGGATAATTAAAAACAGCACACAAAATGCTTCTGTACTGAATGCTACTGATAGGAAATAAATGGAAAATATGAAAGAACTTTTTTATTTATGGAAACCTGAAACAATCCAGAGAAAGAATTGTGATTTAGGGCTCTACAGGGATTTCCAGATGGCCAGGTGTAGAGCCCCTGAGGGTGGCTCTCAGTTCAGAGTTGTACTGAGGGTACAACTGAGGGTCAGATTTTATGCTGACTTACATGTGTCAGGCTCTGGCCTGTGCTTCTGTGTTGGCTGCCGCAGTGCCAGACCACAGTCAAGATGCCAGAACCTCACCTATCACCACTGCAAAGCCTCAGCAAGACAACAGGTGTCACCTACTCCCTGCCTGGGGACTGTCCCTGCCTGCCTGTCCCATCTTCCTCCGCCTCAACCTTCCACCTCCCCTCTCCCTATGGGGAATGTTCAGTGCTTTCTTATGTTGGAACTCTGCCTTCTGTGCATGGTCTTTTGTTCCTTAAAGTCTGCTGGGTGGCCAACTGTCACTTTAACTCAGAGTGTCTAAAGTCAAGTTCCACATTTCTCTATCTAGCAAGCTCCCCTTTGCAACTTGCTTACCCTCTCAATTTCATCTGCAGGTCTTTTGGTCCAACAGGCTCAAATAAATACTGGCTGTCACCCTGAACTCCTGCCCCCACCTTCTCCTGAACCTACCTCTCATCATATTTTTTTTTTCTTTTTCATACTGATCTTTTCTCACCAAGACCTACCAATGTCCTGCCCTATTCCAGGACATCTGACACCATGTACCTGAACCATCTCAGCATTTAATTCTGTCTTCCTGCTTCTTCCCACCCTCCCTCAGGTCCTGGGGCAGATCCTGGTTGATTGTCACAGCTGATAAAGGACAAGCGGAATGCCCTAAACTTGGGCAGGGATGGAGAGACAGAAGGGAAGGGGAAGGAGCTGGGAAGATGAACCAGCAGGACAGTGCAGGGGGAGAATATGGATTGGTGCACCAGAAATGGCTTCTGGGGTGGGGGCTGTGACTGTAGTGGGGGTGCAGGAGATGGGGGATTGTTGTACCCTGACTAGGAACTTTTACTCAGTAGATGGTCAGGTACGGGTGGATCTGCTTCTACAAGCAGAGCAAGCAGAATTGGAAGAAAAAGTAGCAGGGATGCTCACTTGGAGAATGCACCTAGGAGAACCGGAGAGTAGGTCAGAACCTGTGCTATGTCTCTTACTACAATGAGTCACTCTGTTCATCATTCTAGGGCTATTTTCTTAAATTGCTGAGTCCTTTTCCCTGTCAACTTATAATTTTTAGACAGACTCAACCTTTGATACAAAGACTAACCTCAGGAGGAAGACTGGTAACCGGCTTATGCTGGGAAGACTAAATTCAGAATTTTAGAAAGAATCCATGGCATGTGGATAGTGGCATTAGGCAGCTGTTGTTACCTGCCACCATGCCCTCACATGGCTAACAGACACTGACCTTGCTGTCATAATCGGATGTGTTCACACACGTGTGGATCACGTACAACAGGGAGTCCACCAGCCCCTCACAGGATCGCATTTGCTTCCGTGCTTCCTCCCCTGCAGAGCTGAGGTTCCTAAGTGGGTGGAGACATGTGGGAGCTGCTGAGATGAATGACTTACTCATTAGGCACGAAGCCTTACCTTAATAATCTGAGAGAATGACAATACATGGCAGCCATTCATTCAGACTTGGTATGAGGAGACATTTTGGAGCTTGTATTTTAACATCCCCAAAGCTTAACAATGACTGTTTCCCCATTATCCGAACAATTAGGGGACATTTCAACTTTGTATTGCTCTCAAGGCAGGTCTTCCTCATAGGTAAAATGGGGAAAATAAAAGTAACTGTCTCACAGAGTCACTGTGAGGAAAAAATGAATTACTACATATAAAGTGATTAGAAAAGTGCCTAACCCAAAGAAGGGTTAATTAACCCACATTATGGTGGCAGTTAAAGACCTGCTTCCTTGCCCGCTGTGGTCAGTCCTAATGCTCTTGCAATTTCTTTGCCTACTGTATTGTTTTGCAAGCAGTAAGTAGTCATTAAATGTCTATTAAATCAACAAACACATAATTTCTTGTACAAAAAATGTCAAGTTAAAAATGGACATTTACTTATGTTAAGACTTTTCTCATCTTTTTAATTATAAAAATGCTGAAAATTATTTTGGATCTCATCCACATTGAAATTTTTTTTTTTTTTTTTTTTATACTGATTTGCCTTCAAAAATTGATACCAAGCCAGGTGCCTGTACCCCAGCTACTTGGGAGACTCAGTTCATGGCTCACCTCGGCAACTTAGTGAGACCTTGTCTCAAAATAAAATAAAGAGGGCTGGGGATGCAGCTCAGCAGTAGAGCACTTGCCTCGCATGTGTGAGGCCAGCTCAATCTCCAGCACTATGCACACACACACAAACTGATAGCAGATTACAAGGATCTATTCTATGTCCCATTAATAAAGGTTCTAGGCTAACTTTGAACTTATACAAGTTGAGAATTTATAAAACTTGGACAAGAAATGGGGTATTGAGAATGCCTTTTCTTTTCACCCTTGTTTTCCTGGGGCCAGAATGACATGGTCACCTGTGATCCTTCCTCTGTTCTTACCTTGCATCGCCTCTTTGTAGCACTTACCAGCTGACTCTTCCCTTCCTCCAGGGGCTTCTGGGAACCCTCTGGTTTGTCTGTGTCTTGCCGCCTTTCCTCCTAGACCTCTTCCACCCATGGTTCCTCCCCAGGCTACTTTGGTCCGTTTTCTTGTTATCTTTACACCCTCCTTGCTTTCTTCTGCTCTGTGATTTTAACACAACCTATGACCCATGACCACCAAGTGTCTACCTTCGGCCCTGACCTCTCCAGAACTCCAGACCCATGTACCCAACTGTTTTTTGATATTACCATATGGATAGCTAATTCAACTTTTCAAAATGAATGTGGGCTAACTCTCAATTGCTCACTCCTCCAACCTTTCTTTCCTCCTTCCCTCATTTGAACAGCACTTCCATGTTTCCATGGATCCAGCCAAAGGTCTAGATGTTATCCTTCTTCCTTCCCTTTTCCTCATCCCTTATATTTAATCCATTATCAAGTCTTATCAGTTGTTCTTCAACAAAATAACCCCATTCTGCCTACCTCTCTTCAGCCCCTGGTCCAGGCCACTCCTGTCACCTGCTGGACCACTGCAACAGTCTCACATTCCTCTTTTCACCTCTGCTCATGCTCAGTCTTCCACATCATAGCCAGAAACCAGCTATATCACTTTCTGTGTGAACACCCGCTTATGGCTTTTCATGGTACTCAGGAAAAAATACAAACTCCTACCTCTAATTTACAAAATTTTACAAGATCCAGAACGACACTGTCCTTTTCTCACCAAGTGACCACTGTAAGCTCATTCCTGTCCCAGAGCTTTTACATTAATCCCTTTACATTAACACTCAAATGAGTAACACCCACGGTATTTCAGATGTAGTCTTAAATTTCACTTCATGACCACCAAAGTAACCCACCCATAACCTTTTAATCACCTCTTTATTTTTATTTATTTATTTAAAATATTTTTTCAGTTGTAGATGGACACAATACCTTTATTTTATTTATTTATATGGTGCTGAGGATCGAACCCAGTGCCCCAAGTGGTCTACCACTGAGCCACAACCCCAGTCCACCTCTTTATTTTTTATGATGCCTACTGGTGCTTTCTTATTCTCTTATTGTCTATCTTCCTCAGTAGACTGTGGTTCCATCAGGGCAGGGGCCTAGTTTGTCTTTTCTTTTCAGACAGATGGCATTTGCCAAGTATTTACAGCCCTGAGCCACATAGGAGTCCAAGGGTGTGCCCTCTCCCGGACTGGCTGAGGAGGATCATACCTCCCTGGATCCAGATGCTAGAGAGGATTAGGTGATGCTTCCTATGGTGACTACTAAGTCATGTGACCCACCTGGGCTACTTTCCCCAAGCCTCCCCCAGCCCCCAAGGGGGCTGACTGCCACCTGTCATAATGCTGAAGGCTATGGACCAGCAGCACAGGCCCTCCTCAAGCTGTCTGTGGCAGGGATGCCCTGACATCTTGATTTGAATACTGGACAGTATTTGCTGAGGGTTCACTCTGACACCACATGAGTGCTTTCCACCTGCTCACTGACTCCTCCTTCAGGAGTCTGAGGTGGCACTGACACCTCTATTCTAAAGATGGAAAACTGAGGCTCAGAGTGGGACTGGAAGCCAAGCTGTCTGAGGCTAGAGGCCACCCTCCCTGTCACCTGCCCCTCTGCCCAAGTCTTCCATTTCAAGTTCCTGGTACACTTACTGTTAGGCTGAGAAAAGGACTGCATGTGATCTGATGGGTATTAATGGCAAATGATGAGTCTGATTACATAGACTTAAAAGAGGCTTATTTATTTTTTTTAAAGTTTATTTATGTATTTTGATTCATTGTACACAAATGGGGTACAACTTGTTTCTCTGGTTGTATAGGAAGCAGAGTTGCACCATTTGTGTAATCATACGTGGAGGTTTATTGATTTTAAATGCAAAAGGTAAAGACTAAAAAAATTAGTATTTGGGCTTACTTCTTTCATTTATAAAATTCAAAATCAATGATTGTTTAAAAGTTACACAACTCTTTACCTCAATTTAAAGCAAAAGACTTTATCATATTTTGCCTTGAAACAAAAACAAGGCTGCAAACACAGTAGCAATCAGAATGTGATAACTACAAAAATGCTGTACAAGTGGAAAACACTGGAATTTTGGCAGCAACCTCAGACTGAAAGGGCCTTTCTGGATAATTCACAGAAGAGTCATTTGTGAGATGATTTCTTTAAGGCCACAAGTCTGTGCTCATAATGTTTTTCTTACAGAATAAGAAAAGCCAGTGTCCTCAACTGTGAAACAAAACTGGAATTTAGATATTAGCAAAGCCCTCCTACAATCGATTTACCTATGGCACACATAATTTAATCACAGAATTAACTGGAAGGAAGAAATAAAGACTTTACCTCAGGCAACCTGTCGTGTTACGCAGAACTAGTGAAGTCTGAAATTTAATTTTATGATCATCATCAAAAGAAGAGTTATTCCACCCAGAATGTGGAACTATCACAGTGTTTGTTAAGGTTGAGAGGGCATCTCGGATGATTGTCATCTTTACAGCATCACATGAGGATAAATTCCAAAGAACTCCTAAAAAATGAAATTTCACAAAAATCGAACCATTAGAGATTCTGCAACTTTAGGAATGAAATAAACATATTAGCACTGATTGATAGGAATTCAATCTGTCTCAAAACTAATCTATAGCCCATATCTGCAGGCAGCCTGGGGATGAACCTCTAATAATTGTTGAGTGAACATATGTTCACTCATATTGCATTTCTGGCAATATCTTATAAAATTTTAAGAGTCATTTCAAGTTTCAGAGCCTTGGTATCTATTGGGCAAGATAACTGTGTTTTTTGCAAAGAAAATTAGAATTACTGTGAGGGGGAAAAGGGGAACAGTCCAAGCAAGGGTCATTAACATAATGTACCTGTGATTTTTGTAAAACGGTTCTTCATTGCAATGCCCTTACATTCAGCAGCTATGTGAGGAATTCCTTTTACAATTCAGGACTTGGAAAAAATTCCTTTTTCTTGGAAGACTGAAGACTAGCATGTTTCTCATCATCAATCTTCTTTTTCATTTTACTTTTGCTACCGGGAAACTCAAGCTTAAATATATAGTACTTGCAGTAACTTTACTAGCATGGAGCGTTGTTACATTTGCTTCATCTTCCTTATTCAGATGAAGTTTAAACATTTTAATCTCCTCTTCAAGAGATTTATTGCTATGTGTTTTAGGAGCACAAGTAACTGTTGTTCCTTTTTTAGAGAGGTGAAACTAACAATAAATAAAAAATCATCCATATTGTAATTCATACCAAGATTTCCAGGACAAGAGACCTTAAATGTAGTGGTTGGAGTGTTAATTAAATTGCTAAGCACATTAGAGGGTCTTCATTTCTCTATCAACTATGAGGTGGGTTAAATTATTGTTATGGCACATTTTTGAGTAGTTATGCATATAGGAATTAGAGCAAGTCTGAGATGTCATCTTCCCTAATGCTATTTTCACATCGCTGCATTTTCCTGAGTAAGAGGGAAGGAGGTAGAGGAGAGATGGTGCAGCTGGTGTTCTGTGCATGAAAGTTGCTCAGAGTCCAATATTCCTGATGTATGCTTGGCAAGCTGCTCAGAACTATCAACACAAAACCGCTCAGGGCCCCAAGCAGAGGAAGGAGCAGGCAAAATCTGCCTACGTCCATGGGAGCGTGTCAGGTTTGTGACTGATCTAGAGTGTTGGGCAACAGACAAGACTGAAAACTGCTGCTCCAGTGTATCGTGACCAATGCTGCCAGCCAGAAAACGGCCTGCTCAGCTTTCTCTGGACCTGCTGTATAGGAGGAGGCTATGAGAGAGTAGGTGGGAGACTTTTCCTCTGTGAGAGGAGAGGTGGAAGCAAAGGGCTAGAACTGGAGAAAGTAAAACAATACCCTGACTATACACTGAGTGGGCCACCCCTTCCCTTACCTGCCCCAGGCTGTAGAGGTGACAAGTCAGTAACAGTGGTGGGCTCTGTCCTGGGCCCTGGGTTCTTCCCTGCACCTGGGCTCACTCCTCTCCTCTTTTACTTGGTTTTGACTTCTGGATCTCATTAATTTGATTCCCCTTGTCTCCCCTCACCCCAAAAGAATTTTCTCCTATCCCACCATGACTAAAGTTAGGACCTCAGCCTCTAGTTAGGCCTACACTGGTTCTTCCTTCTGGATGAATAGGCATGGGATGCAGGGTGGTGGTGGTGGGGATTCAGACAGAAGGAAGAAAAGATGGAAGAAACAATGGGTAGAGAACTAGCACGGCAGGGTAGATGCTGCCATAAACCTGGCTTTCGTATTTGAGGCCAAGTGTACTCAACCCAGGGTACCAATGGGGACTGTAAGGAGACACGAGCCAGCCACAGTGACAGCATGTGGCCCACACCATTGATGGGGAAAGTGTCATTTCTTAACCTCTCCTGCTGACAATTTTATAATATGTGGTTTCTAATGTCATTGGTGCAATTCTATCAAAGCCTTTCAAATTCCTCACTTCACAAAATTCAACTCGTGGAGGCCAGCTTCGTTTTCCAATAAGTTACGTTCTGCTTCACAGAATAAATGCATTCCAGTCAAGTTAACTGCAAGGTAAGGTTTATGGGAAAAAAGCCCATAATATTAGAGGCTATAAGGATATAGTTGCCCCTTATTATCCAGGGGAAATTGGTTCCAGGGCCCCTGCAGATATCAAAATGTACAGATGCTACAGTCCCTTACATGAAATGGCAAGTACAGGATTTCTATATAATCTATGTATTCTCCCATACACCTTAAGTCATTTCTAGATGACTTATAATACCCAATACAATCGCTATGCAAACAGTTGTTATACTATATTTTCTATTTGCATTCTTATTGTTTTATTGTTATTTTTATACATTGTTTTCCTAAATATTATCGATCTACAGTTGGCTGCATCTTTGGATGCAGAATCTACAGATACAGAGGAACAATTATGTATCTCTATGAAAAAATTAAAAAAACCTATGTCACAAACTTTAGGTGACATCACAACTAAGAAGAGGGGTGGTCTGTTAGTGTGTTGGTTCCTAGAGTCCATGCTGAGAAATTCTCTGATCACTGGCAGGAAAACTTGTTTTTATTGTTTCTGTCTTCATTCCTGGCTACAATTAAGACCTTCTTCTGCATGAGGATATTTCCCACATTTGAGGATTCCCTTGATTTTCTGTGTTGTGACTAGTTTTGCTGCTGCTGCTTCTTCCCAGCAGTTCAGAATGACCAGTACAGTTATATGTCATCCTATACAGTTTACTATTAGCCATTATGTAACCTTGAGATCAGACACAGAATAAACATTCATAAATCAATATAAACAAAAGTGGTACCATTTACTGTGCCTTTATTCTGTGTCAGGCACTGTGATTTACATATAATGCCTTAGATTCAAGATGTTCCAAATGAACTAACTTTCCTGTTTGATTATTTTGTAGGTTTGACATTCTACATGTTAATTTTTTATAAGGATGCTCATCATCCTTATATTTCACTTATATTTCTAAACTTAATTTTAATTTAAATTTCATTAGGCAAGTATAATAAAGATCCACCTGGTTATCAATCACCCTTTTAAATTCTGTTATACATATGCAGGACACACAGAAGGTGTTCAAAAATATTTGTTCCTGTATTCACTTTATATCTTGGCAGACTTAGCTCACAGGCATCATCTCCCTTTTTACCTTTTTTTAACAGTGAGTTTCAGGAGTGTCTTTAAGATCTGTAACTGTGGGGAGAGGGTCAAAACAATGTTCTGGATCTTAAATGGAATCTACTGGCATAGTTGTACTTGTCTTTCCCACTGAGACCACCATCTCAGCTATGGGGATAGAATTCCATTGCTGCTTTATTCCAAGAATCAGAAGTAAGGATTATTTCAACATGCCAGAATCCCCATCCCCCAAACAGCAGAAGAGAAATGCAAAATTGTTTAAAAACATGAAACCCTTCAGTAGAAAAGCTGATTAGGCTATCTTCTGGTCAACTAGATGACTTATTGATCATAAAACCAGTCTACCACTGAAATATAGGTTTTCACTTCTGCAATTAAAAAAAAAGTTAAAAGTTATTCCTGATCAGAAAAATGGAAAGATTCCCTTTTTGCTAAGTACATGGCATTCAAGAGACCCACACAAAGGCAGCTTCGTCATTATGTGTCATGTGTCATGTCTGACCTTGCACTTTAAATGTAACACAGAACGATGGCATTTGGTGTAGTTTTAACCAGCCATTTCTTACATCAAAGTAAGTCTGAATACATTGCTTTTTCTTTCCTACTTTCTATTTCCAAAATAAGGTTATAAAAAGCCAAAGCCACAAGTTCTGATCAACAATACTGGGTATGAAATGTTCAATTAAATATGAAAGCCTGAGATGTGGAATGATTAATTTGACTTTTCAACTCAAATAAGAAGTACCAGTCTTAAGACCAGCTAATAATAGCTGTGTGTGGTTCACCTCACTAAAATAGTAATGAAACAATGTCTTCTCCATTTAGTCTGTCTAGGGCTTCATTTAATGGGTCAGGAAGAATCTTGCTAGTACCATAAGTAATGAATAGAAAATATACCAACTCTCAGATATAGCAAGACTGATGAGAAAATGGAGAGCTGTGGGATTAGCATTCTCCATCAACATGATAAACCTCTGGCTCTGACATCCTAATGCAAAATTTTCTTCAAAAATATTTGGTGGCAAACTTGATTACCACTAGGTCCTGAAGAAAAAGTTAAAAATAAACTAGAATTTGGTTTGGAAAGCTTGAGGTTTTATTTATTTCAAAGCAATTAGCTATTTGTTGTGAGGACTAAGAATGTATATGTACAAACTAATTTAGAAAACATTAGGAATTTCATGCATATTATTGTAGAAAACATTGCTTATTCTCTATCACAGGGAAAAGTACACATAATTATGAGTAACCAATAAGCACAATAAAATACTGCCACAAGAGATGAAAGTTCATTTTTCCCACAAAGAATGAATAAAGTAATTAAAATACCATTTCACATAAATCCTGCACTGCAGAATTTTGAAAGAGCTCATGTTTAAAACTAGCTTTATTGCTATTCTAATGGCCAACTGATAATTATGTAGTCAAATTAGAAGCTGGCTTTACTGATTAATTAAAGTAATAGCAACTATTTGAAAAGTTATTTCTTAAAGGACATTAAAAACCAATCAAACAAAATTTGTAAAGTGTGATTTCTCTGATAGTATAAATACACAATAGCTGACACACTTGTTTTCTTTCCGATATAAAAGACAATCTTAAACCATTCATTTATATATAGCATTTGATGTATGCCCCATTTCCTAATTATTAAAAAAACAAGTGTTTGTGGGAGGCTGAGTCAGAAGGATCATGAGTTCAAAGCCAATCTCAGCAACAGTGAGGTGCTAAGCAACTCAGTGAGACCCTGACTCTAACTAAAATACAAAATAGGGCTGGGATGTGGCTCAGTGGTTGAGTGTCTGAGTTCAATCCCTGGTACCACTCGCCCCAAAACCAAAAAATAAGTGTTCACAGACATTGCTAAAAAACAAAAACAAAAAATAAAAACCACAAAAAACGAAGAACAACAACAAAAAATCCCCCAAAACAAGGAGTACCAGTGTGTTCAAATATCACTAGACACATCCTTGCACTGCCTTTCACGACCCAGCTGTATTCTGTCTATTCTTGATGTCTTTGTTTCATTCATGCTCCTTTACAAGATGCTTGCAAGGTAAGTAAAATTACCTGTTTTACTCAGTTTTTTAAATTGCTATGACCAAAAGACCTAAAAAGAACAATTAGAAGAGAAGAAGTTTATTTGGGGGCTCACAATTTCAGAGGTCTCAGTTCACAGATGGTCAAATTCATTCCTCAGGGCTTGAGGTGAGGTAGAACATCATGGTAGAAAAGTGTCGTGGAGGATAGTGGCTTAGGACATGGTCAGGAAACAGAAAGTTCTGCTCAACAAGGACAAAATATAAATCCCAAAGGCATGCCTCCAGGGATCTGCCTCCTCCAGCCATACCTACCTGCCTTCAGTTACCACTCAGTTAATCCCTATCAGGGGATTAATTCACTGATTGTGTTAAGGATATCACAATCCAGTCATTTCATCTCCCAAACATCTTGCATTATCTCACATATGAGCTTCTGGGGGACACCTCACATTTAAACCATAACGCTACCCCAGCCTTAGGGGTGTGAAGAATACTAAAAGAGATAACATATATGGAGAGTTTGGCTCCACCATCCCAGGACAGAGTGAGCAGTCTGACAAGACAGCCACTGTGACAATGGTCCAGCTCTGCCTGGTATGAATGTTGATCCTCTCCTGGTAACTTGGCATTTCTGGGCTTATGGAACATGCTGGTGTTATACCTACTTAAGATCGCAAGAAATCTTAAAAAATAGGGGTAGAGGGGCTGGGGAGATAGCTCAGTCGGTAGAGTGCTTCCCTTGTAAGCACAAGGCCCTGGGTTCGATCCCCAGCACCCCCCCCAAAAAAATAGGGGTAGAAATAATAGATTGATATCACAAACTTAATAGCATCAGGACTTCAGACTGCATTTGAAGATCAGGATGTATGGGCACCTAGTAAACCCACACTATTTAATAGCAAGGTAGGAAGATGCGCTTCTGAGCTTTGAGGGCCCTTGCCTGCTCCTAGTATCAGCCTCCTAGACAATCTTTAGAAAACACAGAATCTAGCAAAAATGCACCTCTTATTTCTCCTCTTTGCAGCTATCCCTGAAGTTCTCCCCTTACATCAGGTGCAGATTTTATAAACTTCTGTGACTTGTGACATTTTTTTGGAAGAGTAATATCTAGATGTTATGGTACCTACATCCTGTTAAAACTTGGCTACCTGCCACGCTTTACCAGCCTTAAATCTACACACTGTGTATCTTTTAGATTTATGTTACCTCTAACAAGGCACAACACAGGTTGAGCATCTGTAATCTGAAAATACAAAATGCTCTAGAATTCAGTTTCACATTACAGATACTCAATCAGTAAAAGTCTATGAAAATATTCAAAATCTTGAAAAATTCTGAAATCTGAAGTATTTCCCACCCCAAACATTTTAGATAAGGAATATTTGACTTATATAGACCTGTGCCATCTAACATGGCAGCCATCAGCACATGTGGCTATTGAGCGCTTGAAATGTGGTCAGTTCAAATTGAGTTGTATAAAATATACACTAGATCATGAAGACCTGACATGTTTTACATTCAAAAACATCTTGTTACTAATTTTCATATTGACTAGAAGTTGACATGATGTTTTTAATTACTGGGCCAAATAAAATATATTACTAAAGTAAATTTCACTCCCTCCCTTCTTTCTTACTGTGGCTACTAGGAAATTCAGAATTACAGATGTGGCTCACGTTATACTTCTGTTGGGTAGTGCTGGCAAAGATCATTGTCTGTTTGATGCCAGCCTCTGAGCGAGACACAGGAGTCTTAAGACAAACATTTAAAAGTTTGAATGTCCTGTGTGTGCTAGGCATTCTACATAGCTCCTCATGAAAACACAAAGCAGAGAAGAAGTGGGAGATGCGATTTTGCTAGGTCCTGAGTTTTTAGCTGGAGAATGTCTAGGAAATAATGGAGGCACAGGCTAGAAGCAGGCAGGGACCCTCAGAGCGGAGGCCCAGCTTCCTCCTGTGGTGTCTGAATCTCACACTCACTACACTGTGCTTCCTTGCCCTGGACAGATTTCAAAGTATGGGAGATTCTGTTTGGTAGGACTGGAGACCATGTTTGAGTCGAAGGAAAGGGGTCTGGTAGAAGCAGGGTTGGGTGGGAGAGACCTGGGGGGAGGAGAATGAATGTTAGGCTCAGGGATGGGCTGGTCTGGAAGGTGGCTACAGGGATGTAGATTGGGACTGGCAGGTGGGAAGATTTCAAATGCCAGCAGAGGTGTCACCCCTGGGGTAATGGTGAGGTTGATAGCCTAGGAAGGGAAAGGCCTATGTTCCCACACAGTAGTTAGGGAGGGGATGAGGACTTGAAGGAGTAAGGAGGTAAGGGAAGGCCCAAGAAGAGGAGTGCTTGTGGTGAGAATCTGGAACCTGATGCAAGCTGAGGCTGGTGTCGAAGAAGAGCCAATAGTTGACATGATGCTTTTGAATTACTGGGCCAAATAAAATATATTACTAAAGTAAATTTCACTCCCTCCCTTCTTTCTTACTGTGAAATATGTGAAAATACTGTGCTGTTTACAGAAACGAGAGTCAAGGGAATAGTAGTGGGAGAGAGAGCAGTGCTATCAAAAACGTCTCCCATTCGAGGCTTCAGGCTAATCACTCACGCTTCCATTAGGACCATGATGCCACCAACAAATTATACTACTGAAATGAAACTGAATTGATGAGAACACAATTATTATAAGAGTGGGACAAGAGTACTGTCTTCAATTACAGTAAAATGCCTTTCTCTGGATAAATTCTGAGGATAAGTCATGGTGGCGTATAATCATTCCCAGGGTTCCTAAGATGGTTCTCAGCAGAAGTTTCTGAAACATGTCCAGTGGCCCCCTGGGTTGCTGAACGTGCAGTATTGTTACTGGCCTATAGGCAAGGAGCCTGGCTTTCTTCTACCTGGCCGACTAGGTCTGCTGGATGCATCCCCCACTGGCTGGCACAACTGGGCTCTTGGGCAGAGGGCAGTCCTGTCAGCCCAGCCAGCATGATGTGGCCCTGTCTCACTCACCCGGTACTCTGAGGGAATTCCTGCACACAGCAGATGTGTAATCCTCATCAGGCATGGGAGAGCTCACTCAGGCCCAGCTGGGTGACAAGAGGGTGTCACTACTTCAGGTTTCAGCAGCAGAGGTGAAAGGGTGCTCAGGTGGTCTGGGAAGGAAGCTTCCTAGAGGCAGTTGTATGAAACTGACGATGGGGGCTAGACCACAATGTACACAGTGGGGTCCCAGATGACACAATGGATTTGAAGGGGCTTGCTCCTGCTATAGAAATTTCTCCCCAGATGAAGGACATGAGTGATAGATCTTTAGTGTTTTTAGAGAAAAGTGCTAACCTGTGTTTCTGTGACTTTTTGCAGGCACAAAGGTGGATCACAGCACTGTTGAAAAGATCTATCAATTTCCAGGGATCTATTTACAGAATCACATTTGCATTTCAACATTTTTCTTTTTCTAGGTAATTTTACCACTTCATGGGTATGTTGAGAGGATTAATGATACACAACATGGTTATATAGTCCTATGTTCCCTGGAAAGGCATTTCTATAGAAAATAAATAGCCTTACAATTCAGAAATGCTGACTGAGAATTGCCCATAAGGGACATAAAGGATAGTTCCTTTTGTTAGAGGAGTTAGTAAAAGGGAATAGGTTACATAAAAAGAAATGGGTGAATTGTTCTGAGGCAGAAGTGGCAGTCAGGGCAGTGGCACCTGCCACCCTTGTCTTTCTGCAGGTTACTTCAATGTCTGACAAAGAATTAGGTCATTTGCACAATCAAAAGATTTATCCCAGAAAGTCACTGGAGTCATATATCCCACAGCTGACTTACCTGTTTCAGGAACATACTTATTCATCTCTAACTGTGTTAGATCTTCAACCTGGTTGGTGTCCCACCTTCCTTACATTTGTAGGCTGCCTGTCTACCAAGGACACTCATCATTATGTGGTCTCTCTTTTGCTGGGAAATTCTACTCTGACTGACGATGGATGACACCATTCCTTTTTCTTTTTAGAGACAGGGTCTTGCTATGTTGCTCAGACTGGGCTCCAATTGTGGATCATCCTGTTTCAGCCTCCCAAGTAGTGGCTGGGATTACAGGCCCATGTTACCTTGCCTGGCTGACTACCTAAGTTCTGTATGTGATCTCAGAGCCTGCCCTCTGGCTGCCTCAGTTTGCCCAGCACTTTGAAACCTACTCAGATTACGAGGTCACCTGATCACTAATTTGATGTGACTACACTGATGTGAAATCCAAGGATATTTCTCCAAAATACCAGGTAAAATTCAGAGTTAAGGGTGTTTTCATTCCCTTTTTGGTGGAAATTTGAAAGAACCATGGAAATGACATTTGAAAACAGGTATTCACACCCCCAGATCTGCTCCTGTTCAGGACTTCTCAGTGGCCAGGATGGCCAGGGTGGACAGAACCAACGCTAACCTGAATATCAGGAACTCAGCCCAGAGATTCACCCATCTAACCTCTCTGGACCCATTTCTCATTTATAATATAAAAGGGGTGGGGGAATGTAGAACAGATTTATTTAGGATCCTTTCCAATTCGGGGTTCTCTATAAATTGAGAGTTACTATTGGCCTGTCACCAAATAAACTTTAAAAAAATTGTCATTTTCTCATTACCAATTTTTATAGTTTGTGATGTTCTGGAAATGGGTGGGGGAGTCAATAAATCTAGGGATTGTGTTGTTATTGTTTTATAAAGGAGACCAAGTGATGAGGACTGTTACTGATTTTGGTTGGGAAGTGAGAGGGAATGTTGCTAGATTTCTGAAAAGAACTCATGCAGCTCCCACCAGCTCTAATGGTCCACAAAAGCGGTTCAGGAAGTTATAGATCGGCCTCTTCTCTGGACCGGAGAATAAAAGACTGTTCAGAAGGCATATCAATTAGATCAAGGTTTAGTAGTGTTTCATCCTGTGATTCGATGGCAAGTAACAGTTCAAAAGGTTGAATATTATGTCCTCAAAGTTCCCGCTCTTCATCTACCACCAACTCTGGCCAGAAGGTCTTACTGTTTGCTAAGTCACTGCTTGGCTCTTCTACCCATTTCTTAGTGTACAACTATCATTTTCTTGTTAACTTGTGATCTAAATAGAAATATGAAATTAATGATCAGGAAGGGAATATGCCCAATTTCATGTTCTGTATAATGTCTGCAATCTATTGCAGGAATCCAAAAATTTCAAAATATATACTGTGGACATATTTTACTTAGGCATATGGATGAATAATCACTTTCTAAATTGGAAGGAACATGAATATAGAAGTTAGATGAACAAAGTCTATTATTATTGAGAACAAAGGCTACTTTTTGTTATTTAACATTATTGTTAGGAAGAAATCAAAGTGTGATAGTTTTGGGACATCTGGTGCATTCAAAAGCAGGCCTGCAGTTTCTGGGCAGTATCTGCAGTTTTGTTTTTAGGATGTTCAATAACTATAATTTCATACTTCCTATCTTAGAAACATTATTTAATAATCTTAAACAAATGAGTTCAACATATCTTTTTTAGTGACAAGATGTCCCCACTTTTAATCCATAGTTTGTGACCTACCACACACCCATTTTATAACTCAACTGGGGAACAATCACACTTCACGCAGCTTTCATGTTTATGCACCACAAAGGCAAAGAGTCCCTTTGAAATAAAAAAAAAAAAAAAAAAAATTCACTCCAAGAACCTACAAATATCAGCAATTACTAAAAGAAAAGCTCATTAGGTTCAACCTGGAAATGTTTAACACAATGAAGAAAACACAAGAACCATGTTACATATTAGAGAATAATTTTAATTAAAAATGACAGCCATATTGTCTTGGGAAAATACACTTGGCAAAAAGTACTTTTTTCCCCCTTGAAAATCAAGCTGTGGCAAAAAATATAGCCCTGGGCAGTTATAACATTGAAAGCAAAGACAACACATCTTTAAAAAAAAAAATAGCTAAAATTTCTTCACTTAAATGCAGTAAAAATTGCCAAACTGAAACAAAGAGAATGAGGAAAAAAAAGATTTTGGATTAATAACTGGGTTGAATTATTCTTAATATTAAGGATAATAAAATACTTGATTCCAAGGGGATACTATTTCTTTAAATTATATAACATTTTGGATACAAAAGTTCAGTGTACCAAATTAAATATTTCATGATTTGGAGTTGACTGCAGTTTTTACTGAAGAACATCGAGACCACACCTACAAAGGTCAGGTGTTGTGCAAGGTTGGCCAGGCTGACATTCTGTTTTCAAAAGAGTTTTATAGGACACAGGCAGCTGACAGGGATTGGTGAGTGACATGGCCATACAGCACTATGCTGGCCATGTTGGAGGCAGATGTGCTTTACTGAGTATTTTCAGATTAGGATGCGTACTTCTAGTTAGAAAGGGTCTGGGTAGCTGGATTTCAGGTTGCATTGGTCTTCTCACAGGGCCATTTCTAGGCAAAATGAGCTCCTGATTTGTTGTCTTCTTTAATTTCTCAAATCCTAAAGAATATCTTGTTGCTTTCTGGACAATGCTGCTACTCAGCCTTATCCCCCAAAAGTAATGAGCTCCCTGTCCCAGTGGGTTCAAATACACAATGGGCACTTGAATGGAAGCTGTGCAGGGATTTATGCATTAGATGGCATTAGACAAATGAATTTTGAGGTCTCCTTCTTTCCTATGATTCTACAACTTAAAGCCAATCTGTGAATATTCGACCTGAGGAAGTGCTAATGACAGAAGGACTCAAGGAGCTTCTGACGTTTTCATGCTTGAAAACATATTAGGGATTTATTTCCTTATTCTTAAAATATTACTGAACATCAGTTAAGGTTGGTACCATTAAACTTTAGGGTTGAGAAATGTGAATGAATAATTTTGTTGTCTCTGTAAGACTTGACTAGAAATTACGTACAGGTACACACAGCGTGCCTGTGTGTGTATACACACACAAGCAACTCTGCCAGATTTATGTTGTGACTTAGTAGTTTAATATTAGTAAGAGAGTGTTTACATAGAAATCAAACTCAGGCCTCTGGTTCAACTTCTTTACATATGGCAGTTGAATGACATGTTTACGCATGTACCAATTCTATTTCAATGTTCTGAAAGAACATCTCATGAGCAATCTGCCTACATATCAAAATAAATTATTAGTGGTAAAAGCATGTAGTTATTAAAGCAATTATTAAGTTTCCCCTACTCTTTGACTATAGTAAAAACGCTTCTTAAAATCTGAAATCTACTGGCAGATATGTCCAAAAGAAAAATATCAGTAGTTGTTCAAAGTTTTACAATGGAAGAAATGCCATCTATTGGGAATATAGTTCTTTTTAAATTGGAAACACTCATATCCTCTCTTCAAGGCCAGGATCATGTCTTAAAAACATCTTGTGTTCTCAACAACTACAGTAACCCACACAGGAGTGATGGAGTGATGAAATATGGAGGGAAGCACCTAAATTAGCCCTCAAGTCCAGAAAGTGCCCCACGTAGACTGGTACCTAAGAGCCCTTCATAGTGCTGTCTGGCTTTACTTCAATAGATTGATTTATTTTTAAATGGGAAAAAAAATCACCAAACTTTCACATACATTTCTTCCTGTTCACCACATTTTATAAAGTCTTTGAGCTCACCTCAGGAAAGGTAATGTAAAAGTTTATCCCAAGGAAAAAACTCAGAAACAAAAATCCAGAAGTCTTATTTCTCTAGTGAGAAATTATGACAGAAGAATAGAAAAAAACCCTGCACATTTGGGATGTAAGGACCAAACCATGAAATAACTGTGTAGTCATGAAAAGAGAGTCAAATAATAGAAGCAGCTGTGCTTCTAATGTCAGGCTGTCCTTGGCACATTGCTGATCTCTCAGGGAGCCACACACATCATTCTGCAGCTTTGTGGCTACATAGGTGTGTTACTGTGGGAAGGTACTTGAACATTACACAGTGAGTTCAAAGTGAGGAGAAAATAACAAAAAAAGAAAGAAAGCACTCACATATTGCAAATAACACTGTCTCCTCCATTCCTCCCTAATAAGCAACTTCGGGTGAATTTTTGGGCATAATTGTAGTTGACTATGTTGAGTTCTAGGATGCATGTAATTATATTCATTAATTCTATTTAGCTTGTTTTAATTTTCATTCTATAAACACATACATATGAATGTGAGATTTTTTTTTTTTTCTTGCATGAGAGGCAGGTCTACATAAAGGCAGGCAGTTCATTTCAAAGTTTAAGGTTATAGGTAAAGTATATCTTACTTTTAGTTTGTAAATTTCATGCCTTATTGGGAGTAAAAGGAAATATTAATGTTGTATTTTGAGCATTTATATCTTACAAGAAAATTGATTGCCCTTAGATAGTGGATGCAAGATGGTTTGTGACATTCTCGAGTGTATGAGTTATATCTGACAAAACTTACAACTTTGATTTCATAGTGGAAGCAGCAGGGAAGGGGATTAGTTTTGAAGAAATGTTGTTAAAAATTTGAAATTAAATATCTCAAGCATGAAAAACAGCATAGAAAATATGAAACAAACACCCAGGTATTCACCACCATCTAGCTTTATCAAATATTAACATTTTATCTTGTTTCAGATTTCTCTAAAAAATAGTTTTGGAATACATTCCCTACCCATTTTCTTCTCTCCCACCTTGCAGAGGTAACCGCTTTCCTGAATCTACTTTTATTATTCCAATTAGAAATTTTAACTTTATTTCATGTACATATATTCAAAAATAATGTATAGTCTCAATCTACATATTTAAAAACTTTATTCCAACAGCATCATACTACAGTTATCATTCTGGAAATGTTTCAAGTTTTATCTGCGTTGCTAAATATAGCTCTAATGTGCTGATTTTACTCTTATATGTGGTTTCACTGTATGAGGATACTGCAATTTATTTAACCATTCTTCTGCCAATAAATACTTGTATTTCTCCTAAGTTTTCTACTATAAACAATGCTGTCATTAATTGTTCCCCCTGCAGAATCATCCCTCCATCTCAACCTCTAGTACTCCTGAACACAGTTGTTGACACTGCAATGTCCAGTCTCCCAAGACAGGGTCACTCTCTCCTCCCTGTCTTCCCCCACCCCACCGTAAAATATTTCTCTAACCAACCTCTCTTCTCTATCCTGCCCCTCCCTGTATACGTCCAAGCCAAGTACCACCAGACTGGTGACCTTATAGGTCTCCTAGGCACTAGGCTAATCCCCTTGGAATCAATCCTCTACTTTGCTGCCTGCTGAAAGAATACATATAAAAGCCTAAGCTGACTATGCCAAGCCCTAATGTCTTCAATGCACAACTAAGTGCCTCCCCAAAGTTCCTTAAACTAGACTCTCATCTCTTATTATCCTTGTTTTTCCTCCAGTAAGTTATATAACACCGCATTCCCCTCCTGCTGATTGGAGGAGGAGCTGAATCCTATGTTGGGTCTTAGTCTCTGCTTGTGCCTGAACATATCCCTCCTGTTTACCCTGCTAATGCCTCTTCTTCCTTTAGGTCAATTTAGATTTCATATCATTCTGGGAACTTTCTTACCCATCCCCTGTGCCTCCTGTGCTCTCTCTCCTGAGTCATGGTGTTCAGCCACATTTCCCTAAAACCCACAGAACCACCTATGTTCCTCCCCAGGTTGAGGGCTACTTGAGGACGGGGATTGGGTTTTATTCCCTTTATATCCCTGAGGTCTAGCAAAGTGACTAGGAATATAAACAAGCATTCAGATACTGGCTGAACTGAAGTGGAAGGGGGCCAATCCATTAAGCATATTTTATTTTCATAATAAAGGAGAGCCAGTCTATTTAGAACAAGTAGATTTACTATGGAATACATAATAAAAATTGATGTAGTCAGCCCTCCATGAATAAGACATCTGTTAGCTGATACTTATGCATTAATAAGTATAATAACTGATACTAATAGAAATGACTCTGTAGCACTGCAAATGCTTTCTGAATCATTACATTACACCAGACTTCTTCACCATTGTAAGCATATGTACATATACACATATCATATATTACCTAGCCTCCAACTCCTTCACAATGCTGATAATCAAAGGCATAGCCTAGATTGTTTTCAACATTTCCTCTAGGAAAATATCACATTCTATACCTACCTGTAACAAGCTCCCTTACTTCTGCATCAATAGATTTTCTCAACAGTCGCAACAAGGCAGGTATCCCACCAACATTCTTCATTGCTATTTTATTTTCATCCGTGGACTTGCCAAAAACAAGGTTTCGGAGGGCACCACAAGCATTCTTCTGAACTTCCAAAACTCTGTGGTCCAAAAGGTCAACCAGATGCTTGATTCCCCCTAGCCTATATACCTAGAATGAAAAATGTTAGGTACCAGGCCTAAGTGCCATGTGACTGAGTAGTGATCAAACAAGTCTGTTATGGAGTGGTCATTTCAGAAGGTTACTTTCTATTCTAAACATGTCTTTTATAAGTTCTGAGGATGCTTTCTAAGACAATGCTCCTTTCCTGGGTTCATGACTTTAAAACGAGATGGGAGATCTTGAATTAACTTGTACATGTAGGCAGCGTGGCCCTTTGCCAGCCCTCTGAACACACACTGCAAAATGTAATCTCATTCCAGAAGTGCAATGAGCAAATATGCAAACACAACAAAGATGTATGTAGGGTCAGAGATACCACAGGAAGGAATTTTGGGTTAACCTCATTTATTTTCTCGAATGGGCTCTCTAGAATAGGCTACTTTTCCTACATTTTCTTCTGTTTGAGTTCATTAGCATATCATTTGAATGTTTCTGGGCTTTATTCACTACTTTCACCTTTAGGTCTGTAGCTACTATTTTGTTTTGCACATTAAACTGATGAAAAATAATTTAATTGTATATGACATTGCAGCAGGGGAAAAAGACCTAAAATGTTAATGTAACAGAACACTGACCAAAATCCAATAACTTGCTGTGCTTCTATAAATACCAAAAACTTTAAAATCTGAAGTAAAATATTCACATATTTAGCATAAAGTTTATAAATCCTTTGTAACTTAATTCCAGTTGCCATTGATCTTGACTAGAATCTCAAGAAATATATTAGCTCACTAGTTTCATGAATTTTATAATTTTTTTCTAATAGACTTTTAAAAAATATTTCTACAATGCAGGTTAAATTGATTTTTACTCATGTTTTATAAATAAGCTAATGAAGTGGACGCATGATTTAATAAGGCTGAAAGCGCTCCAGGAAGTATACTCATTTTAGTTTTTCCTCAGAGGCACTGAAATACATAATTAAGAAGTAAAAGAGTATACAGAATCAAAATATCCCTTCACAACGGCATTCGGTAATTTCTTTTTTTTTCTTTATCTTTTCATTTTTGTGTGCTGGGTATAGAACCCAGGGCCTTGCACATGCAAAGTACATACTCTATCGCTGAGCTACATTTCTGGCCCCTGATAATTTCTTAAATATGCAAGCATGTGGCTGCTAAGCAGAAAAGCACTGTCTTCCTGAGTCATCCCCAGCACTGGGTTTGGTACCTCCATCTTCACTTTGTTGTCGCCAAAGCACAGGTGCTGCAGGTAGGCTGCTGCATTTGCTTGGACGGAAGGGAACTGGTGCTGCAGCATATGAATGACTTCAGGCAACTCAGGGTCACGCCATGCAAACTCCCTACAAGAGAAAAACATGGCTTCAGAATGGAAGGCCCATGTGGTAAAAATACAATGGACAAATATGTGCTATGGGGAAAAAGCTCTAGCTGAGACAAAAATTGGAAGCTTCAAGAATCTTAAAATATATATGTACCTAATTCCCCATCTCCCACCCCCATGAACATACAGAGTCCTAGATACTTATGATTTTAAATAAATCATAACCATGCAGACACACAGAAAGAAATTCAGGGGAACAAAGGAAACTCTTAATATGGGTAGCTTCCACTTACTGTTCCTCCTCCTGAATCTAATTTCGTACCTTCCTACCTATGGAAGAAATCTGCAGGTGCAAGGCTCCCATAAACAATGTACTTGAGCTAAGTGAGATGTCATGCCTGAGGAGAGAGGCTGGTGGGAAAGGACGGAGCTGGAGTCAGCATACAAAACACAGATACTGTGGGCTCCATGATTCTTGGCAAACTTAAAATTTACAGCTATTCTTCGTTATAAGACAGAAACACAGACAATTAAAAAAGGAAAAAAAAATTTTACCAGTAATCCTGAGTCAAAAACAACAACAACAACAACAACAACAACAACAACAACAAAACAAAACACTGTTGACATCTTCTGGTCTTTTTTTTTTTTCTCTATATAATGTGCAAACATGCTCATATGGGGGTAAAGAGTATTATTTTTTTCCTAAACAAAGTGGATTATTATTAGACAGCACTTAATATGTCATGAGCATCTATTTTGCCAGGCACTATTCTAGATATTTTATACATATTCACTTATTTTTACAGCAACCTCATAGATATGAAGTTGAGGAAGAAAGGCTAAATAGCTGATGACATAGCTAGTAAACAACAGAGCAACATCTGGACTTGGGAAGTCACCCTTCTGAGTCTCAACCACTATGCTAAATCATATTTTATATAGGAAATATATAATCATAATAGTTATAGATTCTTTTATACTTTGCTTTTTTAAAGTAACATCACATTATCAGATTTTTTTGATGCTATTTGACTGGCCGACACTTTGGAATCCTTGCTGCACACATGAATGATGCCTTTATTTTGTCAAGACCTTTAAAGAAAATGTTTCATAGAACAGCAAATATGCAGACTCTCACTAAGGGATATTGTCAACTGTTAATCAAAAAATTAATTAGCATGAGTAAACCTTTAAAATTAACACCCCAATGATAGTTACATTGCCCAGTTTTTAAGGCCCTGAAGTTTTGCTTGGTCTGGGAAGGCCTCAAGCATTAACCTGCTGATCCACTGCATAGGGCCAGGTTATTACATTCCTGCACATATAAACCATTCCAACAAATATTTAGTGAATTATCACTATGAGTGCCATAGTAGGTGCTGGAGTTACAGATATTTAATAAGGCATCCTTTTATATACAGGGTCAGTCATGCCAACTAAAATTTTACTCTCTCTCTCTCTCTCTCTTTCTTTGGTACTGGGGATTGAACTCAGGGGCATTTGCTGTAATCCCAGCAGCTCAGGAGGCTGAAGCAGGAGGACTGAGTTCAAAGCCAGCCTCAGCAACTTAGTGAGCCCCTAAGGAACTCAGCAAGACCCTTTCTTTAAATAAAATACAAAAAAGGGCTGGGGATGTAGATCAGTAGTTAAGCACCCCTGGATTCAATCCCTGGTACCAAACAACAACAACAACAAAAAAAAAAACCAAAAACCAAAAACCAGTTAAATATTTGGAGTTTCAGTTTCCCCATCTATAAAATAAGAACAATAAAACTATTATTCATACCTTTTTCACAGGTTGGCTGTGATGATGAAATATGATAGTATATATTAAAATATTTTATACATTTTGAATTATAATATAGGTGTTCTATTTATCTCTCACCCCCCCACCTCTCCACCCCCATTATCTATAATCATCCACTTATCAGGGAAAACATTTGGCCTTTGATTTTTTGGGATTGGTTTATTTTACGTAGCATGATATTGTCCAATTCCATCCATTTATCTGCAAAGGACACAATATTATTCTTCTTTATGGCTGAATAATATTCCATTGTGTATATATACCAGTTTCTTTATCCATTCATCTGTTGAAGGGCATGTAGGTTGGTCCACAATCTAGCTATTGTGAATTGAGCTACTATAAATATTGATGAGGCTGTGTTACTGTAGTATGTTAATTTTAAGTCCTTTGGGTATAAACCGAAGAGTGGAATAACTGGGTCAAAAGGTGGGTTCATTCCAAGTTTTCTGAGGATTCTCCACACTGCTTTCCAGAGTGACTGCACAATTTGCAACTCCACTAGCAAAGTAAAGTGTGCCTTTTCCCCCAAAGGGACAGGGGGTATGAAAAATGGTGGAATGAGACAGGCATCATTACCTTATGACATGTATGATTACACGAATGGTATGAATCTACATCGTGTACAACCATAGAAACGAAATGATGTACCCCATTTGTGTGCAATGAATCAAAATATAGTCTGTAAAAAATAAAAATAAATAAATAAAAAAGTACAATACAGGTGTTTTATTAATGTCCATTATCCCTGGAAAATGAGCTTTTCTAAATAGAAGAATTCTCTGTAATACTTCTCCTTTTATGCACTGAAACTATGTTAACCATTTTTGATGAAAATCTGTCTAAAACTTATTATATAAATCTATGCTGCAATTAACGGAGTGCAAGGAGTGTGGTTTAATTTTCCTTGATGACTGACAATAATTACAAATACACATTTCTGTCCTCTTTAAATGGTACAGTGGTCAAGATTTCCTGACATTCCTGGGTGCCATGGAGGCCAGATAACACAAAAGGGCTTCCAGCTAGAGGCGAACAATTAGGCTTGCTTGGCATCAATTCTAACCTTTAAGTTCAGCAAATTGACACTGGAAAACTGCTATGGATTTGTGTGCTGGCTGGTTGGTACTGATGCTGATAGGATTTGCTTCATTAAAACCTAAGCCTAGACTTCTGTTTTCAGTCATGATACCTAACTGGTTCTGGATTTTGCTTTACCATAAACAACTATAAAACTGAGCTAAATGTGTGAGGAAACTGTTCTTAGGCCCTGGATAACAGGCAGCAATGAAATCCTTTGGGGAAACAACCAAGCAATCCCATATATACATGGCTTTCTGCCTAGTGGCACTTTTTGGACTATGATACAGGAGGCTGAGCCCAAGTATTACATGACAAACTTGATGAGCTAAGGGAAGAACTGGAATTTGATGATGCCTAAGTAGTCAGACTGTGTAGGGCAGAGTCCTGGGGAGGAAGGGAATACGCAGGAGTGACTCTACAAGTCTGTGTAGGAATCACCCCAAGTCCTTAGATGAGCACTGGGCTGTGCATGGGTGCACAGGGACATATCTGGTACGGATGGCTGCTGCATAACTGAGAGCCGAAAGCGTACTAGGTGTTGGAGTACCAGCCTAATTAGAGTGCAGACCTTGCTCAGCGCCTCAGGAATTTAGTGAAAAAATCCACAAAGGCCATGTGTGAGGAGTAAAGATCACTAAGGACTACATTCTAGGGCTAAAATGAATCTGAAATAGACCTAACAAGGAACAAAACTAATGTTGACAGGTTCAAAAGGATTTCCTAGTAATTTAGTTATCTGTCACAACAAAATTCAGCATTCTAACAGGAGACAATATAATCCAGATTCCCTATAATGTATCAGCCACAACAGTGAGCATATAACCTAAATTACTAAGCATGAGAAAACAGAGACATATAACTTACACACACACATATATATATATATATATATATTTTTTTTTTTTTTTAAAGGTATCAATAGAAAAAGAACCACAGACAACCCACATGTTGGAATTATCAGAGGAGGAATTTAAAATAATAACATAAATGTGCTCAAAGACATAAAGAAAAAGATGTATATAAGGTATGAATAGCTGGAGTATGTCATTGGGAATGTGGAATGTATGAAAAGAGAACCTGATTGACTAAAAAAAACACTGAATTCCATTAATATGTACAATTAATACACACTAATCAAAAATTAAAACCAAAAAAATTCAAGTGTTTGAAATAAAAAAAAAATGCTAGATAGGCTTAACACATTGGAGACTGAAGAAAGAAAGAACATTAAATTTGAAGACAGATGAGTAAAAAAAAACCGGTAAGAAGAATAAAGAGAAAAAAAAGATTATTCTTTTTGTTTTTATATAAAGAACAGAGCTTCGTTAATTTGTGAAATAACAAAGTAATCTGATATTTGTAACTGGAGTCTCAGAAGACAAGAGTTTGGGGTAGAAAAAAAATTAAAGGAATAAATAATTAAAAATTATCAAACTACATTTCAATAATCTCTGTGGATCCCAAGCAGGTTAAATGTAAACTTAAGCCCATCAAAGTAAAACTGCTAAAAGTTAAATAGAAAATCTGAAGACAGAGACAAGACTCATCACATGAGAATGATATAAGTGGTATGGACATCTGATGACAATGAATAACATCTTTTATAGCACTGAAAGGAAAAAAAAACCCTATACTTGTAAATCCCAAACTTTATATACAGTGAGAACATCCTTTAACATGCAATAATGGGTGAAAAAAATATTTTCAGATACACTAAAGCTGAGATAATTTTTTGCAAAGTAGACATGCACACAACATGAGGAAGACTGAAGGAGATTCTTTAGACAGAAGCAAAATAAGTTGAACTGGTAACTTAAATTTATAGGAAGAAGAGAATTCTAAATAGTAAACAGGTGGGTGAATAAAAGTGACCATCATTTTTATTTCCTTAATTTCTTTAAAAGACAACTATTTTTAAGTAAAAGTATCACTATATATTATAGGTTTATAATGTATGCAGAAGTAAAATACATGCTAACATAAAAATCAAGGGAATGATAAATGGAAATCTTTTGTTGAACATCCCATTTTGGGCCCTGCTCAGAAAGAGGACTGGGAATGATGTCGTTCTAAAAATTACTGCCACTTTCCATAGGACATACTTTTATATTAGAGGCATCATTTGTACTACTAATAAATCTGGCTTCTAAGTAGACTATTACCAAAGGAACCTCACAGATTTCCTTTTACATAGTAAGCATCAATAACTTCTTCAGTCCTACATAGAATTTTTCAGACTAATTATTATGTAGCATTAATGGGAAAGAAAAGTTTACAGTGAATAAAAGTATTACTTAAAATTGCTATTTTCAAAACTGAGAATAACAGTTGTCATGGACTTTTTATTTTGGTTTAAAGATTTGAACTTCAAATTTACCTGGATTCTAGTTTCAGCTGGAATAAATGGACCTATTATTATAAGATAATAATTTATTCATCTTATGAAACACATTATCAGAAAAGTTTCATGTAATCAAAGCTAGCCATAACAGTTTTATGCATTAGACTATGAAATTATCATACCATGAATAGCTGAAGTATATTATCATACATGAAATGCTTGTTTATAGTCAATCATCTCTTGGAAGAGGTCAAAACTGAAGTCTTCAGGGGCATATACTAAACTCAAAGCTCTAATCACACTTCACTGCTTTTGTAGGTAGCTATTTATTTTCTCTGCAGCTCCAGCCAAGGTATGGCCTAAATTATAATTCAAAACCCTTTAGGGAATTTCTGCGTCTATTTAGGTGCCCTAGTCTTTTGAAGGTTTAAAAAAATGAAATAATATAAGAGTATTAATGACAATTATATAGGAGGTGCTATTAGACAAATTCTTTTTAAAAAATCCTTAAAGTGACAAAAAGATAACAAACCAGGAATAGAAGAACCAAATGTATATACAAACCTCAAAGTATTTTGGACATAAAAGTGAATAGGTGAGGTGGTTTTAGTGAAACGGTGGGCTTTCCATTCAACTATATAATACCTTTAGTTATTTTGTTTTAATGACCAAAAGCTCACTCATTTTAATTCACATTCATTAGGATAAACTGGTAGGTTGCTAAAAATGAATGAATAACTATAACAATCTTCCAGTGAAATAATTATTTGTGGGTGAAGAGTGATCTTACTTATACATGCCTTAAAATAACACCATAGCTGCATAAAACTTGGTAACACTGTTGCTCTTTCAGAAATGAAAATTCTTTTAATTTTGAAATATACTTATTTATTTCCTGAATAAATTATATGACTTTCATTAAAGATGCGGCCAGTTTTTCAAATCAATCAAGTACTAAAGGACTCACACTTAACTTAAAAAATATTGCCTATGTGGCCAAAATAAAAAAGAGGAAACGTCTATTATTTGTCAAATATATTTTGCTTAGGACACATAAACATTTCTTGTAAGCTATTTTCTTCTAAGATGTCAAAAAGCTTTTCAAAGGACCTAGTTAATAAAACCTCTATTGCGCTGACCAATATGATCCAAAATGTACACAATATTGGTCTTTCCCAGTTTAGAATAACATTTACATTTTATGAAGTCCTTGTCTAAGAAGTGAGTGCAGGATAAGGGAAAAGGAATGAAATGATCCTTCAAAGTCTTTTGTTTAATTCTAAGAGGCTGTCCTAGGTAGATGCCTGGCTAAAATGTTTAAATGATGAATGCTACAGAAATTCCCATAGACCTGCGCATTCCCTAACTTATAATTAAAACATGGAAAGAAGTAATCTGTCTTTAAAATGAAATTAGCCTCACTGACCTTACATAGCTGGAACACAACTGGGTGTATTACAGATAAGAAATTACTAATATTATAATAGACTTGACAACCTAAAATGTCAGAATGAAAGAACGGCTAACTTCTGTGACACCATAGCACTCTGGAGACCCCGGCTGGTACTTGCCTGGGGTCTTTCTGGATGCTGTCTATTGATGGGGATCTGGTGGTGCCATCATCAGCTGGTGCTGCATGCTGAAGCCGGTTGTAATTGCACTCTTGTACTCGGTATTGTATTGGCCTGTAGGGCTCCGCATAGGTAGCTGTTGTGTTTAGAGCATAATTATTTCTTTGGTATGTAAGGGTACTTCGTTGGCTGGACGTCCTTTGTAGATTTCCAACACCTACCAGAAAGGCAACATTTTGAAAGAGATTAGTGTGTTCTCCATGAGGTCATCCTTTTTTTCTTCCCTGCAGTGGTAGGGATTGAACCCAGGGGTGCCTAACCACTGAGCTACATCCCCAGCCTGTTTTTTATATCTTATTTTAAAAAATAAAGGGTCTCACTAAGTTGTTGAGGCCAGTCTTAAACTTGTGATCTTCCTGCCTCTGCCTCCTGAGTGGTCACAGGACTGCACCACCATGCCTGGCATGAGGTCTTACTTTAAAAAGGAAAACATTTTTTAATTTTAAGAAAGGTTACAGTTTTAGTCAATTGTATAAATTGTTTGCTTTTAGATTTTTACAAATCTAGCTTACTAGCACTAAAAGGGACTTAATTTTTAATATATGAACAATATTATGTCAAATGTATTAGGAAAGAACAAAATGAAACTATAAATCTTCTTACATAATTGTCTTACATATGTTTATAAAGATTCAGTAACTTAAAACTCCAAGAGAAATATACGAAATTAATCTCAGAAATAAATGATAAAAGCAAAATTTCATATTTTCATTTTAGTGGTAAATAACATCTTTCTTTAAATTTGTAAATAATTGAAACCATCAACCTTTTCAACACTAAGTGTACACAGGTTACTTATTTTGATATACACTTTATTTATTTCTAACATGGGGAAATCTACTTCACAATAAAGACTGATATATCAATTATTCTATAGATAGTCCTATAAATTAATGCATGATGTTATATGTAAAAACAGTGTCCATTGTGTTTAATATTTCTGTCCTAATTATTGCAGCAGGTATTACTTCAATGATTATACACATAATTTTTCCTGGCATTACAAAGATTTTAATACTATTTCTTAATTCTATTATGGAAATCCCTACTTAAAGGAACATAAAAACAAGTGAAATATTTCCTCACTAACATCAATTAAAAATTGGTACATTCTACTAGAAGGACTAAAAAAAAAAAAAAAGAAGTCATCTTACAGATTTAATAATATGTCCACAAAGAAAAACTCCATTAGCAGTAATATCAAGGGCTTACCTCAAGACAACTGTCTTACCTCAAGACAGTTTAGTGGACTAAACTGCCAGTCTCTGGTCAAAAACCAATTCAAATAGTCTTTTCTTTCCTGAAATTCTGGGACATAGTTGTCTTGAGGTAAGCCCTTGATATTACTGCTAATGGAGTTTTTCTTTGTGGACATATTATTAAATCTGTAAGATGACTTCTTCTTTTTTTTTTTTTTTTTTCCAAAGATTCCACAAGCCGACCCTGTAGCATGATCTAGCAGCTCACACCACCATGAATGGTGTGAATGAATATGAGGGTTGGGATGCAAGGGTGCAATGCCCCAGCTCCCTGTTTTTATACGTTTCTACTGCATTCTGTTCCAGGTGGAGTCCATCAAAAGGGATATCTTTTTTCACATTTCATACTTAAGTATTCAGAGGAAATCCAACATCTGAAAAAGGGTAATGCCAAATACATTTGGGCTCCATAAGAGATAAATCAAAGACAACCGAATCAATCATGTATGGATTCAAACTGGAAACCCAATCTGAATTAAACTCTTCTACTGTTGGGCCAGTGAAATAAGGAAACCACCTGAGCCTGTGCGATAGAGCGCTGTCTGTGATCCTTGGAGCTCCACGGTTCCATGGTTTGGGCTTCGGTACACTGGGCTGTAATAGGTCCTCCCCTCATATATAGGAGTGATGTGCAAGTCAGGAGACACAGCTGAACGAAGGTCTTGCCCAAGCTGACTGTGCTGACTAGCATAGGAACTACGTAAGCCTAGAGGCAGGAAAAGGACATCAATTAATAACTGAGAAAATCATGATGAGGTTAAGAACATAAGCCCTAATTAAAATCCTAACCAACAGGACTAAGTGCTAAGTCTAAACACCAAAACTTGTGTTTTCCAAAAGAGGGATGCCAAAGTATGGTGTGTGTTTGTATGTGTCTATGTATTAGTTTTCTTGGCAAAGTTTCTAATATAAAATTATTAAATGGTTTGATCCTGTGAAATTCATTCCCTAATAGTAATCTATTTCACAATGGTGATCAAATAGAGAATGTCTCTTATTACATGATTTTCATTTAAAAGAATACAATCATGTGCTGCATGAGGATGTTTTGGTCAATGATGGACCAAATAGGATAATGCTCCCATAGATCATACTGCCCAGTGACTTTGTAGCTGCCTTGATTTGTGTCAGTATAGTCTATGAGGTTCAAACAATGACAAAATGGATAGACCCATCTTTCAGTAGGCAATCCATAGTTAATGACCTGTGCTGTACCAGCAGTGGTTCACACCCTCTTTCTAGCCCTGGAGATCTTACTAAATGCAAGATGGACTCTTAGGAGACAGGGCCCACTGGGTCTCATACCTCTACATACAATATGTAAGTGAGTGCTTATATGATGTACTTACTGTAAAAATGGTGGCTACTTAGGAACTGTTTTGACATACATCTTTATTAATTCACAGATGACTTTTATAGGAAAATACTGGAAATTTTATGCTATAAGACTTGAACATTATAAGTAAACTAATAACATTTGTTATTATAAAATATTATTTTACTATTTGCTGTCCCTGTATTTTTCCCTTTCTTTACATCAGATGGGTAATGTGCCAATGTCATGACAAGGTTAGAGGGAGGCACATCTCACTCTTATGAACTGAAAAGAATCTTTTCTTCTTTTTTCTTTTTAACCAAACCAAACCAAACTAAACCAAAAACCGTAGTTTTTAAAGGAACCCACATATAGATTTTTGTTAACTCTATTTCTAGTATAAAGGAAAGATATAAAATTAGTAGTTTTAAAATCATTTAAAATATTTTGATTACAACTTCTAATGACTAATGTTTACATAAGGGACTCATGATGAAAAGGTAGATTTCAAAGATGAACATTCTTTTTTTAAAAAAAGTAAATCAGTATATTCTACATTATGATGCTCAAAAATTGGTGATTTTTTCATTATTAGTAAGCAAGATTTGTTACTTGGTTAGAATGCCAATTAAGGATACAATCCAAATATAAGCAGGAGAAAGTGTAAACATTACACACATATCTCAAGTCAGTCAGCACATATTTGCTTTTAAAAGATGGCAAATAATTAACACAGTAACTAATTACAAAAAGAATCATTTTCATCCTGTTAGCTTAGCTAATCAAATCACAACTAAAAGCAAATGGGCCTGAATATGAGTGATAATTACATGCTGCTTAGTGAGGAGTGGCAAGGAAGTTAATAAATACTTAGAGCCTCTAAAGTGAATGATTATTACCTACCCTGGACAGCAATGTGACATGGGAAGAAATTAAATGAACCAATATGGGTTTTAGTACTGCTCCTTAGTTGATGAAATGAAGATCACACTTTTGAACAATCTCATGGCTAGGATATTATCCAGACAAACCTTCTCATTTCAAAACTGAGAAAACAGAACCTGTTTTCTGAACAGAAATGTGACCCACTCCCAGCAGAGAGCTACTTCCTGGTGGGGCTGAGGGAGCCACAGGGCAGTGTTGTCATTACACCCTGACACTTATATAGCAATGTCTCAAGGACCAAAGACAAGCAGTGTGTGAGAACCCTTGGACTCCATTGAACCCTTCAAAACATCAGGAAGGTTAGCCCACTGGGGACAGGTCCATGGAAACTGACATACTTTCAGAGGTGACATGATGATTGTGGCTATAAACTGTCTTTGGAAGATTTTAGCTTTTTATTCACTGGCACATTTTTCAACCTTTTCAGCAGTGTATACGCTCTATTTCCTTATGAAACCCATGAAGATCTCAGACGAAAGTGTAGGAAATGTTTTTGTTAATGGTGACTTAAGGTGGGTGGGTGAATGTACTTAGTCCCTGGCAATTCCATCAGGATGTTGTGTCATTGGAACATTCAATAGAGCCATTGATATTTTTTTTTTAATTGGTGATGCTGGGGATTAAACCCAGAGCCTCCTGTTTACTGGGCAAGCACTCTACCACTGAGCTACATCCCTGGCCCTACAATTACTTTTGATTTAGTGGAGACTGAACATCATTCACACTTGAGCAGAGGCAAGCTGAGGACCAGATCTTCAGGTCAGCTGAGCCCCTGTGCTCCCACCAGTGCACTCTGATGGGAAGTAAGAACAGAGCTTTCTGCACCTTTCTCAGAATGTTGTAAGGACCAGGGTGGATTCTTCAAAGGAATCCATGTAATGTGAAGAATACTGTGAACATTTACTCTAATTTCATGGGAAAAGTAACAATTTTTTTTTTTTTTTTTTTGGGTACTGGTGATTGAAGCTAGGCGTGCTCTACCATTGAGCTATATCCCAGTCCTTTTTATTTTTGAGACAGATCCCACTAAGTTACTGAGGGCCTTCCTGATTCACTGGGCAGGTCTTGAAACCCACAATCCTCCTGGCCCAGCCTCCTAAGTCACTGGGATTACAGACATATTTCACTGTACCCAGCCAAAATGAACTCTTCACCATTTAGAACTATAAAAAGTTACCAGCAAATATTTGCTTGTTATAAGATTAATAACAAAATAAAATTAACATGTGTGATAAGCTGTAATGAGAAACAAGTCTTAGATTATACTGAGATGCAGCACTTTCTTGATACAAAAATCATTCTAAATAATGTAACTATTTTTGTTTACATATTCATGTTTTAAAACACATACAAACACACAGACCAGTAGATTAGCATTTAAAAAAATGACTTAGCCCCTTTAGATTAAGTAAAATGAAAATGTGTAGAAAGGCCACTGTAACTTGGTTTCACTGACAGAGATATAAGTAATTATGTTCTATAATCGGTTTTATTGTATTATTTATTTTATTATTGTTCCATAAACCTCTCTCACTTTCTCTTTCTCTCTCTCTATTTTTTTTTTTTTTTTTCCTTTTCTTTTCCTGGAGCTGCCACTTTTATTTTTTCACAACTTATATTCATTATCTATCTATCTAGTGTGTGTGTGTGTTTCTTTCCTTGAAGTCTGGAGTTTAATCTCACCTTTATGTCAGATAATAGGCCTTTTAAAGATAATCCCCCCATTGTTAAATGTGGAAACTGTATTTATGTCTGTATTCACTGGCTTCTTGCCTGGGTCTCTGCATCACTCTCCTATAAGCAGGGCTTTTGGCATGGCTGTTCTACACATACACAGGGGGAATATGGAAGTCCTCAGAACTATTTTTCTTTTTAGATCTCCATGGGAGGTAGAATTTTATAAATGATTCCTACATGCTTTTGCTGCATTCTTTTCAGAGGCATTCTTTCTGGAAAATAGCTAAGCTAATCACATTCCTCTGATGGCAGAATAGAAAAGAGGTGGTTGTACCACTCGGAATTTCTCTGAGCTCAAATTTAAGTTCAATATGAATTCATCATGCAAAATTGTTCAATTAAAAGAATCTCAAAGAGGCTTCACTTTCAATGTGTCAAAATGCATTCCATTGTCATGTTCAATTAATTAGAACAAATAAAAAATTAAAAAAAACAAAAACAAACAAAAACAAGGTTTCACTTTTCTTAGATGATGTAAGAAAAATATATTAATTTTATCATATAAAAATTAGAAAAAAAGTAAAAAAAAGTATTAGAAATCCTTAAATAAAAAAAACAACAAAAACCTAAACAAAATGCAAACAAAATAGATTAAAAAAAAACTTGAGAAGCATATTACAAGGTGATGATTTATGTTAAGTATAAAGAAACTTTTACAAATCATAAAAAACAGAAAAAAGACTTAGTCTGTGGTTTTAAGAAAAGATGAAATAAAATGGCTGATAAAGGCATGGAGTCTCCAGCTTCAGTCATAACCAATATTTACAACAGCCCTTTACCTACCAGATTGGTAAAGATGAAAATCCTGGATAGTATGGAGAGCTAGTGAAGGTATAGAGAAACAGGTACACTCAAACCATACATGAAAATACAAGTTCAGACAACCTTCTCAGAGGGCAATTGAACAATATCTCTCAAGGTAAAAGTATGCCCATATTTCAAAGCAGCAATTGTACCTCAAGAAATGGATCTCATAGTTATCCTAGTATCTATGTGCAATAGGCAGGAAGAAGAGTGTATGTTGCATTGTGTCTAACAACTAAGAACAACAAAGGAGCTAAAAGCCCATTAATAGGGAACTGATTAAATAAATATTACATATATAAGAAAGGAATTCTATGTGCCTATTAAGAAAAAAATGAGGTAGAATTTTCAGACCTATTGACTCATTAAGTCCCAAGTTTTCAATTCTGTAAACATTTCAATGTTTCAATGTGTTCAAATCAACACAGGTGCATTAAAATAGGTTAAGAAATCATAATCTAAAGCTTATATATTCCTTGCATATATTTTCACATATGTAAATAATATATACAAATAGTGTAATCATTTATGTATTTCTTTTTTCAAAAAACAGACTTCTAAAAAGAATAATTATTTCAAAGTTACCATAAGTGATACAGTTGCTGCTCAATTTTTTTTTTTTTTCTATATAGGTGTTCCATATCTGGGACAATGGGTTAAATGGGTTAAGCAAAAAGAACAAGCTATAAAAGACATATATGACAGAATCCCATCATTATGAATACACATAATGTGTTATATTTATAACACAAATGTGTATTTACATGTATATATTTATATATGTAAACATCCTGGACAACACATAAACTGGTTGATGTGTGTGGTGGATGAGGGTAAAGGAGGAGATTGAGACTTCTACTTCTCATTTGATATTTTCCTGTATAGTTTTAATTTTTACCATTATGTATGTACTACTTAAAAATATATTTTAAAACACTAAAGACTAATTTCAATGTATTAAAAAGACAAATATTTTTACAGTATGTGGGAAATGCTTTGTAAAAAAGCCCTGAAGAGGGCAGGTATACAATGAAGGTCCTATACCTTTCTGATTTAACTGGAATAGCATTTAAATATAATTCATAAGAGCTTTGTGCATTTCCTGTTGAAGGTAGTAGGGAGTGAAATTCATATTCTAGTCCATACTGCTAAAGCATTTCTAAAGAAAAAAATTAAATATTAAAACAGATACTCTAATAACATATTTTAACATAGCTTATAGGTATACATAGAGATAGGTCTGGCTGGTGAAAAACCTTTCATAAAAATATCAATAAAAAGCTTATAATTCCTTCCAATTCTTCTAAAATGCAAAATAAGTACATTTTAAGCTCTAATATTTTGAGGGGGAAAATTTGCAAAAGAGCTCTGCTGATATAAATATATATGATTTTATGCATTAAGGATTAGAGCCTGAAACACGAGTTAACCTGAAATTTTTAGTGTAAATTTTCAGATAAAAACAGAATTCTTTCCACATTAGCATTCTGTTTCAGTTGTAGTTGCAGGAATGATTCCCTGGGCTTCATGTAATGCTGTTACCTCGTACTCACCAGTCAGGCTGTCTGGCCGAGGTGGAACCATCCTCTCATAAATGTCGTACTGCTGCTGTCCAAATTGCTCCATGTCATGAACAGTCCTTTGCAGTGAAGGTCCCAGATGCTGCGGTACTGCGGTCATCCCTGAGCGTTTGGGGGACGATGACCCCACCTGGCCTTGGGATGGGGAAGCTACTCGAGTCTGTGCATCCGTCAGGGTCAGCGGGGACCCCACTCTGGCGGTAGTTTGGTATTGAGGGGCTGGTCCGTTGGGATTGGAGGTCTGTCGGGAAGTGACAGACCCAATCCGCCGCACAGCTGTTGGGGAGGCGGGTCTCTGTGAGTATGGAGAGGCTGCCCGCTGAGCAGGTAACGTGGTGGAGGAATATGCACTGGGGTTCAGAGGTCGGGAGTCGGTCACTGAAGGAGAGCCAAATCCACTACCCAGAGAAGTTCTCAGTGACCCCCTTGAAGGAGACACGCCTGTGCTGATAACATAAGAAGGAGACTGTGCTCTAGATGGAACTGAACTAACTCTTCTCATGGCCCGATTGGCTACTGATGGCTGATGAGAGGGGGGAGAAAAGAGAATGGGTTTATCCAGGGTTTTGTGTCCATTGTCATTACAGAAAAATGCACACAGCTCACTACAGAATGTGAATTCACTATTTATTTTAGGCACCCAAATTTCTTTTCCACTTTATGCTTTAGAGCTAGAGCTTAATTTTCCTCATTGTGCATTTCTTCTACTTTTTTTTTTTTTTTTTTTTTTTTTTGGTGATTTAATGTGAATCCTAAAATTAGTAAAAAGAGATCTAAAGACATTTAATATTCATTTTGTTCTTGTCTTTACATTGTTTTTTACCCCTTTGCCTATGCATTTTTCACAACACATAGAACGTTTTGTTCCAAGTGTCATGAATAACTCATGAGTGTGAAGGATCACTGCTGGAGAAATGTACTTACTTCATTCCCTGCAAATCAAAGTTTGGCCAAGGTTATGTATTTTTGTAAAACAGATGAAGTTTTTGAAGATGTCAGTCTAAATGTAGCTAGAGGAGTGTTTATAAATGGTTAGTCTTTATGGGTTGACCCTGCTAACAACATGAATGTGTTCTTTTGACAAGGAATAAATGAATGTCTGGATTGAGACTAGACCCAGTGCTTTCCTCTGTGAATTTACTTCAAAGAACAGCTTGGCTGCACAGGTGCTCTGGTCAAATTTGTTTATTCCTTTAGCTCAAGAGTAGCTTCTATTTTCTTTTTACTTCCTCTGATCTATGAGTGCTTGGCTTTAGCTGGTAGATATAAAAGATGCAATAAAGATACCCTCATATCTGTTTTAGTAGGAGGAATGCTCAAAGTCTCTGTTGGGATCTTGGCCTAGTCAGCTGGAAAAGACCAGAATGGAAAATAAACATTTCTGTCGTGGATCATTCTACTATTAATCTGTAGACTCCTGCAAACACAAAGGGCATCAGATACTTTTCTTGCTGCTGCTATAACAATGAAGAAAAATGGTAGTTGGACTGAAGAAGTGGCTGAGGGGAACAGGCGTGGGAAAAAGGAAAGAAGGCTGAGAAATGAAAACAGACTTTAGGGCTTCAGATGATAAACCCAGAATGCTTGGTTATCTCCTGAGTAATTGCTAAAGTCCAGTTGTCATCAACCCTGTCTATATTTTGTTGTGGCAATAAGAAAAGAAGCAGGATTTTGTACACCCTTGGATGTTATAAGTGGATGTGTGCTTTGCCTCCAGGTGCCACAACTAACTGGGATGGCTGAAACACCTGTTCTGAGATCTCATGTGTATGTGAGTTCAACAATTTTGAAATGGTAATAGCAATGGAGGGGAGATAATATGTAGAGTTTGGTAAATAAACAATGAGGCAGTAAAGACAGGGTTTTAAATTAGGGAGTAACTGGAAAGTTAAAATGTGTGCTTGTATGCCAGTAGGGCTAACAACAAACTACCCAAATCAAATGACACTTGGCCCAGATGGTTAGAAAATATGTTGTCCAGACTATATGCAAATTAAATCTTAGAGACCTACTTGCAATTCTTAAGTTTTAGGAACAAAACAGTGTAAATAAAAACAAAACAGAAACATATTTGATGAATTCCCATGGGCACTTAGTTCAAAGCTTCTCAAATTTTTCCATCAAAGCAAAGGGATAGGTGTATAATTTGAGGACTGCGAGTGTAGCTTGAAGTAGCTTGCTACCAGTACAAGATTTCCTGTGTCAGCTTAAAAAGTCATACACTTAGTTTTCCCCTCCTAAATCAATAAGCAAAAGTGCCAAAGTTGTATGTATTTCTCTGTTGACCCTCAGGCCTGTGGCCCAATTCTGTGTGCACCTGGATTGCATTATGAGGAACATACTGTCTGCCTAACTTCTCTGATCATTTTGGTATTTTTCAGCTCCAAAAGATCACTGGGGTACTCGGAAAAGGCCTGTCCTCACTGGTTACTGCCACATAGGACTTGTACTGCTTCTCTTAGTACTGGCATATCTGGTAGAAGGATGTGAGTAATCTAGCAATGAGGAAGAAATTGAGGTGTTTTAAAGGTATAGATGCATTGTTACTTTTTTGCCCATCAAGATAGACAGCCCTAACTTAACAGAATGGATTGCTTCTACATAATAACTTTCTATTAGCAGGAATATCTATATTCCAGTAAGAGAAAAAAATGTGCATTCCGAGAATCATTCCAGTGATGAAGGTAAAAAGTTTTGGTTGGAATGGGCTAAGTCTCATTTCATGCAGGTGTGGGAACAGTGCTCTGTCCTTTTGGACTTTCCATAGCATATTTTAGCTCCAGTCTTTAAAGGAACTCACAATCCCTGAAGAACTAGAACATTCCATCCAGTTCTCTTAACAAGCCAAACTTCTTGTTTATAAAATTACTCTTCCTTGTCTAGAAATGTATTAGAATACAGGAGCTAATTAACTGGAACAAACATATTTTTAGTTTTTAAACTTAAAAATTCATTAACACTGTAATTCAAATAGTATAAAATTATTTTGCTACTTTATACATTCAATAAATTCAAAATCGCATGTATTGGCATTACTTTTAATAAGGAAAACCTGCAAAAGATATTCAACTAGGTGGGTATTTATTTGTAAGGCTCTTGATGTGTTTGGCTTACCTGAACCAGTGTTTGTCCTTCAGCTCTTGAATTCCTCACCAAATGGTTATTGGTTGATCCTATGAATGAATGCTGCTGTCTATTATCTGCCTTGCTCAAGTTCTGGTTGTTGTGGAAACTTCCTGCTTCCTGGTATCCACTGTCAGAATAAGAATTCATTTGTGTTGAACTTCTTGAATTACCCAAGGATCCTGCAGGAATGAAACCAGCAGAAAATATCCTTATTATATAGCTCTGTTGCTCATTTTCAAAAAGAAAATATTGAAAGCAAATATAATACTTAAAAGATAATACAACAGACCCTCACTTTCATGGAGAGACGTCTGTTCTGGTGAATAGAGGGTCCCTTGTTCTGGCTCTGTCCTGATGAGATAGTTGTTGGGGTGGACAGTGTCAGAAACTCTAGGTTTGCTTACACCAGTATTTGGCACATCTGTAAGTAGATAAGTTTAATCAGTTAAATAGAATGATAATTATTACATAAGAATTTATTTTAAAAGTTTCAGATATTTGTCAACAGCATTTTATAATTTGTAAGTACATAAATGTTTCACCTTAAATAGCACAGATATTTCAATTCTTTTCTATATGAATGTGTTCCACATGAGTTTATGATAATATTTTATTGAATTTCATAAATGTTTATTCTTATTACAAGCCCCAAACTAATCTTTGCACTGTATTAAATCAAAAAGTGCAAAGTGATTTTTGTTCTCTTGGAAAATACATCTCTCAGTTGACTTCCTCCAAGAAGATTAAGAGACAGAATGAGAATGATGACCAAGTATTTTTAAAAAGGTTCTCTGTAACCTCCCCTGCTCACTTTATTGTACTGGGGATTAAACCCAGGGTTTAACCAAGTACTTTACCACTGAACCACATCCCCAGACTTTTCATTTTATTTTGAGACAGGGTCTCATAAGTTGCCCAGGGTGGCCTTAAACTTGTGATTCTCCTGTTTCAGCCTCCTGAGTAAATGGAATTGTAGGCATGGATCACTGCACCTAAACTTTTAAAATAAAGACTTATATAGTGATGACTTTATGGGGCCTTGTGAAGAAATCTCTGAAGGTATGATAGGCTTTTTATTTATATTTTGTGTTGTTTAGAAGCAAAGGAATTCTACAAAGTTTTCAGAGTTGCAAAAAACAGAAATTTTAACTTATTACTCATCTGCTAATTTATCCTGTTGGTCTTTTCTAGATGAATAAAGACAAATCTAATCTGATCACTGTTTCCCTTAACCAAACCCACCCCTTTCATTATCTCATTTATTTTCAACTATACAATTTGTCATATTGAACTTGGGAAAAAAACAAGAACGACAACAAACCATCCAAACTCAGTCTATCCCCTTCCCCATTCTAACTCAAGTTTTTTATGCTATAAACTTAGGTGTTGTAGATCATCCTGCTTTTTCCCAATTCCACTCAAATATCCTCTTTTCTCCAGCATCTAAAAAAATATTTTCCTATGAATAAAGTCTTTCCTCAAATTTGACCTTTATGGTGTTAACAGATTTGTTTTTCCAGGAATGCTGCTTCACTTTCACTTCAGAGATTTTAACAAAATCCATATTCCACTCTTAGCTCAACATACGACCCTAAGGATTTCAATGACTTTATCAGTCTTTCTCCCTGGCTTTTTTTTTTTTTTTTTTTCTTTTTTCTTCTCTCTCTCTCTCTCTCTCTCTCTCTCTCTTTCGGCTATGTTATACACCAGGCTCAAAGAATGTAGTCATGAGAAAAAATGTGTGTACGTACGCACATGTGTATACATGTGCACTTTAGGGTAAGGGACATAGAAAAATATTCCTATTGGAATTAATATCCAAACAGTATCCATTTACCACGGGAAGCCAGCTTTTCCTTTGGGCATAGCACTTATCATCCTTCTCCGTTGGAATATAAACTCAAGGAGGGCAGAGGCTTTTGTTTGGTTTGTTTACTGTTGTGTACTCAGTGCATTGAACTCAGCAGGTGCTCAGTAAATATTTGTTGAAGAAACACATTTCCAGTAAATAGCAGCTTCCCTTTATTGGTTACTGATTCATCCTTAGTACTGCGCTGTAGCTTTACCTTATTGTGTATTTGCTGTGTAAGCAAAGTAAAATTTGTAGACGCTGCAAACTAGTTTAGAAGGTGATGTGAGGTTTAAGGGAGAAGTGGGAAATTCCACTGTATTCTAAACCTTTAAATTGATGTCATATTCAAGCTCAGGTTGTTTCCCAGCCTCAGGAAAGATGTGCTGACATTCTTAGTACACGTCCTTAAAGACCTGTCTCCTGATACATCATTTGACAGTATTCTTCTAGGTGGGAGAGTTCTGTTGACAGTTATGAATTCTAAAGTCTGGAATTTCAGTAAAGATTACAGACTGTATGTGGTTTCCTGGTACAGGCTGAAACATGATCTGAGTCACTGCCAGGCTAGACTGGAAAGTGATCTGCTTCATTTGTAAATCTTATAAGTTTCCAAAGTTCTAAACATTCTTGCACAGCAATTCCTAAAGGAATTTTGTTAAGGAATAGGTAAAAGACATAGAGTATACTATGCTAAAGAGTCACTGAGAATTGGAATAGCTGTAGAGGAGCATTGGACCGATGCAGCACAGCAGTTTACCTGTATTCCACTCAGGAAGAGAACACAGGAATAGCAATATGAATGAGCAACACATTATAGATATACTGTGACAGGCTTAAAACTTCACAAACATGGGAAAATGCACTGTCTTTGAAAGAAAAAGATGTTCAAACAGTTCTCATTTTCAGTTTTAATAATTATAAGACAAAACCTGGGACATCAATACATCAAGGGGTTTGGCTTGGGAACGCCAGGTGGAATGCAGTGTCAAGATCTGAAAAATTATCACCATGGAAACCAAAAGGCTGCCCTAAAAAAAACCCACAACTATTCAGAGGTATTAAATAGGAGAAGCGAATATACACACCTGAGCAAATGTGTCTTTTCAACCAATGAACTATTTTCTCAGAAACCAAGCACAATATTGACAAGTAATTTTGTTCATTCAAACTCCTTTTATGAGAAGCTACATAAAATAAATAAACTTAGAGCAAACACAAATTATGAAATTTGTGATTCTACACTGGTAACCATAACAGTAAAACTTAAACAGAATTAGTATTTCCAAAACTACAAAAATGAAGCAAACATTAACCTAAAAAAAAAAAAGACATGTTACTTCCAAATTTTGTCACCTGACTCTTTCATATATTTGAAGATAATATGCCCTAAGAAACAGAATATAGAAACAGACACTGAGATGGTATCCAGAACATTAAAATACTAAATTCTTATGTACCTAGAATCCAACTTGAAGTTCTAAATAACTGGGTTTAGAGAATGGAGTCTAAGGTTTTAGTCCTATGTTAAAGTAAATGCACAAGTTAGAGTTGTGAAAATGTGACAAAAGATATTTATTTAATATGAACTATAAATCAACCAATTTCTATAGTTTGAGTCATTTTTCTATTTGCATAATGGAGCCCAAATAATAATGAATATCTACAGAGACAAAAAGATCCTGGAATGTCTTCTAAATAATTTTTAAAAAGTTAAATGGTTTCCAAAAGTTTTACTATTATTTACTTTGTTTCTTTGAAAACATGCAATTCATAAAATTTATACATACATATATATATATATATATATGTATAAATGTATGTGCACACAGCCACCATCTTAGAGGAAGAGAGGAACCATTTCCTAATGTCTGGATAAAATATTCCTGATTGTAGAATGGCAAGGGTCACATTTATCCATTGTCTTATGTGACTCTATTTTAAAATGAATGTCTTTTAAAACATCTGTTATGTTGAATGAAGAAAAGACTAGCCAAATACACCAGAGAACCCACAGAGACATTTAGATTGTGATTAACCATTTCACAGCCAATGCTGGAAACTATAACTTAATAGTTGATATACTGTGATTTAGCATGATCAGGACAAGAAACCAAGAGATAATTTTAATACGTAAAAATGTCAAATACCATGTGAATGCTGCATTTAATCCATGTACTGAAGAACATGTTACTTTAAAAAAAAATCACAAACATGTTTTTGGGAACACCAAAAATATACTATAAGGGATTTTCAAAGATTGATTAGTATCTTCCAAGAAAATGTATATCTAAAAATATAGAACTTGAACATGTTTCAAGGTAAAATGAAATACCCATCTGTGTCTAAAATGGGACATTATGGGAACCATGGGTATTCTTGCCTGTTATATTTTATCAGAATGTTCCAATATTGTTTTAAAATACGATTAATAAGTAAAAGTAGTAGGTTGTATCTAAGAAAAATATTAGTGGGTAAGGAATAATAATGCTGTAGGGCTATGAAAATCGGATCCATTATCCACCTCAGTAAGCTCACAGTAAACAATGAAATACAATGTGATTTATTTTATATTTTTTTGTAATGTATATCCCCCATATACAAAGTATATAAAACATGACTACCAAAACGACCGCACTAAAGAATCTGAAGTTATTAAAATGGCTCTGCTTTGTTAATCTGTGTGCCTTGCTGTTTATACTGTGTGGAGAGGAAGGGCTGCGCTGTGTAAAATCACCATGGAAACAGGAACTTGGAGATTTTTAGTATATACAACCTGGTAACTAGTCTTTCATAGTCCAGCACATGCTATAACTTGACACTGAGTTCTTCTGATCTGTGAGTTGCTAGGGAGTTCAAGGATTTGTTCTTATGTAAAGATGGTGTACTGTGGGTTCTGGTAGGAGTCTTGGGACAATGTGTCATATAATGTAAAGGCAGATGATACTCTGCCTTTAACTCTGTGGCCTGTGAGTTGAGGTTAGGCTATAATATCCAGGGTCAACACTTCATCAGAACTTCCTATTTTGACTGAAGGAGTCCATTTTCCACAGAGGTGCAAAAATATGCCAGTGCCTCCTATCACTAAGGAAGAGCTGTGGGCCCAATTCTGGAAGAGGACCTGGAAGACGGCAGTGCAAAGATTTCTCCTCTTCAGTACCTTCAGTGAAACTCAGGATGTATCTCTGTGGGAGGCAAACTAATTATCAGAGGGAATAAGGTCATTGGAAAATACTGTTTTAGAGTAAAAAGGTAAATATTTTAGGCTGACAGAAACATGAAACACCAAAAGTTCTTTGGTTCACAGGAGAAAATGAATGCTGACTGGTATTTTAGGAATATTACAGATACTTAGAGTTTGTTGACTCAGACTATAAACTACTATTACATATGATATCTGAGTTGGGTATTAATGGAAGTAAGAGCTAGAAGAAAAAGGCAGAAAACCATGATTCTTGAAACTATTTCTAATCTGTTTCTCTTGAGTATATCTAGGTTCTTGGGTCTTATGAATATTTATATTATCTTTTAAATATTAATAATGTCTCTAAAACTTTACTCACCTAGAAAATGTTATATGAAATGGCTTGGGAAACAGAAACCATTAATGAAGTATTTTCTGGTTCACTTTAAATCTTGCTCTAAAAATCAACTAGAATGCCCTTGAAATTGACTGTTAAAAGTTTGTCTGCCTGGATTCAATGTTCTGGTTTAAGTAAACTTTGTATCTGTATAAACTGGCAAAGTGGTGCTTTGATTTCTACATTAACAAATATGAAATGTATTTTAGTTTTGTATATCACCAGAAAGATGCCTTATTCAAAATATAAATATATTTATATTTCCAAATTCTATTCAAGAATACAAACCATCAATAATAACTTCCAGAAAAAAAAAAAAAAACTGATTAGGAATTTCTATAGGTAGTCATATTATAAAACGAGTATTTATTAAGTATTTTTAGTCTGCATACAGGGGTCACATGTACCATAGAAAATTTATCTTTTATATCTGTAAAAGGAAAAGCAAGGAATTAAGAAATATAAAGATGAAAAGAAATAGACCAGAAGCACAAATTGTCCAAAACCAAGTTTTACAGCTATCGTTCACAAATGCCCACAGGGCTCTTGTTTTCTACAGCAAAAGTTGGAAAAGAGACTAAATAAGAGATTCATTGTGATCTGAAAAGTTGTTAGCCTATGGAAAATACAATTAAGTTCTCAAAAGTCACTCTGGAATATTTTATTTTTCAAAGACACATTTTATTCCTTTTGGGGGCAAAATGTTACCAAATACAGATATGAGAATATCTGAAAATGGGAACTATATGATACTATATTCTTTGTTAAAAGACAAAATAAACAACAAAAAAATTCTTCTTAAAAATACTATACATGAACATATAAAAGATGATACACGCTACAAAAAAATTAAACTTTTCTATATTTATCTTCTGGTTATCTTTTAGGTAAACTTTACTGAGATAAAGCTAAATGAAGACTAATTGTGGCATAAGAATGATGTTTGAAATATAGATGGTAGCCATTCCTATGTTTCCCAAAGTAAACTGAGCAATTAAAGCTTAGTGTGTTGAGGAAGTAGTGAAGGAAAAAGGAGAGTTTTCAGACTTGACAATTTATATTGTATTTTAAATAGTTAATATAACATTTCCTCCCATATCTCTAAAAGCACGAGAAAATTTAAATATTTATTTGACATGTCTGTGTCAAACATAAAATGTTAAAGGCTAAAACTGGACATCTAATTTTCATATAAAGTGCTATCTCACTCCATTTTATGCTTTTGTGATGTGTTCCTATATTACACAACTGGCTCAGGATCAGTCAGATAAATGTTTGCTAAAGTAAAATGCTAATATTCTTTGGTTGTGGCCCATGCACAAACATAGTGATAAATTTGTAATTTTGAAATAGAAAGGCTGAACTCTAAACCCTATTTAGTTGTTCTTGTGTATTCAACAACCATGGGAGACTGGTTCAGGGACTCCCTTCCCCCAAATATAAAAAGCTACGGATGCTCAAGTCTTTTATATAAAAGGATGTGGCACCTGCAATTATATACATCCTCTTGTACACTTTAAGTCATCTCTAGATTACTTACAATACCTAATACAATATAAATGCTATGCAAATCATTGTTATACTGACTTGTTTAGGGAATGACGGCAATAAAAAGTCTATATATGTTCAATAAAGATGCAACCACTGTAGGCCTACACAGTAGCATGAGCAACAATATAACATTAAAATACTTTCTATCTTTAGTTGGTTGAATTTGTGGATGCAAGAGCTGACTGTAAAAGTAATTTTGCTTGATAAAAGTTCACTTAACAAAATCCTAAGTATACGGAAAACACAAATGGTATCTATTGGCTCAGAAACTCATGTCATCTTTTCATAATTAATTTCTTTCTACTATTTATGTCAGGAATAACCCTTCAGAATATGGTCAAAATTTGACTCGCTTTAACATGTCACTCTTATGTTCCACTTTAACTCCAATATTTCAAATGTTTATTAAAAAATTTACACTTAAGTTGCTTACAATTAAAGTTTTCAAACACACAAATAAATGTACATAAATAAAAAATAGAAAATGTGTAAATCACCGCCCAGATTTAATACTTATCAACATCATTCCACACTTTGTATACTCCATTTATCTCTTTTTCCTTTCTTCGTTACAGAATTTAAAACAGAATCATCATATGTGTTCCTTTCAACTATAAATATTTCCATATGTGTCTCTATAAAATAAGGACATTGCAAAACCTTAACTATTTCATAATGCTATATAATGACTTCATATTCAAATTTTCCTGATGTCTCAAATATATCTGTTTAGTTGGCTTGCACCAGTCAGGCTGAGATAAAGTACTTTGTTTTTGAGTACAATGGTCACTTAAGTCCCTTAAAATAGACGGGAGTTGTGACTCTTTCACTTTCATATTCCTGACTCACTGAGGGAACCATAGGAATAAACTTTTAGCCTGCTTAGTAAACTGAATGTTTGATTTTTTTTTTTTTTTTTGTATGGTGTGTTTACATATTCCTCTAGCTTCAATATTTCTTATAAGCAGAAAGAGCTAAAATCTTTCAGGACAAACCTTTTGGTCAGAGTACTGTATGGCTAGTGTGGTGTGCTTTACAACATATAATATTAAAACTTTCAGGGTTGCTAAGATCAGTTAATTCAGGTAACGACATTGTAATTCTTTGGTCAAGTTTACTATCAACCTTTCTTTTAATGCAGTGGTTCTCAATGTCAGCTGGGTTGAAGGATGAAATTTAATTTAAAACCTATTCCTGCCTGAGTCCCACACCCAGAGAATCCAATTCAATCAGTCTAAATTGTAGCCAGAATATTGGGATTTAAAAAAATCTCATCGGGAGGACTGAGAACCTACAGGGTTTGGCACCCACTGATCATCTCTGCTTGAATTACTTCACAAGGGTTCGACATTTGGTGATTTTTTCAAATTATATTATTCTTTCTACATTTATCAGCAAGAATTTTTATGGCATATTTTAGATGACTAGTGATAGCTACAGTTATTTGGTTACCTGGCATATCATTAATCTATCCAGCACAAGTGGGATAAAATTAATTCTTTTCCTTTTTTTAATTTTTATTGTAAACAAATGGGATACATGTTGTTTCTGTTTGTACACACAGTAACAGCATACCATTTGCATAAGCATACATTTACATAGGGTAATGATGTTTGAATCATTCTGTTATTTTTTCCTTCCTCCCACCCTTCCCACCACTCTTTTCCCTCTATACAGTCCCTCCCTTCCTCCAGTCTTGCCCCCCCTACCCCCATTATGTGTCATCATCTGCTTATCATGAGATCATTCATCCTTTGGTTTTTTGAGACTGGCTTATCTCACTTAGCATGATATTCTCCAATTTCATCCATTTGCCTGCAAATGCCATAAATTTATTATTCTTTATAGCTGAGTAATAGTCCATTGTATGTGTGTATGTATATATATATATACACACCAGTTTCTTTATCCATTCACCAATTGAAGGACATCTAGGTTGGTTCCACAATCTGGCTATTGTGAATTGAGCAGCTATGAACATTGTTGTGGCTATATCTCTGTAGTATGCTGATTTTAAGTCCTTTGGGTATAGGCCAAGGAGTGGGATAGCTGGGTCAAATGGTGGGTCCATTCCAAGCTTTCTAAGGAATCTCCACACTGCTTTCCAGAGTGCCTGCACTAATTTGCAACCCCACCAGCAATGTATGAGTGTACCTTTTTCCCCACATCTTCTCCAACACTTACTGTTGCTTGTATTCTTGATAAACGCCATTCTAATTGGGATGAGATGGAATCTCAGTGTAGTTTTGATTTGCATTTCTCTTATTACTAAAGATGGTGAACATTTTTTCATATATCTGTTGATTGCTTGTACATCTTCTGTGAAGTGTCTGTTCATTTCCTTAGCCCATTTGTTGATTGGATTATTTGTATTCTTGGTGTAGAGTTTTTTGAGTTCTTTATAGATTCTGGAATTAGTGCTCTCTCTGAGGTATGAGTGGCAAAGATTTTCTCCCACTCTGTAGGCTCTCTCTTCACATTCCTGATAGTTTCCTTTGCTGAGAGAAAGCTATTTAGTCTGAATCTGTCCCAGTTATTGATTCTTGCTTTTATTTCTTGTGCCATGGGAATCCTGTTAAGGAAGTCTGATCCTAAACCAACAAGTTGAAGATCTGGACGTACTTTTTCTTCTATAAGATGCAGGGTCTCTGGTCTGATTTCAAGGTCCTTGATCCATTGTGAGTTGAGTTTTGTGCAGGGTGAGAGATAGGGGTTTAGTTTCATTCTGTTGCATATGGATTTCCAGTTTTCCCAGCACCATTTGTTGAAGAGGCTATCTTTCCTCATTGCATATTTTTGGCACCTTTGTCTAGTATGAGAAAATTGTATTTATTTGGGTTTGGTCAGTGTCCTCTATTCTGTACCATTGATCTACCTGTCTATTTTGGTGCCAATACCATGCCATTTTTGTTACTATTGCTTTGTAGTATAGTTGAAGTTCTGGTATTGCAATACCCCCTGTTTCATTCTTCCTGCTAAGGATTGCTTTAGTTATTCTGGGTTTCTTATTCTTCCAGATGAATTTCATGATTGCTTGCTCTATTTCTGTAAGGTACATCTTTGGGATTTTAATTGGAATTGCATTGACTCTGTATAGCACTTTTGGTAGTATGGCCATTTTGACAATATTAATTCTGCCTATCCAAGAACATGGGAGATCTTTCTATCTTCTAAGGTCTTCCTCAATTTCTTTCTTCAATGTTTTGTAGATTTCATTGTAGAGATCTTTTACCTCTTTGGTTAGATTGATGCCTAAGTATTTTATTTTATTTTTTTTTTTGAGGCTATTGCAAATGGGGTTGTTTTCCTCATTTCCCTTTCAGATGTTTTGTTGCTTGTGTATAAAAATGCTTTAGATTTATGGGCATTGATTTTCGAGCCTACTATTTTGCTGAATTCATTGATGAGATCTAGAAGTTTTCTGGAGGAGTTTTTTGGATCCTCTAAATATAGAATCATGTCATCAGCAAATAGTGACAGCTTAAGTTCCTCTTTTCCTATTCGTATCTCTTTAATTTCTTTAGTCTGTCTAATTGCTCTGGCTAGAATTTCGAGGACAATGTTGAATAGAAGTGGTGAAAGAGGACATCCCTGTCTTGTTCCTGTTTTTAAAGGGAATGGTTTCAGTTTTTCTCCATTAAGAATGATTTGGCCATGGGCTTAGCATAAATAGCCTTTACAATGTTCAGGTATGTTCCTACTATCCCTATTTTTTCTAGTGTTTTGAGCATGAAGGGGTGTTGTATTTTGTCAAACGCTTTTTCTGTGTCTCATCCTTAAGTCTATTGACATGATGGATTACGTTTATTGATTTACGAATGTTGAACCATCCTTGCATTGCAGGGATGAACCCCACTTGATCGTGGTGCACACTTTTCTTAATATGTTTTTGGATACGGTTTGCCAATATTTTGTTAAGGATCTTAGCATCTATATTCATCAAGGATATTGGTCTAAAATTTTCTTTCCTTGATGTGTCTTTTCCTGGTTTGGGTATGAGGGTGATATTAGCTTCACAGAATGATTTTGGTAGGGTGCCCTCCTTTTCTATTTCCTGGAATAATTTGAGAAGTATTGGAATGAGTTCTTCTTTGAAGGTCTTGTAGAACTCGGCTGAGAATCCGTCTGGTCCTGGGCTTTTCTTGGATGGTAGGTTTTTAATGGCTGCTTCTATTTCATTACTTGATATTGATCTGTTTACATTGTGTATGTCCTCCTGGTTCAGTTTGGGAGGAGCATATGTCTCTAGAAATTTGTCAATGTCTTCGGTAGTTTCTATTTTGTTGGAATACAGATTTTCAAAGTAGCTTCTCATTATATTCTGTATCTCAGTGGTGTCTGTTGTGATATTTCCTTTTTCATCATGAATTTTAGTAATTTGAGTTTTCTCTCTCCTCCTCTTTGTTATGTGGCTAAGGGTTTGTCTATTTTGTTTACTTTCTCAAAGAACCAACTTTTTGTTTTGTCAATTTTTTGAATTGTTTCTTTTGTTTCAATTTCATTGATTTCAGCTCTGATTTTAATTATTTCCTGTCTTCTACTACTTTTACTGTTATTCTGTTCTTCTTTTTCTAGGGCTTTGAGCTGTAATGTTAGGTCATTTAGTTGTTGACTTTTCATTCTTTTCTGGAATGCGCTCTGTGCAATGAATTTTCCTCTTAGTACCGCTTTCATAGTGTCCCAGAGATTTTGATATGTTGTATCTTTGTTCTCGTAGACCTTTAAGAATTTTTTTATTTCCTCCCTGATGTTTTCTGTTATCCATGTTTCATTCAATAGCATATTATTTAGTTTCCAGGTGTTGGAGTAATTTTTGTTTTTTATTTTATCATTGATTTCTACACTCAGTCCATTATGATCTGATAGAACACAAGGGAGTATCTCTATTTTTTTACATTTCCTAAGAGCTGCTTTGTGGCATAACATGGTCTATTTTCTTTTTTTTTTTTTTTTTTTTTTTTTTTTTTTACATGGTCTATTTTCGAGAAGGTTCCAAATGTTGCTGAGAAGAAAGTGAATCCGCTCGCTGATGGATGGAATATTCTATATATGTCTATTAAGTTTAGGTTATTGATTGTGTTATTGAGTTCTATGATTTCTTTGGTTGGTTTTTGTTTGGAAGATCTATCTAGCGGTGGCTTAAAGTCACCCAGAATTATTGTGTTGTGGTCTATGTGTTGTGGTCCTGAAATTGAGAAGGATTTGTTTGATGTACAGGGATGCACCATTGTTTGGGGCATAAATATTTACTATCGTTGTGTCTTCCTGATTTGCTTAAGCAGTATGAAATGTCCTTCTTTATCCCTTCTGACTAACTTTGGCTTGAAGTCCACTTTATCTGATATAAGGATGGAAACCCCGCTTTTTTACTGAGTCCATGTGTGTGGTAGGTTTTTTCCTATCCTTTCACCTTTAGTCTGTGGATGTCTTTTTCTATGAGATGAGTCTCTTGCAGGCAGCATATTGTTGGGTCTTTCTTTTTAATCCATTCTGCCAGACTATGTCTTTTGATTGAGGAGTTTAGGCCATTAACGTTCAGGGTTATTATTGAGATATGATTTGTATGCCCAGTCATTTGGGCTTATTTTTGATTTTTAAGTTGGCTTGGTTTCTCCTTGGAGTGGTTTTTCTCTAAGGTAGTTCCTCCCTTTGCTGACGTACATTGTTGTTTTTCATTTCCTCCTCATGTAATATTTTGTTGAGAACATTCTGTAGCTCAGGCTTTCTATTTGTAAATTCTTTTAACTTTTGTTTATCATGGAAGGATTTTATTTCATCTTCAAATCTGAAGGTGAGTTTTGCTGGGTATAGGATTCTTGGTTGGCAACCATGTTCTTTCAGAGCTTGAAATCTGTTGTTCCAGGCCCTTCTAGCTTTTAGAGTCTGGGTTGAGAAGTCGGCTGCTATCCGTAATGGTTTCCCACATATGTAATCTGATGCTCTTCTCTCGCAGCCTTCAAAAATCTATCTTTATTTTGAATGTTAGGCATTTTCATTATAATGTGCCTTGGTGTGAATCTGTTGTGATTTTGTGCATTTGGTGTTCTATAAGCCTCTTGTATTTTATTTTCCATTTCATTCTTCAGGTTTGGGAAATTTTCTGATATTATTTCATTGAAGAGGTTGTTCATTCCTTTGGTTTATATCTCTGTGCCTTCCTCAATCCCAATAATTCTTAAATTTGGTCTTTTCATGATGTCCCATATTCTTGGAGATTCTGTTCATGATTTCTTACCATCTTCTCTGTTTGGGCGACTTCATTTTCAAGATTAAATATTTTGTCTTCATTGTCTGAGGTTCTGTCTTCCAAGTGGTCTAGTCTTTTGGTGATGCTTTCCATTGAGTTTTTTATTTGGTTTATTGTCTCCTTCATTTCAAGGATTTCCGTTTGGTTTTTTTTGAGAATCTCTGTCTCTTTGTTGAAATGATCTTTTGCTTCCTGCAGGTTCTCTTTCAGCTTATTGGTATTATCATTCATTGCCTGCATTTGCTCTGTTATCTCATCCTTTGCTTCACGAATCATCTTAATCATGTATAATCTGAAGTCCTTTTCTGACATTTCTTCTAACATACTGTCATTGGATTCTATTACTATAGAATCTAGATTTGTTTGGATCATTTTCTTCCCTTGTTTTTTCATGTTGTTCATGTATCTTCCCCTCTAGTGCTGCAGATCTGGGGTATTGCAGATTTCCCCCTATAGGCTTATAGTGGCCCTATAGGTTTCCAAAACCCTTTCTTTAAGGGGAGATCAATATTAGCAGTGCCCAAATCAGACACTATGCAATCCTAGACCAAATAGCCCCTATGGGGACAATAACAAAATTGCCATAATAAACAAAATGAGGTCAAATGTTATCTTCGGTAAAACAAACAGGTATACAATAATGTCTGCAGTTTCTGATGGAGGACAAAGAGGATGCAGAGGGATGAAGAATATGACTGTTAATGGGATAATAAAAGAATATTCAGAAGTTCTAGAAAATAGAAAGGGTGAGAGTGTAATCAAAAGAAATCGGATGTTAGCATGTAAATAAGGGAGAAAGCGACTCTGAGGGAACAGGTAAACAGAAGGAAAAGAAAGCAAGAAACGTAAAGAAATAAAAACTTAAATTTTTTTTTTAAAAAGGAGAAAAAAGAAAATCTACTGTATAACAGTCATATAGTAATGAAACCTCCCAGTGTTCAGTAGCCTGATGCATGAGAGGTACCTGACATTGATCTTCAAGTCTCCAGCAGGCATTTCAGGACGGGAGTTGCCCCACCTAAAGATCAGAGCTATAGCTTTCAGGATTATCCAAGATGGCCACTCTGGCTTCAAAATGTGTTGGCAAATGGGGAGGTGCAGCTCAGGGTGTGGACATGGTCAGCTAAAGGTCCTGGAGGCGGGGTACAGTAGGTCAGGTAGGGGTCCTGGAGTTTGGGTGTATTTGATGTGTTTGCAGGATCCTGGAGGCCCGGTGCAGTTGGTCTGGGGTCCCGGTGATAGGGCGTAGTCAGTTGGTCTGGGGGTCCTGGAGGCAGGGAGCAGTCAGTTGATGTGAGTGTCCCAGAGGCAGGGAGTGATCCGTCGGGCTGAGGGATCCTGGAGACGGGGCTCAGTCAGTCTGGCCAGGGGTCCTACGGGGCCTGGCTGTTGTCTCAAAATGGTGGCAGCCACATGTGATCAAACCTGCAGGTACTGTAACAGTGAATGGAATTCCAGGCAACAGCAGGCAGCTGGTGCTCCCCTGGCGGTCGGCGATCAGTGTGCTGACTGCTGTCGGAGGATCGGGAGGCTTAATTCTTTTCTTAATGACTAGTTTCTAGGATGAGACAGTGGTTTCCAAAATTTGCACACTTAATCACTTGGGGACTACTTAACAACTATCTTTGACTGGTTTCCACTCTGAACTCTCGAATTTGATTGTGTGGGCTGAGTCCTGGGAATCAAGGTGCCACTAGTGCCAGATGTGGTGCCGCATGCCTGAAATCCCAGGGATTTGGGGGATTGAGGCAGGAGAACCTCAAGTTTAAGGCCAGTCTCAGCAATTTTGCGAGCTTCTGAGCAACTTAGTAAAACTGTCTCAAATAAAAAATAAAAAAAGGGGTTGTGGATATTGCTTGGTGATAAAGCACCTCTGAGTTTAATCCCTGGTATTGTCACCCCCCCTCGCCCCCACCCCCAAAAAGAAACACAACTCCATGGATGACTCTAAGGTTCTAAGGTACCATAAAGTTTGGGAATCTCTGGAGTGAGATAGTGAGGTGTTGGTTCTCTAATGACCTCCAATGATGATGAAGTAGTTTGATTTCTGCTTGTTTTGATAGTGGCTATTGCTTTTTTGTTGACAGAAAAATATATCCGATCCTTCTGAGCTACATATGAAGAGAGAAGAAAGTAAAACTAAAAGGAAACATTAAGACAATTTTATTGAATTCTAAGATATGGTTACATTCCAGTCTCCATAAGAACTGATCAAATAATGGAATGGTCAGGGGTATGCTGAAGTTTCCATGGAATGTTAAAATTTAAGAATATTTAACAATGATTTTTTTAAGTGATTTTATTGTTTCATCTGTCCACAAACCTAATGATATAGGGAAATTTGAAACAAGTGATTTTTAAAAAACTTAATGACATTAAAACTTAAGGTATTTATCAAGATTATGTTCTTTGTATGTGTGTGTTAGGGACTTCTATCTCTGAGATATACCCCCCAGTCCCTTTTCATTTTTTATTTTGAGACAGGGTCTGGCCAGGTTGCCAAGGCTGTCCTTGAACTTGTGATCCTCCAGCCTCAGCCTCTTGAGTAGCTGAGATTATATGTGTGTATCACCATGCCAAGAAAGATTTATATTCTTGTACTCTGGTAACATAGAAAGCACACATTGGAATAATATTTGGTATTAGTAGGGGCATAGATTGTTAAGCATTTTTGGTGGGCAAACTGACCCTATGTAGTAACATAAACATACAGACACTGGGCTGGGGTTGTAGCTCAGTGGTAGAGTGCTTGCCTAACATGTATGAGGCACTGAGTTCAATTCTCAGCACTGCATATAATAAATAAAATAAAGGTCTATTGACAACTAAAAACATATGTATATGCATATATATACACAGAGAGAGAGAGAGAGAGAGAGAAAGAGAGAGTGAGAGGGGAGAGAGAGACTGTTGCCCAGCAGTTCTACTTAGAGGAATCTATTTGACAGACACACTCAGATGTGCATTGTTTGTCAAAGTGAAAAACTGGAGAAAAAACTAAAATATCTACTTATAATGGACTGGGTCATATACAAAATTTCAAAATAATGGATAATACTCAGTCATTAAAAAGGAGGAAGCATATTTTTATGTACTCACATAGAAACACAGTTTTACAATCCTGTTAAAGGAAAAAAAACTGTCACAGAAGAATGTATAATGTATGCTCATTTGCATTAGAACAAATCAAAACCAAATGTGTGTGCATATTCATACACACACACTTGCACTCACAGTTTGTATTTCATTCCAGATATTCATATATATATATGAAATAGATATATAAATTGTGTGTGTGTTTGTGCTTCTAGAAGCGGGGTGCATGGTCATGGTATGGGAACATGTGAGAATGAAGCAAATTTTTACCTTTCACTCCAATTACTTCTAGACTTTTAACTTAAAAAAGAAAAAAGACAAGAAGCATCTTATTTTCATAATAAAACACTAAAAGAATAAGAACCACCTTAATGGTGGCAGTCTGGATCTACAGCTCTGTTTGTGACATGAAGACCACCTGACAAGACTATATGAATATAGCAGGTCCACAACAAATAAGGGATGTTTGAAAAACTTGGGACTCCAAGGTTTTAGAAGAAATTCTTATCCTCCTGGTATTTAGAAGAGACACAGGAGGGAATATTTGATAAAATTTTATCATTTGTACAATTCATAGCCATAATAAATTATAACATCTCAGATCTTCAATAAAATAATAGTCACAGTAGTCCTTTATATATGATTGCAGATCTAATAGCTCTTTATGAATATACACAATACAACATAACTTCCTACTATATCTCCTTTATAAATTCCGTACATTTCTACTGAGGCATAAAGTGTTCCCATTTAAGTTCATGTCTTCTCTCATGATATGCTGATGCTTTTTTGTGTTGCAAATGACTTGCTCCAGATGGAGGAAAAAAGAAAAACTGACTTAAGTCTAGTCTCTCATTTATCTTTTATCTTTACTACTTGTGTGTGTTTTTAAGCTCACTCTGGTTGCAGAAACTTGTATACGTTTTAGAAACAAAATTTAAATACATAAACAAAATGCAGACTCTTCTGCTGTATTCTTAAATTTAGCAGTATACATTAACTACTAATGTCAATGTAAACCATGTGGTAATGACTTAAATGGACAGCATGTTAAAATCATGGCATTTCAATACATGTCACACAATAAATAAATGCTGTACTCTGAAGGTAAATAATTTAATTAGTTTAAGATACCTAGTTTACTCCAGTTGTCCTTCCCTTCCACATTTATTGTTAAACATCAAAACTCCTTGCTGCATTAAATTGTTCATATTTTCTTGCCTATTCATCCAGAATAATCTATTAATCTCTAATGCCTTCCGGCCCAACCAGAAAACTCCTCCACGTTCATTATCCTCTTTACTAACTTGTTGCTTAATATCAGAAACGCCAATCTGTTTTGGCCTCTTATATTTCTTGCCTATGAACACCAATATCTCATCATTTAACATTCATCAATTTCTTTAGCACTCTTTTCTTCTAGGGACCATGTTAGTGTTAAAAACAATGGACTGGGCTTGCTGCTGGTAGGAGGAGACCAGCCTTCCAGTCAGTTCTGCAATGTGGGATGCTCCTGGTCTAATCTGTAGGGAAGAGGAAGGGAGATTCTGAGGCTCATTTCCCTCCCTTGCACTTCATAGACAAGTACTGAAATTGGCAACCTCCCAGACGCTAGTAATTTTTTTTTCTTGGAACAGAAAAACTGTGAAATTGTGACTTGTAGCAAATTTCATTTCACAGGATGTGGCTGGAGGATTTAACTACCTACCAATGATCACTTTGACAAAAGAACTCAAATCTTTGGCTTCAACATATAGCTTTTTTCTGATGGTTAGCATGCACTATAATAGCTATTTTTATGACTCAATTGGTTTTTTTTTTTTTTTTCCTTTTCTTGAAAGTGTTAAATCTAGGGTTTCTTTTTCATGAGTATTTCATATAGTATTTTCCATCATGGAGGATTTTATAAGCATGGACCTGGCATTCTTGCTTTCCTTAGTTCCTTACCTGTTATTCTAGTATATATTTTCAATGATTTTGATACTCATTTTCTATTTCATTATATATTTTCTTAAAAGACACCTCAAACTTCGAAAGACTATGATATGATACAAATACATAACATGTTAAGAGCTATGAAGAAGTGAACAATGAAAAACGACACAGCAATAAAACAAACAGAAGGGAGCACAAGAGAACATTCCCTCTGAACTCCTGCTCCAGCAGAATACATGAAGTTATTAGAAATGAGAGGCCAAGGAAAAGACAAAAGTTGAGGAACAAAACAATCAACTTTTCTCCTCATAAAAGAAAATAAGATGTGCAATGATGTTTTAGAAAGCAAATATGTGACACTGGTAAGCTAGAAAATGCAGAATAATGAGGAGAGAGAAGGCAAAAGGCAAGATAATGATGCAGCACAAATGTGTCAAGTAATACAAGACCTGAGAGAGTAAAAATGTTTGGTAGACCTGGCAGGTCTTCCTCATTCGTTAGGAACTATCTCTTTTCAGCACACATAATGAAAAAACTTTGGCTTTTTATTTTCAAACAGCCTACCATCTCTAGTACAGACTAAACCCAAACAACTATCCACAAAAAAACAAGCAAGCTAGATTCTCCTGAAGTGAATTATAAAGAAATGGAAATCTTCTCTGCCTAAGGCATTCTAAGTTCTTCCTCAGAAAATGCTGCTGCAGTAAGTTAGCTTTTTAAAAACCAAAATTCAGCAGCTGAGCTCAGTTTTCGGCATTTCAACAGAATGTAACATCTTGAAGACACCTGAGTAGGCAGTGATCTCTCCTGGGCAGAAGGCATCAAACCAGCACCTTGCTAACAATTCACCTTCTTGCCGAAAGGCTTTTAAAAGGCTAAGCTTTTCAAATCAAATTTGTAAAACCTTAAAAAAGGGAGAGAAAAGGCGGTGAAACTGTCTGCAAGTGAATGTCCAAAATATAAAGAAAAATGAGAACAATAACAGACCTTCAATCCTAATTCCTTTTGTGTAGTGCTTTCTTACCTAGGAAACCAAGAAAATGAATAAAGACATGGTTTTTGTCAAAAGCTAGCCAAAGACAGAGTAAACTAAAGACCTCTTAAATATTTAATAATTTTTCACATTTAAACCAGCCTTGCTCATTCTAAGTAGGACTGCCGCATTTTATACCGAGAGGATTTTCATACTTCATTCTCTATCTCTGAATGCACACAACAATAAGTTTTACAGTAATAAGTAGCAGTAAAACTGTAATTTTATCCCAATAGCTAACTTGGAAAGGACATCTATACCTACTAGAAAAAGAAACATGAAAGAAATCAGATTTACTCTTATTCATAAAATCAATTTTCACTTTTTATACCCTTGTAACTATAGCTTATTGTCATGGTTACAATTAAGATGCCATTAAGTATGGCTGAAAAGCAGACAAATTTAAAAAAACACACAACAATTCAGTTAAAATATCAGGAAATACAGTTGTGATTGTTGTGTTTGGAAGATAATACTTTCTCCCCTGCCCTCAAAAGAAAAGAAGGATAAATGTAACTCCTAGGTCTGGAGATTGTACCCTGAGAAAAATAAGGGCATATGCAATTACTAGGGGCCAACTGCAGACACAGCTGTGTCAGGACAGGTGCAGTCCTGAAGCTGTATTTCCCGGCAGCTATGGAGAGTGTTTTAGATAACACTTGATTGCTACCTATTTAATTTAAAATATATTTAAAGCTTACATAATAAATATATATCTTTCTATATCTTTAATATATTAGTAAGCATACTACATAGACTAGTAATGAAAAGTAAAGGAAAAAAACCCAACTAAAACAAAAAGGTGATTTTTAATTTAAAGACTAATACTAAGCACATAATAGTATAGTTGATACTTTGCTATGACAAATCCCCTGAAGATGGTGGTCAAATGACTGCAGCTTAGTCAATGAGTGGGTAGAAAGGATGTCAAGCCCCAGATATTTCAGCCCCTATCACATGTCTTCACAATCAAAGCTCATTTTCTCTATATTGTAACCAGACACATAATTATACACAGTGCCTGCCTGACTTTTGGTAGTTAAAAACCTAAACGTGACCTCTCTAGCTCTGCTAAGCTAGTGCACAGATTGCTGTGGGTAGAAGGAGTGCTTTGTGGAGAAGCCAGATGATTCTTCAGATCCACTTTAGGTAGCCTTTCTGGCTGGCACTGTATTTCCTTCCTGGTTCTGGCTAATGCTGGACAATTCCCCCTGTCCCCCTCCCACCCCCAACTCTGCTGCAACTCCAGGACTCTAACAAAACCTCTTGCCCTTTTGCCCTCTCTAGAGATGGTGGTAGTTCCTGGGCATCAATAATCTCTTGGGTGCCTCATCACCCTGTTAAATCCCTCAGAACTTCTTGCCCAAGCTGTCCTATCTATAAATCCTCTTGATCAAATTCCTGTATTGAACTACCTTGCATGGGTTCTGTTTTTCCAACCAAACCCTGACTGATAGACATAGCTGTTGCTCTTGAGCTACAAAGAACTCCTATCTATCAAACACTAACCCTCCAACAGAAAAGGGAACTCTATAGGATACTTTTACATTTTCTAGACAGAGATAAAAATGATGACACTAATGAGGAACTATCAGTATCAATCTCATATACCTGGAAGGGGGGAAATTAATACAATATTTTGGGAAAGCAACTTGACTACATACAGCAACAGCCTTAACAAGATTGATATACCTTAAATAATTTTCTTCCTAAAAATCTAGCCTGAGGTAAATAAAAGTAGTTTTATATACAGGGATGTTTACCACAGTTATCTATAACAGTGAAAAAAAGCAGAAACAACCCCAAAGTCCAGTAATAGGGATATACATAAATATGGTACATACTTATAATTTTCCTCTATGGTATTTTCCCACCAATTTTGTAAGTGTATTTGGTTGTTGAAGGCGCTCAAGATATATTTCTGGAATAAATTATGCAGAATTAAACGTGAACTCATACAAGAGTTTTATATTAAAAGGTAGATACTTAGGACAGCAAAAACAGCAAAGTACTGCATATATAGTAACAAGTTTGCTTAAAAATGTGTAACATACTTATATGCATAGAAAGACTAAGTAATAAGGTTGAATATAATTTTTATACTTTTCTGTATTTTTTAAGTATCTTTTTTTTTTTTTTTTGGGTGCTGAGGATTGAATCCAGGGCCTGTACATGTGAGGGAAGCACTCTACCAACTGAGCTTTATCCCCGGCCCTCCAAATATCTTTTGATGAATCAATCTGTCCATATTACATTTAGAATTAGGAGGAAAATTATTTTTAAAAAGTAAAAAAAGGTTGATGTGAAGGCAGCTGATAAGGTTAAAATACAAGCTCTATGACCTGTACCACTGCTTGAAGAACTGAAACTAAAAATTAACCAAAAACAAAAGGCATGCTACCATCAGGAAAATATAAATCAAAACCACAATGAGACACTACTTCACACCCACGAGGATGGCTGTAATCAAAAAGATAATAACAAGTGTTGGAGAAGATGTGGAGAGAAATCACAACTCTTATACTGTACTGGTGGAAATGTAAAATGATGCAGCCACTCTGGAAAAACAATCAGGTGGTTGCTTAAAAGACTGAACAGAGTTATCATCTGACCAGCAATTTGACTGTTAGATATGTACTTGGAAGAAATGAAAACATACGTCCAGAACTTATATAAGAATGTTCATAGCAGCATTATTTGTAATAGTCCAAAGGGGAGACAACCTGAATGTCTGTCAACTGATGGATAAGGAAAATTTATTATACCTGTCCAACGTCATACTATTTAGCCATAAAAAGGAACAACAAGCTGATACATGTTATAATAGGAGTGAATACTGAAAACATCATGATTAGTGAAAGGAGCCAGTAATGAAGGGTCACATGTGGTCTGATTCCATTTACCAGAAATATCTAAAGTAGGCAAAGCCATAAAGTTAGACATTTGTGGTTGCCTATGACTGGGAGGTTTGGGCAGAGAATGGTGGTGATTGCTAATTGGTATGTGGTTTATTTTAAGAGTAATGGAAATGTTCTAAAATTTATAGTGATAATGGATGCACATCTCTGTAAACATACTAAAAAACAAGTATTCAGTTTAAATGGTAACAGTATGGTATGTGAATTATACCTCAATAAAGTTATTATATAAAAAGAAAAACAGAAGAAACTATAAGGGAAACAAACTGAATTCACATCATGTGTGTCAAATACACAATAAAAAAGATGTGCAACATTATGGTAAATGTCATGTTGGGCTGTAAAAGTGTTAAGAGCATTGTAAGTCAAGTTAAAAGCCAAAAAAACTTCTTGGGGAGTTTTAAAAACTTACAATTTTTTGTGTATATTTCTTCCAAAATATATATTTTGCTACTAAACTAAAATATTTACTTCAAGTATTTCTTTAATACATGCAGAGGATTGGGTGTGTTGTAGGCACTGAGGCAGAGAGAAAAAAAAAGGGCCATTTTCTAAGGGAATAGGATTTAGTTGTGAAGATAATATAACACAAATATTCCTGATGGGGTGAAGCAGCATTTGTTATGTGTTCATGTATGCATATATTCATTCACTCTGGGTGAACTGCCTAGGGTCTACCATTCACAAGGCCCTTGGAACACTTTGTTGAACAGGGCAGATGTTGTGCCTGTCCTCAGTCATGAACTTACATACTGTGACACAGTGGAGTGTGCATCTCATCTAACTCTCTCTATCAGGCTCTGTTGGATTTCAGACCATTTTCTCAATAACTCCCAAGGAGAAAAAGTGGCAGCTTCCTACACACACTCTGAATTTCAGCCTTGCTCTCTAACTCGGCTGTCCCTTACCCATAGCACTTCGACCCATGTCTGAACCACATAATAATGTATCAATCTGCATGGAACAATTAGTTTAATAGAAGTGTTTTTCTTCACCTTTGGTTAAGGGCTTTCTTTAATAATCACATTTATAAATGCTTGCTGAATGCTTTCAATTGCTCTCCTTTCATTAGCTCAAATCCATACATCTAGAGCACCCCCTAAAATTGGCTCTGTATTCTGATTCGTCCAGTTGTTTCAAAGGTACCACTAACTGATTAAGCCCAACACCTCATGGTTACCACTCCAAACTAAATGCAACTCCAAACTAAACACCTACTCCATATGGCCTCACATACCAAATTCTGTAATAAGCTTTCAGCTGTTCTTTCTTATCACTCATTTTTCCTCCCTCCAGTTCATAGTTCTGCTGCTTCTCACAAGGAATGCTTAAATTATATGAATTTTGCTTAAAAGATTTTCAGGGTCTCCTTATAATCACCAAGTCAAGGTCCTTGGTACTTAAAATTTCTACAATCTGACTCAATCAGCTTTTGCACCTCTTACCATCTCCCCAACCAATTTAAAAAGTTTCCATGTGACACATCTATTGTCTACTGTCCAGTGACAATGCCCTCTCCACAGTCTGGCCACCTGTGAAGGCCAGGTGTACTCCAGGCCCATCTTCTCTGCAGAGCTATTTCAGAAGTGAGCTATTTCTACTAATGTTCCCCACATAATACTTATTTGGCAGTTAACCATATATTATTTCATGGTCTGTCTTTCCTTGTACTAAACTGTTATTTGTAAATCTTAGGCAGCTTTTCACATGTCTCTGATGCATCAACAGTTTGAATAAACACTATATCGGGACTAACTTCTCTGTAAAACAGCAGAGTGCTTGAATACACTATAAACAACAAATGCAGATAAACTGAGATACTAGGCATTTGGTGATCTAAGTTTCCCTCAATTCAAGCCTTGTTTAGAAAGTGCCAAAGTGTTTAGATATCTAGGTCTACTCTTTAAGGGTGGGGGGAGGAACACAAGTCATCACTGTCTGACATAGTAACCAGCACGTGATGTGAATGAACAATAAACACTTATTGAATGAAAACTGATAAGACATCAAATATTTGTGATAGAGATAATTTATCTTTTTGTATGTGGTGAATTTAAGATAAAAAGAAAATACAAAAAGATAGCTTTGTTAAAACCTGCCAGACTATTTTTAGACTAACAAATTAGAAGTTTCTAGATATTCTATATGGAGTTACATAAAGAAAATGAACATTTCAAGCAACTTTTCTCTGAGTATGAGAAATACTATGAAAAGAAAGATCTGATTTATATAAAATGATTAGCCAACTTGCTCAGATTATATAATATCCTATTTTCCAAAGTCATCTCTCTGTTTCCTTATGATGGAAAAGAAAATTTTTAGAGATAGGGTTGATATTAAAAATACTGCTATACAAGTCTTTTTTATAGTTGACATATACAAATGTATTCAATTATGTTACATTTAAGCATATTAACAATTACTACTTCAAATCAAAGTAGCTCAATACTATCATTATCAAAGGATTTGCTTGGCTTACTTTATCAGCAGATAATTAATTAAAGAGCAGGCTAAGTAACTGCTTTTGTGTGTATGCGTAAAACATAAAAATACTTTATTGTAACAATAAAAAAAAAAACATACCTGTTGATCTCCAAGGAAATGACTTCTCAGTTGAGCTAGAGAAAAAGAAGGAAAAGATGGGAACTTTATTTTCTTTGTTATAAAATTTAACTGTGAACTTATTAGCATACAAACATGTAAATTTTCATGTTCAATTATATAGAGTATAAAAACCTCAAATAAAAATGTAAAATTCCTCTTCTAAGTAAGTTAATTTTTTAAAAAGTACTTAACCTTCCACATCAATTTGAGACAAACTATTTTTACTTGGAAGTTAAAAATATTATAAAATATTTATAATTATTAAAATTATAAAGTGATACAAAATTTTTCTTGAATAAGACAAAATAAAGTAGCACAACTACATATGACATTCATGGTACTTAAATGATGTACTGTATTATTTCTGTGATAACATGAAAACTCTATATACAACATATACATTTTAAGAACCCCAAATGGCTATTAAGAAGTTCATTTATTTTATTTATTTTCAAAGGAAACCATCAGATACTACAATTAACATAAAAGTTAATGGGGGTCAGTTTTGAATCAAATGTTGCCTTATAAAATTAAAGTATATCGCAGAACTTTACATAAAAAATAAGATTTTATAAGTCAAGATAAAATTTTAGTTATGTATTTTCCTTTGCTTATAGCATATGTATTTAAAAGTTTGTACATAAAAGCATTGTGGTGTGCTTCTCTATTTCTCCCTGTCCTGACCCAATCAGGGAAATTATGGTGTGAGAGGGACAGTGTACTAGAATACAGGAACAATAGACTGGATTATTAAGCATTTATTGAGTAGATTAAGCACTTCAAATATATCATCTCCACTTCATATATGTTATCTTTAAATTATTCACAACCATCTTGTAAAGAGGTACATCATTATCTTTATTTTACAGGTAAAACATATGATGGCAACTAGAAATGCTAAGATCAAACCCAGGATGGTCTGATTCCAGTGTGTGTTCTTAAACCTGTATGGCAAAAAAGGTATGATCCCATTTTTGCATTACACATGAATAGTTGTACAATATGCTTAAAAAGAGGTCTACAAAAGTTAAAGCAACAAAATGCTATTGGTTATTTCTATGGGGGTAAGACCAGGAGGATATATTTCTTTATAAACATTTGTTTAAATTTTTCCCCCTGAAATTAGAACAAACAAACATAACACTCGAGTATTTTTGAAATTCTTATTAAATTTACAAAATAGATGTGTTCCTCTAGGCTTAAGGATTCACTCTATAAAACAAAAGACTGATTAGATGAAGGGAAAAGTTCTTTCAGTGCTATAGTTCTATTTCATAGTTCTTATTAACTCCTTGATATTTTCCCCAAGTCATTTAAAGGGTTAATGGAACTCTTGCTGATTGAAAACCCTAGATTCAGTAACAATGGCCTAAACTTCAATTTTGTGTGTGATTTGCCTTTTTTTTCATCAGAGGCACAGCAGCTCACATCTCAGGACCTTGAACTGTACAGTCAGGGGCACATGAATAGAGTCAATCAGTTAATGCTAATCTTCTCCAGAGTTCCACTGATGTTCCTTTATCAGATGCAATCTTAACTGATTTCAAAAGGGACTGATGGGTGAAGAAAAGGAAAATTTGGTCAAATATCAGTAATGGCATATTTGTCTTGCTCCTGAGAGTAGGTCACCACTGTCTTGTGGCTTCAAAAGTGGTTCTCAGCAGGGCACAGTGGCGCATACCTGTAATCCCAGTGGCTCTGAAGGCTGAGGCAGGAGAATCAAAAGTTCAAAGCCAGCCTCAGCAAAAGCGAGGCACTAAGCAATTCAGTGAGATCCTGCCTCTAAATAAAATACAAAATATACGAAGTGGGGCTGGGGATGTAGCTCAATGGTAGAGAACCCTGGGTTCAATTCCCCAGTACACCCCCCGCCCAAAAAATGTACAACTTCAATTTCTCTTGAATTTGTTTTTGTTACTTAACTATTATCTAAACTAGTTTTCTAAGCACTAAGACTGATATTCAACTGTGTTCCTTTCAAAACAATTGTACTTTAAGTCAATATTCAAATACATGGTACATCAAACTGCCACCCAGAAATCTCATTAAAGTTAAGTTTTTGGGACTATCATGAAAGTTTATTGAGTTTGAAACTTACAGAACTTTAATGAAATACCTTTAAAAAATTTTTTGGGGGGGCTGGGGAGATAGCTCAGTTGGTAGAGTGCTTGCCTTGTAAGCACAAGGCCCTGGGTTCGATCCCCAGCATCCCCCCCAAAAAAATTTTTTTTTGTCTTTGAATTTGTAAGTCAAAGAATATAATTCTGGCTAATTGCTCAAATTGAGCGGGGACTGTGGCTATTTTGCTCACCTCTTTATATTAAGTTTTTGTATATTGCCTGGAACACATAAATAGCTTAATGTATACATTATTACAACACAAATTGAAAAGGCTTTTGGTCACCACAATATAAGATATTCCTAGGTGAAAAAAATGAGAAGCTTCAGTTAAAGTTAATTTTCCATACCCCTTTTAAGGTAAAAGATTACAAATCATTAAGAAAAACAAACTAATAATGAGGATTAAAAATAAGCAAAAAGTTCCATGGTATATTTTGAAGAGCATATAATTCTGCCCAATTACCTTCACATGAAATTCTACAATGCTGTGTAATAACTGCTCATTATATGTTATTCAGAACAGTCTATTTCCCTTTTGAACTACTTACTTTAAACGATTCTCAAATTGTTCACTGCTCTGGGATTCAGGGATTGGAGAATAAATACATAGAATTTTAAAATGTTATTTTAAGTCACTGAATGCAACCCACTTTTTTTTTTTTTTTTTGGGAACAATTAGAAGCAGATCCATGTTAGAACCAGCAGAGCTTTGAGTCAGGAATTCAGGCTTATTTCCTCCTCTTTTTTTTTTTTTTTTTTTTTTTTACCCTTTCTCTCAAAACATCTATTCCTAGAAATACTTCCCCAACTTATATTGAATATCTACAATGTGTGTTCAGGCACTGTGCCCACAAGTGATTCCACCTTGGGTCCCTTTTACTTCTCTCCTGAAGATGCCAAGCAGCTTGTGCTCTAGGAGCTTCCACTGGAATGTGGAGCACATTTAAAAATACAAGTACTGATCATCCATGATAACTTTTTTTCTATGGGAAGATATACTCATAATTCCTAATAATTATCAACAACCCTTTAGAATGAAATCTATTCACAAGTTTGGGACTGTCTGGTCAGACAATGAATCACAAAAATTAGTCAATTAACAAATCGAAGCAATTCATTTTAATTTAAAAATATTAGTTTTAGGGAAGGCATTATGCATTTGTCATAATGTAGTAAGTACTGTAAAATTCCACACACTTGTGAAATTCTTTTTCACTCACAGATACAAATGGACATTTACATCTGTACAGTGTGTTTGAAAATCTTCCTTATTCTTATTGCAGTCTTATGAGTCAGGAAACTTGCCTACACACACTCCCCAGGAGCCAGAGAGCAAGGTTCCACAGAGGCCACATGAAAAGATAGTGGTGTGCTGAGCATTTGCAGTGGACATAGTTCCTGGACACCCAGACTCAGAATCTGGCTCTTGGGCCTTCCTAGAGATTCTATGAGTTGACACCCAATACCTGCTTATGCAAGGCAAGAGAATTCTGTTTGCAACTTAAAATATTCATTGGCATTATCATAAAACTAACAAACACAAATGGGTAATGTGAATGAGCCCAAACCTCATTCCTCAACAGCAGAATGTATTTCCAACTGCATATTGGATATACAACACACACCATATTTGGCACATTAAGATTCTTCTCCCCAAAGTGATTCCTCTCTTTCCTCTTCAGTCATTACCCCCTGGTCATTTAAACTGAAGAGCAGGAATCACTTTACTGTTTGTTCTCTCTACCAGTGTGTAAGCTCCCCAAGGGCATCAAAGACTACTCTGCTCACAGATGTGTGGCCAGAAGCAAAGGCAGTGTCTGGCAAATGGCTACCATTCAAAAACACATGCTTTGAATTCATCTCTACTACTACTGACACAGGCTGGGCCTTCACCCTCTTCTCGAATTCTGGCTGGATCATTCCTTCACTCTTTCCCCTCACTGTTCTTCCTGGCTTTAATTTCTCATCTTTTCAGGCTCTCTTCCTGCTATTGCTACAGTGATTTTTCAAAGACTCAAATCTACTGTCATTCTCTTGCTGCTAATACATAACATCTTAGAGAATAAAATGCAAACATCTTAGTGTGGCAAAGATTCAAACATCTTAGGATGGCACAGAAGGCCTTCCACCACCTGGCTTCTTGTTTACCATTTCCTACACAAACCTGCATTCTAGTTGCTTCTTAGTACTTGTGGTTATTTCACACGCCAAGCTGCTTCACACTTTTAGTGCTATTTTTGGGGTAGAACATGCAGGAACATAGTCTAGAAATTCTTTCAGAATTGCTGGAATTCCAGAATGGCTTATACAGGTGCCATGTAACACTATACCTATATTATATACCATTAAGTGAACAGTCTAACACAATTTACCTTTACTTCATCACTTCCTGTAATAACAGGAATATTCTCAATATTCTCAGAAAATACTCTATTTAATTAAATCAGTCAGTGCAATTTCTCCTTACCCTGGCCCTCAACAAGAATGCCATGGGCTCATTTAATATTAATAATTAATTGGCATGGTAAGAAGTGGGGACTGGAAGACCGAGGTGGAATAGAGGGCTCCCTAATGCCTATAAACCTTCTTCCAAGACCTCATATCACCTACCAATCGGTAACTATCATGTTAAACTAGTTTTGTTTTTCCTATGGGGAATACAAAGCTCAGTTTTTAATTAGACAAGGATTGACTAAGAAATCCTTTATATCAGAGATTGACTGTCAGAACAACTAGAATAGGTAGACAAAATTTAAAAAATATATATCATGATTATTCTTCCCAAAAAAGGTGTGAATAGCTCCTTATCGTTCTACTAGACTATGTAGGCAAATCTGAAACACAAAGGTCAATAGATAAAACAGGCAATGAAGGCGAACTGCTTTGCCTGGTTGAAGAAGAAGGAAGTTGGAAGGTAAATGGATCTATCTACCCACCACCTTACTGTCCTTAAAGGGTTCTGAGGAGCACCAGCCTAGGCAGTAAGGATTTTTTGGCAATAATACTCTGAAAGCTATTTTTGGTATCTAAATGCATTTTTGGGAATCTTTTCACAATTCTAATGAAAACAAAAACTCTTCCTCCAAATTCATGGTTTTTTACTGACTGGGTTTCTCTTTACCATGCAATCAGACCTTGGGCAATTTTCTGTTTGGATAGAGGCTGTCTTGATGTCTGTCTTCCTGGCAAAGGACTTCTTACTCATTCGGCCTGGCTTTTCATCTGGATAGCCATTCTTCCCCTTTCTTCCAAAGGCTATTTCCAAGACCTCAGCCACCAGGAAAAGTGAAAACACAAAAGGACTGTAATTGTAGTTCAGTTATTTTTGTGTGGATTATGACTTTGCTCCTAAAAATGGTTCACACTTATAATTTGAACCAAGAGAGGCATAACAAATGATGCAGGGCAAAGGGTCTCTTTTCATAATTATTTATATGATCTGAGGGTGATACTGAGGTTATAGAGAAGACTGAGCACAAGAATTAAAGATGATGTCCTTCATACAGGATACAGTAGCTGCTGACCCAGCAGCAACAGGACACAAGCCTTGAGTTGCTGCAGATATGGATTTGCATTGATCCGTCTCCACTCCAAACCCAGTCAAGAGTGTGAACAGCAGAGTGAGCAAATGGACAGCTGCAGGAAGGCAGATCTGAATGCATGGATTGCTGGAAAGGTCAAGGGTCATGTCTGATACACATCTCTCTCTCTCTATGACACGTTACCTGAAAAACTTGACCATTCTCTCAGGATCTGCTTTTATGATTTTAGTCTTTAAAGAAATCATGAGCAACAGGGACAGCAAAGTATGGTACACAGGTATAATCTTGGTTTCCATTGGTTGCTAGCAAGCTTGAGTAAGATGCATAAGCATCCGTTAGGTGAGTATTTTTGGTTTATTCCTTTCCCTAATTTGTTTTTATGATTTTTTCATTTCACCTTTCCTTGGTGTGACTCCACTATATTCTTGAACTCCTATAACACCTGTCTACAATGCATTCCAGGAAAGTTAAGATGTAAATAAATAACATTATGACCTGTCTCCTAAAGGAAAACTGCTTATTTGATGCACAGTGAAAACATTAAGGGAACAGGAAATACACATGGAGTAACCTTCATAGGGACTAGAAGTAAATACATCTCAGAAGATGTTAAATATTCTTTGACAAAAGCATTTTGTGTCAGTACTTAGAATTCATGAATAAAAGATTCAGAAGACCATATGGGAAGAGGAAGATCAAAGAGAATGTAGTACTAGACAAAAATGAGACAAACATGCCCTGTAGCAACCCCATAAATTACACAGGAAGCATGACTTCTGCTGAGGCCCACTCCACAACAGGTATTCTGACTAGCCAAAGTAGAAGTCAGATAACGAGGGTTTTCTAACATCTCGCTTGACGTTTGAAAGAGTGAAAACGACTGGGAATTATACATGTCCAGGGTCTGCCAAAATGCTACTGTCTTTCTCATTTCTATTCTTCTAGAACTGTCCAAAGATGAAGAAACTGAAAGGGAAAAAAATTTAAAATATAAAATAAAGAAAGGGAACACATATACTCTTTTCTTTTAGAATTGAATAAAACAATTTAAATATTATAATTTTAAATAAAGCTGAAGCTGGTGAGGAGAAAGAAAAGGTCCTGATTTTTCTACTTGTTCTCCATGAGATTGAGCAGAGCACTAACATAGGACTAAGCTGTATAAGATCTACAATAAGACAGACCCCAGCATCCAAACCCCCTTCAAATTCATAATTATAAATAGTTTGGTTTATGATATGATACATGCAATTTCATTTTGCACATTATTTAGGATTTAAAAGCTTTGACAACTCTATGGAAAAAATTATTTTTAAAAGGAATTTTAAACCTAAAAATTTTGTTGAACTTTCACATAATTTATTTGATAATTTAAATGGCCCTTGGTAGATAAGACATTTGTTTACTAGTTAAAGGCTTGAAATTGAACAGAGGAAACACTCTCACTTTTTAACAGAGAAGACCCAGTCACAAAATTCACATACAGGAATTTTTCTACCACTTATAGATGATGTTCTAAGTCTAAATTTTTGATTAAACATTTTCCCTGGATCATTTACTCAATGTAGATATGCAGGAGTATATGACTTATTTACATGCAATTCTTTGGTACTCATATCAATACTATCAAATTTAGTGTGTACCTAAAGAATGATATTTTCTGTCATTGATTACCCAGAATAAGGATTTATTTTTAATTTTTATAAATAGTTAATTTTTAGGAAAAATTTATTCCAATTATGAAAACAAAAAGAATACAATGTATTTCTTAAATTTCTGCTTTGTTTTTTGGAAAAAAAAAAAAAACCCTGTTTCTCATTATAACAGCATTTTCAGCTCTTTATTCAGAGAAAAGCACCATAAGAAGCTGTTTTAGTGCCAAAGAAGGAGTGAATTCACATGAGGAATAGAGTATAGATCCAGGATCATCAATAACTGTCCACAAAAAAGAACAGATCCATAAGGATACAGTCAATATTTGGGAAAACATATGCTGCATTTCTGTGTAGGCATCTGAAAGCTAGGAAAGTGGTTTTAGAATGTTTTAGATCCCTCCTAAAAAACTCATTGATACCTAATTTGTCCCATATACACTTACCCACCCTTGTTTCCTTCTCTTCTTTACTGCACCCTGCAACCCTCCACCAAATGTGCAGGATTTCAAACTACAAAATTGGGGAATGAACAGAAAAAAGCTTTTTAGAAAGAACAGATAGGATGATGACAATGATAATGAAAGATCAAGGGAAAGTCTTATAAAACAGGTCTCTGAAAACAGTATTGAAATATAGTGGTAGGGGGGCAGTTTATAAACACTGTCCAGTGAATGAACAGTACCCTCCACAGCAAATTGACAAGGTGATTGGTTGTTCAGAACTCTCTTCAATTTCTAAGTTTAATGTTCAGCATTCCTCTTGTTAGAAATATGAATCCAGAGGAGAAGAGTTCACAATATGACAGAGAAGGTTGCTCATTTCCCCTTTTCCCCACTTCCCCATTCGTTGCCCTAATGAGGCAGTGGTATTAATGGGAAAGGTATCATGGAGGATTTGGAACATATTGTGTAAATTCATGATCTATACAATTTAAAAATTAGGGCTAATGAATGGTTTTATTTAATATTTTGAAAAAAACATCAGATTTTAAATTTTTAAAAACCTACAATTTTAAGAAAGACAGCAATAGTACATTTATGAAAATAAAATAAATCAGCTTTAATTTTTTAAAATCCATTTTTAGTGTAAACAAATGGTATACATCTTGTTTCTCTGTTTGTACATGAAGTAGAGGCATACCATTTGTGTAATCATACATTTACCTAGGGTAATAGTTTTTGATTCATTTTGTTATTTTTTTCTTCTCCCCCACCCCTCTTATCCTTCTATACAGTCCCTCCTTCCTCTATTCTTGTCCCCCTCCCACCCCTCATTATGTCTCATCCTCCGCTTATCATCTTTAATTTTTAAAACATAAATTTCAATCAGAATACTGAACTAAATCACCTGACATGTTATGTTACATATTGTTATGTAACACTTAAAACAAACAATAGAAAGCAGTATAATGAATTTTTATGTATTCATTATCCAGCTTTAACAAAAGTGACCATGTGATGAAACTTACTCATCTACACCTCCATCAGTGATTTTCTTTACATACTAGATTAGTTTGAAGCAAACTCAGACATGTTGTCACTTCAGTAATAAACACTTTAAATGCATTTCTAAATATAGAATCTTTAAAAAGAACATAACCAGAATAGCATTATCATACCAAAAAAAATCAACAAAAAATTCTTGATACCAATTAATACCTAGTCAATATTCAAGTTTTCTGTTTCAATTTTTAAAAACAGTTTGCTTGAACTAGGACCAAAACAAGGTCCACCTGTTGTAAATGGTTGATTTGTCTCTAAAAATCTCTTAATGTATAATTTTGTGCTTCCCCATGCTTCTTTTCCTATTTAAAATTATTTCATTTGCATTGTAGAATTCCTGGAAGCCTGAATCTAATTCATGCATTCACATACTGTCATCTGACATGTTCCTCTGTTTCCTATATTTCCCATAAACTAGCATTAATATCTAGGTGCTTGAGAAATTTTTTGGCAAGAATACATCATAGGTGATATTATGTACTTTCCATTGCATTAAATTTGAAGATCATTAGTTTCTGGTTGTCTCCATTTTTTGTGATGTCAACATAAGATAGATTAGTGAATTCAGTGAATCAGCTGATACACTCATTGTAAACTTTATACCACTACGTTAGCTGGTCATTTTAACAGCCATGACCATTTGTTTAGATTATTATTTCACTGTGCAGCCACACAAGATTTCAACTCCTTGACTCATTCTTTTTGTTTCAGATGACATAATTATTTATGTAGAACATCAAGAAGAATAAACAAAAAGGTCCTGAAACAAGATTATAGCAACTTTGAAAGAATAAGAAATTAATATATAAGTCAATTGTTTTTCTGTGTATCTTTTTAAATTGTGCTATTTTATTCAATAATATACTTTCTCCCTTTGTATTTACATTTGTAAGAAATATAATACTGTTTCACTTATTATTTTAAAAAAAGTTTTTACTGAAAAGTATTGCTAATGCTTCTCAGAAAATAGATATACTTCTTAAGCACCAGTAATTGTATTATGTTTGGTAATTTTACTTCAATTTTTTCTGTGGTTCAGATAGCATCATTCTTGATAATGTAACTAAAGCTGGGCACGTCAACCTACAATTAACTTAGATTGCAGCAACTACTATATCTCATAGAATTCTAAAATAATTGGCTATTATTTGTTCTTCTCCAATTAAAAAATGGCTACAATAAATAAATGCACACATAAACCCCATACCCCATCCTTAGATTACAGGCAGTCCTTTAACACAGACCACAGTATATCAAAACTGTTTGATGGTAGTTAAAATGTGTAGTTTTTAATCTAAGATTTTTTTTTAAGCTTTCAAAATCTGTCTAGAGGTTTTCGCTTCTTCAGTTATAGAGTTTTTTTTTTTCTCCCCATTTAATTGTGGAGTAACATAATAGCAGAGTGAAAAAATCTATGCAAAACCAGATTAGATTGATTTGTTATTAAATAGATTGTGAAGCCTCAGGGAGGAGAGCTCTAATAACAATTCAGACACCACCAAGTCTGGCAAACTTATCAGGTTTTTTCCTTTTCCCTAGGCAGACATGCCATGTTCGTTTTTACAGCTAGTTGATTAACTGCTGAAAATGCACTAATGGATGGCCCTCACTTTTAGGCAGATAATCACATTTTCAATTTCCTTTTCCATATATCATTGGGTTGGAGCTACATTCAGTAGTTCTCTGAAGGGTTAAGGAAACATCCCATCATGCACATCACTCTTTCTGCTCTTAACCTGCCAAATGGTAATAAGAATGTGAGTTTAATTCAAATCTTCTTTTATTTCATTATGAAGATTAAAGTGATTAAATGAAGGAATAGCAAACTTTTCTCTGTAATAATTAGTTGTGATATGTTTCTCAAGGTTGTTTTCCAGAATTTTTGAATCATTGGGTATATGACTTCTTGTACCATGTATGTGATTAACCAAGAATAAAAATAGCTGCCAGTGTTTCTAGACAGGAAACAAAAAAGTGATGATACAGGTGGGGCTGGAGGTTAGGGACTTTTATTCTATTATGTAAAAAGTACTCAGTAGCTATATTTCACTTCCCTACTATATAATTATAAAGAAGCATTTTTACCTACAAATATGATAATCAAAGATACCAATATAACGCTTCCTGGGATGAAGCCAGAGTAGCCAAAGCAATCTAGTTAATATAGAACTCTGCACAAAACAGGAATATAAGTATTTTATACTGCTACAAATGCACCATGTCATCTGGTTAGTAATAGACAATGACTCCCGCTAGAATGGAAATTTCTAACCTTTTGTATCTTTATATCTCTATAAAGAGAGATACCTTTTGTATCTTTATATCTCTAGAAAAAAAGACAAGGAATAAATATTTTTGAGTGACTTTGGAAGATATAAATATTTGTAAATAAATATTTGTAGAAAAAATAAAGGCAGATTCATTACAAGAAATGTGGAAACAAAACATAATGTTAGTATCATTAAGTTGCATGTTTGGATAATTTGGGATCCATGACTATATAACATATATAGAAGGTTCTTTTATAAATCTGTCATAATACTTAAACATTCATATTCTAAAAATAGATCCATATGGATACTTTGTGCTATAATGTACTAGAACCACTACTATTTTAAAAAATACATTCTAAAGTTATTTTGGTTGGTTAATGAAAAAAAAAAAAAAAAAAAAAAGAAACCCCAAAACTAATGATAGAACTAAAAAGAATAAGCCAAATTATTTATTAGAAAAATGAACAAAGAATACAAATAGAAGAGGAAACTCAAAAGGGCCACTGCACATAAGAAGATGCTTAACTCTACTAACGAATGAAGAAAATGCAAAGTGGAATGAGATAACGTTAGATGTGAAAAAATCAAAGACCTCAGTATTAAACTTTGAGCAAGAGAGAAAAAGAATGGAAAGGGACTAAGAGGATGGGGAGGAATAAGATGGAGGGAAGGAAAAAAGAAGGAGAAGGACATTGAAATTTATACAGTGTTCAAGAGGGTGCACTGTTGAGCTAGTTCAGAAAAAAACTGAGCAAGATCTAGAAAAATTAAAAACATACATTCATTTTGACACAAACATCACACTTCTTCTTTTTTTTTTTTAACATCACACTTCTAAAAATGCATTTTCCAGCATTGTTTACATGTGAACCAGGAGACATGCAAGAAGATCATTGTTAACAAGGATGGAATGAACTGGAGGATATTAAGACAAGTAAAATGAGCCAGGCAAAGTAAGACAAATACCTCAAGTTCTTACTTACATGTGGAAGCTAAAAAGTTTATCTCAAAGTAGTAAACAGGCTACCAGCATGGGAAGGGTACGAAAAGGAAGGGAGGGACAGAGAATGGTTAATGGGAACAAGTGCACACTTGGATAGGAGGAATAAATTCTAATTCTATAGCACAGTAGGATAACTATAGTCAATAACAATTGAATATTTCAAAATAGTAGTAGAAAGTGTTTTGGATATTTCCAACATAATGTCTGAGGTGACAGATGTGTGTCAATCACTCTTATCTGATCATTGCACACAGTATACATCTATGGGAATGTCATTTTATTCCCCATAAATATGTATAAAATTACTAAGGGTCAATGAAATATGAAACATTAGGAGATCCAAGATGGTGGACTAGGGGATGACTGCATCTCCTGTCGCTCCAGAACTCAGAATTCAAGAAAGGTAGGTATTGAGAGACTCAGACCAACACAGAGCTGCGGGGTGAGTCTCTCCCACCGGGTGAAGCTCAGGCGGCAGGCCCGGACGGGGGCAGCTTCTCGGAGCAAGGCAGGGCAGAGAGAGCCTTCCCCAAGCAGCCCTGCTCTCTCCGGTGGCAGAGTCAATCCACAGTCAGCTTCTTGGAGCAGGCTCGCCCAGTGAGAGCTTTTCCGCACAGAGCCAACCCCAAGTCCTGAGCCCAGCGGCGGGACAGGGCCCTCAGGCGGCTTCTGGGACCAAGGCAGGACAGGGAGAGGCTTTCCCCAAGCAGCCTGGCTCCCTCAGGCAGGGGCACGCCCTGTCTATAACCAGCTTCTAGGAGCAGAACCACCCAGTGAGAGGATTTCCACGCAGAACCAGCCCCCAGCCCTGGACCCAGTAGCGGGCTAGGGGCAGCTTTCTTCGAAAGCACTGCATTATCAAGTTACCCCAAGACTTCAGGCTACTGAAGGCTGGGAGGTGATATACTGGAAATCTACAGGGACACTATAAACCAATAGAGGAAATCTGCAATATCTCAGAGTCCCACTGATATCTGACCAATATGAGAAAACAAGGGAAGAAAATGTCCCAAACAAACCTAGATACTATATCAATAAAACCCAATGACAGCACAGCAGAAGAAATGTCAGAAAGGGAGTTCAGAATGTACATAATTAAAACAATCAGGGAAGCAAATGAGGAGATGAAAGAGCAAATGCAGGCATTGAGGAAGAGATGAAAGAGCAAATGCAGGTATTAAATGATCGCACCAATCAACAGTTAAAAGAGCAAATATGAGAAGTAAAAGATCATTTCATAAAGAGTTAGAGATACTGAAAAAAAAAAAAAACAAATAAACAGAAATCCTTGAAATGAAGGAAACAATAAACCAAGTTAAAAACTCCATAGAAAGCATAACCAAGAGGATAGAACACCTGGAAGACAGAACCTCAGACATTGAAGACAAAATATTTAATCTTGAAAACAAAATTGACGAAACAGAGAAGATGGTAAGAAATCATGAACAGAATCTACAAGAATTATGGGATATCATGAAAAGGCCAAATTTAAGAATTATTGGGATTAAGGAAGGCTTAGAGAAACAAACCAAAGGAATGAAAAATCTATTCAATGAAATAATATCAGAAAATTTCTGAAATCTGAAGAATGAAATGGAAAACCAGGTACAAGAGGCTTACAGGACTCCAAATATACAAAATTACAACAGACCCACACCAAGGCACATTATTATGAAAATACCTAACATAAAAATAAATTTCAAAGAATTTTAAAGGCTGCAAGACAAAAGAATCAAATTACATTCAGGGGGAAACCAATAAGAATATCAGCAGATTTTTCAATCCAGACCCTAAAAGCTAGAAGGGTCTGGAACAACATTTACCAAGCCCTGAAAGAAAATGGATGCCAACCAAGAATCTTATGCCCAGCAAAACTTACTTTCAGATTTGACAATGAAATAAAATCCTTCCATGATAAACAAAAGCTAAAAGAATTTACAAAAAGAAAGCCAGCATTACAGAACATTCTCAGCAAAATATTCCATGAGGAAGAGATGAAAAACAATGATGCAAATCAGCAATGGGAGGAACTAGCCTAAAGGAATAGCCAAAAAAAGGAGAAACCAAATCATGTCAAAAAACAAAAATGAGTAAAATGACTGTGAATACAAATCATATCACAATAATAATCCTGAATGTTAATGGCCTGAACTCATCAATCAAAAGACATAGACTGGCAGATTGGATTAAAAAGAAAAAATTCCAACAATATGCTGCCTGCAAGAGACTCATCTCATAGAAAGAGATACCAACACACTAAAGGTGAAAGGAAGGGAAAAAATATACCATGCACATGGACTCAGCAAAAAAGCTGGGGTATCCATCATCATTTCAGATAATGTGAACTTCAAGCCAAAACAAGTCAGAAGGGATAAAGAAGGACATTACATACTGCTTAAGGGAAGCATAAATCAGCAAGACATAACAATCACAAATATCTATGTCCCAAACATTGGCTCATACATGTACGTCAAACAAATTCTTCTCAATTCCAGAAATCCAATAGACCACAACACAATAATACTAGGTGATTTTAACACACCTCTCTCATCACTGGATAGATCTTCATCTTCCAAACAAAAATTGAATAAAGAAACAATAGATCTCAATAACACAATCAACAATTAAGACTTAACCAACATATATAGAATATACCATCCAACAAAGAACGAATACACTTTCTTCTCAGCAGCACATGAATCCTTCGCTAAAATAGACCATATTTTATGCCACAAAGCTACTGTTAGCAAATAGAAGAAGATAGAGATACTACCTTGTATTCTATCAGATCATAATGGATTGAAATTAGAAGTAAATGACAGAATAAAAAACAGAAACTTCTCCAATACCTGGAGATTAAATAATATGCTATTATATGATGAATGGATAACAGAAGACATCAGGAGGGAAATAAAAAAATTCTTAGAAGTAAATGAGAATAAAGCCACATCATATCAAAATCTCTGGGACATTATGAAAGCAGTACTTAGAGGAAGATTTATTTCATTGGGCGCATTCAACAAAAGAAGTAGAAATCAACAAATAAATGACTTAACACTACAGCTCAAAGCCCTAGAAAAAAAAAGAGCAGACAAACACCAAAAGTAGTAGAAGACAGGAAATAGTAAAAATCAGTGCTGAAATCAACGAAATTGAAACAAAAGAAACAATTGAAAAAATTAACAAAATAAATAGTTGGTTCTTTGAAAAAATAAACAAAATTGATAAACCCTTAACAACACTAACAAAGAGAAAGAGAGAGAAAACTCAAATTACTAAAATTCGGAATGAACAAGGAAATATCACAATAGACACGAGTGAAATACAAAACATAATTAGAAGCTATTTTGAAAATCTATACTCCAAGAAAACAGAAAACCTCAAAGACAACAAGTTTCTAGAGACACATGAATTACCTAAACTGAACGAGGAGGATATACACAACTTAAATAAATCAATTTCAAGCAATGAAATAGAAGAGGTCATCAAAAGTCTACCAACAAAGAAAAGTCCAGGACCAGATGGGTTCTCAGCCGAGTTCTACAAAATCTTTAAAGAAGAGCTCATTCCAATACTCCTCAAAGTATTCCATGAAATAGAAGAGGAGGGAACCCTCCCAAACTCATTCTATGAAGCCAATATCACCCTGATACCTAAACCAGACAGAGACACATTGAGGAAAGAAAATTTCAGACCAATATCTTTAATGAACATCGACGCAAAAATTCTCAACAAAATTTTAGCAAATTGCTTACAAAAATATATTAAAAAGATAGTGCACCATGATCAAGTGGGTTTCATCCCAGGGATGGAAGGTTGGTTCAACATCAGGAAATCAATAAATGTCATTCACCATATCAACAGAATCACATGATTATTTCGATAGATGTAGAAAAAGCATTCGATAAAATACGGCATCCCTTCATGCTCAAAACACTAGAAAAAATAGGGACAGTGGGAACATTCCTTAACATTGTAAAGGCCATCTACGCTAAGCCCATGGCCAATATCATTCTAAATGGTGAAAAACTGAAAGCATGCCCCCTAAAAACTGGAACAATGCAGGGATGCCCTCTTTCACCACTTCTATTCAACATCGTCCTTGAAACTCTAGCTAGAGCAATTAGACAAACCAAAGAAATTAAAGGGATACAGATTGGAAAAGAAGAACTCAAACTATCCCTGTTCGCCGATGACATGATTATATATTTAGAGGAATCTGGAAATTCCACCAGAAAACTCTTAGAACTCATAAGTGAATTCAGTAAAGTAGCAGGTTACAAGATCAATGCTCATAAATCCAATGCATTTTTATACATAAGTGATGAATCTTCAGAAAGAGAAATTAGGAAAACTACCCCATTCACAATAGCATCGAAAAAAATAAAATACTTGGGAATCAATCTCACAAAAGAGGTGAAAGACCTCTACAATGGGAACTAAAGAACACTAAAGAAAGAAATTAAAGAAAACCTTAGAAGATGGAAAGATCTCCCATGTTCTTGGATAGGCAGAATTAATATTGTCAAAATGGCCATACTACCAAAAGTGCTATACAGATTCAATGCAATTTCAATTAAAATCACAATGATGTACCTCACAGAAATAGAGCAAGCAATTGTAAAATTCATCTGGAAGAATAAGAAACCCAGAATAGCTAAAGCAATCCTTAGCAGGAAGAATGAAACAGGGGGTATTGCAATACCAGAACTTCAACTCTACTACAAAGCAATAGTAACAAAAACGGCATGGTACTGGTACCAAAATAGACAGGTAGATCAATGGTACAGAATAGAGGACATGGACACAAACCAAATAAATACAATTTTCTGATATTAGACAAAGGTGCCAAAAATATGCAATGAAGAAAAGATAGCCTCTTCAACAAATGGTGCTGGGAGAATTGGAAATCCATGTTGCAACATAATGAAACTAAACCCCTGTCCCTCACCCTGCAGAAAACTCAACTCAAAATGGATCAAGAACCTTGGAATCAGACCAGAGACACTTCATCTTATAGAAGAAAAAGTAGGTCCAAATCTTCAACAAGTCGGCTTAGGATCTGACTTCCTTAACAGGACTCCCATGCACAAGAAATAAAAGCAAGAATCAACAACTGGGATAGATTCAAACTAAATAGCTTTTTCTCAACAAAGGAAACTATCAGGAATGTGAAGAGAGAGCCTACAGAGTGGGAGAAAATCTTTGCCACTCATACCTCAGAGAGAGCACTAATTTCCAGAATATATAAAGAACTCAAAAAACTCTACACCAAGAATACAAATAATCCAATCAACAAATGGGCTAAGGAAATGAACAGACACTTCACAGAAGAAGATGTACAAGCAATCAACAGATATATAAAAAAATGTTCAACACCTCTAGTAATAAGAGAAATGCAAATCAAAACTACCCTAAGATTCTATCTCACCCCAATTAGAATGGCGATTATCAAGAATACAATCCACAATAAGTGTTGGAAAGGATGTGGGGAAAAAGATACACTCATACATTTCTGGTGGGGTTGCAAATTAGTGCAGCCACTCTGGAAAGGAGTATGGAGATTCCTCAGAAAGCTTGGAATGGACCTACCATTTGACCCAGCTATCCCACTCCTTGGCCTATACACAAAGGACTTAAAATCAGCATACTACAGAGATACAGCCACATCAATGTTCATAGCTGCTCAATTCACAATAGCCAGATTCTGTAACCAACCCAGATGTCCTTCAATTGATGAATGGATAAAGAAACTGTGATATATATATATATATACACACACACACACACACACACACAGACACACACACACACAATGGAATATTACTCCGCCATAAAGAATGATAAAATTATGGCATTTGCAGGCAAATGGGTGAAGTTGCAGAATATCATCCTGAGTGAGAGTGAGATAAACCAGTCTCAAAAAACCAAAGGACGAATGATCTCGCTGATAAGCGGATGATGACACATAATGGGGGGTGGGAGGGGTTAGTGTTAGGGTTAGGGTTAGGTTTAGGGTTAGGGTTAGGGAGGGTGGAAAGAATGGCAGAAGGAAGGGCTGTATAGAGGGAAAAGAGGGGTGGGAGGCGTGGGGGGGAGGGAAAAAATAACAATGAATCAAACAACATTACCCTGTGTAAATTTATGATCACACAAATGGTATGCCTTTACTCCATGTACAAACAGAGAAACAACATGTATCCCATTTGTTTACAATTAAAAAAATAAAAAGAAAACATTAAAAGACTATTTATTGTTATTATCACTCATAATTATTGTAAAACTTTAATTAGGAGTGGCTAAATAGTTTAATAGTGGATGATACAGGTAATAGCAGTTTAAAAATAAACTAAATCTACACGTATATCAATGTGGATAGAAAAATAAAAAACTCAAGATGCACAATGATTCACAGACTATACCATTTGTGTATGTTTAGAAAGCTACACGAAATATTAGTCATAGATGTATGTATGTATGAAAGACATTTACATATACCTATTTATTAATCATACATATATTTTAATACTGTACCTTGGTGGTTAGCTAGAGGGAAAGGAGAATGGTACAAAGAAGATTTGAATTTTACATATAATATTTATTTGTTTTACGAAAAAGAAGTCAATATAATGAATTCTTTAACTTTAATTCTAGGTTTTGAATACTTTAATTTTTGTTAATTTACCCTCTATATTTGAAATTTTTAATATTTGTCAAGATAAAGAAAATTGAAAAATACAGACAGCTCAAAATGACAGAAGATAATACAGGATTTAAAGGCATCATTGTTATTTTGATATGGTAAAAGTAATTAGTAATTTTATAAAGCAGTGAAGGTAAATTTTATTAAAAAGTATCTTGAAATATACTAAATACCCTACTTTAGTAAAGTTCTTAATATATTTTAATGATTATATATGTAGCTTAAAAAATCTAATGATTAAGAGTGGAGGATAGTAATATAATTCTTGTTTTAATTCAATCATTTATTACTGTTAAATAATTTAAGAATAGTAATTATAGGATATGACCTATGTGAAATAGGAGAAAATGGAATAATGTTATTCTAATTAAAATGGTTCTTTAAAATATATTTAAGTAATGGCACAGCACATATATTTTAGATGTATGGGCCTCTAAAGTTAAGCAAGTATTTTTCTCTTTATTAATTAGAAAAGTTAATACAATTGGGTTGCCTCCACATTCAACCAAATATACTATAACAGTCTTACAATAAACTGAAACTTTGATGCTAAAACTATAAAGTTGATCTTTTTTTAATTTTCCTCACAATTAATCACCCATTTAACATTTTAAAATCTTCTGAGACAGTTAATTCATTTTGAAATAATTATTCATTATGATTAAAATGCTTTGTTATATAATGTTCTAGACTCAAAAAGATTCTATTCCTCATGAAAAGTATTTGGTTTAATATTCATCTAACTTTTACATGATCACATTCTTGATTTAAAATATTAGTCTAAAGGAGTACTGTTTGAATTATTTTGGGCTTACATGTCCTACCTAAGTATTGATTATTCAAGTTCAGTCAAATGTGTAAGGATAATTGCCGCTTGGATGTGTACGTCCCAGATGAAACTGGCTGGTGACTGAAAAGCCATCTGAAAACCAGGTGTAGTGGTACATGCCTGTTAGTGACTCAGAAGGCTGAGAAAGGAAGATCACAAGTTGGAGGCCAGCCTCAGAAAGTTAGCAAAATCCCATTCAAAATGAAAAATAAAAGGGACTGGGGAGGTAGTTCATTGGTAGAGCATCCTTGGGTTAAATCCCCATTACCAGTAATACTAATACTAACACAACTTTTGGAAAAATCTGTACTGAGCAAATGATCCAGGTAAACAAAGTTATGCAAAGTTGCATGTCAGCAATAGTCCAGTTTTCTTTATTTCAGATGTGAGACTTTTCACTGTGCTTAAAACATGAGTTGCATCATAAAAATTCAATGTTACTAAATTCACTCAGAAGAACAACCACTTAAATATTCACTGTGGAGATCTCAAAGAGTGTTTCTAATAATTATCCTGAAATATTAAATAGTTTATTTTTCATTTAGTCTGAATTGGAGATGAAGGAATCTTTCAATTGTTTGACCATTAAAAAAGTTACTAGTGACCAAATCTAACACTACAAATGGAAATTTTTTTGTGTTGAACACCACAGGACTCCTAAATACCTTTACCTACCATGCACTTAAAAATAAATTGACACTGACAACTAGTTTTAGCAATACACAAGGATTTAGCAAAAGAGAAAGCTAAGTAGAAAGAAAAGAAGGCAAACCCATACGAAATAGAAGGATGATGGGTAGGCAGGTCAAAGGGAATCCCCTTGTGTTCTTCCCAGTCTAAAAATGCTTGGAGCCCTCTTAAAATCTAAGACAGGTGACACATGCCTGTGATTCCCATGACTCTGGAGGTTGAGGCAGAAGGATATCAAGTTCCATGCCAGCGTAGGCAATTTAGGAAGGCCTTGTCTATTAAAAAAAAAAAAAAAAAAAAAAAAAAAAAAAAAAAAAAAAGGTGGGGTAGGGGGTGGCGTGAATCCCAGCACTGCAGAGGGGGAAAAAACCCAAACCAAACCAGACCAAACACTAAGAAACAGCAACAGTCTTTATAATAATCAATGATGAATGATAAACAAAATGTTACATCCATACAATAAGTATTATTTAGAAATAAAAAAAGCAAACTACAACATGGATGAACCTTGAAAATATCCTGCTATGTGAAAAAAGTAACCCAAAAGACCACATATTGTCAAACACCATAAGCATGAAATGTCCACAACAGGCATATCCACACAGACATAAAGTAAATTAGTGGTTCCAAGGGACTGAAAGTGAGGGAAAGCTACTGTGTTAGAAGTTTCTTTTTAGGGTGACGAAAATGTTCTAAAATTAGATAGTGGTAATTTTTGTACAGCTCTATATAAATACATTAAAAAACATTGAATTATCTACTCCAAAAGTATGAAGTTTAAGGAATGGGAAATAAATCTCAATAACACTTATTTAAAAAACCCTCAGGTTTTGGCTAGTAGAACACTAAAAGTCAAAGGGACAGAACTTTATAAAACATCTTCTAAAGTGGTAAATTAAATAAGTAATAACTGTCAAGGGACAAACATTCAATCTTTTCAAAGACTCATTTTAAAAAAAATGCATTATTTGAGGTTTATTTCACAATGACTTAAAAACGTTCACTGAAAAAAAGATTTGAACCATGAAAAAGTCTTTTTACCACTGTCAGTCCTAAAACACTTTTAGAATTATCAATGGAAGCCTGATGGGCACCAGCAGATGACCTGATAAAGTGTAAAAAAACAAAATAAAAAAAACCCATAAAAATAAAAAAGAAATCTGAAATGGCTGTGGGGGGAAAAAAAAGTTCTTAAGTGCCGATAAGAAGACTATTTGTCAAGATTGTATGACCTTTTCTGAAACCATAAAGAATTCCATTTTAGCAGGGCTTTAAACTAACTGAAAAGAAAGAGGTAATCTTAGGGAGAGTATGAGGTGATTTCAACACTGCCACCCATTTCCTCCGTTATTCAATTGATATGGACAGGATTTCTCTGTGTCCAGAGTAACTTCCAAACACCAAGCAAGCAATCAGTGAAAGGACAATGTAAAAGACCACCTGCTTCCAAATAGAATAATCAAATTTATAATCATGTACACATAGCCGAAACAAAAAATTAAAATCGCTTTATTTCCAAAAGTTGCCATTACTATGATCTATATTTATTAAGGAATTCACTTTTTAAATATCCTGTTTTTTACTTTAATAGTAATAAAAATTTAGTGCTTCATCTTAATATACATGAACAAACTGATTTGCATGAGAAAATATTTGGATCGATTTATGGCCTGCAAAGAAATATACTCTCATCATCTAATCTTATCTAGAAGTAACTTAGAAATGAACAGAAACTAAGATGAAATTCTGGACAATGGTAGGATTCCATGTCTCTTAGTAAGCATAGTTTTGAAATTTTGATGACAGCTTCTAGAATTCTAAGATGATATTTTCAGTTCTGAATTTTCAATTTTATCTATATTTTCCTGAACTTCCACATTTTTGTTACCTAACAAGACGAACAACAAGGGTATTTTCTCTGCTTACAGGAAATGTGAACACAGGCCATATCTTGGATAATGAAGGCTGAATACACCTTGTAATATTCTTCCACCTATACTGCATTTACCCTGGGAAGGTTATAGTAATCTCTGCTGCCAAATTAGCATCCAATTAGGCCCCAAACTATTTACTGCCTTGGGAATTTCTTGGCAAGTGGGAGTCATTACAGGTTAAGGACTAGGCTTGGCATGTCAAAGAAGAACTTCAGGAATAAGATAAAAAGTTACAAGAAAAACTTTAAAAGAGAAGGCATGTAGTAAACAGTTAAAAGTGGTTGTCTCAGTTTTGGGGGTTCATAAAAATGTCTCTAAGCTGGTAGTTGTAGTTATACAACTGTCAAAAAAATCCTAAAACTATGATATAAGGGGTAAATTTTATTGTAACTTCAGTATACCTGACTTAAAAATATAGTAGTTATCTCTGAGTGGCAGAATCTTTATATTTTCTTGCACTTTAAAAATTAAGATGGTCATTATTTAATTCCACAGTCAGTGAGATACAGATTAATAATATGGTCTTGGCCACCCTGTGTCCTTCCTTGATCTTGGGAGCAGAGAAGGGCAGAGGAAGTTCCAGAGTGAGAAAACAGGCACAGAGTCCAGGTGGGCTTTCATTGTGTGTTATTGGGTCCTTTTACTGTTATTCCATCCACTTAACTCTAAACTCAATTAGTGTAAGAACAATATCCTACTGATGATATTGCACGGAGAAAAGAACAAATCCCATGTGCATCAAACTTTGGATTTGAAGACTGCTGCCTAGCCTATGGGACACATAGGTTTAAAGGGCACATTTCCCTTTAAGGCTCCTATGCTGATATTCCAAGGGGAGATGTATATACAGCAGTATCCCCTAAGAATCATTTCTGTTGCTACAGTGCATACACCATATATCTGCATAGTGACCTGAAATATAAGACATCTCACATCTCAGTGCACAATGCTCTCCAGGACTCTCAAGGGCTCTGTAGACAGGAGCAGTCATGGCAGGCTGCCTGCTTAGCAGACCTGAAATTGATCCATTCATCTACATATGCTGAGCATCATCCTGAGCCAAGATAGATGTCAGACTGGTCCCCTGGAGAGTTACTTTAAGCTAAGGTGCTATTCCATCCCTTTATAGTCCATTTAGCAATAAGAAAAAGCCCTCTGAGCGTGTTTTTGTAATTTATTGGAAAGAGACCACTGAAGACACTGCTTACTTCATCAAACAGTGGTCTCATAATGGGGACACAGAGCCAAAAGAATTCAAGTCAGTCCCAGGAATGGGGGAACCTCCTGAACAACCTGGTTTTCTTTTTCTTTTCTTTTCTTCTTCTTCTTTTTTTTTTTTTAATCTCATAGACAGTTACATTGTAGAGTTCATTAGCACTTTCTGTCTTTAGCACGGCTACTAGGGCACTCAGGACAAAAGCTGACTACCTACTTTAGCAAAATGCATGGCATTTTTTTGGCACTATTTTAACCTTGACTTCATCTTATTTTTCTGAACTTTATCTTTCCTTTCCCCTTATTTTCTTATTTTTAGCTTTTATATTTTGAAAGGTATTCCAAATACTTACAGGTGAGGTGAAAAAAAAATACATATATAGATAACTACAGTATACTTAGTGTTCTCAAAACAGATGCCTTTTGTCTACCTGCAGGGTTTTTCAGGTTGAAGTGATTATTTTCAGTCTGATAAATCATCTTTTGATACAGCCACCATCAATTCCAGAATAAGGATCATTATAATATATAATTATTAATAAGTATATTATTAATATACTTTCACTAGTGCATTTTATGGAAATGGAAAATCCTAAGAAATGAGGTTCTTACTACCTTGTTTAGAAGACTACTACTGCTTCTAAAGAGTCATTAATAGAAAAACTAAGGAATTTCATTTTAAGATTTTTCATTCTCAACAAGGGATACTGCATGTGAATGGCAGCATGAGGGAATTGAACTGCTTACGCTAAGAGCCACTCTTTGGGGAAGGGGATTCCACAGAACATTAGTTAGCAAAATATAAGCTGGAAGACACAAAGGGGTGTGTCTCTAGGGATACAATAAAATGCCTTTGCTCCGTTTACTATCATACTCTTTTCTAATGGGCTCCTTGCCAATGTATAGACCTGGTGATCACAAAGCAGAGTAACTGTTTCAGTAGTCTTCTTAAGGTTCTCTGGAAAGCACCCTGGAAGGTATGAAAGGGGCAGAAATGAGAAAGGGTAGAAATTCAAAGACACCAAGGGGATAACTTAAAGGTAAAGTATCCTCTGATGAGCTCAAAACCTCTGGATTTCATTACAGCTCTCTACCCATTCACTGATCTTTTGGCTGAGTGCCAACTGAGCTCCAGGCACTGTGCCAGGGCTGAGGGGGTAGGGTGGCCCTCACATCTCACAGATGAGCTATGGCACAGAGAAACAGGCGGTCAGATGAGAGAGATGGTTTTTCTAGGGATAAGGCTATAAGGAAGTGTTGGCACTTAGCTGGGATATCAGAATGCATGGGAATCATGTGACATGGGAGTAGGGTAACCCATGTGGATCAATTACCTTTTCTGAATGAGAAAAACTACCCTATTCATAACTTGTTAAGATTCCATCATAGGTTCCTATTTGACTATCTGGCCTCTCTTCATTCTGTTTTGCACACAGCACAGTCAAGAAAGGAAAACTTCTTTCAAAAAACCACAATCACTACTAACAACTTTTCGTACATCTCCTTTGAAGACCTGATGAAGGTCTCCACAATCAAATAGTATATAGTTTTACCTTTCCAACCTCATAAGCTACTAGGTCCTTTTAGCACATATCTGAGACATGACTGAGCCTCTTTATGTCCCAGAACAACCAGTGTAGTGTTAAATGTGCCTTTCTTGTAGCCCAGCTCTCATTTCTACAGGACCCACTCATTAGCCCAGAATTCACTGACACTTGTAAGTCCCAGCAACATCCCAGCTATGATGATAGGCACTAGAAACCAGATACAAAGCACAGAATACCAATGACAGTAATTATAGCCCACAACATGTATTTTATAATTTTTAGCATATCTATGCAATTAGTTAATTGAACTATGTAACCATCAACTTTTTTTAAACCTTAAAGAAAAGCACAGGAGATGATCTAATAGCCATGGATATAAACCCTTTACCCTCCATTTAACAGATATTAACACCTTTTTTTTTTTTTTTTCATGTTTGCTCCAGATGGCTGTCTTAAATAAACTTTACAGATTGGGACAAAGCCTAATTCTTGATATCTTCCTCCTTCCTACAGACATCACTACTATCTTAAATAGGTGCCACTTCAAAATGTTTTTAGTTCTTTTATTCCACAAGCATTCACTGATAAATGATTCCAAACATTGTTTAATGATTATAGTACTGTTCAAATGATGTCCTCCTATATCTTCTCTTTTACAATTTTCAATTTGCAATCATGCCCATGTTGTGCTGGGCTCAGTGGTGCATGCCTACAAACCCAGTGGCTCGGGAGGCTGAGGCAGGAGGATTGAGAATTCAAAACCAGCCGTAGCCAAGAATTCAAATAGTCCAGTCAACAAATGGGCTAAGGAAATGAATAGACACTTCACAGAAGAAGATCTACAAGCAATCAACAAACATATGGAAAAATGTTCAACATCTCTAGTAATAAGAGAAATGCAAATCAAAACCACCCTAAGATTCCATCTCACCCCAATTAGAATGGCGATTATCAAGAATACGAGCAACAACAGGTGTTGGCGAGGATGTGGGGAGAAAGGTACACTCATACACTGCTGGTGGGGCTGCAAATTAGTGCAGCCACTATGGAAAGCAGTGTGGAGATTCCTTAGAAAACTTGGAATGGAACCACCATTTGACCCAGCTATCCCACTCCTTGGCCTATACCCAAAGGACTTAAAATCTGCATACTACAGAAATACAGCCACATCAATGTTCATAGCTGCTCAATTCACAATAGCCAGACTGTGGAACCAACCTAGATGCCCTTCAATTGATGAGTGGATAAAGAAACTGTGGTGTATATATATACAATGGAATATTACTCAGCCATAAAGAATGATAAAATTATGGCATTTGCAGGCAAATGGATGAAATTGGAGAATATCATGCTAAGTGAGATAGGCCGATCTCAAAAAGCCAAAGGACGAATGATATCGCTGATAAGTGGAGGATGACACATAATGGGGGGGAGGGAAGGGTTAGAGTTAGGGTTAGGGAGGGGGGCAAGTATGGAGGAAGGAACTACTGTATAGAGGGTAAAGAGGGGTGGGAGGGGTGGGGGGAAGGGAAAAAATAACAGAATGAATCAAACAACATTGCTCTATGTAAATTTATGATTACACAAATGGTATGCCTTTACGCCATGTACAAACAGAGAAACAACATGTATCCCATTTGTTTACAATAAAAAAAAAAAAAAAAAAAAAAAAACCAGCCGTAGCAAAAGAGAGGCACTAAGCAACTCAGTGAGACCCTGTCTCTAAATAAAATACAAAATAGGACTGGGGATGTGGCTCAGTCAAGTGCCCCTGAGTTCAATCCCTCCACCAAAAAAAAAAAAAAAAAAAAAAAAAAAAAGCCCATGCTGCTATGTGCAAATCCAGTTATTTCATTTTAACTGTTCTAGAGTTTACTTAACCACCATTTGTTTCCCATTTTCTACCTGATGGACAATAATGTTCTTTGTGATTTTTTTATTTAGGAAATAATGTTGTAATGAACATCCTTTGTATATGTCATATTATGCATACCTTTCAGAATTTTTTAACAGTGTCTACTTTTGGTGTTTGAAATCACTCTCTCTTCTGTCTACAGATTCTTACTCTTTGCCAAGAGTTTTTTTTGAAGTATTTTAATGCAATCTTTTACAAGATTAGAATTAGTCCAGAAGTATATAATGAATAAAGCATAGTGCAAAACTGTCCTTTCTACTCTCTTCATCTTTTCTTATTTCTGTGCTATACTCAAGTGCTGTAATCTCTCACCTGGCTTCCTTAGCTCTTGTGAAGATATTTTCATGTGTGGATAGTTGTTCGAATGAATGCTTCTATTAGAGGAGATATACTGGAAAGTCCAATTCTGTCATACTGCTGATGTCACTATAGGCTTTGTTGATTTGTGTTTATAACATTTGATTTTGAGCTCATCTTTAGGGGTGTTAGTTCCTTAGATGGTGGCAATTACATCTGGGCTCAAAACCCACATATTGTATGAGTTTGGGTTTGCTAAGAGCGCAATCCTTTAAAAGTCCTGGCTTAATGCAGCAATCTTAAATTCAAAGGTGCTGTCCTGAACACATATCAAAGTTCATTCCTTGGTCCCTGTATGGATATTAAAACCAACTCTAAGGCTCATTTTGAGGTATGAGAAGTGTTCTCAGGCCTCCTGTAAGGTGGCTCAAATGCTTCTGGTTCTGGTTTTCAGTTCTCTTTCTATTTAGTATTTGAAGATTTCCCTTTTCTTTTGTCATTTCCTATATATATATATATATATTTTTTTTTAATTGGTATAGCAAGTATTTCCAGGAGTTTATCAAGAGAAACTCTATGTTTGTTTAGTTAACCATATAGCCAGACTAAGAACTCTTAACTGATTTCTTCAGATGTTAATTTGTCCATGAATATAAAATTCTATTTTTCTAAACAAAATTGGTCTATATATTTTTGGGAATGTTATTGTGTTTGTGAATTTCCCTTTTGGGTGCTCAAACTATACATAACTTTTTAAAAACATTGAATGGAGTCAAAACTAATTTGTTTTGACAATTTTTACTTCCTTGATAAATTATTTCATTGGATATTGTAAAGGTAGAATTAGAATTTATAATTTATAATTTTACACCTTGCTTATGATTTTGTTTACTATAAAAACATACCTGAACATTTTAAAATGATCACATGATTTTATATTTATTTCTAAAGTTTTTTTTTTTTTTTTGCGGTACTGGGGATTGAACCCAGGGCCTCGTGCTTGCAAGGCAAGCACTCTACCAACTGAGCTATCTCCCCAGCCCTCTAAAGGTTTTTATTGACTTTACTTGTATGCTCTGTGCCTTTATAACCTACCAATGTACATACTGCCAAGGGTCAGAGATGAAAAATTCATGTGAATATAAATTATCAGCCTAATGTCTAAAATTCATATCAAAAATCAGCTGGAAAAGAGAAACTACTGACCACATTCAGCAAAAAGAAGTATCTATGAGTAATAGGAGATGCTGAGTAGTAGAACAATTATGTGACTAAAAATAACGGAGACACAACTTATTGTAGGCATACCTACCTAAGTATAAACAAACCAAGCTCAAAAACAAGTAATAAACGTATTTCCTAGTAGGCTTTCTAGGAATATAAAACTACTAAGAAAGAAATATATAGATGAGCAGTGTACCTATCTGGAGTGCAAGGTATTAATTTTTATAATAATGTTCTTAAACAGAAGAGGTCATTTATACAAAAAATAATAATCATGATTAAAGGTTTTTCAAGTATATACTTTTTTGTATTTACTATATCTGAATATATAGAATCATTTCATATAGTAATTTCACAGTGTTCTAGAAAAACTCAAATTTAAAGGCATTTTTAAAAGGTAACTAAATCTTATCATTTGGAAATATTTCTTAGTTTAAAAAAATCCATACCAGATTCTCAAAATACTAGTCAATTAGTTTACCAAATAGCTAGCAGTTAACCAAGCAACATCCATCAACTATGTTTACATAGGAGAAATCAAATATCTGAAGGGCACAGTTTCTTTTGCTACCAAAGCTTACCAGTGCTATACATAGCACTTTAAGCATAGGGCTGAAGGGTAATCAATATTACAAGAGGCTTCTCAAAATTAAAATGTATTGACAATTTTTGTGTCAAATTTAGGAAGGCAAGTTAACAGGGACAACACTAACAGAAGCATTTACTGCATTCAGGGCAACTTAGTAAGACATGTTACTTGAGAGTACACAAAGATAGAGCCCTTGGCCCTGTACCTGGTGCTGGCGATGCTTGGTGATTCTGCTCCAAGCCTACATCTTTCTAGTTGACTGGCAACAATCTGCCTTTCCACTTCCAGTTCTCGGGTGAGTCGTTGAAACTGAAGCTCCTGTGAGTCAAGGAAATAAAAGGCATATAAGGTGATGAGGTTGGCTGCTCAGGCAGAGACACACAAATTGGTGTATGTCACAGGAAACACAGGAACATACCCATAACATAAAGCTATAGTGTGGCTATCTGAAGTGCAAGCTTTGGATGTTTTAAATAATCTAATGATTTGTGGCTATTTTAAATTTAAAGGCAACAGTTGCAGCTTTTGTTTGATGTTGGAAACACATATTCTTATCTACCTTTTTTGATTTTGGTTCTAATCAAGATCTTTCAAACAATGATTTCTGCTGCAGTGCCATATTAAATTTAAGGTTTGCAGAGACCTTACTTTAAGTGCTTACACTAGAGGTATGACAACCAAAAAAAGCTCTTCATCCTCAATGGCTAATTTTTATATCCTTTTTACTGTACTGTATGTCAGTATGGCATTAGAAAAAAATGTAAATCTCCAGGATAAGAATCACTTTACCATGTTTGATACAAAGCCATTTAACTACGGAAAAATATCCTTTCAATCCCACAGAAAAAGTCTTGCTATATTTATCTACGACATAACCAAGAGAATTTTGCTACTTTCACAAATGCATTCATGTGCTATTGTGTGAAAAGAGAAAGGTGAGACAGAAAAGTGAAAACGACTGAGCTATAACATGGAATTTAAATTTGTACTAAGAATCTAGAGAATTTTTCAAAAGAAATTATATTCTTCAATCTATGCTAAATCACAAAGGTGAACAAGTCCTATTATAGAGAAAGTATTTTAACTTTGTCCTTTTCTTATTATTAGTTTGATGGGATTTTAATAAATAGAAAGCATGTTATGCTATAAAACATTCAAAGATCAAATCAAATATATTTCAAAGGCTTTAAGACACAAATAGCATCTCTATGAATACCTCAAGAATCCCTGTGCTATATTAATGCTTTACAAGCTTATTCAAAGCAAATGCTGAATTTTAAGTAGTTTAATTTGACAATGATTGATAGATCAAAATACCAGGTAGGTGAACACTTCATATAAACCTAAAAACCAATCAGAAATAAAATTATCTAAAATATTATTTATGACTACATATGAATGTTTGCCATAAAAATTTGAGTATATTGACTCTTTGTGGTGTTAGGCACATGTGCAATTACTTGATAGCACTAGCCTTGCAAATTCCACAAGCTATTCTTGGAGTAAGTTTTAAGAAACAGTTCCTGAACCCCTTATCTGCTATTGAAAATCCTTTTCTAACGAAACCAATCAGTGTAGGCATTTTAGACAGGACATAGATGAGTAGTATTTAGCTCAAGAATGCTGTACAATATGATCATAATAAATAACTGGGACAATGCCTGCCTCTGCCTAACAATGCCTAGACTGTTGGCTCTTAATAAATACTAAACAACAAAAGAACATATGGATATAAACTGTACAACCTTCAGTAACCTGCAAGTATCATGCTTACCTCACACAATTTCTTTTTAAACAGCATAATTTTTAAAAATTTCTTTGCTCTTAACTAGCACAATTTTTTTGTGATAGACTTCCATTCTTTCATTTATTTTATTCAATTGTTTATTATGTACATTTTTTCCCACAAGAGTGGACTATGTGTAAAACCCCAAATACTCCTCAAGTCATCACATTATCTTTGTACTCTGCTTACTCTGTACTCTAGGACTGAGTGTGGTTGTGTTATCTCATTTTGGCTAGCCAGAAGTTATCATACCAGGGTAGGATGAAGTTATATTTCATTAACATAGGAAAAAAACAATTGGATGTTAGCAGATGTTCTAAATTCATGTTTGTGGCTGCTTGCATTAACCTTTTAAACAATCATTTAAGGAAATGGTTGGGAAAATTCCTGCTTGAAGGCAGAGGTGCAACACAGTTTCCCATAATCCTTTTCCGCTGAAGCTTTGGCTCTGTCTAAAAGATGTACTCATGCCAGACTGTGACTCAGATGCCAGCTCAGAGATTGATTCCAGAAAACAGAAGCTTCTTTTCTCTCTTCTGCCTCTTGATGTATTCCCTGTATTAGGTCTCAAGGTCAAGTTCCTTACACAGAAATCACCCCCATACAAACCACCATAACTATGCTTGGTGGCAGTTATCAGTTGTTTCTTTATATGATCAAACTTGTGGCATAGATTTGGATACTCTTCCTGGAAATAAGTCTCAAGCCTTGTTCTCCAATACTTGTACAGGCATGAGAATTTACTAATAACCACTTAATAAATTCCTTTTTAGCTTCATTAGCCATGTCTGCCTCTATTTCTTGCAACTAGAAATCTTGAATGACACCTACAGAAACCATTTAGAGCTACTGAGTTGCAAGGCAAGTCTATGCACCCATGCTGCATTTTGTTTAGAAATTGAGCAATTCCTTTAACATTCTTATCAACTAAGTTCATAATGTATCCCTCATGGCGTCTTTAAAAATGAGTATCACTGACTATGTCCTTACCTACTGTATGTCCACAATTGTCACAAGTAGGACTTCACTGAAATGCCAAAAGCAGATTATCAGGAAGCTCTTAGGCATGGAATTTGGAAATGCTATCTCATATCTGTGAATATTTACATTATAAAATATGTGTGCTTTGATGTCAAATGATGACTACTGCCCCTACAGAATATAAGCTGAACAACCCATGTGTGATTGGCACCAAGATGGATGAGTAGGATATAAATATTTGACAATTCTGTCTCTACGGGCTTCTTTGACTGATGAGGAAGACAGCATTACACACTCATACAAAAACACATCCAATGATATCCAAAATAACACTCATTAAGATGATTATGCAGAGATACCGTCTATAAATTTAAAATTTTTATATTTTACCCTCTAAACATAGACTGTGATAGCTAATTCTGAAATCAGTTTCTAAAACTGGGCATCTAAATTATAGGCACATCTTATATTTGTTCTCCTTTGAGAAAAGCAAGGAAATTAATGTTAAAATTGCTTGATAATGATTTAGTATACGACAATCTCTTCAGATCACAATCTTAAAAAGAAAAGCCAAGGCTACTAATATGCTATAGAAATGCAATCCACTCATATGTGCTAAGAAACTTTCCTTTATATTTATCTCATATCTCTCAGGTATATATTTTGATAAACTTTCTTTGAGACAGCATGAAGGGAAAAAAAGAAAACAAAACTTCACTTTCATGACAGACCCATCGAAGGATCTCAAAGAAGGACTTGCAGTCCCATTTGCCAGTAGGTGGCCTGAGGCAAGTCAGCTCCTTCAGGGATGTAAAGAATCACTTTGCTCTGGGGCACATCCTTCTGGGGAAGTTGCATCTCCCCACTAACTGAGGTAAGAATAGAAAGACCAGGACCGTTTGCCCCAGTTCCCTTTGGGCTTGGCTAAGGCTTTGCTAGCCTGGAGAGTATTTGATATTCTTCCCTGTCCAAACCTGCTTTTCCATCCCCTCTCCTCCACAGGTGTTGATTCATGATAAATATTTTGCACACAAAACTTTATCTTAATGAGAACCCAGCCTGTCTAGTGTTCTTTCTTTTAAGCAATGGTAGAATTTTGCTCTCAGGTCTACTCTGTTTTAAATATTGTGAGAAACTTCAAGTATAGAGAAAAAATATAGACAATGGTACAGTGAACTTTTTTGAAACTGAAATAACAAATATCAAATCAGCTCTAGCACATCTTAATACTTTGCGGCATTTGCTTCTGATTTCTTGAGAAATATTACAACTTAATAAACAAAAAAAATGAAGCCACTTGGTTGTTCTCTTCTGATCCTACTCTTCTCTCTTCTTCCCTCCCCAGAAGAGATCATTATTCTGAATTTGGTGTTTATTATTCTCATGACTTTTTAAAGTTACTACTAGATACTTAGATACATGATCCATAGCATTATTTTTTATATTCACATAATTTTTGTAAATGATATACTGTTCACAGATTTGCAGATTGCTTTTATTGCAATATGATTATGAGATTTACCTATATCAATACATGTAGCTTTAGCATTGCTCAATGGTATTCCATTTTATGACTATAGCACAATGTATTTATGTTCTCCTCCTGACAAACCCTTGGATTGTTTCCAATTGCTCATGCAATTATAAGCACTCTACAAAATAAATATTCTTATATAAACTATGCTGGACACATGAGCCAGACTTCTCCAGAGTAGACACTCAGAAGGAGAATTATGGAGTTGAAATGTATGCACATCTTCAATTTTGCTGGATAACAGTTGTCAGATTACTTTTCATTACCAATTTATATTTCAGCTAGCTATGTAGGGGAGCTCCAAATTCTCCTCAATCTCATTCTCACTGACCTCAACTTACATTTGGGGGCTTAAACTCCCTGCTCTTCTTTATTTGTCATCTAACTTGCTTATGTTTTACCTGTTTTTCCTGATTACCAACATCTTTTCTTAGGTTTATTAGTCATTTAGGTTTTGAATCTCACAGGTATCAAATTCTCAGGGGAAATTTCTCCCTAATACCAGTACCTAGGCTTTTCCTCTTCAGTGGAAATGGTTTCTCATCACCTTTAAACTATTGTGGTTGTGTAAAGTTCTAGCCTTGGGCAAGGAATCTCAGTATAGCACATAACACGCCAAGGGCATGCTCAAGATCACCCAGCTTTGCCAGGTGTCTTCAGGGTGAAAACCAGGTTTACTGCTTACTTAGCTAAGAATTATTACTCTTCTTTCAGTTTTGATTTCTGTGTATTCTTTCCTTTGTTTCTAGTTTAACCCTTCTTTCAAAAATACAATGCAAATATTTTATTCAGTAAGTTTAATTTCATTCAGGGCTAAAATTACTTAGAAATAATGAATCTACAATATGGCTTTTTCATATTTTGATTTTTCTGAGCTGCATTCAGGAGAAATTTCTGAGTATTTCCTTCAGTTCACTTTTTTCTTCATGTGCTGTTTGGAGTTTATCTCACATACTGTACTTTTTCCCCCAAAGATGATCTTTTCCATTTCTGATACTTATAGCTGGTTCTTTTCTTATCTATTGTTCTTGCATGTTCATTTAGAATGAAATATCTATCTTTCCCTCTTGTTTTCCTTTCCAATTTAGGTTTACTTTACCTAAACTTCCAGTTTCCTCTGTCTTCAATGAGGCCTTACACAGGTGATTTAAGTGTTTCTTTGAAATAGAAATCCTAGGGATTGTGCACATCTAGGCACAAGGCTACTTACTGTCTCCTTCCTCTGGCTTCCAAAAGCATTCCGAATTAGGTAACTAAATTTCCATCTCCTTTGATAAACAGAAAGAGCTCCACTCCAATTTTTAGCTTCAAAGATTGGTGCTCCACTGAAAACAGGGCATACTTCATCTTCCTGTGGACACCTAGGCTCTCTAACTCTCTTTATATTTTCACTGAGGGCTTTATATTTGCACTGAGGGCTGCAGTGACACATCTGACCTTTTCCAACTATGCCCTATGCAAATCTCATTCTAGTTTACAAATTCTCTCTTCACAAACTCTTCATCTTTTACTCAGAATATGCTCCACCTCCAGACTTTAATTGAAATGTAGTTCTTTCCAGATTCCTGAAAACAGTGTGTTTTCTACATCTCACTCTGGTGAAGACTGTACTCCACCACACCCTAATACCAAAGTGCCTTGAAGAGAGGCAGTGGCCTCCTGGCTCCCTCCACTTGTTAATACAAAGTTGTTCACAATATTCCTTATTGTCATTATGCATTAAATAATTGTCCTCATTGTTAGCAGGATTGGTAATCATATTTCCTCTTGAATTCCTGATGTTAGTCAGCCATGTTCTTTTTCCTAACTGGTAAAGATCAATTATTTTTCCAAATATGTGCAAAAGTTCATTATGCTTGAGGTGAGAGCCAACCAGCTACAGATGCTCATTTACATCACTACCATGTATTTACTTCAGTTAGACTAAATGATTCATTAATTCAGGAATAGCTACAAGAGTTACTACAACTATGATACAATTAAGAAAGAGCAGTATGCACTCATATCAGGGCACTGTCAATGAAACACTCAGCTTTCTGTTCCCACATTCACATTAATCCTCAGTTTTCTTCCAGGCTTTGTGGAGGGAGTATCCCCTTCTTGTCCAAGGCTGGTCTTTCCATGTCTTCCTGCCTCACCAGAATCTTGCTTTTCTCTCTTTTAAAAATTCTCAATATTTCTTTTCAGTTAATACTCACATAAATCATTCTCCTCTTTCTTCTTTTGTTAAAGAAGGAACCCAGGGCCCCCTATAAGTAGGCATGTGCTTTACCACTGAACTTCATTACCACACCCAAATTATCCTCATTTAAAAACACACCTTCTTAATCTCAGGATTCAATTTGTTTTCCTCCCCATTGGCCTATACTCTTCTATTGATTTTTTTTAAGTCTAATTGACTCTTTTTAAAGATACAATATCATTCTAGTCATTGAAGTCACTGAAATTGTGGTTTCAAATGCTTTTATGTTTTTTTACTAATATAAATCAAAATACATAAAAATTTAAAAAAATGTTCACCTGTACCAAAAATAATTTCATATTAGCAGTATGTGTGAAACACATCTGGGGTCAACACATCTTTCCAGGCCAACAAATCACAGCAGAAAAGTACTGAGGACTGGTTATGCTGAACAAAGAAAACTGACATGATCATTATGTGATGGAATTGGTGATTAAGAAAGTATTGTTATTTCAACCACTATTTTAAAATCTTGTAAAAAAATGAAATTTACTTTTCTATCTTAGTACACTGAGAGTGTTATAGCACTAAAGAATATGTTAGCTATTAAGATGCAAGTGATTGGGCAGGATATGTCCTGCTCCCATGACATATTGTGGCATTTCCCCCTGTTTCCAACATTCAAAAGATGAGTAAATTATAGTCATGACCGTATCTTTGAGGGTCTTGAGTCAGGCAAGGGGAACTATTTTTAAAATGAGCTGGTGATATACTCAGTAGTAGAGTGCTTGCCTCACATGCTTGGGGCTCTGGGCTTGATCCTCAACACCAAAACCCAAACAACCCCCAGCACCCCAAAACTACTAAGAAATCCTCAAAAACATTCTAAATGTCATTCTCTAATCTCAGCTGAACTGAAACGAAAGTAGCCATATTTACAAAAGGTCCTTGATCTTCTTGACCTTAAGATACCAGCTGGTCCTGCAGAGTTGATCAAATATCCTGACCATTTGTTATAATTTGCTTAATAATTGACAAACCATTATTATGTCTAGTTGGTAGTCTCTAATCCAATACATAATTGTAGAAATACTAGGCATGAGGTCTGTCCTGTCCTTCTGGACTGACAAATTCCCTTTGTTTAAAGGAAATTAGAAGTTAAAAGGACTTGAAAAGCTATTACTGCCTTTCTCAAAGCACCAAGAACACCCATGTACTATAGGATGCTAATGGGTCTTCCCATGGGAGGAAGGGGTTCCGAGTCAAGTAGGTTTTGAAAATGCTGAAAAGAAGCTCCCATTACCTTGGAGATTAACATTGACCCTAGTACATTATTGGTTCTGATTAGCATACCAATAGGAAATCAGCTTATTGCTGTTTAACCTAGCATCTTCTTTGATTTATTGAAACTAAGCATTTTTTATTTTTCAAGAAACAATACTGCTTTAAGAATACAACTTGAACAATATTGAAAAATAAGGCTTATTTGTTGTGTTTATGGGTGGCTAAACTGAGAAATACTATGCCATATTATACATTAAAAATATTTCTTATAAATTGGAAATTTTAAAATCAAAATTTTCATCACATTTCCATACTGAATATTTACAAAGGGCAGGGCACTATAAAGAGCAACCTTTGAATGGAAACTGCTGACGTGGCACCATGATGAAGGCACGAGGGATACACACTTACAACACCTCTGCTGGATCAGCTGCCCAATGCTTTGCCCATTGCTTCTTACATTTGGATTATACCTCTTCCACTTCCTGTGCTTTCTATTTCTCCACTGCAACAGTTCTCAAAGTGGAACCTTGAGTCAGCTGTATCAGTACCACCTGTAAATGTCTCAGATTCAGAAGGGATGTGGTTGAACAGATTCTCCAGGAAGATTTTTAGCCATGAAAGATCCACTCTCCTAATGGAACCACCATTCTTCTTTCAGTCAGGCTCAAACTGCAAGTTTTTTTTTTTTTTTTTTTTTAATAATTTCCTCCCTTTCTCACACACTAAATGGTTTTCCAAATTCTGTGACTCTACTCTTTAACACTGGTTGAATCCATTCCCTCTTTGCCATTCCATCTGCCCTACCCTCATTCAGGTTCACATTAGCTTTAGACTACAGCCATTGCCTCTAAGTCTACTCCCCAGCATGGTGGTGAGGGGACGTGTCTCTACTTTTCTCATTTCTTCCAGATATATTTGCAGAAGTTTAATACTATTCACCGAAAATAATTCCTTTACCAGGCTCCAGGCTCTACACTAAGTGCTTTATACAAATTATTTTGTTAACTCCCCAAGTTAGCATGCAAGGTGCTAAAGTTACCTCTTTTCACTAAGAAATGACTTTTGACTATGGTCATTAAAAACTCAGATCTGAAATCACCTCAGTTTGACTCCTAACCCCACGGTGCCCTGTCCACCGTATCTCACAGTAAATCTCTAAAATGTTAATCAGTCTTATTTTAAGACTCTTCACATAGTATGGCCCTCAAATATCTTTTTTTTTTGGTCTCTTATCACTCCTGTTCATATACCTATGCTGAACTGTTTGCTGTTTCCTATACATGCCACTCAAGGCCTTTCCTCATTTGTTCCATCCATGGGAAACATCACCCTCCTATGAATGAGCACCTATGGGCCTTTATTTATCCCTTAGGTACGGTGCTTGGCCATGATATCAGCTCAATATACTAAGGTGGATTCTTCTTAAAGAACAGAATCTATATTTCAATCATCTCAGTATCCATCTAACTTCCTGTAAAATGAAAACAAAACTCCAAATTCATTTAAAATGACTTTTATGTACTATGTTTTATTTAGTATGTCATAATTGATTGTAAATATTTTTCAATGTATTAATTTATAAGTACTTTTATAAAGACAGGGATAATATATCATGGATGATCTTTTTGAGGTTCTAGAGTATTTCAAATGTAAGAATAATTGTATCCTTAAAACAAGAACAGGGTGCAATGGTGCACACCTATAATCCCAGTGGCTCAGAAGACTGAGGCAGGAGGCTCATGAGTTCAAAGCCAGCCTCAGCAACTTAGCAGGGCCCTAAGCAACTCAGTGAGACCCTGTCTCTAAATAAAATATAACAAGGTCTCGGGATGTGGTTCAGTGGTAAATCATCCCTGCGTTCAATCCCTGGTACAAAACAAACAAATAAGAAAACAAAACAAACAAAAAAGTCATAGGTAAATAAAATTTTAAAGATCCATGGTATAAAAGGATGTTCGACTTTTATTTAAAGTCATAGTGAGATATGGAGGCAGAGCTATGACCAGGTCCTGAGTTTCCCAACATACTAATTGCTCTTTTAACAAATCAGTTCTATCAGGAATTTCACATTATTTAGGGTAGCATGGGCAAATTTTTTTTTTAAATTGATGTGTACATAATTTCAGTGTCACTGTGACTTCCTGCTGTTAACAGACTTATTCCCATGCTACTGTCTTCCCTCCTCCCCATTACTTTTACCTGTCTTCACCTGCCTCATTCCTCAATCTCTCAGGCCTCATGTTCTGCCCATCAGAAAATAAGGAGTTTTCCTGCCTTGACAAGTCATTTTTGAAAGCCTAACAGTCTAATAATATTTCCAATTGTTGAACTAGCAATGACTTTTTATTTTTATTTACCTTTTTACCTAAAAAGTAAAATGTGAGTGCGTATACACACAATATATATAAAAATATATGAGTTCACGTATGTAAATATAAATAATGTTGGCTAAGTCTTCTATTAGTGGATGTTTTCATAATTTATTTTTAAAATTCCTTATATTTGGGGAAGTTCTAGTAGTGAAATAGTGAGGAAAAGTGAATCAACAATGAACGTGTATATCTGAAGTCAGCATCTGTGGCAGTTGCCGGTGACAACTATTGCTATTATTTTCCATTAAGACATTTTTTTTTTTTTGGTAGAATTAATGTTAAAAACACACTGATATTTTCTCTAAAATGTAATCCCTTGAATGTTTGATTAACTATTACTTTAAGAAATTATGAAAAATAACAGTGATAACATTAACATTTTATCTGGTTTTCTACTACATATATTTCAAAATTATTAAGACCAATGATGCAAGCCATCTAATATTAGATGCTTATTTGGGGGTTAATTGACTGCACTGTACATAATAATAATGCACATAAATCATTATTTGCTGAAAAAGAAAACCAAGAAGAGTAAGTGGCCAATTTCCACTTCCTCTATGTGAACTAGTTACTGCATGCATAGCAAAAAAATATAAAAATGGCAAGAGAAACAAGGCCAAATTTAATCTTCCTTTATTCAGCAGATCCAATAAATACCATTAGGAAATAGGAGGCTAGTTTAAAAAAAAAGATTTATTTAAGGTTTAGAAGTAACTTTATAAAATATAATATGAAAGAAAATTAACCTAATGTAGGAACAAATCTACTAGATGAGCTAGAGCTCAGGTAGACTTTTCTTATGAGTGTATTAGTTTTACTTTAATAATTTTTATGTTCTGCATACATTTTATGGCTAAAGTATATGTTGTGCACGAGTGTTTATTAGAACTAGAATGTACATTGATTAGTCAATGAAATGGTTCCTTGTGAAGTCTTGCTATGTGGCTCAAGCAGTGTAAGAAGTATTTTTTTAAAAATCCTCTTAACCTTTTACTATTTCATTTTGTATGTATGGTTTCAATAACATTATCATTTCTTTCTTAGCTTCCAGAAATTATTCTAGGTTTCTTCAGAAATAAGGGTAAGAAAGATCAATATACTATTGATAACCATAAGCCACACGTTTAACCCACAAGGACCAACAGCTCTTTAGGAGCTTGAGTCCAAGGTTGAGTCCAAGTTCAATACATCTACATCCAGAATGATGCCTATTTCAGCCTTCGGGTTCACAGGTGCTCTAATATTGGTGTTTCCATATTTGATGTTTCTCTGTTTTTCTCTGGTCCTCCAGCTTTCTCCTTAAACATTTGGTTTCTTCCACGGGTTAGCCATATATAAAAACAATTTTAACTTAATCTTTATTACCCTTGAGTATCTGCATATCCCCTTTAGGCTAAAAAAAAGCAGACAAGTTTGGGCTGTGGGTGTCACAGTGATAGAGTGTGCACTCAGCATGTTTGATGCCCTGGGTTCAATGCCCAGCATCTTTCCCTCCAAATAAATAAATAAATAAATAGACAAGTATTGCTGCTTTTTACTTGTGTAAGTTCTACATGGATCATAAGGGGAAAAAAAAGGAGACAGTGAACTCTTAGGACAAGAAGTACCACATTTCAATGTATGTTAGTTTAATTTACTTGTCTGAATTTTTAAAAATTATATAGAGATTTTTTTCTCTAAAATAAAATACGTGCTTACTTATAAAGAAATCTATTTTTCTCATGTTTGGAACAGGTACAATTTGATGTCAAATGTCTCTTTTCCTTTTTTTTTTTGGTGGGGGGGTGGGTACCAGGGTTTGAACTCAGGGGCAACTCAGCCACTGAGCCGCATCCTCAGCCCTGTTTTGTATTTTATTTGGAGGAGGGTCTCAGTTGCTTAGTACCTTGCTTTTGCTGAGGCTGGCTTTGAACTCAAGATTCTCCTGCTTCAGCCTCCTGAGCCACTGGGATTATAGGCATGTACCACCTCACCTGGCTCTTTTTCTTTCTTGTTGAGTCATAAAAGTAATAAAAATGCTGGGTACCACTGAAGAAACACCAATTGTGAGTTAGGCACTCAACATATATTTCCTTTAATTCTTAAAAAGCACAGGCCATTTTTGAGTTAAGCAATTCTAGAGTGAGGGTAGATGAAGAGAAATAAATCACTTGTTCAAGTTCACATAATTAGCAAGTGAGGAACTAGGACTGGAATTCTAAATTCTTGCTCTTCATATTATAGGAAGCTGAAAAATTAAGGTTGTTTCATTTTCTGTTCGTGATGGTTATATTTAGAACTGCAATTGACTTTATTACCTCAAAACTTTCTTCCCAAATCAAATTAAGTCCTGGAATTTAATAAGAGGTAAAGAGCAGATGCAAGTATACATGGGATCTTACTAATGACAAAATGGAACTGCATTTAATGGGAAAAGAACTGCTGCTATAACAATAGAAAACAAAGCTAGTTTACTACTTTGAACCAGACACAGACATGCATATATGAAATGTATATATAACGTGTAATGAAATAATGATTGTAGAAAACAAAAATACAAATGTATGCAAAGATGACCTAGGAGAATATTTTTATAACCTTAGATTGATAGAGTTTCTTAAAATAAAACTCAAAATCATATGGGGAAAGAGGCATATTTAACACCATAAAAATAAAGCTTCATATCCAGAAGATCATATAAAGAAAGTCAAATGAGGACTGGGGGCAGGACTCAGTTGCAGAGTGCTTGCCTACCATGTGTGAGGCTCTGGATTCAATGCCCAGCACTACAGAAACAAAAACAGACAAACTCCCCCCAAAAAACCAAACAATAACAACGAACAACAATAACAAGTCAAATGACAGAAAGACAAGTATGGGCACTTATACTGATTGTTCCTGGGAGCGTGATTTGCTATATTTACCACACCCTTTTTGGAACAAAAAAATCCAGTAATATCTATTAAAATTAAAAATACATATTCACTATGACCTTGTTATCCCACTTTGGATATCTAGTCTTACAAAGATAAAAGCAATGATACACATAACAAATTAATTGTAGCACTGTTAGAGTTTGTCTACTTGCTTGGCAATATTCTAACAAACTATGGCATCTCCACACTACCATTATTTAAAAACACAATTTTTTTTTAAATCTGTTGCCTCAAAAGTTCCCTTATTAAGTGAAAAATCCAATTAAAGAGCTGAATAAGATAATAACATGCCCTTCGTTTGATGAATGGATAAAGAAACTGTGGTATATATATATATATATATATATATATATATATATATATATATATATATACAATGGAATATTACTCTGCCATGAAGAATAATAAAATTATGGCATTTGCAGGCAAATGGATGAAATTGGAGGATATCATGCTAAGTGAGATAAGCCAATCTCAAAAAACTAAAGGACGAATGATCTCGCTGATAAGCGGAGGGGGTAGGAGAGGTTAGCGTTAGTGTTAGGGTTAGGTTTAGGGTTAGGGATAAGGAGGGTGGTAAGAATGGAGGAAGGAAGGACTGTATAAAGGGAAAAGAAGGGTGGGAGGGGTGGGGGGAAAGGGAAAAAAAATAACAATGAATCAAACAACATTGCCCTATGTAAATTTATGATTTTTAATAAAAAAAAGATAATAACAAAGTAAAAAAGCCCCAAATGTGCAAGTTTATTTGAGCATGGGAGAAAACCAGGATAGGAGACTGAGAGACTATAAGTCTGGTTATCCCAGAAGGCAAGATTGAGGAAGTTATGAAGACATTATTTACTTTTTTATATTATAATATTTAATTGTTTCAGTTGTTACAACTACCATAAGGCTTCTTTAATTAAAATCTTATTCAGAAAATCAAGAGGAATTAAATGATTAAAGAAATAAAGTATTATTTGTATCCATCAGCATAGATCCCGTCTGGGATACAGTCCAATTCCTGGAAAAAGTATTGAGAGAACTGAGAGAACAACTGGTATTTTTTACTTTTTTGGAGCCATTAAAGCATTAAAGTTCCCTGATGGGGTTCCATAATGTTCTAACTTTTAATGGCTCATTCTAACAACTAATAACAATTGCTAGATTTAAAAGTATATCACATTGGTGAGCACAGAAAGAAAGGCTGCAGTGGGAATTTAAGTTGGTACAAACTCTTGGTAGGACAACTTAAAAAAAAAAAAAAAAAAAACAATAATAAAAACCTTCCAGGAATAGTGGTGCACACCCGGAATCCCATCTATTTGGGAAGTGGAGGCAGGAGTTTTATAAATTTAAGGTCAGTTAGGGCAATTTGGTGAGAATTAGTCTGAAAACAAAAAGGGTTGGGGTATAACTCAGTGGTAGAGTGCTTGCTTAGCACATACAAAGGTCCTTGGTTACATTCCCTGTATTGAAAACACACACACACCACACCCTACTTACTAGCCCTTCATTTCCAACGCTGTGGAATTTACATACTTGGAAAAGTACATAAAACCAACCAATCACATGAAATAAGACATAACTTAATATCCATCAATTAGAGATTCAACTATATTGCACATATCTATACAACAGGGCTCCATACAATTGCTGGAAAGCCTGAAGTACATCCACATGTGATGTGGAATAATCTCCCAGATTGTGCTGAAAGATAAAGCCAGGCAACTGTTTTCAAAAAGACTTACATATGCTGTAGTATGGAGAAAAAACTTTTCTTGATTTATATGGAAAATCTTAATTTTGATGAAGATTTTAACTTTGGAAAAGGGACTGGATATTTGTATAATAGATTACTTTTATTTTATACTTTTTTGTGAATATTTCATTTTGACCACTTTGGGCATTTATTTGTCACCAATGTTTAATAAATAAATTAGAATGAATTGTTTGCTCCTATAAAAAGACAGTAAGACCCCAAATTTTACTATTATTTGAATGCTTCAATTCTGACCTATTGAAGAAAAAAAATGCTTTAAGAGTTAATTTTTATGAAGGACATGAAATATATAATAGCAATAAATATCTTATTTGAAAGCATAAACTGCATAATAGACTGACTTAGACTGTACTACATATATTTCTCTTGGAACTTGACAGGATGATTTAATAGAGAGTTAATATCCTCAGAAAGATGCTTTTCAGCTTACTTGTTTAATTTTCTTTTATAGACTGCTAAAAAGAAGAAAAGAGTAACATCAATATCATGTGGAAAACAAAACATGGAATAAGACCTGCTTAACCTTAAGTTTTACATCATGTTAGGACTAAACCACTAAACCACTTAGACATTAATATCAAATGGTAAATTTTTCATTTGGTAAACTAATAATATTAAGAGTTTGAAAGGGTAGGCATTCTACTACCTTAGAATTTTGATTAGATACATACGGAAGACATGAATTTTTAAAGTAATAATTGATGATATACTTATTTTTATTGGGCTAAAATATACAATAATACAAAATTTACCAGTTTCACCATTTTTAAGCCTATGGGTCACTGTCATTAAGTGCATTCACACTGTTGTGAAACAATCATCACTAACAATCCCCTAAACTTTTCATCTTCACAACCGAAACTTCACATTCATTATTCCAATCTTCCCCCTCCATCCAGCCCTGGCAAATAACACTCCATTTTCTGTCTCTATGAATTTGAGTACTGTAGGTACTATACATAAATGAAATTATACAGTATTCCTTTTGGAATTGGCTTATTTCAGTCAGCATAATGTCTTTAAGGTTCACTTATATTACAGTATTTCACAATGCTCTTCCTTATTAAGGATAAATAATGTTTCATTGTATGTATGTACCACATTTTCTTTACCCATTCATCTGGCAGTGGGTACTTGGGTAGTTTCTAACATGCTTCTAAATACGTAAAACTTTATATAAAAGTTAAGCCAAATTCTGCAACAAAATGTATCTTGGAATTCACCTTTCTATCTAGTTTCTCCTCTTGGCTTCTTTTCTTATTGAGACACTATAAACTTCCACAAAATTGAACATGACAGATCTTATGTACCAGGAAAAACTGAGTAATGTAACTTTTCCTTCTGTAATTTACAAGACTGATTTGATTACGTATTCATTCATTTCAGCTTTGAGTGTCTATATGTGCCAGACATTGTGGTAATGATGGTGGCTGTGGTGGAGAGACAGAAAGAAAGAGGGAAGAGAAAAGGACAGACTGAGGGACAACCAGTGTATGAATGCCATCATCTGAGCAAAGTGCAATGAGTGTAACCCAGGAAGTTTACTTGGGGGGGGGGGGGGTCCCAGGAGCAAAGTGGTCTAGAGTTGATATGACATTTCCCCTTGAGGTAGTGGAGAACTGAATTAAAATATTAAAGCTGAAAGGTCAAATATCTCCATTTTCAGATGCCAAATAAAATTAAATGCCTAAAAAACTGGTGAACCTATAAAGTTGTATGGTGCTGATGAGACTACGTGGCCTGGCCTCCACTGCCTCAGGGGCACACAGCAAGTAGCATTTGTCACAATAGCTATTAGAACCATCAAAAGCCCTGAGATGTGTGGGACTGTCTAGTTCCATACAAAACTTCTAATCATAGGTTCCTGTTTTAATATTCTAGAGTAGTGGTTGGCAGTTTCTGTAAAAGGCTAGTTAGATAGCAGATATTTTAGGCTTTGTGGACAATAAGATAAACCTCTGTCACGACTAATCACCTTTGTCCTGGGAGTGCCAAAGCAGCCACAGACAATCACATAAATGAATGAGTGTGGTTGTACTCCAACAAGATTTTATTTAGAGATACTAAAATCGGAATTCCAACTAATTTTCTGATATTACCAAACACCCAAGATATTCTTCTTCTGATTATATTTAAATAATTAAAAATGTACAAACATTCCTAGTTTGTAGGCTATAAAAACAGGCAGAAGGCCATGCTAAGCCTGAGGACTACAGCTTGCCAATACCTGTTCTAGAGTTTAAAAGGCTGTTTGACACTTACAAGCATATAATATGAGGTAGACTAGAATAAACAAACAAACAAACAAAAAAAAAATGGAAGGGTTATAGAAGTCTGGGACCAATCTGGATCTCAATCTACTCTCTGTCATTCACTAGCTATAAAACTCTGGACAAGTCACTTTAATGTATATGAACCCCAGTTTATTTGTCTGTAAAATGGAATAATAAAAGAAGAACTGATGCGAAGGTGTGAATAAAATGTTAAATGCTGTGTAAACTCTAAAGCTGTTTTAAAAGACTTAGGCATTATAAAGTAAAAACTAAATTAATTTAAAAAATTTCCCTTAAGTTTACTTGCCAAACTTTAGGGATAGATTTTCAATTCTTGAGTAGAGGTGAAAAAAAAGTGAAGGAATTTGTACTATAATATCTTACATTCCATTTTTTACTAAATTTTTAGCATTATACAATGTTATTATACTACTCAGTTAATCTCTTAATTTATCTCTTTTATCTTCTGATGATATTGTTTTCAATGGCCCTATTTTTGCCATTTTTTTTTTTGTTCTCTCCTCTTAATCCTCATATAAAGAGAATTCAATTTTATACATGAATTCACAAGAAGAAAGTAGTGGCTGGAGCACCACTCAAGACAAATGACTGAAAGCAGAGTGGCTGCTTCTTGCTACTGCCATGACCCTTGATTTTCAATTTATTAAACTACAAAAAAAAAAAAAAAGTAGTCTATACAAAATTATGGGCTCTCCTGACACTCACAAAAGTTAAAACACATGATTTCTTTATATAGCCAACTGGAGGATACCAAAATATCAATGCCAATCAGCAGTGTAGGGATGGTGGATAAATTTGTAAGCTTTTCTTCTAACATCTGGATACTGACCAGGCAATCCAAAGCCTTCATTCAATATTTCCCATCACATTATTTAATTAAGAAATTCCTTCCTATGTCTATTTTGAAATAAATACCAAACACAAAAAAACTTTTGCCTTTGTTTTCTGAAGTCACTCTGGTAAGTAGTGTTCACGCTGACAGCTCATATCACCAGGTAACAGACAGGAATAGGTCAAGCTGATGTTCATGACCATCTCCTTGAAGCAGGAGGCAAATATGGCAAGAGAATGCTACCTCTGTACCAAACACCTGGTCAAGTTCTAAGCAGAGAAGTAGGTTCACTCAGTGTTGCTTTCCAAGGCCCAAGGCTCATGTAAGCAGAGGCCAGCACACTGGCTGGTGGCTTCCTCAGAGGTTCTGTCAGTCTTAGCTTCTGGGACCATGTCTGCCTCTTGGGTTGTATGAACATGGATGAGAAGATTGGGTCCTTTTGGAAAGAAAGGACAACACAGTTTACCATGGAGAAGTACAACATCTGACTGTAACAGCTGGGTGAGTAAAAGATCACCCCGGGGCAGGCTATGGAGTGATTCCAATTCTTTTAGGCCTTGAGAGGAGATGACTGCATTGGTAAAACAGGCCAAGAACTATGGAGGGCCCAGTCCTTCACCAGGCAGGATCCCTGCAATTCCCAGTGGAGCCTGAACTCCATAACAGAGAGAAGGCCTTCCATTCACGAAGGTCTGTGACATTTCCCATAGCAGGTAAGAGCAGAACCAACTAATCAGTATAACAGGTGAAATTTCTCTGAAGTGCCACTAACGTGGTCTAGATCAACTCCTTCCAAAGTCCTTCCATTCACTCAGGAGGAGCTGCAGTTTCCAAAGGCAACCGAGTTACTTCTACTGAAGCACTGACCCTGAATGTCCATTATTCATTCACTGGGTAACTTTCTAAACTACTTAACAGCTCTGATGGTCTGCAGTAGCATCCACCTCCCTAGACCTCTAACACCTTTATCCTCTCTTTACATTCCCATTATTCAATCCAATCATCACTTCACTCTATTGACAGGGTTTCAATTCTCCAATCCTTTTACTTCAACCAGATCTTCTTGCTTTCCTTTCCAGACACACTTCCTATAATGGTCCTTGACTTAGATCTCATTTTCTCTTCACCTCTTTACCAGGTAGCTCTTATTTTCACCTCTTCACTAACTATTCTTCCCAGGGTTATCAGTGATCTGTCTCTTGATGGCTAAATCCAGTGGGCACTTTGTTCTCTAGCTACTGTGACCTTCCTGCATCCTTCACTGATCAAGTGATTCCCTCCTGCTTGATGTTCTCTTCCTCTGGCTTCACTAATATATTCTGGTTCCCTTAATGAGATGTCAATGTATTCTGTTTCCTTAATGAGATGTTTCTTTCCCACCTCTTGTAAATAGTAGTGTTTCTGGTATTGCACTCATTCTACAAAATTTCCGTAGCTGATTTCAGCAACAGTAACACCATCAGTGGACATTTATTAAGCTTGTACTATGTGTCACATATTATTCTAAGCTTTTAAATCTCACTGAGTGAGGCAGTGGCTCTCAGAAACTTGCCTACAATGTAGGAACTGTTATTATTCAGAAGAGATAGAAGCACTGGGGTTAAAACTTAGACCTGTGTCATATGGCATGTAGGAACAGGATGGGAACTCAATCCCCTAAGGCTTATCTAAGCCCTGGGTTCATTATGTCTCTGCTCCCATGCCTCCAAGTAACGACTATGTGATTGTGGACCTCACTTCAATGATTTCAGCCTAGATCTTCCTGACCAAGGTCCAAGTTCATGAGTCCAGCTACCTAATGGGCCGTTTCTGGGGGAATGAACCACAGCCATTTCAAGATAATAGTATCTAAGCATGAAGGCACTACAAAATAGGTTTATTCTTACAAATTCTAGCAAATTGTAACAAGTTATCTTCTTCAAACCCAACCATCACTTTGGATATCTCCATCTCCTGTCACATTTCATACATAATAGATCCTCTTCTATCATTTACTCTCTTTGAAGCCAAGCCTACATTCTCATTTTAAATATGATTCTGTGACACTTATTTTTTAAAATGGATTAATTGCAATTAAATCAAATTATTTCAATATCATTGTTTTTTGAGTGTCATAAGTATCAAATAATGGGTAAAAATAAGAATTTGGCAAATCTTGGTATTATTCCCAGAAGTGCATACTAAGTGAGTTTGAACAACATGGCATAGGAGTGGCACAGATTTAGCTGAATTTAAGAATGGCAATATTTTCACTATATGGTGAAGATAACTTTAGTCCCAGAAATTTTGCATGTACACTTTCACCACTTTCACTTACAGACAGTATAAGAATGACTTGCATGTTTTCTAGTTCACTACCTCACCTCATCCACATGGCTTAAATTTTAAAATTTAAGTCAAATTTTAATCATTCTCTTATGTTTTGAATATGAGGTATTGGCCCAAAGGTCCTGTATTAATGCAGGAATGTGAACTGGTTGAATTGTGAGAGCTGTAAACTAATCAGTCCTTCCTAGTTGGAATGGGCTGGGTGGTAACTGTAGGCAGGTGGGGGGTGGCGAGGAGGTGGCTTACTGGGGGCATGCCCTAGAAGGGTGCAACTTCCCCGAGGTCCCTTTCCCACTCCCTCTCTTTTACTTCCTACCCCTCCATGAGCTGAGCAGCTTGTCTCCACTAAGTCCTTCCCCCATGATGTGAGCCCAGTGTAACAGAGTCAGCTGTGGATGGGTTGAGACCTCTGAAACTCTGAATCCCAGGCAAACTTTTCCTTCTCTAAGTTGTTATTGTTGGGCATTTTGGTCATAGGGATGCAAAAACTGATGAAAACATTCCCTTATATTTCTTCCTGGGTTTTCAATAATCCACATCCAACACAGTTTCATTCAATGAATCATAATGACAACAGGATCAAACTTATCATAAATGGTGAGTACAGCCAATGCCTAATAAGTGAATTTACATGCTATTTAATTTCTACAGCTGCCCCATGAGAAATACACTATCATACTCATTTCAGAAATGTAGATCATGAATGTCAGAGGTTACAACCCTGGCAGATGGCAGAGCAGGGATATAAAGTCATGAGGTATGATTCCAGAGCTCTTCATCACTCTTTCAGCCTTATACCATGACCTCCAGAATGTGGCAATAAAATTGATTTCAAGATGGAGAAAGGAAGGTAATTATCTCTTAAAAACCAATTCAAGCCTAAGTGATCCATTGAGCAGACCACCCCTATCATGCAGCATGAAGAACATGAGCATTTGGATGAGCTTACCTGGCTTATTTTACTCTGACAAGATCATCTCCTTCAATCTAATAATTGTGACTTCATGTTTTCTTTGATATTATCTAAACATGATGCCACTACAAAATAGTGATGTTTTAAAACAATACCACAGTTTCCAAAGTTCCAGGGAAGCAACTGTGGATGTGAAAAAACAGTTTGCCAGTGTTTAGAGATTCTCATCTCCACAATCTTCCATTAGATAACTGCCTTCTAAGGTGTCCAGCTCACTTTACAGTGAGACAGGAATCCCTTCAGTGGGCCTTGGGACTCTCAGGATCACAAATAAGATAGATAAATGCGAGGAGGAGGGGAAAGGAGGAGGAGGGCAAGGGAGAGGAAGAGGAAGGAAGAAAGGAAGAGGAGAAAGAAGAAGGAAGAGGAGGAGGAGGAAAAAGAACAACAGTGGTCCATTTATCTATCTGGATTTCTCCACTCGGAATTTTCTATGAGTTCTGTTTTTAAGCTCATTTTTGTCAATATATCTGATTGAGAAAGAAGCTAAACAAGTCCCAGGTGAGACTGCACCATAGCAACAGGCCTGCCATGAATTCTTTGGGGAACAGAATTTCACAGAACTATTTGATTGCCTATTCACACTCTTGATTACAACACATTGAGCTGTTAAGCTAAATTGTAAGTCATTAGTGTATTGAAGGAACTTTAAAAAATAAACTACCCTGCGTGAAGATATTTTTCACACATACATTCACATTGGGATGTGTTTAATTGTTTGTAGCCCATTTCTCTTTTATTTAGAGAACAAGGGAAACATCTTTAAACCATTTCAGGACTTGCCAATGTCACAGTATAGTAATGGATAAATAAACCATTACCCTTAATCCCTGATAAGTGTAAATCTTTGCTCCAGTTCGTATTTCTTTAATCTTCTGTTTTGATTATGAGAGAATATAGATGTACTGTTCTTATATATGATCAGGAATTTTAAAGTATCTTGAGTTAGATCAACAATGCCAAAATAAGCTATAGGAAAAAAAACCAAAAAATAAAAACAACCTCAGTCTCAGGGTAGGCTATTAGATCAGCTGAGATGGTACATTGGGACCAAAGAGAAAATAGGCCACAGAAGAAAACAGCACTTTCTGTCCATGGACTATACAACTCCAAATATCAGTTACCCTACAAATTGTATCACAACAAAAGTGAGATTAGGTGAGGATACAGGTGGCATGAGCAAAACCCATTACAGTCATTAGACAATCAAGTAAGGCAAATCCAGGTGGGTGCAATTATTACCACCATCCATCTTGATGTCCACATACAGCATATTTAACCAACATTTCTCCCATTTGGCCATGAACTGTGAAAATATTTTAGAAATATTTAGATCAAAGAACAGAGAAGCATTTATGTGAAGTTATTTTTATATAACCAGTCTCATTTATGTTAATAGAGATGCCCAGTGGTGTGACTCTAATCCAAATTATTTACATTTGGATTTACAATGCATGGTTTGCTTTTGTAGCACATTTGCCTTTCTAATTACATTTTGCTTTGTTATTAAAGTCAGTTTAGATTTTCTTAATATACATCTGCTCCATGTGGAAGGTGATGTTCCTGAAGCCTGCTGGGAAACAGGACAGCTGGCTCAGTTATAAATCCGACAAAGACAGAGAACAAAAAAAAAAAAAAAAAAAAAAAAAAGAACTGAAGAATCTCAAACTTTAATTACTTTATAAGCACTTATAATGTATGTAAGATTGGTATGGGTCATTTGGTATTTGCATAGGTCATTTTTGCCGATGTTGCATTTGGCCTAGAAGCCTGAGAAGCTTCTTGAACTACCCAGAGAACAATAAGACAGTATCATTTCACTGAATAAAACATGTACTTATGTTTAATTAATTGACTGTGGCTTTTGAAAAGAGATGATTTCCTTAGAATCTATTCATGCAATCAGAATATTCAGGACTTTATTATATATAAAATAGCAAAGTCATAACACAATGGAAACATGTGACACCACGGCAAGTATTGTACAGTGCCCACCTGTTTTTGCCACCTAGCATTGTTTTGTCTTCCTCCTACAGGGCATTCTGATTTTTCTCAGGGGAAAACCTGCATTCCTATTCTTGTACCACATAGATGAGTTTGACATATCAAGGATAGGGTTGGTCAACTTTCTAGGTGTTCTAGAAAAAAGTGACAAGACCAATGCACAGGAATTTTTAATTTAATGAAAGTGTAGAATTATTCTGCATATCAAGAAAGTGAAGAAGGCAAGAGTTTGTGATCTAAGAATATAATGTTTAAAGGAAAAAGTCACTTGAGATGAGAAAATTAGGGAACTGCCCTATCAGAGATTCTAAAGACATCTAGAGATTTGAGGCAGGAGGTGAATTAGCAAAGGTGGACATGAACTGTAAGCTGAATCTTCAGTGAATGAAGGTGAGTAACTAAAAGGTGAATGACAGTATGGAGGAGGAGGAGGGGTTGGTACTGCCAGTCAAGGAGGTTTCAGGGGCTTTGTGCAACATGGGTATATGTAACAATTGTGTAGCAAGAATACTGATGATACTGAGTGAGCCCGGGAAACCTAGAGGTTAAGAGAATAACCAGATGCCTCTAAAGAGAGCTGAAGGGGAGATAAAGGTCCTCTCAGGTGACAGCTGGTCTCAGACAGACCAGCCAGATAGTTAAGGCAAGCAATGGAGAAGAAAAGAAATGAGAAAAGGTTGAGAATATGGCAGTGGTTAATCAGAGATGAAGCTGTTGCAGAAGACATGGGAGAAGAGTCTGAGAGGGACCATGGGAAAGACTGGAGTCAGATTGGACAGAGGCTAAAAAAGAAGATATGAGGATAAGAGGTGGGCAGTTAATAGGATAAATGGACCTCTGGCGATGAATGAGGTAAAGACAATGTGAAGCAAGGGAGATTTATTTAGTCCTCGAGTCTCTAGTGTGGGGCACAAGCTTGTGGATGTCAGGGGGAAATGGATGTACAGTGTTCTGTTAGGCTCAAGTACAAGAATGGAGGGTACTCCAGGTTTTAGAGGTGAGTTGGCAGTCACCTGTCCCTGGGTATGTCAGACCTGAGGTGCTCTGTGTGCAGGTGATTATAGCCTGGCACAGCATTGCAGGGGCCTTGCTCCTGAGGATGATCAGGGGATACCTGTAGGTTATTAGGCTTTCAAATCAAAAACCCCTTCCACTCTTAATGTTCCATACATGACAATCAAAGCCAGTGACTCCTTCCTGTCCCCACATTACACTTACAGTGCTCACATAGCATCCTGCAGATTACCGAATGCATCATGACTAGAAGAAAGTGAGAAATCACAGCAGGCAGAAGTAGGGGAAGAGCAGGTGCAGAGGCCATGGAGGGTGTCTGGCCCGATTTCACTGAAGAAACTAGTGCAGCTGAAACAGTGAATGAGGAAGAGAGAAAGAGGGCAGAGAAATCCTGCCTGAGCATGGAAACCTTGAGAGGGCACGGTAAGGACAATGGCTTTTTCCCTGAGGAGGTCACTAGAAGGCTTGGGTAGAAGAGGGCTCTGGTTTGACTTCCCTTTTAACATCATCCCTCTGCTAAGAACATACTATAAATGAAAAAGGGCAAAAGCAGGAAGAACAATTAGGAGTCTCTTGTGCTGGTTTAAGTTAAAGGGAATGTCAGATTGGTGGTGATGGGGATATGCTCACTTCCTCAGCACAGAGACAGCAGTGGGAAAAATGAAGACAAGAACATTCATTCTTCATGTCCAGGCTTGAATGTCACTCACTTGATTGAAAAGTCTTATAATCTCATAAGGACAGGGACCATGTTTTAAAATATTTTTCTGCATCTCACAGTTTTGAAAGCAAGAAAACCAAAATCTATTTCACTGGGCAAAAATCAAGGTGTTGGTGGGCAGCAATCTTTCTAGAAGCTCCTTGCCTCCTCCAGCTCTGGAAGCTGCTGCTCTCCTTGGTCATGGCCTCATCACTACAGTCCCTATGGCACCTGCACTCTGCCTTTTGTGTGTGTGTCACATCTCTCTGTCTCTCTCATTGTGTCATTTAGGGGTCACCTTGATAATTTCCTAATCTCAAGGTTCTTTTTCCAAATAAGGCAATATTTGCAAATGGCTCAAGGGAAAAGAAGTTGATTTTTTTTGGCGGCGGGGAGTGGGGCAGGATTATTCTGCATCCCAGGTTCATCCTCTCCCTGACTTCCGAAGATTCACATCTATCCCCTGTGCAAAAGAATGCAACCTATTCCAACACCCCCAACAGTCTCAACCCATTAAAGCAAACTAAAAGTGCCAAATCTCATCATTTAAACATCTAAATTAGATAGGGTGACAACTCTGAGTATGAACTATCCTAGGGGCAAATTACTCTCCATCTGTTCATCTATGAAACTAAAAAGTAAGTAATCATCTTCTAAAATACCTTGTTGGGACAGGCATAGGTAACATTTATGACAGTCTCATTCCAAAAGAAAGAAAATGGAAGGAAGAAAGGTATCATACATCCCAAGTAATTTCAAAATCCAACAGAGAAAAGTTTGAAAGCATTCTGGATTCAAGGTTGTATCTATGGAGTTGTTCTTTTTCTAAGAGGGTAGCACATGTTTGCAACTGAGTCGTTCTTTTATACGCCTGCTTTCTGCTTGTAGGATTATAGAAGTGCAACAGTCTTCTTAAATTTCATCCTGTCTGTCCCTTTCAATTCAAGATGGCAGTATTTCTGTGATAAAATATTTTCAATAGTCTTGTGGGTTTCCTATGTATTTTTTGCTGTTACGACACCTCCACAGATCTTTTCAGATAATTACATTTCCATTCCTAGTTTCTGTTGAGGCAGTTGAGGGGACCCATTAGTCTTGTGTGAATCACTTTAGCACTAGTTAAAGGTTGTATAGTAAATGCATGTTGCTTTCTCTCTTCAGCATGCTTTCCAAAAAGCAAATATCCTAATTTTAGTGTGGATATTTTTAGCATAGATATTTAAAAACTTGATAGGTTGAGAATTTTCAAAATCATTAAATTGTTGTACATTTCTGCTTTAATTTTCCATTCAATTTATGTCTTTCCTTTTGCATATCAGTAAGCAGCAAGAAGAAATCAGTCTACACCTTTAACGCTTTGCTTGGAACTCCCATGGCTAAATATTCAAGTCCATCTCTTTCATACTTTCCATACAAATGCAAGAGAAAAATTCAACTAAGTTTTTAACCATTATATAATAAAGATGGTTGCCAATTATTTATTCTCATTTCTTTCTGAGCCCTGACCAGAGCTAGCTTTAATAGTCACATTTCCACCAACATTTTGTTTAAAGGAATTTAGGCTTTGCATATCATATGCCTTAAAATTCCTCCAGCCTCTATCCATTATCCAATCTCAAAAGCCGATTCTACACTGTTAGATATTTGTTATAGCAGTATTCCACTTTCCAGCATGAAAAATCTGTTAGTGTCATATGGCAGCTGTAACTAATTACTACAGATTTGGTGGATAGAACAACAAAATTTATTCTCTCAGAGTTCTGAGAAAATAAACCTGAAATCAATTTCACTGGGTCAAAACCAAGGTGTAAACTGGGCTATATTCATTCCAGAAGCTGTAGGGAAAATTTTTTCTTTGCCCCTGACAGGTCCTATAGGCTGCTGGTATTTTCTGGTTTCTGGCCACATCACTTCACTTTGCCTCCACCTTCACAGTGTCTTCGCATCTGTGTGACAAATCCTCCTCTACATCACTGATGTACAGTTATTTGTGATGGCTTTTAGAACTGGATCATCCTGGATGAACGATTATCATCCAGGATAATCTCCCATCTCAAGGTCCGAAACTTAATTACATCCATGAAGATCCCTATGATAAAATTTATATTCTCTGGGTATTAGGATCATAGATCTTTGGGGAGAAGAGCATTATTCTGCCTATTCATGATACAGAAGCACAGCATATTAACTGACTACAAGTCTATCATGTCTATAAACAAATGTTGATAATGGCTCTTTCAAAGTGACCATTTGTTATTTAATATTGCAATGAAATGCTGCAAAATTACTTTTCTCAAGCTATTATGTTAATGTGAAATATTTATTCTGATTTTTCCATTTACAAATAAGTATAATTAACTCTGCAAACATAATTTTAAAATAAGGTTGATAGCACACTAAGTAGAGTAAGCAATGGTAAATGAGCAATATAAATAGTGTGAAGATTAAAAAAACATTCTGCAGAAAGTAAAAGAGATTTTAGGAAATTATGTCTCTATATTTTATGAAATTATTCTTTAGGAATATATTCCTTTCCCTTACAAATCAGTGTAAATACATAGCTGATATCTCTCTTTTAAAATGTGATAGTATCATTCTACTGTATGCAAATTATATCTCAGTAAACTTGCATGGAAAACACTAACATACATCTCCATATGTTCTTTTTATTAAGTTATAACATTTTAACCTGCAGATGTTCTTATAATCCTGGCAATATTGCTATACATTGACATACTAATGTACCTTCATGCATATTACAAACTGACTACTACATTTGAAGCAACATTTTTCCATACTGAATGTTTTAGTCATCTTTTTCATTGCTGTGACTAAAAGACCCAACTAGAACAATTTTAAGGGAGGAAAATTTTATTTGAGGGTTCACAGTTTCAGAGGTCTTAGTCCATAGAAGTTTGGCTCCATGCCTAGGGCTCTAGGAGAGGCAGAACATCATGAGGGAAGAGTGTGACAGAAGGAACTAGTCCACATGATGATCAGAAAGCAGAAAGTTCACTAGCCAGATAGAAAGAAATATATACCCAAAGTCATGCTCCAATTCCCACCTCCTCCAGCCACACCCTATCACTTCAATTACCACTCAGTTAATTCCTATCATGGGATTAAATCACTGATTGGGTTGATTCTTACAACCCTATCATTTCTCCTCTGAACCTTCTTGCATTGTCTCAAATGTGAGCTTTCAGGTGACACTTCGAATCCAAACATAATACTAATAGACTGTTTGATTTAACTTATTCTTGGCAGAATAAACATTTTTTCCTTGAGTGATCACTTACATTTGTTGTTTCTTGGTTTAGAGCAGAGCCGAAGAAGGAGCCTCAGAAGAATGAGGTTCTGATCCTCCATCTCTGCTTGAGGAGGTATGTGTTTTTCCTTTTTGATGTTGAACAACACCATTTCCACTGGGGACACTGCTCTGAGGTAAAATGCTATTTACATGAGATTGAATACTTGTAATGATTTAAAAGCCACAATAATGTATTTATTAGGCATAATAAAATATTTTCACAACTTAGATGTTTTGTTTCTATACATTCATAGAATGTGAGCAAAAATGGAAAGAAAACATTTTAACAAAATAAGCTTACTATGTCTTCATTAAAAAAAAAACCAAGATATTTTTGTGAATAAGTACAGAATATAAGTGTTAGAATATCAATGACACTTTCTAAACTGACCATACTGGCTTATGTACTTCAATGAATTTCTATCTTCTCTCTCTAATTAATATATTATAAATGAGGGGGAAAGTTGCCTGTTTCGGATTCCAAATTTTCTCCTTAAAATAAGTTTTAAAGGAAAATGTAACATGTTTCTACCCATGTAAAGCTAAATGGTGTTATTCTGTCAACATCTTACATGTAAAGGCCAACCATGAAATGAAGATGACACATGGATTTCACTCTTCTATGTACAGGGAGCTATCACATCGTGACTTCAGACTCTCACGCTGAGCATTAGATTGCTGAAAGCACTGATGTTAGCTGAGTCAATTCATTAAGCAAATGGATCACCTGTTGATGGTGACCAACATATCCTAGGAGACATGGAGGTCTTATGGCAATATAGGGGCAGTTGCCAATTAGTCCTAATACATGCCATGCAGGTCTTATAAGCATGTACACTAACTTCGCAACTGGGTCTCTGTCCCGTAAGTCTATGTGGGCATCTCTGGAGTGACTGTATATTCCAAGAGAATATACAAGGAACCAAAAACTTATGCTTTTCAAAACCTTTAAAACGCTTCTACTTGGGTAGAGAGCCAAATAGCCAGGCAAGTGACCTACCTACATATGAACGAAAGTGTCTATATTTTTCCACCGATAGAAATAAACTAGTCACAAAGTACTGAAATACCAAGGCATATAGCACGTTTGAAAGTTTTTGCTCATCTGGGATATCAAGATCCAGAGATACTGATTAGGCATTTTATAAGCAGAAAAGACCAGCAGAAAAGAAATTATACTCAGAGTTCAGCTTATTCAAATTCATCTATGTTAAGTTAAAGGCAGAGAGGAAGCAGAAGGCACATGATCCTAATTTGTCCTTTTGCTGTTAGTCTAACTTCAATCACTTGGTCTAGGAGATTTGTACCAGGTTTTTCTACTGTAAAGCTATTTTTCTTTTTGTAATTAATAATTACCTTTGAGGATGAATTCTGAGAATTGTAAATAGACCATATAAATATTGTTTCTTGTCATACTTATCCACTAGTTGTAGCATCCACTGGTGATTTTTACCTAAAAATGATTATTATTATGGTGATTGCTAATGGTATCCCATGTCCAATTCCATTGTTTTGGAGTTTTTTTTTTTTTTTTTTTTTTTTTTTTTTCATAAGAAGCCGTGCTGGAATGATTCTGAGGAAGGTAATTTATTAACCATACTCCGGGAAGACTTACTTAATCTGGGTCTTTTTACCTGAGAGTAAGGCTCCCAGAAGAAGACTAGACCAACACCATTTCTACCAGTAGGAAGTAGTCCCATCTGCCAAAACACCAGATTTGATACGTCAATTAATCACCAACTAATAGTTAGAAATCTACAGGAAGAATATAGGTGATGAATGGGGTTGGAGGCAGGGGTTAATATTCTTCTCCAAGGACACGCATATGTTGTTTTCATAGGTATTATAGATAAGAATACAATAATGCAGCCCCTAAGTTAACCACATCTGTTGTTGCAAATAAGCCCACAAAACCAAATGCGTGAACACTTCAAAATAAGGTAAAGATGAGTCAATGAGTTATTAAGAGTAAAAAATAAAATACAGATGAGTTCAGAGAGGCAATGGTCACTAACTACCTTAGGCTCAGCAGTCCCTAGAGTACTGAAATAGCAAAAGGTGGGAGGAGAATTCTATATCTGGTGGGTGAAGAACATATTCAAACAAAGCACTTATCCCTTACAGGGACTCAGGTGCTGCCAGGCCAATGAAACCTTGAGAAATATTGCAAATAAAATTTAAAAGGACTAAAAAGAACATAGACTCAAATATATCTTTTAGATGTAAAATAAAACATGATCCTCTCTGTATAAGTACCTTTTTGACAATACTGGAAACTTAACATTTATGGAGCTGTTTAATATAAAGCAATTTCTTCAGTTAACACAGAGAAGCCAAATAAAAATTCTAAATTTGTCCACAGGGTTAAAACTTTACTTATCCACCAATTCTGTTTTTTCATAAGTAAATAAGAATATAACTATTCCAATCTTAAAATATTCTTCAAGCATAAAATGCTATTTCTTTAATCCTGGTCCTCAGATGAGTCAGGCTTGGCTTTATTAAAACTACCAACATGGGCTCCTTAGGTTATTTCAATAAAATTGTTTCCTATATAAAATACTCTAGACAGTTAATCATCTGAATCCCTGTCCGCCATTCAAAAGACTTATCTGTAATTCTAGCCATAGTGGATTCTATTGCACACATTCCTCTCCAAGAGAAAAATAAATGTTAAGTTGAACAACTCTAAAACAAAAATTTTATATCCAAGAGCTTCCCTCAGCCTTGGCACAGACTTGAACTCTTCTGCCCTTGAGCTTTGCTGGCTCAACTCCAGAGAGCTTTGTTCCTCTCTCTCTTTAGACTATTGTGCTGTCTTCTTCCTCACTCAGTTATTGGTTTCAAACATTTTCATGGTGCCTAGTATGAAGGCATATGCTGCAGTTTTATAAGAGTGTCTACTCAAAAGTTTGCTCTGCAGAAGCCCACTGTCTAGTTTAAGCCAAGTCTTACTGTGATTTTTAAAGACATCAATATTTTTTACTTTTAAAGTAAATTTCATACAACTTATGTGCAATAAAATGTACCCATTTTATAGGTGTAGGGTTTAATGGATATTACTAAATGTCCACAACAATAAACCACAACTCCAATCACATTTAGAATGTTTCCATTATCTCTCAACCCCCAAATGCCTTAGCTCCTTTCCAGTTTTATTTCTCCCCATTCCATGGCAATCATAGATTTGTTTTCTGTTATAATAGATTGAGTTTTCTTATTCTAAATTTTATATTAATGAAACAATGCAGTATATAATCTATGTCTGATTTCTCTCGGGATATTTTTGAGATATATACATGTTCTTATGTATATCAATGGTTTGGTTCTTTTTTCTTGTTGAGCAGTATGAATACAATTTGTTTTCATTCACTTTGTGACAGACAAGTGGTTTCTAGTTTGGCTGGTATTTGTGAATAATGGTGTTATGAACATTCATAGATAAGTGTTTCATTCATTCTTAAGTTATATCCAGGATAACTGCTGGGTCAGAGGGTAAGCCTGTTTAACTTTATAAGACATTTCCAAACTGTTTTCCCATGTAGTTGCACCACCTGACATTCATGAGAGAAAAAAAGTGTAAAAGTCATCATATGTAAAGTAGGTGGTTGAATCAATTTATACTGTAGGCTATAGTTTGCTACTTCTGCTTTAGAGACTTCTATACATACAATCATGAACCCTGTGGGAAAAGAAGTTTTACTTTTTCTTTAAAAGATGTGTGCCTTCTATTTCTTATCTTACTGGACTGGCTAAAATCTTAGAGGCAAAGCATTTAGTCTTTCATCTTTAAATCTGTTCTAAGTTTTCTATAGATACACTTTACCCTAATTTGTTGAAAGACTTCATCATGAGTGTTGAATTTTACAAATGCTTTTTCTTTATCTACTGAGATAATCACATGGATTTTCTCCTTTATTAATATGTTGAATTATATTGCTTATTTTTCAAATATTAAGTCAACCTTTTATCTTGGAACAAATCACCCTTGGTTATGGAGAGTTAACTTTTTACATATTAATGAATAAGATTTGGTAATATTTTATAAAAGAATTTGGACTTAGTTGGTTTTTAAAAAATCTTCCTTGTAAAGTCTGCTGATTTTGGTTTAAAAGTAATACATTACTATGTATATTAAGATATATTGCAGGGTTCTTCTTTCCTTTATAGTCTGATTTTTCTCCATCAAAATACTTAAAATACATTTTCATTTCACAAGTAATTCTCCTGATAAGTTTTTGAGACATATTTGCTATATAAGTTACCACCCTAATTTAATACTTACTGTTTAAAACTGAGTTCAAAGGTCAAGCCAGATAAGTCAAACTCCAAAGGCCATTCTCAGAACTGCCATGCCACCTGGCCCCTTCCACTCAGTGACCTGTATGCTGAGAAGTCAAGGGCCTTTTGTTAAATCACCCAGGGTCCAGTGATGGAATGAACATTTAAAGAAAAAAAAAAGAAGCCATTTGACTTGTGCTTTGTGAATCCAACTTGTTTCTTATTTTTCCTCCCAGAACTTTGACACACTAGCATTTCTGCACAGTTCCAGATCAAGTCTTTTGCTGTCTGTGTAAATCATACCTCTGCTATTTACCCATAACCTGTGCCAACCTCAATGCTCCCATGCTGTTTTTCTTTGCTTATCCTCCATCCTGAACTGCAATGCTCGAGAAGAAATCTTTTTTTTCTCAAAATGTGAAATTAGCTTGAATTTGACACCTCCCTTGGGCTGCCTACTGGTACATTTTTTTGGCTTATGCCCTCTGCTGCTTTTCCCAACCAAAATTTCACTTTTCTTTCCTGTAATCTGAGAATACAACCAAACCCCCAGATATCTTCTGACTACTCTAAAAAGAAAGATCCTCAAAGCATCAGTCTTAAAAATGCAGTACCTACTCTTTTTGCCACCAAACCATCTTTTCCTGAGCATTTCCTGTTTGTAGATTTTTCTGAATGCAGTTATGGAAGAGATAGTTTTCATAATCTTGCAAAAAGAATGAAACAAAAATCTAAAGAAAATGGTGTTTGAACGAAAGAAAGCTATATGACAAAATAAATTGAAAAAAGAACTTCATATGGTAAAGGAGTCTAAAAAAGGTTCCTATTTGAAAATTTTTCTTGTTCTTTTTAATATTATTTAAAGCATAATATATAGAATTCTCCAAACAAAATTCAATTCAAGTAAAATCCGGAATAGTGATACAAACTCAGTATACATTTTAAAAAATAATCTGACACTCTAATGCAGAGTTTGATGGGCAGTACACAAATATCATTATATATTGCAAGTATAACTGAGTGAGGGACTACAGGGTGAAGAGTTATCAATTGCATCTGAATTTATACTTCTTATTTCTTTAAGACTCAAACCAGCAAGACTAATTCAGTATCAATCTGAACCAAAAATATGCTTCTAATTTTTAGATACTGTCAAAGGCATTGCATATAAATGTTCCTTGATTGATTACAAGAGAAACTAAATACATACCAGAGACATTGAGTCCTGGGAATTACACAAAGAAAGCAATGTAATTCTTGGCATGTATGTAGGGAATTTACCTTCAAAGAGTTTCCATAAACAGTAAGCTAATTAAATGATGCATTGCACTTGTGAAATCTCATCATGAGTTTATAATTAAGAAAAAGTATGTTATGTTTTAGATGAGCATGACCCTATATATATATATATGTATATATAATGAACAGTTGTACTTATTCATGAATATGACTAAAAACTATGAGAAGTAGGTTTAAATAAGAATATTATGAACTGAATGCAGGTATTATCAGGAAATCCCTAACTTGCTGCAACTGCTTACACCTTATAATCGTTGTAATCTGTTATATGAAAACCATTAGGTTCATGAGTTTGTTAATGCTCCACAGCAGTTAATAAGGGCACTTGTCCTTCAGCAGTTTATAACTTAAAGGAACAGATTTTTCTATATCTCAAATATTAAAACTCTTCTCTACCTATCTTTCTCTGACAAAACAATAGGAGACAGTGCAGCTGGTCCTACAAATGCAAAAAGAGCAAAAAGGATAAAGATGAAGAAGCAGAAAAAGGAAACAGCTGTCAAAGCAAGGGACCACAGGGTGAGAAAGCTGAGTCTCCAGAGGAAGAAGAAATGAAACACTTCCTCCTGAGCTAATGAAAGCTGATCAAAAATAATGCCCAGCTGTCTTGTGCTCAGTGGCTCAAAAATAAATATGGACAACCTAGGCTAGACCTGCTCTCTTTCACACTTTGAGCTCAAGACTACAAATGTTGAATCTCTGTAAGTCCAAAGACACTATGTGTTCATATGGAGAAAACCAGATTGTAGTCTCTGAATGGGACGTTTCTGGGGATAGAAGACTCTGGGTGGACGAAGTTTCATTCATTAAGCTCTAGCTTCCTTAAAAGTCTCTTTACTACCAAGGTTCCCTCTTTCCACCTGCAGGTAAAGAGGACTCTCCTGACATGGTTTCTACCTCCCTGAAGACCCGACAGACTGTGACCATGAACTCATCAACAAATAGTTCTACACAGATAATAGGTGGATTAGAGCCAGTAGAGATATGCTCTGCATATAACTAGTTGGATGAGTGACTGGACAGGATCTAGTGGCATGTTTAACTCATACCACATCTATTAATCAGTTCACAATATTCTCACAATATTTTTTATGCAGCCTACATATCAGTGGAATGAAATAAATACAGCATACCTGATAATTATCTTGTTGAGTTAGGTGGGAGGGGGTGGAAAAAAGAATATTTATAGTGGGGAGAAATGAATTTAGACTTCTAATGAAAGTATTTGAAGCCTAAATACTCTAACCCTTATTTCTTTTTCTTTCCTTTATCATACCATTATAGTAAGCATGGAATTTCATATATTTCATTTCAATACCTGGTTCCCCTGCTTTCCCTCCTGCCCCTGCTTCCTCTATTGATCTTCCTTTCACTTATTTATTTTTGATTGGTGCTTTATATATACATAAAGGTAGAACTCACATATTTGTGTATAATTTGCCAAATGTAACTTGTAGTGTAATTTTGTCAAATTAATTTCTCATGTCCTCCTCTTTCCCTTTCCTCCCTCTTGATCTCTTTCTTCTACTCCACTGATCTTCCCTATATCCTTAATAAACAATCCCTTTCTTCCCTTATTTTGTTCTAGCTTTCTAATATGAGAGAAAAATATTTGACCCCTGATTTTCTAAGTCTGGCTTATTTTTACTCATCATGGTGTTCTTTAGTTCCATCCATTTACCAGCAAATGCCATAATTTCACTGTTCTTTGCGGTTGACTAAAATTATATTGTCTTTATATTTCAAATTTTCTTAATCCATCCATCTATTGTTGGGCATCTGGGCTAGTTTCATAAGTTGGCGATTGTGAACTGTGCTGATATAAACATTGGCAAAGATGTATCATTAATGACGTGTAGTATGCTGACAAAGATGTATCACCAATGACGTGTAGTATGCTGAATTCAGTTTTTTTGATAAATACCGAGTAGGATTCTGGGTCATTTGACGGTTCCAGTCCTAGTTTTTTGAGGAACTATCATACTGCTTTACAGAGTGGTTGTACTAATTTTAATTTGCAGTCCCATCAACAATGTATGAGTATACCTTTTGCCCCACACCCTCACAGGATTTATTATTATTTGTACTCTTAATAATTGCCATTCTGACTGGAGTGAGATAACATCTTAATTTAGTTTTGATTTGCATTTCCCTGGTTGCTAGAGATACTGAAAATGCTTTCAATACATTTTTTTGGCAATTTGTGTTTCTTCTTTTGAGAAACTGAAGTTCTTTTGCATATTTACTGATTGCCTAATCCTTAATTTTAATGCAGAATAATACTCCCCAAATAGAAATAACTTCATTCTCATTCTCCTGATTGTAACATCATAACAATCACTTACATAACAATAATTTTACCAAGTTATTTCTGGGTTTCTAAGTACTCTTATTCTCACAAGTCTTAAAAATGCCTTTATGCAGTCAGTTGTCAATTAGTTGCTTATTCCCACCATCCAACAGACAGACAGAGGCTAGGAAGCTCAACAGGGCTGTCCTAGAATCACCAAGGTAGGAGTGGTTTTGCTTCAGCTAAGGATAGCTCTGGTGTCACCTGCTAAGAGCAAGATCTGTGACTGGTGGTGGCTAAGGGCAGGGGAGGAGAATTCCTGTTAATTGCTTATGAATTGTGAGACCAATAACAGCTACTTAATCCATTGATAGCCCAGTTCTTCATGTTTAAAATTAGATAATCCTCATAATTCCTAAATTGCAGGGTGATAAGAAATTATATGAGGTATACATGTCATCACCAGCACAGTGAAGCCCAAGGAGAAAACCCTATTTCTCTTTTTGAATTTTTTATTTGATCTTTTTAAATATACATGGCAGTAGAGTGTATTTTGACATATTATGTATACATGGAGTATAACTTGCTCTAATTAGGATCCCATTCTTGTGGTTGTACATGATGTGGAGTTACATTGGTTGTGTATTCATATATGAGCATAGGAAAGTTATGTCTGTTCATTCTACTGTCTTTCCTATTTCCATCCTCCCCCATCCCTTCATTCCCTTTCGTCTAATTGACTGAACTTCTATTCTTTCCTTATTGTAACACAAATTATTTATAATAATGACAAAATTCTACTTTGCTTCTCTGGGTGAGGATAGATGGGTGGGATGAATCTGGTAGTTATGACCTTTTGATGGATTACTTTTTAAAAAACTGAAAACCTGATCCTTTTTGCTATTTAATGTTTCATTTTACTGTCATGTTCTAGTAAAGAAATCTGATCATACCCAAACCAGGAAAAGACACATCAAGGAAAGAAAAATTTAGACCAATATCCTTGATGAATATAGATGCAAAGATCCTTAACAAAATATTGGCAAACTGTATCCAAAAACATATTTAGAAAATTGTGCACCACGATCAAGTGGGGTTCATCCCTGCTATGCAAGGATGGTTCAACATTCGTAAATCAATAAACATAATCCATCATGTCAATAGACTTAAGGATAAGAATCATATGGTTATTTCAATTGTCGCAGAAAAAGCGTTTGACAAAATACAACACCCCGTCATGCTCAAAACACTAGAAAAAATAGGGATAGTAGGAACATACCTGAACATTGTAAAGGCTATTTATGCTAAGCCCATGGCCAAATCATTCTTAATGGAGAAAAACTGAAACCATTCCCTTTAAAAACAGGAACAAGACAGGGATGTCCTCTTTCACCACTTCTATTCAACATTGTCCTCGAAACTCTAGCCAGAGCAATTAGGCAGACTAAAGAAATTAAAGGGATACGAATAGGAAAAGAGGAACTTAAGCTGTCACTATTTGCGGGTGACATGATTCTATATTTAGAGGATCCAAAAACCTCCTCCAAAACTTCTAGACCTCATCAATGAATTCAGCAAAATAGCAGGCTCGAAAATCAACACCCATAAATCTAAAGCATTTTTATACACAAGCGATGAAACAGCTGAAAGGGAAATGAGGAAAACAACCCCATTTGCAATAGCCTCAAAAAAAAAAAAAACAAAAAAAACTTGGGAATCAATTAACCAAAGAGGTAAAAGATATCTACAATGAAAACTACAAAACACTGAAGAAAGAAATTAAGGAAGACCTTAGAAGATGGAAAGATCTCCCATGTTCCTGGATAGGCAGAATTAATATTGTCAAAATGGCCATACTACCAAAAGTGCTATACATATTCAATGCAATTCCAATTAAAATCCCAATGACGTACCTCACAGAAATAGAGCAAGCAATCATGAAATTCATCTAGAAGAATAAGAAACCCAGAATAGCTAAAGCAATCCTTAGCAGGAAGAATGAAACGGGGTATCGCAATACCAGAACTTCAACTCTACTACAAAGCAATAGTAACAAAAATGGCATGGTATTGGCACCAAAATAGACAGGTAGATCAATGGTACAGAATAGAGGACACGGACACAAACCCAAATAAATACAATTTTCTCATACTAGACAAAGGTGCCAAAAATATGCAATGGAGAAAAGATAGCCTCTTCAACAAATGGTGCTGGGAAAACTAGAAATCCATATGCAACAGAATGAAACTAAACCCCTATCTCTCACCCTGCACAAAACTCAACTCACAATGGATCAAGGACCTTGAAATCAGACCAGAGACCCTGCATCTAATAGAAGAAAAAGTAGGTCCAAATCTTCACCTTGTTGGCTTAGGAGCAGACTTCCTTAACAGGAGTCCCATAGCACAAGAATCAATAAATGGGATAGATTCAAACTAAATAGCTTTCTCTCAGCAAAGGAAAAATATCAGGAATGTGAAGAGAGAGCCTACAGAGTGGGAGAAAATCTTTGCCACTCATACTTCAGATAGAGCACTCATTTCCAGAATATATAAAGAACTCAAAAAACTCTACACCAAGAATACAAATAACCCAATCAACAAATGGCCTAAGGATATGAACAGACACTTCACAGAAGATGTACAAGCAATCAACAGATATATGAAAAAATGTTCACCAACTTTAGTAATAAGAGAAATGCAAATCAAAACTACCCTAAGATTCCATCTCACCCCAATTAGAATGGCGATTATCAAGAATACAAGCAACAATAGGTGTTGGAAAGGATGTGGGGGAAAAGGTACACTCATACATTGCTGGTGGGACTGCAAATTACTGCAGACACTCTGGAAAGCAGTGTGGACATTCCTTAGAAAACTTGGAATGGACCTACCATTTGACCCAGCTATCCCACTCCTTGGCCTATACCCAAAGGACTTAAAATCAGCATACTACAGAGATACAGCCACATCAATGTTCATAGCTGCTCAATTCACCATAGACAGATTGTGGAACCAACCTAGATGTCCTTCAATTGATGAATGGATACAGAAACTGTGGCATACATATACAATGGAAGATTACTCAGCTATAAAGAATAATAAAATTATGGCATTTGGAGGCAAATGGATGAAATTGGAGAATGTCATGTTAAGTGAGATAAGCCTATCTCAAAAATCCAAAAGACGAATGATCTCACTGATAAGTGGATGATGACACATAATGGAGGGTGGGAGGGGGGCAAAAATGGAGGAAGGAGGGACTGTATAGAGGGAAAAGAGAGGTGGGAGGGGTGGGGGGGAAGGAAAAAAATGATGGAATGAATCAAATATCATTACTCTATGTAAATGTATGAATATGCAAATGGTATGCTGTTACTCCATGTACAAACAGAAACAACATGTATCCCAATTGTTTACAATAAATTAAAAAAAAGAAATCTGAATATCCAAAACTCATCCTTCAAATGCCAATTTATTTTCTAATTTCAAATACTACTGAAGTATGCTTTACTCTGGATTAGTAAATTCAATATATGGAATGCATAGAAATTTCTTGACTGACACTACCACCATGAACATTCATAACTATATGGAGAAACTATCAGTCCATAGGTGCATGTTTCAGTTCACTCATCGCCAGACACACAATCTTCAGCTGGAACTATCACCATTCTTCTAACTTTTTATATTCCTGTCCATTGTTCCCTCCTCTTGCCTCCTTTCTTAACCAAATGTACACATCTAAAATACATTTCAAAAAACACAAAGATAACTAAACTATATATTTCATAACAGAGTAAATAAGATTGAGGGGTGAAGAATTAAAAGGCAAAATATAGGATTGTTGTGGTTTTTCAGAGCCATTTCAGTATAGTTTTAGTATGTTTCAAAGACCTGAGGTTGCCAGTAGCCTGACTTGTACATGGTTACACACCTGTTCATGTGTTTACATGTAGCTGGGTGTGCTTAACTCTACGTGTATGGGTTCCGTATATGAACGTAGTGAGTATATGAGGGATTATGACATAGTCAAAATCTCTTAAATACTTTTAAGTTTTTTAAACTTAACATATTAAATGATTTAGTCAACAAATACTTGATTACTATACTTTTCACATACTGACCACTCTACTAGGTACTGAGAATAAAAAGTTTAACAAGTTAGATCAAAATGTTTGATATTAGAAAACTTTTTCTGTCTTCCTTAAAAAATAAAAAGGAATGTTTTAGTTAAGAGTATCCTTTGAAATTTATTCATTTTCAATTACAAGTTAGGAAAAATACATGTTTAACAAGCTTGCATGAAACTCTTAGTACTCTGGAGAGAAACCTAATAATCTTTTGAAAAAAAATTTAAATTGAAAAATCTTGGAGTAGTATAATAAATTTTCCAAACACAGAAACTAAGAAGAAATAGAAAAAGAAGATTTAGGATCTCATAACAGCATTACTCATACTACAAATACTTAGCAACTTCCACTATTATTTTAAAAAGTGACAATAATGTGAAAAGTTCATTACAAAGATTGTTTGAAAATTAATATGATTCTAAAAATCAATATCTTAAGACCTAAAGGGAAAATGAATCTGAATAGAAAAGCTTTCAAATAAAAACTTACTGAGAACGCAAGGAATTGAAATTTTATTCTATCCTCCAGAGCACCTCTGTATTACACACATTAAATAAAGAAACAAAATCATGTTCTAAGAAATTTAAGATTCTGAATAATTATTCTGAGTCTGGTCCTTAATGGGCCATCACAGAGCATCCAGAACAGCTCAACATAGCATAACTCTAATTGAAAGGATACAGTGAGCAGATAGAAAAGCACAGAGGTGCACCAAGTCCCAAGTGGCAGGGCACAAACTCACACTCTTTGAAAACAAGACTGTGGTAGAAACTGCAGATTGTTTAAGGTCATGTCAGCTGAACAGTTGACTGCTTAAGTGAGCTGCAGCCTGTTGTCACAGGGCCAAGTTCCCTGCATGTGAGGAACAAGTCTCTTCTGGCCCATACTCTCCCAAAGCAACGCGGATGCTCCTATGGTTCTTTATCACTATCTTTATTTGAGACCTAATGAGAATTTGGATCTACATCGGCCTAGAGATGATAACCACTTAGCAAAGCTGCTCTGGCTAGCTCTGGTCTGCTGCTTTCTGAACTGTTTCACGATAAAGAAATGTATTTCCATCTTGTTTAAGCCATGGCATTTGGATTTGTCACTGTTAACAGATGCAAAACCTGAAGCCCAATTAATGCACAGATTTATGACAGAACTGTTTTAGTGCCTGGCTGCCTCTAAAGCTCTGAAGCAACTGTTCAGTGATGTTCTTCTAAACAAAGTATATTCTGAACACCTTTAGGTCATAAGGATCTTCACTGGCTTATGCATCTGGAGGGCTTAGGACTGTCTCTTCTGTATCTTGTTTTTTCTCTAAAACTGTCTAATACAGGTGTGATTAAGGGAGGAGGGGGACAGGAAAATGAAATAAGTTTAATCTGTAGTCTTTAGGGTCAGCTGACCTCCTGGAATTGAAGCCCTTGGTAATCCCTAGAGTCTAACCAGATGTTCAGGTTCAGTCATCCACAAATTTCAACTAAATATCTATTATGCAGCAGACCTCATTTTAGGAACAAATGTTCATGTTATATATGATGTTTGCGTTCTGGTAAACTTAAGTTTAGTAAACTCTCTGAGCCTCAGCTTCTGCATCTGTAAAGTGGGTAAAATACAAATTTATAGGACTTTTGTGAGGACTAAATGAGGTGAAGTATACAAAGTACTTGGTGCCACACAGAGTGGTATTCAATTAGTATTAGCAATAATTAAGAACTATCAATTAATTTGTGCTTGGTATATGAATTTATGGCATATAGATACTCACTGAAGAGTTATGACAGAGTCAGGCACAATGTTATATGCCTGTAATGCCAGCTACTGGGGAGGCTGAGCTGGAAGGATTGTGAGGTCAAGGTCAGCTTGGGCAACTTAATGAGAACCCATCTCAAAACAACTGAATTTAATTAAAGAAAATTAAAAATCACAATGTCAATATCATTAAGGAAAAATAAGTCAGGAATTGCTAAGTGCAGAGTTTGGTATTCATTTTATTTATGGTATCTTCTTATCTATCATCTATGCATTCTAGACATATAGATGAGTAAGGTTTATTGAACACAACATATTATAGAGCACTTGGGGGATAATATTAAAATTGAAAAATATTAAAAACTCACAAGAAATCATTCCTCTTGCCAAGTTTATGTAAGTAAGTGAACAGGCTTTTCAGTAAAATGAACTGGGAAACTTATTTGTGGAGTTCAAAATAGAACATCACCATCCTATAAGGATTTCAGTACCTGGAGTATAATGGATTGTTCTAGCATGCCACCCTGCACTGTGATTCAAACTAACCCTGGATTCAGCCACAACTCGTAGTAGCAAACAATTCATGGGCTTCTCAGAAACAGCAGAGAGCTACTTCAGAATAATCACACTGGATTATCTTTGCAGAATGTTCAAAGCATTTCAGGTAAGAAGGAATCCTAGGGCAGGTTTAACAAGGAAAAGGGGGGACTGTCTTAACTCACAAAACAAAATTGGAAGATTGAGAATTGAAGATTTCTGGCAGATGAAGACGAAAATAAACTTAATGCTCGGCAGGAAATAAAGAGCAACAGAGTAAATAATACTACATGCAGGGCTTGTGGCTTCCTTTTGCTATAGCAATTTCAGGGGCAATTAGATTTGAATGCCAGTTTTATGACTAAAATTCCCAAAGAATGATAAAACTTCAATATTCATGAAACACCCAATAAATGACATAGTTATGCTCCTGAAAAGGGACTCAACTACCTATTAAGTATCAAACACTTTATTAGCATTTTGAACAGATGATAAAATTGAATTTTCATAACAACCCTTGAACTAGGCATTATTATAGTTAATTTTACAGAACAGGAAATAGGCTATGATAGATTAAGGACTGTATTGAATATTATAAAGTTATTTGTAGGAGTCTGCACTTGATTTCATATGGGTCTGACATCAATGCCTGCATTCTTCTCACCATATCAACATGCATTTAAAATTTTTACTTAAATTTTTTAGAAAAGTAGAGTGAAACAATGTAACGATCACTGATGGGTCAGGACTATCAGATTATCACTGTAAATAATAACAAAAGTAACACAAATATCCACTATGGTACACTGGTCCCAGGACATATTAAAGACCCCAGGGATCTGTGTTCCCTTTCTATTGGATCCGAGAGGTTGGCTAGGTTTAGGTTGATAGAGTGATCTACCCAGTACCACCTTCTAGGGTGTCCAGCTGAAGAGACTGAGAAGGAACTGTTTTCTTGGTTCAGTCTCCCTCTTGGTAGTACCATCTGATTGGCTTCCAGGCTTAACATTTCTGGGGTTTACCCCTTCCAATTTACCAATACTAATCTGATACAGGAATAAAAAGTTACTGTACCAAGGACAGTTTTCTCAAGATGTTTTAAAGCCTATTTAAGGCCAATTTGGGGAAAACTGCTCACTAAAATAGCTACAAAATAGCAAACCAGATTTTGTATCTTGTGACCAATCTACTTATTTTATCAGCATTTCTAGTTTGCCTGGATTAAAAGTTTTAAAGCTAGACTTTTTCTTAAATACAACTGTATTGGAAATGACTCCACATTTTTTTGCATAGTGCTAGTCATAAAATAAGACTGTCCTAATTGCTCATTTACCTTATTTTATATAGGAATATATCATAAAATAACATTAAGAGGATACCAATGTGAGCTCTGCCAGTTCTAATAAATGAGTACAAGTGATTATAGTTGGCTTTGGAATGCACTCAGGTTACAGAAGGCAAGAATAGATTAGGAGTATGTGCCATCATAGCAGTGACAAACTCTCGCCTTCTTTGTAAAAACATCAGTAATTCTTTAGGCTTCGACATGACTCACTAAGGCAACATTTTCAATGAAAGATTGCTGGAAGCATTTAAAAGCTGGAAAATAGAATCCTGTCAGTACAGATGCCTCCCCCAACTTAAAAAAAAAAAAGGGGTGACATCGCTTGAAAATACAGTTAAACTGCTGTTAGCAAGCTGTTGGATTGACGTCTACACATGTAGCCCAAGACTGGTGTGGTCTGGTCAAGTTACAAAGAACATCATTTTAATTTAGAAAAAAAAAAAAAAAAAAAAAAAAAGATCTATGTTTGAACAAATTGCTCTTGGCTACTAATTTTGTGCAAATTAATCTTTCTAATAGCAAGGAAAAGAGAATCATGTATAAGCTATCAAATACACGTCCTAGAGCAATTTTTTTTTTAACTTTGCTATCTTCCTGCATATGTGATCTCGCTATAGTGGGGGGATGGGGCCTCTTACTCCCCCATCTGTCCTAGGGTACACTTAATGTGAGTTTAACGTAAGAATATTTGGGTTTTGTTTCCTACCTACTTTCCAGAAAACTCAAAATTTCAAATATTTTCAACAAATACACACTTAACAAGTACGAAAGCTAACTAGTAGCAAACATCATTCTAATCTCTGGATTATAGTGGAAAACACCCTTGATGTTTATATCCTGGCGTATGGGAGTCCAAAATATGCGATATTTTATAGGCTTCTCTGCATCTTCCTTCTCTTAATGATATTTTGTGCAATTCCTTTCAAGGTAACTGGTAAAGATATATCTGAAGAAGTTCTTAATGGGATTTCTGAACATATTCTGTAAAGACATATGAAAAGTATTAGATTTGTAGAATTACTTTAAGATGATACAACCCATAAGTCATAGGTTCAGATAAACACTGATTTTTCCCATCAGTTTGTGAAACACCTAGATGGCATTAAGGCCATTAGACATGTGGCCTTAATACCACATATAATTTTTAGATATTATAAACATCACTATGTCAATCTTTAAATTAATATTCAATATTTTCTTAGACTGGATTCCTAGAATACTAGATTATAGACAACCATTTTTAAAGTCTACCACAGATCATTAAAGCACTTTCTAAAATGGTTGGGCCAGTTCACCATCACCAATACTGAATGAAACTGGCAACAGCATTATATACACTTTTTGTATTTGATTTCACTGTTGTCAATACAATAGGCAGATAAATTATTAATATTTCAGCTTTTATTCCTGTGGTTACTAGAGAAGTAGAACATTATTTCATATGCATATTTATTTTATCAATTGTCAACTGATGTCAAATACCCTCCTTTTAGTTATTGTTTTCTCCTTCCTGATTTGTAATAATCTACACAAATCACATTCATTCATAGGTAGCTACTAGACTCCTGTTGCTTACCCTGTCCTGTGGATAGGACAAAATTCTTAACCTTTGTAGCTAGAAACATCACTGGGAATTTCCTTCCAAGACTTTTTCTGAGTACATATTTTAATATAACTAATATGATATTACCAATATTGATATTTTAAGCATAATGAAAACAATATTCATAGGTCCAAAAATGATGACAACATGTAAAGGAATATGGTCCTAGCTTAAACTGCACATTTCTTTGTTTCTTTTTCTGGTTTTGAAAATTCAGTAAGCTACTAAACCATGACTCAAGTCATTAAATAAAATTTACTAGGTGTAAAACATCTGAAGTCACAGAATAATGAAAAATGCCATTTAATTCTTACGGGAAACACTGCACTGACTAGGAATTCACCCTGTACAGAGTCTAAAATGTGTAAGTAGGTTAGACACTACTATGAAGAGCAATATAATCAGAACAATATTAATGGCCAATAGCAACAGTCACTAAACAGTAATATATCAATCTAAATTATATGAAGAAGTATGTATATTAAAGACCATGAGAAGTAGGAAAAATAAGTGTAAAATATAACACCCAATAACCCTTTATTTCTGACTTGGAAATTATTACTGTATACCATGAATTTTTCATTCTTAAGTCTTAAATTTAAATTCTAAAGGAAACATATCTTTAAATATCATAAAGACACCCGGGTACAAGAATGAACACATTTCACTGGCCCTTGAACATCTGAGAATATCTTTTACACATTAAAGACAATTTAGCTGGATATAAATTCTTGGATAAGAGGTGTTTTTTCCTTTAAAACTGTATAGACACATTGCTCTGATCGCTTCTGGAATTTACTATTTCACTAAAGCTAGACTGATCTGAATTCTTTCATGGGGATTCTTATAGATATAAATTCTTATAAATATAAATTTATCAAGTTAATTCCTCGACAGGTCACTTTTCCATAGGTGATGCCTAGAATGGGATGACCTCTTAAAATGTTTACTCAGGGTTTTATTTTCTGCTCATAAAATCTGTTTTAAAATTATATATAAGTATTGTTTCACACCCCCCCCTCCACCAGTGGTGCTGGGGATTGAACCCAGGGCCTTGTGCTTGACCCTCTGCCCATATTGTTTCTACTCTAACTACTCTTAAACCCTTCTCAGAGATGCACAATGTTTCCACTAAACCTACTTTCTATGATCTTCTCCATGTCTAGTAGCATTTATTACAATTTCTGTTCTTTCCTCCATTTTCCAGCACTACTCAAATATGCTTGTCACCACCAATGATTCAGTTTTTCTCTATATCCATTCTTCCTTTTATTGACCCTACTGCAGAGTTTGTTTCATATGCATCTTTGGAGTATGACTATTTGGATATGAATCTCAAATACCCTACTCATGAACTATATAGTTTGGGCAAGTTACTTAACTTTTCTGAACTTCAGTTTCCTCATGTGTAAAAAGTGATTATAATAACACGAATCTGTATAACTCAGAATTTTTAATTATAAGCAACAGAACACTCCAGGGCTAATTTAAGGATAAATATAACTTACTAAAAGTGATACTGTATAGCTCAGGACTATATATGTTCTCACCAAGTCTAATAAGGTGGGAAAATACTTAGAACAAAAAACCTAGGGCGAGATGTTCGGTGGCTCATAAAATCAGTTTTTCACTATATTAACTACAAAAGCTGATAAGAAATACAGAAAATCTTCCATTTAAAGTATGAAGCACAATGTTTGGCACACAGAAAGTACTAAATAAATGTTAGTTATTAGTTTCCTACTGACTTTCTGTTCACTGATCTTATATGTTGTTGAGAATTACCAAGATTTTCTAAATATTTCATTTGTTTCTTATAGTAACAGTAGTAGTGGTAGTAATAGTGGTGATGGGTAGAGAAGAAAAAACAACCTAGTTACATTTCAAAGCATCAAGATCAGTAAAACAATGCAGGTTCTGAGTTCTCACAACAGCAAACCTGGCAAAGGTTTGCTGAATATTTTAAATTCTTTTCTAGTAATCTTACAGTAAAAGGAACAATCTTCAACTCTGATAAAAGGGTATCATAGGTTTTTTTCCCCTCCCAATAAGTCTTCACAGATTTTTAAGGAGGAGTAAAAAATTTATAATTACTAGTGCACATTAATTATACAAATGAATTGGTTTCACTGTGACATTTTCACACTTGCATATATCATGCTTTGATCATATCCACTCTCCCTTTCTATTCCTCTGCTCCCCAACCCAACCCCAATCCCAGGTCCCCTTTCCCTACCCTAATAGTCCTTCTTCTACTTTCAGGTCATTAAAAAGAAAATTATTTCCACATATGACCAAAAATATGCCATACTTGTCTTTCTGAATCTAGCTTATTTTTTAGCATGTTGTCCTCTAGTTCATCCATCTTCCTGAAAATGACAAGATTTCACTCTTTATCCATTGCATACATTACCATATTTTCTTTATGCATACATAGTTGACAGGCACCTAGGGTGATTTCATAACTTGGTAATTATGAATAATTCCACAAAAAATATACAGGTATCTCTTTTGTATGCTGACTTCCTTCCCTTTAGGTCTATACCCAGGAAATGAATAGCTGGACCATATGGTAATTCTATTTTTGTTTCTTGAGGAAATTCCATTCTGTTTTCCATGGTTGTTATGTTTATTTACATTCCCAGTGGTGTTTAAGAGTACCTTTTTCTCTATATCTTTGCCAGTCGTTTTTTTTTTTTTTTTTTTTTCTCCTATAACTGTTATCCTGATTGGGGTAAGATGGAATTTCAGTCTAATTCTGATTTGCATTTCACTGATAGGTAAAGATGGTGAGCATGTTTTTAATACATTTATTGGCCACTTATACTTTTTTGGGGAAGTATCTGGTCAGACCATTTGCCCATTTTTTTGTTGGATTATTTGTTCTTTTGTTTTTGAGTTCTTAATGTATTCTAGATATTAATCCTCTATCAGATGCACAGCTGGCAAAGATGTTCTCCCATTCTGTAGGTTGTCTTTTCACTCTTGTTTTATTTCCTGTGCAGAAGCTATTTAATTTGATTATCTCTTTTGTTAATTCTTGCTTTCGTTTCCTGAGTTACTGGAGTCCTATTCAGGAAGAAGTGTTGACTGTGCTAGTAGTATCATAGTGTTTCCCTTATGTTATCCTTCAATAGTTTTAGATCTTACATTAAGGTATTTAACCCATTTTGAGATGATTCTTGTACAGGGTGAGAGAGAAGGATAGTGTCAATTTTGTACAGATGGATGTCCATTTTTCCAGCATCATTTGTTGAAGAGGTTCTGTTTTCTCCAACATGATTTTGGTGCCTTTGTGAAGAATCAAATGGCGGTAGATGATCAGTTTATTTCTGATTTCTCTATTTCATTGGTCTGTTTGTGTCTTTTTTGCCAATACCATGTTCCAGATCTGTAGTATTTTGAAATTAGGTATTGTGAAGTCTACAGCATTGTTTTTTTGCTCAAGATTGTTTTGGCTATTTTGGGTCTTCAAAAGAAGTTTTATCATGGATTATGAAGTTTGTTTTTGTTAAAAAAAAAAAAAAAAAAAACTATTCAACTAGATAAAAATAAGTTTCACATCAACAAAATGTTTGCCCAATTTTGGAATGCAGATCAAATAAACTTAGTGGAACAGCATTCTATTCATTACCCACAGTAATACAAACACAAGTTTTATATTCTTACCTATAAACCTTCAAATCTTCTAATCAATCAGTTTAGAAGGATGCCAACAGAAGAAATCAATAAGGTATTTTTCACAAAATATAATAAGAATTCATTTTTTCATTATTCTTTGCTAACTGAAATAAAAGAAAAATCAAGATCCTGCTGTTAAGAGTTTACAGTATATATACATTTTAAAAACCATTATTCACCTTACTAAGAAATATATAAGAGAATGGTATAATGGAAAAGCTTCACCCACTTCCAACAGTTATATCCTTGAAGTAGGAGACATATGAAGTGGTTAAAGTCCAGAATGAAAAAAAAGGAGATGTTAATTTATTCTATACTTGAGCAAAAATGGCTTACTTTAAACAAATTAGACAATTTATGGAAATATTTTGAAAAGGGGAGAAATCATAACACATTAACTCTGGGATGAAAAGTTATTTCTAAATGAATAATAGAATGCAGAGATGTTAACATGGACAAAATACTAATAATTACTTCCTTCAGAATAGCTTACTAAAAGGCCATCAAAGGTAGCTAAGAACCCCGTTGCTGACTAAGGCTTTAAGAGTGATTTTAGCAAAATCTAAAAATTAGAGATAGGGCTATTAGGGTAGATGATATCACATGGTGAACATGTTATTAAAGTAATGCTGCATTGTAGGAATTTTTATATATAAATATCTACAAATGAAAATACTAGTTTAATAGTCTACATATTTAAATAACTTAAACTCCAATTATTAGAGGAAAATTAAATTTTCTTTGAAGAGACAAAGATATTTCAATTTTATGTATACTGTCTTCCAATTTATGATAGCTATTTTCATATTTGAAATATGATTACATAGAATATCATTGTATAATAAGTATTTGCCTTTGAGTTTCAATAATGTTTCTTTTTATGATAGCCATTTTCATCTGAAATGATTATATAGAATATAATTATGTGATTACATAATATGTAATATACATAGTATATATATAGTATTTGTCTTCAAGTTTCAATAATGCGTTCTTCCAACTTGCTGGTCAACTATATGTGTAACCCCTATATTATAAAGGTTTGAGTGCATTAAAAAGGTCTTAAGATTCTATAAGTTAAGGGGTACCTGAACTACCTGAACCTTGAACTATCTGAAAAGAATTAACATTTTAAATGATTTTTCTCAAGAATGCCTGAAATGAAATAATCATAACCTAAACTACTTTGTGGAAGTACAGGCAGATCTGATCACTTTGGAAACAATACATTGATAAAATATAAACAGATGAATTAAGACCACGTGGATCTGTTTCTGCAAAGTGACAAAAATGACAATTTAAAAACTGAAACCTGAAGATAGGCACCAGAAAACCTGTTTTTGTGATAGCTATGCAATGACTTTAGGGTTATACCTGAAGGGAAAAGTATATTTCTGAATATTTCTCTCCAGAAGTGATTCTAAAAAGAATGATCATGCAGAGCAGAGAATTTTATGCTGAATGATCCTGTCATTCATTTAATCTCACCAACTCAGCAGTCAGTCATTTCAAATTTAATAGCAGAAAGTGTGCATGTACAGGGGAAAAATTATTCCATATATTAATAATTTAACTCTGAACAAAAATTGTGAAGTGGATTGTTCAACTGAAAAGAAAACTATAATTTTATACATGCAAAGTCAGGGCTGGCTTTAAATGTTAACAAAGGAAAAATATTCTATTACTTTCAAATGTAAACGAGAGGTAATATTAATTCAATGGTAAAAACTAAAGTTAAGAATGCCTAAATTAACAAATTTACATAATGCATATGTGTAGCCTGCTTCAATATAAAAGTAGGCAAAAATAACACATATTCTTGGATCTTGTAGTTCAATTAAGGTATACTAATAATGTATCAATTATTCTCAAGTGAAATATATAATATGGTTTGTGTCTATGCATTTCTCTGAGGATAGAAACTATATGAAGAAAATCATCTTTATATGTCTCCTTACCAGCCCTCCCCCACTCCTTCCTTGACAAAGTGCAAGTGCTTTTGCTCACAACAGGATGTCACTAAATATTTTTTAATTAAGTAAAAGCAAAGCTAAGCTACATACAGAGTGTAGTGAGCATGCTTACATTTTTAGTCCATTTTCCAGTACGTTTTGTGGGGCACCTCCTGTGTATTCCAATTTACATGTATGATACAGCTATGTGTGAACAGTCAGGTAGAATCTGTTCAAATCCCTGGAATTTAAGAGTTCTTACAAAACAAAACAAACAAAACCCCAACAACAACCCTGCAGTGTCAATACACCTAAAAAGATATTTACAACTGAATCAAACAGAACAAATGACCAGTTATTTCAAGTCATGTAAGACTGGGAAACTACATTAGCAGGTCCAAGGAACCATTTATCAGATCATCAAAAAATGTGTGCCAATGTAAAAACACACCTGCTTGCTGCCCTGTATCTTTACCACAAAGTAAATAAATGTTATATTTCGACCATATACATGCAACTTATGAGAATGATCTCTTGAGAGTCAAGAATGAAGGTTCAGAATTCTGAATACGAGCTAACTAATGTTATGAGAGTGCTAGCATTTGACCTCATTTCAAACCTTATTTCTCTAACATTAAGGAAGTAAAGCAGTAAAATTAGATCACCCTGCAAAAATCACTAAAAGAATATCAAATTTTACCTTGTGTTTGATGATGCATTTCATGCATGGAAGACTTCACTATAAGTTACATAATAATTACAATTGCCAGGATAATTTAGTTACCAATAGAAAACAATAACTAAGTTAATAACAGGAAATGTAAAATGTTTTAGGCCTGTACTTACAGAATGATACTTTTAGTTAAAGCCAAAAACTATGCTTATTTACAGATGAAGTAAAAATTTGTCTTTTACATGTGATTGAGGTATGTCAGAGAGGACTATTTCATTGTAAATAAACAGGGGTGGAATAAAAGGAAGTTGCAAAGGCAGGTGCCTAACAGTTGACTTGTTTCAGTTTCAGAGAAATAAAGTAAATAATTATACTGGAATCTGTTCCATTCTGGGCATTCTGCCACACAGGAAGGGTGTGTAATTACCCAAGCCAAGATATCCATGTAAAAATGAAGTAATATCAATAGAACACAGTTGGACTTCAAATTTTCTTTTTTAATCTTCAAAAATTAAGGATCTCTGGCTCTCATTTCATTCTTTGATATTTAAATATCACTTAAATTGATATGGAAGCAATGAAGGTAGAATTACAATTTCCACAAAAGCCAGAAAATGTTTTCTTAAAAGGTGGTATTCTCTTTGAGATACCCCCAAATTAGGAACATACTACAATTTCCACTTATCAAAAACAACAAAGACACAAATAGTATCAAATTTGGGACTTCACCAGAGCAAGAGAAGTACACAAAATTTTAGCAGGTTTACCAGATCTGTTCTTTGCTTATCATTTCAGGCTACCTGGATTGGCCTCAACCTTAAATCTGAATTCTAAAACTCTTAAATCATCAACCAAAAATAAGAGAATGTGGTCTGTGAGATAACAAAGGCATAGAAATTATGAGTGCCTAAGGAGTAAGGCCAACTGCAAATGGATATCTCAGTTATTCAAGCCACTTTATGACAGTAGATAAAATAATCTCCAGCACCACCACAAAAAAAAAATTAATCTAATAAATATTATATGTGCCATTTTAGAGAACACAAATCAACTTGCACCCTACATAGTAATATGAAGTATACTTGTTAATCCTATCTGTAATTGGCCATGTGGTCCTCTTTTAAAGATCATTCTAGAACCAAGATATCATAGCCTATCAGTTATAAAAGTACAAGGTACTGTACTCATTGACCCAGCCTTGGCCCATTACTTCCTTGTGCCTGTGAAGTGAGTACTCTGACATAGCTGATTCAGTTGCAGGGCACAGGAGCAAGGCTTTGGATGAGCAGCCATTGTCTTGCCAAATTCCAATTCCTCCACAGTCATAGGTATGTGGCATTGCAAGGATAAAATAATTATTTTAGTCTAATTTTTCATAGAAGGAGGTGGGACTGGTGGTGGTACACAGCAGCTTGGGAGGCTGAGGCAGGAGGATTGTGAGTTCAAAGTGAGCCTCAGCAAAAGCAAGGCATTAAGCAACTCAGTAGACCCTGTCTCTAAATAAAATACAAAATGGGGCTGGGGATGTGGCTCAGTGGTCAAGTGTCCCCGAGTTCAATCCCCTCTAAGCCCCCCACCAAAAAAAAAGGAGGTGAAGTCCTTTAAGGGTACCTGATTTGGAAATATCTCTTTATCTAATTACTACATGTAAGACATTAAGCTAAGCACTCATCAGTATCAAGTTTGCCAAACAGCTGAGAACTATTAGGAAACAAACATTCCTCCTTTCCTACATCTGTAATCATCATGGATTCCTGGATTCTTATCGGAAGTGAAATAACTGCAAAACCTGCCAAGTGATGATTCACATTATAGCCCACTGGTGACTGGAGTTCAATGGACCCTTCCTGTAATTTTAGCTTCAAGATCAAAGACTCCATTACTTTGTATTTTTCCAAGGGTGGACATTTAGCATGATCTTTAACATTTCTTCACCAGCTACCCACTTTACCCTGTACACATAACACCTATGGACATCACTAAGATAACCACATTCTTTTATTCCCTATACTTAACTCAGCTAATTTTCCTAGATGGGAGATGAGAATTATAACATCTACACCATTATTTGAGCACCAATAGGAAATAATTTTTTACTTTGCTTATGTAGAGATTGGATTTAATTCCTAGATTAGTGTGGATATAGTAGCATTTAAATTATCTTAAGAACTAGAATGTATAGCTGTTCAATGAATTGTCTAGGTGCTGTCTGTGAGACTCTTGCTGAGTTTCTGTGGTTGGGGCTACATGTTACATTATTAAAATAAAATAAAAAATCAGCAAACTGGCGATGAGACAATTTGATAGTATTATTCTTCCATTTTCTCCTTGAGCAATTGTTTATTGCAGGACTAATACATTCAACATGCTGGGAGAGAAGAAACCTGTAACATAAGTATAAAATAATATATAAAACATGGCACTGTTCTTAGATAACCAATTATGTGAACCCAAAGAAACATATAATCAAGAATCACAGTAGTGGTATAAAGTGACAAAGAAGATCAGTAGAGATGTGGATGCAGGCTAGGGTAAATATGGCTTCTTGAAAAAGGTAGCCTTTGAACAGAAGTGGGATCATTCTATCTGCCAAAGACTAAGGACTTCTGTACCTGCACAGGTATGTACCTATGTGACTGACATCAATGTGAAAGGTTATCACTTCATAAAAGGAAGAGACTGTGAATTTCAACATTATGCTACAAAGCAGGAACACTTTCTGGCACTGGAGGATCCTAGGCAAAGCCTGGCCAATGGAGGAAAATTTCATTATTTTATGACATGCTAAATCCACTTTCAGATGTTTAACAGACTCCTAATTTGTAGAAAGACTGCTACCTGTTGTTTGCCATTTCCTTCCTAATTGCCTAAGAGAGTACATGTGAAGTATCTGAGTGTCTTAGATACACTTCGTTTGAAGAAGAACCAGATTCCCCCTTTCAAACTTCATATGAGTGTTAAAAGATCTTGTTTTGCAATTCTGTAACCAAGTTACAGTTGATGTTAAGTTTGAGGTAGAAATAAATTGGCATATTAAAAGAATTCATTTTCACATTCTCTACTTCTCATAATATACACATAAAACGATTATAATTTGTAAGACCAGTATGGTGAAGTCTTGAAAGTTTAGTGCTGTATCTGAGCATAAAGATTGTTCAATGTTTAGAAAGGTGATTTTGGTCTTCTGATATCAATGTCCAAAAGAAAGCTCACTGAATCTCCAGACAGATGTGCTTTAAGATAGAATAACCACTTCTCCTAATAAGAGCCTTTTCTTCTTATTTAGAGGTAATGATGATGATGATAGTAACCTTAGGTCTCATTAGGTGTTGGGTGCTGCTGTAAGCATTTTACATGTTAATTTAATATCTTTTATAATTGCTAGTAACTCCATTTTACAATGAGGCAACTGAGGCACAGAAAAGTTAAGAAACTGTCTCAAGATTACACAGTGAACATAGAAGCCAGGATGAAAAACCAGGCCAATTGTCTAGTTGCCCTGTTTCTGTACCCTAATGAAACAGACTTCCTGACACTGCTGCTATGAAACCAGGTTTGTACTTTGAGATCTGCAGAGCTGATACCATCTCTCCATGGCTATAAACACAACATGACAGTGAGGACTTCCAGTAATTATGTATCCCATCTAATAATATTGCTCTTTTGATACACATTATCGATATTAATCATTCTAGTTGAGTATAAATTATAGGCTAAGAATGACACTAATGAGTTACTATTATCAAACATATAAGGTGAACTGTAATTAGCTTCCTTATATATTACTTTTCTGTCTTCTGTCTCATTGAGTAGATGATAGGGAATGGCAAATTTTAGGACAATATTAAGAAGTTTTGACTCCATTATATGTTGTTTGATGCCACAAAAATCTGATGGAAGCTGATGTTAGTCCTTTAAAATCAGGACTGTATCTTAGAACAAGAGACTGACATGATGTTGTGGGTGGGATGAATGAAATCCTGGGTAATGAGCATTAACAATTTTTAAAAAAAATTAAGTAGGGAAACTGCATATTCATATTAATGGACTCAAATTCCTCAGGGCAGGAAAAGAAGCAAAGACTAGAGTATATCTTCACACTAAGTAAATTATCTGAGAGATATATGACAATTCTTTTAATGACTAACACAAATATCCGTACTATGTTTTGCTACATTAAGGAACAGGAATCCTTCTATCTATCACAAAACATCTATTCAAACACTATTTACTGCCAAGATGTAATTTAAAAGTCACCTGAGGCCATCAAGGAATTCCAGTGCCAAAAATCATAACAGGTTGCCATATTTTCTTCAACTTGTAGGTATCTGGTCTCAAGGCACAAACACAAAATTCCCATTGCTATGTTGACTGTACACAGTTTCTAGTTTTAAGTCAGTTCTGGGCATTTTGATAAATTTATCATCATGTTTCATCAGAACATATCCACGTAAATCAGAGCCTTGTCTTTTTACAGATCCCTAGGTCAAATCTTTACAACTGTTGAGTACTATAGGAGGAAAGTCCTTTTCTTTCCCCAATGGTGATAGAAGCTAAGATATTCCATAGTTTGGTAAAAGAATAAAACCATACTGACTATGATTTTCTTGTGTCTTAAATGTGGAAGGTTTAAACACTTTAAATTTCAGTGAGAAATGGAAATATTTTTCATTTTGATATTCTAATATTAGAATAAGTTGTAAAATCATTTTTCCTAAAAAACAGTTCTAATGTCAGTTATGTCATAGGTTTGGAGTAATCTTTCACGCCACATTCCTAATTTAAGCCATGGCAAATGGTAAGTAACAAGGTATTAAATATTTCTTCATTCTCAGCCATCACTAGTCACTTGAGCTCCCAATACTGCTTTAAAAACAAATTCCAGAAAATATACATTTAGAATAAAGCACCCAGTGGTTTAATCATAACATTTAAAGAAAAATTAATAAACTTCACAGAGGGCATATAATTTTTTTCAAGGTAGGGGGCAGAAAATAACACTATCCCTAGAACTTTAAATTCGCATTTATTTTATTAAGATTTTAAATCTTAAGCAATTAAATTCCAGAATTCCAATTTATCTATGCACTACAGATAAGACCTAATGTAGAAGGTTACTTGGGTTTAAAGGATACAGAGTATTAGTGCCTTAATAAAAAAAAAAAAGGACATAAACATGACATTGAAGCAAACTGCCACAGTTTGACAAGTTTTAGAACATTAGCTCACAAAATGAATATACTTGGATTCAGACAAACACACAAATACAGCTTTTATCCAGAAATCACAGAGACAACCCTAATATCTATGTTAAAATGCTCAAAATATCTATGGATATATATACAGGTCTCAGATTGCCAGAGTCCTGATAGAAAAATCAGCATTGTGAAATATGCTTTACACAGTTTTGCGTGCATGCACATACTCTGCAATGTGGGAGAGACAGAGACACCGATCACCATCAATACTGTCCTTACTTGCAGACGCACAAGTATCCTGCATGTTCCGATTCTGACTGGCACCTGGAGCGGCTCTACATGCCAGTCATCCCAATGTACTCAGGGATGTAAACACCTTATAATTAGAAAATGTGAAGGTGTCAAGGTCGTTACACAAATTTAAAATACATCCAAAGATTAATTTTTAAAGGCACTGAAGAAATAATTAACTGCAAATTTTAATAAAAGCATGTACCTGCTCCTTCACGGAAGCTAGAATAGTGGTGGCTGTGGTCTCGGATTCCATGCCTGGGCCAGTGGAGGCAGCTTCCTGGCGGGTCTGTGGTTGCCCCTCCTCCACCAATGAAGCCTGCTCAGGAGCTGGCATTCCTCCTGCAACCAAGCAGGTAAAGGGTTAACACTTTCTCCTGGACTTCTGTGCAAGGGTTGAGGATTTGCAGATGGTTTCTAAGAACAACAGTGGACTTCTATAGCAATGATCAAAGTTCCTCAGAGCATTTGGATTTCTGAAAGGTAACATTCAGGTCCAAAGCATAGCTAGTGCTACAAATACTAAAAAGAATAAAATAGTAGTAGTAGTAGTAGTAGTAGTAGTAGTAATAATAATAATAATAAAAATAATAATAAAGTACTTAGACAATGTTTAAACAACATTTAATAGAAAATGACATAAACAGGGTTGGGGAGGAAGGCTCATTAAAAATATATTAAGGATAGTAAGTTGTCAAAATTTGGTTAAATGTCTAAATTTTCTTAACAGATAATAAGTAAATAGGAATGTCAAGGAACTAAATAACACTCTAGGTTGCTAGCAGCGTCAGCTTTCAGAAAGGAATTAACACAAAGTAAGACATCTACAAACATTAATTGACAGAAGAAAGAATGTTTTATTAATTAGAGAAGAGGCTTATGCCTATGTATGTAACAGGAAAAAAGGATTTAAAACTCAAAAAAGACTTAAAAATAAATGAGTAAAAGTACGCATAAGTTAAGTGAAATGAAAGACACCCTTGGTGGAGTCTTATGCTAACTTGGTTTCCTTAGAGGAATGTGATTATCTAAAGATGACAATGGTTAGGGAGATGGTGTTGAAAGAGAATCTGCTTTTCGGGTCCACAGCTTGTGACAGAATAGGTTCTTAGTAGGAGATAGAGCATCTCTCCTAAGATAACACTTTATTAAGAGCGGAGTGTTTGCAAGAAGACTTGGTGCTACCTGATACGAACATTTTGCAGTTTTGAAAAAGAGCAGAAAAAGATACCCATAAAATGCCATAAATGTTTTAATAACTTATTTACACATTAGCCTTTACAATTGTCTCCTGCGAGCACAGCCTATGTCATACCATGAGATTAGCCTACTAATGCCTGGTATATGCAGTAGATCCTCTATCTTTGCTGAATAGATAAATATATGAATGAAGGATGACATTCTTTTCATTCTGGTCATTAGGTAAATCTCACCAAGTACTAGGATGTCCCAAAGATCCTATTTGTTTTAAATGTATTATACATTTAAAACATCTGAGGGACATCTGAGGTCATGAATATTTTTCTCAATAGCATTCATAGTGTTTAATCCTAGTTTGATCTGGGAATTTTTTCCCATTCCCTCATTTCAATATTAGCCTGCTATCCATTTTCAAAATCATGACCTGTAAGTAAAAGAGAGCATGTGCATGTCACCTGAGCTCCCTGACTCCCAGGTTAGTAGAGAGGGTCTAAGTTCTATGTTCTGCTAGTGGTTGTTTTATTCTTGCCATGTTAATAGGTATAAAAATGAACAACAGGTCTGATAGTTTATTTGTGCATTTCCCCCTGATGCTAGCTAGCTAGCCTCATGGAGAGTTCTTGTGCCTATTCTGTCCAGGGAATTTTCTAACCCCCAGTTTTATGGAGTACAAGGCCCAGGTGGGTCCCAATCTGCAAGGAGGATTTTCTCATGTAGCAATGGCAGGAGGAGATTCAGGTTTGGAGTCAGTGGGTCTGGGGTCAAAACCCAGGTGACCTGGGACAAGTTACTACTCCTCTGAACCCTACTTTCCTTTCTGATAAAAATGGGCTTACCGATCTTGTATAGAACAAAATGGAATGATTTTATGGCAATCTTTAATTTCTAGTTCATGTGGTATGTTTACTGAGATGTAAGACACACTTATAATATCATCAACTGGACAAAATTCCCTCCTGTATTCATCAGTTGTAAAAAGAAGATATGAGGTCTACTACTTAAAAAAAGCAAATGCCACACATAAATATACTAGATTAGCATTTAAGGCAAGTAAAGATATGAAAGTGTTTTATACCTCTGAAAACAATCACATACCTTAAAATCAGCAGATGGTTGCAAAGAACAGAAATGTTACTATGCAACAGTGAAACAAATAATGTTAGGAACCAAAAATTTTAAATGTCAAAAGTATAATGTAATGAAGGGACCAATATGTGAGAAAAAGAGAAGCAAAAATTCAGTGAACAAAGAGAATCTGAGAAAAGAAAAAGAAACATCTTTGGAAAAATAATTATTTATTCTTACCATAAATAGGAAGAGCTATACTATTTAAGATATTGAATTATAGTGATGTATTATAATCATATCAGAGTGTATTATACTTAATTTCATCATATTTATTTGGATAAGACTGGTTACTCAAGATGAAGAAAGGAGATGAGCATTTTTTGAGTACCACTCTGCCCACATGTGATGCAGGGTCATAGGGAACATAGGCAGAAGGCTCATCGTTTAACTGATGCAGCAGAATAAGAATAGTTCAGGGCAAAGCAGCAAGATGGAAATGATATAACAAGACTAACAATAGAAAGAGGTTCAAAGAGTATACAAATTTGTGAAGGAAACTGGTGTAATGTTAAGAAATTTAAGGAAAGAGAAAATTTTCATGCAGGGGGATATTTTATTCTGATTCCTCAAAGACTGGAATATATCATAGGTGATTACAAACAGTCACTGGGTGAAAAGCAAAGACAACAGCTCCCCCTCATCTATTACTGAGACAGAGACACCTATCCCTGGAGAAGCTCCCAAATACCACAACCAACAGGAGCAGGGAGAGAACCACAATGCTGACAAGTTATAAACCTATTAAGATTTCCTGTCAGTTTTCCTGTAGTTCTTCTAACCATATATCATTTAATGACTTGGAAGGAATAAAGTAAATCTTAAAGACAGTAGTTGAATCCACTTTTTACCAAGTCCGGAGGTGAATATTCATAATGACTAAAGTCACAGAATGATATTATTACTCTTCCCATTGACAAGGAAAGAAGCAATGAGTACTTTACACAGTGCAGAGACTTCAACAGACCTGACGTGAGTAATCACATTCTGGAAACCTGAGAAAATTTACAAGCAGACTGCCAAAACATTTTGGGGGCTCTGCAGAGAACTACAGAGAATGAAAGATGTGCCAAAAAAAAAATGAAAAGAGAAAATGTCATGGCTGTATTTAGAAAAAGAGAAGGTAGACTCTTCACATTAGAAACTATGGAGCTAGACAAGATCTCAGGTGAGATTTTTAAAAGGATGTTATCCAAGAGTGATCTGTGAGAACCAAAAAGAGGCACACCAAAGAAGTCGTGTTAAGCTGGTCTAATTTCTGTCTTTGGCAGGGTAACCATGGAAATGCAGGGTGTCTAAACTCCAGTGAGGCATGTACCATATTAGAAAGCCCCCATGATACTATAATTAACATAGAAATGGGCCTGAAATAAGGGCAACTGCTGACTTCAACAGTCTACAACTAACAATGAAATATATCACCTTATAGAGGTTTTTAATGTAATGCTTGAGCTCTGACCTTGACCCAATTCTAACCAAAACTTCAATCATGATACAAATAATAATATATAAAGCATGCTCAAATTCTTGAATAACTAAGAATACTGAATTCACCAGATGACAAAATTAAAATACAAAATATTATTTCTATGCTGCAGTAAAGAACTGCCTCAAATGATAAAAACAACAGGACAAATAAAAGGTCTTGTATTTAGGTTAGCTCAACAGGACCTAGGTGGTGGTGGTGGGGGGTGTAAGACCAAATGAATGCAATTGCCGCAAGCTAAGGTGATCTTATGCAGTGCTGATGTAAGTATTTAAGATAATTGAAGTGGGACAAGGGAGTGCAGAACCCTCCTTCAGGCTCCTTGTGATAGATCTACTTCCAGTTGTGGGTAGTACATTCACAGGAATGGAGCTGGATCCATTAAAGAGTGGTTGAGTTGGGTGTTCAAAGGATTTAATCATTATTTCCAGACACAAGAAGAGCAATGAGTGAACCACACAGGTTTTGTTCCTTATGAGTTCAAAGCTTGGTAGGAGATGTAGGACAGACAGTTTGTGAAATAGTAAGAAAAAGTTTGACCTCAAAAAGAGAAGGCCTGTATGGAGAAGTAAATTTTATAAACCTCTGAAGAACTGCCATGGATAACTAAAGTTAAATTCTTTAAGTTACAATCCCCAAACCTGGACTAAAAATGAATGATTGTGTAACAATGTGTCATCCTACAAAATTGATGTCTCTATATATTGAATTGAATTTTGTTAATGATTATATTATTCTGAAATGAAATTAAAGTTTGAGAACAAAACGGAAAGCTCACAAAGGTCTTTCCTTTTGGAGTTAAGGATCAAATGTTGGAAATTCGAGAAGTGATTGCCTCTGAAGGTGGCATATTCCTCAGCACAAGAGCTCTTCATTCCAGGTGTGGAAGGTTATGTAGCAGGAGAGTACAAAAGGGATGCTGACTCTCAGTGTGTTAGACACAGGAAACTCTGAGGTGTCTAAATTTTGAGTCTGGAACTAAAACAACTTCTATATTCTGATTGTTGTCAATGTTCCTCAGGATTCTTCAGAATGTTGTCTTCTGCATCTCTGTAAACAGGCGCCTGAAAAGCAGGAAGCTATGCTTTTCCTGAGGAAATGGTAGAAATCACAGCACTGGCACTGTTTCTCTCTTTATTTGGCTGTAAAAAGCTCAGATGAATCTGTGACCAACTCTTACACATGTGGTTATACATATCTCTGCTCTCAAATTTCTTCTTTGCCCAGATCTCTTTTTATTACATTGTTGGACTGCATTCTTTTGTACCTCTTAAAAACACTTTTTTGAAGAAGGTGACTATGAACAGTTGTGTACCTTCATTATAATTTTTAGTAAATCAGTTTTTAATGTGGAACTGTTAGTATAATATTGTGTGTGTTTTCATGTCTACATGTGCACTTACTCCATCTTATATTGAATTACCACTGATTAATAGGCAATTTTTCTACTCAAGACCTAAAGATTACATACACTCTCATGTGATCATTGAAGTCTCTCTTCACAGGCTATGCATGTAATATATAGGCACAATTTATTACTCAATATACATAATCCCTTTTATTGAAAATGGTACTAATCCACAAGCTCATCTTCATGCTAAACCTCTGAGATGAGAGATCAACCAAATACTGTATTTTTCTCTATTTTCTCCCTTCTGTTCTTCTTACTGGAAATTATTGGACAAAATATACTAAGCATACTTTGTTTAATCTAGCAAAATAAGTTGGATTCTACATATTATTCCCTTCCTTTTTTGAGTTTGTAGTCTGGGGTATAAAATGCACTTTGTAGCTTCATTTAAGCATTCAGGAAAATATTATATTGGTAAGATCAACAATTTCAAAAGTCTTAAAATAATAATGTTTAGGAACAAATTAAGAAAAAATAAAGGGCAAAAAAAATAAGGGTAAATATTTAAATTTGGTTCAAAATTTAAAGCTAGGGCTGGGGAGATAGCTCAGTTGGTAACTGCTCACCTCACAAGCACAAGGCCCTGGGTTCAATCCCCAGCACCGCAAAGAAAAAAAAAAATTAAAGCTAGAGATTGATGATATGGGATAATTGAAAAGTTTAAATAAACATTAAATGAAGCAAATATTATAAAAGGAAAACCGGAAAAATTACTAAAAGTATCATTATGTAGCAAAGATAAGCTTCTCTTTGAATTATTTACAATAAAACTGAAACATATTACAGAAGAAAACAATGAAGTATATTACTGGGAAATTAAGAATATGCCTGAAAGTTTAACATCTTCGGGACTATATGGAATCTAGTCTAGAATTATAAAAGGAACACTAGATAAAGTTTTTACATTTATATTTCTGAAATGTTCTGAAAATAGAAGAAGTACAAAAATCTGCAACTGTTTAAGAGGATTAGTAGTAGTTAAATACTAACCTAATCATGCAGTTCATCCAAAAAGTGCATATTTATTGGCAAGAATTTGTACAGAAGGGAGCTATGTGCCAAATACATAGTAATTCTAGAGAATAATCTATGCATAGTAAAGTGTTTTGATTTATGAATTTATTTTTGCAATCCAAAGATGACTACAAGATAGGCAGATATTAAAAAAAACACACAAATAACTGTAGCAAAAGCAAAAGGTGTGCATGAGGTCTTTCAAAAAAGAAATAGTTAGATGGCTGATAATGAAGTGCTCAACCTTATTAATAATTAGAAAAATGCAAATCAATACTGCAATGAGATATCAATACACAACCACAATAAGAGCAGAACATTTAACTTCAGATTCTGGGGAGGATGGGGAAAAGGGAGACTGTCACAGGCTGCTAAGGATCATGTAACTGGGACCACAATTTTGGAGTGCATTTTGCATTATTTAGTAGAGTGCATCCCCTAGCCCGGTATTCCATTCCCAATTAAGTGGAGATACTTGTCCATGAGCATCTGATGAGTTACACAATTATGTTCATGATAAAGGCCATAAACCATGAACAACCTAAGTGCCCATTAACACAGAATGGACAAATGTATTGTGGTATATTGATGTAATGTATTTCACCTATAGCCATAAATAAATGAATCACAGCTCTATAAAATAAGAATATCTTTCATACCATAAAGCTGAATAAAAGAAATAAGTTGCAAAAGAACACAAAGAGCGGAATTCCATTTATGTAAAGTTTATACGTAAGCAAAATAAAATTATGTTTATTAAGGATGCATGTGAAGATAGCAAGAAAACCTCCATCACCAATGTCAGAGTAATAGCCACCTCTGTGAAGTGGGCAGGCTATATAATCTTGGAGAGGTACATGGAAAGCTTCTGCAGTACTGGCCTGCCATGGGCAGTAGTTACATGGATGTGCCCACTTCTTTATATTCCCTTAATTGTATTTATATCTGATATACTCTTCTATAGCTATTTTTTAATCAAAAGAAGATTGAGTGTACAACTTACAATAAATATTAGGTGTGATTCATAAATAGAAGAACAATATTTACAATTGTATAAACAGCATAAAATAGAATTTAGTAGCTTAACTGCTAATCTACTTTTAAGAGAATTAAACTACTTGTGGTTTTAAAATTACATTAAACATAATTTTATGACTCATAAATGCCTAGAATGAAGTCACTTCAAATGAAAAGGGTCCTAAGGTACAACTATCATGCTCTCAACTCCTATACCATTCAATAATTTCTGAAAATGAAAGAGTTAATTGTGACATCAGTGTGAACACTGCTCACACCCCTATTCATGTTGAAAGCAATGTGAATGGTGCTCTCTGGCATTACACAGTGTGGACACAGCCACAGCGACAACAGGAAAACACTGCACATCTGTTAGTAAAAACTAGAAATTTTATCTTGATAAACATGGATTGCACATGGCTATTTTCAACTTTCCCTCCAAATATCTTACTTTTTATGGAGAATAAAGAAGGAAAACAATGAACTTTATTTTGGAAAAGTATTACAGGATTAGGTAGGTTTTGTTTGGTTGGATTTTTTTTTTTTTTTTTTTAGATTTGTAACTCTTCATAGTGCATAGATGCCATTATGAGGACAAAAAGAGAAGAAATGAATGGAAATCATGATAAATCCAGAGTTCAATCTGGAATATTAAAGGGTATAAAAAGACTGGATGGGTGTAGTCAGTATAGTAAGAATTGAAACTCTGAGAAGGGAATAAGTGGTATAAGAGGAAGGACGGTGTACCCTTACATGCTTCCAACGCACAATTCAATGAAATAAAGGAAAAGGCATTTTCTATTCTTTAAGAAAATTTGTCACTCTAGAAAAGTCATCAGTGTGCCAAAATGTCAGAAAGATAATGGCTGCAGATGCATGGTAAAGTAACCACAGCTGATTATTACACACAAGAGACGCAAACCAACTTTGGAGGTTGGAGTACTGGTGGGAGAGCTGCAGGCTAGAAGTCTGGTAAACAGCAGATTCTAGGGGCCAAGATCAGGATAATCAAGAGAGGAGGTGCAACATGATAGTCAGACCCCCCACTGAAAGTGCCTAAGCATTTTCCACAGACAAAGAAAGCAATTCAGACAAAACAGGTCTCAGCTACCTACTGAAGCCCAGGAGGGACCAAAATCCTTAAACAGAAAAAAGTAAAAAGTTGAGGTTAAAAAAAATCTCAATTGAGGGGATGAATGGCAAACAAACAAACAAACAAACAAACAAACAAAAAACCCAAAAAACAAACAAAAAACCCCCACAACTCTTCAAAAGAGTATTTCCTAAGAGTGATTTAAGTAATTTTCTCAGGGAAAGAGAGAGGCAGGATCAGGGGTGGGGAATAGTTTGGAGACTAGAGATTAAATCCAGGAGTAACATTTACCTATTCTGAGTTCTTATAAAAGAGAAAAATGGAGAATACTAAAAGATGCATTGAAATGATATGTAAGTTTCCCAGCATTAAAGACAAACTTTAAAATGGGACAATAAGTAAGTAAAATGAATGAAACAAACCAGACCAACTCATTAAAATTTCTAGGTTCCAAGGATAAAGAAAAGATTGTACAGGTTATTATAGAGGAAACAAAGACTGAGAACTGGTTTGGCAACATATCTTGAGAATTTACAGTAGATATAGCAATAGCTTCCAAATACTCACCAAAAATTATGATTAACATATGAAGGCAAAATAATAGCATTTTAGGACATCCCAAGAATCAGAATTTGTTTCAATAATCTTTAAAGAAGTCTTCCCATCAAATAACAAGTATGATAGAGGAAGGTTTAGAACACAAGAAATAGCACTAAGCAAATAATTCAGGAAAAATAAAGATTACATCTAAATAAATTCCACTTCTGGTATCAATCTGAGAGCAATGAGGTACTGATGAAAGTAAAATTATACCAATGTCCTTATTTAACTTAGGGGGAAAGAAATAAGGTAACTCTAGGTGACTGTGATTTTACTGATCCACTCAGAAGAGGCAGCATCCACCACCCACCCTTGCATCTGTGCTGTTCACGTGATAAGCTCTGACCACAGGATGTGGTAGATGTGATCTTGAGAAACATCTGAGGTTAAATCTTAAGGGTCTGGCAGCTTCTTCTTCTGGAACTCTGAGCTCACTCTGCTGTGAGGAAGCTCAGGATTAAAGATGCTATAGAAACAGAAGTCCAGTGATCCCAGCCCGAATCTCAGAATACATGACAGGCCATCCTGGATAATCATGTCCTGATGGAGTTACCAGCTGACTGCGGTCACCTCAGTAAGCCCAGGTCAGACCAGAACAACAATCTTGTTACCAGTTTAGGAGGATGAGAAATAAAACAGTTGCTGCTGTTTGAACCAATAAGATTCAGGATGGCTTCTTACACCTTGAATAAGTAATGCTATTCATACAACCTCCAAGAGAGATGAAGACAAAGAAAAAAAAATTAACACATTATTTTAAATGTCATAAGAATAAAAAATTAAATTTTATATGTTGAATTCTTATAAAGGAATAATTTATTTAATGCATTCTCAATCTTCTACTTCTATAGTGCACTATAAAATAGGTGTTAAAGAATAAATATGAACAAGACCTTGACTTTTAATCCAATTCATATACTAAGAAGTAAGACAAGCCAAATTAACAAGTAACTATAATAAAATGCAACTTGTGAAAAAGAATACAGGTGCTGAAAAAAAGGTTTCAATTGGACATATATAAATGGGGATACTACTATTCCAGGTAGAGCAGAAGGATTCAAATGGAAAAAGTTCACCTATAATATATTAATTTTATTAAGCTTTTTTAGGTCAAAATTTGCTTTGTGTTGAATAGGTTTCTAAAATCCTCCCTATTGTTTTACATCATTTGCAATTAAGAATATGATAAGCCATATCAAACCTCAATTTGTTCAAGTAAAAGATTTGTTTTCATTATTAGTATTAGTATTTCATATCAAATGCTAGTATTAACAAAGATTAAAGACTAATGAAATCACTAGTTAAAGCACATGGGGAATTAGAAATATGGTAATTGATATGTGAATTAGTAAAGTAAAACTGTTTAATGAAGTATGTAGGCATTTAATAACATTCATGAGGTCTATTAAAGAAAAGTATATATGCAGTACAACATATTAGCTTATGTAGTGGATATCTTTTTAGCTCATGACACTGGTTTTTTTTTCTACATGGTTTTATTTCCACTAGCTAAATGGTTTTTCAGTGTCTTGAGTTATATACTAGGCTGTCTGATCAATCATAATCTAGAAGTTCTGCATCAGACTTCTATTTAAATTACAAATTAATTCATTTGTAACCTTAAAGATTCAATTTAAAATATAAAATTCTTAAAGTGTGCTCCATGGACCATTTCTTGCATCTCAAAATGAAATGCCTATGGTTGATAACTCTGAGAAGCACTGCAGAGCATGTTTCTTCTTGAAACTCTAAACATCTTGGTATTCCAAGTGTGATCTGCACATCAGTTGCATTGATAGTTCCTTGGAATTTATAAGAAATGAACAATTTCAAGTCTGCCCTAGATTCTTCTTGAGAATAAGATCTCTGGTATTTTGTGTAGACTTTCAGAAAGTTTGAGAAGTACTCATTTAGAACATTGTAAAGTCTCTAAGAAATCCTGAAAGTAAATGAACCTGTTTAATTTCATCTAAACCAACATCTCAACATATATTTGCTTCTTGATTTGATTTTGGTTTTTGTGGTGCAGGGGATCAAACACAAGACCTCATACACACTAGGCAAGCACTTTACCACTCAATTATGCCCCCAGTTTCTCAAAAGTGATCACACTTTTCCTGAGGATCATCTGTTGACATTCTGAATAACATACTTTGGGGAATCCTGCAATATCATCATCATCATAGATAAGCAAATATTGCTAGAAAGAGGTACTATTCCAACCTTCACAGTTAAAATTTGGCCCTCTTCAACTTTCCCAATATGTCAGTCTATTAAAAGAAAAATATCAATTAAGTTACTTTTCAGAACATTGAACAGAATAAACTCTTTTTGATAAAGATTCTAATCAACAAAATTAAGCATGAAATTGTGTTTTGCCTCTAAGATGGGTACCAGTTTCTTGAAAATTTATTGTGTACCTAGGAATGAATGATTTTCCAATAAAAGAAGCCAGCCAGTTCCAGGCCAGGTGCAGGTTTTAATTATTGTTTCATGCATTTTTCATGAACATTCATGTGAAATTAGGCTAGGTATATGGTATTTTGATTGGACAGATTAACTCCCCAACTGGGACATATAATAATTTGCCTAAAATATGTCTAGTTTAGAACAGATATTAATCTATATTTTACCAAAACTACACGCAAAAAAAGAAAAATTTTAAATTGGAGTGTAATGAAAAACACTGATTCTACACAAGTTTAAAGTTTCTTTTAATAATGTTGATTTAAGCAATTTTGCATCTAATGATTTGCAGGTTTTTTTTTTTAAATTACAGGATTTTTATTAAGGTCATTAATTTTATATTTGTATTATAACATCTTGACTTCCAATAGCATTGGCATTTTTATTTTTTTATGATTATTTTTATTTTATTGTAAACAAATGGGATACATGTTGTTTCTCTGTTTGTACATGGCGTAAAGGCATACCATTTGTGTAATCATAAGTTTACATAGAGTAATGTTGTTTGATTCATTGTTATTTTTTCCCTTCCCCCACCCTTCCCACCCCTCTTTTCCCTCTATACAGTGCTTCCTTCCTCCATACTTGCCCCCTCCCTAACCCTAACTCTAACCCTAACACTAACCCTTCCCTCCCCCCATTATGTGTCATCATCCACTTATTAGCAATATCATTTGTCCTTTGGCTTTTTGAGATTGGCTTATCTCACTTAGCATGATATTCTCCAATTTTATCCATTTGCCTGCAAATGCCATAATTTTATCATTCTTTATGGCTGAGTAATATTCCATTGTATATATATACCACAGTTTCTTTATCCACTCATCAATTGAAGGGCATCTAGGTTGGTTCCACAGTCTGGCTATTGTGAATTGAGCAGCTATGAACATTGATGTGGCTGTATCTCTGTAGTATGCTGATTTTAAGTCCTTTGGGTATAGGCCAAGGAGTGGGATAGCTGGGTCAAATGGTGGGTCCATTCCAAGTTTTCAGAGATTTGCAGTTTTTTAAAGTAGTTCTTTAGATATAAAAGGGTATTTTAAAATGTACCATGGATTAACAATTTTAATAACATCCTTTCCTCCCCTCTGTCTTCAACAAGGTAGATTTTGGGGAATAATGGTTATATTTTGGTCTCTTTCATTCAGTTTCAGACTCTGCGTGCTTAATATCATATTTTGCTTTCAAGAAGCCAAATATATTTTGACACTTAACCTCTCCAGTTTTCTGAAGAAAAATACCAACCATTACAGAACTTCTAGAATTTCGACACTCACAGACAGGGCTTTACTGTACTTTCCTATTTATTTTTCTGTACTCCCCCAACCATAGACTCTGGGTTCAGTGAGGGCAGGGACTATTTTCAAATGGATTACCACCATATTCTCAGCATCTAGAAAAGTGCCTGAAACATAGTAGGTGTTCAGTAAGTGTCTGTTCAATGGAAGCACAAAACTGAGAGAAAGAATGACAACATATTTGTGTTTTCATTGAAACACCAGACAATGTTAGATTTCAAGACCATTAAGATGCTGAAAGAACTCAGTCTAGCAGGAAAAAAAAAAAAAAAAGAATAAAAAATGTGATAAATGCAATAGTAAAAATGCATACAACATAACACAGTAGAAGTGAGAGACAAGTTTTGCATGGGTGAAAAGGGTCATCTCAGAAGATAAGGGTTATTATAAAATCAGGAATAAAATCTCAGTGTGCCATGTTCAGAGACTGCCAATAGTCTAAAACTGGGTGAAGGAAGGTGGAGAAGGAAATCATGAAAAGAGCAAGAAAACTCAGAAGATGAGAAGATGAAGGAACCATGAAGGCAGGTACAGAAATGGGTTATCTACACAGCCTTTAAAATTACCTAAGAGGATGGTGAATGTTGAGGCAAAGAATTAAACCAAACAGGTACCACTGCCCCAGTGATGTGCTAATATGACCTAGAGTTAGGTAATGCTGGTAAGAAGAGTTAAAGAGAATAAAAGATGGGATCAAATTAGGAGAGTATTAGGGAAATGCCCAAAAGGTCAGTAAAGAGATATGAAACAACTGTAGGGAAAAGAAGACTTTTATTCAAATTTAAAAAAAAAAATCAAAAATCATCTAGAATCTGTATGAGAAAGCAAAGCATTCCTTCTTGTGCCTGTGCCGAGTCCCTTGGGGATAAAATGAATATGATCCTAGAAAATCTTATCTTTCATTGGCCTTAAGCAGATTATAAAAAAGTACTTGAGTATTACCACCCTCTTTGCTTCAATATCTTCATGGGGAACATTCAGATGCTCCTTTAATTGGAAAGATGAGAGAGTACCCCAGAAAATCAATAAAATCAATAAAAGCAGAAATGTATACAAAAAGGATACATAATAATATAGGTATAGGATTTTCTTCAAATTTGCCATAAGCAACCAGAAAAATTTCTCCCTAGACAAATATAATATTTTTAAAAAATAATTTCACACCATTTTTACTGGCTTTTAATATCACACATTTTATGACTAAATATGCTTTTCTGAAGATTATTTTCCCTAAACACTCAGTGGAACTGATTCACAGAGAAATATTAATTTATGATTAGCTTGTGTTTGCATGTGCTCCTACCTCACCTATAAAGATTAAATGGCATATCATAGGGGAAAGATAAATGTTTTGTATAAAAATTAAAATTGCCAAATAATTTTTTTTTTTTTACTTTGGAAATATCTATTAGTTGATCTTGTCTCTCTTCCCTTCCCTTCCCTTATCTTATCTTATCTTCTCTCTAATATAATTTGCCAGTGCTTTCCAAAAGAAAATTCAAATGACACAGTTAACTGAGCAAATGTAATTCAGATAAATAATACATTAGATTTTTCAAAGTTAAAGCAAACTCTTCAATTTATTCAATTCTTCAAAAGGGTAAAATATTTGTTTGTTTTGAAGCTCTGGTAAATTATAGCATTTAAATAAAATTGTGTATCTTAAATTAACCAAAAACCACTCTTTTTTATCAACATAATACAACATGTACAGAAAATAAAACACGTTAATTTAAAGGCCTTGGAAAATGGCTCTGTGCTGACTGCTAACAGTCTCAGAAAACTCTAACATGAGTTTTGCAGGCCTTTGCATGCTCCTTTTGCCCACATTTCTCAAAGGGTTCTTCCTTTACCTGACTCTGGCTACAGAAGCCTTCCCTTACCACTTTGTGGTCTCTTGGAAGAAGAATTAAGCAAGACGTGGATGAGGCTGGGTGTAGTGGTGCACACCTGTTATTCCAGCAACTGGGGAGGCAATTGAGGAGAATCACGAACGAGTTCAAGACCAGCCTCAGCAACTTAGCAAGACCCTAAACAACTCAGATCCTGTCATGAAATTAAAAACAAAAAGGATGAGGATCAATCCCCAATACCAAAAAAAATAAAAAATAAAAAAAAAATAAAAAATAAAAAAAGACTTGGATGAATCAAGAATGGTGAAAGAGATTGGAGGTACAACTCCATTGTAGTGCATTTGCCTAGCATGTGGCAAGGCCCTAGGTTTGATTCTTTGTAATAAGGGGAAAAAAGAGGAAAAGGAAGAAGAAAGAATGGTGAGAGAACAGTAGAGCAGGGATAGAAATAGAGAGATCACTAAAGAAATCAGAAGGCAAAAGTTAGGTGGAAATTTGGAAAGGATTCCTCTGCCTCTGCTTGTCCTCAAGTGGTGGACAGTCTTTCCCACAGCAGTTCCCTTTCAGCATAGCAGCTCTGTGTAGGTCTATTCTCATGCCTCCTATTAGATGCTTAGGCTGGGGATTGGACTCAATACCTCCACCAGTGTTTCCCAACCTCTAGCCCTGCTCTTGCTTTCATTTCAAGGTCCACAGGCCAGTGTGATTCTAAATTGACTGACACCTGAATCACCAAACCACTTTTTCCTTTTACATACACATAATCTATGTGCCTTGTTCTTTTTTGAGTGGATGGTGGAGAGTGGGCACATAACCACTGAGCTACATCCTCGGCTCATTTTTTATTTTTATTTTATTATTTTTTTTACTCTTTTATTTTGGGACAGGGTCTTACTAAGTTGCTTAGGACCTCACTATGTTGCTGAGGCTGGCTTTGAACTTGAGATCCTTCTGCCTCAGTCTTCTGAGCTGCTGTGATTACAGGCATGCACCACTGTACCTGGCCAGTGCCTTATTCTTAAGAAGGCACTCCTACCTGGTTGGTGTGCCTGTAATCTTAGCAACTAGAGATGCTGAGGCAGGAGGAACCAGAATTCAAGTCCTGTCTGAGCAACTTTGCAAGACTCGGTCTCAAAGTAAAAAATAAAAATGAGTAAGGGCTATAGCTCAGTGGTGGAGGGTCTCTGGGTTCAATCCTTACTATTGCAAAACAAACAACAACCACCACAAGACCCTCGTCTACTCTTATTAAAGTTCACTGAGACCAGGATCCCTGTCTTCTATGTATTTTCCATAGTATAACACAGGAGCTGAGGCATTTAATAAAATGCCTGTTGACGGTACTGACTTTACTATTTGAGGAGCTGAAAATAGAAACTGGCACTACACTATTGCACTTACAGGAAAATGTTTAATGTATTAGATCGCTCATATTCAGATACAAAGAACCACTGAACAACCTACATCCTTAAAGAAGTCTTTTGTTCATTAGATGGCACTAAAAATGTCAGAAAGAATCATATTTCATCTTTAATCTTCCTAGTTGGGTAACTTGTTTCTTTTTGGAAAAGGGTTTTGAGTCCCTTAAAGGAAGAATTTCTGAAAATAACCACAAGTCAAGGAAGCTACATTCCTTTACCAGAAGATAAGGCTACCTATGTCACAACTTCATCACACCAATATTTCTAAATTCTCACCTGCCTAATATGTAACTAAAGAATGTTTTCAATATGATCTTGTGAATCATAGGTATAATTCTAGCAACCATCCAGAAAACTGTTGTTCGAAAAGTCTTGATTATGTCTCAGTATATGAAACATGACGTGACTGGGGTAAATAAGCAAGAAAATGAAGACTACATTATTTATTAAAGATGTATTTTTTACTCCTGCCACTAAAAATACAGATAACTGTGCCCTGATTTAATTAATACATCAAATGCACATTTAGTGATTCTAAGACTGTGGTAAAATACTTCCATGATTTAACTATGTTTACATCTCTTGTAATTTTGTTACTCTGAAATTTTTGTTTAAGAGCTCATCTATTCAGAGTGCAAAAAAAAACTATCCAACTGAATTGATTATAAATTCATAATTAGAATAAAAATTAATGTGACATAATCAAATTTCAAAAAGTAAGTTGTTTTTTTTGTTGTTGTTTTTTTTTTTTTTTGGGCGGTGCTAGGGATTGAACCCAGGGCCTTTGCCTTGCGAAGCAAGCACTCTATCAACTAAGCTATCTCCCCAGCCCAAAAAAGTAAGTATTTTAAATTTAACATGTTGTGCAAAGTCTCTAACATTTTTTGTGTTGTTTTATTTCTTAGGTTAATAAGGGCTTACTAATTAATCTGAAGAACATGAACTATAATTTGAAATTCACTGACAGATATTTTTTAGCATTGTAGAAAATCTGCCTAATACCCTCTGAAAAGTAGAAAATGCACCAATAAAGTATAGTATTACAAAATATAAATAAAAAATGATTAATACATATTTAGAACCCTGGCAGTGCCAAGTAAGAGAACACATGTCAGATGACTTTCCACAGCCACACTAGCACCTCCCCACAATTAAGGTAATGGAATGAATATAAAATTTTGATGGCCAATCAGCTTACTGGGATTGCAAAGACTGTGTCAAAAGTACCGTCTGGGGCTGGAGTGGTGGCTCTGTGGTAAAGGACTTGCCTTGCACGTGTGAGACACTGGGTTTGATCCACAGCACCACATAAAATGTATAAAATAAAAATAAAGGTACTGTGTCCATCTAAAAATATTTTTTTTTTAAAAAAGTAGCATCTGTCCACACAGAAGCATGTATGTTCATAACTTATTAGAAATACAGCAACATATATAATCTTGATATCAAAAGACATTTACTTTCATGTTTGGTGAAGTGAGAGCAAACTGGCACGTCCATGGAGTACAAAAACAACCTGGAAAAACAATCTGTTTTCTTATACAGCCCAATGATTCTCTCCTCTTTCTGAGTCACACTGCTACTCTTAAGAGCAGTTAGATTTCTCAACATCAATTTTCTACCTATACACCAATTAAAAAACCATTTAAAAAAAACCATGCTACACTTGTTCATGAGAATTAGCAATCATCTAGGACAAGTACTGATTTCTGACTTCTTGTTGTGGGCATCTTCATTTCTACTTTCCACTTCTTATACAGAATGGTCAGGAATGAAATGCTCTTTTGGGTATAAACTGAATGTTCCTGTTGTGGTTAACATATGAGGTATGCTCCCAAAAGCTCATGTGTGAGATGATGCAAGAAAGTTTAGAGGTGAAATGATCCAGTTATGAGAGCCATAACCTAATCAGTGAATTAATCCCCTGATAGGTATTAACTGGATGGTAACTGTAAGGAGGTGAGGTGTGGCTGGAGGACCTGGGTTGATGGGGGCATGTCCTTGTTGTTTACATTTTGTCCTTGCTGGGTTCCATGTCCTGAGCTACTTTCCTTCACCACACCCTTCTACCATGATATTCTGCCTCATCTCAAACAGGGAGCAACAGAGTCAGTCATCTATGAACTGAGACTCCTCAAACTGTGAGTCCCCAAATAAACTGCTCTTTGAATTGTTCTTATCAGGCCTTTTGATCACAGCAGCCAAAAAGCCAAAACAGTACCTAGTAAAGGAGAAAGGCACCAATTGCCCTATGGCAGAACCACGATAGGCACAATATAGAAATATTTAGTTATGAACAGGAGGTTCCCATGAAGAGCAACAGGCTCATATCACTCTAAATGCAATCAGCAACAAAAATTTAGAGCTTTTCTCATACAGTATTCCATATTCAAGGAAGTTCTAAGGATCCTAAGTTTCCAAATACCATTATCTTATCAGACAGTTTAAAACAATGTACTTCCTCTGCTCTTTTGAGATCTATGAGAGAAACAATGTTAATGCCAGTAACCTGATGGTCACAAAAGAACTGAAAAATACTAAACTAAGAAGCCAAAATCTATGCCTCTCTGGAGGCCTGCAATTCATTCTTCCAAGAAGTAAAGTTTTTCAAGTAGGGAAAGTTAAGCAAGGGATTGGGCTGGGAAAGTGTCAGGTGAAACACATCAGAGAGAGTTAGATGGAATAGTCTCATGTTGCCATCCATGACTGAGTCCCAGTTTCATGGCACTAAGTTGATCTTCACCACTGTGGTATCTAAACCAGTTGGCTTTCAATCTATTTTCGATATAGAACTGCTACAAGCAGCTACTGAAATTACATCACAAGAAAGTCATCCCACTAACAGCATAAACTCATCTTCATACTTTCACAGTGGTCAATCATAGAAGAAATGTTCAGAAACAGTCAGGTCTCTCTCATGGATTTAATCCATGTTTCTTGATTTGGTATGTGGTAATAATGGTTTATGGATCAATAGTTCTGCACCACTGCAAAAATATGTAGAGCAAGATAAATACACAAAATGCACAAATGCCCAAATGATAGGCATGTGATGTTGACCTTCAAAGCAAAAGAAAGGTCAGGAGTCGGTCAGTGGGCAGATGGAGCAGACTTTATGATCACCTGGGAAATCAATTGACTGTTTCCTATCTCTTCTTTCTGTAATCCCATACTGTTATTCAGAAGTGGTGCCAGCAACCTAAAAAGAACATGTCCTCTAAAGTGAGTATAATCATTAAGAAAGACCACTAAATAAACATGGTACTTTTAGAAAACACTTAGCAGTTCTTTTCTTAACCACTTTTGATATATCTTCCCTAGTGAAAAATAAAACATTTTAACCAGCAGTTGGCTGGCCCATCATCCTAAAAGTACACAAGGTGAAATTACATCTACGGGAACTTCTTGGCAAAATTTTACATAAACACATTAGTCAGAGGAAAGAGGAAAAAGTTTCACTCTAATGTTCCTTTCCTATTCTCTTCAGGAGTTAGAATACTTCGATTAACAAAGTTTTAATAAAACGTTGAAAATAAAGATACTTAAGTAAATTTTTAAGAGGTAACTGTGTTATTTCTTCATGAGATTTCAAAAACAAAGAGCAAACAGTATTTAAACATAGTGGAAAGCCTATAGCCATGAAAGCCACAGGACATGGTGGTGCATGCCTGTAATCCCAGTAGCTTGGGAGACTGAGGCAGGAGGACTGCAAGTTCAAAGTCAGCCTGAGCAACTCAGTGAGACCTTGTCTCTAAATAAAATATAAAAAGGCCTGGGGATGTGGCTCAGTGGTTAAGTTCCCCTGGGTTCAATACCCAGCACATACACATACACACAAACCCAAAAAACAAACAAACAAAACTTTCAAAAAACCCTGGTACCAAATACAAGAGTAGTCCAAAAGCATTTCTCAAAAGACCTGAGATTACTGACACATATCTAAACATTTTTGTGGTTAAATTATATGGTAGTAGCATATACTTAAGAACTAATAAAAACAATAGCTTCAAAGAGCTCAAGAAATGGGAAAGACCTTGAAGATTATCTAGTTAAGTGGATTTCCAAATTCCTTATTTTCCAAATCCTTTTTTTTTCTAAATAATATTGAGAAGAACACCAACACATAACAACATACAAACACAGGAGCTTGCTCCTCCTGAGCCACCTTTGTCTTCTCAATCACAACCAGTGCTGAGGCTTCCCAAAGCTTGAAGGATGGCCTCAATGTACAGGGTCACACTATAGAGCAAGGTGACTGGAAGCTCAGAGTTGAAACACTACTTGCCTGCCATCTTTCTCCAGAGTATACTACTGATTCTTAAGGCAGGGCTCTTTCAATTACAATGAGCAACCAAAATGAGTCTGTTCCCATGTAACTCAAAAGTACTTTCTTCATATTTTACAATCAGTATTTTCAGAATTCACATTCACAGTATAGTCTGGAGAAAAAATTTCAGGCTTATTGTTATAGTTTGGATCTGGAATATTCCCCAAAGGCTCATGTGTTGAAGACTTGCTTGTGAATACAGTAATGTTCAATGGTGGGGTATGAGGAAATGATCATAAGGACTCTGGCCTCATTCATGTATTATTCCATTGAAGGATTCATAGATGAATGGATTATTGGGAGGTGACAGAAACTGAAGATGGTAGAACATGGAGAGAGTGGGCCCCCCCAAAGGGGGGACATGCCTTATTCAGTCCCCTTCTCCTATTTCCTGGCCGCCATAAGGTGAAGGCTTTCCTCTGCCACACCCTTCCACCAGGATGTTTCTGAGTCACTACAGGTCTAAACGCAATGGAGGAAGCTGACTATGGACTGAAATCTTTGAAAACATGAGTCGAAATAAACTTTTCCTTCTTTAAGTTGTCTTTCTCAGGTATTTGGTCACAGTACTGAAAGCTGACTAGCACCCTTATATTCCAAATGTTTTACTTAATGTTTCAAAATGAGTGCTGTTAGAACTTGAAGATATATAATACAAGAGTACTGAGAAGTTTTCTTCTGAAGAGTATCTGTTGGCAGAGAGATGGGTCTTCAGGCCCTATCTCCTCCATGCTTCCAGGAACAGAAGTACTCTGCTTCTCCTTCCAACTGCCTTTGCAGTTGCTGTTTCAGACCTTGGCATGTCCCTGGTCCCAAATCCTTGTCCCTTACCTCATGCTGCTGAGTCAGCTCACCTGAGAAGCCTTCCTTGACTCCATCCCCCACCACTCCCTCCTAGCCAGCACAGCAAACGCTCACTCCTTTTCCCTCATTCGCCTTGCCTTCTTTTTCATCTTAAAGCACTTATTGCCACCTGATATATTTGTCTCAGCCCCCACCCACCTTGAATATAAGCTACATGACTGCAGAAGAGATTTTGTTTACTGGTTTATCAAAAGCTACAGCTGTTACAGGCAGCACAGTGTGAGAGGAAAAACCTGGTCCTCAGAAAAGCCCTGGCCACATGACATTGGCTCAGTGTTCTGATTCTTATTCCCCCTAAGCTCTAGGAGCTTCTAAGGGGTTGTGTTTGATTTTCCTGATTGGCCTGTGTCTAAGGAGGGTAGAATCTTAAGGCTTTGATGATCACTTCTAGGTTACCCACTAAAAATCTGATTCTTGAGTCCTGAGCTGTTTTGATTTTCATGGCTCTTAGACATCAACGAAGTGTCCTCCCAGATGTCAAACTCAGCATATCCAGAGCTGAATCATAGTCTTCCTAAACCTGTCTGTCTTACAGAGTACCTTTCTTATCAGGATCTGAAGCCATTCAAAATAGTTATTAAATTCACTTTTATCAAGTAATCTTTGTCAAGTAAGTGGAGTAATATAAAACTATAAGTTAAATCATGCTGGTCAGGAACATGACAGGAATAGAGCTTTCTCTTCATTTCTACCTGCAAAGACTATTAAGCTTTTCTGTTCACTTTCTTCCTATAGTAACCCTTAACTGTTACAATCAACAGGACAGCATTAAAAACAAAGATGAGAGATCACTGAAATTGTTGGAAAATATAACATTATAAAGATATTTAATATTTTTGGAACTTTCATAAACTTTGTTAGAATACATTAACAAAGAATTGTAAAATTCCTGTGAATTTATAACAAGTGTGTAAACGTGATATTTAATTTACTGCATACTTACAACCCAGAAAAGGCAATAAAGGCTTTTAAATTAAAATTTAAAAAGACATTTAGAAGATCACAAGGCCAACTTGAATAAATGAACACTGCTCATCTCCTAAGAGACTTTTAAGTTACTATTCTAGTAAATAATTATGTGCTACTTACAACAAGAATGAAGCCTAATTTTATGTTTAATTTGACTCCTATTCTTGCTGGTAGAAGGCTAAACTATCAGGAAGATCACCATCCTTCAGGACTATAAGCATGAGAAACACAGAAATGGTAAAGACAATAAACCAGACAACTCTGAGATCTTCAAAGTAGGATCAGTCAAGTTTCCAAGAAGTAACTCCATTACATTAGAAGAAATGTTCCAACATTTACTGAGCATCCCTCAGTATCAGGCACTGGGTCATGTACTTTACAGGAACCTGTTTACACTGATTTCCTAATTCTAATGCAAAGTTGATAGCATAAAGGTCATTGGGAAACTAAATTTGCCACCTCTGGAATTATTAAAGAAAATATGAACATTGGGTCATATGCCAAGGTATACCAGTCATACTACTAGTGGTATATAAATTCAAATCAAAGTAAGTAAAATGCCATATACCCAAAACAACAAGGAAGTAGATACGGTTTTAAAATGAACCTAAATTTTGTCCACTATAAAATGGATAGCAAACTTTTCTTATGTTCTTTTATATCTTAAACTCATTACATTTGAAAAGCCTAACAAATCACTATTTCCATTCCTGGGGAAGATGGCAGATTAGAGGAAGGATACATTTCCCAGTTGTTCCTTAGCACCAGAACTTATAAAAAGGGAAAACTGCTCCTCAACAAGGTGGGTAACTAAGGGAACACACTGAAACTAATACTGGACTGTAAAAGAAACCTCACAAACATAGAAAGTCAGAAACTTTGAACATAATATAAGAATTATGTTAGAGATGTGACAGCTTGGAGGCCAGTGACAGTAGCTGCAGTGGCTAAGCAGTATGGGGAGTGTAGGCAAAGAGAAAAGACAGCCTGGTTGGTGGATTAAAAATAAAAATTGTCTTGGGGAACCTGTGGATTAGAGAGGAAAGCTAAACAATGGACACAGAGTCCATGGGGGAAGTGGTTCAGTGAAAGCCAACCCCTCCCCTAAAAAGCCTGCTGGCCCCAGGGGTGGACAGTTCAGCAGGAACCAGGATCACTGGCATGAAAATCATTTGTGGGCATGGAAACTGGCTACCAGTGAAGGAATCATCTACAAGCATTGCGCAGCAGTGAGCAGACACAGGAGACTGGGAACTCATAAAGGAAGTCTCTAGCAGTTGCCTCTTATGATTCCCAGTGTGTGCCTGAACCAGAGTGACTGAAATAGGCAAAAAGAAAATTGTACCTGGACCATAGAGGTTCTGGTTACTAAGGAAAGAAAGCATCCTTTGTTGTAGGTGCCTCATAAGAGCTCGTGGGAAGACACATGTGGAGGCCACACAGGACCATCTATACTCCAGTGTAGATACCCAGTATCTCATGTTCATAGTGGTGAAAGTGAAACCTTTGGAGTCTCTACACCATAAAAGTGGATTTTACCAGAGGCCCTGGAGATCCAGATATCCTGCAGAGACCAGCACTTCCCGAGCAATAGGGGGTATGGATCAAATCCCAAATACCCACCAACAGAGTTCCAAAGTTCAGTCAGCACTAAATCCCAAATATTGGAACTTTCAGTTTAGAACTCTGCACCAGCTCCCCCTACGGCAATACACAATTTCTCAGAATTCCCCAATCTTTCCTACCCTATACTGGGAGATTGGAAGCCAAGATCTATTATAACCAGCTGTGACCCCTAGCCACAATGACTGGAAGTTATGTAAGGAACACAAAGACATTGCACTTAACAACCCCCTGTCCTTTACCCAAGGGTGGCAAAGCCAAAAATAAAGAATAAATATCCATCCCTGCCAAGAGGGAAAAAAGCCTTTATTTCTCATTTGGATTTTTTTCTTTTATTTATTTTGTTCTTCTTATCTCTTCTTTTTATTTCTTTTTCTTTTCTCCATGGTATACCCATTATAAAATATATTTTTACTCTTCTTTTATTACCCTATGTGCATACATGACTACACAACTAGTGTAATTCTACATCATGTATAACCAGAACGAGAAATTATACTTCATTTATGTATGATGTGTCAAAAATGCATTTTGCTGTCACATATAACTAATTAAAATAAAAAACTTTAACATTTTTTTCAAATATTATTCAATTATATTTTCTTATTTTTAATTTTTTTCCATTCTGCAAGACATTTGGTGTATTATATATGTGTGTGTGTAGATTGTGTAGGTATGCATGTTCTGTGCCAATAGGTTCAAAAATATGCATATATATTTTCATATATTTTTACTTTCACTTTAACTGCTTTTCTCTGTACCTGTTTATTATTTAGTTTTGGTTTGACTTAGGGGGTATAATTTTGTGTGTTTGAGTTCTTTTGATCTTATGTTTGCTTGTTTGCAACTTGCTTTTTGTATGTTATTGTCCCTTTGTCAATCTCTTCCCCCAGACAAAATTTCCTGTTCTCTCTTCCTCTCTTTTGTTAATTATTTTTAATTTTTATTCTTTCTTTACAGTTGACATCTGCTACCTATCTTCTGCCTCTCCTATAACTTTTTTAACTAATTTAAACTTCATCTTCCCTTCCTACCCTGTTTTCCCTTCATGAAAGAAACTATAATCCTACTAATAGAATTATTCAGTTTATGAAATTCCTAACCCATTCATGTTGTTGTGATTATTAATACAGTGGAAGACATAATAGACACCTATTGTCTAATGCCTGATCCAGTTCATAGTTTTGTTTTGTTTTGTTTTTTTAACTGTTGATACTGTTCTTAAATATTGATTTCACCAATACTATGTGGGTGGCAACTAGTGTTATAGATGTCAATGTAAGCACTGGAAATTTATCTTAGGGCTGTCTATCTGTTGCTAACATTAGTCTGATTCTTGGCTGTCTCCTTCCTATAAAAAGGGATGGAAAGTGTTTGTGACACTTCAAGTTCACAGAGATCCTGCTGCAGAGAAATACCCACAATTCAACCAAATAACAGCGAACCTCACCCCACACATGGCCCCAAACCTGAAGCTCAACATCAATTAATATTACACAGAACCAGGGAGACAAAACTCCTTACCAACAAACAGGGCACAAGGAGAAACAACCAGAGAGAGTCCTCAGGCCACATCCATGGGCTTCTACTTACATTATCAAAAACAGAGAAGTCAGAGAACACAAAAGAACAACACACAAAAAGACACATATATAAAGGAGGAAGGGAAGCCTATCTCAACTGATGCAAAACTCCAAGACCTCTGCAAACATGAAAAAACAGGCAAACAAATTTCACCCCCAAATTCACAATCACCCAACAAAGAATATGGAAGTAGAAAAAATTCCAGAGAAAGATCATAAAAACATTGACTATTAAAATGTTCAATGAACTAAAAGAAGACCTAAGGAATGAATAAAGAGAGCAGATACAGGAGACAAAAGGCTATTTCAAAAAAGAAACAGAGATAAAAAAAAAATCGAAACTCTGGAAACAAAAGACACATGAACAAAATTAAAAATTCACTTTAAAGTATCACCAACGGATTAGATTGCTAAGCAAACAGAACTTCAGACCTGGAAGACAGCATATATAAACTTAAACACAGAGTATGCAGTAAAAAATAAATAAATAAATAAATAAAAGACCATGACCAGAATATACAAGAACTCTGGGATAGATGAGAACATGGAGATATAGGCTAAAGGTATAAAGAACATTTTCAATGATATAGTAACAGAAAACCTTCCCCATATCAGAAATGAAATAGACCTCAACATATAGGAGCATTCAGGACCCCAAACAGACAAGATCAGAAAAGAAATTCTCCAACACATGTCAAAATCAAAATGCTAAGATAGGAAATAAGGAAAGAATATTAAAAACTGTAAGAAAAAAAAGCCAGGTCACACTTAAAGACAAACCAATAAGGCTCACTTCTGACTTCTCAACCCACCCCAAAATCAAGGAGGGTCTGGAATGAGCTCTTCCAAACTCTAAAAGAAAGAAATTTCCAGCCAAGATTACAATCCAGTAAAGCTCTCTTTCAAAATCAACAGGGAAATAAAAACTTCTCATGACAAGGATAAACTAAAAGAATTCATGACCACTAAGCCAGCACTACAAAGAATACTCTGAGATATACTGCACAGAGGAACTTAAAAACAATTCCCAAAGTCCCCAAGTAGATGAAGTTCACTAGAAGAGTAATAGACTAAATGAAAATCAAGACAGAACTAACTATAGCAAATGGATCAAAATGGCAGGAAACCACAAACATATACACATAATAACTCTGAATGTAAATGGTCTCAATACCCCAGTTAAAAGATACAGATTATCAGAATGGGGGGGGGGGAAAGATTCAACTATATGCTATTTGTAAAAGATACAGCTCATGAGCAAAGACAGTCAAAGGCTGAAGGTAAGAATGGAAAAAAAATCCATGCAAACAGACTCTGAAAACAAGTAGGAGTAACTTCTCATATCTGACAAAGCAAGTTTCAAGCATAAATTATTCAGAAGAGACAAAGAAGGCCACTACATCCTGGCAAAGGGAACGATCCAACGAGAGTGAATATATTTACTATAACAATAGTAAATAAATATGCCAAAAGCCAGTGCACCTAATTGCATAAACAACAATAACAACACTTCTTGACAGGAAGTCTCAGATAGGCCCCAGTGCAATAATACTGGGTGATTTCACACTTTTACCGTTAGTATGCAGATTATCTAAAGATAAAATCTAAAAAGATATTACCAACTTAAATAATACTATGAATCAAATGGACCCAATGAACATCTACAGAATATTTTACCAAATCCAGCTGAATTTACCTTCTTTTGAGCAGCTCACAGAATCTTCTCCAAAATGGACCATATTCTAGATTACAATGTAAGTCTTTGTAAATACAAAAAATATGTAAAATTAGAAAAAATTTTAAAAAAGGATATAATCCTGTGTATCTTATATCCTATTAGATCATAATGGAATGAAACTAGAAATCAATAGCAAGAAAAATAACAAGAAACCACATAAACACTTGAGATTGAACAATACTCTTTTAAATAAAGAATGGATCACAGAAGAAATGAGAGAATAAATTGAGAAATTCTTAGATACAAATGAGAACAGACATACAACCTATCAAAATCTCTGGAACAGTATGAAAGCAGTTCTATGTGGAAAATTTATAGCATCTAGTACCTACAATGAAACAACAACAACAACAACTACAAAAAAGAAAACCCAAATAAATAAGCTTATGCCCCACCTCCAGGCCTTAGAAAAGGAACAATAAACTAGTTCCAAAATCAGAAGAAAGAAAGAAAAGAATTAAGATCAGAGCCAAAATTAATTAAATTCAGAATTTATAAAATATACAAAGGATCAATGCAACAGAGTTGGCTTTTTAGAAAGATAAACAAGAATGATAAACCCTTAGCCAAACTAATCAAATGAAAGAGAGAGATCCAAATAAAGAAAATGAAAGATGAAAAGGGACAGATCACCACAGATACTTTGGAAACACAAAGAATTAGAAACTTTTTGAAAATTTATATTACAATAAACTAGAAAATCTAGAAGACAGTGACAAATTTCTAGATACATATGACCTGCTCAAATTAACCTAAATAGACCAATATCAAGTGATGAAATTGAAATATCCATTAAAAGTCTTCCAACAAAGAAAAGCTCAGAACCAGATGGATTCTCAGCTAAGTTCTACCAGAACTTTAAGTAAGAACCAGTCTCTCCAAAATTGTTCCATGAAATTGAAAGGTAGGGAACACTCACAAATACATTCTAGGAAGCCAGTATAATACTGGAACCAAAACCAGACAAGGACACATCAAGAAAAGAAAACTACAGATCAATACCTTTTAAAATGTAAAGCTTAGAGCATTTTACCAAATTGGTGTTCTCCAAACTAAAATTATCTATAGCATAGTCTCCTTCTGACTTATGTAGAAATAACCAGTTTGGTTGGTATTTTTGTCATTTAATGCTTTATAATTGGATAAAGGTAACGTGTTATAAGTTCAAAAAAAAAATCCCTAATGAACATACATGCAAAAATTCTTAATAAAATATTAGCAAACCACATTCAAAAACATATGAAGAAAGATAATATACCATGATCAAATGAGTTTTATCCCAGGGATGCAAGGTTGGCTTGACATATGCAAATCATTAAATATAATTCACCAGTTAAATAGAATTAAGCACAAGAATCATATGATCATTGTAGTAGATGTAGAAAAGGCCTCTGATAACAGCACTCATTCATGTTAAAAAAAATGCTAGGTAAACTAGGAATAGAAGAAACTTACTTCGACTTTATAAAGGCCATGTAGGACTAATCCAAAATCAATATATCTTATGGAATGGAGAAAAACTGAAAGCATTTCAGCTAAGATCAGGACCAAGACAAGGCTGTCCACTCTCAACACTTCTATTCAATATGGTTCTTCAAACTCTAGCCAGAGTAATCAGGTAAGAAAAGGAAATTAAAGGGCTACAAATAGAAAAGTAAAAGTATCTCTGCTTGCTGATGACATGTTCCTGTATCTATAGGATCCAAAAAACTCTAACAGATGACTTCTACATCTGATAAACGAATTCAGCTAACTAGAATACAAGGTCAACATGCATGAATCAATAACTTTTCTATATTCCAACAGCAATTTTGCTAAGAAACCATCCTTTCCCGATAACCTCAAAAAAATATGGAAAGTAGTCTAAGCAAGGAGAAAGATCTCTACAATGAAAATTATAGACTACTGAAGAAACTGAAGATCTTTGAAGATGAAAAGACCTTCCATACTCTTGAACAGGTATTGTGAAAATGACTATACAATGAAAAGCAATATGTAATATTCAATGCAAACCCCATTGAAATACCAATGACATTCTTCACAGAACTAGAAGAAGAAAAAAAAAAAAAAAAAAAAAAGTCCTTAAATTCATTTGGAAGAATAAGAGACCCAAAATAGCCAAAGAAATTCTGAGCAAGAAGAGCAATGCTATTGGCATAATAATACTCAATCTCAAATTATTATATTACAGAGCTATCGTAACAAAAATGGCACAGTATTGGGATCAAAATAGTCAAAGACTAATTGAACAGAATAGAAGACAGAGACAAACCCACATACTTACACCCACCTTATACTTGACCAAAAAAAAAAAAAAAAGCCAAAAATATATGTTGGAGAAAAGAAAGCCTTCTAAACAAATGGTTCTGGGAAAACTGGATAACCATATGTGGAGGAATGAAATTAGAAACCTCTCACCCTGCACAAAAGTTAAATCAAACTGAATCAAAGACCTAGGAAATAGAAATCTTGCAACTGCTAGAAGAAAATATAATCAAAATTCCATTTCTTAGGTACAGACACTGATTTCCTCAACAAGACTCCTCAAGTTCAAGATATAAAACCAGGGCTGGGGATATAGGTCAGCTGGTAGAGTGCCTGCCTGGCAAGCATAAGGCCCTGGGTTCAATCCTCAGCACCACGGGGAAAAAAAAAAAAAAAAGAAAGAAAAGCAGAAAGAAAAGAATTCATACATAGGATGCCATCAAATTAAAAAGCTTCTGTACAGCAAAGGAAAAGCTTAAGAGCATGAATGGAATGGGAGAAAAACCTTGCCAGTTGCTCCTCTGATAGGGTATTAATATCCAGAATATATAAAGAAATGATAAAAACACCAAATAAATAAATGAATTACCCAAAGAAATGGGCAAAATAACTAAACAGATACTTCTAAAGAGAAGAAATACAAATGGTCAACAAATACATGACAAAATGCTCAATATATCTCTAGCAATCAGGGAAATGCAAATAAAAACTACACTGAGATTTCATCTCACTGCAGTCAGAAAATGGCAATTATCAAGAATACAAATAATAATAAATACTGGTGAAGGTTTGGGGAAAAGATGGATACATTGTTGGGACTGCAAATTAGTATAACCACTCTGGAAAGCAGTATGGAGATTCCTCAAAAAACTAGGAATGGAACCACAGTATGATTCAGCTATCCCACTCCTTGATATATATCCAAAAGAATATTACAGCAATGCAGCCATTTCAGTGTTTATAATAGCATAATTCACAATAGCCAAATTGTGGAACCAGCCCAGATGCTGTTGATAGGTGAGTGGATCAAAAAAAGTGACATATATATACAATAGTTTTTTTCAGCTATAAAAAAGAATGAAATTATGGCATTTGATGGTAAATGTATGGAAACGGAGAACATCATGCTAAATGCAATAAGCCAGAATTAGAAAATTCAGGGCAGAAATTTCTCTCTCATATGTAGGAGCTAGAACAAAATAAAGGAAAGAAAGCAGTGAGTGGGGAGGATATCACCAAGATATTGGGACCAGTGAAGTAGAAAAAGATTGAGAGGGGAAAGGGAGGCAATATGAAATAAATTTAGCAGCGTAAATCAATATACCACAGGGAATTTCACCTTTATGTAGGTAGAAAGTAACAAACAAAAACTAATGAATGAGTGAAAAGATCAGTAGAGTAGAGGAAGGAATGAACACAGGAGGAGGGAAGATGAAAGGGGAAGGAAGATAGGGATTGAAATCGAATTCCACTATGTATAATTTGGTCAAAATGAAACCAACAACTATATATAACTATAATGCTCTAATAAAAAATTTACTATTTACCAGAAATCCTAAACCAATGGATTCTCGAAGTGTGATCTAGCAGTATCAGCAACAACCCAGATCTATTGAATCAGAAACTCTAAGATAGGGCCCAACAATCTGAATTTAAAAAAAAAAAAATTTTATTTGGTCTAATTTGTTGTACATGACAGTAGAATGCATTTATACATTTTTATACATAAATGGAATATAATTTCTCATTCTTCTAACTGTACATATTGTAGGACCACATCGGTCACCAACAATCTGAATTTTAACAATTTATCCAGGTGATTCTGATACACATTAAAGGCTGAGAACCACTGTCCTAAATAAAAAGCATGAAGTAATATAATTAAACAAGTACTTTCATAACTGTAAAGATGAAAATAAGTTTACGTTCCTATTCGTAGAAAAATCTATAATAAAAATGGTAGATAATTTCTTTTTAAAATTTGTTCCTTTTAGATATACATGAAAGTAGAGTATTCTTTGATATATTATACATACATGGAATATAACTTATTTTGATTAGGATATCATTCTTGTGATTGTACATGATATGGAGTTTCATTGTAGTGTATTCATATAGGAACATAGGAAAGTTATGTCTGATTCATTCCACTGTCTTTCCTATTCCTATCCCCCACTCCTTTCTCTTCATTCCCCTTTGTCTAATCCAATGAACTTCTCTATTTTTCTTCTCATCCCCTTGTTGTGCGTTAGCATCCATATATCAGAGAGAACATTTGGCCTTTGATTTTTTGAGATTGACTTATTTTACCTAGCATGATAGTTTCCAGATCCATCCATTTACCAGCAAAAGTCATAGTCGTTCTTTTTTATGGCTAATATTCCATTGTGTATATATACCATATTTTCTTTATTCATTCATCTGTTGAAGGGCACCTTGGTTGGTTCCATAACTTAGCTATTTTGAGTTGTGCTGCTATAAACATTGATGTGGCTGCATCAATATAATATGCTGATTTTAACTCCTTGGGATATATACTAAGGAATGATATAACCAGGTCAAATGGTGGTTCCATTCTTTGTTCTGTGAGTAATCTCCATACTGCTTTCCATAGTAGTTGCACCAATTTGCATTCTCACCAACAATGTATTAGTGAACCCCTTTTCTGACATCTTCACCAATATTTATTGTTGCTTGTCTTCTTAATAATTGCCATTCTGACTGGAGTGAGATGAAATCTCAGTGTAGTTTTCATTTGCATTTCCCTGATTGCTAGAGATATATTGAGCATTTTGTCATGTATTTGTTGACCACTTGTATTTCTTCTGCTGTGAATGCCTGTTCAGTTCCTTTGCCTATTTACTGATTGGGTTATTTAATTTTTTTGGGGGGGGTGTTAAGTTTTTCAAGTTCTATAAATATCCTGGAGATTAATGCTCTGAGTTGCAGGTGGCAAAGATTTTTCTCCCTTTCTCCCATTCATACTCTTATTTTTTTCCTTTGTTGCGGACAGGCTTTTTAGCTTGATAGTGTCCCATTTACTGACTCTTGATTTTACTTCCTGAGCTTTAGAAGTCTTGTTGCAGAAGTCAATTCCTAAGTGGACATGATGAAGAGTTGGGCCTAAGTTTTCTTCTAGTAGTTGCAAAAATATGGAACATTTCATGAATTTTGTGTCAACTTTGTGCAGGGGCCATGCTAATCTCCTCTGTCCAGTTACAAGTGTAGCATATGTGCTGCCAAAGAGAGCATGATAATTTCTTCTTAACTACACGGATAATGTTGTTCTTTTAGACTCTCAATAATTAACTCAAAAATATTTAATCTATTGAATTTGATTAAATAGTTCCAAGTAAATGAATAGTGTAACAATCTCTGCCTGGTTGTTAAAATTACCAATTACAAAGAAGATGGTTTTAGAATATACAAAATTTAATAAAATTTCAATGAGAAATGTGAGATCATAATTGTTGAAAGTAACATTTCAAAACTAAAAGTGTATCCTCACTTTAAGAAAAAGATTTGATAAAATATGAATTTATTTCATAATATAATTTCATTTTACAAAGTCATTCTTTGCCTTTTAAAATTACCCATGGGCTTTATTTTTCCTTGAAAGTTTAATGCCTTAGTCAGCATTAAAGTAATGTTTAAAAATTATCAAAATATTTCTGAATCCTCAGGGAGGAAATGAGAGGCAAAAGGAAAATCAAGGGAATCACACATCAAAGTGTTAAGAGTCAGTCACCAATTAAATATGCAACAATTTAAAGATAAAGCATTACTGAAATTCCTTTTGCTAGATCTTCCAGGTAATGACATATGTCTATGAAATACTAGAAGCATAGCAAGTAAAGTCAATGACTTGAATACTGCTTACATCATCAAATGTCACTTCCAGAAGCTTTTTCAATTCCTTCACATGTGTTATGGCTCCAACTTTTAATTAGGCTTAAGAATTCCTACAAGGGGAGGTTCTAACTGGATTTATGCAAAACAGATGTGAATAGCAAAGCTATGAGTTACATGACAGGCCTAAAAATTTTAACATGTCTTACCAAGAATTCCCACAGTATTCTTCAATTTATAAATAGAAGACCACAGAGCAGATTTATGCCAAAGTTTATTTTAAAACATAAAGAGCTTACTATTCTATGCTTTTATGAATGTCTTTTATTCTTACAAAAGCCATCTCTAAAATACTATAGAAGTTGTACCAAATGTAAGCAAACGTTCTGCAACACCACAAACTCCTATTAGCATGTGAGTGAATCCAACCTGTTGACTGACTCACTTTGTGTGTCTATCTGCATCAAGTGTACTTGGTTATTTCTGTAACAGATGAGTTTTTATGTTTTACAAGAGACTGTTGGGCTACGGGACTGCAGAGACATCAGGTGGTAGGAGGGAGTTCAACTAGAAGTGACTTTAGTGATTTACATGGAGCTGGACCTGAGAGAAGGTGAAGGTTTAAAAGACACTTCCCTTGGACACAGATAGGTGTCACAGAAGAGTAGAGGTAAGAACTGAAGGAGAGGCAATCAGTCATTTGAGTTTTAACACTCAAAGGGACTTGAGAGACAATTTAAACTAAGGTTTCTGACCCAGGGCACTAACTTGGAAATGAGGGCTCTATTTTCTTTCGAAGCTTTTTTGGAACTCTCCTCCATTGGGAATAGGAAGATAGTCTCAGACCAGAACCAGAGACTTATAGACCCTATGCTGCAAAGGAGAAATATGGGTGCTAATGGATCTGGGGGTCACTACCATGACTATTACCTTATTTCCAGGCATCATCAATAAGTTCTCTGCTAAGTTTACATCAATCAGCTAACCCAGGTTGTAAAATGTGATTGCTGACTTGTGACAGGGGCTTGGGATTTCAAGATGATAGTCTTTTAAATTCCAAGGATGGTCTACTCTTCATCATGAAAGCAGTAAAGCAAAGTCAAATAAACAGCTTTCCTTTTACTCTATTTTATGTAGTTAAGTGCTTCCAGTCCTCCAAAAAACATCCAATAAGAGTGTAAGCATCATCAAATGTGCTTTATAAATATTGTCCAGACACTGCCCAATGAAACCAGACTCTTAAGGTATACACTGTGGAAAGCCCTGGGTGATTTTATAAATGATCCTGTAGCCTTAAGTATATTAAGGTCTGAAAGGTAAATGTGAAGATCAAAGTCACAACCTGTCTTAGACAAGAAACCTCACCTAGGCAAACATCTACACTGTGATGTTATGCATTTGCTGAAACAGTAGAAAAATGAATCAAAATGGGTACATACTAGGGCAGCTTAGCATCAGAGGCAGGAGTGGAAAGTTCACAGCCAGCCTACTGGCACTGCAGTCACACTTGCTGCAGTTTAGCTTGGTTGAGCAAGTGCCATGGATGCATGTCAGTGGAGAGTACAAGCAGCTGCTCCATAAGAACCTCAAGCAGGGAGGCTGTGCAGGGCAGGGAGGGAGAAATCTGTGAAGATGCACTAAAGCACTGCTCTGAGCAATGTGGCATCTGTGGAATGCTGAGAAACAGAAGTTCATAAGCCAACTTGGCATGTAGCTATTAGAAATTAAATGGTTCATTTTAAGTGACGTCAGTGGACATCCAGAGAGGCCAAAAAGGGAAAGCTGCAAGGCAACAATAAATGTTGGGGTTTGTTGTTGTTTTGTTTTTATTAAGTGAAGAGCTCTTGTTGGTAAAGTTAGTCTTTTTGCTAATACATTTCAGAAGTCAAATAGTGCACTAGAGGTCACAGCCTGGGGAGTAATAAGGCCTGGTACAGAAAAATAGGGAAGCCTGTCCCAAGGAGTATAGTGTGCACAGATGCTGCTAAGCTCAACCTTTCTTTAGGGAGTTTCTAAGAAGCTTGCTGTCATTGCCAAGTTCAATATAAAACCCATCTGTGCTCAGGTCTAGCAGCCATGCTAAATTTTCTTGGATTTCTGAGGTCTCAGAGTAACTGCTCTACAAAATGGCTCCAAGTTAGAGGCAACATCAAGCAGCAGAGTACAAGAAGTGGGGCTGGGCACAAAGATTTTGGGTTTCTCATAACCCCCCTGAAATAGGGATCAGATAGCTCCTACAGGCACAATTGTCATAGGAGCTCAGAACATGAGTACTTTCTTAGTAGTCTGCTCCCCCTCCCGGATAGCTCCATCTTTCTGAATTCTTTTCCATATTCAAGGTCCAAAGTGGCTAACTCTACAAAAGTAGTCCATGGATCTGGTCCAGCAATGTGGGAGAGCTGTCTCAATCTCATCCATGCTGTCATGGACTCCGGTTGCAGTAACTTGGACTTGGAGGTACATTGTGGAGAAACAAACAAACAGAAAACATGGATGCCCTTACCATCTGTAGGCTTATATTTTTTTCTGTGGTGTTGCTGTTAAGTTAAATAAGCACTGCATTTTCTGTTGCTCAGAGAAACAAACTATCTATAAACATGGAAAGCTTTTGTGCCTCTTTATGGAACTTGAGTTTTAATGAGGATGGGTTATCTTTATTGTTTGCTATTATGCATGTTTATCAAAGAACAAAAACATATTTGTAAGGCAAAAATAAAATTTTCTGCATGCTTAATAATAGATCTTGACTGGTATAATCAACAAGGTTGTCATTACTGGCAGTTATTTGGATGATTGCTTTCTCTACAAAAACAACTGAACTGACTGGGGCCTTCACATTTGCTAACATTCTATGGTGTGTGCTGCACTGCGGTTAGGATGTTCCAGCTTCTTGCCTTATAAAGAGAAATGATGGGAGTGCTAAAAATAAAGTAATTAGGAAACAAACATGCAAGATTAGCCTGCCCTGATTATTCATGAATGTAAAATACACTAAATTATCTTATACTGTCCATAAAAGTGCCAGCCACTTACCATTGACGATGACTTTCATGACTGCTTTCTCTAGCAGTAGTTTGCTATTAGAACTTTCTAACATTTCTGGGAAATTACTGCCTCACCTTCTGATACATGCTGTTCTGCATTATAACGGAATCAGAATTTGCAAATTCAAGTCTAGAGAGTCATGCAGTAGACTGCATCCTACTCTCTAAACTCCCTATAGCTATATTCTATGTTCCAATATCATTCATTTTATTCAAGAAATTGATAACAAATCTATGAGGAGGGGCATTTTTTTTTACTCAATCCAAGTATTTCCCACCCCCCAATAAATGATCTCATTTCTATCTGAGTGGATAGAATAGGTACAATTGCATGATTTAGAACACACTGTCATGAAGCCAGGTCACCAAGATTTCAAAATATAGTAGGGGTCAATGGTCTTCTGCTCTGCCACCCACGCAAATACAAATGTTCCTCCAGGCCAGCAGACATATGCCCAATTATCCTTCAGGATTGTCAAAACACTGACCTCTATTCTGACTCAAATGCAAACACGTGAGCTAAATTTTTGGGGGCCAAAACTCAGTAGTGTTATAGTTTCTCCATAGCTGGAAACAAAACTGGGTCGCAAGAACTATCTGCTTCTAAGAACAAGCTAGGTAACCAAGTAAGGTGGGTCACTGGCATTATTTCACCGACAGAAGTTCTCAGATGGGGCAGGCTATTGGGCTTGCTCTGGGTTTTGCTTTGTACAAGTGGACAATGCCCACTTGGGGTAGCTGAAATGTGCCCTCAGGTAATGTTCCCATCTACAGAACTGTTGTAAAAGGGGTCAATTTTTTTTGATCTTAAAAAAATGTCAAGTGGATCACATTTAGTCTTATGCACTTAAAATTAAACTTCACAAGTGAGGCATGGTTGTGTATGCCTGTAATCCCAGTGACTCAGGAGGCTGAGGTAGGAGAATTCCAAATTTGAGGCCAGCTTGAGCAGCTTAGCTAGGCCCTAAGCAATGTACTGAGACCCTATGTTAAAATAAAAAATAAAAAGTGCTAGGGATGCAACCACCATTGTAAACTGCTCAAATTATCAAGTGAAGTATTAACTATTTTGGATCCCAGAAAGAATCCCTTCAGTATAGTCTTCCATGCAGGGTGCTTTACTGGTCTTCTTGTAAGTATGTGCACTTGTTTTGAATCCAGGAACAATGAGCTGATGGACCAGTCCTACTCTCTTCTGCGGCCACAGGCTGTGCTACAGAAAGCTATGCCTGGTCAGCAGAGCCAGAATTGACTGGATCACCAAAGGGTCTCTGAATCCTGGAAGGTTTAAAAAAAAAAAAAAAAAATTCAAATACTGGCACAGAGTCCATGGTATTATCTGAATGAATGGAGCAGGAGTGGAGTCAAGGTTCTAAGAACACCTGAAGACTGTCTGCTCTACCAACTTGTCTGCCTTGTTTAACACTGCAGCACCCCAGATATGAGAAGAAACATCCTGGAGAAGGTTACTGACTATAATGCCAGTATCAGTCAGTATAGTACACTAGATTCTCAATGGTACCAATAAAGGAATGCTGGAAGGAAAAATGAAACTGAAGAAACAAAATTACATTTAACAACACAGTTAACCTTTTTGGAAAACTATGTGAAATAAATAACATGAAAAAATGTTAACATTTTAATAGTATTTCACAAAAAAGTACCAAAATATAGAGTGCACAATAAGAATATAGGGAAGATGTAAAAATGTTTTTATACCTGGATAGGTTTTTTGCTTATTTCAAATCAAATTTTATATTCAGATTCATTTTAAAATATATGAAATGCAACACGACTTACTATCCCCCCACCCTTTTCTGCCCATCATAACATTGCTTTAAGGTTATTATCCATTTGTGATTTGTATTTTCTGGTTTATTCAGGAGCAAAGACTTGGGTTTTCCTCCTCCCTCACTATCCTTTCCTCATTCTTTTTCTACCACATTCTATATCCAAGTTCATAATATCTACAAAACACCAGATAAACCTGAGTTCTAGCCTACAGGACTTCTGTTTATTATTTGTTTATTTTTTTGGTGAGAGTGTGTATATGATTTTGAGTGTACACTGATAGACAATGTTTACTGGGATTCTGAATGTTGGAACAGTATTTGAAATCAGTTGTCTGAGCTCCAGCTTCATCTTTGAAATCTTAATGCATAACAGCAACATCAGCAACAATCTATTGAATATTCCCTTAATTCTGGCAGTGCTGAGCACTTTACAATTTTATATTGCCTAATCTTCAAGGGAAAAGTAGTTACATGTTACCCTTGTTTCACAGTTGAGAACATAAAGCCAGAAAATATGAACAATGTGCCTAAGGTCACACAGCTAATAAGTGACACATCTGGACCCAAGTCCAGGTCCATCTGACTCTGGAACTCTTAACTATCACCTTCCCTGACAGTTTCAGGAGGACTGTAACACTATTTCTTTAAGGCCAGAATAAAAAAATTAGAGAAAAACAAAAGAGATTTTAGAAGAATATAGCTCCACCTCAATCAGTATTTATTTCTCCAGCTGATTTCTACCTAGCGCTAGGCAGGAGGAGGCAAAGGAACTAAAGAGGAATAGGGAAAACAGGAAAGAGGGAAGGGAACCTGGAGATATAAACTAGACAGAGCCAAGGGAAAAAGGAAGACCATTCGAATATATATAAACACAAATATAGCCTAGTACAGAATAGTAAAGATATTGTATTACTGAAGTCATTTTAAAATTATGTATTTTGGAGCCTGAGATAGGGCTCAGAAGTACAGTGTATGCTTAGCTTGAAGAAGGCCCTGAATTTGATCCCTAATACCCTTTCCCCAAAATAATAAAAAACGAAAAATAAATGTTTCAATGAATCCAAATTTACCATAATGAAACATTAAAAACATCTGCATGTAAACATATCCTTTTTAAAAGAACAGCTATGATTACTGGCTATATAAAAGTTTATTATATATAATGTGTTAATTGACTATTTAGAATTATAGCTTTTAATACTATAAACAATTTAGCAGAAAATCTTTGTCTACTTGAGTATTTCCTTATAGCACATTAGAAGTCATGAGACTAATAAAAATTTGGGGGTTTTCTTAAAGACTGTCAATGCCTATTGTCAATTTTCTATCCACAAGAAACTGGATAGAAACAAGAGTTCAACTCACTAACCCTCATCCACATGAGAGTCTATTATTCTTTCCAGTCAGTTTGATCTGTGAAAAAATGTTCTCAATGCTTTAATAGTTTTCTTTGATTACTAATAAGCAGACCTTCAAAAAATATACATAGGACAATGACCATTTATTTCACCTGAATTTTTGCAAAAACACTACTGCAAGAAATTGTTATCACTTCATTGATAAGAAAAGATTCAAAACTAAAATATCTTACCAAATTTGCTTATGAAGCAAATTGTAACTGTTTACCTACAAATTAAAATATTAAGTGAATTTTTAACTATAATGAAAATGTTTAGTACCCTGAAAAAGTCTTTGCAATTGGTTTAGAAAATTCAATATTATAAATGTAAATAAAATATAATTGAATGAAAATGATCTACTGCCATACTTAGAGTGTTTTTACTACCCATGATTGCCTAGTTCATATATTTTATTCCAAAACAAATCATTCTTAATGTTATTAATCACTACTTCTGACATATCAGGTTCATAATTTGCTCATTTACTTTCAAATAACTAAGAGGTTTTCTGGATTATTCATTCAGAAAATTGCAACTTTCTAGTTTATAGTAAATTTTTGGCACAGTTGATATTTCAACTAAACTTCAGATAAGACTGAATAAAGGTCATCTTTTTTAGGATTAACACATTTTTCTTTCTTTATACATAACCCATTTCCTACTTCATAATTTTAAAAAAATGTAATGTTGAGGTTAAATGATTTTCAGAATGCACATAATGAAAATATACCAGCTTGTCCACAAGTGGCTAAAACAGAGCAAAATGTCTTAAGGAGTGTAATTGGTGAGTGTCTTCTTGAAGTATAATGAGAAATGCATTAAGTGCAAGCAGCTTTTCCCTGTTCACTGGTGACATGTTTGAAGTTCTTAGATTTTAAAACAAAAATGATCCAATTTTTACAATGGCAAGTCTGCCTACTTCCTGATAAATCTAAAAATGTCACTGTCATTTTAAATGGATTTTATACCCCTAGATTCCATTCTTTCCTCCCCAAAGACCAAGAAAAGTTAGCAGTACCATCAGTAATCTTGCCAGAGAGTGAAGATGACTGACAGAGGGGTCTCATTGAGTGCAAGAGGGGAAGAGTGAGGCGACAGGGGAGGAAAGCAACAGTCAGATTTAGACTAACAGAAAGGACTCACATCCTGAAACATTAAGGAGAAAAGTGTTTTGCCAAATAAACAGGTACTCACCTATCAGAGGGCAGGACCAACCATGCTCACTGCTATCATGCAGCATGAGCTAGACACTCACGGGCATTAGAAGAGCTCCTAGGACCTTCTCAAATCCATTTGCTAACATCATTGTATCACTGACTTTCTCTTCTAATGTGTGGGAGGATGTCAGGGATTCCTCAGTGTTTGGTGAGTGTTACTTAGGAGTGGTGACACAGAGCAGCAGGCCTAGAGAGCAAACAGCATAGCCTGGAGCAGGAAGGCAGAGGGCTGGCTCCGAAAGTGTGAGTCAAAGGAAAAACTGGAACTCACTGATTATCTGCTAGGTTAACCACATGGAAAATGGCATTAGGAGAATGAAGGAGGATACAGGAAGATTTGGCCATAGAACAAAGCAAAATGAAGGAAATGGAAAAATGAGACAAGTATTTCTGCTGGGGAAAAATCACTTGTACTTAAAAAAAAAGACAAGAGATTACTTGGTTTATTGGTGAATAATATGTCTATAATCAAAGCAATGCAGATTATGACTAGTGATTTAATAAAAAATTGTGATATGTTAGTATCAGGAAAATGGGAAGAAAGGAAAGGGGTAAAAGACAGAAACCCCTACCATGTAACACAGTATGTAAATGAAGTCGAAAACTGAGGACAGAACAAAGAGTGTGATTATGTTATTTTGAAATAGGGAGATGAAAGTCATTAAGAAATAAATAAAATAAATATAAGTATATATTACTTACAAAAAATGAGGCAAGAGAGACAAGGGACTATTATATGTCTCTCAGTATTATTTAAAATTAGAACAGTAACCAATGTTAAACATGAACAGCTTGGACAATATATATTATGAGATAGGGAGGGAATAAAAGCCATGTATAAAGACTATGCAGTATCAATCCCATTTTTCATAGAGAAACAAGTCTACAATGCTATTTCTAAGTAGTGAAATTTTGGGGAGTCTCTTTTTTTAAAATTATTCCACACTTTCTAGTGTAAGCATGTAAAACATTTTTCTACAAAGAAAAAAGGAAACAATTTAAGAAAGTAAGAAGGAAGAAAGTGGTTAGCTGGAGACAGAATTTAAAAAGTAAAAGTCAGAAAGACAAAAAGAGACAGAGAAACAGTTATCTAATAGGCAAGGGAGGAAAGGAAAGTAATTTCACTAGGGAGTGGGTAGTCAGTCCATGGAGCCAAATGCTCCTGGGCCAGATGAGCCCGGAGAGACCTTTGTTAGCAAATCAAGGGTGGTTTCAGGACCACAACCCCTGCAGGGAGTGGAGGAGCAGAACTGGGCAGAGGAGGAGGAGAGGGAACCGAAGGAATGCCACGAGGAGGACAGTTCTCTGGGGATGAAGGAAGGCATGTTGCTGGCTACTGTTAAAATCTGAGAAGACAGAAAATGTTTAAGAAGAAGTAAACAGTCACAAAAAAGGATGATTTTCCAGTTTGAAAAACAAGACAAATAATTTAACTTTGAGTAAACTTATTTTTTTGACTTCTAATTTTTATAAAACTTGGTTCCTACCAAGAGTAGTTGACTTCATTCTACCATTTGACACAATGAAAACTCAGCACTCACAAGGCCTCAGAAAATGCATTATGAGTTTTGACAAACTATGAATCCTAATATAAAAAGGGAAGAATTTTATACTACTATTATGTGTAAGTCAAAAGTTACCATTATTCAAATGAATACTCAGTTTAAAGTAATTTAGTAGAATGCTTATCAAGTTGATTAATAGGGCTTTCATACTTGGTAACATTTTCAAAATAAATGAATTTCTTTTTCTTATAGTTAAATTTTAAACCAAAGATAGGATTTTAAATATCATTTAGCAAGTGCTTGGGGGTGGGGGGAAACAAGATGCTGCACAATATGTTTGATATGATCCCCTGTCCTTTTTTTTTTTTTTTTTTTTTTTTGGAAGGGTTTTTTTTCAGTAGACAGTTGTTTTTAAATTTGGCTACATATTAGAATCACCTAGTGTTATGGCTTAGATATGAGGTGTCCCCAAAAGTTCATATGAGACAATACAAGAAAGTTCAGAGGTGAAATTATTGGTTTATGAGAGTTTTAACTTAATTAGTTCATTAATCCCTTAATAGGGATTAACTGGATGGTAACTATAGGCTCTCAGGGTATGTATGGCTGGAGGAGGTAGGTCAATGGTGGGGGGAGGCGTGACTTTGGGATATATATTTTGTTTTTGGTGAGTGGAGTTCTTTGTGTCTTGGTGTTATGTCCTAAGCAGTTTTCCTCTGACGCGCCCTTCCACCATGATACTCTGCCACACCTTTGGCACAGAACAATGGAGCTGGCCATCCATGGACTGAAATCTCTGAAACCTTGAGCCCCAAATAAACTTTTCCTTCTCTAAAACTATTCTTGTCAGGTATTTTAGTCTCAGCAACAGAAAAAGTTGACTAAAACATCTAGGGAATTGTTAAAAATACCAATGCTTGGTTCCCATCCCAGAAATTCTGATTTATTTGGTTAAGGACCTGGCCCTGGCATTGAGATATCTGTCATCTCTTCTCTCCCACCCTTACCTGAATAATTCTACAAAAGGAGAAAAAAAAAAAAAAAAAAAAAAAAAAAAAAGACATGAAAAGGTTGGGATTTGGAATTTTTCATTTCTTACCTTTTACATTTCTGTACTGTTTGAATTCTGAAACAGTGAGAATATTCTACCTTTGTAATTTAGATGTAAGTATTTCTATTAAATATTAATATAAGAAATACTTCCTTATAGGCTTTAAAATGATTCAAGTAGGAAAAATACTTTCTGAATTATGTCACAATGCTCACTTATCTGTTAGATGGTGTTTTTAGAAAATAATAAATTCAGTACATTCAAAAATGAATAAGTGGATATATGGGCACCTCTAAACAGGGAAAAGGTGAGAGATCTTGAGGGGTTCACTATGCCCTGTTAGCATTCTGGCTTCACTCTGTAGGCAACTGGGGCCACTTAAGATTTTTGATCAGGGCAAGAAAGGATGTGGACTCTACATGGAAGGAACCTGGATTATAAAAGGTAACTGTAAAAGGTAAAGCTACAAAGTTAAAGGAAGAAAATATTAGGTTGGGGATCTAGCTCAGTGGTAGAGTGCTTACCTTTTGCCTAGCCTGTACAAAGCCCTCAGTTTGACCCCCAGCACTGCAATTTAAATCATGCCAAGTAAAGTTATGGGGATATACAGATGATGCCACCATTCTAGAGAACATAGGACACAGTTTAATTATGAGTATTCAAAGTCTGTGAGTCAGGAATTCTGATACAAGGCATATTTCCCAAAGAAAATGTCACAGGTCCAAGGAGACATGCAGCCTTCTTTGTGGTAATGGGACATGGAAGCAGTCTAAATACCCATCACAGAGGAGGAGACATAAGATTGGATGGATGTATATCATGAAATACTGAATTGTGGTGAGAATCAACAAACTATTGTTGCAGCAGCAGGGACAGATTTTTAACATAAACAGCTGCATGGAAAATATTTATTGAATGAGAACAGTAACATTTATGTAATAATTTACATAATACACAACATAGTACGAAGAAAAACACTAACCATATAAGTGCCTTTGGTAGTGGAATGCAGAGATGAGAATAAAATAAATTAATAAAGAAAACATTGGCTTGACCTCGACAAAGTATCATCAACTAACCTGTATGAACAATTCAACCCTCCTTAAAGTCCAACTAAAACAAAATGGCTGCAAAATAAAGACCAGCCATGAGAAGAGAGTAGGGAGAATGAAGACAAGGAGGAACAAGGAAACTGAAGTTCTGTCAGTCTTCCAGGGTATTAACACTTAAAAACCCACAGAGTCTCTCACACACCTCAGTACAGTTAGACAGATTATTCCCCCAAAGACTTCTGAGGAACCCTATTTGCACTTCTTCAGAGAAATTCCTGCTTATCCCAACTTACTATTTCCCACTTCCAAACTTCAACCATCTATGACAAATCAGTTTTTCTCACCATTTGAAGTCCAACAGCATTTTTAAAAATTATAGCATTAAAAGTGGGAGATTTGTTATGGATTTTTAGAAAAATATATCTCCTTATGTATCTTGTAACTCTTTTCAAAAATTCTAGTATATATACCTTTTCTTGTTTTTCCTCCGGAGAGTATCTTAAAATTTAATTTGGTGACTTTCTCTGTTATCAGATAGATACTGGAAGCCTAGTGGAAAAGAAAGATGGAACCCCAAATCCTCTGGCACTAATATCTCATTGCATTGCCAATCCACTGGCACAACTGCTCAGAAACTAAATTTACACATTTTGACATGTATCTCAATTTCACCCCTCAAAAAATTCTAGGTAGATGCCATCTGGTATTAATGATTTGCACACCTTTAAACTAAATGAAAATATTTTAAGTAAATCCATCAAGAATCACTAATATCCATCATAAAAGCCAATCTGAGAATAACTCTAGTTGTTTCCTTAACAATGACCAAGAGCTGAAGAAGAATTATTCATATTGTTAGTTGTTTCTTCAAAGTCAGTGTGTGTTTTGGGGTGGGACAGAGATAACAGAGTGGCTATGCCCAGGGTTATGGAGCTCATCACAAGAGCCTAAGGAATCCACATTCCCCTCACCTTAAGGTCTTCTTACTGTATCTTGTTTAAGTTTTATGAGATATCATTATGTTTTAACATACACACCTTTGTCTTATTAGATAAATAAATTGTCCAAAATGGTTTCCATTGATCCTAAATGTCAAGAAAATTTTGTAAACCACATGAAAAACACCAAGCTTAAATTTTCTTATACTCTGACAATGAAAAGAAAGGGTCAATAAATCTTTGGACCAGAGTGAGAAGGGCCTCAGCAAAAACCCACCTGTCTACAGCCAGCTAAGGGAGCACAGGGGAAAGAAGAGTCAAGGGAATGCCAGGAGTGAATGCCACTATTAGATACCAGGAATATTTTAGAGGGTAGAAGATGGTTTCAGGAACATCATGCCAACTCCACAGTAGGAACAAAATACAAGCAGCATATTCATTTTTCCTTAGCAAGTACTATTGAAAAGAATTACTGATAGGTTTAAGTTTTAGCTTCAGAAATTTCTGACGTGTCAGAGACACAAATTTAAAAAGATTAAAATTTCCTTTGCAACTATAAAGAAGAAAACTCGAGGAAGTTATTATACAAATAATTTTTAAAAGAAGTTCATATATCCTAATACCTAGAGAAATAATATCAGAATATTTAGGACATTGTATAAATATCATACCTACAACACATGGTTTCTGAAAGAAAAAACTACCTAGATTTTTTTTTTGTTTTAAATGAAACTTCCATATCAAAATGCAAAATTAACTAATTAATTAATTAATTAATTATCTTCTGGATTACTGAATTTGAATTGAAGAGTTTTATCAAAACCATCAACTTCAACTTCATTCATTGTAGAGATGAGAAAATAACACTAAGAAAGATGTTAAGCCTTTCCCAAGGCATACTGCCTCACATACCTGTTCCCATTTCCAGACACTATTTGGACAGTTCTTTGAAAGCACTCAAGAGCTTCATCCTTTCCCTGATTCAGGATAAGAGTTCTAAACTCTTTCACCAGAAAATCATCAAGAATACTTGATAATACTGATAATACTGATAACATCAAGAGACTGCTAACACTGCTATTTGGAAGGGTTAAATTTCCATGTCCTAAAGAAAAAATCAATCCATTAGAAGTGAATTATAAATTTAAGCAATGTTAAAGGAAAAGTATTAAACAAATGCATGAATTCCAGGGCAGGGGGGATCACCGCAGGCTATCTTAAAAGCTGCCTAGTTGTAAAAGGATACTTGGATGGAAGTAAGACAATGAGGGCTGAACAGCCAACATATGGTTGGTGATAACCTCTGCTTTAGGAATGCTTACCCATCAGATGAAGATGATATTAGTATTAAAATGTAAGGGAAGAGCACATGGTGTATGGGGGAATGTAGCCATACATATCTCATGAACAGTCACAATCATTACAGTAAGAACAAATAAGGAGTCATTGTTGAAGAAAATGCTGAAGAGAAGGTGAAGAAATTCTAGTAAGGATAAGTTGTGCTAGGGAGTGCTAAAAAAAAAGAATGTTCCTAGCAACAATGGGGTTAACAAATACTTGTTAAATTAATCTTTCATATCTGACCTGCATCTTATACCTCTCTCCCACCATTTTTTAATAAATTGGTTTCATGAGAATGTGAAATTTAAGTATATGTGGTACAGAAATAGGATCAAACAGTGGTTATAAATAATTTGTAGGTAGCAGTGAAAAATTTGTGGATGTAGAAGGGAGAAGCAGAGATTACAAAAAAAAAAAAAAAAGGAAAAGAAGAAGAAGAAAGGTCTACCTAGCATATGGTGTGATCTCATGGCTTGGATTCAAAAGTGAATAAGTCTACAACTGAAAAAGCAAATCCATATCATTTGTGATTTAGACACATCTTGGGAATTTTCTACTAAAATGATTTTACGTGCCTTATTTCATTACCACATTTATTCCCCCAAAGAGCTTCTCTGACAAGATGCGAGAACTTGCCAAATCTGTGTTTTCCACTCATTTGTCCATTTAACACCAAGTGAGTAGAATCTAGGACTGTGCTGTGCAGAACTATAGTACAACATTCTTACTCAGAATTCAAAACGGAATCAAGAAAACAGTGTGGGATAGTATTTGTAAAAGCTACGCTAAATATTCAAGTTCTTTCAGAACAAGTCTATCTAAATTTAACTCGAACAATTACATAAACAGCATATCTGAACAAACCCAAACTTTAAACTTATGAGTACTTCACACATGACTCTCCCTAGCTTAGAGCCCTGGCATGGTCAAACAGGCCTTTTGTTTTTACAGTGGAAAGTATGGTTTGGGTTCTGATTGTTACTTGCTAGTTGCAAGTTACAGACTTCTTTTTGCTCTTTCTTGTGTATAAAATTCATGATCATAATATTTAGCAATTTCCAAAGATTATGATAAAAGACAATTACTAAATGAAGAAATACAAAGAACTACTATGTGGTTTACACAAACATGCTGTTAAAAAACTTTGGGGCAGTTAGAAACATCTTATTTAGAGCCTTCAAGGTCCAGTATGTCACTTGCAATTGCTTTTAGCTGTCACATAAAGCTGACAGGTTAGTGTAAAAATCACTACTATAGGCTGAATCACAAGGTGACAAACTCCATATTCCAGTCACTTCATTCTCTGCCTTTTTTGTCACATACCTGTTTATAAATAAGTATACCTTATATAAGGATGTTGAGGCAACACATTTCATAAGGAATATATCACAGAGCTGGAAACACAAGACTATGAAGTTACTTGGGAAATGTTCTCTTTTGTGTTTAAAATGTTTCCACAATTATGACCATAAACCATTTTCTGCATGCTTAGTTATGACTAAAATGGCCAGTACCCAAACAATATTATTCAACCTACAATGACTGTCATTGTGCTCACATCTTTTATTATCTCCAATCCAGACTAGAGAGACCTCATGTTCATGCACAGGAGGGACCATCCCAAGCAAGGAAGAGTGAATTTTAGTAGCTCTTGCTCTATACTTCATGACAATAGCCTATTGCTGGTGATAAGTATTGGCATATTTTTCAAATAAATTTCTAGACTGCTTTCCAAATTCAGTTTGCTATGTAACTGGTAGTAATTTATGCTTTATTTAGTCATTTCTCTGCCTTAGATTAGTCACAAAAAGTTAAATGAAAAGCTAGAATATGGGTCACTCTATTCTGAACACCATCCTACACCATATATTACTTGATCTTCCACAACTGAACTGCTGCTCAGAAAGCAGGATGGTATTTGTAGGCTCTATGGGTCACAGTACTTCAAAACTTTGTTCTTCAAATCTTTAATTTCATCTAAAGCTCAGTACCACATTGCCACCAAACTATTAGCTTTCAAAAAACCCATTAGATTCGATACAGTAGAAAATGTTCGGTCATATCTGTTTAAGTTTCTGCATGTCGTCATGACTTATCACTGTAATAATAAACTCAAGGAAAAAATTCTACTTTGTATGGCACAATTAATAATGTCTCAATACTTAATACAATTCAATAATAAAATTTTCTTCTTATATCATATCTACATACAAATAGGAAGAAACTAGTTTTAACTACAGCTATCACAAAAGTAAGAAGTTAGAAATCGAACTATAAAGTATGTTCAAAGTAACTTGACCTTGATTACAAATTACTGAATGTTTCAAAATCCAATTCTCCTTATAAAATTCCATTTTTAAAATTTTTAGTTTGAATCCCATCATTAATGACTACACAAATTGAAATAAAAATAAAAAAATTCAATGTGGTTAAAAGCAAGATGTGCATTTCCTTATTGTAACAAATACATATCCTATTTAAAACAGCTCTAAATTAAAATAACAGATTATTTAAAAGTAACTTTAATATGATTATATATCAATGTATTCTAATTATTGATATTAAAGATGAAAGTTTGTACACATAAGCTAATTAATACCTATTCTCATATTTGTGACCAAAACAAACTTACAGATCCAGTCTTTAGTCATTAGGAAGTTTTCTGGTTTGTATTTGTTTTTAATTAGAATCCACATGTGCTGGGTGCAGTGTCTCACACCTGTAATCCCAGTGGCTTGGAGGCTGAGGCAGGAGAATTGAGAGTTCAAAGCCAGTCAGGAAAAGTGAGGCACTAAGCAACTCAGTGAGACCCTGTCTCTAAATAAATACAAAACAGGTCTGGGGATGTGGATCAGTGGTTGAGTGCCCATGAGTTCAATTCCTGGTACCTACCCCACAAAAAAGAATCCACATACATATAGAAATTTCAATTTCATTCTAAGATGATAATAGCTAAAAAGGTCAAGTGTTTTGATAATAAAAAGAGATCCTGATTGGCACTGCTATTGGGATTACTAGGACAGGAGGACCATCCTGGGCAATTTAATGAGACTCTGTCTCAAAATAAAAATTAAAAGGGCTGGAATGTAGCTCAGTGCACAAAGCCCTAGGTTCAACTCCATGAAAGAATGAGAGAATGAGAGAGAGAGGGAGGGAGGGAGGGAGGGAGGGAGGGAGGAAGGAAGGAAGGAAGGAAGGAAGGAAGGAAGGAAGGAAGGAAGGAAGGAAGGAAAGGAGGGAGGGAGGAGGGAGGGAGGGAGGGAGGAATGGATAGGAAGGGGGAAGGAGGGGGAGGAAGAGGAGGGGGAGGAGGAAGACCCTGGTTTCAAGTTCAACTTCAGTGATGGATTGTACCCCTGAACTTTTATTCATTCTTTCATTCAACACAAATACACTGAACATTTAGTGAATGTCAGATGTTTGCAATAGAGTCTAAAAATGCAATGGCACAGTTCTTCCTCCATGGAGTTTACAATCTTGTGGGGGAGATAAACCTCAAATGATTGTACAAACAAATGTGAAATTAAGAATAGTGATGTTATGGGTTACATGGAAAGCCTATCTCAAACAGCAGGTAGTGAAGAGCATGGGGTGTAGACTGCATGGCTGGTCTGAGATTCCACTTGCTGCCTCTTCCTAGCTATATATGTCTGGGTGACAAACTTTGTACGGCTTAGAAATGAGGTGTTCCCCAAAAGCTCATGTAAGACAATGCAAGAAAGTTTAGAGATGAAATGATTGGGTTGTGAGAGCCTTAACCTAATCAGTGCATTAATTCACTTGAGTGCATTAACTTGATGCTAACTGTGGGCACATAGGGTATAGCTGGAGGGGTATGTCACTGGGGGCATGCCTTTGGGGTACATACTTTGTCCCTGGTGAGCAGAACTCTCTCTCTCTCTCTGCTTCCTTGTTGCCATGTCAAGAGCTGCTTTCCTCTACCATGCCCTTCTGCCTTGATGTTCTGCCTAATCTTGGACCCAGAGCAATGGAGTTGGGTATGAACTGAGACCTCTGAAACCATGACCCCGAACAAACTTTCCCTCCTTTATGTTATTCTTGTGATATATTTTGGTCAAGTGGCAAAAAAAAAAGCTGACTATAACTTGTTATGTGTTTCTGCATTCTCATCTCTAAAATGGGGCTAATAATACTTGGCTCATAGGGTTGTTGGGACTAAATGAATTAATTCATATAAAATGTGTGGGATAGCACCTTCCATACAGCAAACTTTGAATAAACACTAGTTATTAGTTGCAGAAAAACTGGAAATCTTGATTTGGGAACAGGCCAGTTTGTCCTTTGAAACCTCTGTTTATAGAGAAAGGCATGTCACACAAGGCCATGAAGCTATGATCAGGCTCTTTCAGTCTTTAATCACCAAGCAACAATAAGTCACTTTGATAGGGTGACTAATCAAATGGCTTTTTTTCATTTTTCAAAGATTTGGCACTTGGAGAGACTGGGTGAAGTACAGCGAGGTAAGGTGTGAGATATCCTAGACTGGATGGGTTACAACAAAATCTTAGTATGTTTTATTCTGATTGCCACCAGTGAATTTTTCCTAACATAAGTACTCCCACCTGAAAAGTATATATGGGCCAGGCTGACACCCTGCATATTAGCAGTTTTCAGTGTTTACAGAACCAGGCAATCTTCTGTTTACCATACTTACGTGAAACTACATCTATGAAGAATAGATTCTTGGCTAACAATCCACTAAGAAGAGCAGAGAGTCTATTTATTACAACTTTCCAAAATGTCACTTGGTATAAAGATCAACTGTCACCACCTTTATTACAGGAAATATGCTAGAAGCCTCATTAAGTAAGCCCTTCTTTGAGAACGGTACATGGGTGCATATCCAAGATGAATGAAGCATTTTAGTCATTAGAAGTTCAGAATGTAGAAGTGAAAGAAAAACGTCTAAGAATAGAGAATACACAGCAAGACAAAAAGCTCACCTTGAACCATAAACATCTCTAAAATTGGCCAAAAGAGAATGGACCATGCTTCAGTTCTCAAAAGCAAGCAAAGACGAATTAGCTCAGATTCAGGAGGCTTTGAAAATGTGCAACTATTCATGTTCTTATTATACTTATAATGTACATACACATATGGCACAGATTCATTAGTCAGGCTGACAATAGATGAGTAAAGAAAACTCAAATTGCTAGCAGTTTTAAAAATGCTTTGCAAATGGAACTGCAATGAAAACCAGTACCTTTCAAATTATATGTTAATTTCTCTATCTTCTAATTTAACCTACACATTTCCTTACAGCAGGACATAATTCCAGATTCAACTGGTTTTAATAAAATATTTAAAAATCCAAGAGTTAAAAAATAATAATTGAACTTAAGTAAAACTTATGCTCCTTAGAATTTCTTTTTTAAACGTAAGAGTTTTTTAAAGGTTAAAAATATTGCAAAAATAGAAATACTACTTTTGTACTTAGTAGATCCCGACAACTATCATCTCAATGCAGTATAAAAAAAAGCTGTTTGCTTTCCAACTTATCACATGCATCGTCTTATAAGTTTATATTACATATTTTGTCACCAATACCTAGCTAGAGTTAATTCTTGTATAGATGACTATAGTGACTCATGATATTTATATGAAATGATCAGAAATTATGTACTAAAAGTTGAAGATAAAAACCTCAACAATAATAAGACAGAATGATGGGGGAAATGGAAAAAAAAAAGGCAATGGGAGAGCAATCTATTTATAGCACAGAAAGGAAAAAATAGAGAAATGATTAAGAATTTCCAGAATGGCAATAGAATTTAGGAAGACTTTGGAAAAAATGCATTAAAAAAGAATAGAACAAATACTAGAGGACAAGAACTGTCTAGTGAAAACTGGACAAGCAAGAGAAAAAAAAAAAAGCCACCAATTATAAGTTCCTAATACTCATCTTTACTTTCTAAAAGATAGCAAATTCTCTAACTCAAAACACTGATTTTTCTAAAAATATACTAATAATGAACTGACAGTTGTTGGTAATTACATATGGGCCAAATGACTAATTTTGATGTCTAAATTTCATGACCTTGACATGAACATTCAATATGTCCACAATGGATGGGGAAAAGCTACTTAAAAACCAACCAAATGGTTTGTATGCAGGCTAAGAACCACTATACCCCAAACTTCCAGAATTAAATTCTCTCCCTTTGCACTGTTAATCTACAAGTAAAGTTCCAAGAAATTTCAGAAGGGTTGTAGAAAATTAAAGAAGCCAATCTTTTTGTGAGAAAACAAAAACAGCAGAACAAAAAACTTACATTGTAAATGATACCAGAGGTATTAAGATGTAGCTTAATAGTAGAGCCCTTGCCTAGCAGGTCCAAGGCCCTGAGTTCAATACCCAATATCACCTTAAAAAAATACACAAAAAAGGTCATTGCTACAAATATCAAAGCATATGGAATACATAGAAGAGAAGGATGTTAACAGGAAGAACATGTACAGGTGTGCTGTCCAATCCAATCAAACTTTCTGTGATGATGGAAATGTACATTTGCTCTCTCTATTCAAGTCAGTAAGAGTCATGTGTGGCTACTGAGCACTTGCAATGTAGCTAGTGGGACTGAGGAACTGACTTTTTAATTTTAATTAATTTAATTTTAATAGCTCCATGTGATTAGTATATATCTTAGATAACACAGATAATGAAGGCATGAGACCAGTTAACAATTTGATAAACTTTACCAGTATTACTCTAAGTAGAACATAATAAAATATCACTAACATTAACAACAATGTTTTAAAATCAACACTAAAGCTATAAGCTAATTTGGCACCATTTCAATAATACATATGGGTGGGTAATGTTTATTTGTATAACCAGTTTGCTGTTTTTATGTGTTATACAGCAGTCAATTCTCCATATATTTTACTTATACATTATCAATCTTACAAAATTCTCTCTCCAAAAGTAATCATTGTGATAGCACTTGAAATAAGCCAATTAAAAAAATGGGTGAAGGATCTGAACATACATCTCTACAAGGAAGATATACAAATGGTCAATAAGCACATGTAAAGATGTTCAAGTCTCTAGTCATTAGGGAAATGTGAATCAAAACTACAATAAGCTACCACTTAACACTCATTAGGAAAGCTATAATTAAAGACAGACAAGTAACTGTTGGTGAGAATGTGGAGGACTAGACTACTTATCCATTGCTAGTGGGAAAGTAAATCTGTGCAGCTGCTTTGAAAACAGTATAGTAGTTTCTCAAAAAAGTTAAAGTTACCATACAACCCTGTTATTCTATTTCTAGGTATATACCCAGAATTGAAAACCAAGGAAACAATCCAACAGCCCATAGCTGATGAATTGATAAGCAATCTGGTGTATCTACACAATAGAATATTATTCAGACATAAAAGGAAATAAAATATTGATTAATGCTACAACATAGATAAATTTCAGAAACATTTTGCTAAGTTAAAGAAGCCAGACATAAAAGGTCATATTTTATATGATTCTATTTATATGAATTGTTCAGTATAGGTAAATCCATTATTAAAAAAAAAAAAAAAAAAGTGGATTAGAGGTTTCCAAGGGGTAGGGGAGAAGGAAACAGTAAAAGCTGTTAAATAGGCACAGGATTTTTTGAAGAATGATGAAAATGTTCCGGAATTAGGGATGATGACTGTACAACTTTGTGACTGCGCTAAAAATCACTGAATTGTATACCTTGAAAGGGTGTGTGAATTCTACCCCATTTGTAAAAAGTACTTCAATTATTAAAAAAAACCCAATTTCTTTAAAATTGTGTTAATTTCATATATATATATAGATATATATATGAAATAAAATTTTTGTTAAACATCTTCAGGGTGTTTTTTTCCCCCTTCAAAGAAATACTTGGCATTTTAGTAAATGGTTTTTCTGTAAACAGAGATATCTCAAAAAAAAAAAAAATCTATATAGGAGGCAGAGTTTTAAGGGAAAAAATTCATTTGACAGAAAACATTAAAACCACTGAGCTGGCACTAACTTCCAAGTGGAAAAGGTTGTGCATATACTCCTGACCTACAAATATGAGATAGGTTGGTAATTCAGCTCTTTCTGTGAAGCACTCCTAGTTCAGAGCCAAAGTTTGTAAATACTGAGTCTCCTCTTTCTGAAATCCTCCTGAGCTGATAAAGGATTCAAAGATTAAACCACATGGGTAGTGCCAGTTGACCTTAGGGCAGAAGAAAGTTATGGTTAAGAGATGGATTTCAACATTCAGTCAAAGAAACATGAAAAAATGCACTGAAATTTTTCTTCCTGAATTAAAAAAAAAAAAAAAATAGGGGTAAGGCAAATAAGAATACTGAAATATAAAATTTAAATAAATTTCAAAGAAGAATCATAAATGGTTTAGAAATATACTTCCATCCCATGATCAGGAAAAGGTCTGCCTGCCTGAGTCACATAGACTTTTATTCATTTTTATTAAAAACAGAATAGAATTAATATATGTGTAAGCTAAATGAAGCTTTCCCCCCTTCATATAGTTGCTGTTAGTTGAATTCTTTCCCTAATTGATAAAGACATGACTCTCATTTTTGATACAAAAATGACAATCTGCCTATAGAAGCTTAGTAAGGATATATTAAGAAAAAACAATTTAAAAATTATGCTGAATTTAAAAGTTAACTAATATTTAATGTCTAAATTGTTGGACAATTGTAAAGGTTGAAAAACATGACACTGCTTAATTGACTCCTACTAATGGAAAATAGAAACCTCCTGGAGAATGCTAGCTTGGCAGCATAACCAAGAAAAGTAATGAGAACAAGTCCCTTCTATGTATTAGTGGGTGTAATACCCGGGAGGGGGGCGTATAATGGGAAATCAAAACCAAAACAAAGATTTTCAGCATTTAAAAGCTTGTGCTTATAGAAACATACATATATATTAAAAATAAAAAGGAAAGGACAAAAACACCAACTCTAGAAACCTAAGTATATTTGGCAAAATAAGATCTTAAAAATTGGAATAGCAGTTTCATGGCCATTCATTACATTATTCTCTGTATTTCCCCCTAATATGCTACAAAAACTCTAAACAGAAAATTTTGTTATCATTAGTGATCACCAACTTCATTTGTCCTAAAAATTCAAATTATGATTTTCAACAACCACCAAAATATTGTGTAGATATTTCACATCTTGTCTGTGCTTCACCTTGTTGATTAAGATTTAAGCCATTCTTAATAATTCAGATGATTCTATCAAAATATTTAGAAATCTACTTAATAGAAAAATGAGCCATTGCTAAGCCAGAACACTGGGCAACAGGCAGATGGCATGCCTGCTGATGATTCCATTTATCTTGATTAGTACAGCCCCTAGTACAACACTTTTAGAATGTGTTAATGTCTTTCAATGTCTTTCAGCACAAGCAATTTAAAGACCATGCATACTATCAGCATAGTCCAGAGCACTTATTAAGCTCTGAAAGTCAAAGTCATAGCATATCATCTGCTTGTGAGTATCCCATATTATAATATTACTCTCCAAATGAAAGACACATACCATATAACAATGTGATTACTTTTAAGATTCAGAAGTAATTCTTATGAATGTGTCCCTAAAAAAGTAACCCAAATAAATAATGATTTCTTTATAATCTGGGATAAAGTTAAAACTTCTATTCAGCAGCCTCACATCTGCAGCTTAACAAGAGGTTAATATTAACCTTCAAACCACACCTTTTCAAAAACAAAACTGCAAATTTAAAATCTCTAACCTTTGCTAGTCTATTTTAGGATGCTGAAAATGATTTTAGCCTGAACTACAAATTTCTCTTTAGAACACATTAGAACACAAGAGCTGAGGAGCTGAGGGAATATATATGAAGTATTATTATAGTTACTAATTTATTTGCATTCCTCAAAAGTCAATCCCTATAGCTTAGCTGGCAGGGGGCTTTAGTTGTTTTTCAAATCAGGAAATTATTGCCAAGAAATTGAACTTCTGCCTAATCCCAGTTAATCAATACAACAGTAGAATTTCAGGGAACTTCACCTTAAGGCTGATAGTTCCCTCTTCTTTACAGGGTCTATACTCTGCTGTTTGACTTCCTGAGAAATCAGGCCATAATTCATACTTCAGTGGTGCAGGAGCTGATACTGCTGCTGCAGAGAAGTAGTTTATTCCCTTTGGCAAGTTTTCTTCCTATTCCTTATTTGTGAAAAAAAAAAATACCTCCAGCTGGGGAGGCCTAGATCATTTTCTGTTTTTTATTTTCAGTTTTGGGTGGTGGGGGGAAAGCAAATTCTATATTCCCATCTAGATTAGCTAATGGGGAAAAAGGTGCCATGCCCAGGATGCACTGCTACACAATCATTTTGGACCTGTAATTTTGAGATAGTTTCCTATGGCCTTAAAACAACTGGATCCACCACATAGTGCTGTCAACAAGTTTTTCTCTCCTTGATACAGTTAATGGAAGGCGGATTACAGATTTAGAGCTAATAGAATGTGCTTAGCTCACATGTGCGTTTCATTTATTAGGCACAGGACTATGCATGTAGACATCTGAGGGGTTTTGAGCAGGTCTGGGCCAAACCAAGTGGTTTCAGATCATGACTTAAAATCTAAGGGTGTGGCCACTGTCAGTATTCTTAAATCAGAGATATTTAACCAGCACTTAAGTTTTTAAAAACATAATTACTGATCATAATTGTACTTTGCTACTTCGGCATAATATTTAAGACCAACTTGTTCCTCTTCAGAATTTGTTTCTGGTTATCAACAAATTCAGGATAGGTACAACTCTGGTACCAATGAAGGAAAGACTTTGTGTAAAGAACACATTATAGTAAAACTGGGACAAAGTGCCCCACAACTACACAAATTTGGGCAATGTGAATTCATACGTAAAATATTTATATGCAGTACAATCAAATTGTCACTCAGACTCCTGGAATTTGTGGCTGTCTAGCTTGGCAGGTTTGCTTTGGTGATCTCATTAACCTTGTGAGGTATCCAACTCCACATTTACTGGAGTGAATATTCTGTTCCCTATTAATACCATAATGGCAAGTTTTGACTGTATCACTGGAGAGATTTTTAAAAAACTGACTAGCTAATTAGCATGCACAGTCCTTTTTCTTCCTCCAAGTTTAATTTGTAGATATAAATAAAATAATCATAAGATAGGATACTTGAAGCAAAAAACTGCTTGAACCACATCAATAAAAGACAAATTTTGACACAAATTTCTTTAGTATATCACTTCTTGCCACCTCACCAGTGTCTTCTATGTTATTTTTAGAGCTTAAGTTTGGCAAATAGTATCTTTAGTTTAACTTCTCATATATACTTGTTGACATCACAATGCACCTCCAGACCAACACTTTCAGCACTAAAGTCAGCGATTTAACAAGAAGCAGGAATATTTTCCTAGTAATCTAGGTAATTTCATCAAGATATTAAGTCCAAAAACAAAGAGAAGGCCCTTTGAATGTTTTGATGACACAAGGAGAATGACTAATTTAGGGAATAATTACTTGCTTCATCTTACACTGAACATTTAAGTCATTCAGGTAAACTATGTGCCTTTTATTCACTTTTTAGAAAATGGTACATTTTGAATGTGTAAAATATTTTCTTTTTTTTTTTTTAAGGACATTTAATGTCAAATTGCGAGCTACATCTGGATTCCATAACGCTTAGAATGTAGTTTTGAGTCCTTTCCTAGAATTTAAAAGCATGTGCACATACACACACATACATAAATTGCAAAGACCTAGAAGGAGTTCAACATACCTAAAACCTAAAATCAAACACAAAAATCAATCAATGAAATGTCAGAAAAATATGTTAACTCTTAAGAAGATCAATAAATCTTTTGCAATCTGCATAATATTTGGGGGATAGTAACATGGTATCTAGTTTTGGCTTCAGGCCAAGATTAAGGTCCCATTTAGCTTTAAGATTCCGACAACTTACAGATTAGGAGACAAAAATAATATCAGTACCACAGATGATAAAATGTATTATTGTTTCCTGCCACTCAACCTCAAGTCATACCTCCCAAGTAGGTTCTCCACAATACCCCTAAGACAGGTGGACCCCTGGAGCAGTAAAATGGATTATCTTAAGTAAAAGAGAGATGTGGCCTACAGAGGGCAATCTGGCAATTGTCACGCGGGAAGGACTCATCAGGAGTCTGGAAAGATAAGCCTGCAAAGACTTCCCATGAAGAACAACAATGTTGCAGATACAAATGTGCACAACCTCTGAAGAAAAGACCTATGCCTGTTAATACAAGCATGACTATGAACTTGACTGATTCCCTCTCCAGATTTCATGTTCTGTACCCATGAAATGAAGAAGCTGCATACAGTGATCTCTAACATCTGTCCTTGGTCTAAATAAAACTTTTGATTTTATAAGCAGTATTATCCTCAAACAAATGTAGTCATGATATCTGTGGCTTTAACCTTAATGCAGTCATAAATTAGAAGAGGAACCTCATTATTTACAAAAACAGAAGTCACAGACAATGTTCAATTTTAAGGAATGGATTAAATAAATCACAGAATACTACATAATAGAGTCTATGTATATGTTTCCAATAATTGTTTTAGAAAAATAAAAATTGTTTTAGAAAAATGATGATTTTTTATTCATATTCTTTAAAATATATATGTGCTAAAAAATAAAAACCTCCTGGAAGTATATGCAACAGAATGCCAAAAGTGCTCACTTCTGAGCATAGGCAAACCATAAGTGGGTTTTGCTTCCTTTTTTGCTTCCCTGCATTGAAAGATATTTAGGCAAAAGAGGGGATATTACGATTAGGAAAAAAAGAAAAGTGATATTTTCTAAATATAAAATAGCACTTACCTAATCTGACATTAAGACTATTTTACTTTAATTAAAAGCTTCAGGGGATGAGCCCCCAATTCAGAAATGCAGTAGAAGGATTATGTGATATCACAGCACAGTTTTCTCTGTGCACGTGGATGAGGATGATCAGTAACATAAATTTAGTCCAAATTCATATTTTAAAATCTAATCACTGAGGCTGGGGAGAAGCACAGTCGTAGGATGCTTGCCCAGCACAGGTGAGGTCCTGGATTTATTCCCTAGCACCACCAAAAATAAACAAATAAAATCCAATTACTGAGATACCATCCCTCACATTCCTGTAACACCCCAATAATTTTCTGATTATATCTAAATAGATCAGTGAACCAGTGATTTGAATGTCTTAAATTAAAAAAGAAAAAAAAAAAAAGGATTTTTCTTTTCCCTTATTATGATAGGTCCTAACTGTGGGGAAAGGAGAGAGGCAAAGAGTCATTTGAAAATTGGATGAAAACTATAAACCCCGCCCCCCCCAACCAGACACTCATCTCCTGGATTTTGTGAAGTGAATTGTCCCTAATACGTCATACTATTTCAAATGTCAGAATATTTGTGTAAATGATAACTGTCTATATTGGGTTGGTATTCCCCCAGAACAGACACAAAGACAAAGGAAGGTGGACTTGTGAGGTAGGCCAGGGAAGGAAGTCAATCCAGGGTGCATCAGTAAATTACTGCTGAGAATAAATGAAACTTATTCCTGTTGGGGAGCCTGCAGAGGACACACACCTTGAAGATGTCCCAAGGAAGGGGGTAAAAAATTATGCTCCTGGTTGAAGGCTAGTTCTAGGAGGAACAATTCCTTAGCAATTCTCACTGCTCCAACTGGAGAGTTAGAGAAGTCTTCAGTTAATTAGAAGTTCTAGGGCTGACAGAAGGAAGTTGTTGGGCTACTCCAAGTGCCAAGGGATGTGAACAGGGCACAGAGAGAAACCCTGTGAGGTCTTTCCAACTCATTAAGCACAATTAAAAAATAAGAAAAATACTCAAAATAAAAAATGAGAAAAAGATTAAAATGCAAACTACAGTATCTGCACTTACTGTGCACCCCCTCTCAGCCAAGAGCTGAAGATAGAAACAAGAATGAAGCCAGTTTTATGGTTCATTAAGGCAATTTAGTAAGCAGATAGCATAAAGACAGGTTATCAAAAAAAAAAAAAAAAAAAAACTTTAACAAAAGGATTTAAAAAGTGGGGTCAAGGGTTCTTGGAATTATAAGTGGAAAGGTGAGTTTCTTCAAAGCAGCTGTGAAAATAAATATTAGTTTTTCTGGTAGAAAAGTAGAATAGACATGAAACCCCAACCTAATAACAACGAGAACAAAAAAAAAAAAAAAAACAACACACACACACACACACACACACAATCTGCCAATTTGATTTTCTTGTACCAACTGAAATGTTAAAATCTCAGAATTACCAAATAACCTGAAACATGGAGGCACCTCCAAGTTTAGGCTTGTTCACTCAGGGCAGGAGATGTGTGATGCTAATAAGAACTGAGCTAAAATGTGGCCATGCAAGAGAATATAGAATCCCACAGGACCATAGACAGAGGTGAACTCATACCCACTTGAAGGACCTTCTACAAGGATGTGCCAAGATGCTAATAAGAAAGACTGGTCAGAAGCCAGGTGCAGTAGTAAACACCTATAATCACAGTGACTTTGAAGGCTGAGACAAGAAGATCACATGTTTGAGATCAGACTGAGCAACTTAGCAAAACCCTGTCTCAAAATAAAAAATGAAGAGCTGGGGACGTAAATCAGTGGTAGGGCACCCCTGGGTTCAATCCCCAGACTACAAAAATAAATATTTTACTTAAATTAATTAAAATTTAAAAAGATTGGTCAGAGTCCTATGAATCCTCCTACTAGATGCAGGCCTGTGGAAGGGGTCAACAGCCATGTAGGAAAGGCAAGAAATCCTGCCTGGATCTTCCTCTCCCATCTTTATTACAGAACAAAAGCTTCAAACTGCTGAGGGCAGGGCAAAAAAACAAAAACAAAACAACTGTCTTCCATAGGGCACTGGTGAAAACCTTCCTTAGGGCCAGTGAAAATTTTTATCAGAATCTCTAGGCCATCCCATTTATGAACACTCTAATTTGAAAACAACATGCTTGTTGTATACAAAACTTTTAAGACCCTGATCCTACCCTTCAGCAAGAGGCCATTCTAAGCACTTCTTCAACAAACATGCTGGAGCCATCACTGGTAGAAGAATATCTCAGGTTCTTGGAGGCTGAGGAAAATTATGGCCAAGACAGAGATGTAGTGGAAAAAAAGTTTTTAAGATACAGAAGGTTTGAGTATACTAATGGATGGACTGGGAAAAGTCAAGGAATACAATTACAGAAATCAGAGTAAGGAGGATAGATTATAAATCACTTAGCATGACTTTTTTCCTGAGGGTTATGTTACATCAGTGTAAATGCTTAGGCATGCAAGTTTAATTTTTGTGTAAAAACAGGGGGAAACCCTACATGAATAGATCCCTGGATTAAATTTAGTATCAGATTTAATTTTTACAGTCAAGAACAATTAAATTGTCTGCTCGAATTTTCTGGATCAGGAGAGCTATTCACACTGAAATGTCTAACATTTTGCTCATTGTCAAAAAAAAAGCCTTCAAGTGCTGACATGAAGGATTGTGCTTTATTTCAAATTGTGCACATCACTGCAGTAACAGAGGCTCATGACACATATGAGAGAAGACAAACTGGAAAAAAGATTCATCTCTTCTTCTAGTTGATTTGACATAAGCAGTAGCATTCAACCTAAATATCAATGAATGCCTGTTTTAATATTTTTCCAATCTCATTCACAGTTATAAAATCAGGATAATTTCTTTCTTCTGTTAACTGTCATTTATTGAACTAAGTATTATTTCAAAGAAAGGAGGAATCAGTCATTGAAAAGTAATTCCTTTTTTAGATACTCCATTGAGTTTAACAAAGGCATTAAACACTTCTGATTATTGAAAAATTAAACATGCTTAAATTATTCAGTCTCACTCTACACAGAGTCAAAATTTTAATATATCTTATCAAATGGCTTCTAAAAGGTAGAGTGAAAAAACATTCTTCATCAACTCTTGACTACCTACCTGTTTTATAACAAGAAATGGAGATTTGGTCTGACTCCAGTCCTGGTACAGAGTTTCTAAAACCCTCATAACTTTCTGAGTGACAGAGGTCATAGATGCATCTTTTGTTCTAAGATTTGGTTTTAGGCCCTGGACCATGATAAAAGTACTACTAAGACCCTTGGAACCTCTACAGTAGTATCTGTTTGTATGTACTTTGTGTCAGGAATGAATAGCAGGATATTTAGTTGGAGTCTGGAAAGTGGAGGTGCTTATGGAAGTGAAAACTCTACTCATTAGGTGTCAGAAGTGATGTCAGTATAGAAAAAATTTTCCCCTTCTTCTGCTAAAAAACAATTAAAAAGAATTGAAAAAAAAAAAAAAACTTACAGTATATTTGGATACCCTTTAAGAGATACCAACTTTTTATCCTTTGCTGTGACTTTTAATTATAATTTCCTTCTTCGTGAAATGAAGGCAGCATATCAACCATTTTACAGTTACTGGAATAGTACAGAAATGCTTTCAAACGGTAAAGCTATGTCATTTTGCTTGGTTACTCTAAAGGCATCTATAATTTTATTATTTTACTTATAACTGGCCCCAGTTATTCTCTATATCATGTCCAGTAGAACTTTGTGCAACATATGGTTCTTCACCATTGAAATCTGGACAGTACAAATAAAGAACTGCATTTTTAATTTTAAAAGGCCACAAGGCCAGAGGTACCATACTGAACAACACAACTCTGTAGCTTCAGAACCAGTAGCAATTAAAAATCCAATACAAAAATAAAAAACTACCATGGAGAGTTTATCATTAAGAACCAAAGAACAAATAAAGACATCTGAAAAGTGGAAATCATTATTGACAACAGTGGTCTGAGATCACACAGAAGAGGAAGGATTTGGTTTAGGTCTGGGAGGACTGCAAAGATTTAAGGATAGGCAGGGAACAGACAGGGTAGAGATTAGTTTTGCTGATGAGGAAGTTTCAGAAAGGAGATTAATTAGGGTTGATTGTGAGGGGCCTTAAATGGTAGATAAGGAATTTGTATACAAAGTATTTAATTATTCATTCACTCAGAGCAAGCATCTGGTGCTTATTATGTCAGAAATATTGCTAGGTGAAGGAACTACAATGATGGCAATGACACAGTTCTAACCTGGACAAGGCTCACAACACGGCCAGGAAACAGACAAAGAAACAGCAAGGTGATGTGCAAAGTACAGGGGAAACAAAAAAGGTTTGAATCTGGAGTACAGGGGAGACAGGGGTCAGAGAAGTTTCACTTAGGAAGGATCATTGAGTTAGACCCTGAAGAAAACAAAACAAAGCAAAACAAAACAACAACAAAACCAAACAAGGAGGACAGTTTAGGTACCTACAGAAGAGCCTTCAGAAAATATACATCCTGTTGGGCAGATCCTATTTCTGCAAAATCAAAAGTTGCTGAGGTTATATATGCAAATATGTGAAGGGATCAAATCCCTAAAAGTAGAGTATTACAGAAATATTATTGTATAGAAACATTTTAGGAATGCTTGTAAAGTCAACATTTATCTTCTTCACTATGCTTTCAGAAGACTAAAGTATTGATAAAATACCTGAGTGAACATGAGTAACATAAGACAAAGTATAAAGCTAAATAATCAGATGGCATTTTACACTATGAAAATAAACATTTTTGACATTCAAGATGGAAAAGACATTAAAAAAACTAATCAAATTATGAGCATAAAAATTTTACTTAGGCCAGATACGATTTCAACATTTGTTTTTCACAGAAATGTGCAAAATAGGGGTAGAAGAATAAGAAAATCATGCTTTAGAAAATGAGTTTTGTTTTATGAAAGAAAGAATTCTTGCCTTTAAAAGTATCAGGTATGTCTGCTGGTTTCAACCACACATTAGGCTGCTGTCTTCATTTTATATCCCCACTTTGCCTGCTAGTCTAGTGTATTAGTAACATTTTTTTAAAGAATATTACCTCTGATCACACATAGTTAAAATTCTAAAAAAGTCACAATCATCAATTACTTATTTATTTTTAAAACATGCAGAACTGGGGATTGAACCCTTGGGCACTTTACCACTGAGCTACATCCCCATCCCTTTTAATTTTTATTTTGAGACAAGTTCTCCCTAAGTTGCCAAGGCTAGCCTTGATCTTTTGATCCTCCTGCCTCAACTTCTTGATTTGCTAATGGTGTGTGCCATTGTGTTGGACCTAACAATTATAGTATTGTTATAGAAATTTAAAAATAGCAGCTATCTAAAACAAAACAAATAGAACTGACCAAATCAACAGTGAAGTCAAAGTATAAAGCAAAATTAATATTTTACTAAAAATAAGGTAAACTCAGGAAGTAGTATAAAAATAACAAAAGATTTTAAAAAATGATTTTATAGATAAGTTTTTACAATTTAACAAAACTATAAATCTAACTTGTAAAAACTTTTAACTCACCAATACATCAATGGTAATGGCTGAATTACTGAGGTCTCATGTAATTCAGTGTATAATTTCAGATTTAAAACGTTAAAACATTCTAATTTAATGTGGCAATTACATTCCTCGGCATTTTCTCCATAGAAATGTAAACTTATGCTAGCACAAAAACATGTATATAAATATTAATAACTGCTTGGCTTGTAATAGCTATAAATGAAAACCAAAAATGGTTTAACTATATATATATCCATATTATGAAATACTTCTCAATAATTACACAGGATAGACTACAGACACGTGCAAACACTTGGATGAATCAATGAAGATTTTGCAAAGTGGAAAAAAATCCAAATGACATCCTCTATGATTTTATTTATGTAACATTCTTAAAATGACAAAATTATAGAAATGGAGAACAATTAATGGTTGCCAGGGATTAAGGAGCAGTTGAATATACATGTGGGTTATAACTACCTAAGGGCAACACAAGGGTACATTGTTGGGATGGAAGTGTTTGGAATCTTAATTGGGTCAATGTCAACATGCTGGCTGTGACACTGTACATTTTACCTAGATGTTAGGATTGGGGAAAACTGGGCAAAGGGTGCACAGGGTTTTTCTGTATTATGTCTTACAATTGTATATAAATTCACAATCATCTCACAATAAAAAGTTTAATTAAAAATATCAATTTTTCAAGTTTTATCACAGTGATTACCTGAGGGGAAGGATTATTAAAATACATATGAATATTTCTAGCACTATTAAAACCAAAGGTCTACTGTACCCATTAAGTCAAAATAAGGTACAAAATTTACTGTTTTACTACTCTTAACATTTATGTAATTTGTAATGCCTAATACTCTTAGAATATTTTTCCTTTGAAACATTTCATGTACTTTAAATTACATTTACTTTTGTCTACAATCCTTTAACTGAACACACAAGGTATTATTACAGGTTGAACATCCCTAATCTGAAAATCCCAAATCCTCCAAAATCCAGAACTTTTTAAGTGCTAACAAGAGACTCAAAAATTGTGGATTTTTGGAACATTTCTGATTTTGCATTTTCAGATCAGGGATGTTTTGCCTGGTAAAGTCTATGCAAATATTGCAAATCCAGAAAAAACTCTGAAATTTAAACATTTCTGGTCTGGCCCCAAGCTTATTGGATAAGATAGTCAACCTTACTAACTCACAAAAGGCAAGGATATCAGAAATTTGCTCAATACCACATGTTCAAAGCCTAGTCAAACTTTCAATGTGACATTTTCAAAACTTGGTCAAGCTGGCCTTAGTGCTGCCTACTAAAAGTTTCAGAAAGAGCATTATGTAAATTGATTTTACTAGGTTGTAATCCAGATAATTAAGGTTAATAGTAATATAAATTATCTGTTTGAAATCTTCTAATTAATGTTTTACTGCAGAATTTAATACAATAAATTATGTATCTAGCAAAATGTGTTACCAATTAAATTTTTTAAAAGGAAAAATGAGGTTTTTTTCCTATGAAACATACATAATAAATCATTAAGAGTCTCAGACCAGTTTACAAAGACAATTTACAAAAGGACAGAGGATGAATGAGTTTTAGGCAGAGAAGTTATTCAACAGTAATAGGTAAAGGTGTTTCAAAGCTAATTTGATCATTCTAGAACTATGAGGGGTCAAGGTTAAGTTGTGAAGAAAAAAACCTAAGTTTCTGCTGTTGAGTATCTTTGAGGAGTATAATTTTCCCATGGAACCAATAGATTCCCATTATACCATAGGATAATGGACATTGTTTTTTATGGAAAACCTTATTTGAAGTTCTGAAAAATATTTTGAGAGACTGATACTTTATAACACAATATAATTTTCAGACTGGTATTTTTCATCTGTTGATAATTTGAGTTAGACATATAACAACTTTGAGTTGTTTATCATAGATGACAAAATAATAGCAGCTCTCGTATAAGTTCAGCTGGGCTTTCTGATTCCTTATTCCAGTACTTTCTTAAAATGAACTGTGCTGCTCATTCGGTCATTGACAAATTGACAATAAGTAGAAAATTCCCATCATTGCATTAGTTTGGTATTCAAGGGAAGATTCAATGAGTCCATTTATTCTAGCAAATGTCACAGGAGATTTTCAAAACATTCTGTTTATTCATAACAAGGGATGGAAATACTTTCAATAAGTTTGGACTTATAAAGGTGCAAAATTGCATACAGAATAAAAGCACCAAAACACAATAAACCAAAGTAGTGCTATAAGAAAATGAAAATAAGAACTCACTAAAAAGGCAAGTCTTAATGCATAAATCATAATTCCTCATAAATAATGTATTTTCATTATGATCATTTTATATAGGCTATATGGTAAAGTGTTTTAAGAGATATAACCACAATCATCAAATTCATGACTAAAATCTATTTTGGAATCACTACCTTATAAGTGGTAGAAAGCATCTTTTCAGATGCAGGCTTTAGACAAAGAAAGACAATGACAGTGGCTAGCACATCTGTCTCTCTAGATCTGAATAATTTATCAAGTAACAAACACCTAAAGTAGGAGTATAAGCTAAAACCTAGTCATTTTACAGCTCATCCATAACAGTTATAGAACAATTTTACATGTTTATTTATATAACACAGTTTCTAGGACAATCTTCTACAGAGTTCATTTGTCTTATCTTTTCCAATCAGACTGCAAAATTTGTCATGACTTCCTTAAAGGCAGAGATTCTATTACTGAATGCAACCCAGACTGCACTGCTTGGAATAATCATCCTTTTGGCTATGAGGCCTAGAGCAGTTTGATGATAGAGCAGGGGACTACTGATTGTTGGCTGAAATAAGCTAAAATGAGTAATTTTTAAAATGGACTTTCTTTTTAAATAAGAGGTATCCAAAATAGAACACCAATACCTCACACAGTAGGACTCCAAAATATCTAAAGCACTAATTGTCTATAGTCCTCTCACTTAAATGCTGGTATACTCAGGAATAAGAAGATACCTCTAATTAGACTAATCCTTGTTTCCCCATCAATCCAGGGTACAGGTGTCAGACAACATGATCCACTTCACTGCAAAGCAATTATTACTGGTCTCCATTTTATATGAAGGTTTTTGATCCCCATGAAAGTATGGAAACTGAAAGAGTTCACTTTGATCATGACACTGAGAATTCATTTAAAATTGCATTCATTAATGGCATATTTGATTATTTGAATATAATGTACTCATCTCATTAGCAAGGGAAATAGCCAACCTCAATAGTTTTAAACTACTGTAGGGTTTTTTGGTTTCATTTTTTATTTTTGTAATACTAGAGATTGAACCCAGGAGTGTTCTACCATCAGGCCACATCTCTAGTCCTTTTTTATTTTTCATTTTTGAGACCAGTCTCACTAAGTTGTCCACACTGGCCTGGAACTTACGTTCCCCTGCCTTAGCATCCCAGGTCACTTGGATTACAGGTGTACACCACAGCACCTGGCTAAACTACTGTTTCATATATATATATGAAACAGTATATATATACATATATATACATATGTATATACATATATATGTATGTATATGCACACACATTATAGATAGATAGATATTAAAATTCTACAAGATTTTTTTTTTTTTCTCCTTTTGTGGAGAAGAGCAGGATTCTGGGAGACTCTCTTCAGTAAATTTTTAAATTGCCTTTTCTTCTTGTGAAAGAACGCAAATCCAAGTTTAAAAGTAAGGTCACCTTGTTGAAAACCACCACAATTTCTGAATGCTGGTAGACTGCCTATATGTAAAAATTGAGAGTTGAATGAAAAGTACCTACATTGTATGAGATACAGATCAGTGAATTTTTATGAACATAAATTATTCATAGGATATATCCTTTCAGAGGAACAACTCTGTTTTGGTTGTTTGATTTCCTTGAGGACAAATCAAATCATTTGAGCAAATGCTAACTGGGTCTTCCTCATTTCAAGAAGATTCATCCCCTCTAACCACTACCCTAACTTCTCTTCTGTTTTTATCCAAATTGTGGAAAATTTAGTCTCCATCAGTGGTGAAGTTTTCAATGTGTACAGGGAATTGGTTGTTAACAAATGAGTACTGAAGGGTAGGGGCTATGACAAACTAAGGAGTGCCACAACCAGAAGAGCTTATTGCTCAACTCCTGCTGCCTGGGTAAGCCCCCAGGGTCATTGCCCTTCAATACTTCATATCACTATCAGAAAACAGATATGGAGCCACTGACTCAGCCGGGTCTCATGTTTGTGTGGTTTTAACATTTATATTTCTAGGAATTTCAGGTACACAACTTCAATTTTATCCCCTTATCCCAGAGGGTAAATTGTAATAAATTCTTGAGAAGACAGTATATTCTTGTTGAGGAAAAATATAACAGAAAGAAAATGCTTGATGTTCTAAGAGCTGCGAAATATAAGCACCAGGACTCTAGAGAGCATCTAGTCCAACTCCCTCCTCTTATAATGAGAAAGCTAAAGCCCAGAGGAGTGAAGTCACTTGCTCATGGGACACACACCTACTGAGTGGTAAAGACAGGACTAGAACTGCAGCCTCTTGATATAAATTAAACCACTGTCTCTTGGTTTACCTTGAGACTCTAAGTTGTGTACAACCAGAGAAATGAAAAGTTATACCCTATTTCTGTACAATGAATCAAAACTAAATAGAACAAACAATTAAAAAAAAAAAAAAGAATCTCCCAAACCCCCTTCCTCTTTTCTACTCTTTTTGTTTTGGCAGCCTTGTACCAACTTCAAGATCTTTTGTGTGTGTGTGTATGTGTGTGTGCATGCATGCATGTGTGCAATTAAGACTGAAAGGCAACTTAAGGAGTTAATTTATTAGTTGCATTTAGACAAATGGTTAAGTATGAAATGATTAACACTTTCTAACATTCTTTATGTATTGATTAGAACAGACATTGTGCAAAATGACTATTAACCAGAATTACAAATGCAATAGTCTGTGTGTGTTTGTGTATTTAAAAGGTATATTTTAAATTTTGAAAATGTTTCCCTTCTATCTCCTGTAATGTAATACTATCAGTCTTCATCTTACAAACATAAGAGTTTATTAAAATGTGTTTTCCCAAACCTACTCCAACTTTTTGGTTAATTGTATTTAATGCCTCTCTAACACCTATTACAAAAAGCTATAACTTTCCTGTTTAAGAATGTTTAAAGTTTCCTGTTTAAGAAAGTTTCCATAATTATTTTGCTGAATTTTTTCTTACAATCTCTTACAAACTATGAAGCTCATAATATTTTTCATACTTTTCCCCTTGCAACATCATTTTAATTCATAATCATTTTGAGTCCACAGAAAGCCAGTCAATAATTTGCTGACACATAGTACATACTGCAGAAATCAACCTAAAGCACCATCATGGAAGAATAAAAATAACAAATGTATTAAGTGCTGGCCCTGAGCCGGTCCTTCCATAAGTACTTTACATGTATTAACTTATTTAATCCTCAAAATTACCACAGAAGGTGGGTACTTTGGTCATTTCATTTTAAAGATGAGCAAAATGCAATATAGAGAGATTAGCCATAGTGCCAGAATTGAGCTACAACAGTCTTGACAGCTAACCATGGCACATCACTGTCTAATGACACTTTTCATAAGCCTCATAAAAAGGGTCAAGGTGAGATTCCAAGGACTTTTCCTGGCCTAAATTACTATAGTTAATCTTGTACTATGATGGGGATAGAGAGCAAGAACATAAAAACATCACATACTTTATACTTTTCCCTCATTTCCCAAAATAATATTGTTAAAAGCACACAAAAGCACACAAAATAGAGTTCACTCAACAATGGCAATAACAAGTGCAACCTATTTATGACGAATGTGAAGGAGACTCAAAAGTCGCAGAACAGAAACCCAACTTCCTGTTGCTATGATTTGGAGTATGAGGGAAACAAGATTGCTTAGAAAAATTTTTTTCTAAACCCCCCAAGAGAACAACAACAAAGCAAAAACAAAAACGAACCCTGAAAACTTCCAAAAACTTGAGCTGAAACATATTTAAGATCAATGTAATCTAAATTCTTCATTTCTAAAGGACACTATTACCCAATAGTAATAGTAATCGTTTGTCAAGGTAAAGAGGGTTAGTGGCACATATCCTAATTTTTGGTTTAGGAAGCTTTTTACCTCTCTCATGTTTGAAATTTAGGAAAAAGCTTATCATGGACCAAAAGTTTAGACACCACTGGTTAATGTTCCAAAAACTGCTTGTAAATAGATTATGGGCTTCTAGAAAAACTGCAAACTAAGTTCCAGGACAGGACCCAAAAAGCTGTACAGTACTCTGACAGTCCCAGTTCAACTATATGTCTTCCCTGATTTTAATATATAAAGTTTTTTTATGACAACACTCACACACACTTTATATCCAACCTGGAACACTAGACAATAGCATCTGTATTTTATGTAAATGGATGTACGTTGTGAAAAGGGGCATCTGTTTTTTTTCTTCCAAGCAGACAGGCATGTTGTTGTTGGTATAGAGGAATCCAGATTTGGCAAGAGCTGGATTAACAAACTTGGATGTTAGCAATCAATAAATAAGCATCTAATACAGAAACTTCTATAGAAGTTAAGCATACCTGGGTTGTTAGAGAGAGTTACTGATTTCCTGGCCACCACCCACCATACCCTATATCATGAGTTCTGGACTCTATAAAAACTGTATGATGCAGTATCTGTCTACAGGGACTGGCACCTACTCAATAACCAGGCATTATTCAGTTTCTGAAAAATGCTGCACATGACTAAAAATTCAGACACTTCCATATTTTATTTATTTTATAGTACTAAATTTTTATAATCCAATCCCTAATGATATTTTATCATCTGCAATGAATCATTATGAGTCATAATAAACTATGTTATCAAGACTATGAATAATAAGATGATCAGCAATGTAGCCAACATTTTTTGGTGTATCAAATGAAACTAAATCTAAGTTATGAAAAGAAAAGCAATTGAGATCAATGATGAATGGAATTCTGAAGCATTTCTAAGTTTAATTGAATAGTAACATCATGTAACTCCCCAAATTTAGTAAGGGTAACTTAGTCCTAAAAGATTAAGATAATTCTGAATTATTAAAGTAACATGTGAGAACCATCTGAATGTTGTGAAAGAAGCCAGCACATAAACTGCTACTCTTAGCAACTCAGGGCCTGAGCCCTTTACCCTGAAAGCTGTTACTTCTTAATCTTGGTCATCAAACTGACATACTGACTGCAATCATTTCTTCCTTGTAGTATATGAAGCCATGCATCTTCACATTTTACTTCCTTTCTCTGTAACTAAAGTTTGGCCATGAAATGGTTATTTATTTCTCCAAACATACTTAGTTCACTGGTGTTATATTTCAGATTCTTCCTCCCCCTTCAGTGCACAAAGGGCACTACAGAATCATTTAACACCTCGGAGATCTATTATCTCTCAGTATGCTGAAAGTAAGAAGGCAACTTCCCAAAGTGACATACAATTCCATGGATATTTAAGTCCTAGAATAACCCAATCATAACTTCTATTTTATCTTCTAATTAAGAATGAAGGTGTGTGGTCCACTTTAGATTAAGCAAGGCAGGGAATTACCTCTCAATTTAAGTAGAAAAAAATCAGAATTAGAACCTTCTGAAAATATCTTAATATTTCTAAGAGTCAGGTAAAAAACTGAAATTACCAGATGGTTGGCATCATGCAGGGTATGAAAAATCTATTTAGATCCCTGATTTAAAATACGGCAGTCATTCAGTTTAAAAGTGGACAATAATTGAATTTTTAAAAATTAAGTGAATTTCAAAATTTTAAACTAAATTTACTTAGCTAATTTGTATGGATCAGAAATGAAAGAAAATTACACTTGTGATTTGATACAATCTAAATATTCAAGGTCATACAGTTGCTAAAGTTTTATTTAACTGAATTTGTCAGTAGGGTCTTTAAATTCATATTATGTCAGGACTATACACAGAAATTGATAGGTTTATTCAGTTTATAAAAGCAGCTATATGTATACGATTTTCTTTCTGAATACCAGCTGCCTCTACTTCTTTCCTTTTCTTGCACTTTCCAAACCTCCTCTCTGCTCCCCTCTCTCCATAAACAGTTTAGATAAGAATTAAAATAACAAGACACTTAATACCCCTCAATTTAGACTTTTTCAGTATAACATATAAGACACCAAATGTAGTACTTTATCCTTATATAACAGTGGAGTGCAGAGGGCATATATTTTGGTTAAAACATAATTCATGTTATTTCAATTGTGAAAGATCATCAGTTTAAAAGCTTCCTCTCTTTAAACATTGATAACAAGCAGAATGTCTTTCTAATTGAAGCAGGTAAAATTTTTTGCATAATCAAATGTGTGTGTGTGTGTGTGTGTGTGTGTATGTATCTCCAGGTTTTTCAATTTCTAATACAGCGGAGAAAACGAAATGTATTTTTACTTTACAATCTTGACATCAAATCAAACAGGCAAGGGTTAAACTCTGCTGTAATGTGATATTGTTACATAATAAAAGTTTTCCTGCTGGCATTTACAAATACCTTCCAAAATCCTCCACAGTGTTATTGGACACAAATTAAACCTCTAAATTAGAAGCCTCACTGATTATGGACACACCTGAAAAACAATGTAGTAACCAAAAGACACAATCTTTCCCTTGAGTCCTTAACTAAAAGGCTCTCATACTTTTCAATGTCCTTGATCTACACAAAGTAGGGGTTGGAAGACAGCTGACTGGTTAGACAATTGACTTATTTAACTCAATCTGATACAAAATAACCAGGTGCAGAGAGGCTGTATAGTAAATGCAACCTCCAAAGCAAACTGTCAAACAAAAGTACACATAGTATGCTTTTCAACATCCAGAAACACTTATTTCAGACATGGGTTGCTCTCATTTTCACGTTGCCATTTTCATGTTTCATGGGCACCAGAAATGAAGACACTTCCATAGCAATATACTCAATATATTCTATTCAAAAAACAAACAAAAAAATTCTTCTACTTTCCTTTTTTAAAAGACTCTAAGCCCAATTCTATAAAAGTATTTTCTGTCCAAATTTTGCTTTTCTGTATTAAGAAAATAAAATTTGACCAAAAATACACACTGACCATTACTGATTTTGTACATAAAAATTACCATTTTCTAAAAGTTATAAGGCTGTGCAGATTTTTTTTCAGTCAAACCCAGTAAAAAAAGAAAGAACTGGTACCTCTATGAATAAATTACATCTTGAAATATACATGATCGTGGTGTCCCTGTGTTACTTGCAATGGTAACTGACACGCCCCAAATTCCGAATTTAACTGTACCAGACAGTTCTATCTGTCCCATCGCTGACCAAACACTGCTTCTCTGTTTCTATTCATTATGTATTATAGAAGGTCTAAACACAGCCCAGTATGACGAGGAAAAAAAAAATTACAATTCTTATGACAGCAAAGTGATGCATTCAAGATCTCTCTTGCAGTACATCCTCGTCCATGAGCACGAACAGGCTTTTTCTTTCTTTCTTTCTTTTTTTTTTTTTTTTTTTTTTTGAATGGAGCTAAAAATGTGTTGGCTGCAAGCTCATTACTCTAAGAACCTTCGACCCCTGTATCTGCAGGTTTTCAGAAAACCCTAGTAAAAACCAAGCACTATCCAAACCACGAAAACCAAACTTGCAAGAGCTTTGTGCAATGATCAATAACCTTGGCTACACCGCCATCGGCCCCAAATTCACCGCCCTGGAAACCAATGCAGCAAAAAAAAAAAAAAAAAAAAAAAAAAAAACAGACGAAAGGCTAGCTGGAGTCCAAAGAAACTACCGCGCTTTCCTTCCGTCACCCTTTCTGCCGCATGGAGAGAAGCGATGGGAGGAGAGGAGTGAGACGAGGCTCACCAGCTCCAAAGATGCTCCGGTGACCTCTGGCTGCGCGGCGAGAGCTGGGCCGGGAAGGCTCTAGCGAAGCCACGGCGGGCAGTGTGGACTCTGCCCCTGGTGCATTCCTCGCATTCCGGCACAATCTGTCGCCAGCCCAGGAGCTGGCAACGCGCGTCCCCCGCCACCCCCCCTCCCAATCCCGGACACACACACCTGACTACTGCTGCGCCCCGAGCGGCCACGGCCGCCGCGGCGCCTCCACTGCCGCGCTCAAGGTTTGTCGCACTCAGCCAACACACAGCCAAATCCCGGCCCCGCCGCACGCCCCCTCACTTCCCGCTTAGTGGAAAAGAGGAAAGGGCCGGGCAGCCCCAGAGAGGGCAGGGGCACCCGATTCTCCAAGGGGGTGCTGCAGCTCCACTTCAACTCCGAGCAGGGAGAGAAGGAAGCAGCGGCGCAGGAGGGCAACCAGGAGGCTTGGGGCTAGGGAACCGGGAGGGGTGGACAGCGAGGACATGCCATGAGGATAGAGGGGCGCACCGAACCGAAGTGAGTGGGAAAGACCGGCGGGAGTGAAGGGCTAAGGGGCCAAACACAAGACAGTGAAGCCACCAGAAGGGGCGTGGGAGGAAGAGAAGGGCTAGGATGCGGGTTCCGAGGCTGGAGGGACGCACGGACGGACGGACCGCCCGGAGGGCTGAGGAAGGCGGGCGCCCCAGAGTGTTGGGGGCGCGGGGCAGCATGCCAGACGGGCAGTAGTAGGTAATCCACAGGGCAAACATCCAGAAGAGCTCCGCACGGCGCTTAAGTTTGGGGCTGGGGGCTCAGAATCCGAAAAGGCCAACGTGGGGAGGGGTCGAGCGCACCGTGTAAGGGAGACCCGGGAAGAGTATTCGCCGGGAAAAGCAAATGGAGGGTGAAACTTGTGCGCCTGCCGGGGGGAGGGGAGCAGGCAGGCGAGTGCAGGCAAGAACACGAGGCGGGGCAGGAAAGCCGAGGCGGCCGCGAGTCGGGGCACCAAGTAACGGGAGGGAGGCGCCAGTCCCCTCAGCGACCAGGTCCTGGTTCCGGCACCAGAGGCCAAGGACCAGGGGTCTCGTGCGCAGGAGTCTCCGCGCCCTCCCGCGAGCCCGCACACTTACTTTCCAGGTTAGGCAGCGGCCGTCGTCGCTCCAGGGATCAGGGAAATCCACGCCGAAGGGTCGCCGCTGCGGCACCCGAAAAAATTAAAAAAGTGCCGCGACCGTGCGGTTGCCCGCCCCTCCCTCCCCCACCCGCCCCCTCCCCCGGAGAGGCTCTCCCACCACCCCCGGTGGCGGCGGTGGCCAACTTGCCCCTCTACCCGGTGCCCATGGTGCCGCCTCCGCGGCCGGCGTCGACGCGGACTCAGCCCCGGAGCCCCCTCTACTGCCCAGAGGCCGCAGCCGCCGCCCGCCCAGCCGCCAGCCCGCCTGCCCGGCCAGCCCCAGGCTCCCGGGAACGTCAGCACGCCGCCGTCTCCGGACAAGCTCCCCGACAACCCCATTGGTCGGAAGAAAAAGGCTGACCCTCCCCATTGGCCCAGCCCTCATATTGAACCTGCCAATGGGAACTGCGGTTTCAGGTCGCCATAGAGACCGATGCTGTTAAGAGCCGGAGGGCCTGGAGAAGGTGGGGAGTGAAGATGAACCAGTCTCTGGCCTCCAGCGCCAGAGAGGGTGGGGGAAAGAGGTACTAGAGGATTACCGAGCTCTGGCTCTGAAATCTGGGACAGGTTTGCTTTGTCTTATTGTCAACCCAATTGTACATGGTAGGGTTTCTCTTTGGCCTCAAAGGCATGAACCGTTGAGCCCCTAGACTTATACTTGACTGTGAGAGCCCAGTAGTGGGCGTTTTACTTCTGCATCCGAAGAGCCGGCAAGGCTATGCCCTTTGACTTTTGACATCTGTGCAGCTTCTGCTCCTCCAGGTGAGTTTGCACCCCATCCTTTAAATCGCTGCTTCCTCCTGACGTCATTGAGCCACTTGAATTCTACTTAGGTTTGTTCTTCTCAACCACTCCCCCCTTCCCTGAAGCGGATGTTGCCTCAGATTTTTGAGTCTTCAAACCTGTAGCCCTTTCCAAAAGAGACTCAATGAGGATTTCCTTTGCATGGTATTTTAGCAAGGAAACAAGCTGATGGATTGAATGATGGACGCCAAAGATTAACACATGTGTTCCCTGCTTCCCAAAGCAAACCTCTCACCCCTCATAGGAACTGGTATTTATTAAACACCACTGTGTGAGCATTCTGCACTATGAGGTTGTTAGGTGCATGCTCTTTGATTTAAGAGGTTACCGGCTGGAGAAGGATATAAGTGACATTCAATCCTTCATGCCTTCTGATAATTTTATGAGAGAAAAAAAGGAAATAGATTACAGTTGATGGATTTTTTTTATTTTATTTTTTTTTTTACTACTTTCCAGGTTAACTCTAAATTTGATAAAGAAATCAACCGGGACATAGAATCAGTGCACAATCTTTAATTTTAATAATGAGTGTTCTTTCATATAGTCACTCTGTGCTAGTTTGTTAATAACCAATTGTTTTTAGTCAACGACTTTTATATTTAGATATCATCTATTACAGCAGAACTTCATGAATATATTAAGCTTTTAAACACAATATCACAATAGTATATAGTCACTGGTATTCTTATGTTCCTTTCTTTTGGTGATTTTGATAGAAAAAGAAGCTATGTTTATGTTACTGCCCCTCAAATTAGAGGGACCATATTGTGTGAAAAAACTGATAGGATTTTGGAAATTACAAATATTTTGTTGAGGGAAACAGATTAATGTGTGTGCAAACTACATATGTCTACCTACTGTTTTGAATTTTAAGTTGGATGATACTCTTTGCTATTGGTTTTTATCTTAATGTAACTGAGGATTATAACAATGTAACAAAATAAGAAATGCTAATATGGTACCTTGTTTGGAACACTGTTACCTTCAATTTGTAGTAAAACTTCAAGTTAATTGACAATCCTGTGGAAGGTTTAATTGAGGAATAAAACAAGTGAACATGTGAAGGCTTTCTCTAATTATTTTCAGAATTAGGAAAGGACCAGCAAGGACCAGGAAGTGCTGTCTCATGACTTGCCATCATGGAGATTAGCTGCTTTTGACTTCTTTGGACTTTTTTGATGTGTGTGTTTGTTTAGAGGAGAATGGAAAAAGTAAAATGCAAATGTTTATAAATAAGACATTTTTAATTTACTGCCAAGATATCAGTGATTTGGTTCTAATTTTTTAAATAACATTGAACAAAGATTTGTCTGTTTGAAAGAAAAAAATGAATATTAATTTTTTTCATGCCTTAGGTGAGCATGGAAAGAAGAAAACAAGAACTAGTTGTGTTTTTATTTTTACTCCAATAATCTTCTCTTTTGTATTTTTCTTAAAATATGCACGTGATTGCTATTTTGATATTATGTATTTCATGTTTGTAATGATTAAAATGTTACTAAACTCCAACAGGAATAATGTCCCATAAAATAAGTTATCACTCAACATTAATTTTTTTCTTGTTATATTTAATTAAAAGTTTTCTTTTGAACTTGCTCCTACATTACTAAGCACCTCTGGATAAAGCTAAGAAATCACTTCAATTCCACTAAAAATTGATTTTATTCAAACTTGCCTGGCTCTTCACTGATTCTCTAAATTTCTTTCCTCATTTGGAGGATGGTGATCTAGAGCATTTTATTCAGGGATAAAAGCCAGGGCACATCTCCCAGATCTCCCACTTCTGTTCTCCTCAAGCCTCCATTGTACTTGGGCTCCTCAGAGTTCTGCAAATGATCTTGTTTTATGCTTGGCTGAGGGGATCCAGCATGGGTTTCCTCACCTTAGCTTTCCTAGACCTTAGTCTCAATTTTCATTCATCTTCACCACCTTCAGCCCTAAGAAGCAGTGTTCATACTTCTTTTCTGAACTCATACTCCATTTGTGCTCCCAAACATAGACCAAACTCTCTCCACCAGGATATCACTGGTTATAATTTCTCTTTTAGATATGTTTTACACTCTCTTCTCCAAAGGTATTTCTTAATCCTTCCAAACATCTGGCCTTCTATAAAACCATCTTCCTTTTACCCTACCTCTATCTTCATCTACTAGTCTTTCCTTTCATCAAGAAACAATATAAAGGGGATTCCTTGAGGCACTTACTTTTTCATCCCTATTTTTTGACACTTGAATACAACTAAATTTGTCACCAGAGGAGATCCAAGGCATATCCAGAGAGGGAGACCACAACTCATGACCAGTGGGGTTCTTGAAAAACCATTATAGAAATGAATTCAAGGATGCATCAGAAGCACAGAGATATATTTAGGAAAGCAGAGACACATTCAAGGAAAAATGTGGGCTATCTTCAGAGTGAAAAACTTTGGAGGTAAAGCAAAGGAGAGAGAATATGGGACACTTTGAGATGGAGAAGTAACCCCTTGGGCTTGGGTGTTGATATTTCTAGAGGGACAATAACTAAGGGCTGGCCTAGAGGCAGAATTAGGGTAGAGTTGGCAATTTTGCACCAGTTTTCCTCCTGCTTGCTGGTTTGCCCTCACATCATGTCATTTTTTGCAGGCAAGGACATGGGCTAGGATGCTCATGAGTTGCTTGTTTTACATTCCAATAGTTCACAGTTGTTTCCTGCACTCCAGTGGTTCATGTGTGCTTCTCTTTTGAGACTGAGTATATCTTTCTTTCTCTGTATCTCCAAATTCCTACATCAAAATGATTTTGGAATATTGTGCTCTTAGTCCTCAAAATCCCAGCTCATTTTGCCAGTTCAATTCTCTTTTGCAAAAAATATCCTTTGCTTACAAGTTGCATGCCCTAATTGCAGATTTCCAGGGAATGGTAGAAACCATTGTCACCCAGGCTGAGAATACATTACAAATGCTAATGACTCACTTGGGCAGAGAAAGTTTTAAACCTGCCAGGAACTTTTCAATTACCAGTTCAGAAAGAAGTCAACCTGATCCTTTCAAAGATAATGAAAACTTTTAAACTTTCCAATGTTGGTTGTTTTCATATTACTCCATATAAATTTGCAATAAATTCCTTTAAAAAAACATTCCAGGGACAGCAAAGAATAGGGGGAAGCAGGAAAACCCTTCTCACATTTGGCAGTCCATGGAGGAGGTGGATTCAGTGAAGACAAAAACTGCCCCAATGGTGATAGCTTTTATTTTTAAAAAAGAGGAATGTTAAAACAGAGGTAGGTGGCAAATGAGGGAAAGGGCAATGAAATAAGCCAATTCTGAAGCGGGTTCCTAAGGCTTAATAATAGTTCCACTCAGGTGGCTTTAGGATTGTCTATGCCCCATACTCTGAATTTTCACATCCTTCCCTGTTAAAGACCTAACCCAAGATTTACTTGCAAGGCCTTTTCTGAAAGTTTCCTGGCCCTGTCCCTCACAGTGCTTAGATTACTGAACTACCTCCCACACTAGGAAAGCCGATATTCAATAAGCCTTTTTTTTTTTTTTTTTTAATTCTTGGAAAAAATTGAGTTCCAACAATGAAAAATTGGAAGCAATAATTTTGGGAGGTTAATTAGAAAAAAAGATGAGATTGGACATTCAATATGGAAAAATGAGGTAAAGTATGGTAGAGTAGAGGTTTTTGCCATGCAACTTCCAAAACAAGAAAGGTCTTAGATCTTATCACTACTAGATTATGAGAAAGTGTGTGAAAAGAACAGGCTACATGTGCTTTGACATATTCATAACTAAGTCTATAAAATTCTTGTATATTAGGGAAAGTAATTGAAATTCAGCTTTTCAAGCACTTTAAATAAGGATTATAATTTTTTTTTAATCTATGCAAAGTATCCATATTGCTCTGTTTCTTTGAACATAGTAGGATCATGAAAATTTTACAGTTTTATAAATCCAAAGCCATGAAACATCTGGTATGTATAATAGACATCTGACATGTGTAATAGATATGTTTCCTAGGGCCTATATCCCCAGTCCTTGAAGGAGGCAGCTCAGTATGCCTTGTGACAACATAACCTGTGACCACTGCTCTGGGGATCTGACCCAAATGTAGCCAATGTATCGGCTCACCATTGACCCATAACCTGTAATGGTGCCAATCAGATTCTTCTGGCAATTTAGAATTAAGAAAACAGGTGAACTGCCTTGGTTCTGATGTTTTCTGGGCGTCTACTAAAGGGGAACCACAATTTGCTCCCTCAAAATATGCCACTTTAACATAAAGATTAATTCAAGCTGAATTCAGTTGAGGAACAGTAGATACAGGTAAAGACATATTCCTTTCCTGACTTCTGTCTAAAAGTAGAGCTTAAATTTCCCTTTTTTAAAACTATAACGCTTCCCCTCACTCCTGGGGGATATGCTCCAGCACCCACAGTGGGTGCCTATAACAAAGGATAGGGCAAAACCCTACCTATGCTATGTTTTTTCAATACATACATAGCTATGATAAAGTTTAACTTATAAATTAGGTACAGTAAGAGATTGAAAATAAAAACTAATAATAAAATACAATATTATAACAATGTACTGTAACAAAAGTTATGTGAATATGATCTTTCTTTCTCAAAATATCTTATTTTGAGTGTTCACCCCTCTTCTTGTGATGCTGTGACATGATATGATGCCTATATTATGAAATGAAGTGAGGTGAATGATATAAGCATTGTAAAGCAGCATTAGGCTACCACTGACCCTCTGATGATATATTAGAAGGAAGATCATCAGTTTCGTTTTGGAACAGGAAGGCATAAGATTTTATCATGCTACTCAGAATGGCATGCAATTTAAAACTTATGAATTATTTATTTCTGGAATGTTCCATTTAATATTTTCAAACCACAGTTGACCATGGGTAACTGAAACTGTAGAAAGTGAAACCATGGATAATGGAGTATTGCATAACATAAATTTTCTTTTGTAAAAGTTTTTCTCTCTCCAATACTAGGAAGAGAATTACTTCAAAGACAACTTCTATCACCTGAGTAGATTCTTATGAGCATAACAAACCTCATTAAACAACACTTATTGTCACTTTTCCAAGAGTTCTCCTTTGCCTCTTTGCAAGAAGCCTCAAGTCCTCTTTCCTTCATCTAGTCTTTGTTTCCATACTTTATCTCCTTTGTTAAGATGGTATATAACTCATATTCTCACTGCCTTCCTGAATCACATTGCTTTGTGAATTCCTGTATACCTAACTGAATGCATTTTTTTTTCTTCTGGCTTTTGTAAATCTAATGCACAGAGTTCTAACCTAGGAGAGTAGAGGAATAGGGTTTTTCATCACCTATGCTATTCTTCCCATGTAATTGTATTTAAATAAGCTTTATTTACAATAATTTATTGTTCCATGAGATCTCTATTTCTTTTCATCACCCCTACCCTGTTCTTTTCCTGGTTTTCCTTTAGTGAGTCTCCATTTCATCACTAAAATATCATGCAAATATTTTGCAACAAAAGAAAACATTTTATGATCATATTGTTTGACTATGAAGGATAAGTCTACACTTTTTTTAATAATCAAAAAATAGAAATGAATTATCTATTCAAGCACCAAGTATTGCCAACTTATGTTGGAAGAAACAGCTTTATTTAGTGTAGTGTCTATCCCTCCCACTCTTTCATTTCAAAGTTCTGTATTCAATTCTCAGTTTTCCTCCTTTTAAGTTAGAGGTGAGAAGTAACTTTGAGAAAATAAGTAATATGATTGCTTTTTCCAGGTAGAACCATTTTGCCACATTGTGGGTATAGAAGAAAATATTAGAATTTATATTTATATTACACACTTATATAAATTATTTTGGAGACAGGCTAAAAAGTAAGAATTACAAAATTTATCAGAAATATTAGTGATCCCACTGTACACATTAAAAGATTCTGAAATTTAAGTTCCAGCAACTTAAAAAAACCTCTTAGGTATATCTGTGGGAAGAATCCCACCTAGGACAGTGTGACCCAATTTTAGGAAAATATGAACTGAGTGTGGGTCTCTTTTTGGATTTAGTAGGTAATTAATTCAAAGCAACTACTATGAATATGCTGTAAAATTTAAAGGAAAAAATAACAAATAGGTCATCTCAATAGAAAAAGAAATACTATGAAAAAAGTTAAATGGAAAATTTTAGAATTATTATATTGAAAAATCTAATTAAAACAGTAAAAATTCAGTGCGTGATTGCACAACAAGGAGTCTGTGATGCAGAACAAGGAGTCAATGAACTCTAATGGAAGCTATCCAATCTAAAGAGCCGAAAGAAAAAAGATTGAAGAAAAATTAATAGAGCCCCAGAGACTTGTGAAACAGGATTAAGGTGTATTCATTGCACATATTTGGAGTCACAGAAGCAAAGAAGGGATAGAAAGGCAGAGAAAAATACATTTGAAGAAAGAGTGTCCTAAGAATTCAAAAACTTGACAAAAATTGAATCCACAGATTGAAGAAACTCAGCAAAACCCAAATAGAATAAACTCAAAGAACCTCAACTAGACACATTTTATTTGGATTGTTGAAAGACAAAGATAGGAAAAAATTGAGTTAACAAGAGAATAATAATTCATCCACAAGGAAACCACAGTAAAATTAACTGCTGACTTATCATCAGAAAGAAAGGATTAAAGGGTGGTAGGAGGAGATATTGAAAATGCTGGGGGGAAAAAAAAAAAACTCAATCATGGATTCTGTATCTATTAAAATTGTTTTCAAAAATAAAGATTAACAGTCATCATAAATGAACCTATGTTGGAAGTATGATAATTACTGAAAAAACTCACATGACCACCAGTTCTCAGTCTAACTCTATGCAAAAGAAAGCTGTCAGGACACCTGGTAAGTCAGCAGTTTCCATTTGGAAAATGGATTGGTATGGTTTACATCAGGATTGTCTCCCAAAGGCCTATGTGTTAAAGGCTTGTTCTCCAGAGTGGCACTCCTGAGGAGGTGGTAGAAACTTCAAGGGGTTGGGCCTAGTCAGAGGTCTGAGGTCATTGGAGGCAAGCTTTGAAAGAGACTGTGGAATTTTGATCTCTTCATCTTCCTCTTTCTTTGCTTCCTGGTTAACTTGAGGTAAGTAGCTTGCCCTACCACATGTTCCCCACTGTGATACCTTGCCGTTGCCACAGACTCAAAGAGAGTGGAGTCTAGCCCCTATGGACTGAAGCATCTGAAGCCAAGCTCCAGATCAATCTTTCCTCCCTTTAAGCTGATTATCTCAGATATTCTTTATACTAGTGAAAAACTGATTAACACACATCTCTTTACCTGATACCAACCCTGGGACATCAAATGATCATTAAACACTCAGCGATCTCACATGATTACCAAATATTAACCATTACTATAAAATATTAAGTTTGAAGTTTTTCTAAAAAAAAATTCTCAGATATAAGAAACCATCATTTTCTTAACTTCAAAACTATTGACTTCATTGAGGTGAAATACACTTATTAGAGCAGAAGGAGAGAGGAAATAAATCACATGCAAAAGGTCTCTTCCCAATCTGTCCTTTAACCATGGGGTTTGGCTCTTTGTCCTTCCCTTCCCTGGGCCACTGTTTTCTTTATATAACAAGTCAGCTAATTTTATCGTCACAGGGCCTTCACTTGTATGGTTATAGCTTCATGCACCTTTGAGATTGGCTGGGAGGACAAGTCAACAGCAGTTGCTGACACAGCGTCTTGTCAGGAACCAGAAGTCAAGCACTGCCACATTTTTCTGTAGTTTAATAAGTCTTAAATAAAAAGAAAAAAAAGAAGATATCAATAGGTACACAAAATCAATTGACAAGATTTAACATTCGTTCATAATAAAAATGTTTGACAAACTAGAAGTTAAAGGGAATACATTTTTAAAAAGACATCCAAGTCCTTTAATGTGTAGATTTCAATGTGATCCCTATCAAAGTCCAGGCAAGCATTTTTTTTTTTTTTGGTAGAAATTGATAAGGTAATCTTAAAATGAAAATATGAGATAAGAATACAAAAAATAATTTTGTGAAAAGAACAAAGGGTAATTACAATATCTAATTTCAAAACATGCTATAAAGGTATAACACTAGGATGTAGTATTGGAATAACAATAACCAAGTAGATCAATGACTAGACAGTCCAAAATTTAGTCCTTATATTTATGGTCAATTACTTTTCAATAAAGATGTCAAGCAGATCAATGGTGACTTTTTTTTTTCTAGAAGTGCCACTGGGATATCCATATGCACAACAACCAACTTAGACTCTTACATCACACTACATAGAGAAAATTTAACCCAACAAGTAAGAGCTCAAATTATGAGACTTCTAAAAAGAGAAGAAATTTTCTGTGACCTTGCTTTTGGCAAACAGTTCTTAATTATAACACTCAAATCATGAACTATAAAAGAAGAAAAGGATAAATCTGATTTTATCAAAAAATCTTGTCCTTCAAAGACACCAGGAGATCAGTAAGAATAAAGACAACTCTGAGACTTGGAAAAAAAGTTTGAATCCATACAATCTGATAAAGGACTTATATCTAGATACACAAAGAACTTCTAAATATCAAGAAGTTCAGTTAAAAAGTGGGCAAATCATATTCATGAACATTTTACTAGTAAGATATATGAATGATTAGCAAGTACATGAAAACTTGCTCAACACCATTAATCATTACATAAATTCAAATTAAAACCACAATATAATAACCAGACTACTATTAGAGTGGGTAGAAGGAAAAAGATGAAAATACTACGTGATGACGAAGTTGTGAAAAAAATGGAACTCTTATAAATTGCTGATTGGTATAACTACTTATAAAATGGTGTTACTATTCTAGAATACCATTTGACAGTTTCTTATAAATAAAACTTACCAGATGACTCTGCAGTTCTACTTTAATATAATGTATATCCACACAAAAACTCTTTTGAAAAATAGTATTATTCATAATAGCCAAAAGCTGGAAATAATTCAAAAGTCTTATCGATGATTGAAAAAACAAAATGTGGTACAATGGAATCCTATTCAACTATAAGAGTATGAACTACTAATGCAAGAGAAAACATTGAGTCATAATCCCTTGCCTTCAGTCCTCCCATCCGAGCCCATCTGATCTGCTATCCTTTCTGGGGTTTTTTTCCCCATTTTTAAAGTTTCGTATAAATATTATCAGGCAGCATGGAAACTTTTGTGGTTGACTTTTTTTTTTTTCTATAGCATAATGTTTTGGAGGTTTATCTATATCTTGATGGAAATGTCCTAAAACTGGATGATGGTAACGGTTGCACAACTCTCTTTCTTAAAAATAACTATAGAGTTATAATAGATGCATTTTTATGAAATGTAAATTATACCTTAATGCTTTTGCAAATAAAAATTTCTAAAAAATGACATAAACATTTTAAAACTCTTAAATATGAACACTTACTAAACTTGGAACAATCATATGTCATTATTAAAAATCTTCCAAATGATATTTCACTGAACTTAGACCTCACTTATGAAACATTTTTAAAAATTGTGAAGAAAACTGATTAACATCAGGGAAATCAGAAATTTACTGGGGAAAAAAAAGACTAACCTATAACCTTGCATAATTGGTGAAGGGAATTAAATTTTGAGTATCTTAATTGGGTACATGAAGCCAATTTTTAACTACTTTCACATCTATTTCTGGCATCTATTTTAGCTATTATATTCATTAAAAGTAAATATAGGAATAAACTGACCTTAGACTTAGAATCCTTCTATTACCTGGTATTATACCAAGATTTTTAAGAAAATAAAACATTTTACATCACCTAACTCTCAATAAAATTTTATTAGAATTATCAATATAATCAGCCAATACTATATATCTTTTCTTCATATGTATGGATTTTTTGGTACTTGTGTTTTACAATTCATATAATGTTAGCACAATATTAAACTTAAAGAATTTTAAATAGCTGAGACCAGTGGCAGAAGGATTGTAAGGTTGAAGGCAGCCTGGACAACCTACCAAAACCCTGTCTCAAATAAAAAAAAAAAAAAAAAGAAGGGGCTGGTTAGAGACACAGCTCAGTGGTAGAGTGCTTGCCTAGAATGTGTGAGACCCTTGGTTCAATCCCCATTACTACAAAATATAATAAAATAAAACATTTTAAAAAACAATTTAAAATAAATAATTCTGGAAATGTGCTAAAAAATGTTTAGCAATAGAGGTATGTGATTGAGTATTCTTGGAGACCTCAGTATTAGTGGAGTAATTCAGATAAAATGTTCATTCTTGCCAGGCACCATAGCTCAGGCCTATATACCAGCCACTCAGAGAGCTGAGCATTTTGAGACTCTCCTTGGCAACTTAGCAAAATCACTATCAAAATAAAAATAATAAAGAGGGCTGGAGATGTAGCTTAGTGGTAGAACATTATAGGCTCAATCCCTAGTACTGGAGGAAAATGTTTATTTTTTCCCTGCTGTTTTTTTTTTTTTTTTTTTTTAGTGTATTATAGTTATACATTATATTGGTGTTTATTTTGACATGATCATACAAGCATGAAATATAATTTATTTCAATTCAGTCACCAGCACTTCCCCTTTCATTCCTCCTCCCTCCCTCCGTTCCCCCACCTCTACTCTATGGGTCTTTCTTCTATTTATTTATAGTTTTCTTTTAAATTAGTGCTTTATCAATACTCATAAATGTGAAATTCAGTGTGGTATATTCACATATGTATATAGGATAGTTTAATCAATTCTATTCCACTGCTCTGCCCTTTCCTGGTCCATCCTCACTCGCCTTCTGTCCCCTTTTTCCAGTCTACTGATCCCATCTATTTTCATGTGAGTCCTCCCTCCCCTCTTTTTATTCCTTAGTTTGGTCTAGCTTCCACATATGAGAGAAAACATCTGACCTTTGTCTTTCTGAATCTGGCTTATTTCACTTGATGTTCTATAGTTCCACCCATCTACCAGCAAATACCATACTTTCATTCTTATTTGTGGCTGAATAAAGCTCCATTGTTGTGTTTTAGATATGAGGTGTTATCCAAAAGCTCATGTTTGAGAAAGTGCAGAATATTCAGAGGTTAAATGACTGTGTTATGAGAGCCTTACCAAATCACTGGATTGATCCACTGGTATGAATTAAGGGCAGTAACCACAGGCAGGAGGTAAAGTCACTGGGGATGTACCTAATGGTCTTCTGGGTTTCAGAAGAACTTTGGTGTAGCACCGTTTTTAGATCTAATTTTTTTAGTTTGGGTCTCTTGGTTTGTTTGACTAAGGATTTATCAACCTTGTTTATCTTTTCAAAGAACCAACTATTTGTTACATAGACCTTTTTATTTTTTTTAATGCCGAATTTCATTAATTACGGCTCTGATCTTAATTATTTCCTATCTTATACTGATTTTGGAATTAGTTTGTTCTTTTTCTAGGGCTTTGAAGTTTAACGCTAGATGATTTATTTGGGAATCTTTCTATTTTTTAATGTATGGAGTCATTGTAATAAACTTCCCTTTTATAAATCCCTTCATACTGCCCCACAGATTTTGATATGTTGTATCTCTATTGTCATATCTTTCTAAGAATTTTTTTTATTTTTCCCCTGATTTCTTCTGTGATCCATTTCTCATTCAAAAGTATATTACTTAATCTGCAGGTGTTAAAATGCTTTCTTTTAAAAAATCTTGTTGATTTCTAATTTTATTCCATTATAATCTGATAGGATGCAAGGAATTCTCTGAATTTTTTTGTATTTTATAAGAGTTGCCTTCTGCTCTAAAATATGATTTATCTTAGAGAAAGTCCCATGTTCTGCTGAGAAGAAAGTTGTAGTTAGATAATTTATTCTAGAAATGTCCATTAGATCCATTTGATTGATAGTGGGTTTTTTTGTTTCGCTTTGTTTTGTTTTAGTTCTGAAGAGTCTTTACTTAGTTTATATCTGGATGACCTATGCATTAGTGAGAGAGGTATGTTGAAATCACCCAGTATTATTGTATTGTGATCTATTTGATTCTTTGGAAGGTTATTATTATTTTCTAACATACACAGGTATATCAATGTTTGGAACTTAAATATTTATAATCATTATATATTGTTAATGGATGATTTCCCTTAACCAATATGAAGTGACCTTTGTTTCTTTTGATTAATTTTGGCTTGAAATTTACTTTGTGTGATATGAGAGTATCTTGCTTTTGGTTTCCATTATGATATTTATTTTTCTATCCTTTTGCCTTTGGTCCGTGAATGTTTTTGTCTGTAAGGTGAGTCTCTTATACACAGCACATGATTGGATATTCTTTTTAAATCTAATCTGCCAATCTATGTTTTTTGATCAGAGAGTTTAGACTATTTATATTCATTTTTCTTACAAAGAAGTGATTTTGATTTCCTCTCATTTTGATTTATTTCTGATGCTTAATTCAGGCTTGGTTCTCCTTTAATTGGAGTTCTAGTATGATTCATCTCTATGCTAATTTTTATTTTTGGCTTTCATTTCTTCTGCATGAAATACTTCATTGAGTATGTTTTATAGTGCAGGCTTAGTGGTTATAAAGTCTTTTATTTTCTCCTTATTGTGGAAGGTTTTTATTTCATCTTCAATTCTGAAGAATGGTTTTTCTAGAAATAGTCATCTTGATTTGCATCTATTTTCTTTCAGGACTTGATATGTATTATTCCAAGCCCTCCTGGCTTTTAGTGTCTGGGCTGAGAAATCAGTTGAAGTTCAAATTGGTTTACCTGTCTATGTCACCTGCTATTTTTCTCTTGAGGTGTTTACAATTCTAATCTTATTCTGTGTATTAGGCATTTTAATTATAATGTGTCTGGGAGAGGGTTTTTTTTAATCTTGACTATTTGGGGTTCTATATGCATCGTGTATTTCAATTTCCATCTCATTCCTAAGGTTTTAATAATTTTTGAATATTTCACTGAAAAGATTGTGCATTCCTTTAGTTTTTATTTCAGTATCTTTGTCCATACCTATGATTCTCAGGTTTGGTCTCCTAATATTATCTGATATTTCTTGAATATTCTGCCCATGGTATTTTAATATCTTTTCTTTACTGACTACTTTATTTTTTAAGATGATATGCTTTGTTTTCAAGAACTGAATGTCTGTCTTTGAAGTGGTCTAATCTATTGGTGAACCTTTACATTGACTTTTAAATTTGATTTATTGAGTCTTTCAGTTCTAGGATTTCTGTTTTATTCTTTTTCATAATCTCTATATCTTTATTGAAATGATCTTTCATTTTCTGTAAATTTATTTCTTCCATCTTTTTTTTTTTTTTTTTTTTTTAGCTCATTGAACATTTTAACTATGAGCTATTCTTTCTCAAACATTTTCTCCACTGTAGTGTCAATGCAATTAGTTGTTGAAATGTTGTGGGCTATTTGCAGTGGTTTGTTCCCTTGCTATTTTGTAATACTTGTATGCCTACTAATCTTCTAGGAGGATTATTGCTTCTACTTTTATGCAAGGGACTATTTTGTGAACTTCTTTTTCTTCAAAACCCATAGCTGGGCAATTATCCAGGTATTGATATTCTCATTCAATTTGTGTCCTTTCTGATACTTTCCCAGTATCACCACCACTTTGAGAGAAGACACTAAACGCTATTTACCATCAGCACTTCAGAGCACAGCCATGTACTAATTAGCCTTAGGAAAACCTAAAAGTTGTTGTTGAAAATATTCTCCACAGCTCCTCTAATTCAGATATTAAATTGTAATAATGTTCCAGAATATGTTGAAGATTTTGTTATTCAAGATAGTCAAATTATTATTATACAGAGGCAGAAAGAGGGAGGAGAGAGATTGGGCAAAAGAAAATAAGAGAAAAGAATGATACAAACCAAGGTTAAAAGAAGGAGAAGATGGATAAGATGGATGGGGTAGATCTGAGGCAGCAGCAGGTAATTAAATGCAAAACTGGGGCTAAGAGGAGTAAGTGTAAACCTGAGTTGGGAAAACGCACATAAAATGATTCCAGTTAGTGCTTTCAAACATTAGAAGAAATACCATCAAATGGGTTGAGGGCACAATATCAAATACTAGGGGAACAACTGTAGGTTCAAAATGAAGAGTAATATATTTAAAATCAAAATTGATATTACAGCGTTTAATATAATCTATGCAAAAGTGAAAAAATTTCTTATTTAGTTTTCCTGGTTTGGATTTCATGAGCATTTGGGACCTTTAGAAGATGCATACCACTCTTCAGTTTTGGATCTTCCTCGAGGTGCTGGGAGACAGGAGCTTCTTCTAAGATTGCGATGGATTTCTTACCATAATAAGCTGGTTCTTATTGGTCTGAGCCCACTTCTCAGAAGGTGCTGTATTATGTCTTCTGGCTGTTTCTATTGGATGTGGAAGCGCAGGATGCAGGGCTCAGGGCTGTCCCATGAATTGCTGTGGGATGCTGTGGAGGTTTAAATAAAACCTCCACAGGGTTTTATTTAAAGTGGCATAGAGTTCGGTGACTGCAAGTGTGGCACCTGTGATTGCAGGTGGTCTGTGGTTCAGAAACTTTCCCCATAGGAAGGACTGTATAGAGGGAAAAGAGGGGTGGGTGGGGTGGGGGGAAGGGAAAAAATAACAGAATGAATCAAACAACATTACCCCATGTAAATTTATGATTACACAAATGGTATGCCTTTATGCCATGTACAAACAGAGAAACAACATGTATCCCATTTATTTACAATAAAAAAAAGAAAGAAAGAAACCTTCCCCTTGACTGATGTAGATCGCCAGGATACTATCTCTATGGTTGGAATATAGGGTTTGGTAGTCCGTGTGAGCTCCCACTGCCTGCAGTTGTGAATTGCTATTGCTATTGCTTGCTTCCTTCCACTGGCTCTGCCCTGGAACAGTGCTAAGCACCTGGTGACTGCCTATATCCATGTGGCTCATGGGTGTAGGCTCTCCTTGGGGCATCTGTGGTACAGAAGAGCTCCGTCCAGGTTGATATAGATCAGAGGGGTAATATCCCTGTGACAGGCATAAGAAGTTGTTTGATGAGACTGCTACTACTGCCTGTGGTTGTTAATCCAGGTGTCCCTTCTCTCTGCTGACTGGGATAGTATTAACTGGCTTACTTGCATCTGAGCTCTCACTGTACATGGCTTTGAATCTCATTCATCAGCTCCCCTCTGCTGGGATCTCCTGAGATGGTGTTATGCAAGTACCTCAAAACCATCTAAAACCATGGAGCCTGTCTGTGGCACAGAAGCCTCCATCCTTGCTGGTGCAGATGACCAGGGTTTTACCAGTCACTTTGATGAGGGCAGGATGTCAACTGGCCTGCTTTTGCCTAACTCCCTTGGAGGCTGTGTTGAACCCCTGGGTCAGGACTCATTCCCAGAGGTGATTAGCTCTTGAGCCAGCTACTCCCCACTCCCCTTGTCTGTGTTGAGGAGGAGGGGATTTCAGTAACTTTAAGCGAGCAGCCATCCCTCTACAAGTTCCTTCTAGACAGATTATTGAGACAACCCATTTTACAGGTATTCCCTCTGGTTTTATTTGTTGCTCTCAGAGGGTTGGGGGAAGCTATGTTCATTTAATTTCCTCTAGGAAAGTTGGCTAGCTGTGGTGCTACAAGATGACTGCCATACCCTACACAGCTTTCACCCCACAATTTTGGTTAAATGCTTGATCTCCTTCACTATCTTTGCTACTATTGTCATGACAACTTGGTCTGGCTGTTGATAAGGAAGTAAGTTTATGTGCTTTTACGCTCCTTTTTTCTCTTTTTGTTACCTGTCCCACTGACCCCACCCTGGTCAGGGTTTGGAGTCAAAGAATTCTGTCCTTATTTCCTGCTCCATTAACCAAACTCCAAGCCCCTACAAGTCTAAACTGTCCAATATTCAGTTTTAGAGTATTTATTCTGTCACCCACCTCTCTGGCCAGTTGTTCTTTTACCAATTCCTTTCTGTGATGTTGAGGGATCAGGGGTTGCTGCCTAGATCCTCTCTACCATCTTCCTTCTCCTTTTTTTTTTTTTTTTTTTTAGTTTTTCTTCTCTCTACCTCAGGTACTTTAAGTTTTTAGAATAATTATAATAATTTTCTCTGCTCTTTTCTTTGTCTGAAAAACACTTAGATGATTTACCTGCAATAAATCACATTTGAATTTCTAACATTTTGAGACACTGGTCACCATTATGATTCACCTGAGAACAATTAATAATGTCTCCAGTGCTATTGAGAATAATTGTCTTCTTCAAACATACCAAATATTGTGAAAATGAGACATGAAAAAAAAATCACAGGAAGAAAGGGAAATTGTTATAATGTCAAGAATTTGACAAAATTAATGCATTTTATTGTCAATAGGAATCCTGCTTTTGAAAATCCAGTCTTCAATGATTTTCTATGTGACCTTGGAAATGTAACTTATTTTTTCATTTCCTCTTCCTACATTTATGAAAATAAGGTTTATGTACTTCTATTTCTCATAAACATGAACTTAAAAAATGTAAACCCCTGAAATTTTAGTATGAATATGCTGTTATACTTCTGAATTTCTTTTGGAAAAAAAAATAACAAACAAGTTCATCACTTTGCTATAGCCCTTAAATCTAGTTGTGCTGCCCTCTTTGTTTTTCATTTTCCATAAGCTATCTTTGCTTTGTATAAACTTCTTCCTTCACTCTTTTTCTTTGTTCTAGGTGTGTCTGTCCCATTCACTCCTGTTTATATTTTGTCTTCCTTTTCCTCCCTATAGGAATTTGCCCTTATCTTGATAAGGGAGTAGCTATTTGCTAAAAAGTAGTAACAGAGGTCTACTTCTATGACTATTGAGGAGCACCACCTGTGAGTTGTCCTCCATCATTGGCAGAGGGTAGAATGGAGGTTATGTTTGTGGGTTCTAGAGCTAGACTCACTTTGGTTTGTATCTGGTCTCAGTCACTCTGCTATATGATCTTGGAACTCAGTTTCCTCAACGGCAAAATGGGAAAAACAGTGTAATCCAAACATTGTGAGGATTAAATAATCAACACAGGAAAAGCTCTTAGGCTATCACCTGGCACCTAGTAATTCCTGTAGACCCATATAAAATAGTAATTACTTAGCCCAGGCTGGACCTGAGGATAAAACCATAGCAGGGAAATGGCACTGGGGTGGCGGGGGGATGGTGTCTTCTTTATAGTTCAGGACTTTTTGAAGCATACTTTATTCTCTATTTCTTACTATTTTCTCCCTGCTATTATCCTGGAATGTAAATATTAGCAAAAGTATAATGAAAAAGAAGACTAGCATGATTTGTGGTTGACGATTCTTTAAATCGAAGGGCCAGTTACCTACAGCAACACTTTTTTCAAGTAAATTTTCTGTTTGAAACATGATATTTTGTATTCTACTATGCTTTTGAGCTGGTGTACAATAATTGTTATACTCTAAGACAATAAGAAGAAAGAACAAGAATGGTCCTTTGGACAGCCTATTTATATATTATTCCATTTGTAAAATAACACTGGAAAAGCTGTTATTAGCAAAGAATGTTAATTAATGGAAATATTTTTTTGCTAGCAATCTGAGGGAAGCAATATGTTCTTAATTCTTTCAAACCAGTTTATTCACTGATGAACAAAAGTCAATTATTTATTTTCTATACTACTTTTAACAAGTCTATTTTTGATAGCAGAGCTCTTTTTCATTCTCAATAAAAGCAAGTTTTTAAAATATAGCAATTTTTTGTAAGAAAAATTTAACCAAATCTAATAGCTTGATTCTCAAGTGGGTGCAAAGAGTATTTAACACTTCAATATTTAAGTATATGGTGGTTTTAAAAGGTAGTCTTTTAAAATCTGATTTCTTTTATTTACCATAGTAACTTGATATTTACTCATATTGTTGTATGTTAACATTAGTTTATTCCTTCTTATTTTTGAGTGGTATTTCATTATATACATTTCTTTCTTTCTTTATTTGCCTGTTGATGGACGTTTGAGTTATTTCAGTTTTTGGTTATGAGTAATTATGAATTTTTATATACAAGTGTTCATGGATGTGTATAGTTTTGTTTCTCTTAGAATTACTGGCCCTAATAATTTTATGTCTAACTATTTAAAAAACCGCCAGTCTTCCAAAGTGATTCTGCACTCTCACCAGCTATGTATGAAGTTCCAGTTATTCCACATTCTTGTCAACTCTAGATATTATCAATATATAAATTTTAGCTATTCTAATATATGTACAGTGATTTAATTTGCATTTCCCTGATAAAGATGCTGAGCATCTTTTTATGCATTTATTGGGCATTTGTATAACTTTCATTGTGAAACATCTATTAAATCATTTATCCTTTAAAATTCTTATTATTGAGCTATTTAAATCCATGGTATGCCCTGCTTACAAGTTTTTTTTTCAAATATATGTATCTAGATATTTTCTCATTGAAGAGGATATTGGGACATTGGCCTCTCCTCTTTTTCTCTCCCTTTGCTTTCTACCTGCCACAATGTATAAAGGCCTCCTCCACCACATACTTCTGCTATGACATACTGTGCCACCATAGGTCCAAACAATTGGGCTAAGTCATCATTTCTTTTAAATCTCCTTTTCAGCTCATCATTCTCTTCTTAGGTATTACATAATGGAATTTTTTTTAAGGCTTAGTTTTAGGTACCCTTTTCTCCTTTATTGCATATTTTCTCCCTGAGAAATCTCACTTGGAACATTAAAATCAGGAAGGCAGCAGACAAAGTGGCACACTCCTGTAATCTCAGTTACTCAGGAGATTGGAGCAGAGGGATTGCAAATTTGAGGTTAGCCTTGGCAACTTAATGAAATCTTGTCTCTAAAATAAATAAATAAATAAATAAATAAATAGGGATGGGAGTGTAGCTTAGTGGTAGAGTGCCTATGGATTCAATCCCTAGTACCACTAAACAAGCAAATAAAATCAGGATCATCAAATCTCTCTCTGCAACCTAAACCTCTCCTATATGTTCTATTTCCTCCTGCCTTCCTAAATGACTTTAAGGCAACTCAAAATCAAGTTAATGAAATTTTAATCCTCTCTTGCCCTGATACCTGCCCCCAGTTCTTGCCCTGCCTTTCAGTGTTTCATATTCCAGTAAGTTATACCTCTGCCCCATCTAGTTGTGCTAGTCAGAAACTAGGGGGAGAACTTGAGAGTTTCCTTTCTATTATCTCCTTCAATCTGTGACATTGCCTCCTTGTATATTTTTCCATCAGCAAGTCAAGTATTTTTACCTCTTAAAATTTTTTGGCTCCATCCATATCTCATCACTGCCACTGAATTAGTCCAAACTAAATATCACATCTCCCCTGAATCACTGTAATAGTGTCTTAAGTGGTCTCTATATATCTCCTCTAATACTATCCAAATTTGTTCTCAATATCCCAGACTAGAGTAGCCTTATGAAATGTAGATCTGAGCATGTCACTCACTTGCTTAAGTTTCCTTAATAGATTCTCATTGATTTTAGGATCCTAATCCTTAATAAGGCCTCAAATACTCTACGTTTTGCCCTTTGCATACCTCTTCTCTATTCTTTTTGCAGTGCCTCTGACTCTTCCTCCAGCCATACTGACTTACTTCACAGTTCTTGATAGATGCTCCCTTTCTTCTTGCCATAAAATCCAAGAACATGCAATTCTGGGTTATTTGTTTTTGTTTTGTTGTTGATTTGTTTTTTAGTATACTTTCACACTCTTCTCCAGGTTAACTCCTGCTTATCTGTAGATTTTCACTCATGTGACTTTTTGTCCCCCAGTAGAAATAAGATTCATGTCCTTAGCACTGTGCACTACATAAATATTTTATAAATGGATGCCTGAATGAATACCTTTAAAAAATAGAATCATGAGCATAATAGATTTAAAATAGGATTTGTTGACCACTTTATGAATTATTATCTAATGTGTCATCATTTTATACATTCTGAATGACATTTTATGTATACTTTCATTGTGAGGATAAATTATTATTTACTTATTTTTAAAATGGTTAAAAGATTTGCTTTCTGGTTTCTATTTGCAATTTATCTTTCTAGAGGGAAAAAGGCCTACTTTCAAAATAGTTTAGCCTTCAAGTGTACAGATTGTGTATTTTTTAAAAAGTGGAAATAGTATCCTCTTTCTTGTGAGGGAAATGTGTTTATAGAGGTAGTTCTGATAATTATCCTCATTTACACACATATTCCTGATCATCATGGCCTTACATTGTCAATGCAATTTCATTGTCCAACTTACCTGCTATTTATTATCTCAGATGTCCATAGTTCCACGTTCAGTATTTCAGAGTATCACTAGTATGCAAAATAAGTATGTAAGCACTATTAATCCTGTTTTGTAAATTAGAATACTATGATTCTAAGTATCAACAAACTAAAAAAAAACTAAAATAAGATAGAGTATTTTTTCTGACCACATGCATAAAACTAAAATTAATAACCACTTTGTAAACTATACAAATACATGGGAATTAAGCATTATACTTCTGAGGAGCCAATGGCACAATGAAGAGATTATGAAGAAAAATTTGTAAAATTTTTCAAATAAATGAAAATGGAAACATAATACACAAGAATCTATATAATACAAAAAAGCAGTACTAACAGGAAATTATATAGTAATCAATACCTTCATCAAAAAAAATCTCAAACAACCCATCATACCACAAGTAACTAGAAAAATAATAACAAACCAAATCTATTAGTAGAAGGAAAGAAATAATAAAGATCAGAGACAAAGTACTGGAGATGTGTCTCAGGGGTAGAGTGGTTGCCTATATGCATGAGTCCCTTTGTTCAATCCCTAGAACTACCAAAAAAAAAAAATCAGAAATAAAAAAGAAGAGACATTACAGCTGACACTGTAGAAATACAAAGGATCATAAAAGACTATCCTGAACACTAATTGTACAGCAACAAATTTGGTAACCTAAAATAAATGGACAAATTTCAGACATATACACCTTTAGAAAGATTGAACCATGAAGAAATAGAGAACCTGAACAGACCAGAAAATGAATAATGAAACTGAGTCAGTAATAAAAGTACTCCAACCAAATAAGAGCCTAGGACCAGATGGCCTCACTACTGAGTTCTACCAAACATTTAAAAAAGAATGAATACTATTTCTTTTAAAATTATTTTTTAAAATAATTGAATAGGAGGAAATTCTTCTGCAGTTGTTTTAACAAGCCAGCATTACCCAGATACCAAAACTAGATATGGACACAACAAAGAAGAGATCTACGGACAAGTATTACCAATGAACATAGATGCAAAAATACTAGCAAATTGAATCTAACAGCACATTAAAATGAGTAGCCACCATATTCAAATGGGTTTCATTCTAGGGAAGCATGGATGGTTCAATATAAGCAAATCAATAAATGTATATTACATCAACAGACTGAAGGACAAAAACTATCTGATCATCTCAGTAGATGCAGAAAAGCATTTGATAAAATTAATGTCCCTTCATGATAAAAACTGAAAAAATGAGGTATAGAAATGTTATGGTTTACATATTAGGTATCCCCCAAAATTTTATATGTAAGACCAAGAAAGTTTAGAGGCTAATTGATTGGGTCATCAGTGCATTAATCCCCCGATAGAGATTAACTGGGTGGTAACTGTAGGCAGGTAGGATATGCCAAGAGGAGGTGGGTCATTGGCAGCATGCCTTTGGGATATATATTTTGACCCTGGAGAGTGCAGCTCTCTCTGTCTCTCTGTCTCTGTCTCTCTCTCTCTCTTTCTTTGCTTCTTGGTGCCATGCCCTGAGCTGCTTTTCTCTACTATACTCTTCTGCCATGATGTCCTACTTCACCTAGGACCCTGAGGAATAGTGTTGGCTATCTATGAACTGAGACTTCTGAAATTGTGAGTCCCTCATAAACTCCTCCTCCTCTAAAATTGTTCTTGCCGGGTATTTTGGGCACAGCAGTGAAAAAGCTGACTAAAACCATAAAGAACATACCTTAAAAAAATAAAAGTCTTGAATAAGAATTCTAGAGCTAACTAACATCATCACATGGAATCAGGAAAACCTGGAAGATTTCTCTGTAAGACCTGGAATTTTCATCCAATATAGTCCAGGAAATCTTAGCCAGAAGAGTAAGGCAGGAGAAAGAAAACAGGGTATCCAAATTGAAATGGAGGAAGTCAAATTGTCATTGTTTTCAGATGACATAGTCTTATATATAAAAAACCCTAAAGACTCAACCAAAAAAACTATTAGAACTATAAACAAATTTAGCAAAGTTGCAGGGTACAAAAATCAAATTCAAAAACCACTAGCATTTCTTAAATGTCAAGAGCAATTTATCTGAAAAAAGAAGAAACCAATTCCATTTATAATAGCTAAAAAATATTACCTGGAAATAAATCTAACCAAAGACATAAAAGATACCTACAATGAAGAATATAAAACATTGATGAAAGAAATTTAAAGAAGTTACTCCCTAAATGTAAGAACACCTGATAGTTTAGAATAGATAATATTAAAATGTGCTTATTACCCAAAGTGATCCGTGGATTTAATACAAGCTCTATCAAAATATCAATTACATTCTCCACAGAACTAGAAAAAAATTATCCTAAAATTTGTGTGGAACCAGATGCAAAGGCACATGCCTTTAATCCCTGTGGGAGGCTAAAGCAGGAGGTCTCAAGTTCAAAGCCAGCATCAGCAACTTAGTGAGGCCCTAAGCAACTTAGTGAGACCTTTTCTCAAAATAAAATACAAAAAGGGGTGGGGATGTGGCCCAGTGGTTAAGTGTCCCTGGGTTTAATCCCTGGTACAAAAACATTTTTTTTTTTTTTTTTTTTGGTTTGGAATAACAAAAAACCCTGAGTAGTCAAAGCAATCTTGAGGGGAAGGAAAGAACAAACAAACAAACATGCCCCCACCCCCCCAAAAAAAAACAGATGAAATTATGCTACCTAACTTCAAAACAAACTGAAAAGCTATGGTAATTTGAAAAACATGGTATTGGTATGAAAACAGACACATATACCAATTTAGCAGAATATAGATCCTTGAAGTAAACATACACACCTACAGTGAAATGATCTTCACCAAAGGTACTCAAGACACACATTGGGTATAACATGGTCTTCAATAAATTGTGCTGGGAAATTTGGATATCCATGTGCAGAATGAAACTAGGTCTCTATCTCTTACCATATTACAAAAATGAACTGAAAATGGATGGCGTTTTCTCAAAAAATTAAAAATAGAAGTACAATATGATTGAGTGATCCCATTATTAGAAGTTTTTCTAAAGAAAATGAAGTTGGTATGTCAAGAGACACTTGTACTGCCATATTTATTGCAGCCCTATACACCATATCCAAGAAATGGAAAAATTTTGAGCCCATTAAATGATAAATGGATAAAATATTGTATATATACATGTACGTGGAATACTATTAAGTCACGAAAAGTGTTAAGTCCTATCATTTGTGAGAACGTGGATGGGACTACAGGTCATTATGTTAAGTGAAATAAGATAGTTACAGAAAGACAAATACCACATTATCTCACATATATGGAATTTAAAATAGTTGATTTTACAAAAGTCAGGAGTAGAATAGTGGTTACCAGAAGGAAGAATAGGAAGGAGGGAGAGATAGTAAAAGTTTGGTCAATGGGAACTAAGTTATGGTTAGGTAGGAGACATACATATTTGTGTTCTATCACACTTTATGGTATGAAAAGATATCACTAATGTTTATTTTTATTATTATTATTTTTTTGATGAGCAATGTCCTTTACTCTGAGCTCAGGTATGCAAGATATATGCACAAGGAATTCATTGCAACATTGTTTTTAAAGGAAATGAATGAATACATGAATGAATTTGTAAATAAATAAAAACAACCTCAATATCCCTCAAAAAAGATGGGCTAAATTAAGTCTGATAGAGTCATACTATTGAATACCATTTGGGTATTTTTAAATGAGAGATATGTAAATAGATGAATATGGGAAGACATCTGCAGCATAGTGTTTATTTTTTAAAAAGATAGAAGAGCTGGGTGCCGTGGTGCATGTCTGAAATTCTAGCAGCTCAGGAGGCTGAGGCAGGAGGGTTGAAGCTCAAAGCCTCCTCAGCAACTTAGTGAGAACCTGTCTCAAAATGAAAAGCACTGGGGATGTGACTCAGTAGCTAAGTGCCCCTGGGTTCAATCCTTGGTACCAAAACAAAACAAAAAACAAGAAAGTATTTTGAGTATTTTCACCACAAATAAATAATAAATGTTTGAAGAGATAGATATGTTCACTATGATTTGAACATTAAATAATGAATACATGTACCTGAGATGTAAAACATCACACGGTACTTAATAATATGTACAATTTTATGTACATATTATTAAATTTTTTTAAATTAAAAAATTGAGGCATATAGAAACATAGTAAATGGCAGAGTCAAGATCTATGAAACTCTAAAACTTATACACTTTCTACTCCATCTTTGTAAACTAATTCCTGCTTTTATCATGGAAAATAGAGTTAACTTTATATTTGTCTCCCTCTTGGATTTTTTACATCAAATTCAATTTTATTGTATGTTCTGCTAAAGCAAGCATGTGACATCAAATTCAGGAATGTCAAATACAGAATAATCATGTAAAAATTGGTTTCTTTAAACTTCTATAGTACATTTTAAATATAACCATTTCATATAATTAAATTTTCATAGAGCTATTTGATGACTTTATTATTTAAACATTTTGATTTTTAGTTCTTTGGAAATCAATAGAATTATTTTGATTCTTGCTTACTTCCAACTGTTAAAAGTTGAGTAACTTAAGCCTGTTAGCTCAATTAGTTAGAACTGATCTTGGTATTGCTCAGCATACAATTCTATTTACCTCTCACAGAAAAATCCAGCCTAAATCTAAGCCTAATGATATCTTACTCATATTCGGTTTATTATGATCTCTGATTGTGAAAAGCAACATGAAAGCAAAGGTTTATAATCTGTCTGCTTCTATGTGACTCCCCCAAAATGAAATGGGAAATGGAAATTTAACTTCTAAAAGTTAAAATGTATGTTTTCTCCTAGCATGCATGTTTTATGCACTCATTTGTTCATTTATGCATATTTATTGATTCTAAAATAAAGACTGGCATGTTTATTTTAGAAGATATAACAAAGAAAATCAGATAGATAAAATGTTTGCCCCATAGAAGTTTCATTGTAGTGGGGAAAAAAGACAACTATCCAACAGAAAAGTGATAATTATTGATAAGAAAATATCACAGGATATTCTAATAAAGAAGTTTGGGGATTGATGATGCTATTTTAGAAATAAATGTCAAAAAAAAAGAAATAAATGTCACATAAGTTCTTTTCTAGCAATGACATGCTAGCATGACCAAGAAGAAGCCAGTCATTTGAAAACTGCAAGAACTTTTTTTCAAAACAAATATAATAGACCTAGTTCTAGGAACTTGGGAGGCACCAGGGTCATAAAGGTGTTAGAAGATAATTTATAAGCCTAGAAAAATAGGCAGGGGCCAATCTTAAGGATTTCAAATAAACCTAGTTACCATCACTTTTCTTCTGAAATAACATTACTGATACTATATTTGCCTTAGAATTAATTGTATACCTCTATGACACTATTAATTATTTAGAGGGGAAAAAAACAATGCATTATAACAAAGGTCTGGAATTGGAAGATTCCCTGGAATTAGCTAGTCTATCCCATTCATTTTAAAGGCATGGAAATTTGAGCCTAGAATGGTTAAATGAATTATAGGAGGTTACTCAGCAAGCCTGAGCAGGTTAGAATTTGAACTCTGGCTTGATATTACATGGTCCAGTATTCTAACCTGAAAATCAGTTTTTAAGAAAGCTTTCAAAAAATTTGATTTATGGTATTTCTATAACTCTACTGTTTTCCACTAGATTATTAAAAAAATAACAAATTATTATAATTTTGCCTATATTTGAGATTTTGCTTATGCATTGCTTTTCATGTTATTTTAATTAATTAACTTTTGTAATGATAGGGATCAATATCAGGGATTCATGCATGCTTGGCATGCATATAAATATGCATAATAGTGAGATTCATTGTGATATATTCATATATGCAAATAGCAATAAATTGGGCTTTTTCATTCTCCTATAGCCCACTTTTCCTCCCTCATTCCTTCTCTAATCCTCTTTTTCTGCTTTATTGGTTTCTTCTATTTTCAAGAGGCCCTTTTTTATTGCAAGTTTAATCATATGAGAGAAAACACAAACTTTGACTTTCTGTGTCTGGCTTATCTCACTAGCTTTATATTCTCTAGTTCCATTCATTTCTCTGCAAATAACCAATGGTAATATCATTCTTCTTCATGACTAAGTAAAACTTCATTGGGTGTATACACTACATTTACTTTATCCGTTCATCTGTTGATGGGCATCTAGGCTAGTTTCATAGCTTAGTTATTGTGAAGTTACACTATTATAAACATTGGTATGCATGTGTTACTATAGTATGCTGATTTTAGTTCCCTTGGATAATTACCAAGGAGTGGGATAGCTGGATTATGGTGGTTACATACCTAGTGTTTTGAGGAATTTCCATACTGATCTCTATAGTGGTTTTACTAATTTCCAAATCACTAATAGTCTTTAAGTGTTTCACCCTTCATGCATTATTGCCAGGATTTATTTATTTTTTATTCTTAATGATTCTCATCCCAAATGGAATGAAGCAAAATCTCAGTATTGCTGTGATTTGCATTTCTCTAGTCACTAAAAATGGTGAACATTTAAAAATATGTTTATTGGCCATTTGTGTTTTGTCTTTTGAGAAATTTGTTCAGTTCCTCTGCCCACTTATTGATTGGGTTACTTGCTTGTTTTGTGGGGGTAAGTTTTTGAGTTCTTTATTCTTTATGGATATCTGATATCCATACTTGATATTTGATATGGATAAGAATTTTATATTATTTATGGATGTTAGAAGACTGGATATTAGTCCTCTGTCAAAAGAGTATATAGCAAAGATTTTCTCTTATTCTGTATGCTCTCTCTTTCCCTTTTTGTGCAAAAGTTTTTAACTTTGATGACATATCATTTACTAATTCTTTTTTTTAAATATCCTGAGTTTTAGCAGTCTTACTGAAGAAGTCAATACCTGTACCTAATGTTGGAGTGTTCATCCTATCTTTTCTTACAGTCACTTGCTAAATTTCTGGTGTCTTCGACCCACTTCAAGTTGACTTTTATACAGGGTAGGAGATAGGGATCTAACTTCATTTATGCATGAATCCCTGATCCCTATCATTACAAAAGTTAATTAAAATAACCTGAAAAGCAATGCATAAGCAAAATCTCAAATATAGGCAAAGTTACTTTTACATGTGAATATCTAGTTTTCCCAACACCATTTATTAAAAGACTATTTTTTCTTCAAGTTATGTTTTTGGCACTATTGTCAAGGATTAGATAACTGTATCTGTGTGGGTTAATTTCTATATCTTCTCTTTTATTCCATTGGTCTACATGTCTGTTTTTATGCAAGTAGCATACTGTTTTTGTAACAATAGATCTGTAGTATAATTTGAAGTCAGAAATTGTGATGCCTCCAGTATAGCTTTTCTTGCTCAGTATTGCTTTAGCTATTATGGGTCTTTTAGTCCATATAAAATTTAGGACTATCTTTTCTAGTTCTATGAAGAATGCCATTGATATCTTGATGGGGATTTTATTGAAATCTGCATATTGCTCCTGTTAATATGGCACTTTTAACAATATTAATTCTGCCTCTGAAAGAACATAGATCTTTCCATCTTCTAGTGTCTTATTCAATTTCTTTCTTCACTGGTGACAATTTTAATTATAGTGGTCTTTTACCACCTTTGTTAGATTTATTCCTAGACATTTTAGTTTTATTGAGGCTATTGTGAATAAAATTGTTTTCCTGATTTCTTTTTGAGCATATTCAGATTGGTATATATACAAGTTGTATATATATATATATATATACATTAGTTTTGTATCCTGATACTTTGATAAATTTGTTTATCAACTTAAATCTTCTGGTAGATTCTTTTTTTTTCTTGCTTCCTATCTATATCTCTTTTATTACCTTTCTTTCCTAATTGCTCTAGCTAAAATTCAAGAACTATATTGAATAGGAGTGGTGAGAGTGAACATCCTTGACTTATTCCTGATTTTAGAGGAAATGCTTTCAGCTTTCCCTGAATAACTATGATGTTGGCTTTGGGATTGTCATACATACCCTTTATGATGCTTAGGTAAGTTCCTTATATCCCTAATTCCTTTAGTGTATTTAATATGAATGGGTGCTGGATTTTTGTCAAAGAATTTTTCTGCATCTATTGAAATAATCATGATTTTTATTAATTATTTTTATGTGATAAATTATGTTTATTAATTTGTATATTTGAAATTATCCTTACTCCCCTGGAGTAAAACCAACTTTACCATGGTGTACAGTCTTCTTATTATGTTTTTGAATATAAATTGCTAATATTTCATTAAGAATTCTTTTACTTCTATGTTCATCTAGGATATTAGTCTGTAGTTTTCTTTCATTGATGTGTCCTTATCTAGTCTTGGTATCAGGGTGATAGTGACTTTGTAGAATGAACTTGGAAGTATTCCCCCTTTTCCATTTCATGTAACAATTTGAGGAACATTGCATTAATTCTTTAAAAGTAGAATTCTGGTAAAAATCAGCTGGGAATCCATATGGTCCTAGGCTTTTCCTTTATGGAAGATTTTTTACTATCATTTGACTCTCCTTGCTTGTTAATGGTCTGATTAAGTTTTATATATCCCCTTAGTTTAATTTTTGTCACCCTAATTTCCCAATTTATTGGAATGTATTTTTTCAAAATAGTCTCTAATTATCCTCTGGATTTCTGTGATGTATATGGTGATTTCGCCTTTTTCATCTATAATTTTATTAATTCAAGTCTTCTCTCTTTCTTTTGGTTAGATTGGTGAATGGGGTTATCAATCTTGTTTATCTTTTTGAAGAGCTAACTCTTCACTTTGTTGATCCTTTTATTGTGTTTCCCCCCTATTTCATTGGTTTTGGTTCGGATCTTAATGATTTCCTTCCTGCTACTGCTTTTGGAGTTGTTTGGCTTCCCACCCCCACCCTAAGGGTCTTGAGATACATGATTAGATTGTTTAGTTGTGATCTTTCTGATTTTTTAAAATGTAGGTACTTATAGCTATACACTTTCTCCTTAGAAACACCTTCATACTGTCCCAGAGATTTTGGTATGTTTATTTCTATTCTTATTTGATTGTAGGAAATTTTAGTTTCTCCCTTTATTTCTTCTATGATCCTGTCATCATTCAAAGGTTATTATTTAGTCCTGTTTATGTCATTTCTATGATTTTTCTTGCTATTGAATTAAAAGTTTATTCTATGATGTTCTGATAAAATGAAAGGTGTTATATCAATTATTTATATTTTCTAAGGCTTCTATTATATCCTAAAATGTGGTCTATTTTGGAGAAGAGTCTGTGAACAACTGAGAAGAAGGTAAATTCAGCTGTCATTGGATGGAATATTCTATAGATATCTTTTAGGTCCATTTGATTCATAATATTTTTCACCTCTGTAGAGTCTTTGTAAAATTTAATTACAAAATTTTGTTGATGCTTATAATAATACACAATAGTGGTATTCAGTTTTACATATTACTATATGCATGAAATGTAAGCGTGCACAGCCTTTTCTGAGTTTATGTCCAGATGGCCTATCTAATGGTATGAGAGATGTGGTGAAATTACTCTGTATTATTGTACTGCAGTCTGAGTCTTTGTCAAATTGTGTTTGTTATATGTAATTAGGTGCCCTAATGTTTGGGGCATAAATATTTACTATCATTGTATCTTCTTGCTGGAAAAAGACATACCAATGTGAAGTGACCTTCTTTATTTCTTTTGATGAATTTTGGCTTGTAGTCTGCTTTTTTGCAAATAAGACTAGCCACTCCTTTTTTTTTTTTTTTTTTTTTTTGGTCTCCATTTGCATGGAATGTCTTTTTTCATTCTTTCATTTTCATTCTGTGACTGTCTTTGCCTATAAGGTGAGTTTCTTAAAAACAATATAATGTTGGATTTTGTTTTTATATTCAATCTGAAAGTTTTTTGTCTTTTAATCAGAGAGTTGAGACCATTTAGACTCAGTATTTTTACAGAGAGATGTTAATTATTTCCTGTCATTTTAATTCAGTCCTAATTCTCATTTGCCATGCTATTCTTCTGGTTAGTTTCATCCATTTTGGAGCTCTAAAGTTTGTTTTCAACTTCTTTTGTGTGTAGTGTTTCTTTATGGATTTTCTATACTTCTGGCTCAGCAATCATGAATTCTTTTAGCTTATGTTTACCTTAGAAGATTTTTAGTTCTTATATAATTCTGAAGGATTACTTTGTTGGATAGAGTAATATTGTTTGACAAATATTTACTTTCAGGACTTGGAATACATCATTCTAAACCCTTATGACTTTGAGTTTCTGATGAACAATCAGAAGTAATTCTGATTGGGTTACTGCTAAATATGACATGAGGCTTTTATAATTCTATCCTTGTTTTGTATGTCATGCATTTCAATGATAACTTTTGTATAGAAGTTCTTGTTGGTTCTTTTCTGTATACATCTTATATTTTGATTTTTAACTCATTCCCAAGATTTTGTAATTTTCTGAAGTATTTTACTGAAAATGTTATCCATGTCCTTACCTTGTGTCTTGTTTCCCTCTTTAATTCCAAGGATTCTTAGATTTGGTCTCTTAATGTCTTGGATTTCATGTATATTTGGATTGTTATTCTTTTCTTTATTAATAAATTTTCAAGTTCTCATATCTTGTCTTCAATGCCTGAAAGTATCTCTTCTACATGATTAAATATATTGGTGAGACTTTCAGTTGAATTTTTTGTTTTATTTATTAAGTATTTCATTTCTGGTATTTCTATTTGATTCTTTTTCAGAATTTCTATCTCTTCATTGAAATGCTCTTTCACTTTCCTTATTTTCTCTCTTAGTTCTTTCCTTGGATCTTCTTTTACTTTGTTAATTATATCAACCATGAACTTTCCAAATTATTTTCCTGGAATTTCATCTATATCAATATTTGGATTCAGTGGGGTTATAAATTTTTTGGAGGCATCTTTTGGGCCTGTTTCCTCATATCATCTGAGTTTTTGCATATCTTTTGAATAGATTCCATCTTTCTATTTTATATGGGATTTTTTAGTGAATAATTATCTCTTAATAATAAGCCTTGAGCTGAAGATGTATCTTAGCTTAAGCATATATTGTCAGCATAATCAAAGTGTTAATATCAATCACTAGTACTTCAAAAATAAGAAGTAACCACAAGTGGTAGTGCTGATTTAAGAATAAACCATACATCATCATCATATGCTATGCAAGTTAATACTACTGGTCACTACAGCTTTATTGACCTAAAAGGAACATGGGTAAGAATTGATTCAAAATATACTGAGAAGATTAAGCATTAGCGATAGTATATACAACTGCATTAGAACAAGCCATAATAAATAGAAAAATAAAAGAGAAAGAACAAAAAGGAAAAAGGAAAAAAGAAAGAGTGAGGGAAGAAAGAGGCACAAATTTAAATGAGATGATTATAAAGCATGAATGAGAGGGGAAGGGGATAGAGATGGAAGAGAAGAAAACAGTTTTCCAGAGAGGATCCATTTAAGTTAAGTGACAAAATACATAAAATTATATGTAATTTTTATGAATTGTGGGAAGGCACTAGGGATCCTTTAATATCAAGCAGTTAATGCAATATCCATCCTAGAGACATTCTTTTTTTTTTTTTTTTTTCTTTTTCTTTTTCTTTTACTTGCTGAGATTTTTAAAACAGAGACCTTTCTTTCCAGGGTTTGGATTTAGAATTCCTCATAGGAAGCTTGTGTGATATCCTGGTGGTTATTTGTTCTTAGTTGTGACCCAACCCAGTTGAACTTGTTAGGGGACTCTCTATAATGAGCTTTACCCATCCTTACCTCGCCAGCTCTGTAGCACCTCTATTCTGAGAACAGAGGTATGTAGGATATCAGTCTATCCTCCAACCCCTTCTAAAGCCCCTACTTTCTATCTGATCTTGATCAATCCCAATCCCCTCCTCCTTCAGCCATGTTCCTTATCCCAGAGCTCATACTATCATTTTCTAATGTAAGTTTTCTTTGTTCTTCTCTGCTCTGTGAACTGAAAATAAAAACAAAAACAATACTAACTGGTGCTGTGGCTGTCCTGAGTTTCTCCCAGTCTTTGTTGTAGTCTCTCCTCTATGCCCAGACAGAATCATATCATGGGCGCTCACCAACCCAGTAAATAGTAGAGCCTAAGTGACTGATTAGTCTTAGATATTCAAAAAGGCAAGTGTACCAAGAACAAGTCAAAATATAAAGAGAAAGAAAGGGGGACAAAAGGAAAGAGAAAAATAGAGTAGAGAATGAAAGACAAAGTTAAACTTCAAGGCTATATAATTTGTCACTCAGCAATTCCAAAGAAAAAGTCTTTTTAAGCTGTCATGGCTTCCCCCCTTAACCTCTCTCCACTGTGGAATGCTGGTTAACCTTGCTATTTCTGAGCTTATTTTCTGCATAGAATGTGACTCTGCTGGACAGTAGTTTCTGCTTTTCTTAAACTTGGTGGGAAAAGTTCTTTCATCTCATTGGAGAGGAGCTTCCCCTCCTCCACTGAGCACTGATCACAGGATGCTGGCGCCATCTGTTGCTTTTATTAATTCTTGTTCTATTCTAGAAACTGCTATTTTTGGTTTTCACCTGTTTTCTAACTCTCTAGGTTGCCTACCGGCATATTTTCACAGTATTCATACCTCAGTCAGTTTGGACTGCAGAACTGCTGTTTTAATTCACTTTTGGGAGATTGCTATAATATTGTGAGTTCCTCTGATCCACCATCTTTAATCTTCTATGGATGGCTTTTAAATCAAATTCATATTTCTTTTTTTATTAATTTTTTATTTGTTCTAATTTGTTGTACATGACAGTAGAATGCATTTATACATTTTGATATGTCATACATAAATGAAGTGTAGTCTCTCATTTTTCTGATTGTACATATTGTAGGATCACATCGGTCATGTATCTCTTTCTTTGGGCTTTCATTGTAGCATCTGCTGAGGTTGTTAACTTGGTATTCTTATAACATAAGGGAATCAAAAATGGACTTCAGGTTTCTACCAATCTTCTATAAAGGTGTACAATGTTTTACATAACTGTTGGTATCATTTCAGGTCCTCCAAAAAATGGACACTAAGGCAAAATTAGATAAGGTCAACATATGGGGAAATGTGTTAGTTAACTTTTCTCTACTGTGCATGAAATACCTGACATAAACTATTTAAAGGAAGAAAGATTTAGTTTTGTTTACAATTTGAGAGGTTTCATTCCATGGTCAACTTGTTTCATTGCTTTTAGGTCTGCAACAAAACAAACAGACTGAGACAGATATTATTACCACATGTATAGGTATGATTACATGAATGGTGTGAATCTACATCGTGTACAACCATAGAAATGAAAAGTTATACCCCATTTGTGTACAATGAATCACAATGCAGTCTGTAAAAATAAAAATTTAAAAAAAATTTTACCCCCCCAAAAAAAGAAGAACATGGCAAAGGAAAACTGTTAACTTCTTTGAGCTAGAATGCAGAGCAGAAAGAAAGGGAAGGCCTGGGACAAAACATACTCTCCAAGAACCCACCATCTTCAAACAACTTCCACTCCCATATCCTCCCCTACCTCCCAATAGTTCCTTCAATTATCAATAGATTAATCAACTATGAGATCAGATAACTCATGATACAATTACTTCCCCAAACCCCCTACTCTGAACTCTGTATTATATACCAAGCCCTCAACTCATGAGCCTTTGGAGGATATTCCAGATCCAAATCATAAAAGGAAATGCTTATAGAAGATAGAGGAGATATCAGATAACAGGATATAGAAGATAGCAGGATAAGGTAGAGCCTTGAGATCACAAGATAGATCTGGCATCTGAGAATGTTAGAGGGCAGGAAATGTTGAGTAGGAAGCCCTGAACTGCAAATTATTTCAAACAAAGCCTTATCTAGGCAGAGTCACAAGGAAAAATTGCCTGTTGGCAGCATGCTGTAAAAAGCAGAAAATCACTGGCACTAGTATCCCTTCCAGGGTCAATTATTGGCTCTGAGCTGCCCTAGAGGAAAGGTGGTTTTGCTGTAAACATTGTCATGTATCCAAGGGGTCAACAGTGGGATCTCTCACCTTTATTTTTGTCATCAGTTTAGATTTGAATGGTGCTTTTCAGCCACCATGCTGTACTTATATGTATTCCTTTGGGGGACAGTATGGATTTTGTCATATATTCCAAGTGTTTCTGTCCTAAAGAAGGTTTAGAACTACTGTCTATTCACACATCTAAATAATTAGTTTGTGACTCTAAGAACCTAAACTGTGGGCTCAAGTCTACTATCATAAAACAGTAAATGGAAGTTATTCACCAAATCATTGAAAATTGTGGAACTGTTACCATTATTTATCCATGATTAGTACAGACATTCATAGTTTTTTAAAATTCATATTTGTCACAATGAAAGTAAGGAGTATTAGAATACTGACTGCAGGATTATACCATAGGGTGTAAATGTCCCTTTGGAGAAGTGCTAAAGTTTCTAAGCATAGATGATAGAGACAGAATCTGTCATTCTGGAACTGATTAGTTCCTTGACCATGGGTAAATCATTTTACCTTTCTGTGCCTTAAATTCCTCATTTCTAACATGGGCATAATGATATTAGTGCATGCCTTCTAGCTTTATGGGGACCACTCAGTAAGATGATCTCCAGAAGGCTCCTCAGACAGTACCTGGCACACATTGTCACTATGGTTGATAAGCTTTGGGACTGTGAGCAGGGCAGTTTGCCCTACTTGAGCGAATTGAGCCCTTCTAAAGTGTAGAACTTAGGGAGTGAAAGAATGGATGAAGTTTTGATCCTTCAAGCTGCAGAAGAATTCTTTGAATGTTGAGCTCTTCTAAAAATCTGAAAAATTATTTGTTGAAAAAAGTAGCATCTCCGATTGGATAGAATTTGAGGATAAATTTTTCTTTGTGCTTATTTTTATTTTTGAAAAATGATTATATATTATTTTTAAATTAAACACGTTAGATTTTATGCTTGCTTCACTAACATCTGTTTTTTAAAGGAAGTTAGAGCTATGAAGGTGATTTCACATAGAAATGGATTATTCCATAGTATAATATATCATAAAAGAGTATATTTTTCTTTTCATCCTTATTACATAAATGTTTTAAAAGTTTTAAAACTTGCCTATACAGCTTGACATTTATTGATTCACTTTCCATTTGGATGACACCACTCTTCTTCCTTTAATAACTTTGATTTCTCTCAGACTAATGTTTTCTGTAATTCTCCTTTAACTTCCTGTCTCTCCAGTATACGTACTTTTCACTACTCTTAGCCTACAAATTGTTATTAAAGCAGAAACGACAAAAATTTGAAAGATTATATGAGCATGCTAAACTATTTAGTTCAGTAGTAGCAAACTATAGCCCAAAGGCCCATCTGATCAGCAACCTATTTATGTAAATAAAATTTTATTGGAACCGTGCTATTTAGATTACATGTAATCTATGGCTATTTATATATATATATCACAGCTGGGTTCAGGAAAAAAAAGTATATTCTAGTGCAGGATAACTCTTCAAGGGTAGGATCTTTGACTTACTTTTTACTTCATCCTGAATAGGTAACCTAGAGTCAGGGTTATAGTAGATACTAAAGAAATATTTGTAGGAATGGGTTGAATATGATTTTACCTTACGTTAATTATAAAAATGAAATACTTTCATAACCATTGTTATAAACATGGCTCTATAGAGTACACTAGATAAACTAACACATTCAAGGGGTCATTATAAATAATATCCCTGAAATGATTTGTAAAACATTAGAAAAGTATTACTTTTATGTGAAAACTGTTAGTTTAATGGAATGATATGTTTGAGAGAGACTACTTGATACTCTACTGCTTCTTTTAGCATTTTTCTTTTTTGAAAAGAGTCCTTTAAAAATTTATTCATAGTTTAGGCATGATAATTCATCAAATATAAAGACTAAACTGCATTTTCCACAAAAATTTTCAGTGAATGTATTCTAATACCTGGTCTGAAAAAATTGGATAGTTAAAACCTTTATATGTGGCCACATGTGAAATATAAAATAAACTTTAATATTTTTTGTATTATTATAAAGGTAATATGTTTTAAACTATTATAGTTTATCAATTATTTGTATAACTAAAATTTCACAAAGAAATACAGGGTTAAGTAGATGATAACTTTGTTAAAATTAAGGCACAGATTTCTTGTTTTCCTTTTAAAAAGACTATTTCTATAATGGACAAGGACATCAATTAATAGCAACTTTGGAAAAATTTCATGGAATTTGTTTTCTACTAATAAGAACAGAAATGAAAAAAAAAATTCCCTAATGCTTCCTTCTAAAATTCTGATTAAATATTTCTGGGGCGGAACCTAGGAATCTTTCTTGGGGAGGATGGGGTACTGAGAATTTAACCCAGGGATGCTTTACCAATGGTCTACATCCCTAATCCTTAAAATTTTGAGACAGAAATCTTTTTAAAATATGAGTATCCCTAAATGCCGACTACCCTGATTTCATCATTACGTGTTGAATAAACATATCATATTATCACACCATACCCCATAAGTGTGTACAATTAAAATTATAATGAACAAAAGATAAATAAAAATGAAATATAACCATCTCAAGTGATTTAAATCATAAGTAGGAAATAATGCTTTATTTTTTCATATTTTTATTGGGACATCATAATTATACAAAATTATGGGATTCATTGTTACATATTCATACATGAACACAATATAGCAATATCCTTTGCCCAACGTCACTCCACAGTATTTCCCCTTGACCTCTCCTCCTCCTGCCACCTGGTCTTTTTCCTCTACTCTACTGGTCTCCCTTTAATTTTGAAAAGATGCTTTAAAGAATTCCTTCATGGGAATGATGTCAGCAAGATGGTAGACTAGCAAGTCCCAGCCCTTGTCCCTCACAATGACACTGATATACTATACATAAATTAATGTAGCTCTAGGAAAATATATATACTAAAAGAGGTTACAGTAATTCAGGGAGTACAGCTGAGGAACGGTGCATAGAAAAATGCTGGAAACATTTTACCTATATTATTGCATCCCCTAGGCCACCATAGCTAAGTGCCAAAAGGAATTTCCCTTCCACATGGGAAATGGAAAGCAAGAGGATGCCAGCAGTTTTTACCATTATGGACCCTGCAACTTTTGTGGTCAAGAAGCCCTGCAGTGTTTGTCAACTTAGTGACCCCAGCTGACAACTGCTCAAAGTCCACACTGCTGTATTCTCCAGACTGAGAACTGCCTCTATGCCCCTCAGAGTTAAAGTCACTGTATTCTTCCAAGTCCTGGCACTGATACATGTGTATAACTCAGATCTTATACCATAATGCACCCCCAAACTACCACTGCTACGCACCCCATCTGTTAGCATCTTCATAGCCATTTACAAATGAAGCCAGTTGGTAAAATACAAAAGAGTTAACTTCTTTGAATGTGTGGATACCAACACAAGACTACAAGGAATAACAATGAAAACCAGGGATACCACTGAAGAAAGGCAATTTCCTGTAATTAACTTCAAAGAAAGGGAGATCTCTAAATTGCCTTCAAGAATTCAAAATAATTTTTTAAAAAAACCTCAGGGAGCTACAAGTGAACACAGATAATGCAATCAGGATAATAATATATGAACAAAGTGAACTCAACAAAAAGATAGAAATATAAAGAACTAAACAAACAAATTCTTCTTATTATTATTCTTTTCAGTACCAGGGTTTGGACCCAGGAGCACTTAATCACTGAGCCACATCCCCAGTCCTTTTTATTTTTTTTTAATTTTGAGACAAGGTCTCTCTAAGTTGCCTAGGGCCTCACTAAGTTTCTGAGGCTTACCTCAAATTTGTAATCCTCCTGCCTCACTCTCCTGAGTTACTGAGATTTCAGGCATACACCACATGCCCAGTTCAACAAATTCTTGAGTTAAAAAATACAACAAATAAAATGAAAAAAATGTAATAGAGAGCCTCAACATTAAACTCAATCAAGCAGAGAAAAAATAATAAGTGAAATTGAAGACAGGTCATTTGAAATTATCCAGTCAGAGAAAAAAATGAAAAAAATTCCTAGTCTTTAGGATTTATAAAACACCTTTAAAATGAACCAATATATGAATTATGGAAACAACAGAAGAAGAGCAACAAAACATGATGAAAAGCTTATTTAAAGAACTAATGATTGAAAACTTCCCAAATCTGGAGGATCATGGGAAAATCTAGATTTGAGAATCCCAAAGAAACCCAAGTAGCTTGACAATAAATAAAGCACATTATACTTTGTTAAAAGTCAAAGACAAACAATTTAAAAGAAAAATGTGTTTTCTCATATTTTAAGGAAACTCCATAAGTTTATTAGTGAATTTCTAAATAGAAATCTTACTACTTACATTGATATCATATATGTTGTAAACCCCAAAGACTCTAAAACAACAGCAACAAGAGACAAAAGGTGGTGGAGTAGAGGAAAGCTACATCCCAAGCTGTACTGTTGCATGGGACCAAAGGGGGTGTTCTCTTTCTCAGTGAGGTGGGTGAATGAGGGATTTCACTAAACTTTAATATTAAACACTCAAAGCAGCTTGGGAACTCAGAAATTTGGGTACAATCAACAAAGAAGAATGAATAGATCAGAGCTGACCTGGAGGCCCCACAGGTGCCTCAGGTGTGGATTCACCACAGGTGGGGTGCCTTACAGTTTCAGTATGGAGAAAACTGAGATAAAAAATGCTTCATAATCAGGCATGGTGATGCATACCTGTAATCCTAGTGGCTTAGGAGGCTGAGGTAGGAGGATCACAAGTTCAAAGCCAGTCTCAGCAACTTAGTGAAATCCTGTCTTAAAAATAAAAAATAAAAAATGAAAGGGCTGAAGATGTGTTTCAGTGTTTAAACTGTTATGGGATGCAACTTAAGAACAGACCAATCACCACTGAGAAGTCCAAATTTGAGAGTCTTTATTAAGCTGGCCGGCTGACTGTCTCACAAAATGCCCCAAAAAATGGCTGTTAGGAGAACAGCCCCGACCATAGGGTTGTAGGGGTTCTTATACCAAAAATCATGTCAATCATAAGTGTCTACTGCTATGATTTGAAATTACAAACTAACATCATGAGATCATAATCAGAGGGGGAAGTGGGTCAAAACAACACTTACCTAGATACAAACAAAGAATGGTTACTAATATCCACACAATTACCGTTTACATGGTACACTGGTTAAGAACAATAGAGATCAAAAGAGAGCACTTTTTCATTACATGAGAATTGTCATTTTGCATTGCTAAACATGTCACGCTAAGTAACTGTTGATGGGCACAGAGGCGGGGTGTTCCCATGGGAGAAACTTATTTCCTACATAACATGGAGTCTCAGAGCAAAATGGAGTCTGTTTAGTCAATTCCCTCATAGTCTGGCCTGTAACATTCTCATGGAGACAGATCTGTCAGCCCATCACAAAACACCCCTGGGTTCAATCCCTTGTATATATATATATATATATATATATATATATATATATATATATATATATATAAATGCAGCCTAATCTTATCCAGAGACTGCATAGCACACTTGTACTTGAAAAGCATGCTCTGTATCTCAACTCACTGCAGAGAACTGAGATGGGAGCCATCTTGGTTTGAACACACCATTGTGGTGACTGTGGGATTGGGACCCAGGAGATTGAGAATACACACACACACACACACACACACATATATACAGAGTCACAATATCATAGCAGACACTTATCAAGTGATCTATGTTGGACCTGACAGAATGTGAATGAGACAGATGTGGAATGGACTGTACCCAGGGGGATTCAAGTCAAAAAGGCAAGGGAAAGTGTGACTCATCTCTCCTTTGTGTCTGGTGGCACATATGACCAGCTCAAGTGGGCTGGGAGTTTGAACCTGCAGCGTGGAATATACTTGGGGACTTAAGCCTAGGAAAGCTGTGCTCCTGGGCATCAGTGCATGAACGATTGGTCTCCCTGCCCCACGATTGGATTTCTTGGGAGGCTCCTGAGAACCAGACCTGCAGAAGAGATCAGCAACTGTCTGGTCCTAGAGACAGGTCAATTTAATCTCTCCAAAGAAGATACTACCCAACAAAACCTCTGAGGCCTCCTTAGACCTCATTGCTACCTGCTGGAGCTTCCCTCACAGAACACTGTAGAAACTGTAACCTGGGCTAACAGTATATCCTAACCCATCCCACCTCATACTGGTGAGAAGGAAAGTTGAGTCTTATGTCAAACACCTTCAATTTTAGGCTGCTTCACCCAGCAGCTCAGAGAGCAACACAAAACCAGGAATGGTTAACAACCCACACTACTCTCTCTATCAGTACATAACTGAAGAAGAATCAGAAAGAATGAATATTTAACTCTGCATTGTTTGTTATTTGCAATGGTGGTTTCTCTTATTTATTTTGTTCCATTTCATGAGGTGCTGGGAAGATATAGGAATACTAATAGTCCACAGAGTTAGGATTGCTGATAAACTAAACATTCCCTGGCATTATTCCAACACGATGAAGTGAGGGGACAAAAGACAAACACTAACATCAAGGATACAAGGAGAAACGATCAGAGAGGAAACTCAGGTTCCACCCCTTGTCATCTATGTATCACAAAAAGAGTGAAGTCCCAGAACAAATAAGATAATTACATACAAAAGGACATATGTAAAATAAGAGGTAGATGCACAAGATCAAGATCTCTTGAAACATGAGAAAACAGTCAAACAAATCTCCCCTGCAAATCCACAATTCCCCAACAAAGGATTCCACTGATAGTGAGATGGATGAAAACCCAGAGAAAGATTATAAAAATGTTATTAAAACAATCATTATAACAATAATTAAAATGTTCAATGAACTAAAAGAAGATCTAAGGAAAGAATTAAGAGAGCAAATACAGGAGCTGAAAGTCTATTTTAATATAGAAATAGAAATAATGAAAAGAAACCAAGAAGAACTCCTAGAAATTAAAGACAAAGTAAATAAAAATAAAACTCATTTTTGAAAGCATTACTAACAGATTAAATTGCATAGAAAATAGAAAATAGAACCTCACCTGTGAAGACAGAACTCAGGCATTGAAGACAGGGTATATGATTTTTGAGTACACAGAAGACAATAAAGGGAAAAAATATTACATGATCAGAATATACAAGAACTCTGGGAAAATTTTGAAACATCAAACCTGAGAATCATTGTGATAGAAGAGAACATGGTGACACAGACTAAAGGCATAAAGAACATTTTCAATGAGATGTTACAGAAAACTTTTTCCATATTAGAAATAAGACAGGCTTCCACATACAGGAGCATAAAGAATCCCAAAAAGACCTTGCCAAATAAACTTGCTGATACATATCATAATTAAAATGCTTAACATAGAAAGAAAGGAAAGAATATTAAAATCCACAAGAGAGAAACATCAGCTCACCTTTAAAGGAAAACCAATTAAGGCTTACTTTGATTTCTCAGCTCAGACCTTAAAATTAAACAGGGCCTGGAATGAGCTGTTCCAGACTCTAAAACAATCATCAGTCAAATTGCTATATCCAGCAAAGCTCCTTTTCAAAGTCAATGGGAAAATAAAACTTTCCATAACAAGAATAAAGTAAAAGCGTTCATGACCACTAAACCAGCACTACAAACAATATTCTGAGATATATTACACACAGAGGAACTTAAAAACAACAGCCAAAGTCCCCAAGTACATGAAGATCACCAGAAGAGTAACCAACTAAATGAAAATCAAGACAAATATAGCAAATGAATCAAAATAGCAAGAAACCCACATATATTCAGTTATGAATATACTGGTCTCAACATCCCAGTTAAAAGACACAGATTATCAAAATGAATGAAGAAAGGAGATCCAATTATATGCTATCTGTAAAAGACATATCTTTTAGGCAAAGACACTCAAAGGCTGAAGGTAAAAGAATGAAAACAAAAATGCCATGCAAATGGAGTCTGAAAACAAGTAGGAGTAACCCTTCTCACATCTGACAAAGCATATTTGAAGCAAAAATTAATCAGAAGAGACAAACGCACTATATCCTACTAGAGGGAATAATCCAATAAGAATATATATAATAGTAAACATTTATGTCCCAAATGTCAACACACCCAATTACATGGAAAAATACTCCATGATATTAAATTCCACATAGATCCCAACACGATAATACTGGATGATTTTAATGCACCCTTATCACCAATAAGTCACCAAAACATAAAGTCAATAAAGATAACTCCAACCTAAACAACACAATAAATTAAATGGATATAATGGTCATCTACAGAATATTCCACCCCCAAATAGCTGAATTTACCTTCTTCTCAGATGCACATGAAACTTTTCCCAAAATAGATCATATTCTAAGCCACAAAGCAATTCTTAGAGAATACAAAAAATTGATATAATCTTATGTATCCTATGAGGTCATAATGGAAAGAAGCTAGAAATCAACAGCCAGAAAAATAATAAAAACCACAAAAGCACATGGATTTTGAACACTTACTCTCTTAAGTGAAAAAGAAGAAATGAGAAAGAAACCAAGAAATTCTTAGAAATGAATGAGAACAGAGATACAACATATCAACATTGTAAAGGCTATTTATGACAAACTCAGAGTCAACATCATACTAAATGGAGAAAAACTAAAAGCATTTCCTCTAAATTCAAGGACAAGACAAGGCTGACCACTCTCACCACTCCTATTCAGTATAGTACTTGAAACATTAGCCATAGCAATTCAGCAAGAAAAGGAAATCAAAGGGAAACAAACAGGAAAAGAAAAAGTCAAGCTATATGTTTGCTGATAATATGTTCCTATATCTAGAAGACCTCAAAAACTCCACCAGAAGACTTCTAGAGCTTATAAGTGAGTTTAGAAAAGTAGCGGGATACAAGATCATCACCTATAAATCAATAGCTTTCCTATACTATAACAGTGATTCAGCCAAGGAAGAAATGAGAAAAACCATCCCATTCACAATAACCTAAAAAAAAGATACTTGGGAATTAATCTAACCAAGGAGGTAAAAGAGTTCTACAGTAAAAATTATAGAACAATAAAGAAAGAAATTGAAGAAGATCTTAGAAAACAGAAAGACATCCTATGTTCATGGATAGGCAGCATCAATATAGTCAAAGTGGCCATACTATCAAAAGTAATATACATATTCAATGCAATCCACATCAAAATACCAATAACAGTCTTCACAGAATTAGGAAAAAAATTCTTAGATTTATTTGGAATAACAGGAGACCCAAAATAGTCAAAGCAATACTGAGCAAGAAAAGTAAAGCAGGAGCCATCACAGTACTTGATCTGAAATTATACTACAGAGCTGTAGTAACAAAAACATCATGATATTGACATAAAAATAAAAATGAAGACCAATGAAATAGAATAAAAGACACAGGGACAAATCCACATACACAGTCTTTTGCTATTTGATGAAGGTGCCAAAAGTATTTCTTGGTGAAAAGAAGCCTTCTTAACAAATGGTGCTGAGAAAACTGGATACCTATTTGTAAAAAAATGATATTAGATCCCTATCTCTCACCCTACAGAAAACTCAAATTGAAATGGATCCAAGACTTAGGAATTAGACCAAAAACTTTAAAACTGTTAGAAGAAATTATAGAGTCAACACTCCATCATACTGGTGCTGACATAGACTTCCTTAACAAGACCCTCAAAGCACAAGAAATAAAACCAAGAATCAATAAGTGAGATGCCATCAAACCAAAAACTTCTGCATAACAAAAGACATGATAAGAGCCTGAAGATATAGTCTGCAGAATGGGAGAAAATCTTGGCCAACTACTCTTTGATAGGGTACTAATATTCAGAATGTACAAAGAACTCAAAAAGCTTAACACCAAAAAAACAATCCAATCAACAAATGGGCAAAAGAAGTAAACAGAAACTTCTCAAAAGAAGAAACACAAATGGCCAACAAATACGTGAAAAAATATTCAGCATTTCTAGCAGTCAGGGAAATGCAACTCAAAACTACAGAGTTAAGATCAGATCAGATCTTACTTTAGACAGAGGGAAGGGAACAGGAGGTGGGGAAAGGGAAAGGAAGGGAGAATTACTGGAGTCTGATAAATAAGATATATTTCACAATTGTATAATTATATTAAAATAGATTCTACAGTCATGTATAACTAAAAAGAAACAATAAAATAAAATTTAAAAAAAGAATATGAACATTAATCAATGCTGGTGAGATTATAGTGAAAAAGGTACACTTTTTCATTGTTGGTGGAACTGCAGACTAGTACAACCACTCTGGAAAGCAGTATTGAGATTCCTCAAAAATTTAGGGATGACCCAGCTATCCCCCTTCTTGATATTTTCCCAAAAGATCTACAATTGGCATACTATAGCAATACAATCACATTAAGGTTTATAGATGAATGAATTAAGAATTGTGAGTATATATATATTTCTACTCATCTATAAAAAAGAATTAAATTATGGCATTTGGCAGAAAATGGATAGAAATGGAGAATATCATGCTAAGTGAAATTAGAAAAACTCAGAAATTCCAAGGTTTAATGTTTTCTCTCATATGCAGAAGCTAGAGCGAAGTAAAAGAAAGGGGAGTGGAGGGAAGGGGCGTAGAGGATAACATAAAGAACCAATCAAATATAAATTGACAAGAGCAAGGAAGTCTAGTAGAATAAAGGAAAGAGAATGGGAGAGGGGAAGTAGGATAGGAAGGAAAAAGGGAAGGGAAAAGGTGGGTCATGAACTGAAATCAATTTCTCTACATGTATGAGTTTGTCAGGATGAACTCAACTACTATGCTTAACTATAAAGCTCTAATAGAAAAAAAGAAAAAAAAAACCCCAAAATTTTATAACAAATGAATGCAGTAAAGTTGCAGGATACAAAAACCAACATGAAAATCAGTGATGCTTCTATATACAACCATCTAGTCAAGAAGGAAAAATTTTAAAAAATAATATGTAGAGTAGTGACAAAAAAAAATAAAATACTTAGGGCAAGATATGAAAGACACACACTGAAAAGTATAAAACACAAATGAAGAAAATTAAAGAAGTCACAGATAAGTAGAAAGACATCCTGTGTTTATTAAATGAAATAATATTTTTAATGTCTATACTGCCATATGTGATCTACACATTCATTGGAATCTCTTATCAAAATCTCAGTGATTTATTCAATAAGTGAAATAGAAAATTTCTAAATTTCATGTGGAACCTCAAAAGATCCCAAGTAGTAAAAGCAGTCTTGGGCATGAACAAAGAAACCTGAAAGCATCATAATTCCTAATTTCAATATGTATTAAAAAACTAAGTGATCCAAATGGTAAAATTCTGGAATAAAAATATACAGAAAGACCACTGGTACAGAATAGAATGCTCAGCAATAAATCTGTGCATCTATGGTTGACTTATTTTCTACAAAGTTTCCCAAAACACATATAATGAGTAAATGATAGCCTCTTCAAAAATAGTGCTGGAAAAAACTGAGTATCTACATATAGATGAATAAATTTGGATCTTGATCTCACCCTATATATCCTATATATAAAAATCAAATCAAAATGAATTAGAGACAAATGTAAGATCTGAAAGTGTAAAACTCCTAGAAGAAAACAGGGAAAAAGCTTTGTGACATTGTCTGGGTAATGAATTCTTAGATGTAATGCCCCAAACAGCAAAGAAAACAGTTAACAAAATGAATAATCCTGATTGGGTATTAATATCCAAAATATATAAGGTACTTATACAATACAATAGCAAAGAACTAAATAACCTAACTTGGAAATGAACAAAAAATCTGATAGACATTTCTCAAAAGAACACATACTAATAAATGTCTGGCAGGTATATGAGAAGGTGCTTGCCATCACTTATTGTCAGAGAAATGCAAATTAATACACAAGGAGATATCACCTCACACCTGTTAGAATGCCTTTTATCAAGAAATCAAGATAAATGTTGGCCATGATGTAAAGAAAAGGGAATACTTGTCCATTGTGGGTGGGAGTATAAATTGGTATAGCCATTGGGAAAATTAAAAATAGAACCACTTTATAATCTAGCACTCCTACTTCTGGATATATAGCCAAAGGAAATAAAATCAGTTCATTCCTACATTGTTCATAATAGTCAAGATATGTAAACAACCTAATAAACATCTGTGGATAGATGAAGGTAAAAGAAAAATGTGATATATATAATGGAATATTTTCATCCTTATAAAAAAGAAAGGAATCTTGTCTTTTGCAACTATATGAATGAACCTGGAGGACGTTATGCGAACTGAAATAAGCCAGGCACAGAAGATAAATACTGGAAAATCTCATGTCTTTGTGGAATCTCAAATAGTCAAACTCATGGAAGCAGAAAGCATAATGGTGGTTGCCAGGGGATAGGGGAGGACAAAATGGGGAGACATCGGTCAAAATGTACAAAGTTTTGGTTATGCAAGATGACTAATTCTAGAGATCTGACTATAACAATGTAACTATAGTTAGTGCTACTGTATTATATATTTGAAATTTGCTAAGAGGATTTTGTATGTGTGTGTATATTTTTCTCCCCAGTACTGGGGATTGAACCCTGGGTGCTTTACAACTGCCTCTGAAATACATCCCCAGCCCTTTTTATTTATTGAGACAGGGTCTCACTAAATTGCAGAGACTTGGCCAAAAGGATATAGCTTAAGTGCTGGCATCATAAAAAAGAATAGAAATAAAGTGGTTATATGAGATTATGGATACATTAATTACCCCTATTGTGGTAATTATTTCATATTGTGTACAAATACCTAAACATTCTATTGTATACCTTCAATATTTATATTTTTTATTTGTTAATTGCCCTTCAATAAAGCTTTACACATACTTTTACATTTTAAAAATCCTATGTAAAGTGGTTTGAATAGGTCTTGAAAACCTTACTTGTACCCATAAACTACTCCCTCCAATAAGTGAAATTTTTTCTATTTGGACATAGAATTTAATACTTGTATGTAGACTGAATATAAGATAATTTTATCAATTACTTAGAGCAAGTTTTTTTTTTTTTAAATATATTTTAGCACTGACTCTCTTTCAATCTCTTAACCTTATTTGGGTCACAGATTCCCTCTGAGAAGTTGATGAAATCTGTGTAATCTCTCCCTAGGAAAATTAGCACACAAAATTTTTGCATATAATTACAAGGCTTCTACAAACCATGACATATGACAATGGACTCCAGCCATGGACCAGTTTAAAATCTTTTCTTCATTGTGGCCCATTTTATTTTTAATTTTGCTTTATATGTAGGTATATGAACTTTATCCTTAACTTCCTTTCTATCAGATGCTATGCTTCCAAAAATTTAATAATGCTTTCAGTATCCTGACCATGCATATTGTTAGTTAAATAGGTCATATTTCCCTGTTGTACTTCTTTTACTTATATGTCCATTTTTTTAAAAGTTTCATATATTTTGATACACCTCTAGTTTTGAGGGATGGTATCTCTAGGAAAGCAAAATGTTGACAGTTTGTTGGTGGAATAGTAAAGAGGCAAAGGTAACTTGAGACGGGGTGACTCTTGAGAGACATGTGCTCTAAGAAAAAAGATGCCTGGGGGAAGGAGGTGAGGTGACCAGAAGCCAGCAATGAAAAACCTAGGGCAGACTGGAGTCAAGTGGGTGACTCCAGGGAAACTGGCAGCATATGCCCTTGATCCCTCCCTCGCTGCAGAAATGAGAACTCAGGGAAGGATGCAAACAGCTTGGGTGGCAGATGGCTGCAGAGAACTACTTCAACCCACATTTGAGTATTTCATCAAAATCCCAGGCAGAAAGAATCTTGTTTTCTTCAAGGTCTTGGGATGGGGTCAGAGGACTAGAAAGAGAAAGAAATATTGAGTGGGGGAAGAAAGAGTACTGGAAGTGAAAGAGAGAAAATTGAGGTAGAGAAAGACTAAGGAAGACAGCAAAGTTCTGGAAAGGAGACACTTTAATCAATCTAGATAAAACTGGGCTCATTGTTTACACTGTGGATACGAAATTTGCCTACCTGGCTGTATCCTCAAGAGTATGTACTTTAAAATGAATGTGCATATGGTAGTATTTTATGCCTTACTGTAAGGACAAGAGTATTAGAGAAAACAAAGGGCTAGTTTTTCACCCATGAATGGCTCAGACTAGCTCACAGGACACTTTTGTTGGAATTCAAAACAAAACAAAACAAAACAAAACAAAACTAAACAAAACAAAAAACAGATCCTGCCCCTCACCAGGGCATGTGATAGAGTGTAGGGCAGTTGACATTTTAGCCCTTACTTCTCCATTGCTATCCTTATGTGTTAGCCCTTGTTATGGTTTAGATGAGTTCCCCCCAAGGTCCATGTGTTGTAAGTGTGGTCTCCGGGGTAGTAGTATTGATTGGTGTCCTGGACTTAAAAGAGGGGCATTATGGGAGGTCCTTAGATCATTGGGGTTGTGCCCTAGCAAGGAATTGTGGAGTCCTAGTCTCTCAGTCTCTCTGCTTCCTGGCTCATAATGTAAGTGATTTATTCCACCACACACTCCCTGCTATTGCCATCTGACAGCATCACCAGAGCAATGGGGCCAATCCCAAATTGGAATATCCAGAAGTGTGAGCAGAATAAATGCTTTCTCTTTATAAGTTAATTTCTTAGGTGTTTTGTTATAGTAATGCAAAGCTGACTAAATCAGCTCTGTTAAAAAGAATTGAATTTTTATTTAATCTTCAGGCAGTAGAGAGAATGAACAGAGCCTTTGAGTCTGTGTAAGGACTTTTCAGGTCTCTTAAAAGCCAGAAGTTCTACAATATTATAATTCATTTCTAGGATTCTGACTATCCAAATAAAAGTGTGTCTGGGTAGGAGGGTCATAGGACAGACAGATTTGGGAAAGATGTATGGGGAGAGATCAAAGAGGATGGTGATGCTTGTTCAGCCTGCCACATCACAACCACACTGCCAATCGGTATTACTCTCACATCTGGAAAATAGTTTATGTTCATGTTTGCCCAAATAATCATAGAAAAAGTTCCAGAAGTCACCATATTTTTTCTCTTTCACAAATGTGCACATACAATTCATATACATATATATATATGTTTCATAGATTGATGAATCCTGGCCATTCTACCATATGAATTAATTAAAACTGTCACAATATCCAACCAACATGCCATCCAATAAAGCAATGAATATAAACAGTTTCTATTGTGTTTCTACTGTAACAAAATATGTAAGTCATTAACTTGTTTGAGAAATTTTAAAACCATGATCCAATTTTACCAAACTGTTCTTCAATGTTTAATGCTAATTAGTCAAACATCTAGCACATTTTATTCATGTAAATAATTAAACTAAAATATTTTACTCATATTTCTAACATTTTCTCTAACTTTTGCTCTTGTTTTTCCTCTTGCAAAATCAATGAGAATCTCAGGAAAAGAGATTGCTGATCAAATGTAAATTGTGTTCATACCTTTATTTGTATCAGTTTGGATTGTCTTTAATTAAGTCTGGCTCATTTCCTTCATTTAGACTAAGTGAGTGTCATATATTGACATTAATAAAATGTGTAGTTGTACGAGGCATAGAAGCACGTTTTTTCCCTTTTTAGATTCTGTCAGGTTTTAGGATCAAGGCAGTCTCTAGAGGACTTTTTATTTTCTTAAAATAGGCAATTTAAAAATTCTTTAAATTTTTGAATATGTAATACTACATATCAAAAATTAAGATAATATATACAAGAAGAAGATATACAAGAAGTCCTGTGATCACTTCATCCTATTCTTCTTTTACCTGCATGGAGCCATTGTTAAGAGTTTCTTGTTAATCATTTTGGTATTTCTTTTTGAAACACAGATATGTGGTTTTTTTCTCTCCTTTCCAAAGCAGGCAAAATTTTAAAAATTTTCTCTACACTACCTTTTTAATCTTCTTGTTGACTAATTTTTTAGTTGGCAACTTAATTCTTTGCAAAGAGAATTTATTAAGTCTTCAATGTAAAAACAGGATTGCAAAATTTATTAAAATTAACAAGATGCTTTTATTAATTTAAATTTATTTTTAACTGATACATAATAACATTGTACATATTTATAGGATACCCAGTGATGTTTTGATATGTGCAAACATTGCATAATGTTTAAATCAAGATAAACACGTGTCTTCTTAAACATTTATCATTTCCTCATGGTGAAAACATTCAAAATATTTTCTTTTAGCTTTTTGAAGTACACAATACATTACTGTAATCTGTAGTCGCCCTGCTGTGTGATAGCACACTTGATCTACTTACTTCTATCCTACTATAAATTAGTACCCATTGATCAACCTCTTGTTATCCTTCCCTCTCCACTACTGTCCCCAGACTCTGGTAACAACCATTATACTCTCAATTTTAATCAAATTTTTAATATTCCACATGAGTGAGATTATTGTGATATTTATCATTCTATGCCTGACATTTATTTTACTTAGCATGATGATTACCAGTTCTGTCTATGTTATTGCAAATGGCAGGATTTTATTTATTTTTTATTTTTAAATTTTTTTATTGTAAACAAATGGGATACATGTAGTTTATGTTTGTACATGGAGTAAAGGCATACCATTTGTGTAATCATAAATTTACATAGAATAATGTTGTTTGATTCATTCTGTTATTTTTCCATTCCCCCCACCCCTCCCACCCCTCTTTTCCCTCTATACAGTCCTTCCTTCTTCCATTCTTGCCCTGCTCCCTAACCCTAACCCGAAACCTAACCCCTCCCACCCCCATTATGTGTCATCATCTGCTTATCAGCGAGATCATTCGTCCTTTGGTTTTTTGAGATTGGCTTATCTCAATTAGCATGATATTCTCCAATTTCATCCATTTGCCTGCAAATGCCATAATTTTATCATTCTTTATGGTGGAGTAATATTCCATTGTATATGTATACCACAGTTTCTTTATCCATTCATCAATCGAAGGACATCTGGGTTGGTTCCACAATCTGGCTATTGTGAATTGAGCAGCTATGAACATTGATGTGGCTGTATCTCTGTAGTATGCTGATTTTAAGTCCTTTGGGTATAGGCCGAGGAGTGGGATAGCTGGGTCAAATGGTGGTTCCATTCCAAGCTTTCTGAGGAATCTCCATACTGCTTTCCAGGATTTTATTATTTTTATGGCTGAGTAGTATTCCATTGTATACATGCACAAAAATAATGGCACAAGACATTAAGACCAATGGAACAGAATAGAAGACACAGAGACAAACCCATATAATATAGTTATCTAATACTAGGTAAAGGTACCATAAACATACACTGGAGAAAGGATAGCCTCTTCAACAAATGATGCTTGGAAAACTGGAAATCCATATGTAGTAGAATAAAATTGAATCCCTTTTTCTCACCGTGCACAAAACTCAATTCAAAGTGGATCAAGGACCTAGGCATTAGACCAGAGACTCTGCTTACTAGAAGAAAAAGTAGGCCCAACTCTCCATTATGTTGTCTTAGGAACTGACTGCCTCAATAAAATGTCTAAAACTCAAGAAGTAAAATGAAGAATCAGTAAATGAGATGGTGTCAAACTGAAAGCTTCTTTACTGCAAAGGAAACAATAACATGAAGAGAGATCCTACAGAATGGGAAAAAAATCTTTGCCAATTACTCCTCAGGTAGGGCATTAATATCCAGCATATACAAAGAACTCAAAACACTTAACACAAAACAACAAATAACTCAACCAATAAATGGGCACAGGAAATGAACAGGCATTTTACAGAAGAAGAAATACAAATGGTCAAAAAATATTAAAAATATGCTTCACATCTCTAGCAATTAGACAAATGCAAATTAAAACTACACTGAGATTCCATCTCATTCTAGTCAGAATGGCATCAAGAATTCAAGTAGTAATAAATTTTGGTGAGGATGTGGGGAAAAGGGTTCACTCATATTGCTGGTAGAACTGAAAATTGATGTAACCACTCTGGAGGGCAGTATGGAAATTCCTTAGAAAACTTGGAATCGAACCACCATTTGACCCAGTTATCCCATTCTTCGGTTTATACCCAAAGGACTTAAAATCAGCATAGTACAGTGATACAGCCACATAAATGCTTATAGTAGCTCAATTTACAATAGACAAGCTGTGAAGCAACCTAGGTGCTCTTCAACAGATGAATAGATAAAGAAAATGTGCTATATATATATATACACACAATGGCATATTACTCAGCCATAAAGAAGAATGAAATTATGGCATTTGCCAGTGAATAGATGGAACTGGAGACTATTATGCTGAGTGAAATAAGTCAATCCTCAAAACCAACACTGAATGTTTTATCTGATATGTGACTCCTAACACACAATAAGGGGATGGGAAACTATAGATATTAATTGGATTAGGCAAAGGGGAAGAAAGGGAAGGGTGGGGAATGGGAATAGGAAAAACAGTAGGATGAATCAAACATAACTTTCTTATATGAATACATGACCAGTGAAACTCCACAGCATGTACAATCACAAGAATGAGATTCTAATTAAAGTATGTTATGCTCCTTGTATGAATAATATGTCAAAATATACTCTACTGTCATGTATATCTAAAAAGAACAAATACAAAATAAAAAATACAAAACAGTATTTGTGCACCACAACAAAATGCTTTTAAATAAACTTTAATGGATTGTACCTTTACAAGTTTTCAGAATGGATTGGCTAATTTTCTGGAAATACAGTGCTTGAATTAAGGACATGTGAGAGGGAACCTGGTACTACCTGAATGAAGTGAATGAAATGTTCTGGTGCACTGTTCAGTTTACTGTCTTCCTAATTTAATGATGTGTATAACTACTATGCTCTTTTTTTCCCCCTAATTTTTAAATTAATTTAATGCCTAGCATAAAACTTATGCTAAAAACATCCCATAGGAAACTGTGAACTAATCTAAAAAGAAATGGTGAAGTATATTTTATGAAAATACAGATTTAAGAAAATTACAGTTTAAAAGTCTTATGTAAAGTGATTTTGCAAGAATTTGACCTGTATGAATTTAGAATATCGAAAAAAAGTTTTATATGAACAGTTGTCTCTGATGTGATTGTATCATCAACTGATTATAGAATTGGATGTTTTTGACTCACTAGAGCCCTTCCTTCTCATTGCTCATTTATCCCTTTAGGGGTGGTTAGGTATCCTCATTTACCAATATGATTTTGTGTTGAATGTTTCCTAGCACTGGAGCCTTCCTTCCAGTCCTAGCATTCCATGACATCTGACTACAATAAGGGTGATCTTCCATCCTGGTCACTATATTGCTAATAGAGCTCCCTTTCAACCTCTGAAATATCTTAAATTGCTCAATTAATTCTATGGTTTCCTTGACTATGAAAGTTCTCAGTGATAATAATGGTTAAGTTTTTATTTTTTGAGGGGGGAGGGGTAATTAGGAATTGAACCCTGGGCATCATGCATACCCAGCAAGCACTCTACCACTGGGCTATATCCCCTGTCCTTTAAGACAATTTTATGTTGAGAAAGGGTCTTTGCTAAATTGCTGAGGTTGGCCTCAAACCAGCAATTCTCTTTCCTCAGCTTCCCAAGTAGCTAGGATTACAGGTATGTATCACCATGCCTGGAAAATGGTTAAGTTTTATGGGGTATTTCCTTTATACCAGACACAAGGTTAAGAACCTTCCATATGAAATTTCTTTTATGACTTTATATAGCATAACTCTTCCATTAAGCATAGCATTATATATATATATATATATATATATATATATATATATATATATATATATATATATATTACAAAAGGCAATGGGAACTAAGAGGTTAAGTAGTTTACCCAAAGTCATGAAGTTAGTAACTAAGGAGCTAGGGCTTGAATTCAAGCCTGTTGGATTCACACAATAACTATTTGAGCATCTACTGTGTCACAAGAGATAAGTCTGTGACCACCAATACCCACATTAGGTTGGCAACAGCTTGAGGAGTTGGGACCTCTAAATTTCTTTTGATTGCCTTAAATTTATTAAGCCTATTCGTCTGCTAAATAAATAAATAAATTCTTTTTCTATTTTTAAATTACATGTCAAGACAAAACAGCGTTTTGTATATATGTGTGGTTTTTTTTGTCTGTTTTTTTATACAAGACCAATAGTCTTGGACAGTGTTGTTTTACAATGGCTTTTTAAATTTTGTACTAAATGCCATTTTTGATTGTTTAGTTTGATGGGTGCATTAGGGACAGTGGTTCACTGTTTCACTTTGGAAAAGCTGCTCTCTGTCAGGTTTGTGAACAGCTATATTGTTCAGTTGAGATAAAGGTCAATAGCTCTAAAAATATGCACTTTAACAATGGGTGCTGTAGTAGATATTTTCTATGTGTTGCAGGTATATGCCTGCAGTGGTTGAAATCAGTCCTCTGTGCCTTCTGGAGAGCAGGTATGTGTAGGTACAATTTTTAATGCACATGCTATCTGTATGCCCATCTTGTTTGGAAGCCCTAGTCTTATAATCTTACAAACTGAACTCTTAAATCTCTATCATATGAAACATCAACCTCTCCTCTTAATCTATTGTATATCATTGGATTTGACAGAGATTTTTATTATGCAACGTCGAAGCACAGGCTTTGGGTCAGAAAAAGAAAGAAAAAAGATTTATGGTCCTTTTGTTTGATTAAAAAAAATTGAATCAATTGATCTGATTCAGCTTGGCAGTCCTATGAGCGACTTCAGCTTCTGCATCTTCAGATCTACCCCAGCTTTTCCTCTGGTCTATGAGGCTGATTTTTTTTTTTTTTCTTCTTTTGTTTCTTTTCTTAGCTTGATGAAGTGTTAAGATTTGCTCATTTCAAAACAGACCATTTAAAAATGAAGAAGCCACATTGTTTAGCTCACTAGACTGGGAGCCTTAGAGACATGTTCTATTCTCAGCTCTGGAAAATCTCTTAAAGCAAAATCACATGACACCCCCCCCCCCCAAAAAAAAAAAAAAAAGATATTACCTAGTTTGAGACAGTACATTTTACTTTTTAATTTGTGTGGAAGGCATAGTATTAACCGAAAAGACCTTGGCAAAGTTGTGTTATCTAAATAGGCAACTTCTAAATCCTGGCAGAGAATATTCCTTTGAGTTACATTTTTTACAACCTTTTAAAGTCTCTTCTTCACTGTAATCCTTCATTTCTACCAGAATAATTCAAGATTAATATATCCATTGACACAAAGAAGATATTTTGGGTAAAGCTATCATAAACCCCTCATAGAAATATAACACTCACAGTCCTTAACAGTAGTGGTCTGGGGACTGGGCTAGTAGCACTGGAATTGGGTTTACTCTGTTCTGTGGTGGAACTCTCCATAATTCCATGCCTGATACCACAAGGAAATTGATCTCCTTGACTATGTTACTCTAGGTACTAACTTACCTTTTTCATGAACCATGGCAGATCTGCATTAAAGCAAAAACCAAACAATAAAACAGAACTTCTTTAAGGAAATTATTAAGGAAAAAACAAACCTGGAAATTATGTGGTAAACAAGAGCAATTTTTGTACATGGTGTTGTGAACAGTGCAAAATATTTGATTTCAGAAGAATTAAGCTCTAGAAATCCTCATCATTTAACTGGTTCTGTGCCTTTAAGCAATTGACATAATCTTTTCATTCCTTATGTGTAAAATAGGAGAATAACACCTCATATGGTTAGTCTGGGATCAAGTGATAGCTCTGAAAGTACTTTGTAAAAAGATAGAAGTTATTTGTTGTGCTGGTGATCCAGATCCTGCCTTGGGGTGGTTAGGTACATTAAGTACACAGCCCAGTTGTTTTTCTTCACTTTGTGGAAGCCCCAAGAGAAGTAATTTTGAACTGTGTGCAGTCACACATGGTGGAGTTCTCACTGTCTTCAGGATCATTTTGCTCTTCTAGGCTTTGCTTTAGTTCTCTAGCTAAGGTCTGGACTGTTCTGCTCTGGCCAGTTTGTACTCCATTTCCTCTGTGCCTCCATTCACCTTCAACCTTCATCCAGAGAAGGGCTTTGTCCTACCCAAGTCAGCACCACCACGTGGACTTCTCCCAAGCCCCTCTGAAGTGTTCTAGCTTCAGGTCTTTAGGTCCCTTGTCTCCTGCTCACTCCAGTTTTTCCTGCTGAGTTGGTTTATCTGAAACCTATTTCTTACAGGGATTTTGAGACAGATTCTTCCCTTTTTCACTGGGGCTTGACTGTGGGTCTGGCTGGGGTGAATTGTTGCCTTTGACAGTGGGAGCTTTCTCACTTCATTCTGCAGCCTATCTCCTTGAGCTCGTGGTCAGCAGCAGATAAGAACTGCTTTGTCCCACTTTTCAAAGGTTCCATGTTCTTCAGGCTTTCCAAATGAATCTCAATTTCCAGATAGAGAAAGTAAAAACGAGACTGAAGATAATCATTTACCCTTGAAGATTTACCCCTTTCAACTAACAAAAGTATTTTGGTAATACTAGCTTTAGTAGTAGTAGAACTGTAGAGCTAGTAGCAGCAATAGTAATTGTAGTACTCAGCATTATTATCATAGTTAACATTTATTGCCCTTTTTACAACCATGTATAGTGAAGTTTTTTTACATACATTATATTATTTAAACCTCAGAAAAACTCCACAAGATGAATCTATTAACTCTCTTGTTAGAACTGTAAAGGTGAGGTAACTTGTGTAAGGTCACAAAACTGGTAATCTGGACAATTAGTGGTTGAAGTCAGGCACATCTGACTTCAGAACTTGAACGTACTGCTATAAATTCTGGAATGCGCTAGTTAGCTCTCAGGGTAGAGGCCATAGACACACATGCCTATGGAATTCAGGTCAGAAATGAAAACTGGTGGAGAGGGCTGGAGTTGAAAAGACAACAGTGCAAGCTGGACCATCGATAGCAACTCATGCTTTTTCTCAGTGCTGGGTGCTATATGACATGGGGACTCTTGGTTGTTGGAGAAAGCATGTTCTTTCTGAAATGGAAAGCTGCTACTTTAGCATTTGTTCTCATAAAGGAATAACCCTTTTAAAATATGAATTTTGAAAAGATAGAACCATGGATTTTATGTGATATTTCATGGTTATTAAATATTGGTACCTAATGCAAATGCAAATATTTTTAAAACCTAAGCAAAACACTGTGAAGGTTAAAGTACTTCTTTCAGGGAATTTTTTTTTTTTCTTAATGTCTAGCCATTTCAGTAAGTGATGATGTAGCATGATAAGAGATGGTGGCTAGTAGTTGGTTCATTCTTAGCCACTCCATTAACTGTTGTTTAACAGAGCCCTCTGAGAAAAATCTCAGTTTTTAAAATGTTTATACAGACTGAAAGAAATAACATAAATAACAATGGTTCTATTCCATAGTACCTCCAGTGTGCCAAATACTGTTTATGTGGTATTTAATTAATTTTGATTCCCATAGTAGTTTGGGTTACATACGAGGGAAAAGGTCTGAGAGGTGAAACAACAACAACATCGACTTGCTAAAGATGTTTCTCTTATAAGGGACAGGTGTGATTTGAATCCAGGTGTGCATTGTCCCAAAATCCTCCATATTTCTTCTCAGCACTGCTACCTTACAGTGGAATAGAACAGTGAAGTTTGTGTTTTGTTAGAATTCTCTTGAGCTTGAGGGCAGGTTTTCTGTGTTGTTCAGTGTGCTTTTCAGTTTCAATAGTGAAATTCCCTTAGTCAAAATGATCCTTGCACACTATCAGAAATGCTTCCCTTTTACTTTATCAACCCAACTGAAATTCTACCCCTCAGAGATTCTTTTGTGTTAATACTCCTGGGTAGGCCCATGCCACAGTATTTTATGTTTACATATTATCATGAAGTTAGTTAGATTATATCCTTCACAAAACCCAGCTGGGATCATGGTGGTTTTTCTGGATAGCAGGGAGGAAGCAGGGCTATTCTGAGGTAAGAATTATGGCTCACATGAGGTAGCTGGACTATGGAACTTGGGAAAGGCCCCTTGTGCCACAAGCAATTTTCTGGCTGCTGTGGGAGAAGGGAACCGAGTACACAAGCTTGTTAACTACTTTACCTTTTGCCTGGAATGTCCCTTCAAGTATATAAAGTTAAATTATTACTCTTGGTGCTTTTAATCCTTTTATATGTATGATACCAAAATGTAGTATTTTTTGCTATGATTAGAAATCTGAATATCTTTTATACTTCAAAAATAAAAATATAATCCTTAAAAATTAGTGAGCTTTTTGGTTTTGATTAAAGAATTCACACAACCAACAATTGAAGAGCAACCGGATAATAATCATAAATGGCTGCCTTTAAGGGTAGGACTATGATGAACTTTGTAATGTTTTATTTGAATATTTTGTAATAGGATAACATTTTAGAAGAAAGATAAACTATTGTTAGAGCAGGGTGAATGAAAAACTTCTCAGTTGACAGGTTCTAGAAAAATGAGGTAGGTTAAGAGTGAAAATCTATACCTCATGGAGAGGGACCCTGCTGAGGGTAGATATGGCACATGAAAGTGTGTTGAGGACAGACTGGTTCTCAAAGTCTCCTCCTTGGAGACTTTTCCTTGATCTTTCCTTCTCCCAACTCCTGGAGCCCCAAGAAGGATGAGGTTCCTGCAAAGGAGAACAAGAAGTTGAAAGAATTCAGGATGATTCAATGCTAAGGGTTACCAGACATCTGTTAAGCCTTAGTAGTATTTATTAAACAGCTTTGCCCAAAACATAGACTTAATGCTTACTGTGCCAACCTCTGTAGAATTTGCTCATTCCTTCTTGCAATATGAATCCTGCCTCCCAATTTTTGGGTAATCCTAGAAGAGTTCAATTTTCTTCTCCTTTTCTTTCATTTAGGAAATTAGGTCTGGAAATTTTTATTGATTGATTGATTGATTAATTGTTCAGTTGCTACTTGGAGTTTGCAACTCAATTCCCTCAATACTTATCAATGAAAATTGTTACTTTCCCTTAACAGTAGAATATTGTCTGCCTGCAATTTTAAAATTTCCAGGAATACAAAAGTAGTTTTTGAATATTTGCATGTATTAGCATATGATAACTAAAATTTACCTTCTGTAAATACTCAAAACTGATTGACAGTGTTTTTAAGTGAAATAAGACCCAATGATACTGACTCATTAATTTCAACCTTATACACATCTCTCTGATCTCAGAGTTCCTTATAGTCATTGAAGAGTAAGGGGTCTACAGACATGAAGAGCAATATCTAGGAATTTAGAAAATTTTCTGGGCATTAAAAACCAAGTGGTAATCACGTCCTTTAAAATGAAATTAGTTATGTGCTTTGGTTTGAACATGTCCTCCAAAAGTCCATGAGCTTAAAATTCCTCAGTGCAGCAGTAGTGAGAAGTGGGACCTTGAGAGGTGAGTAGGTCATGAGGGATTAACCATCATGAGTGGATTAGCGATGGAATGACTTTGTTATAAATACAATCTTTCCAGCAAGTTTGTTCTACCTCACCAAGTAATGCCCTGTGTCATGTCATGATCCAGCAAGAAGGTCCTCACCAGAAGATGAGCAGATACTGGTGCGATACTCTTGGACTTCCCCTTTACAAATTAATCAGTCTGTGGTATTCAGTTATAACAAAAGAAAATGGACTATTATATAATTATTCCATTTGTATAATCCAGCTATCTATACTAGAAAAGACTTTTGTGTACTAGGAAAGGATTTTTTAAAATGTGTATTCTCTATGATATTCTTAGAAATAAGAACCATTTATTTAATTCTCCCCAAAATGGTCTACAGCAATGTCTTTTTGTGTGTTCATGTAGTACTGGGGATTCCACATGCTGGGCAACACACTACCACTGAAAAACACTCCAACTCTTTTTTATACTCTTTTATTTTGTGATATGTCTCACTGTTGTTCATGCTGGCCCTGCACTTGTGATCCTCCTGCTTCAGCCTCCTGAGTAGCCAGGATTATAGGTATGGGCTATTATGTCTGGATACAACAATGTCTTTTAATATGACATGCTCCTCAATGATTTCTCTTTAAAAATCTGTTCACCTTTGTGATCTGCTCTCTTGTCGACTCATCTATTTAATTTTGGCTACCCTTTTTCTAAATCGAAGTCATCAAATTTCTGTCAATCTTCTTTTTATCCTTTTTTTTTTTTTTTCTGTTTCTATCTAAGGCTAGCCACTTGGCTCCTTAATCTGCAGTCACACAGAATTGCTTGCTTGTGCTACTCTAAACACATCAAGATCTTATGCTCCCCAGACGTAAATATCTGTGTTTTCTAAGGTCTTCCCTCTCCCTCCACCTGATGAAACCAGTCTACTTTTAAAGAGCTCCCTTCCATATCACCTGCCCTACCTTTTTCCACCTTGGGTCTTTTGCACCAAGCTAAATTAGACTGTCTGTCTGGTGTGCTCCCATTACATATTGTATGTTTTCCAATGTGCTGGTCTCTAGCTCACCCTATACACCAGTGTTCTTCAATGTGGAATATAGGAAAATCCAAACAGTGTTAGATCCTCTATTTATATTTATTACAAATCCAAGGCACAAAAAGCTTTTCTAATCTTTAATGGGTAAATTCATTGTGGCACCTTCATTCAGTTTCCCTATTAGTCCAGGTTTCCTCTCATACATAGAATGCTAACTTGAATTACCGAACGATTTTACTTACATCTGTGTGCTCACAGTTCCAAAGGTAGTTTCTGATAAATGATTACAACTTTACTTACATTACCATATGAGCCCAGACTTCATCCTTTAATATAGATAAAAAAGAATATTTCAAATTCATGTCATAATATTGCACTGAAAATTTCACCTCAGGACTCAATTGTCTTATTAGAGTTCTCCTCCAAAATTCTCAGTTCCTAATACAGCGATTCTTTGATCATTTTTATTAACATATACTATTAAGTGCTAAAAAAAAGCAATATGGACTACCAATAAACTTGTATTTTCGGAAGTAAAGAAAAATATTTTCCTGTTTTCTAAAAAGAGCAAAACAATTTCAGTAACTAGTAATATAAAATAAAGTCTCATTACTTTTGTAATAAATGTTCAATTTATCTATATCATCTCAGTGAAATGTTCACTAAGATTTTTATGGTAATTATAAGCAGACCTAATATGTTTTAGACTGGTAGTGTAGGCATTTTACAAATAATATCGATTTTTTAATTAAATGTTCATGATAAACACAAATATTTTTTATCACATTGTTGGTAAAAAAAAAAAAAAGCAACCATCAGTAACAAATGGAGCTTGTCTTTGTGCAATTCACTGCCTGATATAGTTCGGATTTGAATGTCCCCTAAACGCTCATGTGGCAAAGGTCCGATCACAGCTGGTAGTGCTATTGGGAGGTGATGGAGACTTTAGAACGTGGGGCCTAGTTGAAGGAGGTGGATCACTGGGGGAATATCTTTGAAGGGTATTTTTCTCTGGTCTTTCTCTCTCCCTCTGCTTTCTAACCCCCATGAGATGAGCAGCTTTGCTCTGCCCCACTCTTCCACCATGATGTATTGCCTCATCACAGACTCATAGAGATGAGGCCAAGTGACCATGGACTGAAACCTCTGAAACTATAAGCCATAGTAATTTCATCCTCCTTTAAGTTGATTTGCTGTTGTATTTTGTCATAATGATGAAAAGGTAACTAATGGAAAATTGGTACCAAGAAGAGGTGGTGTTGCTGTGACTATACCTGACCATGTGATTCAGAAACCTTTTGAACTGGTTTGTGTGAAGAATTTGGAAAGATTTGGAGATGCAGGATAGAGAAGTCTTAGAATGCTAGAAGCAGAGCTTAACAGACAATTTTGATGTGAGTCTGAAAGACCAGAATGCTGATAGGAATATAGAAAATAAAGACTGTGCTTGTAAGGTTTGAGATGAGAGTGAAGACTCTATTGGGAATTGGACTGAAGGCTGTTCATGTTACAATTTGGCAAGAAATTTGTCTATATTTTATCCTTACCCTGAGACTTTGCGTGAGGCTGAATTTAAAGGTGATGTACTAATTTCTATGGTGGAATAAATTTCAAGACATCACAGCATTCAGGCAATGGCACAGGTATTGCTACTTTTAGTCAAATTTACAGTGAGTTGGGAACCAAAAGCAGAGCAGAAGGATTTTTAAAAACTTGCAGTTTGACTAGAAAAGAAGCATGGAAAGTTGGGGCCACAGAAGGTTTGTTTGCTGAAGAGATTAGTGCCATTAAAAAAAAAAAGAAAGCCATATAATTTGCACTGGGACAATAGGAACAATACCTTAAGAGCATCTCAGAAGTTGAACAGACCCCACTTATCTCTGGCTCAAGGGTGTAAATGTGTAAACTTGTTCTAAAAACTTTGCTTTGAGAGAACAACAGGCACTCTGCTCCCACAGGTCCACCTAAGAAGTTGTTCCTTCAAGAAATCATTTCACCATGTTAACCATCTAGACACTCAGAGGCCACTGTGGCTGTGATCTATGTGGCCCAGCTACTGCTCCCACTGGTAGCAGACCTTGACATTATCCATGTGGTACTGGTTTTGCAGGCATGCAGAATGCACGAGTTAAGGGGTTACATAGGCTTCCACTGAGATCCCAAAGGAAAGCCTGGGAGGCAAGGCTTGTGTGGCATGGACAGAGTCCCTGTGGCAACTGCTAAGAGGGTAATGAGTGAAGCTGAGACTGTAGTGAAGAACCCAGGAAATTAGAGATGCCAGGAAAATGGAACTTCTGCAGAGAAGGTGGCAGGCAATGAGAAAAGTCAGTTTAAGAGAAAGGCCACATAGGCTGCAGCCAGCAAGGCTATGGGGTGGGGATGCCCAAGCCCTTTGCAAACACCAAATTACTTTTTGCCAAACTTTATACATCACATGAATGTCAGGATTCTTGGTCATGGCAATCTAGTTTAAGCAAAAGAAAAATGTATGGGCTCAGTGATACCAAAAAGGTAGAACAAAAGATATGAAGGAAAGGGCAGGATTCAGGCTAGGTCTCAGAACAAACAAACAACAAGAAAAACCACCATCTCCATCTCTCAGCATGTTAGCTTCATGTTCACTGCCGATCCTTTTAGTGGGAGACATGACTTATCACAGCTGTGAAGCTTTATATCTTAGAACTTTAGTCTCTGGATCAAGGTTCATTTTAAGCTTTCTTTGGCTTCGTGTTTAAACTCCTGGAGAAGGGTGTTTGTTACAAGAGTTTGGCTATTAATATGGGTTTGAAAAGTTTCTACTCTAAACTGTTAGTTTGCAATTCCACCACCCTTTTCTTAGCTTCCTAGTTTTATCCCCATCTGTTCCTCCTCAGCCTCATTTCTTCAGCTTTGAATTTGCACGTCATGCCCAGTCCTTTCCATTCTTGACTCTCCTCCAGGCCTATTTGACCCTGAGCTTTCCATTTCTTTGTGTCTTGATAGATCTTTTGGTCCTTTGTCCCCTGGGCATAAGTGAACAGTCTCTGCCGAGAGAATTGCTTTCCAGATTTCTGTCTGGGAGAAATTGAGCCATATAATGTATGTTTCAAGATTATATAAATTATGGTTGTTTTATATCTTTCTTATACTTTGTGTGTGTGTGGAGGGGTGCGCACCTGTGTTACTGGGTATTAAGCCCAGTGGTGCTCTACCACTAGCTACACTCCAGATCTTTTTATTTTTTATTTTGAAGCAGGGTCTTGCTAAATTGTCCAGGCTGGCTTCAAACTTAAATCCTCCTGCTTAAAGCCTCCCAAGTAGCTAGAATTGTAGGCATGTGCTGCTACACCCCACCTTCCTTGTACTTTTAAAAGATTTTTCACTTAAGGACAAAAGGCAGTTATTTGATGTCCACTGTAGTCCCAGCAATATATACATATATATATATATATATATATATATATATATGGTAGAAATTCTTAAAATAACTTCTTTTGTAAAATGGGACACCTTCAATCATCAGACACCTTGAATTTTCTCTGATACAAGTGCTAAGAAATGACCTTGATCACTAAAATGGTGCATGTATCTTGAAGCATGAGAATGATCAATGTAGCCTTTCCTTTCACTTTCTGGACAGTCAATTAAGTCTCCTCCTCCTCCACCTGCCACAGCAAAGTCTGGCCAAAGTCAGCTTTGACAATAACATTATTTCATTATAACCAAGGGAGGTGCAAGCCCATTTTTAGAGTAGACATTTCACCTTCACTATTCCTTAAACTTTTATGCTGAATTAGAAAATGTGAGAAACTTGTTTTGGAATTTTTTTTTTTTTTTTAAGATGACATCTTGCTACGTTGCCAAATCTGCCTTCACATTTGGGCTTAATTGAACCTCCTGCTTCAGCCTCCCAGTTAGTTGGAACTTCAGATGTATACAGCCATGTCCACTTTGGTAATACATTTTTGAATCTGGATAAAATAATTTCAAATAAATCCAAAGAACAGGATAAATTCTAATAAAAAACATTTATGGAAATACATAGATAAGGCTGTGATCCTATAGAACATTCTTCACATATCTCTATGGTGAAATTATTTTAAAACAAAAAAATAAAGTTTTGCTTTAGTTTATAAAGACATGAATAAATGCCTTTGAAAGAGTAATGATCTGACTTTTTTAAAAAAGAGATTATGTCTCAAGAATTAAAGTTGATTTGTGATCAGTTCAATTAACTATCACAATCTTTTCATGTTCCACTATAGATTAGCATAATTCTATCGTACATAAATTTTCTATTCTTCTTTGTTCTAGGTTCTTTTCATTTAAAGTAATTGAAGCTCTGACTAAAATAAAATTCATCGTAGGACTATTTAGTATGTTAATATTTCCTCAATTTGTAGAAAGAATAAAAAATATGTTATAAGGACTTTCTCTTATGCTAGGAAATTTATAAGTATGCTCTGAAAGTTTAGCTATTTTCATTTATTTCAAATGTAGTCTTTAAGGAAGAGTACAAATATTTGGTCTAAAGTAAATCCAAAAAATTTGCATGTCTATTTTTGCACATTTGGATTTATGATGACATTAAAACCAAGTGATCACTAAGTAACAGTGTCTATATTTTAATATGTTGTTTATCAAGCCTGCTATAATTATCATAGAATCTTTGAACATGTTTTGAAGCATCTATAATACCCTTTTTACAACATTAATAACTAATATTGTTGATGGTATTTTTGATACCAGGTGTCTTCTAAGAAATAGTTATGCATTATTTATTTGCTAAAATCTTCACAATAATTCTAGGAAATATCACTATTTTCCTTATTTTTAAGATAGAGAAAAGCATAGGCATAAAGAAGTCAAGGAACTTGCCAAAGACCTCAAGCTGGGTTTTGAACTTAGTATTCTAGCTCCAGCTATTCACAGGCTTGAATTTTCTATTTTTTCCTGCCTGGTGGGTATAAGGGGTAATATACCCTTACTTTGTAATTGGTTATCTGTATTTATGATCACTTAAAAAGTAGTTTCTTTCTTTAATTTTATTCAATTTCTAAGAATAAAAAGACTTCAGAAAATGTTATCTGGCTCCCATTCTAAGAGTACTACGTATAGGATGAACTAATTTAAGTATCACACATGTCTGTAGTTTCTAATAGAAAACTATTTAATCATAATAGTAAGAACTTAGAAGACATCTATAGAAGTACATATGTAGAAAGAAAAAACAGTTTCCTTTTCCCAATTCCCATTTTCCACCGTACTTCAACAATTAGACCTAAACACATTAGATGGGGGGAAAACCGGTCTTTCTGCTGGAAAGAGGAGGGCACTACAGTGGCCCAGAACATGGTGTTAAAACCAAAAAAAGGAAAAGAGGATATTTACTTAAAAAGACTGACCCGTACTCATGTCAGAGACCAACCAGGGTCAGGAGGGTAACTATGTGTAGGGGCAGCCTGGTAAGAGTGTCAGAAATCAAGTGAGACAGGGGGCACTGTGTCAGTGCCTAGGGCCAGAAGGCATCAACATGGAGAAACAGCCAGATGTGGGATTTTGAATCTCAAATGGAGAGGGAGCCATGTCCATGTAGTGGGGCAGGGGGAAAAGGGGGGATTCAGAGTGAGAAAGGGTCTATTTGGAAGAGTACAGTCTGCCATGGATTATTAGAGCCTATGTGGGTGGCAGTAGGAGAGCACCTGCTGTGGACTACTGGTTGGAACAAGGGAGGCATTTGATAGAAGAGGAGTGGTATTAGAGATAAGATATTGGATATAGACTGGAAGTGATTAAATAAAAGATATAAGAGTTATGGGAGTCAGGTTTTTCACTCTTGGAGAAAGGAGTTACAAATATAGAAAGGAAAAATCTAGATTGAATCCTACAGTGTTATATTACAATTGAAGAGATCAGTGTGCATCATAGACATTGATACATGCATGTGTGTGTGTATTTTCTACCTTTATCTACTGTGTGAGCCAAGGAGTAGTAACTTCCCAATACCATGACATGGAGTGCCCAGAACTTTGTTTTTAAATACCTTTCTCTAAGGAACACAGTTCCTTGGAAAACTAACTGATCTAAGACTGTGACCAGCACAACACAAGAGTTTTAAAAAATCAGTTTTGAAAAACCAGCAAAAAGCAAGGAAGTGTTCCAGGAAAGATTTCAGTAGGACACAGAACTCCACAACCATATACATGCTTTGTTTTTCTTTTCTTTCCCTTGCTTGGACACTTGTTATATATCTGGGATAAAACCATGGGTTTGAGTTTTTTATCAAAGATAAAGTGGCAAAAACTAGAACAAGAATGGGGTAGATGCATAGAGCTAGAGATGGATGAAATTAAAGGTGAATACAGATTGAATAGTACAAGTATGGAAGGTGGATTTTATGGGAAGGATGGGATAGAAATCCTAGAAAAAGGTGTGTACAATTTGGTGATGTTGAAGATCTAGACATTGTTTTTTTTTAATAAATCAAGAATTGTGACAGAGAATAGTGAGAGATAGAAGAAATGAACCTGGGTATTAGAATCCATGGAGAGATGATAATTTTGAAGATTATGGAATGTGGAGCATCTTTCTGTGACTTGACAGTGTAACCTGAACTTAGTTCAACTTGAATGTTTAACTAAATTTCTAGTTAAAAGTACATTTAAACTTTAGGAGGCTAGAGCTATAATCTTCACTATAACTACATAGTATATGATTATTTTGCCTTCATGTATAGGGACACACAGTGATATGTATGACATAAGTTCTTTTTTTTTTTTTTTATTAATACTGGGGATTGATCCCAGAGGCACTCTACCACTGAGTTACATTCCAAGTCCTTTTCTTTCTTTCTTTCTTTCTTTCCTTCTTTCTTTCTTTCTTTCTTTCCTTCTTTCTTTCTTTCTTTCTTTCTTTCTTTCTTTCTTTCTTTCTTTCTTTCTTTCTTTCTTTCTTTCCTTCCTTCCTTCCTTCCTTCTTTCCTTCCTTCTTTCTTTCTTTCTTTCTTTCTTTCTTTCTTTCTTTCTTTCTTTCCTTCTTTCTTTCTTTCTTTCTTTCTTTCTTTCTTTCTTTCTTTCTTTCTTTCTTTCTTTCCTTCCTTCCTTCCTTCCTTCCTTCCTTCCTTCTTCCTTCCTTCCTTCCTTCCTTCCTTCCTTCCTTCCTTCCTTCCTTCTTTCTTTCTTTCTTTCTTTCTTTCTTTCTTTCTTTCTTTCTTTCTTTCTTCTTTCTTTTTTAATTTTGAGATAGAGTCTCACCAAGTTCCTAAGCCTGGTCTTGAACTTTAGATCATTCTGCCTCAACCACCTGAGTTGCTGGGATTATAGGTGTGCACCACCACACGTGGCTGGCAGTAGGTCTTAAAATAGGCTATTTGTTAATGTTTTTGTGGAGTTTTAAAAATAAATACATAGAAACCAGTCACCATACCAGTCAAAAATCACTAGTATGGTGAAAAGGGTAAAGCCAGTTGCTTTAAAATCAAGTTTTACCATTTCCTAAAAGTTGAGCTTCATCTTTCTCATTGTAAATGGGGCTAATAGCAGTTATTATACAGTTTTATAATACATATCATAGTGCTTTCTTGGTAATTAACTTCTGCTTCTTCTCTCCCCCATTAATAAAACTATTTTACCAGATAGGATACCTCGTATTGTAGCTGTTATGGTTTAGATATGAGTTGTCCTCCCAAAGTATGAGACAATGCAGAGGGTTCAGTGGTGAAACAATTAGATTATGAGAGTTGTAACCTAATGAGTGGATTAATCCATTGATAAGGATTAATTGGGTGATAACTGCAGGCACGTAAGGTATGGCAGGAGGAGGAAGGTCATTGGATGTGGTGTGCCTTTGGGTTTTATATTTTGTCCCTGGTGAGTGGAGCTTTCTCTCTGCTTCCTGGGTGTCATGTCCTGAGCGGCTTTCCTCTGCCACACCCTTCTGCCATGATGTTCTCCTTACCCCAGGCTCAGCATTATGGAGTCAGCTGACCATGGACTGAACTTCTGACATAAACTTTTCTTCCTTTAAGTTGTTCTTATTAAGTGTTTTAGTCATAGTAGTGCAAAATATGACTAACATAATATCAAAAGTGAAATGAAAGTTATACTCTAAAATCTTGGCTGAATGTAATTTTGTCAATTTGTTACAAGGGGGCAATCCTTTAGGAGTGAGGAGCCAGACTACATGATGTGTCCTTTAAGGTTTTGGATGAGAAAACCAGAAAGCCAGAGAGAAATGCAAAACCTCCCTTTCCAGGATGCCCTGGTTTTGGCAGATGGGCATGACCAGACAGATGGTGACAGGTTATGTTCCTTTCCTTTTCAAATGACCCTATCTTGCCAAAATTCAACTTCACACTCCAGGAAGGACGCTGGAGCTCACTAAGAAGTTGCCAGAAGCCCTATTTGACCTGTGGCAATGTGATGAGGGGAAGAGCTCCTTAATATAGAAGTTTAACTCTTATGTAGCTCACAAGAGATAAAGCAAAGCTATTCAGTGTTTGTTCAAGAACTTTATGTGACTAGATAAGCAATTTTGTAATTCCTTTATTTATGTCTCCTCATTCAATGTTTTACAAACCATATATATTTGTCTATTTTGTTTTTCTTTTTAAGGCTTTGTAATATTCCATTGAATACCATATCATTTAATTTTTCATCTAAAATGAGATTATTGAGTTTTTAAAAGGTAGTTATTTTAAATTACATTATAATCAATACCTTCTTTTACATATTTTGTGTACCTCTAATTATATCATTAGGATAAATTCCTAGTACTGGACAATCAATACATATTGCCAGGTTGACTACCAGAAAGTTTTACCAATGAACATTTCTTTACTGGGTGTTATTTCACTATAGTCTTTCTATTACTGTGGCATTGCTATTTTTAAGATTTCTTTAAAATTTTCAGATAATAAGTAATAATAATAGTTGACACATACATAGTGCTTACTATGTGCCCAACATTATTCTAGCACTTTACATATATAATATTCAGATTTCTAAGTTGACCTCCAAGCTTACCTCCCCATATTGCAATACCCTTTATTACTCCCATGCGTGTATATATGTGGAGCTCTCTATTCTCATGACTCTGTTACATTATGACAAGAGATTGGAAGATATAATTAAGTTTCCTGATGGTTGTCCTTAAGGAAGATTATTAAAAGAAACTTTTATATCTCAGTCTAGAGACCAGAGGGAGGAAATTGAGAGATTCTAAGCATTGCAGGAAGTTGACATGAGGGTGATTATCCATGGCTGGTCTTGAACATGGAAGAAATCACATTGTAATGAATGCAGGCAACCTGAAGTCCCAGACTGACAGTAAGCAGGTAAACAGGGACCTAATTCCTATAGCTGCAAGTAACTGAATTTGACTGACGACAAGAATGAAGTTGCAAATAGGTTTCCTCTAAGTCTCTGGAAAAGAACTCAATCTGGTTGATACCTTGATTTCACCTTGTCTAACTCTGAGGAAAGAAACTTAGTCATGCCATGCTAGACATCTGATCTATAGAACTGTGAGCTAACGAATGTTTTACAGAAGGACATATAAGCCAACTTAATGGGGTTCCCACTTGCCAAATGTGGGATAATTTGAGACTCAAATATTATAACATTGTAATCTATTGAATAAAATAATTCTGTATAGATTATAAACAAGGGCAAATATTGTATGTTTTGTGATAAATTAACCTGATTAATTTTGAAGTACCTCTCCACAAGTACCTTTACTTATTGCAAGTGGAAAAAGAGTAACTTTATACTGAGAGACCTGACTGATACTGTTTTAATTGAATTTTCTAAGTGAACCTCATTAGTAGACAAATAGAAGAACACAATATCATTTCTCTGATATTCCTGCCACTGATGCATAATCAATGAAGAATCACTGAACAAACTCAGGTTGAGGGATTTTCTACAAAACAAAAATAAAACCAAAAACAAAACTGGCATGTAATCTTCAGAGTGTCAGGATCATGAAAGTCAAAGATAGACCACATAGCAATTTCAGACTGAAGGAGACTAAAGTGACATGACAGTTAAATGCAATGCTTGATCCTGAACTGAAACTTTTGCTCTAAAGGACATTATTGGAACAATTGGCAAAACTAGGGATTAGTTGATAGTAATATTAGCAACATTAAATCTCTTATTTTTAATGGTTGTCATGTGGTTTTATCAGAGAATGTCCTTGTTTGTAGGAAAAATATGCTCAAGTAGTCAGAGTAATGGGGAATCAGGGGAGCAATTCCTCTGAAATCCTTTCAAAAAATGTATTTCTTTTTTTTTTTTTAATTTGTTTTAGTTGTCAGTGGACCTTTATTTGTTTATATGTGGTGCTGAGATTCGAACCCAGTGCCTCACACATGCTAGGCAAGTGCTCTACCACTGAGCCACACCCCAGCCCCCAGAAAAATGTATTTCTATATATTGTTCTTGAAACTTATGTGTAAGTCAGTGATTGTTTCAAAATGAAAGAAATTATTTTTGAAATTGTAAAAATATAACATTTGCTTCCTCTTTTGAAAATCTGTAGTAAAAGGAGCAAAAAGAAGCAAATAAAAATCATTGAATTCATGTTATTTCTGTTGCATTTTTATATACAATTTTACAATCATTTATTAAACATATATACATACTTAATATGTATATACACACATTTTTTATAAAATAAGATATATTTTATTTATTATTTTGTATCCTGCTTTAGAATTTCGTATTTATAAATATGCTATTAAATAGTCTTCTATAATATTAGTTTTAAGGTAATTTTTGGTACATAAAATATGTTGTATAATTGTTAAAATGCTCACATTTGGGTTTTAAAATTAGCTGAGCATCTTTTATCAAGTTGGTTGACTCTGTCACTTTGTCATATCAAATTAACCTCAGTTAGCAGTTATAAAATGTATCTTAGAGCAATTAAGTTAATATATACTTCAAAGAAGAATGATATCTGTTGTTTATACATCCTTTCCCATATACACACTTCCCTTTGGACAGAAATGGGGGCATTGTTTTCAAGATCCAAGGAAGCACTGGGACTAATGAATATTTCATTACCCTCTCCACCTCACAATCCCATTCCTACCAGCAAAACTCCAAGAGTGAATTTAAGAACAGCACCTTTATCATTGGTAAATATCTGGTGTGTTAGTCCATTTGGGCTGCTGTAATAAAATACCTTAGGCTGTTAATTAATAAACAACAGAAATTTATGGCTCACAGTTCTCAGACTAGGAAGTCTGAGATCAAAGCACTGGCAGATTTGGTGTCTGGTGAGGATTTCTTCTTTGTTTCAGAGATGATCCTTGTTCCTGTATCCTCACATGATAGGAAGGGCAAACACTCTCTTAAATTTCTTTTCTAAGGGCGCTAATCTCTTTCAGGAGGGAGAAGCCCTTGTGACTTTATAATCTCCCCAAATATCCCACCTCTTAGTATTCTCACATTGGGGATTAAATTTCAACACATGAATTTGTGGGGACATCAACATTTAGTTCATATCATCTGGGGAGTCTCTAATTTGGAGCTACTAAGAATAGTGCTATTATAAACACTATACTGCAGATTCCTATTGGGTACACATAGGAGTAGAATAGCTAGGTCATGAGAGCTGAACTTCTGGTGCTTTTTCTAGAGAAGATGTACCAAATTACACCCCAACCAATAGTATGTGAATGTTCTGATGGTTCTACTTTATTATCAACATTGGGTCTTTTTCTTTTTAGTGTCTTAATGTGTTTAAATGGGTATTGCATTATGGTTTAAAATAATATTTTCTCAGTAAAGTTGAGGACCTTTTAATATGTTCATTGGCTAATTGGGTATCCTTTTATCATGGAGTACCTGTTTAATTTCTTATTAATTTGTGTGTGTGTGTGTGTGTGTGTGTGTGTGTGTGTGTATGTGTGTGTGTGTTCATTCTGGGCCCAACTCTTTTCATAAACATTTGTATGACAAATCATTTTCCTACTTTGGGGTTTGTCTTTTTATTCGCTTAATTGTATCTTTGGATGAACAGAAGTTTTCAATTTTAATATTTCCCACCTTATTGTATCTACTATTTGTAATCAGCATTAAAAAAGTCTTTGCCAACTCAAGAGTAATGAATATAATCTGCTTTGTTTTCTTATAAAAGCTTCATTTTTAAAATCTTTCACATTTAGATCTGCAATACATCTGTAATTGATCTTTGTGAGTGTTGTGGGGTAGGTACTCAAGATTCATTTTTTCCATGTGGCTGGCTGACTAACCAAGAACTACCTGTTGAAGACTTTTTTCTATACTTCACAGCAGTGTGACTCACCTCTGTCATAAATCAGATGTAGGATCTATTTATTGCCCCATTATACCATTCATTGACCCAATCCTTGTTACAATGACATTGTCTTCATTACAGTAGCCTCATAATGGATCTCAGCGTATGAAACTGTAAATCTTGCGGCATTGCTCTCTTCATCAAGATTCTCTCAGCTGTTCTTCATCCTTGCATTTCTGTACCCATTTTGGAATCAACTTGCCAATTTTCACACACACCTAAAAAAACCCCTAGGATTTCAGTTAAGATTGTATAAATCAATTAGAAAGAGTTGACATTTTAAAATATTGAGTCGTTTTCACCATTGAAGTAGTTCGGTGATGGTCCCAAGGTTTATAAACAGTGGAACTGGAATTCAACCTTTTGCAGCGTGACCTCAAACCCAAAACTATTCTAGAGTTTAGGTATACCTCAGTTTTGAGAATGTACTCTTTGATTTCAATTGTATTTTAAACAAGCCTCTTTGTTGGTCTAATATAATGCTTTATTCTACAGTACTATTTTAAAAAACTTCCCATTATATGGATATCCCAGAATTTAATTTAACCAATACTCTAATATCATTCATTTTTAAATTCATTTCCAGTTTTTCTCCAAATAATAATTCTGTCATAGTATCTCTTTTTAAAATTTTTTTATTTTTTTATTTTTTATTAAAAATCATAAATTTACATAGGGCAATGTTGTTTGATTCATTCTGTTATTTTTTTTCCCTTTCCTCCCACCCCTCCCACCCCTCTTTTCCCTCTATACAGTCCTTCCTTACTCCATTCTTACCACTCTCCTTATCCCTAACCCTAAACCTAACCCTAACCCTAACGCTAACCCCTCCTACCCCCCATTATATGTCCTCATCCGCTTATCAGCAAGATCATTCGTCCTTTGGTTTTTTGAGATTGGCTTATCTCACTTAGCATGATATCCTCCAATTTCATCCATTTGCCTGCTAATGCCATAATTTTATCATTCTTCATGGTGGAGTAATATTCCATTGTATATATATGCCACAGTTTCTTTATCCATTCATCAACTGAAGGGCATCTAGATTGGTTCCACAATCTGGCTATGGTGAATTGAGCAGCTATGAACATTGATGTGGCTGTATCTCTGTAGTATGCTGATTTTAAGTCCTTTGAGTATAGACCGAGGAGTGGGATAGCTGGGTCAAATGGTGGTTCCATTCCAAGCTTTCTGAGGAATCTCCATACTGCTTTCCAGAGTGGCTGCACTACTTTGCAACCCCACCAGAAATGTATGAGTGTACCTTTTTCCCCACATCCTTGCCAACACCTATTGTTGCTTGTGTTCTTGATAATCGCCATTCTAATTGGGGTGAGATGAAATCTTAGGGTAGTTTTGATTTGCATTTCCCTTATTACTAGAGATGTTGAACATTTTTTCATATATATCTGTTGATTGCTTATACATCTTATTCTGTGAAGTGTCTGTTCATTTCCTTAGCCCATTTGTTGATTGGATTATTTGTATTCTTGGTGTAGAGTTTTTTGAGTTCTTTATAGATTCTGTGTATCTGAAGTATGAGTGGCAAAGATACTCTCCAACTCTGTAGTCTCTCTCTTCACATTACTGATAGTTTCCTTTGCTGAGAGAAAGCTTTTTAGTTTGAATCTATCCCAGTGGTTGATTCTTACTTTCATTTCTTGGGCTATGGGAGACCTGTTAAGGAAGTCTGATCCTAAGCCAACAAGTTGAAGGTTTGGACCTACTTTTTTTCTATAAGATGCAGGGTCTCTGATCTGATTCTGAGGTCCTTGATCCATTTTGAGTTGAGTTTTGTGCAGGGTGAGACATAGGGGTTTAGTTTCATTCTGTTGCATATGGATTTCCAGTTTTCCTAGCACCATTTGTTGAAGAGGCTATCTTTTCTCCATTGCACATTTTTGGCACCTTTGTCTAGTATGAGAAAATTGTATTTATTTGGGTTTGTGTCCATGTCTTCTATTCAGTACCATTGATCTACCTGTCTATTTTGGTACCAATACCATGCCGTTTTTGTTACTATTGCTTTGTAATAGAGTTGAAGATCTGGTATTGTGATATCCCCTGCTTCGCTCTTTCTACCGAGAATTGCTTTAGCTATTCTGGGTTTCTTATTCTTCCAGATAAATTTCATTATTGCTTGCTCTATTTCTCTAAGGTACATCATTGGGATTTTAATTGGAATTGCATTGAATCTGTATAGCACTTTTGGTAGTATGGCCATTTTGACAATATTAATTCTGCCTATCCAAGAACATGGGAGATCTTTCCATCTTCTAAGGTTTTCTTTAATTTCTTTCTTTAGTGTTCTTTAGTTCCCATTGTAGAGGTCTTTCACCTCTTTTGTGAGATTGATTCCCAAGTATTTTATTTTTTTCGATGCTATTGTGAATGGGGTAGTTTTCCTAATTTCTCTTTCTGAAGATTCATCACTTATGTATAAAAATGCATTGGATTTATGAGCATTGATATTGTAACCTGCTACTTTACTGAATTCACTTATGAGTTCTAAGAGTTTTCTGGTGGAATTTCCAGATTCCTCTAAATATATAATCATGTCATCAGCGAACAGGGATAGTTTGAGTTCTTCTTTTCCAATTCGTATCCCTTTAATTTCTTTGGTTTGTCTAATTGCTCTGGCTAGAGTCTCAAGAATGATGTTGCATAGAAGTGGTGAAAGAGGGCATCCCTGCCTTGTTCCAGTTTTTAGGGGGAATGCTTTCAGTTTTTCACCATTTAGAATGCTATTGGCCATGGGCTTAGCATAGATGGCCTTTACAATGTTAAGGAATGTTCCCACTACCTCATTTTTTCTAGTGTTTTGAGCATGAAGGGATGCTGTATTTTATTGAATGCTTTTTCTGCATCTATTGAAATAATCATGTGATTCTTAACTTTTAGTCTGTTGATATGGTGAATGACATTTATTGATTTCCTGATGTTGAACCAACCTTGCATCCCTGGGATAAAACCCACTTGATCGTGGTGCACTGTCTTTTTAATATATTTTTGTATGCGATTTGCTAAAATTTTGTTGAGAATTTTTGCGTCAATGTTCATTAAGGATATTGGTCTGAAATTTTCTTTCCTCAATGTATCTCTGTCTGGTTTAGGTATCAGGGTGATATTGGCTTCATAGAATGAGTTTGGGAGGGTTCCCTCCTCTTCTATTTCATAGAATACTTTGAGGAGTATTGGAATGAGCTTTTCTTTAAAGGTTTTGTAGAACTCGGCTGAGAACCCATCTGGTCCCGGACTTTTCTTTGTTGGTAGGCTTTTGATGACCTCTTCTATTCCATTGCTTAAATTGATTTATTTAAGTTGTGTATGTCCTCCTCGTTCAGTTTAGGTAATTCATATGTCTCTGGAAACCTGTTGATGTCTTCGAGGTTTTCTGTTTTGTTGGAGTATAGATTTTCAAAATAGCTTCTAATTATGTTTTGTATTTCACTCGTGTCTGTTGTGATATTTCCTTGTTCATTCCGAATTGTAGTAATTTGAGTTTTTTCCCTCTTTCTCTTTGTTAGTGTGGCTAAGGGTTTATCAATTTTGTTTATTTTTTCAAGGAACCAACTATTTATTTTGTTAATTTTTCTGATTGTTTCTTTTGTTTCAATTTCGTTGATTTTGGCTCTGATTTTAACTATTTCCTGTTTTCTACTACTTTTGGTGTTGGTCTGCTCTTCTTTGTTTGATGTACATGGATGAGCCAATGTTTCGGGGCATAGATATTTATGATTGTTATGTCTTGCTGATTTATGCTTCCCTTAAGCAGTATGTAATGTCCTTCTTTATCCCTTCTGACTAGTTTTGGCTTGAAGTCCACATTATCTTAAATGAGGATGGATACTCCAGCTTTTTTGCTGTGTCCATGTGCATGGTATGTTTTTTCCCATCCTTTCACCTTTAGTCTATGGGTATCTCTTTCTATGAGATGAGTCTCTTGCAGGCAGCATATTGTTGCATTTTTCTTTTTATTCCAATCTGCCAGTCTATGTCTTTTGATTGATGAGTTCAGGCCATTAACATTCAGGGTTATTATTGTGATATGATTTGTATTCCCAGTCATTTGACTCATTTTTGTTTTTTGACATGATTTGGTTTCTCCTTTATTTGGCTATTCCTTTAGGCTAATTCCTCCTGTTGCTGATTTGCATCGTTTTTTTTCATCTCTTCCTCATGGAATATTTTGCTGAGAATGTTCTGTAATGCCGGCTTTCTTTTTGTAAATTTCTTTAGCCTTTGTTTATCATGGAAGGATCTTATCTCATCGTCAAATCTGAAAGTAAGTTTTGCTGGGTATAAGATTCTTGGTTGCCACCGTTTTATTTCAGGGATTGGAAAATGTTGTTCCAGGCCCTTCTAGCTTTTAGGGTCTGGATTGAAAAATCTGATATTCTTATTGGTTTCCCCCGAATGTAATCTGATTCTTTTCTCTCGTGGCCTTTAAAATTCTGTCTTTATTTTGTATGTTAGTTATTTTCATTATAATATGCCTTGGTGTGGGTCTGTTGTAATTTTGTATATTTGGAGTCCTATAAGCCTCTTGTACTTGGTTTTCCATTTCATTCTTCAGATTTGGGAAATTTTCTGATATTATTTCATTGAATAGATTGTTCATTCCTTTGGTTTGTTTCTCTAAGCCTTCCTCAATCACAATAATTCTTAAATCTGGCCTTTTCACAATATCCCATAATTCTTGTAGATTCTGTTCATGATTTCTTACCATCTTTTCTGTTTGGTCAACTTTGTTTTCAAGATTAAATATTTTGTCTTCAGTATCTGAGGTTCTGTCTTCCAGGTGTTCTATCCTATTGGTTATGTTTTTTATGGAGTTTTTAACTTGGTTTATTGTTTCCTTCATTTCAAGGATTTCTGTTTGTTTTTTTTTTTTTCAGTATCTCTAACTCTTTATTGAAATGATCTTTTGTTTCCCATATTTGCTCTTTTAACTGTTGATTGGTGCGATCATTTAATGCCTGCATTTGCTCTTTCATCTGCTCCTTCAATGCCTGCATTTGCTCTTTCATCTCCTCGTTTGCTTCTCTGATTGTTTTAATTATGTACATTCTGAACTTTCTTTCCGACATTTCTTCTGCTGTGCTGTCATTGGGTTTTATTGATATAGTATCTAAGTTTGTTTGGGACATTTTCTTCCCTTGTTTTCTCATATTGGTCAGATGTCAGTGGGACTCTGTGATATTGCCGATTTCCTCTATTGGCTTATAGTGACCCTGTAGATTTCCAGTGTATCACCTACCAGCCTTCAGTAGCCTGAAGTCTTGGAGTAATAATAAGTCTTGATAATGCAGTGCTTCTGAAGAATGCTGCCCCTAGCCCACTACTGGTTCCAGGGAGAGAGACCTGGAGAGGTCTCTGGCTGCCCTACCCTGGTCCCAGAGGCTGCTTGCGAGTTGGAGGTCTCTGCTGGCTTGGGGACTTGTGGCTGGCTCTGTGTAGAAAGGCTCTCACTGGGCGGTCTGCTCTGAGAAGCTAGCCTAGAAAGGCGCTTCCCGCCTGAGGGAGCCGGGCTGCTTGGGGAAGTCCCTGGCTGCCCTGTCCTGGTCTCTGAAGCAACCTGCAGGTGGGCCGGAGCTGGCCGCATGCTGGTTCTGTGCAGAAAGGCTCTCACTCACTGACCATTATATTTTGAACCAAAATATTCTGGTAGGTTTTTGTTTCTTCTTTGCAGTGCTGGGGATCCAACTTAGGGCCTCATGCACCATAGCACAGACGAGGCAAACACTTTGCCTCTGAGAGATATCCTTAGCCCATTTTGTTGGTACTTTTAAAGTCAAGGGGAAAATCCTGTACAATCAAATCCTTACTGTTCATTCTGTGGTTCATGATAATTTCCCTCTCTCACCCCCTCCCTCTGTAAAAAGGAGAACTCTCTCTCCCTCCCTTCTCTGAGAAAAAGAGCTTATTTTTCCTCTACCCTCCTTAGCTTTCATAAGACATTACTGAGATGTTTTGTAAAAGGACTTAGAAATCATCATTTGGAGGATTCAGTACAGATCCTTTACAAGGTGATCCTGAAATAGAGGATAGTGAAGTATTGCCCCATCCTCTCCTTTGTCAATGATGAGGTTGAATGGCAATTGAGAGGAGTGAAACCTGACTGACATCCTCTCTCTCTCCTCCCCATGGGTACCTCCTCTCATGTCAGACTTTCTTCTTCCTAGGAGAACTGCTCATCCTGAGTTATCACCTCTTCTCACTGGAAATCCTACTGAGACCTATTTTTAAAAAAATTGTACTTGTAATTAACACACAGTAAGTATACATATATTTTTGGGGTTCTGTTTAACATTTCCATACAAGTGGATTAGGGTGAATGCAGTTTATTATCTCAGACCAATTTCGATGATTCAAAATTGTCCACTCTGCTTCTTCTGCACTTCAGGGCAGCTGATCTAAAGTATACTGCCTGTATAGGAGGGAGAATGCTTTATGTTTTGGTCTAAACTCCAGGGACCTAGAAAAAGGAAATAGGAAGGAAATGAAATTTTATGTTTTCTGTTTCTCTTGTTTACTCTGTTTTGCTTTTTCCTCACTCTTTCCTTCCCTCTAACACCATCTTGACTGCTGTAATATTCTCTATCATTTCTTCACTTCCTAGCCCAGAGATCTTTTCAAACTTCACTGGTGATAACACAAAGTTAATTCACGTGTCTTACCTATTATAATGATTTCATTGATTCAAAAATGTATTAGTAGCTCTCATGTTCCAAGGCACTTTCATTTAAGAGGTTCATAATCTTTGTTAATAAAGTGGTGTAGATTGCTATTTTTATTAAAATTGGAAAAAAAAGACCTTTCGTGTAACATTTTAGAAGGAAATTGCTTCATGCATAATTGATCCTTTATGGAAAAGCTACTTACTCTGGAGTACTGCAAACTCACAGATACATTCTTCTCTGTTGCTTCTTTTCTCTGTGTTACTTTTTAATAGTGTAATTAAGTTTTGGAGTATTTTTTCTGTCCTTTTCCAGAACCACCTACACATCTTTTTACTGATTCTTTTTCAGTTGTATTGAAACTGCAAATGAAACTATTTGAGTTTTAAAAAATGGGAAATTTTGCTAGATGTGTAATTCTCTCATGCTTCTATTGAAGAGCGATGAAGGTAATATTTTTCTAAGAGTTTATCTCATGTCTTTATTAATGGGTATTATTCTAGGACAGTTTTTTTCTACTGCTTTATTGGAGAGGCATCAGAATCTCCTGGGTATTTCATGTTACTCCAGCATATATCAGTTGAGAATTTTGTTTGGCTGAAATTACAGAACCTGACTGCAGAAGCTTGGGGATTTATTTTTCTCATAACAACATGTCCTGAGGGAAGTAGTCCAAGAAAGGTGCAGCAGATTATTGATATCAATGTCCCAGACTCCTCTTGGCTTTCTTCTCAGTGATTGTTAAGTATGTACCTTTCATTCTAATAGTTGCTACATAGTCATAGATGGCTTCCCCATGTCTAGTTTCACATCCACATTTCAGGCAGGAAGAAAGAAGGAGAGGTAGGAAGGAAGGGTAGTGCCTATTTGAGAAAGAAAGTCTTGCCCCTAAATTCCCAGCAGATTTCTACTTATATCTCATTGACTGGAACTGTATTGCATGGTCACTTAAAGCTTCGGGGAAATACCTTTATCTTGAATGCAACTGGGATCTGTTAGGAAGGAAACAAGAATGGATATTAGCACCTCACCGTGTCTGTGAGTTTCAAACATGAAATGATAACTTTTTTGCAGTAATAGTGAAAAGTACATCAAGTTTTCATTTAATTGTTTGACCTCATAACCTTGCTTGTGGCCTTGGTTTCAAGAGTTTTCATTTAACAAACAAGCTGATAATCAAGAGAAAGAGCAAAGGATTTGTGACTACTAGTGACAAGAAAAAGCATAAGATTTTTAATCATTTTGTTAAACAAGATGTCAAATTTTTTTCTATATAAAGCACAACAAATTTGTATAAAAAATGTATGACTATACTCAAAGATAAAATTAACTGGATATTTCAGGCCAAGGATTATAGGGCTCATTAAGGTTAAGACATTGCAGAAAGTGGTCTGAGATTGGCAAATTCAGAAATGGCTCTGAAGGGTGATCAGACTCTGGGAATCTCACCAGCATAACCCTCTAGATAATCATGCATATCTCTGATATGATGGCATTAATTATACAATATAAGATATAATTATTTAGCAGCAAAATTTTGGAAAAAATAAGTTTTGGAGTTATAGTTGTTACTCTTAATTACATAGATATATATTCCATAAAAATGTAAAGATTGTATTAAAGATAAAGCTAAATTCATTTGATAATAAACTCCAGTTTCAGCATCCTCTTCTGTTGATTTATTTGTGAGTCCCTTAGACTTTTTTTTTTTGACAGAGAGAAAGGGAGATGGGTAGTGGAGAAGGGAATGGAAAAATACAAAGTATTGTGTGTCCCTGAACATTTAGGTAATGGTAGTTTATGATATGGATCATGGTGCATCTCACTTCTTTTACTCAATATATGTTGGATATGAGTCCAGATTATCTGTTTCTGTTATGCAAAAAAGTCCTTCTTAATCTCATGTTCTTGGAATTATAAAATGAGTTAGACATGCATAGGTTACTAATAAGTGGATACATTGTCTATGTTTCTGCATAAACGGATTGTATGCTATGACTGGCAGCTGAATAGCTGGTCAGGGAGTACCTGTCAACTCCAGTTCACAAGAACTAACAGAACAAAAATTTATCAAATAAAGTGGGAAAATTTTTTTCTTCCTTGCTTCATATACATGCCAATCTCTTGCCCATTTTGATTTGGAGTTTGTTCTTCATAATAATTTTCATTTCATACAAACTAGATTTAAAAATTGGGAAAGAGGAGATGAAAATTGTCTTTTCTTCTAAAACCACCATGAATTAGGCCCAGTACCATGATTTATAATGTAATTCCTTAAGGTTTTTTCAACAAATGCATATGGAGTATCTAATATATATGCAACTATATTTTAGGTACTCTGGATAACTGGAGATAAGCAGCTAAAGTCTGGTTTTCATGGAGCATATATCTGAGTTTTAGCGGTGAAAAATAAGCAAATTAATAAATTTGTAGTAGTATATAATATAATTCCACTTATTGAGAAGCACTGTGAAGGAAGATAACTAGGTTCAGAGAAGAATGAGTGATTGGGAATAGCAAGGCTACTTGAGATGAGATGGTGAGGAAGGTCTTTGAAAAGACCTGAATAAAATTCAGACCCCTTAATCTAGTATATGGTAGATGTTCCATAGGCATTGAACAAATGTATAAATAAATAAGAGCAATTTCAGGGATATACACAAGTTACGATAGTAGCACAATGGAGGGGGAAATAATTTCTATCTAAATTAGGAGAGGCCCTAGTAGGCTGCTTATTTAGGATGAGACTGAAAAATAAGTAGGCATTGGCCATAGGGGTGGGCGCATTCCAATTGTCTGTAACAGTGTGTACAAAGGCAGGAGGGTATGAAAGAGGTATCACATTCCTTATTGCTAAATAGCGAGTGACTATAAACTTAGTGACTTAAATAATACAAATTCATTATCTTGTAATTCTGGAGGTCAGATGTCCAAAATAGGTCTCACTGGCTAACATCAAGGAGTCAGCAAGGCTGGATTTCTGTGGAATCTCTAGAAGAGAATGTTTCCTTGCCTTTGTTATTGTCCAGTGGTTACTTGCATACTTTGGGTCGTGGCTCTTTCTTACCATCTTCAGAACCAGAAGCACAACATCCTTAAATCTTTCTTCATGACCTCTGTTTCTGCTGTACATCTTCTCCTCTTATCATATCTTATCTCTTCTTGCCTCTCTCCTATACCTTGGGCCCACATGGATAATCCAGTATAATCTCTCTATATAAGGTCAGCTGATTAGCAACCAAAGTTATCTCTGCAAACTTAACTCTCCCTTGCCATGTAACATAACATATCCATAGGTTCTGACCTATGTGGACATCTTTGAGACATGAGCGTTGTGTATTGGGGGTTCCACAAAAGGTTTAGGACTACTCAGTTGTAGAGTATTTATGGAGTAATGGCTCACCAAGGGGCTAGATTCTTGTCACCTATGCTGAGTTTGGACTCTGCCCTGGAAAGCAATGAGAAACCATTTGGTAGCTCATGGAACTCTATGACATATTTGGGTTTTTAAGATATTACCCATTCAGACAGTTGTGTAATGATAGCAGGGGCTAGGGGAGTACATGAAACTATGTTGTAAAAATCTATTCAGAAGATTCAGAGGAATGAATTATATGATATATCTCTACTGACAATGAGGCTAGGAGTATAAGGGACCAGGAAAAATAGCTGAACCCCTTCCATGAAATCCAGTTATGTAAGATGGGAAAGTCAATGCCCAAACAGTCAGAATGTTGACAAAAGCTTAAATTTAAGCATATGCAAAGTAGCAAGTCAAGTAAGGAGGATAAAAAGAGGCTTTCCAAAACAGAGAATTGCTTTCATGGTCCCTTTGTCATACAAAATTAGAAAATTGAATTTTTTCATCGATAATTACTCAATTTCCCCAAGATGATTTTCTAAAATTTGAAACTGACAGTCATGGCTTCTGATTGGAATTTCTAAGACTGTAGGTGCAAGCTATGTAAATTTGCCTATTCCCCTCAAAAAGTGTTTAGAATCTTACATTTTACATGCTATATATTGCTTTAAAGTAGACATACATACCTTTTCTTTCGGACTTTTGGAATTATTAAGAATGCTCTTGAGAACATAGAATAAGGGCCTGAGGGACTCAATTTTAGTCACCTTCACTCTCTGGAACTCTGAAGTCCCACAAAAAGTAGATTTTTCTAGGTCTTTTACTTTGGTTGAATCATTTATTTCTACCTGACTCTGCTCCCCAGAATGGAAAAGCATATGAAATACGTAGGTACAAACCTACTTAGATCATTTTATTGACAACATTAATTTAGACTCTCTTCTTGAGCTATTGTAGACATAAAAATAGAGACATTCACAAAGGTTGACTATATTTGGCATTTGCTTTCTAAGCAAATATATATGAATTATGAAAAGGGCAGTGATTTTATAGATAGCTTTTATCTGATTACAGATTTTGTTTTGCATAACAAAAACAAGTTATGATTCCATAACTTGGTTACTGTGAATAGTGCCACAATAAGCATGGGTATGCAGGTTTCTCTTTTGTAGGTTGACTATTCCATTCAGATATATGCCCAAGAGTGGGACAAAACTACATCTGGTCATTCTAGTTTTAGTTTCTTGAGGAGGCTTCATGTATTATTTTCCATAGTGACTATAGTAATTTATGTTTCCACCAACAGTGTATTATGGTTCCTTCTCCAAATTCTCACCACTATTTGTTGGTTTTTTTTTTTTTTTTCATAATAGCCATTCTGACTGTGGTGAGATAGAATCTCATAGGGTTTTTAAAAAATATTTTTTAGTTGTAGATGGACACAATGCCTTTATTTTATTTATTTATTTTTATGTGATACTGAGGATCGAACCCAGTGCAACCCACAGGTTCTAGGTGGGTACATTACTACTAAGCCACAACCCCAGCCCTCTCAAAGTTTTGATTTGCATTTTCCTGATGTATAATGAGATTAAGCAGTTTTTTTTCCACACATTTATCAACCATTTGTGTTAGCTTTTCATCACTGTAACCAAAATATATTATGAAAACAACTTAGAGGAAGAAAGGATTATTTTGGGCTCATGGCTTCAGAGGTTCAGTCCATAGTTGCCCCATTTCATTGCTCTGGGCCTAAGATGAGGCAGGATGTTATAGTGGAAGGGCATGATTGAGTAAATTAGCTCAGATCATGGCAGCCAGGAAGCAGAGAGAGAGAGAGAGAGAAGGAGGAGGAGCTAGAGACCTAAGATATAATCTCGAAGGACACATTCTAGGGACCTACTTTCTTTTGTCATGTTCCACTTGACTATGGTTATCACTAACTACCATAGTCCTTTCAAAATATCAATCCACCAAATGGATTAATATACTGATTCTCATAATCAAATCATTTCACCTCTGAACATTTCTTTATGAACACAGGAGCTTTAGGGGGATATCTCATATGCAAATCATAACACCATTTGTATTTCTTCTCTTGAGAAGTGTCTATTCAGATCATTTGCCTATTTCTTAATTAGATTACTTTTCATTGTTGAGTTATTTATATATACTGAATATTAATATCTTCTGCCTGATGCATAACTGGCAAAGATTTAATCCCATTCTGTACATTGTCTTTTCACTCTGTTGATTATTTCCTTTGGTATGCAGAAGACTTTAGTTTGATGTTATTTCACTTCTCAGGTTTAGCTTTTGTTTCTTGTGTTTTTGGAGTCCTATCCAGAAAAAAATTATTGCCTATACCAATATCTTGAAGGGTTACTGCTATTTCCAAGGAATAGTTTCAGAGTGTTAGGTACATTAAGGTCCTTGATACATTTTGAGTTGATATTTTGTAAAAAGTGAAGATAGGAGTCAGTCTTCACTCTTATACATGAGTATATCCAAGTTTCCTAGCACCATTTGTTAAGAAGCTTCCTTTAATGTATGTGTTTGGCTTCTTTGTTTTGAGCCTCAGTCGACTAAAGATGCGTGTTCTCTGTTATGTTCCATGGGTCTATTTGTCAATTTTTATGCGAATATCATTCTGTGTTTGTTACTATGGTATAGTGGTTGTCTTGAAATCAGATATTTTAATGTTTCCAGATTTGCTCTTTTTGCCCAGAATTGCTTTGGTTATTCAGGCTTTTTTGTGCTTCCGTGTGAATTTTAGGATTTTTTTTTTCTAGTTCTATGGAAAATGTCATTGTTATGTGTATGTGGATTGCATTGAGCCTGTAGATTGCTTGGAGTAGTATGGGCATTTTAACTATGTTAATTCTTATAATTTATGAACATTGAAGATCTTTCTATTTTTGAATGTTTTTACTTTCTTCAGTGTTTTATAATTTTCATTGTACAGATCTTTTACATCCTTAGTTAAGTTTGTTCCTAGGAATTTTATTTTATTTTTTGTGACTATTATGAAAGGAATTGTTTTAATAATTTTTCTTCAGCAAATTTATTATTAGTGTACAGAAAAACTCCTGATTTTTGCATGATGATTTTGATTCCTGCTACTTTACTGAATTTATTTATCAATTCTAGAAGTTTTTTTGTGGAATCTTAGATTTTCCTCTCAACAGGGATGATGCAACTTCCTCTTTTCTTATTTGTATGGCTTTTGTTTATTTTTCTTGATTGATTGTTTTGGCTAGAAGTTCTAGCAGTATAGTGAATAAAAAATTGGTAAGAGTGAATGTTATTGTTTTGTTTTCAATGTTAGAAGAAACGCTTTAGTCTTTCCCCATTCAGTATGATGTTGGCTGTCAGTTTGCCATATATAGCCTTTATTATGTGTATGATTTTTCTATGCCTAATTTGTTCAGGACTTTTATCATGAAAGGAGTTGATTATTATTATCATGTGCTTTCTCTCCCTCTATTGGGATGATTATGTGATTTTTGGCCTTTGATCTATTGATGTGATGTATTATGTTTATTGATTTGCCTATGTTGAATAATCCTTGTATCTCTGGAATAAAAAACTTTTTTGAATTCTTATAGTAGTGAAATTAATGAATACATACCATTTTACAGTCATTAAAGATATAGCTATATGTACAAACATGGATGTAGAAATAGTATGATAAAGATAATAAAGTTATTATTAAGTGAAAATCAACTTATAGAACTATACAATATATCATTATTACATTTGTATAAAAATTATGCAAGTATTTGGATATGCACAGAAAAATTTTGAGAGACTATAAAATAAAATACTGTATGAATCAGACATTATTACTCTATGTATATATATGATTATATGACCAGTGTGATTCTACATCATGTACAACTGGAAGAATGAGAAGTCATACTCCATTTATGGATGATGTGTCAAAATGCATTCTACTGTCATGTATGACTAAAAAGAACAAATTTTAAAAAATAAAATAAAATATTTAAAATTACTACTAGGGCTAAATGCAACTGGAAATTAGGACTAAATAGGACCAGAAATTTTAACTTTTACCTTGTAATTTTCTATACAATTTGATATTATATGTACCAGCACTTTTATAATTGGAAAAATAGTTTAATATATCAATATATTCATTTTTCCACAAATCATTAAAAATGACCTTATGAATATTATATCATTAACATGTTAAATTTCTATAAAATTTGACATATGTTTAATATACCATGTCTTTTAGTGGAATAGGATTAGTAAGAAATAACTCAGTGTTTCAGTATGGAGAATTATATGCATATATTTACGAGCTCACATTTTAAAGGATTCTTGGTGTCCTGATATCCAGATTCTCTTACAACTGCTAATGTATGTAAATCATAATGAAGTTTTCCCATTACATAGTGAAATAACCATTGTGTCAATACTTTTTAAAATGTGTTTTTAGTCTTTCTTTAAAAAAGAAAAATTTAAAAATTTAGAAATTATGCTCATTGAAAAGAAGAAATAAAAATGAACTTTAATCCTGTCCCTCAAAAATGACCAATTAAATATTTGGCATGCGGAATTAGAATTGTTTTCTTCTGTTTAAGTTTTCTTTTATTTCCTTTAATACATTTTTGTACTTCTTTGGAGTGTAAGTTCTACAAATCTCTTGTGCAGTTTATTCCTAGATATCTTGTTTTGTTTTGATTCTTCTTTTGAGATCTTTTCCCATTATGTTTGAATTGATTATAAGATATTTATTATGTAGCTGAGCAGTTTAAGTGTTTTATTAGTTTTAATCATTTATCTTTTGGTTCCATTACTTTTTCCAGGGCAATAATTTTATCTTATGCAAACTAGAATGCATAGTGTTTCATAATGGAAAGAATATGCATAATTCTGCTTAAAATTCGAAAGAGAATTTTAGATGTTAGAAAAAATACTGCTTACACCAGGCTTTGGCTGTAACATTTGAACTAACATTTAAAATGTCATGAGAACTTTCGTATGAAAAAGGTTATAATTTGACACATCGAAGATATTTCATATTGTTATTGTTCTTATGCTTTTTGGACTGGTAGAATACCCATAAATTACAGGGGAATGAGACAGACCAAATTAAGCATTGTGCATGCATGAATATATCACAATGTATCTCAATTATGATGCATAATTATAAGACACCAATAAAAAAAATACAGTTTCTGTACATGAAATTGTGAAGAAGGGAAAGGAAAAAGAACTAGAAAATCCCCATTATCTTACAAAACTCAACCTTATGGGTTAATTGACTAATCCATATATCTGTATAACTAATTAGTTTGAAGTTAATGAGTTACCTATGCTTTCTAATTTTTAGTCTAAGTACAACTTTTTCTTCCTCAGTGTATTAAACGAGATTTTCTTAGTAAAATAGAACATAAATTTTAACAGTGTGAAAGACTACCCCATTATTTAAATGATCTCCTTGGTATTTTCCCCCCTCATCTTTAGAGAAGTCATCTTTCATTTACCCTGTACAGACTACTTAAGGCTGTGTTTGTTATAACAGGTTTGGATTCTCTGCCAAATCTGTAATCTGTAAAAATAAATTTCATATTAAAACATTTTTAACTGTTTAGCCACTGGAAAGCTATCATTGCATTATGTATCATAGTGCTTTTCTTATACTCTAAGAAATTTCTCATGAAACTATATTATCCTAAAATATTTTCAGTAGTTGAATATATCTAAGACGTTTAACATTTTGATAACACAAGTAATTTCTAAAATTTCATATAATGTGAACATGAAATAATTTACAATAGGCTGAAGTTGCCACTTTAAATTTCTTATTGATAAGCATAAAATTGAAACCGCCTAAATAACATGCACTTGTTTGGGATTCAGAAAGTATTTGTTTTAGTAGTTTCAAAATCCCTTAATATGAACTGTGTGTTAACCATTTTGAGTTTTTCAGACTTTTTAGAACTATATTGTAGAACATATGCCCTATAATATTTAAAACCCTGGTGGGGCATGAGGCAGTATTACATAATTAAATATATTATGATGTTTGCACCATTGTGTGAATATTAACATTAAAGAGGCACCAAGTGATTTCAGTTCAGGTTGGGCTTGGCTACTACGTTGATAACGAAATAAACCTTCATTTTGAGATATTTTTATATTTTAATATGAGATATTGAACCTGAAGTAGTTCTGCTAATGATTAGGCATGTTATTTTTGTTATTTTTCTGAGCCTCAGTCATCTCAGTTGCTAAAATGAGAAGCTTGACTAAGTAAATTATTTCTGAACTTTTCAAATTCTGTCTGAATGTTTATTCAGTTCTCTGACATAAAAACACTGCAATTAAATCAGTTTTATAATACCTCAATTTAATGATTCCTTAGTCTGGAGGCCTTCAACATTCTTGGAAGGTAAGCATTATTTATGATCTATATCTAAAGATTCAAATATGTAGGTCAAGAAGAGTTTCCACATGATCTTCTGTATAGTTGGAAACAAACTAAGTTTGAAGTTTATGAAGACAGATTAGTGTTTGGTTACAACTTTGATTTGAAGAATGCATTACTGTAAAATTCTTTCTTTTTAATAACTTTATTTTATTTATTCATTTTTTATGAGGTGCCGAGGATCGAATCTAGTTTCTCACACATGCTAGGCAGGTGCTCTTACCACTGAGCCACAACCCCAGTCCTCTACTATATGATTCTTATGGCCAAAATTAAGATTTGAACTATGTAAAAAAGGTGAAAATCATTGTTTGGGTTCCATGAGCTTCTTCTGAAAACCAGAAAGAACAAATAACATGGGGACAAGCAGGATTAAACCAAGGGAGCTAAAAGGGAATCTGTAAAACTCCATTTTGTTTGCTAACCTGAATCTTCGAAACTCAACACCAAGAAAAATGAGGTCTAAATCTAAAGTGACTGGGTTATCCCCTGAGGAAAGACTAAACCTAATCAATTAGGTAACTAGTGAGGTTTCCTACTAGATAGAGATGGCAAACTTGGACAGTTGAGCTATGGGTAGAATAATTATGAAAACAACAGACAAGGAGCAGAAGGCCCAAACTAACAAACCAACCTAGATTTGTTCTGAAGACTTCCTTTATGTGTCTGGTAGTGGTGTCAAAAGAAGAAAAAAAAAAATGTATTTGATTATCTTTGGGTATAGAATTCTCTTCAATTTTTCTTCTTTTCTACCATTTCTTTTTGTTTTATTCCTTTTCACTTCTTCCATTGAACTTATCTGAATACTCCTGAAGGGCATTTAAATTTGCCACTCTATTCTGTAGGTTATACTATTAAAGCAAATGAGAAGAAATTGGTAAGTTATGGTAGGGAGAAGGGAGGTTGTTGGGTGGACTTAGGAACTATTGCCATTCTTCTGAGTGACTAGATAATATCCAGCTACTACCAGCCCCTTTTATTCATTTCCTCAGATAGTATTTATTGAATATTTACTGTATCCTAGGCACAGGGGATATAATAAAAAATAAGATAGAGTACATACGACTGTGGAGGGGAATAGGCATCAAATCAGCAAACATGCAAATGTAAAGACTGATAGAAATTGTTATGGCAAAGAAAAGAACAGGATGAGGTCCTTCCTTATTTATATGGAGAGGCCTGGTTAGGTCTTTTTGAGGGGACATACTCATTGAGATAAAAACTGAACAGAAACCAGTCAGGTAAAGAGAAGAAGGAAATATCTTTAAGGCAGAGGGAAAGGCAAGTGGAAAGCCTTTGGTCAAAATGAAGATGGCATATTTGAGAAATAGATCACTGTATTTGGAATGTGTGAAAGAGATGCAAGAAGAGATGACCAAATTCAGATCATCATGGATTTTATAGCCCATTTAAAAGAGTTTGGGACTGTTTTAAAATGGTAATGGGAAAGCACTGAAGGATTTCAAGCAAGGTCAGATTAGAGTCATTAAGAGATTACTTGTGTAGAGGATGGACTGGAGGTGTGCAAAGTGGAACTGCTTCTAACATCCAAGCAGGAAGTGACTTGACTCATATAGAGGTAGTGTAAAAGGATAGATTGTGCATTTTGGATAAATAATTTTAATGGGTAAGCTTTGGCTATGAGCAGAAACCAGCCTCAAGGATGGATTGCCAATGTTATTAAAGTTTTGAAACAAGAACTTCTTGAGCAGAGACCCTGTAGAAATTATATACCAGAATTTATCACTGTATTCCTAAGAGCTGGTATACAGTTGACATAATTCATGGTATCACAGCAGAATTTTCAAAAGTCATTTATCTTTGCTATTTTCTCCTTCATTTAAGGAGGTTTAGGTTATTGCAAAGACCATTATATATGGGTAGTTCAGTTTAGTAAATATGGAACAAAATTTTATGAATAGAGGGTACTGTTATTTAAAGAGCCACCTGACTAATCTGTTTGCCTTTGGAGGCAATATGTTCCTAAATAAATGTTGGCTCAGTTTAGTGCTGTATTGCAGGTTGGTTTGTCAGGAAATAAATACTGAGGCATATTTGGGGGTTCAAAATGTTTATCAGGGACCCATACCTGTGAAAGGAAGGAGGAGGAGGCAGGATTGGGAAGATGAAGAAGACAACTCCAATGCAGGTCCAGTGTCTAGACTAACCCAGCAGGAAGCTCTTGAGCAAATATTTTCCAGCAGAGTGTCCCATGTTGGCCCCAACTTGATTTAACCCTGCCTCACTCATTCAGTGCGTACTGGCTGTCCCCCAAAGGGTGTGCCTTTGGACTAGGCTGTTCTCTGTAGTTGAGCCCAACCCTGAAGGAAGTGACAAATGAAAGTTGTCTGCAGACTGCACTCTGACAACCAGTCAGTCAGTCCTTCCCGGGAGAGAAATCTGCCTTGGTTCATCTCCATATCTATCACGATTACTGCTATGTTACTTGTAATAGAAGTAGTAATTTATTCTTCAACTTATAGTTTCTTTCTCCCTAGGAGCTCGAGATAAAACATATAGAGTTTTCTAATGACCAAATATTTATCAGTTGAGACAATCCAATAAAGGTGAATTAAGAGGAAAAAGATTGGAAGGGGTGACCAAGAACAAGAATGGCACAGAAGAAAAACATTAGTGAAAGGAGCTTCTAAGAGCCAGGAAAAGCAAATTTTAATGAAATGCAAAGAGTTATGACACCCAATCCTGGGCCTCACTTTTGAATGTACTTCCATTAACACATCTTTAAAACCATTAAACAATAACATGGAGTATAAGGAGGAGATCAAGAGGGAGGAAGAAGGGATGAAATATGGGAGGAAATGTGGAATTAATTTGATAAAATCATGCTATATGCATGTATAAATATACCACAGTGAATTCCACCTTATGTATATCTATAAAACATCAATCAAAAATAAATAAATAAATAAATAAAAGGAAGCCCAATAGAGTAAAGGAAGCAGAACAGGTAGAGGGAGGAGGGGAAGGAAAGATGAGGGGCACGAAGGACTGAAAGGGAGAAATCAAATTCTATGCATGTATAATTTTGCCAAAATGACTCCAAACATTATGTATAACTATAATACACTAATAAAAGAAAAAAATGGAAAAAATAACACTGTGAAACTTAAACTCTTGTTTCCTTGACAGATGTGGAAAACATGAATAACAGAGATTGGCCATTCGTGACAATTCAGAGAAATGCTAGCTCAGGTATCTTTTTTTCTATTTTCAACTGTTTTATGATTTATAGTGGACTATGCACTTTTGAAATAATATAAACTTGGCATGGTTATTTCCAAATTTTCAATATGGAAAACCTCATTCCCTGATTACATTCAATGATTGACCAGTTCACTTGTAAGAGTTTATTTTAATCTTTTATAGTGGCCAGTACAAACTTGCTCTCCTCCTCTGTACTAGTCCTGAAATCATTTGGGGTCCTGAAATCAGTTGGTAGCCTCCTGTAGTCACTCATATAGTTCATGATTTCTTAAGTAAATCCTAGTTAATTTATGTAACCCGGATTAATTATACACATAACTGAGATGAGAGTACATTTCTCCGTTTGAATCACTCAGTCTATTCCATTTTATGCTACTTGGATTTAGAGTATTCTCTACCTATGTTTTGCTTTATCAAAAAAGTTTAATATGCTAAACCAGGATCTTGGACTGGGGAGATAGCTCAGCTGGTAGAGTGCTTGCCTTGCAAGCACAAGGCCCTGAGTTTGATCCCCAGGACCACGCAAAAAAAAAAAAAAAAAGAAGAAGAAGAAAAATCCTAAACCAGGATCTTGCATGGGAATAGATATCCAAATATTTTGCATAATTATAATCTTATTTGACCTATTAAATTTAGTGTTTAATTTCAAACCTTTTTCAAATTTAATTTAAATTATTTTTATTTATTAAAGTTAGAAATGCATATATGACTTAAACATTATATGTGTAATTTTATTAATAAAGATGTGATACTTAAATATTCATAGTTGGTACCTAATGCATTTTAAATAAAAAGAGTGACTTAACACTACTTATACTTTGCATATAAAATTTTTGATGATTTACAACATAGTAATATATAGAGTTATTCCTTTAATACTTTTAGAAGTAAAGTTATATAAGTAATGTAGTGGCCATATTATAAGAGTTTCTAGAAATAGAGGTTAAAATATGAACATTGTAACATATCACACATATGTATAATACTTTAAAACTACTTTAAAATGAGATCTGAAATTCACATTTTCCTTGTAATTTTATTTTGACCTCCAGTAACATGATATTCTTTTTTTGTCCTTTCTGTTTTTATAAAAATAGACACTCTGGTATTCCATATGAAAAATAGGATGAGAAGCACCATGTACAAGCCAGTAGACTATCAACAACTGCGTGCTTTAACTGAAGCGAAAAAGTTAGCTTCAGCTTCTACAGAGCTAAAGGTTAGAAGTTTTATATGTATGTGTTTTTCTAGTTTTGGAAAATTGAATTACTAGGAAGTAAAATATTATTTGCAAATGCAAAAATAAGAGTCTGTCTAAATGGTTTTAGAGTCTCCCAATTATTGATAATAGTGAAAAGCAGCTAACATTCTTGAATGTTCTCAGACATTGTTATATAGTTTATATGCATTGCTTATTTAGTGATCAAACCTATGAGGACTGAATTCATATTTGCTTTTGGAAACATAGTTATTTCATTAGCTTTCACCAATTTCCAACTTAATCTGAAAAATAAAACTTGCTAGGAAGTATCAGCCATGGATTATTATCCAATTTAGAGTTCCTTTTCCAATACCATATAAATGTGCCCACAGATGCTCTGTATTCTAGAATTTCCTTTTTTCTTCAAATATATGTCTCAGGCCAAGAAAGATCAACTTGAACTAAATTTGAAAGAGGTGTATGTACAAATAATTGTATGTAGTATTTTAGTATCATGCTAGTTAGGATTATTAATACAGTATATTTTTCTTGTGCAAATAATAATGTTCACTATAGATGTTATTTTTCATTTCTAGGATTCTTTGAAAAATTGGTTTGGTAAAGCAGCACATTAATTTACAAGTTTCCATTTGCATTTAAAGTTTTTGTATTTGTTAGTTTTGTATGACTTTCATTAAAAGGCAACTATGATTCCAAAAACATATTTGATACCTACTCTAGGGAAATACGTCAATGAGCTATATCTCTTCAAACTAAAGTGACTGCTTAAAAACTAAGGAATTATTTGTTTGATTCACATATGAATTTAAAATAATTTCATATTATGAGGACAAGTAAATTTTATAGAAAAAGTCACATAACTATCATCCTAATAAAACTATTTTCATATCAGACTTCTATTCTGAGCTATTCTACACATACCACACACATAAAAACATGCATATATAAACATAAACATGTAATATTTAATTTTCTTCTGTGATGAACAGATCTGAAATTCTATATGCTGCTTCTCTTAACATTTTATGATATTATCTTTGTATTATTTGTTTGATATTTTATTACATCAGTCAGCAAACACTTTTTATATGCCTACCATTTGCCTTGAAAATACAATAGTGAACAATACAACCCTTACCCTCATGGAGTGTACTGTTTCCTGGGAGGCAGATGACAGTGTTTATTAAGTAAGTCAGGAAATAAAATTACATTAAGTGTAAACGCCAAGAAAAATATGCTGACTGGTATATAATAACAGGACTTGATCCTGATTGGGTGATTAGAAAAAGGTCTTTCTGAGGAAATGACATTGGAATTAAGAACTCAAGGTAAATAAGAATTAACTAAGCAAAAACAGAAGTGACAAGCATTATACTTCTGATGCATTATTATGACGATATTTTTGGTATTTAGGTTGTATTCAATTTTTTTAACATTCATTTTTATTGTAAACAAATGGGATATATTTTGTTTCTCTGTACATGAAGTAGAGGCATACCATTTGTGTAATCATACATTTACCTAGGGTAATAGTTTTTGATTCATTTTGTTATTTTTTCCTCCCTCCCACCGTTTCCACCCCTCTTATCCTTCTTATAGAGTCCCTACTTCCTCCATTCTTGCTCCCTTCCCACCCCCTGTATATGTCATCATCTGCTTATCAGTGAGATCATTCATCCTTTGGTTTTTTGAGGTTGGCTTATCTCAATTAGCATGATATTCTCCAATTTTACCCATTTGCCTGCAAATGCCATAATTTTATCATTCTTTATGGCTGAGTAATATTCCATGGTGTATATATACCACAGTTTCTTTATCTATTCATCAATTGTGGGGCATCTAGATTGGTTCCACAATCTGGCTTGTGAATTGTGCAGCTATGAACATTGATGTGGCTGTATCTCTGTAGTATGCTGATTTTAAGTCCTTTGGGTATAGGCTGAGGAGTGGGATAGCTGGGTCAAATGGTGGTTCCATTCCAAGTTTTCTAAGGAATCTCCACACTGCTTTCCAGAGTGGCTGCACTAATTTGCAGCCCCACCAGCAATGTATGAATGTACCTTTTTCCCCACATCCTCTCCAACACCTACTGTTGATTGTATTCTTGATAATTGCCAATCTAATTGGGGTGAGATGGAATCTTAGGGTAGTTTTGATTTGCATTTCTCTTATTACTAAAGATGGGGAACATTTTTTCATATGTTTGTTGATTGCTTGTAGATATTCTGTGAAGTGTCTGCTCACATCCTTAGCCCATTTGTTGATTGGGTTATTTGTATTCTTGGTGTAGAGTTTTTTGAGTTTTTTATATATTTCAGAGATTAGTGCTGTATCTGAAGTATGAGTGGCAAAGATATTCTCCAACTCTGTAGGGGCTCTCTTCACATTGCTGATAGTTTCCTTTGCTGAGAGAAAGCTTTTTAGTTTGAATTAATTCCAGTTGTTAATTCTTGCTTTTATATCTTGAGCTATGGGAGTCCTGTTAAGGAAGTCTGATCATAAGTCAACATGTTGAAGATTTGGACCTACTTTTTCTTCTGTAAGATGCAGAGTCTCTGGTCTGATTTCAAGGTCCTTGATCCATTTTGAGTTGAGTTTTTTGCAGGATGAGAGATAGGGGTTTAATTTCATTCTGTTGCATATGGATTTCCAGTTTTCCCAGAACCATTTGTTGAAGAGGCTATCTTTTCTCCATTGCATATTTTTGGCCTCTTTGTCTAGTATGAGAAAATTGTATTTATTTGGGTTTGTGTCCATGTTTTCTATTCTGTACCATTGATCCACCTGTCTATTTTGGTACCAATACCATGCCGTTTTTGTTACTATTGGTTTGTAATAGAGTTGAAAATCTGTTTTTTCAATACCCCCTGTTTCATTCTTCCTGCTAAGGATTTCTTTAGCTATTCTGGGTTTCTTATTCTTCCAGATGAATTTCATGATTGCTTGCTCTATTTCTGTAAGGTACATCATTGGGATTTTAATTGGAGTTGCATTGAATCTGTATAGGACTTTTGGTAGTATGGCCATTTTGACAATATTAATTCTGCCTATCCAAGAACATGGGAAATCTTTCCATCTTCTAAGGTTTTCTTTAATTTATTTCTTTAGTGTTGTATAGTTCTCATTGTAGAGGTCTTTCACCTCTTTTGTTAGATTGATTCTCAAGTATTTTATTTTTTCGAAGCTATTGTGAATGGGGTAGTTTTCCTAACTTCTCTTTCTGAAGATTCATCTCTTATGTATAAAAATGCATTGGATTTATGAGCATTAATCTTATATCCTGCTACTTTACGGAATTCACTTATGAGTTCTAAGAGTTTTCTGGTGGCATTTTCTGGTTCCTCTAAATATATAATCATGTCATCAGCAAATACGGATTGTTTGAGTTCTTCTTTTCTTATTCATATCCCTTTAATTTCCCTGGTCTGTCTAATTGCTGTGGCTAGAGATTCGAGGACAATGTTGAATAGAAGTGATGAAAGAGGGCATCCCTGCCTTGTTCCAGTTTTTAGGGGGAATGCTTTCAGTTTTTCACCATTTAGAATGATATTGGCCATGGGCTTAGCATAAATGGCCTTTACAATGTTAAGAAACGTTCTCACTATCCCTATATTTTCTAGTGTTTTGAGCATGAAGGAATGCTGTATTTTTTTTTTATTGTAAACAAATGGGATACATGTTGTTTCTCTGTACATGGCGTAAAGGCATACCATTTGTGTAATCATAAATTTACATAGATTAATGTGGTTTGATTCATTCTGTTATTTTTTCCCTTCCCCCCACCCCTCCCACCCCTCTTTACCCTCTATACAGTGCTTCCTTCCTCCATACTTGCCCCCCTCCCTAACCCTAACTCTAACCCTAACACTGACCCTTCCCTCCCCCCCATTATGTGTCATCCTCCACTTATTAGTGATATCATTCGTCCTTTGGCTTTTTGAGATTGGCTTATCTCACTTAGCATGATATTCTCCAATTTCATCCATTTGCCTGCAAATGCCATAATTTTATCATTCTTTATGGCTGAGTAATATTCCATTGTATATATATACCACAGTTTCTTTATCCACTCATCAATTGAAGGGCATCTAGGTTGGTTCCACAGTCTGGCTATTGTGAATTGAGCAGCTATGAACATTGATGTGGCTGTATCTCTGTAGTATGCAGATTTTAAGTCCTTTGGGTATAGGCCAAGGAGTGGGATAGCTGGGTCAAATGGAGGGTCCATTCCAAGTTTTCTAAGGAATCTCCACACTGCTTTCCATAGTGGCTGCACTAATTTGCAGCCCCACCAGCAGTGTATGAGTGTACCTTTCTCCCCACATCCTCGCCAACACCTGTTGTTGCTCGTATTCTTGATAATCGCCATTCTAATTGGGGTGAGATGGAATCTTAGGGTGGTTTTGATTTGCATTTCTCTTATTACTAGAGATGTTGAACATTTTTCCATATGTTTGTTGATTGCTTGTAGATCTTCTTCTGTGAAGTGTCTATTCATTTCCTTAGCCCATTTGTTGACTGGATTATTTGAATTCTTGGAGTAGAGTTTTCTGAGTTCTTTATAGATTCTGGAGATTAGTGCTCTATCTGAAGTATGATTGGCAAAGATATTCTCCCACTCTGTAGGCTCTTTCTTCGCATTGCTGATAGTTTCCTTTGCTGAGAGAAAGCTTTTTAGTTTGAATCTATCCCAGTGGTTGATTCTAGCTTTTATTTCTTGTGCTATGGGAGTCCTGTTAAGGAAGTCTGGTCCTAGACCAACAAGGTGAAGATTTGGACCTACTTTTTCTTCCATAATCTGCAGGGTCTCTGGTCTGATTCCGAGGTCCTTAATCCATTTTGAGTTTAGTTTCGTGCATGGTGAGAGATATGGGTTTAGTTTGATTCTGTTGCATATGGATTTCCAATTCTCCCAGCACCATTTGTTGAAGAGGCTATCTTTTCTCCATTGCATATTTTTGGCCCCTTTGTCTAGTATGAGAAAATTGTATTTATTTGGGTTTGTGTCCGTGTCCTCTATTCTGTACCATTGATCTACCTTTCTATTTTGGTACCTATACCATGCCGTTTTTGTTACTATTGCTTTGTAGTAGAGTTGAAGATCTGGTATTGCAATACCCTCTGTTTCACTCTTCCTGCTAAAGATTGCTTTAGCTATTCTGGGTTTCTTATTCTTCCAGATGAATTTCATAATTGCTTGCTCTATTTCTGTAAGGTACGTCATTGGGATTTTAATTGGAATTGCATTGAATTTGTATAGCACTTTAGGTAGTATGGCCATTTTGACAATATTAATTCTTCCTATCCAAGAACATGGAAGATCTTTCCATCTTCTAAGGTGTTCTTTAATTTCTTTCTTTAGTGTTGTATAGTTCTCATTGTAGAGGTCTTTCACCTCTTTTGTGAGATTGATTCTCAAGTATTTTATTTTTTTCGAGGCTATTGTGAATGGGGTAGTTTTCCTAATTTCTCTTTCTGAAGATTCATCACTTATGTATAAAAATGCGTTGGATTTATGGGCATTGATCTTGTAACCTGCTACTTTACTGAATTCACTTATGAGTTCTAAGAGTTTTCTGGTGGAATTTCCAGGTTCCTCTAAATATATAATCATGTCATCAGCGAACAGGGATAGTTTGAGTTCTTCTTTTCCAATTCGTATCCCTTTAATTTCTTTGGTTTGTCTAATTGCTCTGGCCAGAGTCTCAAGAACGATGTTGAATAGAAGTGGTGAAAGAGGGCATCCCTGCCTTGTTCCAGGTTTTAGGGAGAATGCTTTCAGTTTTTCACCATTTAGAATGATATTAGCCATGGACTTAGCATAAATGGCCTTTACAATGTTAAGGAATGTTCCCACTATCCCTATTTTTTCTAGTGTTTTGAGCATGAAGGGGTGCTGTATTTTATCAAATGCTTTTTCTGCATCTATTGAAATAATCATGTGATTCTTGACTTTAAGTCTATTAATATGGTGAATTACGTTTATTGATTTCCTGATGTTGAACCAACCTTGCATCCCTGGGATGAAACCCACTTGATCATGGTGCACTATCTTTTTAATATGTTTTTGTATGCGATTTGCTAAAATTTTGTTGAGAATTTTTGCGTCAATGTTCATTAAGGATATTGGTCTGAAATTTTCTTTCCTTGATGAGTCTCTGTCTGGTTTAGGTATCAGTGTGATATTGGCTTCATAGAATGAGTTTGGGAGGGTTCCCTCCTCTTCTATTTTATGGAATACTTTGAGAAGTATTGGAATGAGCTCTTCTTTAAAGGTTTTGTAGAACTCGGCTGAGAACCCATCTGGTCCCGGACTTTTCTTTGTTGGTAGGCTTTTGATGACTTCTTCTATTTCAGCACTTGAAATTGGTCTATTTAAATTGTGTATGTCCTCCTCGTTCAGTTTAGGCAATTCATATGTCTCTAGAAACCTGTTGATGTCTTCGAAATTTTCTATTTTGTTGGAGTATAGATTTTCAAAATAGCTTCTAATTATGTTTTGTATTTCAATCCTGTCTTTTGTGATATTTCTTTGTTCATTCCGAATTTTAGTGATTTGGGTTTTCTCTCGTCTTCTCTTTGTTAGTGTGGCTAAAGGTTTATTAATTTTGTTTTTTTTTTTTCGAAGAACCAACTATTTATTTTGTCAATTTTTTGTATTGTTTCTTTTGTTTCAATTTCATTGATTTCAGCTCTGAGTTTAACTATTTCCTGTCTTCTACTACTTTTGGTGCTGTTCTCTTCTTCTTTTTCTAGGGCTTTGAGCTGTAGTGTTAGGTTGTTTATTTGTTGAGTTTTACTTCTTTTATTAAATGCGCTCCATGAAATAAATTTCCCTCTAAGTACTGCTTTCATAGTGTCCCAGAGATTTTGATATGATGTTTCTTTGTTCTCATTTACCTCTAAGAATTTTTTAATTTCCTTCCTAATATCTTCTGTTATCCATTCATCATATAATAGCATATTGTTTAATCTCCAGATGTTGGAATAGTTTCTGTGTTTTACTCTTTCATTTATTTCTAACTTCAATCCATTATGATCTGATAGAATACATGCTAGTGTCTCTATCTTCTTGTATTTGCTAACATTAGCTTTGTGGCATAATATATGGTCTATTTTAGAGAAGGATCCATGTGCTGCTGAGAAGAAAGTGTATTCACTCTTGGTTGGATGGTATATTCTATAAATGTCCGTTAAGTCTAAGTTATTGATTGTGTTATTGAGATCTGTGGTTTCTTTGTTCAATTTTTGTCTGGAAGATCTGTCCAGTGGTGAGAGCGGCGTGTTAAAATCACCTAGTATTATTGTGTTGTGGTCTATTTGGTTTCTGAAATTGAGAAGGATTTGTTTGACATACATAGATGAGCCACTGTTTGGGGCATAGATGTTTATGATTGTTATATCTTGCTGATTTATGCTTCCCTTAAGCAGTATGAAATGACCTTCTTTATCCCTTCTGACTAACTTTGGCTTGAAGTCCACATTATCGGAAATGAGGATGGATACTCCAGCTTTTTTGCTGAGTCCATGTGCATGGTATGTTTTTCCCCATCCTTTCACCTTTAGTCTATGGGTATCTTTTTCTATGAGGTGAGTCTCTTGCAGGCAACATAGTGTTGGATCTTTCTTTTTAATCCAGTCTGCCAGTCTATGTCTTTTGATTGATGAATTCAGGCCATTAACATTCAGGGTTATTATAGAGAAATGATTTGGTTTCCCGGTCATTTGGTTCATTTTGTAAATTTTGTTTATTTATTTGTTTGACACAACTTGTTTCCTCCTTTATTTGACATTTCCTTTAGGATAATTCCTCCCTTTGCTGATTTGCTTCTTTGTTTTTCATCTCTTCCTCATGGAATATTTTGTTGAGAATGTTCTGTAATGCTGGCTTTCTTTTTGTAAATTCTTTTAGCTTTTGTTTATCATGGAAGGATTTTATTTCATCGTCAAATTTGAAGGTAAGTTTTGCTGGGTATAAGATTCTTGGTTGGCATCCATTTTCTTTCAGGGCTTGAAAAATGTTGTTCCAGCCCCTTCTAGCTTTTAGGGTCTGGATTGAAAAATCTGCTGATATGCGTATTGGTTTCCCCCTGAATGTAATTTGGTTCTTTTCTCTCACAGCCTTTAAAATTCTGTCTTTATTTTGTATGTTAGGTATTTTCATTTTCATGTGCCTTGGTGTGGGTCTGTTGTAATTTTGTGTATTTGGAGTCCTAGAAGCCTCTTGAACTTGATTTTCCATTTCATTCTTCAGATTTGGGAAATTTTCTGATATTATTTCATTGAATAAATTGTTCATTCCTTTGGCTTGTTTCTCTAGGCCTTCCTCAATCCCAATAATTCTTAAATTTGGCCTTTTCATGATATCCCATAGTTCTTGTAGATTCTGTTCATGATTTCTTACCATCTTCTCTGTTTGTTCAACTTTGTTTTCAAGGTTAAATATTTTGTCTTCAATGTCTGAGGTTCTGTCTTCCAGGTGTTCTATCCTATTGGATATGCTTTCTATGGAGTTCTTAATTTGGTTTATTGTTTCCTTCATGTCAAGGATTTCTGTTTGTTTTTTTTTCAATATCTCTAACTCTTTATTGAAATGATCTTTTGCTTCCTGTATTTGCTCTTTTAACTGTCGATTGGTGCGATCATTCAATGCTTGCATTTGCTCTTTCATCTCGTCGTTTGCTTCTCTGATCATTTTAATTATGTACATTCTGAACTCCTTTTCTGTCATTTCTTCTGCCATGCTGTCATTGGGTTTTATTGGTGTAACATCTAGATTTGTTTGCAGCATTTTCTTTCCTTGTTTTCTCATATTGTTCAGGTATCAGTGGACCGCTGAGATATTGCAGATTTCCTCTATTGACTTACAATGTCCCTGAAGATTTCTATATATATCCCCCCTTAGCCTTCAGTAGGCTGAAGTCTTGGAGAAAGTTGATAATGTGGTGTTCCACAAGGAAGCTGCCTCTCTAGGAGTGGTGGCCTTCAGGTGGGGTATAATCCCTGCTAGTGGGCAGAGGTGCCTCCACTTATTAACCAATGGTCATCCAAAGGGGACCTAGGCTGCGGGCTGAGGCAAGGCCTGTTTGGGCCTGAGTCTCTGGTTTTACCGTCCTTGTGGGGAAACCTCACCCAGCAGGGAAGACTCACCCGGTGGGGAGGTCTCACTGGTCAGTTCCCTCCTAGAGGTTCCCGTCAATTTACAGCTACCACCTGGGCTGGGCTGCCTTCCTCTGTAAAGTTCCCAGGGGCCCGGCCCTACCTCCTGGGCCTGGGAGCCTCACCCTTCGCAGATGAATCTCCTTAGGCTGCCCCTCCTCAGAGAATTTGCCCACAGGCCTGGAACCTTCGCTCCGCCCTAAGCCTGTCTCTGTGCGGCTCTTCCACCCAGAAGCCTCCTAGATCCTGGGACCCTGCTCTGCACCTAATCGCCTGGCTGTGTGGTCCCTCCTCTGAGGAGCCACCTGTGGCCCCGAACAATCACTCTGAGTCCCAGAGACCCGCCACAGGCCTCTTCCTCCAGACAGCCGCCCAGTATTCCGGTGTGGTCACTAGGAGTCCAAGAAACTCACTTCGTGCCTCCTCCTCCCACCAACCACCCGTAGCCCGGGGCAATCAATCACTCCGAGTCGAAGTGACCCTCCCCGTTCCTCCTCCTTCTCCAGATAACCCCCCGGGTGTTCAGGAGCAGTCCCTCTGAGTGGCTCTGAATCCACGTGACCCGCTGCACGGGTCCACTGGGCAACCACTCGGAGCTCTGGTGCGGCCACTCAAGACCAAGCGTCCCACCACGCTTCTCCTCCAGGCAGCCCCCTTGTGTTCAGGAGCTGTCACTTTAAGACCAAACAACTCACCACTCGCCTTCTCTGAGCAGCCGCCTGGAGCGCTAATGCAGTCACTGCGAGTCCAAAGGACCCGCCGCGCTCCTCCTCCTCCTCCTCCTCCTCCTCCTGGCAGGCCCCGGGGTTCAGAAGTGGTCAGAGTCCAAACAGCTCGCCATGCAGCCCCTTCTCTGGCATCCGCCTGTAGCTCTGGTGGAGTCACCCGAATCCAAGCGGCCGCGCTCATCTTCCTCCTCGTCGTCCTCAGGGCAGGCCCCGGGGTTCAGAAGCGTCGTTCTGAGTCCAAACAGCTCGCCGCGCGGCTTCTCCTCTGGCAACCGCCTGTAGCTCTGGTGCAGTCACTCCGAATCCAAGTGGCCACGCTCCTCCTCCTCCTCCTCAGGGCAGGCCCCGGTGTCCTGAGTCCACACAGCTCTCCTCGCCACTCCTCCCCTGGGCAGCCGCCTGAGCCCCAGTGGTTGCTCCGAGTCCCAGCGCTGTGCCGAGCGGCCACCTTTACAGCGCTCCCAGCTGTCCGAGTTCACTGCTCCAGCGGGGGGAGGGGCGTCTCGCCGGCAGTTCTACTTCACAAAGTTTCCTGCATTCCGGGACCACCGTCCCATCCGGGATGCCTCCCCAGGGGGTGAGAGTCACCCGGCTGCTTTGAGTTGGTCCCAAGCGTCTCAATATCTCCTCTTTTGAATCCTGAGTCCTGGAGCAACATGAAATGCAGCCACCCTCTAGGCCGCCATCTTGAAAACCCCGGAATGCTGTATTTTATTGAATGCTTTTTCTGCATCTATTGAAATAATCATGTGATTCTTGACTTGAAGTCTGTAGATATGGTGAATTCCATTTACTGATTTCCAGATGTTGAACCAAACTTGCATCCCTGGGATAAAACCCACTTGATCGTGGTGTGCTATCTTTTAAATATATTTTTGTATGCAATTTGCTAAGATTTTGTTGAGAATTTTTGCAACAATGTTCATTAAGGATATTGGTCTGAAATTTTCTTTCCTCAATGTGTCTCTTTCTGGTTTAGGTATCAGCGTGATATTGGCTTCATAGGATGAGTTTGGGAGAGTTCCCTCCTCTTCTATTTCATGAAATACTTTGAGAAGTATTGGAATGAGCTCTTCTTTAAAGGTTTTGTAGAACTCGGCTGAGAACCCATCTGGTACCGGACTTTCCTTTGTTGGTAGGCTTTTAATCACCTCTTCTATTTCATTACTTGAAATTGATCTATTTAAATTGTGTATATCCTCCTTGTTCAGTTTAGGTAATTCATATGTCTCTGGAAACCTGTTGATGTCTTCGAGGTTTTCTATTTTGTTGGAGTATAGATTTTCAAAATATCTTCTAATTATGTTTTGTATTTCAATTATGTCTATAGTGATATTTCCTTGTTCATTCTGAATTTTAGTAATTTTGGGTTTTCTCTCTTCTTCTCTGTTAGTGTGGCTAAGGGTTTATCAATTTTGTTTATTTTTTCAAAGAACCAACTATTTATTTTGTCAATTTTTTCGATTTTTTCTTTTGTTTTAATTTTGTTGATTTCAGCTCTGATTTTAACTATTTCCTGTCTTCTACTACTTTTGGTGTTGCTCTGTTCTTCTTTTTCTAGGGCTTTGACCCGTAGTGTTAGGTCGTTTATTTGTTGTTTCTTCTTTTATTGAATGCACTCCATGAAATAAATTTTCCTCTAAGAACTGCTTTCATAGTGTCCCAGAGATTTTGATATGTTGTTTCTTTGTTCTCATTTACCTCTAAGAATTTTTTAATCTCCCTCCTGATATCTTCTGTTATCCATTCATCATACAATAGCGTATTATTTAATCTCCAGGTGTTGGAGTAGTTTCTGTTTTTTACTCTGTCATTTATTTCTAATTTCAATCCATTATGATCTGATAGAATGCAATGTATTATCTCTATCTTCTTGAATTTGCTAACAGTAGCTTTGTGGCATAATATATGGTCTATTTTAGAGAAGGACCCATGTGCTGCTGAGAAGAAAGCGTATTCGCTCTTTGTTGGATGGTATATTCTATAAATGTCCATTAAGTCTAAATTATTGATCGTGTTTTTGAGATCTATGGTTTCTTTGTTCAGTTTTTGTTTGGAGGATCTGTCCAGTGGTGAGAGAGGTGTGTTAAAATCACCTAGTATTATTGTGTTGTGGTCTATTTGATTTCTGGCATTGAGAAGGATTTGATTGATGAATATGGATGAGCCACTGTTTGGGGCATAGATATTTATGATTGTTATGTCTTGCTGATTGATGCTTCCCTTAAGCAGTATGAAATGTCCTTCTTTATCCCTTCTGACTAGCTTTGGCTTGAAGTCCACATTATCTGAAATGAGGATGGATACTCAGCTTTTTTGCTGTGTCCATGTGCATGGTATATTTTTCCCCATCCTTTCACCTGTAGTCTGTGGGTATCTCTTTCTATGAGATGAGTCTCTTGCAGGCAGCAAACTGTTGGATCTTTCTTTTTAATCCAATCTGCCATTCTATGTCTTTTGATTGATGATTTCAGGCCATTAACATTCAGGGTTATTATTGAGATATGATTTGTATTCCCCCTCATTTGGTTCTTTTTTTATTTGGCTATTCCTTTAGGGTAGGTCCTCCCTTTGCTGATTTACATCATTGTTTTTCATCTCTTCCTCATGGAATATTTTGCTGTGAACAATCTGTAGCGCCGGCTTTCTTTTTGTAAATTCTTTTAGCTTTTGTTTATCATGGAAGGATTTTATTTCGTCATTAAATCTGAAGGTAAGTTTTGCTGGGTATAAGATTCTTGGTTGGCATCCATTTTCTTCAGAGCTTGCTAAATGTTGTTCCAGTCCCTTCTAGCTTTTAGGGTCTGGATTGAAAAATCTACTGATATCCATATTGGTTTCCCCCTGAATGTAATTTGATTCTTTTCTCTCACAGCCTTTAAAATTCTCTCTTTATTTTGTATGTTAGGTATTTTCATTTTCATGTGCCTTGGTGTGGGTCTGTTGTAATTATTTGTATTTGGAGTCCTATAAGCCTCTTGTACTTGATTTTCCATTTCATTCTTCAGATTTTGGAAATTTTCTGATATTATATCATTGAATAGATAGTTCATTCCTTTGGTTTGTTTCTCTAAGCCTTCCTCAGTCCCGATAATTCTTAAATCTGGCATTTTCATGATATCCCATAGTTCTTGTAGGTTCTGTTCATGATTTCTTACCGTCTTCTCTATTTGGTCAATTTTGTTTTCAAGATTAAATATTTTGTCTTCCCTATCTGAGGTTCTGTCTTCCAGGTGTTCTATCCTATTGGTTATGCTTTCTATGGAGTTTTTAATTTGGTTTATTGTTTCCTTCATTTCAAGGATTTCTGTTTGTTTGTTTTTTCAATATCTCTAACTCTTTATTGAAATAATCTTTTGCTTCCTGTATTTGCTCTTTTTACTGTCAATTGGTGCGATCATTCAATGCATGCGTTTGCCTTTTCATCTCCTCCTTCAATGCCTGCATTTGCCTTTTCATCTCATCCTTCAATGCCTGCATTTGCTCTTTCATCTCCTCATTTGCTTCTCTGATCGTTTTGATTATGCACATTCTGAACTCCCTTTCTGACATTTCTTCTGCCTTGTTGTCATTGGATATTATTGCTATACCATCTAGGTTTGTTTGGGACATTTTCTTCCCTTTTTTCTCATATTGTTCAGGTATCTACCCCTCTAGTAGTGAAATTCTGGGATATTGCAGATTTCCTCTGTTGACTAATGTTTCTCTGTAGATTTCCAATAATTCACCTCTTAGCCTTCAGTAGCCTGAAGTCTTGGAGGAACTTGATAATGCGGTGCTCCACTAGGAAGCTGGCCTTCTACAGGTGGTGGCCTTCAGGTTGCGTATATTCCCTGGTGGCTCTGAGTCGGTCCCAAGTCTCTCAGTACTTCCTCTTTTTGGCTCCTGGGTCTTGTCAAAGGTCCTCTAGCCTCCTGTAGGTGTCTCAGGAAGGGAGTTGCCCTTCCAATGATGATGGCCACACCCTCAGTAGTAATTCAAAATGCCTGCTCCAGCCTATAAAGAAGCCTCTGGCTAACTCCATGTTGGTCACAAACCTCGGCGTGGTGGTTGGGTGGGGTTGTTCGGTGGTGGTGTCTGTCTTTGGCCTGGTGGTTAGGTGGGTTGGCTACCCGCTACCCAGTTCCGCAAGGCAGGCAGGTTGGGTGCCCACCTACTACCTCCGCAATGCAAGTGACCTGACTCCCCCATCAGCTCTCTCTGTGACTGGGACCAACCAGTGATGGCACCAACCTAGGTGCAGAGGTCAGGTGGAGTCACTCAGTTATGACATCTGTCCTTGGCCTGCTGGCTGGGGCGGGATAGTTGCCCACCGCCTACCTCCGCGATGTAGGCAGCATGGCTCACCCCCCCGCTCGCTCCACGACTGCCTGTATTCAATTTTTGATGTTAGTCTTCCTACTACTGTAAGAATCTTCATGCATAGAGACTTTTTAGTGTTTTAGAATGGTCTATCCCTATGGGATAAATTCCCATAATTAGGATGTTTGAACCAAAATGTATGATTTTTTTTTTTTAGCGTTTTTGAGACCTATTACCAAATTTCTTTCCCAAGGTATTGTTTTTAATTTTATTGATGTCAACACATAATTTCCATAACTTTCTCAGTGTTGGAATATGTACCTATATATTCTTAGTATTATTGATCAATCCATTCATCTATCTGAGATGCACCAAAAAATGCATTTGGCTGAATGTAGAAAGGATGAGTGTCTAAAGTCAGCTTTTTTGTTAAGTCAAATAAATATCTCTTTGACTTGCTATCAAAGAGTGAACATATTTCAGATTTTTAATTACTATTGTGGTTTTTACAATTTGACATGAAGTGCAGGAACACTAATTTTTCAGAACTGTCAGCTGCTAGATTGCATCTCTGGTCACAGTATTATATATATGTAAAGTTAAACAGATGCTCCTTTCAACTGGCATTTTAAATAGCATCACTAGCTTTCTGTTTATACTGGAATATAATTCAGAAGAAGCTTTTTTAAATTTTAATTTATTTTTATTGTAAACAAATGGGATACATGTTGTTTCTATTTATACATGGAGTAGCAGCATACCATTTGTGTAATCATACATTTACATAGGGTAATGATGTTTGATTCATTCTGTTATTTTTTCCTCCCCCCCACCCCTTCCACCCCTATTTTCCCTCTATACAGTCCCTCCCAGAAGAAGCTTTTTAATTATATTATATTATAGAAAACTTTGTACCTGGGATTCATAGCTTGGAAAACCTTAAAAAAAATCTCTTGTCTTCCATCACTGAAAATGATTCCCTGTTTGTAGTAATAATTTTGATAAGTTTTGTTTAGAGTTTCATTATTCATAGATTAATAATGAAAAGAAATTTTCCTTTAAAGCATCTTTGTATTATCTATTGTTTTGCTTTGTGGTTAGTAAGAACAAAATGTGTCCTGATACCTCATAATTTTCTAACACTTTTTTTCTTCATACAGTTTTTATTTTTCACTATATCTGGAATAAGGAAGATGTATTAGGAATGTTGTTATACATGATTTTCGAAGTTTAGTCTTCTAATTTAACTTAGAGGTGGCAAGTGACCTTTTGCTTTTAATTTATTTTTAAAATGTGAACAATTCCTTGAAAGACTCATTGCTTAAATGGAATTAAATAACTGGAAGTTAAATAAAACTCTTAAAAGTTTATATTTTAATGTTATGGATGCTAATGTATCAGTCTATACTAAGTAGAATTACAATTACAATATTATTTTTCTTTCTTATTTTATTATCTAACTTTTTATAAAATGTGTTGACTCTAAAAGAAAATGTGATTCAACCTAATGTTACGCAGCTAATATATTCTCTCAATATTTGTATTAATTTTCAATCTATTTCCTTGTTTATTTTACTGTTATATATGCTTACTTTTTAAGGCACAAAATTAACAGTTGTAGCAATCATTAATTATTATGGCATTTTATTCTGGCTATTATATAGATATATTAAGATGGAATGATGGAATGTTAAAATTTAAGGCATATAGGGATTGTGTTGCTTCAGGTTATATTAGAATAATTAGCTATTTGGCTGATTTGTATTACCTACATGGTTGAACTGATTAGAAGTGATGGTCATCTATAAAATCACTGTGACATTGACCATGATCATTTCTGGATGCTGGATGCTAGAGTCTAGCAACTTTTACACTGCTGTGACTAAACGACCTGACAAGAATGATAAGAGGAGGAAAAGTTTTTTTGGTGGGCTCATAATTTGTGGAAGGCCAGCTCCATTCCTTGGGGTCTGAGGTGAGGGAGAACAATATGGTGGAGTAATATGGTAGAGTAAAGAAGCTCAGGACATGGTCAGTAAGAACAGAGACTCCGCTTGCCAGATACAAAATATATATCTAAAAGATATGTCCTCAATGCTCACCTCCTCCAACCATACCCTACCTGCCTTTAGTTACCTTTCCAGTTACCACTCGGTTACTCGTTATTAGGGGATTAATGCACTGATTAGGTTAAGGCTTTCCTCACCCAATCATTTCACTTCGAATGCTTACTGCATTACCTCACACATGAGCTTCTGGGGGACACTTCACATCCAACCATAACATGGACTTTGAGACTTTCAAATGTTGAAGCCATAGAGTAGATTTGGACTGAAACCCTAGAGTAGATTTGGGCTGAAAACCGAGACCAGTTTTTCATATACTGTGGGTAATTGTCCATTCCCAATTTATTAAGTATAAAAGGTATCTTTATTATTATTTCTGGTTGAACTTTTTGCTTAACAAGAATGAATATTTTTTCTTGCCCAAATATCCTTCTATTAATTCTTTTTTAAACCTTATGAAAAATTATAAATATGAAATATTAATTTATATTAGTTTATATTAATGGAGATTCTTTATGAATCTTCATGTAGCATCATCTGACTTCAACATATATCAATTTTTGATCATTGTTTTCTCTGTAATCACACCTACAAACACCTACAAATATCCCCCCTGTAGTAGATTGTTTTCAAGCAAATCTTAGACATCAGAATATTTCACCTGTAAATATTTCATCATGTAAAAAACTCTATAGTACCATGCCGTATACAAATGTTAATGGGTTAGAAATTTCAAATATCTAGTCAATATTAAGTTTACCTGATTGTCTCAGAAACTTTTTTCATTGGTTCTCTGTAGTTTTGTATGACAGAATTAATTTTGGCATAATTATAAAAGCATGAAATATAATTTGTTCTGAGTTCCCAGTAATTTCCCTTTCCCTCCTTTTTTCCCTCCCCCTGTTTCCTTGTCTCTACTCTACTGATCTTTCTGCTATTTACTTATAAGTTTTGTTTTTTTTTAATTAGTGTCTTCTGGGTGTACATGATGGTGAGAGTCACTGTTTTATATTCATATATGTACATAGTAAAGTTAGGTCAGATTCATTCCACTGTCTTTCTCTAACCCATCTCTCCTTCCTTCCCTTCATTCCCTTTTGTCTACTCCAGTAATCTTTCTTTTATTCTTTTTTGTAAACCCCCATCCTTATTTTGGGTTAGTTTAGGCAAATCAGAGAAAACATTTGACCTTTGACTTTTGGGGACTGGCTTATTTCACTTACCTTGATAGTCTCCAGTTCCATTTATTTACTGGCAAATGCAATAAAATCATTCTTTTTTATGGATAAGCCATACTTCATTGTGTATGTGTGTGTGTGTATATATATATATATCTATATATATATATACATATGTATGTATATATATATATCATATTTTTTTATCCATTCATCTGTTGAATGGCACCCAGGTTGGTTCCATAGATTGGCTATTGTGAATTGTGCTACTATAAACATTAATATGGTTGTATCACTGTAGTATTAAATCTCTGGCTATATACTGAGGAGTGGAATATCTGGGTAATTTGGTGGTTTCATTCCACACTGTTTTCCAGGGTGGTTACACCAATTTGTAATCCCACCAACAATGTATAAGTATACGCTTTTCCTAATATCCTCACCAACATTTATTGTTGATTATATTCTTGATAATTGCCATTCTGAGTAGAGTGAGATGAAATTTCAGTGTAGTTTTAGTTTGTATTTCTCTAATTCCTAGAGATGTGGAAAATTTTTTTCATATATTTGTTGACCATTTGTATTTCTACTTTTGAGAAGTGTCTATTTAGATTCTTTGCCTATTTATTGATTGGGTTATCTGTTGTTTTCCTGTTAACTTTTTTGGGTTCTTTGTATATGCTGAATACAAATGCCTTATCTGAAGAACAGGTGGCAAATATTTTCTCCCAATATATTGGCTCTCTCTTTGCACTCTTGATTGTTTCCTTTGCTGAGAAGTTTTTTAGTTGATGTCATCCCATTTATTGATGTTTGATTTTACTTCTTGTGCTTTAGAAGTCTTGTTAAGGAAGTCAGTTTCTAAGCTGATGTTTTGGAAAGTCTACATTTTCATTTAGCAGTTGCAGGGTTTCTGCTCTAATTCCTAGGTCTTTGGTCCTCTCTGAGTTGAGTTTTGTGTACAGTGAGAGATAGGGATTAAATTTTATTCTACACATGGATTTCCAGTTTTCCCAGCACCATTTGTTGAAGGGGCTATCTTTTTTCCAATGCATGTTTTTGACATCTTTGTGTAGTATAAAATAATTGTATTTTGTGTCTTCTATTCTGTTCCATTGGTCTTCATGTCTGTTTTTGTGCCAATACCATGTCATTTTTGTTACTACAGCTCTGTAGTATAATTTAAGGTCTGGTATTGTGATGCCTTCTGCATCACTTTTCTTGCTAAGGATTGCTCTGGCCATTCTGGGTCTCTCATTTTTCCAAATGAATTTCATGATTGTTTTTCTATTTCTGTGGAAAACATCATTGGAATTTTGATGGGAATTGCATTGAATTTGGTTAGTGCTTTAACTTTTGGTAGTATGCTCATTTTGACAATATTAATTCTGCTTATCCAAGAACATGAGAGATCTTTCCATCTTCTAAGGTCTTCTTCAATTTCTTTGTGTTCTTCATCTCTTTTATTAGATCAATTTCCAAGTTTTTTTTTTTTTAGACTATTGTGGAGAGAAGAGATTTTTAGATTTCTTTTTCAGCAGATTTGTCACTGGAGTCTAGGAATGCAATTGATTTGTGGAAGTTGATTTCGTTTCCTGCTACTTTGCTGAATTCATTTATGAGTTCTAGGAGTATTCTAGAGTTTTGGGGGTCTTCTAAATATAGGATCATGTTGTCAGCAAACCTAATTTGAGCTCTTCTTTTCCTACTCATAGCCCTTTAATTTTCTTCTCTGGCCAAACTGCTCTGTCTAGAGTTGTAAGGACTATATTGAATATGAGTGGTGAAAGTTTTTTTTTTTTTTCTTGTTTCTAATTTTAGAGGAAATGCTTTCAGTTTTTCTCCATCCAGAATAATGTTGGCCTTGGTTTCATTGTATATAACCTTTACAATGTTAAGATAAGTTCCTTCTATACCTAGTTTTTCTAGTGTTTTAAACCTGAATTGGTGCTGTACTTTTTCTAATGCGTTTTCTGCATCTAGTGAGATAATCACATGATTCTTGCCTTTAAATCTACTTATGTGGTGAAGTACATTTATTGATTTCCATATGTTGAACTAAACTTGCATCCCTGAGATGAAGCCCACTTGATCATGGTGTACTACCCTGTACATATGTTTTTATATGTAGTTTCCCAATCTTTTATTAAGAATTTTTTGCATCTATGTTCATTAAGGATATTGGTCTGAAGTTTTTTTTCCTATATGTGTCTTTGTCTGGATTTGGTATCAGGGTGTTACCGGCTGCATAGAATGAGTTTCATTGAGTTTCGCCCTTTTCTATTACATGGAATTGTTTGAGGAGGATTGGTATTAGTTTTTCTTTAAAGGTCTGCTAGAACTTGACTGAGAATCCATTCATTTCTGGGCTTTTCTTTCTTGGAAGGCTTTTGATGGTTGCTTCAATATCATTACTTGAGATTGATGTTTAAAATTTGTATATCCTTTTTGTTCAATTTTGGTAGGTCATGTGTCTCTAGGAATTTGTTCATATCTTCAAGTTTTTCTAGTTTTTTGGATGATAAATTTTCAAAATAGTTTCTGACAAGCCTCTGGATTCCAGTAGCATCTGTGGTGATATTTCCTTTTTCATCATGGATTTTGATAATTTGAGGTTTTTGTCTCTTTATTTTGGTTAGTTTAGCTAAGGGTTTATTGATTTTGTTTATCCTTTCAAAAAACCAACTATTTGTTTCATTGGTCATTTGCATGTTTTTTTAAAATCTCAATTTCATTGATTTTGGCTCTGATTATGTCCTGTCTTCTACTGAATTTGGTATTGTTTTCTTCTTCTTTTTCTAGGGCTCTGAGATATAATGTTATATTATTTATTTGGCTTGTTTCTATTATTTTAACTTCTATTATTCAGTGCTTTGAACTTTCTCTTTAGAACTGCCTTCCTACTACACCAGATATTTTGATATGTTTTCTCACTATTCTCATTTAATTTAATTTTTTTTCTTCCTGGTTTCTTCTGCTCTCCAGTTATCATTCAAAGGTATATTATTTAATCTCCAGGTGTATGAGTACTTTCTGTTTTTTTATCTTATTATTGATTTCTAATTTAATTCTATCATGAGCTGACAGACTGGAAGAAATTATCTCTATTTTTTTGTATTTGTTAAGATTTGCTTTGTGACCTAAAATATGTTCTATTTTAGAAAATGTTCCACGTGCCACTGAGAAGAAAGTGAATTCAATCATTTATGGATGAAATATTCTAGAGATGTCTGTTAGGTTCATTATTAATTGCATTTTTTAGTTCTGTAGAATCCTTAGTTTTTGTTAGAATGATGTATTCAGTGATGAGAGAGGCATGTTAAAGATGCCCAGTGTTATTGTATTGTGGTCGATTTGATTCTTAATATTAAGAAGGGTTCATTTGATCTACATAGATGTTCCATTGTTTGGGGCATAAATATTTATAATCACTATAGGTTGTTGATGTATGATATCCTTAAGCAGTATAAAATGACCTTTGTCTCTCTGATTAATTTTGGCTTGAAGTCCACTTTATCTAATGAGAATAGTAACCCCTGTTTTTATTTACAAGATCCATGTTATGGTAGGAATTTCCCATCCTTTCACCTTTAGTCTGTAGATGTCATTGCCTATGAGGTGAGTGTTGAAGACGGCATATTGAACCATTTTGTTTTTTAATCCAATCTTCCAGCCTATGTCTTTTGATTGAACATTTATATTCAATGTTATTATTGAGAGATGATTTTAATTTTCTTTCATTTTATTTTATTTCCAGTGTTTAAATTGCATTGAAGTCTCCTTTGATTGACTGTTTTTCTGGCGTAATTTCTCTCTATGCTGGTTTTCATTTTTATTTTTCATTTCTTCATGATATATTTTATTAGGTATATTTTGTATTGCAGGCTTTCTAGTTATGAATTCTTTTAGCTTTTGTTTATCATTGAAGGTTTTTATTTTATGTTCAACTTTGAAGCTTAATTTTTCTGGGTATAGTATTATTGGTTGTTATCCACTTTTTTTCCATTGCTTGGTGTATATTATTCTAAGTCCTCTTAGCTTTTAGGGTCTGGGTTGAGAAATTACTTGAAATCCAGATTGACTTACCTCTAAATATGACCAGTTACTTTTTTCTTGCAGCTTTTAAAATTCTATCCTTACTCTATATGTTAGGCATTTTCATAATAATCTACCTTGGAGTAGATCTGTGATTTTGTATATTTTGAACTCTATATGCCTCTGATATTTGAATTTCCTTTCCATTCTTAATGTTTGGAAAATTTTCTGATGTTATTTCATTGAAAAAATTGTTCATTACTTTAGTTTGTATTCCAGAGCCTTCATCTACCCCCAATGAATCTTAAATTTGGCCTTTTAATGTTATCCCAGATTTCTTAAATATTCTGTTTATGGTCTTTTAACATTGCTTCTCTATGGTTGACTTTATTTGCAGAATTATATACTTTGTCTTTGAGGCCTGAAAATCTATATTCAAAGTGGCCTAGTCTATTAGTAATGCTTTTCAAAATTTGTTCTTTTTAGATATACATGACAGTAGAGTATAATTTGACATATTATACATACATGGAATCTAACTTATTCTAATTAGGAACCCATTCTTGTGATTGTACATGATATGGAGTTATGCTGGTGATATATTCATATATGAGCATCGAACAGTTATGTCTGATTCATTCTACTATCTTTCCTATTCCTTTCCCCACTTACCTTCATTCCCCTTTGTCTAGTCCACTGAACTTCCCCTCCCCACCCTCCCTTGTTCTGGGTTAGTATCCACATATCAGAGAGAACATTTGGCTTTTTGGCTTTTGAGACTGGCTTATTTCACTTAGCATGATATTCTCCAGTTACATACATTTATTATAAATGCCATAATTTCATTTTTCTTTATGGCTAAGTAATATTCCATTGTGTGTGTGTGTGTGTGTGTGTGTGTGTGTGTGTGTGTGTATACACACACATGACATTTTCTTCATCCATTCATCTGTTGAAGGGCACCTAGGTTGTTTCCATAGCTTGACTATTGTGAATTGAGCTGCTATAAACATTGATGCGGTTGCATCAATGTAGTATGCTGATTTTAAGTCCTTAAGGTATAAAGTGAGGAATGGGATAATTGGGTCCAATGCTGTTTCTATTCCAAGTTTTCTAAGGAATCTCCATACTGCTTTCCAGAGCAGTTGCACCAATCTGTAGTCCCACCAGTAATGTATAAATAAACTTTTTCCTCACATCCTCACCAACATTTATTGTTAATTACATTCTTGATAATTTCCATTCTGACTAGAGTGAGATGGAATCTCAGGGTAGTTTTAATTTGCATTTCTCTAATTGCTAAAGATGTTGAATATTTTTTCATATATATTTTGACCATTTGTATTTCTTCTTCTGTGAAGTGCCTGTTCATTACTTTTGCTCATTTATTTGTTGTTTTGGTGTTTTTTTTTTATTGTAAACAAATGGGATACATGTTGTTTCTCTGTTTGTACATGGAGTAAAGGCATACCATTTGTGTAATCATAAATTTACATAGGGTAATGTCGTTTGATTCATTCTGTTATTTTTCTCTTCCCCTCACCCCTCCCACCCCTCTTTTCCCTCTATACAGACCTTCCTTCCTCCATTCTTGCTCCCCTCCCTAGCCCTAACCCTAATACTAACCCCTCCCACCCCCCATTATGTGTCATCATCCGCTTATCAGCAAGATCATTCGTTCTTTGGTTTTTTGAGATTGGCTTATCTCACTTAGCATGATATTCTCCAATTTCATTTGCCTGCAAATGCCATGATTTTATCATTCTATATGGCTGAGTAGTAATATTCCATTGTATAAATGGTGTTAAGTTTTTGAGTTTTTTGAGTTCTTTGTATATCCTGGAGATTAATGCTCTATCTGAAGTGCAGGTGGTAAAGATTTTCTCCTATTCTGTAGGCTCTCTCTTCATGTTCTTGATTGTTTCCTTTGCTATGAAGAAGCTTTTTAGTTCTATATCAATCTATTTGTTGATTCTTGATTTCTTGTGCTTTAGGAGTTTTATTGAGGCAATCAGTTCCTAAGCTGACCTGGTGGAGAGTTGGGCCTATATTTTCTTCTAATAGGCACAGTGTCTCTGGTATAATGCCTAGGTCCTTGATTTACTTTGATTTGAATTCTGTGCAAGGTAAAAGATAAGGGTTAAATTTCATTCTACTACATACAGATTTTCAGTTTTTCCAGCACCATTTGTTGAAGAGGCTATCTCTTCTCCAATGTATGCTCATGGCAACTTCATGTAGTATGAAGATAACTGTACTTATGTGGGTTTGTCTCTGTGTCTTCTATTCTGTTGCTTTGGTCTTCATGTCTGTTTTTGTGCCAGTATCATGCAGTTTCTGTTACTTTAGCTCTACAGTATAATTTAAGGTCTGGTATTGTGATGCCTTCTGCATCACTTTTCTTGCTAAGGATTGCTTTGGCTATTCTGGGCCTCTTACTTTTCCACATGAATTTCATGGTTGTTTCTCTATTTTTATGAAGAACATCATTAGAATTTTAGTAGAAATTGCATTAAATCTGTATAGAATTTTGGGAAATATTGTCATTTTGACAATTTTAATTCTGTCAATCCTAGAATATGGGATATATCTCCTTTTTCTAAGTTTTTTTTCAGTTTCTGTAGTGTTTTGTAATTTTCATTGTAGAGGGCTTTTACCTCTTTTTTTGATCAATTCCCAAGTATTTTTTTTTTTTTTGAGGCTATTGTGAATAGGATAGTTTTCCTGATTTCTCTTTCAGCTGATTCATCATTGGTATACAGGAATGCAATTGATTTGTAGGTGTTAATTTTATAGCCTGCTGCTTTGCTGAATTTATTTATGAATTCTAGAAGTTTTCTGGTGGAATTTTTTGGATCTTCTAAATATAGAATCATGTCATCAGCAAATAGTGATAGTTTAAGCTCCTCTTTTCCTATTCACATCCCTTTAATTTCTTTTGTCTGTTTAACTACTCTGTCTAGAGTTTCAAGAACTATGTTGAATAGAAGTGGTGAAAAAGGGCCTCCCTGTCTTTTTCCAGTTTTTAGAGGGAACGCTTTCAATTTTTCTCCATTTAAAATGATGTTGGCCTTGGGTTTAGCATGTGTAGCTTTTATAATGTTGAGGTATGTTCCTACTATTCCTAGTTTTTCTAGCGTTCTAAGCATGAATGATGCTGAATTTCATCAAATGCTTTTTCTGCATCTATTGAGATAATCATGTGATTCTTGTCTTTAAATCTATTGATGTGATCAATTACTTTTATTGATTTCCTTATGTTGAACCAATCTTGCATCCCTGGAATGAACCCCACTTGATTATGGTGCACTATCTTTTAAATATGTTTTTGTATGTGATCTGCCAGAATTTTATTGAGAATTTTTGCTTCTATGTTCATCAGGGATATTAGTCTGAAAGTTTCTTTTTGTGATGTATTTTTGGTATTGTTATCAGGGTGATATTAGCTTCATAGAATGAATTTGGAAGGATTTCTTCCCTTTCTATTTCATGGAATAATTTGAGAAGGATTGGTGTTAGTTATTATTGAAAGGTCTGGTAGAACTTGACTGAAATCCATCTGGCTTTTCTTTCTTGGTAGGCTTTGATGGATCCTCACCTTCATTGCTTGAAATTGATCTGTTTAAATTTTCTGTCCTCCTGCTTCAATTTGGGTAGGTAATATGTCTTTAGAAATTTGTTGATGTCTTCAAAATTTTCTCTCTTATTAGAGTATAAATTTTCAAAATAGTTTCTGATTATTGTCTGTATTTCATTAGTATTCATTGTGATATTTCCTTTTTCATTACCATTTTTTAAATTTGTGTTTTTTTCTCTCCTCTTTGTTAGCTTGGCTAAGGGTTTATCAATTTTATGGAGTATTTTAAAGAACCAACTTTTTTGTTCTTTTGATTTTTTTTTTTCGATTGTTTCTTTTGTTTCAATTTCATTGATTTCAGCTCTGATCTTAATTATTTTCTGTCTTCTGCTTTTGGTTTGTTCTTTTTTTCCTAGGACTTTGAGATGTAATGTTAGGTTATTTGTTGACTTTCCATACTTTTAATGAATTAACTCAAAGCAATGAACTTTCCTCTTAGCACTGCCTTCATAGTGTCCCAGAGATTTTGATATGTTTTATCTCTATTCCCTTTTATCTATAAATATTTTTAATTTCATCCTTGATTTTTTCTGTTATCCATTGATCATTTGAAAGCATTTTATTTTGTCTCCAGGTGTTAGAGTAGCATCTCTTTTTATTTTATCATTGATTTCTAATTTCATTCCATTATGATCTAATAGAAAAGCAAGGTATTATCTCTATTTTTTTTTTTATATCCTGAGAGTCGCTTTATGGCCTAAGATATGGTCTACTTTAGAGAAGGATTCTTGTGCCACTGAGAAGAAAGTATATTTAGTCATTGATGGATGATATATTCTATATATGTCTGTTAAGTCAGAAGTATTAATTGTATTTTTTTAGTTGTATAACTTCATTTATTTTTTGTTTGGAAGATGTATCAAGTGGTGAGAGAGGCATGTTAAAGTCACCCAGTATTATTTTATTGTGATTTATTTGATTCTTGATATTGTGAAGGGTTTGTTTATTTTCTGTAGATGGTCTATTTTGGGGGCATAAATATTTAAGATTGTTTTATCTTGTTGATGTATAGTTCTCTCAAGCAATATGAAATGGCCTTTTTGTCCCTTCTGATTAATTTTGACTTGAAGTCTACTTCATCTGACATGAGTTTAGAAACCCCTGCTTGTTTATGAGGTCCATGTGAATCAAAATCTCTGGATTTCACTCATGCGGCCAAGGGGTCAATTCTTGTTTCCCTCAGTCACTTGTGAACTTTGTGGTTTTTAGACTCTTGGTTTCGGACTCCAAACTCAATCAATTCCTCCCCCACATTTTTTAATTCTTGGTCCAGTGCCTCTCTCCCAGCCAATCTTTCAAGAGGTCAATCTTTCAAGTGGCCATTCTGGAGGGGAAGGGGAAAAGCTGGGTGGGTTTCCCCCACCAGTATTTCCCTGTGTGAACCTCTCTTCATGTTTGATTTTCTCCTGGTCACTTAGACACACACTATACTGTGCCTTCTGGATTTGACAAGCCTGTCTTTCGAGTTAGGCACAATTGTCAGGATTTAGATTCCCCAGCTGCCATTACCCTGATGCTGGAGCTGCCAAATGATTCCTTCCCCTGATTTCCCTGGTAGCCAGGAGTGATGAGGCTTTTCTCCCCCAAACAATAATGTGCAGAATACTTTTCATGTCAATTGGGCAGTGTCTTTGATCTCTGATCTCTTCATATCCAGACACACCTCAGACCCCCTAAAAATGGGGGTCCCTTTAATTGATGAATGGCTCTACTATTTTAGTGCAGGTGAGATCATACCCACTGACACCACTACCAGCTGCAGCAGGACTGGGTATTTCTTTTTATTTTGTTATATCCAACTACCTGAGTCCCTGATCAGATTTGAATGTCCAGAGTTAATTCCCAGAAAAGTTCCCCTTTTTCACCATGCTGAGAAGCTGCGTGTCTGAATTCTTAGTTTCATGCCTTGGAGTGACCAGGAAAGCAACCTTCTCTAATCCTCCATGTTGAGTCTCTCTTGGTAATGCTTTCCATTGAATTTTTAGTTTATTGATTCCTTAATTTTTGATAATTTGTTTGATTCTTTTTCAGAATCTCTATTGCTTTATCAAAGTGATCTTTTACTTTCTGTATTTTCTCTCTGATTTCAGTCCTTACATCTTCTTTAATCTCATAGAAGAATTTAACTATGAACTTTCTAAATTCCTTTTCTGACAGGTCCTCCAATGTGGCATCAATGAAGTCTGTTGTTGAATCATTATGGGCTGTTTGGGATGGTTTTTCTCTTACTTTTTCATATTGTTTTTATGTCTACCTATCTCTTAGTATAGTTCTGACTTCTTTTTCTTAAGAACCTTGGGTTTGGTGAATATTCAGATAATGATATTTTAAGTCGAAATGTGACCTCTCCTGATCCCAATATCAACACCATTTTAAGAGATGTCACTGAGCCCTATTTACTATAATCACTTCTGAGCCAAACCTTGTTCTATTTAACCTTATAAGACACAAAAACTTGTTGTAATTCTTCTCTGCATTTCTTCAAATTCAGGTATAAACCTATGATAAAGTTCTGTAACAGGTCAAAAATTAATTGTTAAATTTAGTAAACTTACTATAAACTTAAGTGAGGCCTAAAAAGGGAGGAAGAAGAATTGGGCAAATAGTAGAGGGAGGGAGGGAGGGAGGGAGAGAGAGAGAGAGAGAGAGAGAGAGAGAGAGAGAGAGAGAGAGAGAGAGAGAGAGAGAGAGAAGGGAGAGAGAGAAGGGAGAGAGAGAAGGGAGAGAGAGAGGGACTATAAAAGGATAATTTATATCAAGGCAGAAAGCAGAAATAGATGAGTGGGTGATATTTGCAGCAGTAGTGGATAATGCAAGAGGATGAGTGGGGATAAGAGAAGGAAATATAAACCAGAGCTAAGAAAACAAAGGAAAATTGATTCCAATTAGTGCTTTAAACTATTAGATGAAATGCATTCAAATGTGTTGAAGGTATAATGTTGGCTATTGGGTTAATAATTATCACTCATATCAAAGAGTTATGTATATGATCAAAGTTGACATTAGCATTTTTTAAATACTGTGTCACAGTGCCAAAAATTCTTGTTGAATCTTTGGATTTCATTGGGTTTTGAACATTTAGCAGACGTCCATCAGTCTGTGGGGGTGGATCTCTCCAGAGTTGCAGGGGCACAGAAGCCAATTTCCTAGTTGCAGCTTCTGGTTTGTAACTCAGGAGCCTGAAGCTAACTGCTTGGAGGGTGCAGTGTTGTGAGTTGACTGTTTTTATTGTGTGCAGTAGTTCAGCATGCAGACTCTGAAGTGCCCCTGTGTTTTCTGTGTGTTGCCAGTACACCTGCTCCCCTCCACTGGATACTTTTTGTAATAGTGAAGATTCTGGTGGCTGTGAGTGCAGAAACTCTGGTTGTGGATTTTCTGTGACTGTTCTGTGGTACAGAAGTATCCCCCTGGCTGACACTGCTTTTCGAGGGACTGCAGTGAAAGGTCTCTGGTGGTTCACCTGGATTCTAGTTTCCACTGCCTGAGGTTGTGAATGGCAGGTGTTGATTCCCTCTGCTTACTAAGTCTAACAAAGGTCCTGCAAGTATCCAAATAATGCCCTGTCATTTTCCAGTTGTGGCCACATTTCAGGCTCTGTACCTATTAAGGTTGGAATCAACCCCTTCCTGCTGCATAGACTCTGGTGATTTCCCCTTGGGTCTCTATGTCACTTGATATTCAGGCAGCATCCCTCTGGTCTGACCCCATGATCCCAGGGACTATCTAGACTTCCCATGATGCTTCCCCCCAGTATCAGTGGTTAGGACCTGTGAATCCTCTTTTCCTTTGTTCACGGCCACAGCTGCTTTGTTGTTGCCTCTGTCTGAGTTGGGAAAATGGACACTGCACAGAACTTAATGGGGCTAGGCACACTTACTGGCACAGATCCCCAACAGTGCATTTGTTTCTCTTGTTCACAGTGAGAGGGAGGGAGGGGGGTTTCAGCAATTTTTGGCTAGTAGTAGTCCTTCTAGAAGTTTTGACTGGATTCATAAGCAGTTCCACTGCAGGAGATTTACCTCTGGTTTAATTTGTAGCTGTCTGAGTGTGGGAAGACACCATGTTGATTTAATAGGGTACCTGGTCAGTTGAGGGTTCCACAAGATGGCCATGAACTCCCAGATCAATGTTCTTTTCACAATTTGGTTTTAAGCTGTGTGCACTGTTTTAAGGCCCCTTCTGTTACCATGGCACTTTAAATTTTGTCTGTTTTTCCTACAGTTTTTAAGTGGGTATGCTTAAGAGAATGGCTGCTCCCCCACCCCTTCTCTTTCTCTGTCTGTTGCTCCTCCCCTTTTCTCATCCACAGGTTTGGTTCAAGGTTAGGGGAATTTTAGTTTGTTTTCCTCTCTGGTAACCTATCTTTCAGTCTCTCCAGGTCACAGACTGTGTAATACTGAGTCTTAGAGCATTTATTTTGTCACCCACATCTCAATTCTGCTTTTCCTTTGCTGCCTATTTTCTGCCTAACTCCCTTCCACCATCTTCCCCTCTCTTCAACTTTTTCTTAAAGTTTATTCAAATGAACATCTAAATAAAATTCATCTAGTGAAATTAGTTTTTACTTGTGAGATTTCCCCACCATTCTCTTTTATTTTTATAATTTTTGAAAAAGTTATATTATTTTTCCTTTATAGTTTCTTCCAGTCTGAATTATGTTGATTACATCCTAGGGGTTTTACTTAACATTTTTTCTCTCTTGTATTTTCAGAAAATTGGTAGTTATAGCTACAGACTTGATCAGATTCAGGTTCTATTTACTTTGGCAAGTATACTTATCAATGGAACTTTTTTCCTTCAATTTTTTTCTACTCTAAATGGTACTGCAATGAATAGTTTTGTAAATATATCTTTTTATTCTTTTCAAATATTGTTTTCAGTAATATTTCTATAAGTGAGATTTTTAGTTGACAGGGTAAATCCATGTGGATTGTAATACACATCCAAATTTCCTTCTGTGATTTTTGTATCATTTTATATTCCCACTAATTGGAATGCATTAAGAGACAGCATGCTTCCCCATAGTGACAGAATGTTTTGTTAAATATTTGAATTTTTAACAAAATACAGAATTTCTCTATGACCCAGCTATACTACTCCTCAGTATATATCCAAAAAGAATGAAAACAACATACTGTAGAGATCCCTGCCTTCCCATTTTCTTTATAGCACAATTCTCAATAACTGAGTTATAGAATCAGCTGAAGTACTTGCCAATAAATGAATGTATAAAGAGAATGTATTTACACAATGAAATATTATTCAGACATAAGGAAGAACAAAAATCCTGTCATTTCCAGGAAAATGGATGGAAATAGAGATTAGTATGTTTAGAAAAATAAACCAGTCTCAGAAAGACAAGTATTGTACACTTTCTTTTATATATGTAATCTAGAAAATATAAAATAAAAGATAACATTAATGTAGATGGGAGATTATTACTGAAGAGGAAAAGAATTAGGGGAAGAGGGAAGGGAGGATAAGGGTAGGTATTAGGGAGTGGAAATGGTCAAAATATACCATGTGCATGTATGCATATGACACAGTGAAACCCACTATCATATGTGACTAATATGTACTAATAAAAATTGAATTTTTCCAGTCTAATGGACAAGAAGTTGCATCTTAGTGTAGTTTTTACTTTGTATTTATGTTGACAGTTCTTTATTGAGGTATAATTCACATATGGTAAAATACACAAATCTCGAATATACATTCCAGTGAATTTTGACAAATGTATGCATATGTGTAACCAACACTTAAATTACTGGCTACTGATATTTATTTATAAAGATTGGTCCCCTCTGGTACAAAGGGTTTTTTCAGTATCAAAGATGCCTATTTTGGATTTCATTATCTTGGATCATTATAATAAACCACACATGGGAGACTTCTGGTTTCTGATTTTTTCATGAATTTGTTACTTTGTCCATTTTTCAAAGAATTGTTATACTTAATCATATTACTACACACATGAACTAATTATTAATTATAAAAACCAAAGGATTTCACTTTGTATTTTCATACATGCATGGATTGTGTTTTAATCATATTCATCCTCCCTACCACCCGCTTTTGCCCTCTCCTCTCTTCCCACCCTCCCTGGCCCCTTCCCTTTCTTCAACAGTCTCTTTTCTACTTTCAGGTCATCTCCTCTTCTCTTCTTTCTTTCTTCTTCCTGCTTCTTCCTCCTCCTTTTTCTTTTATTTTTTTTCCACGTATGAGAGAAAACATGTAATTCTTGTCTTTCTGAGTCTGGTGTATTTTGTTTAATGTGATGTCTTCCAGTTCCATCTATTTTCCTATAAATGACATTATTCCATCCTTCTTCATGACTGAATAATTATTCCATTGTGTGTATGTGTTATAAATGTGTGTGTGTGTGTGTGTGTGTGTGTATTCATACTAAGGAGTTCACTTATACGTACACATATACATATATACATATATCACATTTTATTTATTCAGTCATCAGTTGACAGGTACCTAGGCTGATTCCATAGGTTAGTTATTGTAAATAGCACCAGATATCTCTTTTAAACTCTGCCTTCATTTCCTTTCTGTATCGGTAGTGGTATACCTGGATTATGTGGTAGTTCTATTTTTAGTGGTTTTTTTTTTTTTTTTTTTTTTTTTGAGAAGCTTCATGTTTTCTTTAGTAGCTATACTAGTTCACATTTCTACCAACAGTGTAATAGTTCATTTTTTTCCACATCCTTATCAGCATTTACTGTTTTTCCAAAATATTTCTCTTTCAATCATCAGCATTTTTACACAAGTCATCATCCACCTTAAGTATTGATTTTATAGGACTTATTGTCTAGTAAAATGAATTGCAATCATCTAGAAATCTCTGTTGATAAAGATACATCTTTTTGTTCTTGTTAAGACTTTATTTTTCTTCATTTTTGGCCTGAGGATACAAGTTGAATCAATGAGTAGATTTACAAAAAGTCAGGATGTTGTACAAAATATTGGAAGTGTCTGGCAAAAAATAGTAGCTTTATTTTGACTTTTATAGTCTATTTAATTAGTCTTTCCTTGAGCCTGAAGGCGGCAGCATTGATTTTTTTCTTAAGTTATAAAAGTGTGTCCACATCTTCCACCAATGTGTTTTAATTATTTTTGTACAACATGGACCAAATATGTCAAAGAAATCTAATTTTAAAAGTTGTGTCTTTATATAAAACTTTAGGACTTTAGCTGGTTAATTGTTGGAATAAGTTTTAGGCATTCACACAGCTAGTGCTACAGCATCAGAATTTTAATTTTTTTCATTAGGTATAATAAAGACTGTTGAATGTTTTTCTGCAGTGTCCTCTACTTATTTTTCCTAAAATGTCATATTTGTAGCACTCTTAAGACCTCCTGGAGAAAAGATTTGACTTTGACTTTGTGTTTTTAAAGTAGTCCTTGGGTTAATTTGTTTTCTTATATCCTTAATTTTGAATCAGAAACTAGAACAGCAGAAAGATAAACTCAAGGTTAAAGTAATCAGTGAATAAGAACTAGAAATAGCATGCATCATGAAGATTTCTTTTTGGAACTTGTCTTCTGAAGTTTTTATATCTTTGTTAATGATATTTTAAAACTATCAGAGCACTAAGTATTCTAGTAGCTTGTTTCATCATGTTTCTGGTTTGCCCTTTTGTACAGGTTTAAAAATGTTAATATGGAATATGCAAGTTCAGAGTACACATAAGTGTAAGTCAGAGTCTAACCAGGAAACAGACACTGTGAGAGAATTTGGAGTGCAGTGGTGTTTAATGTTGAAGGATAGTGATACAGACGATAGATCTGAGAAGCAGAGGACTGAGACAATGTAGAGATAAAGACCACTGGAAATCATTGTCATTCCTAATTCAGTGAAGCATAAAGAAGAAGTAAGGCTGTATCATACTCCATGGGCTGAGATTATTACAGGTATTTGGAACCATGGTGGAACTGTCCAGAGAAAGGCTGAAGCAATGGAGAAGCTGCAGATGCTCCTGAGAGCCCTTTGAGAGTAGAGAAGATGGGGAGAGGGTAATGCTATGACTTCTCCGTTCCTCTGTCCCTTTAGTCTCCCATAGCCAGCTTCTTCCTTTGGCTGAACCCATCTGGGACCAGCAGATAGGGGTGCCTGAAAAAATACAGGCTGCTTTGTGATGTGGAGTAGAAAGGGGATTAGCTGGAATGAATATAAGGCCAATAGATTCAGGCTTCATGTACTTGGCAGCTATAACCCAAAAGCGCTAATTAGTCATAGAACTTGGGGAAGAGGGAATGTAGTTGAAAATTTAGGTTTCCATGCTACATGTGTTTTTACAATTTCTTTAATAAGTACCTTCAAATAAATATTTATCTAAATACTTAAATTTTTTTAATTGATAAAGCCATGGAGTTGAAATATGTTCAAGGTCATATTTCTAGTAAGTGCTAAAGCTGGGACTAGAACCAGGCCTCCTTACAACTTACTGATGATTTCCCCATTCTATGCTGAGGGATCAGATAAGATAAAAAAGCCCTGTGTGGTGGCACATGCCTGTAATCCCAGTGACTTGGGAGACTGAGGCAGGAGGATCGCAAGTTCAAAGCCAACCTCAGCAATTTAGCAAGGCCCTAAGCAATTTAGTGAGACCCTGTCTCTAAATAAAAAATAAAAAGGGTTGGGGATGTGGTTCAGTCATTAAGCATCCCTGGGTTCAATCCCCTGTACCAAAACAAAAACCAAAACAGCAAACAGTCCAAACAGTCTTTTTGTTTTTTCTAACTTCTCTTACCTTCAGTGTGCTCATCTATATATTGGGAATAATGATGCCCACAAGCCTGGCAGGAAGATGTATCCCAAAATGGAAGAAATATATGGAAAACTCTTGAAAAAAATTCTCAGGTTTATATGAGTTAGGGTATTATTTATTGTATGAATGGAGAAGAGAGTGATTTTTTACCTTTATTTTTCATACTTTAAAAACAGTTCTTGGTCAGTGTTCCAAACCATTTTCTTTTTCCTCTCTTTGCTTTTTAATATAGTAGTTATTTTAGGCAGATTGCGTGTTTGAACATGCACTAACAAGGAATGAAAAGGAGTAAGTATTTAACTTAAAACATGCAGATTTAAACATTTCTGTTGTGGAAAAGACATTTTTTAAAAAACTTTGAAGTTTCTACTCTTTTGTTCTTCCTCTAAACCTAGATTAGAAAAGCAATGCAGACTTCAAAGTCATCCAAAGAGCAAATGCTAATAAAACAACACAAGCAAGTGTGGTGGCAGGAACACCAAAGGCTGAACGAAGCCAGGTGAGCACGGGGGTGTTTCAGCACAACATGAAGGGATTATTAGGAATTGCACTTGTCTAATCAGATGTTCTATAATGTTCCATGTTAATTAAACCATTGCAATAAAAATTTGGAGTTACAGTTTGAATTTGAGTCAAATTAAAATCTTTCATTTCCTCAGCCTAATCTGGATTCCAGGGAACATAGTACATGGCTTTTGTGTTCTATAGAAAAGTAAAAGAATTGTCCCTATCTGCCCATTGCTTACTCTTTTGCACTCCCACTCTCTCGCTTGCATTTATGTATATCATACTCAGCACGTTGCATTATAATGTGTGATTACACCTTTGTCTCTCCTATAAGGAGATAAACTACTTGAGGGCAAATATCACATCATAGTCATTTGTGTTGTCGTGGAATAAGCAGGAGATATGTAAAATACCTTTGGTACCTAGATGAAAAGATGAACTAAGGAGTTTGAACTGTTTGGTGATTTTCTTGATATAGTTGCTCAGACTTAATTCAATTTTGGCATTTGACTTTTGTTATTATTTCCAGCAGTTGCTTAAAGAAGAATTAAAACAAAATTATAATTTCATGTTGATCTTCATTGTAATCTCTGAAAAATAAATTTCAAAAGTCAAAGCAAAAGGAGAAAGCAGTCATATTTCTCTTCCACTAAGGCATATATACTTGCTTCAACAATGGTGGTATTTATAAAGTATGTTTGTAAAATGTGTATTATTAGGCATTTATTTTATATCAAAATAGATAATTTCTGTGATCTTATTCTGAGTCAAGTCTCCCAATACCATTAACTTTACTTTTGACTTAGGTACTTTTCATGTTAATAGGAAATTCTTATTCTGTAAAGCAATTCCTGTATGAGAGGTAAAATGTTCATGATTGGCAAGGGTCTCATACTATTATATATAACTCAAAACACAAAAATAAAATTATATAAACTTTATCACCATACTTCTATAAAAACAACTATGTTAGACCCACTTACCCTTAAAAGATCACCATTAGTAGAGAGAAAATGTTTAAGCCCAATGGAAATTTGCATAACTTGAAATAGGATAAAAAGGAAAGCCAATATTAGGAAGCTTTAATTATGGTGTTCACTGATGCAAGTTCGAATTAAAAAAAAAAAAAAAAAAAAGACACGCTGGGAAAAGTTTTTTTCCCCCCCCTTTTTTTTTTTTTAATCTCGGTTGTTCTACATTCCCCTTTGTGTGTATTAAGCTGTTCTTGAGCTAGATAGAAGGAAAGTGATTCTGACTTGGACTGACACAGGGACGACGGAAGTGAGGAACACTTTGGTAATAAAGACTGTAATGTCTTGAAAGGCTGAAAATGGAACAAAAAGAATCCCAAGACAATTTTCTGTGTTATTCTAGAATGTAGGCTAACTTCATTACACAGTCAGTAAATTGAAAACTAACAACAATAGGAGGTAAGTAAGGGAAATGGCGAGACTGGTGGAGAATTTAGGGACCAAAAGCAAATCAATAGTTTAAGCTTTATCGGTGTTTGTCAACCTTTAAAAATCCACACCCCATTAAATAAAGATTCTTATGTATCTTACCAGTAGACTCTTATTGAGAAACTCAGACCCACTATGAAAAAAGAAAGGGCTAATAATGACATTTAACTTTTGTTGGGTAATTTAGTATGTTCTGGGAAATGTTATGTATTTTATATGCTTTATCTCCTTTAATCCTTACAATGTAGGTATCATTGCTATCACAGTTGATAAAATTCTTGAGTCTCAGAAGATTAAAATTATTTACAGAAGATAAATAAACTAGTTTGGGTAGAACAAGGATTTGCATCTGTCTCCTGTGTACCATGACCTTGGAAATAAACAACTTTTTTTTTTTTTTTTATTCTATAAGGTTTTATTCATGTCACCCGAGATCTAATTGATATACCCTTGCTATCCAAAAAAAAAAAAAGGGCAAACATTATAATTCTTTAAAAAAAATTGTACTAAGGAAACTAGACAAAATTTCCAAATGTATAATTATGCTTAATATTTAAAATTTTTTTATTTGTTCTCATTTGTTGTATATGACAGTAGAATGCATTTATACATTTTGTTAGATCATAAATAAATGGAGTGTAATTTCTCATTTTCCTGTATGCATATTACAGGATCACATCAGTCATGTAGTCATATTTGTACATGAGGTGATAATGTCTTAAAATTTCATTTAAAATGTAATGGGCTTACTCAAACTTTCCCAGGAGCATTTATTCCCCTGTTTCATTCTAGTACCACAAAGAACCTTGCATTTTTATGTGATCATTTGCCTAGATGATGTATTAATAATCTATGCAGTACAACTACCTGAAAATAAATCAGCCTGGAAAAAGGGTATTCTGAACCTTAAGTGCAAGTCCCCACCCTTCCAGGATGATTCTGGGTGGAGAATCAGATCCTAAGAACACCAAGAAATACCTACAGCTTCCTTCTTCTGGCAGTTTGTATGCTCCATTATTGCTTTCTGGGTGCTGAAAATAATAGGGAAATGAGCTGAATGGCTTTTAAGTGCTACATTTTTGGTTAAATAGTTCTTTTTTGAAACAAATTCTGGTTTTTCTTTATGATAACATACCCATCCTACATGTAACAGTTGCAAATGTGATCTTAAAATATTTCTGATGAAAACTACCTGCAGAGAAAATAGAAAGTAAAGTACTACATTCAATAGCAGCCCTTCTTTAAACTTGTAAACAAAAACAAAGACCCTGTCTCATGTAATTGAATTGGCTTTGAAGTTGATGGCATGTTTGTGTTTGTGTGTGTGTGTGTGGGTGTGCAAATGGAATATTATGCATCCATTAAAATAATAAAAAACTACTTAGAAATATCTGGAAAAACAGTGTAAAGCCAAGAAAAAGCCCATAATATAAAATGTTAAATATGCCATTATTACAGTGATATAAAATACTTGTAGTCAAGGACTAGAAATCTATTTGCAAAAAATGAAAATAATCATTGAAAGTATTGTAATTGTTGCTATTTTCTTATGTTATACCATTTTAGTATTGTCTTTTAATAATAATAGATTGAAACAGACTTAATTGACAGCCATAAGCAAGGGATAGAATACAATATTTTTGGGTGCCAATTTAGAGTTGGTTATGATTTTAATCTAAAAATGACTGTATTTCAAAAACATAGTAAAAGATCATAAAGATTTATTATTCTTATTAGCATGTAAAAATAAAATACAGTTTTACTCCCATTTCCCTAGTTCAGAATCCTATTATTTCTGAACTTTTAAAATAGCTTCCTTGTTGGTCTGGTTTTGCCTAATCTCCTTTTCATCTTCCATTTCTGTTGCTCATCCCACCCCAGGTCCTTCCTCTATCTTGCTGCCTTGGGAATCTTTCTGAAACACCACTCTGAGCAGGTGAGGTCAGCTTGATGTCTTTCAGTGGCTTTTCAGTGCCGGTGCCTCTACATGAAGTAGTGCTAGGACTTCTATGTGCTGCTTTTGTACTTGTTATCACTTCTGCCTGAGCTTAGCAAGTACCCAGGCCATGTTAGGAATTTAGTACAGGGTCTGAATAAATGAATAGATGAACAAAAAGCACATTAGATTGAATATTTCTTCTTCCACTTATTTCTTAAACCTATATGTATGTTAGTAATTGTAAAAATATTGATTGAGATCATGTCTATTTCAGATTTAAATTGGAATCTGATATAAAATCTTTTCTCAATGAAGAGAAAATTGGAAATGAATGTCTTTGTGACCTTAGGAATTCTGGTAAGTTTTTTTTTTTTTTTAAATCCTATATTTAAAGGGAAATTTTATTTTGAAGAATGAAAGTGGGCCACTCACTTCATGCTCTTTTAATATTTTAAGAGCTGTTTGTTTTTTCTAAAATAATAAAAAATATCTACACTTTAATTACCTGTTCTTTAAGAAACTAAAAATAATAATGTATTTTTTTGATTTAACTTTGTTTCACCATAGAACAAGAGTTATCAGAACAATGGTGCACATATCTTAAAAATGTGATAAATCCGATTCTGCAGCTGAGAACAGATTTAAAGTACAATCAGTGGCACACTTCACGGAGTTCACATGCCCAAATGGAGTTTAATTCATTGACAGTACTGGAAGAGGTCAGTGTATTACCTTGTTTTTGATCATGTAGTATTTCATTTTTGTCCCAACTTAGAATAGTTTCAGATAAGAAATAAACATGTGTCTCGTGTATTTAAATAGAAGGTTACTCAACCTCTTAAACATATGCTGAATCTGTACAGGTACCCTCATTACTGGGACTGGTCTCCCTGCTTTCCTTTTTACCCCTCCTCCCAGTGCATTCTGGGATCCTGCTGCTAGTACAGGGGGATCCAGTCGTCCTGATGTTGATTCCACAGACTCCTTCTGCCCTTGAAGTCCTCCTCATCTGACCCCTTTCTAGTTTCTTTATACACATCTCCTTCCTGATCTGTACCTTTCTGCAGAAGTTCAGTACCATAGATTCTGGCCATGTATCTCACAAGTTAGGCTCATTCCTGTTTCAAGGACTTTACATCATCCATTTTCTCTTTCTGGTTGATAGTGCTTTCTGCCATTTAGTTCTTGACTTAAATGTTCTTTCCCCTGAGAAGCCACTGTCACTTCTTACCATAGCACTCTGTTTTTATGTCACTTCCTGTTGATGCTTTCTTAAGTAACTCTTTATTAGTTTGTTGACTTCCCCCCCTCAGTACAGCATAAGTTCTATTGTTAAGTATGAGTTTTTTAAATGATTTTTCTTTCTCTCCTTTTCAGTTATTCTATATTTTTATATTGCTTTAATAATAATGATAATAAATTTTATATCTATACTTCACTTGGGACTAGAGGCAAGAATACAAGGGAAAGAAGAGAAATTTTGTTCTCTGCCTTACAATTAACAAAATGCAAATCTGGGTGCAGGGTGGCTATGACTGTACTGTGACATAGCTTTTGAGATTATGTGTCTGGAAGCCTCATTTATGTTCATTTGTCTGATGAGCACTGCCTTACCAGCATCTCTAACTTTCTACAACAGGTTCTCAAAGGGATTTTCTCTTGTCTAATTTTTCATTACTTCTTGGCTTTTGAGAATAATTCTTGTGTAAATATAAATACTAGAGAACTTGCAATAATGTGAATGCTACTTGTTTCACACATTCACTAGGTTGACTTTGTGAAGAAACAATTGAAAGCAATCTTTGAAAGACTTAGACTGGAGCAACAGGAAATAGAAAGGGATCTTTCAGACTGGAATATGAAAGTAAGTGTCATGAAGCTAGTAATTTATCTATTTATCAGTTTGTCATTTATGTTAAATAATTATATAATTTGTTTTTAGATACTGGATTATTCATCAGAAGAGAAAACTAACCTGCTTAGTGAACTGCCCATGGAATTAGAAACTTTGGAATGTCCATACCCTGATTTGAAATCTTCAGTTCTCAATGAGTTCTGTAACTTTACAGAGAAATATCAAAAGAAACTTCAAGATTTTGATGTACAGTTAGAAGACATAAACAGGTGACATGATAAAACTACTTGAACCCTGTAGATTTTTTATACTAAATTTTAATTTTTGTTCAGGGTCACTATACTTCTGACTTACTGTTGCAAAGTTACTATGTGATGGGAATCTAACCAAAAAATGTTTAGATTGATTATTTGTTGAATGGAGAGGGCTTTCCCCAAATAATTATCTTGATATGATGATTTTAAAATTTTCTGTAAGGTTAGAAGAAGAAACTAATCTATTTATTAGTCTTCTTTACTGCACAAGTAAGTATAGTTTTCAAATATGAATTTTCAGTGACTATGAATTTTCATTTCAATATATAAAGCTCTTCTATAGTAGAAATATATAAATCAGCACTAATAATTGATTGTAATGAAAAAATATATCAATTAAATTATGTTACTTGTAATTAACTGTGATTTTGTCCTGTGGTGAATCCAGAGAGTTTTCCGAATTTTTTCCTGCAAATGTTAATTTTTTAAAAGAAAATAGACTTTTGGTTGTATATTGAGAAGGATGTTTCTCTTCTGAGTGGCAAACATAATTTTCAGTGATTTAAACTTTAGTGCTGGCTGTGATCATCTTCTCTAGTGTCTTCTATATTATAATTCAAATAAAGGGAGAAATCCAGGTATGCTTCCCTGAGTAGGATTGATGGTTGGCCTTAGGTTCTATCTGCACGTGATGTCTCTAGGAGACATTTTGCAGAAAAAAATGCTTTTCCTTCTATTTTATCGGTGTCAATATTTTCCCCAAAGAACTTATATTTAAAAAGACAGGAAAACTACAGAAAAGACACACATAGTAAATTAAAAATAATAGACAGTCTTAACTTTGAAATGGAAGATAATAAATATAATAAATATGTGTATTTCTTATATTTCTAATTAATTGCTGTGAATACAGATAGATCCTCTATATGAAACTGCTAGTGTTTAGAAATAGACAATAAGGAAATCTTTAATTCCTCCCAAGTAGAGTTCTGTGCTTCCCAATCTAAACTTGTGGGTTATATCTGCTACTTATCTCAGCACAATAGAGCCCATTCAAAGTGAAGTCTGGGCCTTTCCTGACCTTAGCTTCATTCTTATACCTCTGTGGGGATGTTCCTATGTTCCTCTGGATCAGTATCTGTTCTTCTGGGAGCTCCTCCTCTATCTCTTCCCTTTGCTATTCTTCTTCCCACCTGCCAATACAGCTGAGAAATAAATTAATAATGTATCATGTGCACTTGTTGATTGATTAGTTTATTACCCTTTAATTGGAATTCAGTCACAGTGAAGCATTAGCTCAACCATATACTTAGATTAAGTTTCTAATTATAAAATGAATATCCTCTCCCAGCTCCCTTTCCCAACCTTGTTTAAGAGATTTCAGAACTCATTAGGTAAGGGGAACAGGGTTTTTGTTTGGTGGGGAAGAGGTATTCTGAATAGGCTGATTAGCTGTGACTTGAAGGAGGTAAATCTTTGTCCTTTTAAAGTCTGTGACTTTTCCTCCCAGATGGCATGTGGTCCTCTTGAGAAAGCTGGCTGAGTTTGTGGTGTCTCTAGATTAGCAGGTCCTAAATATGGAGGTGTTTTCTTTAGGAGCCTGAGATGGCTTCCTTCCAGTAAGACCTGTCCATCACAACCCACTTTCCTTCCTTTTTAAAAATCCGAACTCAATTTCCACTCTTCCTTCATATAATCCTGTGCCACTCAGAAAAGTTGGGATTCACAGTTCCTTCAAATTACTAAAGATTAAGTAAAAAATTCATTGACTATATTTCAAATGCTAAAATTTCTGCAGAAGGAAGCAATATTGAGGATAAAATCACTCAGTAAGGCTTGATGGAGGAAGTAAAGTAACTATGGACTTTGAAGAATGGGCAGAGTTAGTTAGCATTGGCAGAAAGAGATGGGAGGACATTCTAAGAAGGGAGATTAAATGACTACAACATAAATCCTTTTACATCAAAGTAACTTATAGTTATATATGTGTCCATAGCATCTAGCACATTCTACTCATAGCATCTTCTAAGCGATTCAGTTGAGTTGAAGATGAAAACAATGAAGGAAACAGTGAGAAGGCATGTTAGGGGACAGTAGAAATCTACTTGGGAGAAATATAAGGTTCATAAATTCTGGTTTAATGGTTCTTGCCACATATAATTTTCCAAAATACATTTTGTATAATTGATGATGTGTTTTACTTGGTAAATATTTATTGAGTAATTCTTAATATATGGTTAGCTCTGCTAAACTCCTTGGTAGGAGAATTCCTACCTCCGAGAATTCGAAATATCTGGGGGAAGTGACACATACATATGTGCCCTCACTAAATAAAGTTACATGCAAACATTAATTAAAGAAAATACGAATATGCTGGCAGTGAATAACAAAGTTTCAATCAAAACTTAATGAGTTTTCAGGAATAAGTTTCCTTGAGGTGAAAGAGAGTAAAAGGGATAATTTGAATAAAGATAGAAGTGGTTGGCATCAGTATTCTGATGCTGGTGAGGAGTGATGCATATAAATACACTGTTCTAACTAGCACAATGGATTACTTGTTCAATTATAATATTAATTGCACTTCTCATTTGTCAGGATCCACCTTTGTTTTGATATGGCCATTTCCCTTTTTGGTTCTAGTTATTATGTCTTGTGAAAATTCTCACAGATTGTGTGTGTGTGTGCACAGCTGTTGGGGTGAGTGCGTGTAGACTTTTTAAGGGCCACTAGTCTACATTATTGTTTTAAGCCAGAGTGACTGAAGTTTTTAATTGCTTGAATCTTAAAACATGCCTCATTTGATATGATTATTACCCAGGGTCTATAGTTTACATTCAAATAGCAATCCTTCCACCCCTAGTTATTTTTCATTTCAAACTTTGTTATTAAATAATTTATTTCTATAGAGCAGTACGGTAGAGCCTATCAAAATCACAAAGCACATATCCTTTGTCTAAAGAGTTTCCATATCTCAAGAATGTATCATAAAAATATATTTAAATATGTAAACAGATTTATTTTTATTTATTGCAATAGAAAAGATTGAGCAAAACCCTTAATAAAGGCTAATATAGATTATTGTACATCTGTATAATGTACTATTCTACAGGTGAAAAAAAAAAGTTTTAAAACTTTACTGATCTGAAACAATATCCAAGGGATAGGGTGAGGTATAGAGTTATGCAAACAAAGTAACTTTGAATACATACTGTGTAAAAGAGGGGAAAATAAACATGGGCACACTCACACATGCACACCTTTATTTTCTTTTGTATGTCTGAAAGAATGCACAAAGAGAGATAACATTCATTGCCTTTGGGGAGGGGAGACAGGCGCCAAAGGATGAGATGTGAGGAAGAATTTCCATTGTATTTACCTTTCATTGTACTTCTGGAATTTTGAAACTTATAAATATATTTTAAGTTCTAAAACAAATAATTTTTAAAGGAAAAACTTGACAAGGGCAAAGATTGACACCAAAGAGGAAAACACTGGCAACATATCAGATACAAAATATTTTAATTCCTAATATTTAAAGGCACTTTGTAAATTCATTGAACAATAAGCAGTCAAAAGGCAAAGGGGGCAAAGGAGATACAGAGGGGATTTAGTTATATTTTCAAAAATTACTATTAAGCATCTATTGGTAGAACGGAGGGAAAAATCACTGTACTCATGAAGCAAGTGGAATACTTGAAAGCATAAACACAATACCTAAATAAATTATACACAGTATATTAAAAGGTGATAAGTGCTATGAAAAAATATAGAATGGGTAAAACAGAAAGGGCGTGAATTTGGGGGGATTGAATTACAATTTTGAAATAAAAGTTTGGGGATAGGCCTGGTTGAGAAAATGACATTGAATTGAAGTCATGCAGTGAGTTGAGGGATCTTGTCATGAAGATATTTAAAGTAAAATCATTCTAGTCAGTGTTTACCAAGGTGAGAATTTGCCTGGCAAGAGGTCAATATGGCAGGAAATGAATGACAGACCAGGAGAATAGTGGAAGATGGTGTCAAAGAGGTAATAGTGAGGAGTAGGATAGTTATTTATTTATTCTTGCTGTGTGTATGTGTGTGTGTGTGTGTTGCCAGGTATCAAACTCAGAACCTGTGCATACTCAGGAAGTGCTTAACAGTGAACTATGTCCCCAACCACAGAGACAGGATATTTAGAGCTTTGTAGCTATTTTTAAAACTTCAGATTACATTCTGAGTGATATGGGAAACTATTAGAAGGTGTTGAGCCAAAGTAAACAGTAGCAAGATCTGGCTTATGTTGTAGCCGAATCATTTTGGCAATTGCCACATTTAAAATAGATTGAGGTAGAGAAGGGTATAATAGCACAAGAAAAGACTGGACATTTAGAAAATTATTAAAGTAATCCAGGTAAGAAAATGATGACCTGGGTGGAGGCATAGAAGTGGGGAGAAATAGTCAGTTCTTGATGTATTTTAAAGGAAGAGTCAACAGCATCTTCTGACATATTTTGTGAGGCATGTGAGAAAAAGAGAGCAGGAAGAATAGTCCAATATAGTTGCTTATTTGAGTGGAGCAACTAGAAGAATGGAGTTGCCATTCACTGAGGTAAGGAAGACTGTAAGCAAAGTGGGCTTTGGCTGTTGGGAAGATCAGTTGTTTTGAATTGTACATATTGAGTTTGGGGTGCCATTAGGTGTCCATGTAGAGATTTTGTGGGGGCAGTGGACTTGGGAAGTGGTCTACAGTATCAGCAGGGTTGGTGGACCCTGAATAAATGCTACAGATAAGTCAAATAAAAGAGAATGATAAGTAACTGCTGGTTCTTAATGGAGGATTTTGTTGGCCATTTTCATTGAAAACTAAAAGCAAATGCTTAATTGGAGCAGGTCTGAGTGAAAGGGGAAGGAGAGAAATTGAAGACAATGTGTAGAGACAACTGTTTTGAGTTTTTCTGTGAAGGACAGCAGAGAAGTAGGGCCAATTATGTTATTTCCTTTTTTTTATTATATTTTGTTTTTGCTTGGTTTAACATGGAAGAAATGGAGTATGTTTGATGCTGATGAAAATAATCCAGTAAGTGATAAACATTGGTGATACAGAAGAGAGAGGGAAATTGCTGAGTGATGTCCTGGAGTAGAAGATGGTTGGGGTTTAGTCCCCAACAGGAGGATTAAGTTAGATGATTCATGAACCACAGGAGTTGGTGGAATGCTGAGTATATGTTACTGATGTTGGGAGATGAATAGATGTCATGGTGACAGTCTGTGGAATTCTGGGTGATAATCCACAAATGACTAAGAAAATTATGAACCTCTCTTCTCATCAAAAAATAAAGATGAAAGAAATACTTAGATTTTTATCTGTAAGAATGGTAAAAATATATCTAGGGTTAAAAATGGTATGGAGAAATGGACTTTTTTATTGAATCTATTTAGTTATATGTAACAACAGAATGCATTTCAATTCATTGTACACCAACGGAGTACAACTTTTAATTTCTCTGGTTGTACACTGTGTAGAGTCACACCATTCATGCAATCATACATGTACACAGGGTAATGATGTCTATATCACTCCAGCATCTTTCCTACCCTCCTGCCCTTTCCCCTCTCCTCCCCTCCTTCCCCTCTGTCCAATCCAAAGTTTCTCCCATCTTCCCTTACCCTGCCCCAGTGATGTATCAGTGTCCATTGATGTTATCAGAGAAAACATTTGGCCTTTGGTTTTTTGGGATTAGTTTATCTTACAGTATGATATTCTCCAACTCCATTCATTTACCTGCAAATGCCATAATTTTATTCTTTAAGACTGAGTAATATTCCATTGTGTAAATATACATTTTCTTTAACCATCTGTTGAAGGGCATCTAGGTTGGTTTCATGGTTTAGCTCTTATAAGTTGAGCTACTATAAACATTGATGTGACTGCATCACTGTAGTATGCTGATTTCAAGTCCTTTGGGTATAGGCCAAGGAGTGGGATAACTGGGTCAAATGGTGGTTTCATTCTAAGTTTTCGAAGGAGTCTCCATACTGCTTTCCAGAGTGGTTGCAACAATTTTTCAGTTCTACCAGCAATATGAGTGAACCCTTTTCCACACATTCTCACCAACATTTATTACTACTTGTATTCTTGATAATTGCCATTCTGACTGGAATGAGATGAAATCTCAGTGTAGTTTTAACTTGCATTTCTCTAATTACTTGAGTTGTTGAACATTTTTTCATATATTTGTTAGTCGATTGTATATTTTGTTCTGTGAAGTGTCTGCTCAGTTCCTTCGACCACTTATTGATTGGGTTATTTGTATTTTTGGTGGTTTTTTTTTTTTTTTTGAGTCCTTTATAAATCCTGGAGACTAGTGCTCTCTCTGAGGTGTGTGTTATAAAGATTTAGAAATGGGCATTTTTATATGTTATTGGCATATAAATTTTTGGAAAGTCATCTGATTCTATGTCAAAATTTTTTTATAAATGGGAATATTTGTCTCTTTAGAATTGATATTAAGAAATAATAGAAGTGAAATATTTGATTCCTAGAGCATTCACATTAGTATTCTTTTCTTGGTCATAGCAAAATCTCCTAAACTACTTAAGTAGCCAACAAATAAAGAGGAAATCAGCATCAAGTGTGATATAATCACACAGTGTAACACCACACTGACATTTCTAATCTGAAATAATTTTTAGTGATACAGATATTTGAAACATGTTCCTATGTAATTAAAAAGCAGGCCTCAAAAGAATTTGTATAACATCTATTCTCTGTTTTCCTTCCTTCTGAAAATATTACATCTGTATTGATAGAACCACAGAAAAAAAGATATGTAAATATCCACCCAAGTAAATAATAACTAAAGTTATCCTCAGGTGATGAAATTATTAAAATTTTGCATATTCTATTTATAAAGCAAAACCATAGTCTTTTTAAAAATTTAAGTTAAAGGTTGAAGAGGAGACAAGTACATCAGATTTTAATTTATGCTATTTAAAAAGCTCTATTTTACAGTAGAAAAACACTGTAGAAAGGCAAATATTTTCCCGTTTCTTAGTTGGTAAGTAGTTTAGCAGAACTGAGTCTCTTGTGTCCATTTGAATAGAAAGTTTTCCCCTCATACTATGTTGCTTCAAGAATTTATATGTGTCAAGATGCTGATCAACATCAGCATAAGTTTGAGTACTAGATGAATGCTGTTTAATTGAAACATGTGAGCCATGTGTGTAATTTTAAATTTTAAAGTAGCTGTATTAAAAAAAGTGAAACAAAGGTAAAATTTAAATTATATTTTACTTAACTCAGTATTTTCTAAATGTTATAATTCAACATATAATCAATATTTTAAAATTTTTAAGGAGGTATTTTATATTCTCTTCTGTACAAGTCTTTGAAATATTTTTTTGTATTTTATACTTAAAACATATCTTCCTTTGGACTAGCCACATTTCAAACCACAAGTGGTTAGCAGCTAGCACCTCACACAATACAGGTTTAAAGGAATACACATTTACTATGACACATTTAAAAAAAAATTAACTACCATTGAACCTCTTTCTTTATTCATCGTGTTTGCAAAGCTATTTAGATTCTATTTGGGCTGTATTTCATTAGTAACATGAAGACAAGCTTAATTGCTTATTTTAGACTCAGATGAGATTGTGGCTTTAATTTCCTAACATTTGGATGCATTAATCATATAGATGAGACATAATTGTCTGATGCTCCATTTAGCTATGTCAGATTGAAGTCAGTATGTGGAAAATGCTGTAGAGCAATAACAAGTAATTTCTGCTTTATTGTTGATAGGTATATTAAATTTTATAATGTTCATTCATAATTAATATTCTATTATTTTATGAGATCTGAATCTGAATGCTGTTTAAAATCCACAATAATTTTAATAATTTTGACCCTTGGTACCTACATTGTCAATACCCATAGTTTCATGTTTTTTCAGCTAAATTGTTTCAATTTACCCTATTTGTTAGAAACTTTCAAGATAACTCTTTAGTACACTTTGAGCATTTCATTTTATGTATTTTTCTTGATATAAAAATAATTACATTTATTAGAGGAAATTTTTTAAAAAAATTAAAGGCAAGCAAAGAGAACAAAATGAAAATTAATACAAATTCCCAGTACTCAAAGATAACTTCTGATAACATTTTGTATCTTTCAAACATATGTAAAATTAAAAAACAAACACATCTGCTGGTTTTCCTATTATGAATCATATCCTATGTTATTCCTTTTTTCAATATGTGCTTATTAAACTTTTTCTATCCATTAGGTTATCTACTAAATTTTCTTTTACAACATATTTTTTATTAGATGTATATGATTACCATGTGTTGCTATACCACATAAATTTGACCCATTTCCTGTTTTTGAACAATTATTTAATCCATATTCTGTGCTTTTTTAAAATCACTGGGAGCTAGGTACATAATTGTAATTCCAGTAACTCAAGAAGCTGAGGCAGAAGAATTACAAGTTCAAGACCCTGTCTCAAAAATAAAAACAAACAAACAAAAAACAAAACAAAGATTAAAAAAAAAAAAAAAAAAGGCTTGGGATGTATGTAGCTCATTGATAAAGCACCCCTGTGTTCAATGCTTAGTACTAAAAATAAAAAGAAAAGTCTTGGAAAAGACCACTTTGACATTGTATTTTGAGTAATTCTGTATTTATCCCCTTGAAGTGAGGTCCTAGTGCTAGAATCATTGAGTCAAAGGACATGAAAAGTTCTAAGGGCTTTGAGATTTTTTTGTTAAATTGCCTTCCAGAAAAGTAAAAACAATTGATATTTTCACCAGTAGGCTTTATATTATTTGGTTCATTTTCTAGATTTAGTGATAAGGGCATTGGATATTGCTGTCATGTGTACATATCATCAGAATCTTATTCATGCTCTCTCTTTTCCCATATTTATCCACATAATATAGTTCTATCAATGACCTTATGTGGAAGTTTTACCAAAAGGGAAATAAAAATATGCATAATTTTATAATAAACCAGGCTCTTCCCTTGTTTCAATGTAAACCATATAACCTATTGCTAATAAAAATGAAATGGGCTAAAGCCAGCACCAGAAGGCAACACTCAAGAGACAGTTTGTGGCTCCATCTAAGTTTTTTTTTTTTTAATTTAAAATAAGCAAATACTTATACATGTGACCTTCTTGATGAATAGGAAAATAAGAAAGAGAAGGAAAGAAACATCATAGATAACTGACATATGCTTACTTGATGAGAGCACAACACATTTTGTTACCAGGTATTTTTTTTTTTTTTTAATTTTTATTTTTCCTGAAAATGTACTATCGGAATTGATGGAAAGTTTCAGTGCCTGGGCATTTCCAGTCTCAGGTCCTTTATTTCTGCTCTGGTTGTATCCAAAGAGTGACTAGAAAAGTGACAAGTTCTCAGAAAAAGGAGCATAATTAGTTGATCTTCCAGTGTTCACTTAGTCACATTAGGTAGATGACCCAACCAACATCCTCTGTCACTCCATCTCCCATTTTCCCTTCATACATTTCAACATGGTTTTCCAAATTGGTGTGTTGGAGTGTATATTTGTTTGGTGGATTGGTAACAGTTGTAGATAATAACTTTCTTTTTGTTATGTGACTTTATTAGCTTTGCTTCAAATTGAATCTGTAGATTTTTTTTTTTTTTTTTTTTTTTTTTTGGTAATATGGTCATTTTAACAATATTAGTTGTACCTATCAATGAACATGGTAAGTCTTTCCAACTTCTAAGGTCTTCAATTTCTCTCTTCAGTATTTTATAGTTTTCATTGTAAAGGTGTCTCACCTCCATAGTTAGACTTATTCCCAAGTATTTAATTTCTTCTTAAGTCTATTATAAAAGGAATAATTTTCTTGATTTCTCAGTTGATTAATTATTGTTGATTTTTTAATCTGCAACTTTGCTGAATTTGTTTATCAGCTCTAGAAATCTTATACAGGAGTTTTTTTTGGGGGGGGTTCTAAGTATATGATCATGTCATCAGCAAGCAGGATAGGTTGACTTCTTTTCCTATTTGTTTTCCTTTAATTTCCTTCTGCCTGATTCCTTTGGATAAAGTTTCAAGAACTGTATTGAATAGGAGTGGTGAGGATGACCAACCTTGTTCCTGACTTTAGAGGAAGTGTTGTCAGTGTTTCTCTGCTCAGTGTGATTTTGGCCATGATGTGTCATATATAGCCTTTATGGTCCTCAGGTACATTTCTTCAATATGTAGTTTCTTCAGTGATTTTAACATCAATGACTGCTGACTTTTGACAAAGGAGTATTCTGCATCTAGTTAGATGATCATGTGATTTTTTGTCCTTGATTCTATTTATTTGATGAATTACATTTATTGATTTATGTATACTGAACCAACCATGTGTCCTTGGAATGAAACACACTTGATCATGGTATATAATACTCTTAATGCATTTTGAATATGGTTTACTAATTTTTTAAAATTAATTAAATCTTTTTTAAATTTGTTTTTTATGCGGTGCTGAGGATCGAACCTAGTGCTAGGCAAGCACTCTACCACTGAGTACCACCCCAGCCCCATGGTTTACTAATTTATTAGCAATTTTTGCATCTGTTTATTAGGGATATTAGTCTATTGTTTCTTCCTGTGATGTGTCTTTATCTAGTTTGGGTAGTCTGGCTTCATAGAATGAGTTTGGGAGGGTTCTCTCCCCTTCTATTTCATGTAATAATTTTAGGATGCTTGGATTTAGTTACTTTTTAAAGATCTGGCAGAACTCAGCTGAAACCCATTTGGTCCCGGGCTTTTCTTTGTTGAAAATATTTTTATTACTACTTCAATCTCATTGCTTGACATTGGTCTGTTTAGATTTTCTGTGTCCTCTTGATTCAATTCAAGTAGGTCATACATGTCTGGAAATTTGTCTTTTTCTTCTAAATTTTCTAATTTTTTGGAAAATAAGCTTTCAAAATGGCCCCATATAGCTGGCATGGTGGCACATGCCTGTAATCTAGCAACTCAGAAGGCTGAGGCAGAAAGATCACAAATTTGAAACCAGCTTCAGCAATTTAGCAAGACCCTAAACAACTTAGTGAGACCTTGTCTCAAAACAAAAGGTCTGGGTGTGGCTCAGGGAGTAAGCATCTCTGGGTTAAATCTACAGTACCAAAAAAAAAAAAAAAAAAAAGCTTTTTATGATCTGTATTTCAGCGATGTCTGAAGTGGTATCTACTTTTTAATCTCTAATTTTGTTGATTTGGTCTTCTTTTTCTTCCATTTGGTTAATTTGACTAAGGGTTTATCAATCTTGTTTATTTTTCCAAAGAACCAACTCTTTGTTGCATTGATTTTTGCATTTAAAAAAATATTTCATTTTAATTAGTTTCAGATTGATCTTGATTATTTCCTGTCTTCTACTGGTTTTGGAATTAATTTGTTCCTGTTTTTCTAGGGCCTTGAGATATAGCATTGGATTGTTTATTAGAGATTTTTAAATTTTAATATTGGTGCTTACTACTATAAACTCTTCTCTTAGAACCAACTTCATAGTTTCCCAGAAGTTCTGGTAACATTGTATCAATAGTCTTGTTTGACTGTAGAATTTAAAAATTTCTCCTCTCATTTTTTCTATGATATATGCCTCATTTAAAAGAATATTATTCAATCTCTGTGTATTTTATGTGTTTTTTGTAATTTTTCTTGCTGTTGATGTCTAATTCCATTCCATTATGACCTGATAAGATACATGAGGCATATACATTTTTTTTTTATTTCCTAAGAGTTTGTAACCTCTTTTGGAAGATTCTATGAGCTGCTGGAAAGAATGTGAATTCAGTTGTTTTTGGACTAGATATTCTATAAATGTCTGTTAAGTTCACTTGATTTATAATGTTATTTAGTTCAGAAATATCTTTATTGATTTTGTCTGGATGACCTGTCTAATGGTGAGAGAGCATTGTTGAAATCATTCAGTATAATCATATTGAATATATCTGGAATTTAAAGTCAAGAAGTATTTGTTTTATGTATTAGGTGCACCAACATTTGGGGTATAAATATTTGCTATTTTATAGTCTTCTTGATTGTTTATTTTACTAGTATATATTGGTACTCTTTGTCTCCTTTAATTAATTTTTACTTGAAGTCTATTCTGTCAGATACAAGAATAGCTACTCCTGCTTGTTTGGGATTCTATTTGCATGGAATATCTTTTCCATCCTTTTACATTTAGTCAATGGATGTCTTTGTCTGTGAGATGAGTCTTGCAGACACCATAAAGTTCTGTCTTTGTTTTAAAATATAGTCTTCCAATCTGTCTTTTAATTAGAAAGTTCAGCATTATTATGGATTGATGCTTATTATTTTCTGCATGTTTGGTTTATTTCCTATATTTAATTTGGTCATAATTTTGATTTAGTTAATTGTTATTCTAGGGAATTTTTGTCCATTTGGAAGCTCTGTGGTTTGTTTTTGAGTTCTTCTCTGTATAGTTTATTTTAAAGTATTTTTTGTAGTACTGACTTAATGGTCATAGATTCTTTCAACTTATTCCTACTGTGGTGAGTTTTTATTTCTTTTATGATCCTGAAAGACATCTTTATATATATAGCAACCTTGGCTGGCAATTATTTCCTTTAAGAACTTGGAATATCCCATTCCAAACCTTTCTGGATTTTACAGTCTGAGTTGATAGGTTGGAAATGAGCCTTACAGGTTTACCTCTAAATGTGACCTGATATTTTTTTTCTGTGGCTTTCAAAAATTTGACACTGGGGATTGTACACAGAGCTAATTTGTCACTGAGCCATATTCCCAGTCCTTTTTATTTTGAGATAGGTTCTCACTAAGATGCTGAGGTTGGTCTTAAGCCAGTCTGCCTCAGACTCCTAAGTGACTGGAACTTATAAGTATGTGCCACAATGCTCAGCTTCTCTTGCACTTCTTAATATTATTTTCTTATCTTTATTTTAAGCATGTTAATTGTGATGTTTCTTGGAGAGATTCTTTTGTGAACTTTACTATCTGGATTTCTATATGTTCTTATATGTGAATGCCCATCTCATTTCTAAGGTTTGGAAAAATTTCTGTTATTATTTCACTGAAATTGTTTCTGCCACTCATTGGGCAGTGGTAGGTTGAGTTTGGCATATTACAGATACTCAGGGGTTTGGGACTGCAGTGCTGTGTGGAGCAGGTGTCCACACTGAGTCTAGGCCAGGCTGCTGCAGTTTGACAGATCAGCATGCCCTGGCTTGCCTCGACCCTGGCTTGTTGCACCACAGACCCATTCCAGCATGGCATATTCCATGTGACTGTGACCCATGCTTGCTGCCCATTCTTTATTCCACCTGGTTTGCCACTCTGTGAATCTGGGTGAGGACTTGGCTTCCATATTACAAGCTCCTTTGATCTATCATCTTGGGACTTCTCTCTAGTTTTGTTGTGTAAGTAGATGTCCAGGAGCAAGACCTAAGTTCCTGCTCTAGCTGTTCCTACTTGGGACCTGTTATTAGGGATTTTTGTCTTCCCTATTCTCTTCCATATTTTATTGGTGCATTATAGTTATATATAATGATGGGATTTGTTGTTACATATTTATGCATGCATGTGAAATAACAATATAATTTGACCCATATCAATGCACAGTTTTCCCCCTTCCCCTTGCCTCCTCTCTCTTCCTGGTCTCTTTCCTCTATTCTAATCTCCTTCCAATTTTCATACTATACCTACTCACATGTTTCTTTTCCTTTTTCCTTTCCAGCTTCCACATATGAAGGAAAAAAATGACTGTTGACCTTATGGGTTTGACTTATTTTGCTTAACACAATGTTCTTAAGTTCCATTTTCCTGCAATTGATGTAAATTCATTTGTCTTTATGACTGAATAAAACTCCATTGTGTATATATATCACATTTTCTTTATTCATTTTTCCATTGATAGATACCTAGACTGATTTCATAGTTTATCTATTGTGAATTTTGGTGCCATAAGCATGGGTACACATGTATCACTATAGTAAACTGACTTTAATTCTTTGTTTGTTATTTGCACAATCTCACAGTGCTTGGGACTCGAACCCGGGCCTCGGGCATGCGATGCAGGCACTCTACGAGATGTGCTATATTGGCTGTGCTGCCTGACTTTAATTCTTTAGATACTGAGGAATGGTTCATATAGTGGTTCCATTCCTAGTCTTTTGAGGAACCCCCATATTAATTTCCATAGTGGTTGCACTAATTTACAATTCCATTGTTATGGTTTGGATATGAGTTGTCACAAAAAACTCCTGTGTTGCTGCAAGAATATTCAAAGGTGAAATGATTCAATTGTGAGAGCTGTAACCAAATCAGTCCATCCAAGTTTGAATGAACAGAGTGGTAACCGTAGGCACATGAGGTGTGGCTAGAGAAGGTGGGTCACAGGGGGCAAGCTATGGAAAGGACCATCTTCCCAGTGGCCCCTTCCACCCTGTCTACTTCCTTGCTGCCACAAGTAGAGCAGCTTCTCTCTGCTATGCCCTTCCTCCATGTTTTTCTGCCTCACCTTGTATGCAGAGCAATGGAGGCAGCCATCTCTGAACTGAGACCTCTGAGCCCAAATAAATTTTTCCTTCTCTAAGTTGTTCTTATTGGGTATTTTGGCTATAGCAATGCAAGAGCTGACAGAAACACCCACCAAGAATGTAAAAGTGTTCCTTTTTCTCCACTTTCTTTCCAGCATTTTTTATCGTTTGTAGTTTTGATGAATGCTATTCTTGTTGGATTGAGATGAAATTTCAGTGTAATTTTGATTTGCATTTTCCTAATTGTTAAGTGTTTGTTGAAATTTTTAAATATATTTGTTGTTCATTTGTATTTCTTCTTTTGAGAAGTCTGTTGCCCATTTATTAATTGGGTTATTTGGGAGGGTTTTTTGGTTTTAAGGTTTTAAAGTCCTTTATATATTCTAGATATTAATTCTTTGTCAGAAGAGTAGCTAACGAAGTTCTTAGCTTTTTAATTTGATACCATACCATTTATTAACTCTTGGTATTATTTCCTGAGCTTTAAGAATCCTATTGAGAAAGTCATTGACTGTATTAGGGTTTTCTAGAAGAACAGAACCAACATTATGCATAATGACTATAAATGATTATAAAAAGGGATTTATTAGATTGGCTTACACTACTAGAAGCTGAATAGTCCCAAAATGCCACAATGGCAGTCTGCAGGTAGGAGAGTTGGAGGAACTAGTAGTTGTGCAATTCAAGAGACTGAAGCCTCAGAACAAGAGGGATCAATGATATTACCCCAGTACCCCAGTCTAGGACTGAAGGCCTAGAAACTCCCTGGAGAATCACTGGCAGAGTCTACTTTGGAAGAGTGAAGGGGGAATCTGATGTCCTCAGGTGATCACAGATGCAATCAAGAACCCATTTAAGAAGAATCGAGCTTACATCTGCTGCTGCTTCCTTATTCTTCCAATTTTTATCTATTCAAGCCTCCAACCTAAGTGCTGCCCACACTTAGGGTGAGTCTCTGCTTCAGTTTGCTATCCCACATACCAGTCATTCCTAGAAACATCCTCATTGACACACCCAGAAGCCTCTTTATCCAATCATGTTGACAATTCAGATTAACTATTGCATTACCTATGCCTATAATGCTGGAGTGTTAACCCTATGCTTTCTTCTGGGAATTCCATAGTTTCTAAAATAATACCTATGTCTTGATTTGACTTTTGTGTAGGGTAAGAGATAAGGATCTAGTCTCATTCTCTACATATGGATAACCAGTTTTCTCATCACCATTTGTTAAAAAGACATCTTTTCTCCAATTTATGTTTCTGAAACCTCTGTGAAGGTTTAGATGACTGTCTGTATGGTGTCTTTCTGTACCATTGGTCTATGTATTTTTGTGCCACTATCAAGCGATTTTTGTTATTATAGCTCTGCAGTATAATTTGAATTCTGGTGTTGTGATGCCTCCAGTATTGCTTTTTATGGTTGAGAATTGCTTTGACTCTTCTGGTTCTTTAATTCTTCCAAATGAATTTTAGGACTGTTTTTTTCTAGTTCTGTGAAGAACATCATTGATATTTTGATGTGGATTACACTGAATCTGTATGTTGTTTTTGTAATATGGATTTTTTAACTACTAATTCTGCCTATCCATGACCACTGGAGGTCTTTCCATCTTCTCATAGCTTCTTTAGTTTCTTTCTTCAATGTTCTATAGTTTCATGTAGAGGTCTTTCACCTCCTTCTTTAGATTTACTCCTAGATATTTTGTTTTACTTTTTGGAGGCTATTATAAGTCAGATTTTTTTCATGATTTATTTCTTAGTAGATTCATTGTTGGCATAGAGAAAAGCAGGTGAATTTTTTGTGTGTGTTGATTTTGTAACTTTCCACATTGTCAAATTTCTTAATTCTTTCAGTCTTCTAGTGGAGAGTTTTGGATCTTCTAAGTATAATATCACCTGCAAACAGTGATAATTTGACATCTTCCTTTCCCATTTTCATCCCTTTTATTTCCTCTTGTCTAATTGCTCTGGCTAGAATTCCTAGTACTATATTGAACAGGACTTGTGAGACTGATTATTCTTTTCTTGTTCTGAATTTTAAAGGAAATGTTTTCAGTTTTTCTTCATTCCATATGAAGTAGGATTTGGGTTTCTCAAATATAGCCTTATGTTATTGAGGTAAGTTCCTTCTATCCATAATTTCTTTTTGTTTTTATCATGAATGTGTGCTGCATTTTGTCAAAGGCTTTCTCTGCATCTATCAAGATGTGATTTTTTTTTCACTTATTTCCATTTATGTGATGAATTGCATTTATTGATATGTAAATGTTAAACCATCCTTACAGCCCTGGAATAAACCAAACTGGTCATAAAGTACACTCTTCTTAGTGTTTTTGAATATGATTTTCTAATATTTTATGAAGGAGTTTTGCATCTAAGTTTATCAAGGATATTTGTTTATAGTTTTCTATCCTTTGGTGTATCCTTGTCTGGTTTTAGCATGAGGGTACTAGGGGCTTCATAGAATGAATTTACAAGTGGTCTATCCCTTTGTTTTCCAGTGAATATTTTGAGGAGCATTGACATATTTTTTTTTCTTTAAAAGTTTGGTATAATTCAGCTGAGAATCTATCTTTTCTTTTTTGAAGGTCCTTTTTCTACTGCTTGTATTTCATCGCTAGTTACCAGTCTGTTTTCTAAATCTTCTTGATTCAATTTTAGAAGGTCATATATGTTTAGAAACATGTCCATTTTTTAAGGGTTTTCTAATTTATTGAAAATGAAAATATTTCCTAATGATCCTCTGGATTGCTGTAATGTCTGGTGATTTTTATCTTTCTGATATAATTTTGTTAATTTGAATCTTCTCTCATTTTATTTTGGTAGTTTGGCTAGGGAATTATCTATCTTTATCTTTTCAGAGAACCAACACTTTGTTTAATTGATCATTTGTATTATTTGTTTGATCTCTATTTCATTAATTATTTATTTACTTCAACTGGTTTGGATTGGTTTGTTCTTGTTTTTGAAGGGACTTGAGATGAATCATTGTACGGTTTCGTATCTTTCTGATTTTCTTACATAGGCACTCATAACTAAAAACTCTTCTCTTACAACTACCTTTATAGTGTCCCAGAGGTTCTGGTATGTTGTATCACTGATCTCATTTGATTCTAAAAATTTTTAAATTTCTCCTCTTATTTTTTCTATTATGCATTCATCATTCAAAAATATATTATTTAATCTTTATGTATTTACATGGTTTCTGTAGATTTTTTAGTGTTGTGTTCTAATTTATGTTCATTGTGATCAAATAAGATGTAAAGAATTGTATCATTTTTTAAAAACTTTGCTGAGAGTGGCTTTGTTGCCTAAAATATGATCTATCTTGGAGAAGTTTCAATGAGCACCTGAGAAAAAAAGTATATTCAGCTGTTGTTGGATGAAATATTCTTTATATGTCTGTTAGGTCTATTGTGATTTATAATATCTGAAGAGTCTTTGCTGAGTTTATTACTGAGAGAAGTTTGTTGAAGTCACCTAGTGTTATTATAATGAGTTTTTTTTTTTTTTTTTTTTTTTTTTTTTTTTTTGTAGACAGAGTCTTACTAAGTTGTTCAGGGCCTTGCTAAGGCTAGCTTCAAACTTGTGACCCTCCTGCCTCAGACTCCCAAGTTGTAATGAGGTTTTTCTGAGACTTTGAGTCAAGTAGTGTCAGTTTTATGTAATTAGGTGCATGGATGCATGGATCTTTGGGGCATAGGTATTTACTATTATTGTATTTCTTTTTTTCTTTTTTTTTTTTTTTTTTTTTTGGACTGTTACATTTACCAGTATGAAGTGATCTTTTTTCTTTTGATTAATTTTGTCTTGAATATTATTTATCAGCTAGGACAGGAGCTATTCTTGCCACTTAGGGGCTCCATTTTCTTGGTATGTCATTTTCCATCCTTTGGCTTTTAGCATGTGGCTGTCTTTGCCTATAAAATGAGTCTCTTGCAAATAACATGTAAGTGGGTCTTGTTTTTAATTCATTCTACCAGTCTATGTATTTTAATTAGAGTTGAGATCAATTGCATTTAATGTTATAGAAATATGTTCTTTAATTCCTTCTATATTGGCTTATTTGTAATGTTTAATTTGATTCTGTTTTTATTTGCTTAGTTACTCTTCAAAAATGAACTTGTCCATTTGTTAGCTCTGGGATTTCTTTTTTATTTCTTCTGTGTAGTATTTCTTTGTTTTCTGTAATGCTAGCTAGTAGTCATGAATTCTTTCATTTTTGCTTTTCTTGGAAGGTTTTTATTTGTGTTTTGATTCTGAAGGATCGCTTTGTTTGATATAGCAATATTGGTTGATGGTTATTCTTTTTCAGGACTTGGAACATATTATTCCAAACCCTCCTGAATTTTCAAAGTCGTGCTAAGAAATCAGAAGTAATTTTGATTGGCTTGACTCTAAATGTGACCTGATGCTTTTTTTTTTTTTTCATGAGCCTTTTGAAAACCTATCCATTTTCTGTGTGCTAGGCATTTTAATTATAATGTGACACAGAGAGGTTCTTTTTGATTTCTTCTATTTTGTGTTCTGAATTTCTCATATACCTGGATGCCCATCTCATTCTCACAGTTTGGAGATTTTTCTTTTCTTTTCTTCCCTGAAGAGGTTATCATGCCATTAGCCTCCATCTCACAATCCTCTTAAATTTCAGTAATCCTTAAATGTTTTCTCTTAATACAATCCCATTGTTCTTGTATATTCTGGTCATGGTTACTTATTTTCTTTTCTTTAATACTACCCAAGTATTCAAGGCTGGCTACTTTGTCTTCCAGCTCTGAGACTCTATCTTCATCACAGTCCACTGTATTTGAGAGACCTTCAAATGAACATTTTATTTGATTTATTATTTCTTTCATTTTTGTTTGTTTCTTTTTCAATATCTATTTCTCCTTATTTAATTTCTCATTCATATCTTGTACTGACTTTCTTGATTCATTCAGTTATTTTTCTATGTTCTCTTAGAATTAATCATTTTAAAAAATCATTCTTTTGAATTCTTTATCTGGTATTTCATTCACTTCAGTATCTTTTAAGTCAGTTGCTGGTAAATAATGAACTTAAGGAAGTATCATGTTACCTTGTTTTTCTTATTTCTTATATTCTTGTGTTGAGTTTTATGCATCTACTGAATGGAATTATCTTCTACTCTTATGTTTGGCCTTTTTAAGGCATAGCCTTCTCTCTCTTGTGAAAACATTCTAGATATCAGGTTGTGAATTTTTCAATATATTTCTAAGTAGGTTTTGTAGTATAAGTTCCCTTCTCATTCTTTGGTGATGATTAGTGTATTTTCATACAGTATACATTATGTCTGAGCCTGCAAACTTCTCCACTTTTACCATTCTGTCCTACTTATACTGATGAGAAGACAAACTGAAAGCTATTTCTACAAGCTTCAGCTTTAGGTTACTCCAGCTAGCATCTTAGTAAGCAACACAAACAGCCCTTGTTCTCTCTAAGGGTTACATAGTCTATGAAGAAATGGAAAGGAGAGTCGGGCCTGTTCTACTTTTCCTGTTGGTCTCAGAAGATTTGAGAAGTAAATCTGGCAATTGTGTTGTAAGTAACAGTATTTGTTGTTTACACCTATGTGATTACTCTTCTGACTTAAAAACTATGTATTCTAAATGGGTATGGGAAAAATTTAGATTGAAACCTTTATCGATGTGTTATCCATAGTCTTTATGTTAATTTCCTTTGTTTTTGCTGTAGAAATGTGGTTTAGTCATTAGTTTGGGGGTTTTGTCTCTCTAGTCTTTGTATTAAATTATCATAGAAGTTTGAGCATGACTAGTTTGTGTGTGGAGCAATATGTGGTGTTTCTAGGCTGGGGTTAGCTCAGCAGCCATGTCTTTACCCTGTGAACTTGTAATGTCCTAGTGGATTCACAGGATCCCACAGAAATGAGTGAAACAAGCAACAATAACAACAGAATCAAATAATATACTGCATTAAAATAAATGCCCGGTGCATATTATGATATCCACAAAGCTAATTACCACAATATCCAGAAAGGTGGGGTCAGAAATTTCTAACAGTAAAACAAGGAATAGTCATGAACTACATCTGGCATTAAAGTATACAGAAGGCATCAACTATGCCATACATAATACTAATAACTACAGCAAAATGAATGCCTGGGGCAATAATTATACAAACCCAATAGTTCTAAAGGATGGTAAAAATACAATTTATTAAGTGAAAATAAAATGTGATAATAAGATAAAAAGATAAGTAGGATGTTCTAAATGTAAACAGCGAAAGCAGAATAGAAGTAGCAAGTGATTGCTAAAAAGGAGGACAAAAAAATGTTAAAAGAATAAAAGTAATAGGAGAGAGAAAATATCAGAATTTGGCCATTAATAGGAGAAGAAAAGAGAAAAAGAAAAACAAACAAAAATTTAAAAAATACAAAAAAATGAACAAAAAAACTAACCCTCAAAAAACAAATAAAAGAAAAACAACAATCATGGAAAATGCTAAAAATGAGAAAAAAAGAAATAACCATGTACCTGTATAGGTATCTGTATACCTACATATCTGTATACCTATATATCTATAGCTAGGAAAGCAGGAAAAAATTCTTATGGAAAGTGAAAGAATGGTCTCCACTGAGGTAGTCAAAACTCTCAAAAAGTATTAATGATCGCTGGCTATGCCCAACTGTTCTTTCTCAGACTATGTATTTAGAGAGAGCAAAAACTGCTTATGTTGCTCACTAAGATGCTAACTGGAGTAACCTAAAACCAAACCTTGTCGAAATAGCTTTCAGCCTTTCTTCTCACTAGTATAAGTAGGACAGAATGGTAAAGTACTGTCATTTGGAGTTTTGTCTGAACAGATCAGATTGATGCTACTGTAGAGTTCTAAGTAGGGAATTCTCACGACTGGTACACATCTCTAATCAGGGCTTAGGGATTTCTTTGTGTGATATCTACTCCAGAGAGATTAGATCCACATACCTCTAGGACTGGGCAGATTCTAGTCTCTTCTGGGAGCCTAGATCTCAAGAGCTTCCTCAGAATTCTACTCACAGTGCTGGGGACAGAACCCTCTACAGGTCTCACATACTCTATCACCTATGAACACAGCCTTCCCAGGCTCAGTCCCTGACTGAAATCACACTTGGTTATTCCCCGACCCTTGGTTCACTGATCCTGTGAGTCACCAGACTCAAAGGAAAAGCAAATTGCTCACCTCCATATTTCTGACTTGAATTCCACTGGGTAAAATCTTCTCTGTGCCTGTTTCAAATGCATTCTGCTAGGTACACACTAGGCCACACTAAGTTCTTGCTGGGATAGTATAACAATATTTGCTATGATCTCCTGGGCTCCTGCAACAGCAAGCTCTAGTGTAGCCTCCTCAAGATGGTTCTGTGCCTCAGCTCTCCGCTTTGCCTATTAAAATACACAGAACACGTTTAAAATACCAAATCACTGTTCAGCCTCTGATTCAACTAAGTTCAGACTGCTTTCCTGTTCTACAGGGTTTTTTGGGGGTGGGGAGGTTGGGCACTGGGGATTAAACTCAGGGGCACTCTACCACTGAGCCACATCCCCAGTCCTATTTTGTATTTTACTTAGAGACAGGGTCTCACTGAGTTGCTTAGTGCCTTGCTTTTGCTGAGACTGACTTTGAACTCTTGATCCTCCTGCTTCAACCTCCCATGCCTCTGGGATTACAGGCATGCGCCACCATGCCTGCTTCTACAGGGTTTTTCGGTGCCAAATTCGTCTATTATGTTTCTCTATTCGTGTTATCTCTCCGTTCTGCAGTAAATTGGCACCACTTCTGCTGTCACAACCAGTTTGGCTCCACTATACTCTTTCTTGTCCTTTGTTCAATGTACCCAAATTTCTGAGTCTCAAGAGACTCTGACAGTCTTATATTGAATTTCATTGAATTCACTCTTTCACCTACTTCGCTGAGAAGCAATATTCTTGATGTTTGAATTTCAAGCCATGGAACAAGTAAAAATGCAGCCTTTTTCTTATGTGCCATCTTGAATCTCCTTGCCCACCGCCCCCTCTGCATTCTATGTGTTAAAGTAATGTTGGAGCCTCAGTGTGCTAGTGTGTGGTTTGTGCATGGAACAAGGTTTGCTGTCACTTGGCTGAGTTGTGGGTATAGCATATGAGCAGGGTCTCTATCCTGTGCACTTGTAGTATCCTGATCATTTCCCAGCACATTTTAGAAAAAGGGGGAGCAAGCAACAGCAATAATAGTATAATAGTAGCAACCAATATACAGCTTTAAAATAAATATCCACTGCTTACAGGGACATCTATAACACAAAATGTCGCACAAAGAGTAATGATGTGGTCAGTACATTAGCAACAATAATAAAGAGTTGCATACTAGATCTAGTATTAAACGGCAGGTGTCAACTATGCCTTCAACCATATTAATAACCACCATGACAATAATGGTGGGGGGCAGGAAATTCATAAACTGAATAGTTGTAAAAGGGTAAAGTTACAGTTTCTTAAGTTGAAATAAAATGTGGTAAAAAGGCAAGAGAAAGTTTTAAGTATTTAAAAATGAACAAACTTAGCCAGGAGAGAGGTAGCAGGTGATAGCTATAAACAAGGATGTGTTAAAAAAAAAAAAAAAAACTAAAAGTGATAAAATAGAGGAAGAGGAAACAAGAGCATTTGGCTATTAGTGGAGAAAGAAAGGGAAGGAATAATAAAGGAACAAAACAAAGAATGAACAATTAAAAACGAAAACCAAAACAAACCCACCATAGACTCTACTCTTCCAAAGTCAAAACAAAGTTAAGTAACAAACATGTGAAAGAAAAATGACAAAAATGAAAAAATATGTATGAATACATATGTGTATATATGTATATCTATCCTCAAACCTATCAGCACAGCAAGAACATACACACACACACAGTGGAAAAGGAAAAAAACATAGGAAAAAATTCTTAGTGAAAGACAAAGGCTTGTCTCCACTGATGTGGCCAAAACTATTGGTAAGATGGATGTTTACTGCCTATTCTGTGGCACCTTTCTTACTGTCTCATTTTGAGTGTGTACCCTTTAAATCAAGGACTGGGGTTACAAAATCTGACCTCTCTGTGTTTCCCACCTAGTTGCAGTCTGGTGTGGTCCAGAACCAAATTTGACTGTAGTAACTCTCAGTTTTCTGTCTCACAGTATAAGGTAGGACAGACTGAGGAACAATGGAATTTTTTCTGGACAGACTAGGTTGATGCACTTCTAGAGTGGGGCTATGTAGAGATCTAAATGGGAAGTTCTAGTGGTTGGGATTTAGTTTTGAAAATGCTTCGGAACTTTGTCAGGTGGTGTTTACTTCACAGAGAGTAGATCCACATCCCCTATTGTGGGGAAGATGCACATCTCTGCTGGAGATCTTGGTCTCAGAGACCTCCCCAAAATCCCACTATAGCTTGGGGAAACTATCCCTCTGCAGGTCTCATATTCCACCACTGTGGATGTGGACTTCCCAGGATTAGATTTGGAATGCTGAAGTACCTGCCTGAGCAGTTTCTGGCCTCTCCCCGGCTGGTTGCATGAGCCACTCAAAATAAAGGAAATCAAGCCTCTGTCTTCTCAGTATCTCCAGCTTGGATCCCCTTTGACACAATCCTCGTTGGGCTTATTTCAGTCACACTGGGCCAGGCATACTCTGGACCCCATGGCAGGTATTTACTGGAAAGTATAGCAACACTTTTTATAAACTCCTACTCTTCCACTGTTGCAAGCTGCCCCAGGTCCCCTTGCAAATGTTTTTTGCCTCAACTCTCTAATTACTAGTTGAGAGATTCAGAGCACTTTTCAATCATCAGCTTGCCACACTGTCTCTGGGTCAGATAAGATCAACTTCCCTCTTTGTTCCTCAGGTTCTCCTGTGCCAAATATATTCACAGTGCTTTCTTTCTTTCTGCCTGTGTTTATCCCTCCCCTCTCCAGGGAACCAGTGGCACTAATGCTGCCACTGGAGGCAAAGCTGTCGTGTCTCTAATGTATTATTTTTTGTTCTATGTTCAAAGCTCCTGAATTTGTGTCTTTATGCTTATTTTACTGTCCAATATTGAATTTCAGTGAATTCTCTCAGTCACCCACCTCACTGAGAAGCAGTATTCCTGCTGCCTGAGTCTTGAACCGCAGAACAACTGGAGAGTGCGCCCTTCCTTCAATTCGCCATCTTTAGAACTCTTGAGCATTTTTTTGTAGGATCAATCTCATGGTGATGGATTTCCTCAGTTTTTGCTTATCCTGGAAAGACTTTATTCCTCCTTAATTTCTGAAGTATAGATTTGCTGGCTATATTATTCTTGTTGGCAATTTTTTGTTTGGTTGTTTTTCAGAACTTTGAATATATCAGTGCATTATCTCCTGGCCTACTTTGTACTGGGAAGCCTGCTGTTAGTCTAAGTGGGGATTGCTTTATATGTGACTTGATACTTTTCTCTTGTTTATATAATTCTTTGTCTTGCACTTTTGACAGTTTGTCTATAATACACATCAGAGAGAATATTTTTTGGGTTTAATTCTTTGGGAACTCTAAGCCTCGTGGACTTGGATGTCTGTATCATTCTCAAAATGTAGAAAATTTCAGCTATTGTCTTGTTGAATTCATTTTCTATGACTTTTCCTTTCTCTTCTCCTCCCAGAATACCCATAATACAAAGGCTTTCTCACTTAATAGTGTTCCATAACTCAAAACATTTCTCTATTCTTGGTAATTTTTTCTTTTTTAATTTTATAAGGCTATTTCAAAAGACCTGTTTTTCAAGCTCAGACAAGAAAGAATTCTTCTACCTGATCTATTTTGCTGTTGAGGCACTCCACTATATCCTAAAATTTCATCTATTAAATCTTTAGCTCCAATATTTCTCATTTTTTTAATTGTGATTTCTATTTCCTTGCCAAATTTCTCATTCTTGTCATAAACTATCTTCCTAATTTTTTGATTTGTCTATATTTTCTTATATCTTATTAAATTTTCTTAAAATTACTTAAAAATTTTTTTCAGACCATTCATTTCCCTTTCTTCAGGGTATGCTGCTAGAGAGTTATTGTCTTCTTTGAAAAACATGCCATGTTAACCTTCTTCGTAATTCTGGTGTTGGTCTTCTTCCTAATGTTGATATTTGAACATCTGGCAGTTCAGTTGCCTCTACCAAATGTATATGGTAGTTTTTTTGTTTTTGTTTTTGTTTTTTTAATAAATATGTTTCTCCTGGTAATGTGTCCTGGAGTATTGATTGGACAGACCATATTGTTACCTTTTGTTTCACATAGACTCTCTGATGTAGCATCCATGTAGCTTCTTCAGTTCTAATCAACATTGGCAACGTTGTCGGTGTTTTAGTGCCCTGGGCTGCAGAAGTCATGGTACTTTTCAAGTTTTGTACCACCAATTGAGATGCAGCTCTCTTATGTGAGGTACATTTTCTGACAATTCAATGTGCAGTGTTTCCAGCTGTAGATTTGAGGTTCCTAACAGTTTCTATAGGTCTTATGGAGGTGGTACCACCTCAGTGGGTCCAGGTGGGTGTGGAGCACCATGCCTGGTAGCAAATCAAAGTGTTGTCAGTATCTGAAGGTCTCACAAAGGACAGGCCTCACCAGTGGGCCTAGGTAGAGCATTTTTTTAGTGTCTTAAGGCTATAAGAATTATTTTAAAGAGTTTTGGGGGTCAGCATCCAGGTTGGTTTCCCAGCTGCTTCCCAGGACCAAGGGTGGGTGACCAAGAACACTTGACTGCTTTCCGGGGGTAAGAGTGTAGGTGATGAATGGATAAAGAAACTGTGGCATATATATACAATGGAATATTACTCTGCCATGAAGAATGATAAAATTATGGCATTTGCAGGCAAATGGATGAAATTGGAGAATATCATGCTAAGTGAGATAAGCCAATCTCAAAAAACTAAAGGACAAATGATCTCGCTGATAAGTGGATGAGGACATATAATGGGGGGTGGGAGGGGTTAGCATTAGGGTTAGGTTTAGGGTTAGGGATAAGGAGGGTGATAAGAATGGAGGAAGGAAGGACTATATAGAGGGAAAAGAGGGGTGGGAGGGGTGGGGGAAAGGGAAAAATAATAGAATGAATCAAACAACATTACCCTATGTAAATTTATGATTACACAAATGGTATGCCTGGACTCCATGTACAAATAGAGAAACAACATGTATCCCATTTGTTTACAATTAAAAAAAAAAAAGTGTAGGTCACACTCTTGATACTTTTGATTCAGCTAGAGATTCCACAGTATAATGGTGATTGAGGCTACATTTTCAATTCCTCAAGAGACTGAAAAATCTGAGTTTTACAGGTTGGAGGGGTAATGTTATTTACAGCAAGTTTTCATTTTTCAAATTTATCTTGAGAAAATTGATTGAAGAGAATGGAAACCACAGCTTGACAGATTTGGGTCCAGGACAGTTGACACTTATTACTTTAAACCTGAATAATAACTTGAATTTGTTATTAAAATGAAATACATATGTCTATAAGCAAAGATAAGAAAAAATTGATATGGGCAAGATAATTTTGACAAGAGTAATTATAACATGTATTTTATATACCAAATCAATTGCTCATAACAAGTTTTCCATACTACTTATACTTGAAGTCCAGCTGTGATAAAATAGAATCCTTTGAAGGATCATTAATCATTAGAACTGACACTATATGGAACCAGTAATGTAAGAAATAATTACCACATTCACAGATTTAAGTTTATTTGCCATATTAGTGCTTATAAAAGAACATAAAGTTGAACATTGTTAACATCTAAAAAAAATAAACTGAGAAAAAGAATCATTAGTCTTTCAATCCATTCTTATAATTTCTTAATGATTACTAACAGTTTATTTGAAGTTATTTGATAACATTTTAATGTGATAATTTGAATTTCAGAAATCTTAAAGATGATTAATTGAAATTTTATTCATATAATTCCACAAGAATAGGCCTATTTTATTATTCTTGTTTTGGACCTGGAAAGTTCAGTCAGAATATCTATTTAAAATCACTTTATTCAATTCAACTTTGCTACACTTAAAAATGTTTGTGCCCCTCAAAAGTGAAGAATATAATGGTAACTTGGGGGCAGATTTTGGCTCAATATAAGGACTTTTAAAAAATTAGAGAAGGCCCAGTACAGTGGTACATGCCTGTAATCCAAGCAGCTGGGGAGGTTGAGGCAGGAGGATCACAAGTTCAAAGCCAGCCTTGCAATTTAGTGAGACCCTAAGCAACTTAGCAAGACCCTGACTCAAAATAAAACACAAAAAAGGCTGGGGATGGGGCTCAGTGGTTAAGCACCCCTGGTTTTAATCTCTGGTACAAAAAAAAAAAAAATTATAGCAAATAATGTATTCATAGATAATCTAGTCTTCACTGATTCTATTCATTCGAGTTAGAGGCATTTTTTGTTTTACCTTAAAAATGGCCATTAGTGTTAAAAATTTATCTGTCCCCCAATCAGGTGAGGAATATTTACCTATTATTTTAGATGCTTGTATCTGATCACATTGGCTCTACATCTCTTTCATATCTACATCCATTTCTAGGACTTTCCTTCCAAAGCAATATTAGGATTATATTAAATAAGTCATTTTTCTTTCTTAACTGTCAATTAGAATATCTTTAGGTAAAAATCCCTGACCGAACTTAAAGTAAGTTGAATAATGGAACAATTCCTTATTTAACAAGATGTCTGGAGATAAGGGAGCCCAAGGACAGTAAGGCTTATTTTTCTCTCTCTTGCCCTGCCTTCTTGCAGGTTACATGATTTATGTATAGATGACTACAGCAGTTCCACATAACATCTGACATCCAGAAGCACAAAGAGACTTTCCTTTTTTGTAACTCCTTTCAAGAACTTGGAAACCCTTTCCTTGGATGACTGACTTTACACTTCATTGACCAGAATTGGGTCTTTTGTCCATGCACTTACAAAAACACTGGCTTGAGGAATGGGAAGCTTGTGAATGGTTGCCTGCACTAAATAGATCACTTAGCAATCTCTTTTGGTCAAATTCCCATTCCTAAACCTTCCTATAAGAAATTTTGGAACTGTCACTTTTAGAGCCATGCCATATTTTCTCCTTCCTGTCACCCCTCAGAAGAATGAAGATTTGGATGCTGGTACAAGTCCTGGCTTTGCCTTATGGGTCACCTTTTTTTCTTTTTCAAGTCAATGAATTTTGACCATGCTCCTTACAGTCTAAGCCTGGTTGTCAGCTCCTACCTGAACATCTAGACTGAGTAGAACTCAGGGACCCTGGAGGTAAGAACTTCTAAATGTGAATGAATCTCCTAGGAAGAAAACATACAAAACAGAAATAACAGGAGCATATTTTGTTGGTTAGAAATGGGTATGGGACCAGGATCTCCCCTATAAACCAGACTGAAAAATCAAAGATGTGTATTTAGACAGTCGGACTGGGGTGGGGTAGTTGGTGGATAAGAAGACAATTTTAGGAATTGAACTGAATAGATTGGTCTATTTTGGAAAGACAAAATTGAAAAGGGAAATAGAGTTGTATTCTCTACAGGATCAGACCTGATGCAGCCAGATGGGGGTTGGGATGGGGCTATTGTTCATCCACATTAATCCATTGGTGGCTCTCTGCTGTTTAATGGAGGAGCCCCTGTGGCATTATTATGCTTTAAGACATAAGAGTTTTCCTTTAGGCCAGTTTCACTATGGCCATTTCCCAATCTCAGACAGTCCTCAGATATTGATAACTGCATCAACTAGCTTTAGAAGATACTAATTATTATTTTGCTTAGAAAGCTCCCTTCCCCTGGAGGAAATATAAACAGCTCTCAGTCAGTTTATAAACACAATGCTTAGTTTCATAGACTTGTTTCTGTCATTAAAGTACCTGTAAGTATCTTTTTTGTCATTCTTGCCCCACCTCTGTCCCCAAATAATTTTTGATGTTGTGGAACCAGTACCCAAGGGAAGTGGTTTAAATGTGTCTATGATGGAAACTAGAAGCTTAGTTATTTGTGAGTCAGTTTAGGCCTTTTGCAATGGCTCAGAGAGGTAGAATTACAGAGACAACCAGCCTGGGTCAGGTTGAATTTTTATAGACTGTTTGCCCTTGTTTTCTGAATTACCTGTTTTGTCTCACTTCCTGAAAAATCATAATGCAATGATATCTGTGTACTTCTGTATTTGGGAATGGAGAGGCTTACTGGGGACTGGGTGCTAAATGCCTTACCTTTCTGCAAATGGAATTTCCTAAAGTATTTGAAGCACTCAACAAGTCTGAAAAGAGTAAAATCTTGGTGTCCTGTGATAAAGATAAAAATTACAAAGCACTTTAAATTAGAAAATTTGGATGGACCAAAAGAATATAAATTATTGATAACTGCCAAATATTTTTTGTTTAAATATATATATATAAAATATATATATAAAATATATATATATATAAAAAAATATATATATATATATTTTTTTTTTGCGGTGCTGGGGATCGAACTCAGGGCTTTGTGCTTGCAAGGCAAGCACTCTACCAACTGAGCTATCTCCCCAGCCCTGTTTAAATATATTTTTAATTATAAAATTTAGAATAATTCTAAAACTTTCTTTAAAAAATGATATTCATCTTTAAAATTCAGAAGGTAGATAAGAGATCAGAATATTTTTCACTCGAATTTAGCTAGCTCATTATCATAATTACTAACAAAACAGTTAAATTCAACAAGAACTTTGAAAAGTAAAAGCTAACCTGGGTCTAAGTTATTTTATACAGACTTTTCTATCCAAAACAAACAAACAAACAAACAAACAAACAAACAAAAAGATTTTATCAGAAAGATATGTCCATATTTAAGCAGATTTAAATTTAAAAATATAGATATATTGAATATGATTTTATTTTAGAGGCTTAAAGACCATGTTTCTAGAAAATGGCTGCTTCGTTTTTGTGAAGAGGCTGCTGTGTTTGAGTATTCCTCTTGGATTTTTACTATGCAAAGTCTCAGCATGTGGAGTGGATATATGTAATAGTAGGAGATTTCCCCCTCCCTTATAAGCAGCGTTCTAATGGAAATGTAGGGCTATGCCTTTATTATTGCCCATGTAAATATTTGCCTTAAGATCTAAGCCTGCAGCTCTGGAAACTACTCTAAAAAAAATAATATTGTGAGTATTTATGTCATTTTCTTTCAGCATGTTTTTCATTTTTATTCTACATGTACTAGAAAAATGTCTTACAATTTGCGTAATTGTGGTAACTAGAAAAGCTGTTGGGATGAGACTTCTCAAATCAACAAGGAGGTCAAAATGGATGTCATCACTGTTCATGGCATACTTGGTTTGAAATATCTGGTTTTAATGTTTCATAGTCGTTTCGTATGTTTAAGTGGTTTTTAATGTTGTACTAAAATGGCACCTAATTAATACATTTACGAAATGTGTAAAAATGCAGTCTCCTGCACTCAAATTTGCACATACTCTCCTGCTGCTATATTTATTTATAGCAATGTATACTGCCTAATGTGTGCTTTTATATGAAAAGCATTTTGTAAATGTTTGTTATTCACATTTTCTCTTTGAGGACAGCCACAATCTTGCACCACCATTTAGTAGGAGAAATCATCAAAGCAATTAGTTTGAAAGTACTTCTCCATTTGCCAAAAGATTTAAACTCTTTTTGAAAATTATGGGTAAGATTGCTTGTAGATTATCTTAGACTGGGTTCTATAGAAACAAAACTGAAACAAGGATTTCTAGGAAAATGATTTTTATTTTGCAGGAGTACAGGGGATGCTCTCAGAAGATACTTCGAAGGAAGCAGAATAGGGGAGGGGAGATGTGGGAGCAAGGAGGAGGTCTCAGTGGAGACTGGATCTTCTGTTGGCTTCTGCAGTGAGACCCTTACAGGGAGAATGTGTCAGAGTTGGTCACATCTGGAGGCAAGTGGGCTGGTCTGTCAGGCATTTGTTGTGATTGACCCTGAAAGGAAGGTGGAAGCTAGCCTCTTGGGCGAGGCAGCTCCCAATGGGCCAAGGGCATTTCTCCAGAGAAGGGAGGGGCTGATAATTCCAAGATTTATCAGCCAGTACTCACAGCATATTGGTGATGGGAATTCCAGCTAATTAAGGCAATCTGGGCATGGTACCAGCCACCTCCATTATATAGATGAATGACAATTTAAAAGAACAGGAAACTTGTTGGACCTAGGTTCTGTCACTTTTCCTCCAGAGGACCCACCACCCACACATATTCACATTTGTAATCAAATGAAGGTGGAAATTCAAAACACGTTCAAGGCCCTTCAATTACAGTGACAGTTTAAAAATATTAACAAGGACGTGTACTTTAGTCCTGTTCTTATTTTGTTGCTTATGGTGTGGTATTGGAGAATTTCTCTGGCTAACTTTGCTGTTAAAATGCATTCAGGTCACCATGGATGCAAATGGGTTCCTTGAGAAAGGACCTGAGAGATTGTCCATGAAAATCTGAAGGTGTTTGGAATACCAAGTACACTCAGGCAACCCTTCTCCTGGCTTAATTTTCCTGCTTGAAATGCTTTATTTGCAGAAGCCTTTGTCTGTACATGCAGAACCGATTCTGACAGAACCAAAACACTTGCTGTGTTCAATGAATGAATTCCTCTCAAATTCTTTCTTTGCAATAGATTATTATGTCATACTGAAGAACCATAGAATATTCTTCTTACTGGTAGAACATCTCCAACCCTCTTTTTCATTCCATTATAAAGCAGGTGAAGAAGTTCTTTTTTTTTTGAAAAGCAATTTTTCTTTTTTTCTTACTTACTAGAAAAATGGCATGCCTTTTAGAAATGCATAACCTTATATGAGAACAGTTGAACTCCCCTTAGTATCACTGATTTAAAGGTTGTTTTATTTTTTTTACATTGTTAAATATTTTTCAGGAGTATAAAGACATTAAAAAATTTTGGGTTGCAAACTTTAAAGTATAAGACCACTAATGTAGTAGAAATAAACAATGGTCAATCTCCATAGTGGATCAAAGAAATATTTGTTGCTAAAAATATCACCTCTGATTGCATCTGTATTTGATTATTCTAATTTATTAAACAGGGATAATAATATGCAAATAAACTCAAAATATAAAGAGGCATTAATTTAGAGTTCAGACTGATAATTCAACCTTTTCACCTTGCATAGGATTTTGCTAATACTTTATACAGAACATGAACTAAGCCAGTGTCTATGAGTGTTCTGAAAGGAATAAAGGATTTTGGAGCAGAGTGGACATGTGATTGGGAAGCAATTTGCAGGGATTGTGTTTATAAATGATTTCTTTAGGGATCTAAAATTTAGCACCATTTCTTTTCTTTTCTTTTTTGGGGCAGGAGGAATGGGAATTGATCTCAGGGGAGAATTCCCAGTCCTATTTTATATTTTATTTAGAAACAGGGTCTCCCTGAGTTGCTTAGTGCCTCGCTTTTGCTGAGGCTGACTTTGAACTCGCAATCCTCTTGCCTCAGCCTCCCAAGCAGCTGGGATGACAGGTGTGTCCCACTGTGTCTGGCTGTTTTCTTTTCATTACCAGTATTTAGTATTATCCCAAGAAAGCTAACAATTAAGAGGGTAAAGTAAAAGATAGTTATAGACTTCCTTTGAATTCAAATCTTAAGTACCTTCCTCATTCTGACTTTATCTTCCTTTATGTAATTGTTCATGTAACTGTCCACATTTGTATTTGCCTTGTCTAGGTCCTGTTTTGAATAAGAAAAAAATCCTTTTTAATCTGTGTTATAATAACCTATTTTCCAGTATTTATTTATTTCATTGATCAATGATTTTTTAAAATTTTATTTAGCTTTTTTACAGACCACATTTTGATTCATTGTACACGAATGGGGTACATAATTTCATTTCTATGGTTGTACACAATGCAGATTCATACCATTCGTGTAATCATACATGTACATAGGGCAATGATGTCTGTCTCATTCCACCATTTTTCAAACCCCCCTCCCTCTCATTTTCTTCTACATATTCTGAAGTTACCCCATTATTCTCTCATTCCCCACTCCACCCCCTTATATATGAAAAAGTGTTCAACATCTCTAGTAATTAGAGAAATGCAAATTAAAACAACTCTAAGATTTCATCTTACTCCAATTAGAATGGCTTTTATCAAGAACACAAACAATAATAGATGTTGGCGAGGATGTGGGGAAAAAAGATGGATGATTTTTAAAATATTACTATAGGCATCATAGAATAAACATTTTTAAAAAAATATTATTTCTCATCAATAATTCTTCAAATTATTCCTAGAACTCATTGAAAGACAAAGTATTGAAAGGTTCCAATGTATTAGAATTTACAAACTTTTCTTTCATGAACATTATATTTGGTTAACATTTAAAAAACACTTCATTAGGCTGGGTGCACTGGTGTGCATGTGTAAACTCAGCAACTTGGGAGGTTGAGGCAGGAGGATTCCAAATTGTAGGCCAAAAATCTGGAAAACTTAGTGAGACCCTGTCTCAAAATAAAAACAATTTTAAAAGAGCTGGAAATGTAGCTCAGTGGTAAAGTGCCCCTAGGTTAAATCCCCAATACCTCAAATCAATCAATCAATGAATCAGTGCCTCATTTATGCGATTATGCTAATAGTTTGAGTAATTTTAAATTCCTTTAAAATCCATGATTTCTAAACTATATATTGTAACATTTTTGTTGCTTTCAGAAACTTCCAACTAAGCAAAGAAGATCACTGGATTTACCAGGCTATTTTAGATCAGTATCCTAGAGATCTCTTTGGCAGAAGGACTCTGTATCTGGATATGTTACAAAGATATTTTCCTCACAAATCCAGGAGTGACCTGGTGAGTGCTGGATCCTTCCTAAACACTAGCAAGTTGAAATGTTCAGTGGTCCATGATTATTAAGATAAATAAATAAATATGTGTGTGTGTGTGTCTAAAAGTAATCTAAAATTTATTTTTTTCCTACCCTATAGAAAATAGTAGAATTATAGATTGAAAGTCTGTGCAGGTCATTTTTTCAAATCTATACAGTACATAAGAAAGAAAGGGCCTGTCTGGCAACACTTATTCTTTCTGTGCCAACTTGCCACAGAAATCTTCACCATGGCTCCCAGACTGCTCTGCTAGTGTTTGACCCCAGGTGTCCAAACACCTACCTTCCTACTCTTAGAGGTTCTACCATGTCTAGATCTTTCCTAAAAGTGAAAAGCCTATCCCTGTATCCATAGTCTGTGGCACCTCAGGCCCTCTAGTCATGGAATGCCAACCCTCACCCTGGGGGACGGCACTTACTTGTACCTTCCCCATCTTTGCAACTTTGCCTGTTCCCCTACATGGGTAGAAAACACAAATGCCACAAATTTAGAACTCAAAGGCATGACTGAAATTTCCATGTGAAGGAACTGGGAAATTATTGTTTCATTCTTTCATGGGAAACACCACAAAGACAAGAAAATAGAGTTTACCGTGTCACCAATTAATTTTACGATAACTTGTCTTATAAATTACATGTAAACAAGCATGTGCAGGCTCTTAGTTATTAAAGGCACCATGCTATAAAATATTATCACATACTCTGCACTTTTATAATAGTTTTAAATTAAGCATGTAACAGCAATATTGACATGTATATAGAAGTACTATGTGTTAGTTTTGAGGAAACTCCCTTTAACACACATTGCAGTGGATGAAAGTAGTACTATTGTTATTCTTATTTTCTGATTAAGAAACTGAAGCAAAGACCACGTACTTAGAGTGACCATGTCCTGCATTCTTACTATTTTCTTCCTGCCACCACCATCTCAACAATTAATTGTTTAAATTCTAATTGAAAACAGATACCTCTTACATGATAAATAATTAACTCTGGATTTTTTTTTCTACATCCTTAATTTACTAAATTCCTGACCAATTCCATTTGCTTCTGTGACCAGTTGCCATTGTTAACTTTGTAGATTTTAATATTTTTATTACAATCCAAATGATAGTTTTGCATTTTTATTTGACATTGGACTGATTAGAACATGTTTCTGTATGGTGTATCATTCCTTTCTTAATGTTTGACAGATGTTAAATATATTTTTGGCTTTATTGAACAAAGCTAAGATGTTTACAGAACAGTTTTAGTAGCTGATACTTGGTGTAAGTGAGACCACAGTCTGTTTGATCTGTGCCTAATTAAGCATACCTGAAGTGTTATTTTAGGTGGGACATACCCTATCCTGCTTACTAGCTACTTTTCTCATATCATTTAGGGGTTAAATAGTATGTAAATGCAGAAGTGTGGTCTGTACTAAAAACATAAAAAATCATTCAGATCAGTGATGCTTCACTTCAGAAGACACACCTTTGTACGAGATATTCAGAATCACCTGCGGGAGATTTTTAACTTCTCAGGCTCTTCTTTTACACCACCCCCCCTGCCAACCCCTTACTTTCCATGATTGAGAATAACTGCCGAAAGTGTCCCTTGTTACCATGTGACAATGTCATATCCCTCTAGAGTACAAGGTGGGAAAGATAAATGTCCTTGCTATAATTAAGTTTAGGCATTCTAACATCTGAATGTTTCAATAATTAAAGGCAATTTGAATCTTCAGGATTATTGTAGCGATTTTTATGTTTATGTTTATGTTTTATGTTGTCAGAAAGACTTGATATGTTTGTTAAAAAATGCCAAAACTGACTTAAAAATGGTGGGTTTAAAAATTATATATGGAGGAACTCTTGCTTTCTGCTCAACTGAATCATGTCACTTAGAAGTAAAAGTTGTTTTAGAGGCTACTTAGTCTAAATCCATCCTATATGAGGAAAGTAAGGATTTATTAAAGGACTAATAAACATTAAATTACCTTTCTTGAGTTGTCAGTCAGCCACAGACTCTGCAATTTGGAGTGACTGCCTGGTTACTGGTTAAGGTGTTTGCTATTCAGATGTTTGTCCCTACTTTTTCAAAATCATTGGTTATAATTAATTCTATTCATTTTTATAACAATGACATAAATCATAGGCTCATTTTCATAATGATAAGTGTTCACCATCTGTTATCTTTTCAGGTAGAACATGAGAAACATTGTGACCAATATCACTTTGCTAGGGAGCAGAGAAGGATTCTAATAGAAAATTGGAATAAGAATAGAAAAGATTTCATACAGAAGGCAGTACTCACCCTCCTTGAGGCCTGTGCAGCTCATGAAATGGACAGCATATTGGCTAAAGACAGGAAAAAACAACAGGAACTGTGTGCTGATCTGAAAGCCAAGGTAAGGTGCTCATAGAAGCTGTTTTAGTATTTTTCTGGGTATTCATTGAAGAACCCACTTTTCCTTTTGTTCAAATCCAACCTAAACTTCAGGTTCTCTGAAAAGCCTATCCTGAATAAAACTGTTAGTTTGAACCATATGAAATTTCAATTCTTTACCATCAAAAATAGTCAATAATCAATAATTTCTTAAGGTTCGATCTGCAATTATGATAACAGGATATTAATATTGAGATTTTGATGGAAACACCTAACATCACCATAGATGCTGGGCACCAGAGTAAGGTAGGATGAAAATGCAACGTATGTACAAACTGTCTAGTGCTCAAAGGCTCTCAGACTTCTCATTCACATCAAATATATGCAAAATTAGGAAGCGGAGAAAGGCTTGGTGAGGAGATATTTTGGGGGAAGATTGCTGGGTCTTGTGTAACCTTCAACAAAGTGTGGGGGATGAGGTGGTTTTTTTTCCCACTCATACCCAATGAGGGAACCTCTGGGATGGCTCCAAGGACTTAAAAGGTAACCCTCACAGTTGGAAGGATGATGCTCACAGGGAAATACTGAGGACCTGCCTCAGTGGCAAAACTGAGAGAATGTGCAGCTGCTGTGTTGGGAGGAGCTACGATCCTGACACCACAGGTGCCAGAGTCCTGGAAGCCTGATGTGGATATGGCCCTTGTCATGGTCTGGATAGGAGATGTCTCCCAAAAGTGCCTGTGTTAATGCAGGGATATTCAGAGTGAAAGGATAATATTGTGAGAGCTGTAACCTAATTAGTCCATATTAATTTTAATGGATTAACTGAGTAGAAGCTATAGGCAGATAGGGTGTGACTAGAGGAGGTGGATCCCTGGGGACATGCTCTGGAGAGTGCATCTTCCCCTGGCCACTTCCCCTCTCTGATTCCTGGTCCCATGAACTGAGCAATTTTCCTTCACAGCACCTATCAGCCAGAAAGCTCATCTTTGGCCCAAAGCAATGGAGTCAGACGACCATGGACTGAATCTTTGAAACCATGATCCAAAATGAACTTTTTCTCCTCTAAATTGTTCTTGTCAGATATTTTAGTCACAGTGACAAAAAGCTGACTAACACAACCACCCTAGGAGGGTTGACAGGGACCATTAAAAACTAAAATTGTATTGAGGCATAGCAGATGTGCAAAGTTCTCAGATTTTTATTGGTTGATAAATGATGCAGTAGGATGAGGAGAGCACAAGAAGCTTTATTCTCTTGATAGAAGAGGTCCTGAAAGATGACACTATAACAATTAACAGTATATAAAAACAAGTATCTTTATTTTAAACATTTGAAAAAATGCTTGCTCTGCAGTTTTTAAAACAAAAAGGTATTTCTTTTTAAGCTGAATCACTTTGGGACCTAAAAGGGAGAGAAGCTGCATCAAGGCCAATCTACCACAGGCTACAGAGCTAAAGTGATTTTCTTCTCTGTTGTAGAATGATGGGAAACAGACAGGATCAAGGAGCCATGACAAGTTCTCTTACTCTCTCTGTTTATATTCGTTCTGCCCATATTATCATTAGCACTGGAGCTATGCTATAGGTAATGTTTTCTTTGTATTGTATCGCATTGAGGTAAACATATATGTGAAAAAGTTCATAGCACTTAACTGTGCTATTTGACGAAGTTTATTTTCATATACACCCAAGGAGATACTCAAGATTAAGGTACAGAATGCTTCCTGCAGCTAGAATTCTCCCTCATGGTTCTTCTCAGTAAATACTAACCCCACCTGTAAGCACTCTTTTGACCTCATCAACATAGATTTTTGTCTGGTCCAAACTTCATATAAATCAAATCCTACAATATATATGCCTTTATAATTCTTATGCACATCATTTGTTTCATGTTACCATCATTTGTTCTTTTTTGTTTAGTATTTCATTGTATATATATTTCACAGTTTATTTATGTGCTTTTCTGTTAATAGAAATTTTCATTATTTCCAGATATTTGCTGTTGTGATAATAGAGCTATGAACATTTTCAACATGTCTTTGGATGAACATATGTGCTAAATTCTTTTGGGTAGATATTTAGGAACAAAGTTGCTGAATTGTAAGGTTTCAGCATATTTACCTTTGGAAAATAATGCTAAAGGAGTTTTCCAAAATGATTACAAAAATTCACAACCAGTTTCATTTGATTCATGTCTTCACCAATATTGGTATTGACAGTTCTTAATTTTAGTTTATTTAATGACTGAGTACTGCTACCTTGTTGTGGTTTTCATTTCCATTTAGAATAAAGCCTTGGAGCATCTTTTCATATATTATACAGTTGATTATCTTCTTTTGTGGAATGTCTGCTCAAGTTTTTGCCCATTTTGTCCTTGGGTTATCTGCTTTTTTTTCTTATTCATTTGTGTATTCTTTACATATTCTGTATACAAGTTTCATTTCTTTATTTTTTCTCCCAGTCAATAACTTATCTTAATGGTGTTTTTGAATTCATAAAACTTCTTAATTTTACTTGAAGTACTGTCTTCCCTTAAATATCAGGCTAGTTTGTTGCTCTATGACTTCTGTTCTCTGACAGGTTTAAGATAAGTCCTAATGTAAGCAATTCAGCTTATTAAATTTTTGCTATTAAAGTGGGAGCAACATTCTTTTCAACTTCTTATACCGAAATGGAAGATGGAAAGTCCTAAGGAAATACTATTCATCTCTTTTTATGTGCCCTTTTAAGAAATTGTTGGCTAGTGAAATGGAGTCATTGTCAAAGTTATCCTGCCTAAGATTTTTCTGCCCAACTGTGCTATTTCCAAGGTGAATGAATCCCCCAGTTAGGTGGAACAACAATAAATGGGAACCTGATAGGTGGAAAAGAAGTGGTTAAAAGAAAATGTGACAACATCAGGGGCATTTTTCTAGGATGGATACAGCTAGCAATCAAGGCTACAAAATTTCTAAGAGGGTAAAAGTCAGCATTGACTACTGCTTTGAACAGTGTCAGTCACTGTCAAATGAGAATTTGTTGTTTCCTCCTTTATCTCTCCTTCCCTTTTCCTTCCTTACCTGTGGGCCCTATTGGTCTAAACTTCTAGGGAATGAAAAGAGAACTCACCTTCTGAATAGAGAGAAAGGAATTGACCAATCTTTTGGAACTGGACACCTATATTTTATGCCTTATAGTTACCATGGGCCCCTCTATAACCCAAGAGTGAGCGACACGTTCTTCTAAGTTTTCATCTAGTGACAGAAGAACCATCTGAATGCAAGGCAAAAATGCTTTAATTATTTCCCACACATCATGCCCTCCAGTGTGTCAGGCACTCTCTTTTGAATACTCCCTATATATTAGGCATTCTAATAGAGGCTTTATATGTGTTATTTTACAGTATCCTCAATCAGACAATGTGCAAAAGTTGCTGCAGAGTGTTTGCCTGTTGAAATCAGTGCCTGACTGTAGGTGACAACAGAACATGGAGTCTGCCCAGAGAGACATAGTCACAGAGGATTGCTATGGTTTGAGTGTCTCCCCACAAAGATTCATGTGCTGGAAGCCTCATCCTCTATGTGGTGATGCTGAGAAGTGGAGGAACCTTATAGAGGTGAGGCCTAGCAGAAAGTAATTAGGTCATGGGGTCACTACCTGAGAAGCCATCAATGCTGGTCTCACAGAGTGAATTAGCTCTCATAAGTCCATGTTATTATAAAGTGAAGGCACCCCCACATTCTTGGCCCTTTCTTCACATAGCCAGTTTTCATTCTGTTTCTATCCCCTGCTACCACACAGCCAGGGGTCCTTGCCAAGATGCTGGTACCATGCAGTTTGGACTCTTCAACTATTAGAATTGTGAGACAAATAAAACTCCTTACCTATAAGTTACCAACCTCAAATACTTTGTTATAATAACAGAAAGTGAACTGAGACAAGAGTGAACAAATATTTCTGAATTTTCAGGGAATAAACTTCTAAAAGGCAAATATAGGTAGGAAATGAAGAAGTTGGAATGAAATTGTGCTAAAATGGATTCTGTTTCCTACAGAGATAGTATTATCATCAGAACTTGTGTACCTAATGAAGAACTGAGGCTCACATTGTAGCTGGGACCAAAAATATATCTTAAAAGGGAAGAGGTATACCTATGAATTCTATAGTAATTTAAAATGTTGTATTATGCTTATTTTTTAATTATGATTCTTTAATGTGGCAGAAGAGTTGGGGATCTACCCCTACCCTTCATTTTGCAAATCTGAAAGCTGAGTCCTGGAAGATGAAGTGACTTGCCTAAGGTTCACGCTAACTCATTCATCTTGAAATTCAATACTATCTCAGCCCCACACAGGTTGCATACAAGAATCCTACAAAATAATAAAAGATATTTATTATACTTTAGGCCCCAGTGTGCTATATATTAGACCCACAGAATGTGAAAAATATTACTTCATTGTATCATAAATTTGACTTTCTAAAACTAATATGCTAGCTATAATAAACATTAATTAAACATTCAACCATAATTTTATTCTTAGTCTTAGAATTTAAAAGGTCTTTTAGGGAGTGATTTAGATGATTTGTGTCTTTGTAGAAAAATGTTAAAGGAATTTTGAAATAATGTGAACTCTCTTTTATTTTAGTTTTCTGTCAGTAAGTTGCTGTAGCAAGTAGAGGTTTTTATGTCTCTCACCAGAGTGATGAGACAAAAGAGTAGTAGAACATTCATTCTTCCCAACACAATTTCTTCTTAACCCTCTAGGTTTTCCCAGACTATAGCCCCTGCCCATATCTAGCCTAGACCACCCTGCTAGCTGTATTATTAATTCCTTTGCATCCTTATCTTTCTACAGCACGGCAGGCAACTTCATTACCAGAGCCATTTCATAAGTGACTGTGCTTCTGTGCTGGGTAGCTGAATGCTGCTAGGGAAGGCTCCATCACTGGAACTCTTCATGCCACCTGAGTCTTGTCCTTCCTTTGCCTATTCCTATTATGACTGATTAGAATGGTACCACTCCCTTACCTAACACCATGCACCTCCATGCATAGACTCCCAGGAGAAAACCACCTCCTACTTTTTCAAGAAAATTAAGTTATTGGGGAGAGAACAATCCTTTATTTTTTTTTTATTTTTATTTTGTTTTTTTATTTGTTCTAATTGGTTATAAAGGACAAAATGCATTTCGACACACTGTACACAAAGGGAGCATAACTTCTCATTCCTCTGGTTTTACAGTGCTGTCACATCAGTAGTGTAATTATACATGTATGTAGGGTAATAATATTTGTCTCATTCTACAGTCCTTCCCATCCCCACCCCACCCCCTCTCCCCTCACTGCCCTCTGCATAATCCAAAGTTTTTCATTCTTCCCTACCTACCCCAAACTATGAATCGGCATCAGCTTATCAGAGAAAACATTTGGCCTTTGGGTTTTTTGGGACTGGCTTAATTCACTTAGTGTGATAGTCTCCAGTTCCATCCATTTACCTGTAAACGCCATAATTTCATTCTCTTTAAGGCTGAGTAATATTCCATTGTATATATGTACCACATTTTCTTTACCCAGTCATCTATTGAAGGGCATCTAAGTTGGTTCCATAGTTTAGCTATTGTGAATCGAGCTGCTGTAAACATTGATATGGCTACATCACTGTACTGTGCTGATTTAAGTCCTTTTGGATATATGCTGAGGAGTAGGATAACTGGTTCAAATGGTGGTTCCATTCCACGTTTTCTAAGGAATCGCCATACTGCTCTCCAGAGTGGTTACACTAGTTTGCAGTCCCACAAGCAATGTATGAGTGTACCATTTCCCCCACATCCTCACCAATACTTATCATTGCTTGGATTCTTTTTTTTTAAATTTTTTTATTTTTTTAAATTTTTTTATTTTATTGTAAACAAATGGGATACATGTTGTTTCTCTGTACATGGCATAAAGGCATACCATTTGTGTAATCATAAATTTACATAGAGTAATGTTGTTTGATTCATTCTGTTATTTTTTCCCTTCCCCCCACCCCTCCCACCCCTCTTTTCCCTCTATACAGTGCTTCCTTCCTCCATACTTGCCCCCCTCCCTAACCCTAACTCTAACCCTAACACTAACCCTTCCCTCCACCCATTATGTGTCATCATCCACTTATTAGCGATATCATTCTTCCTTTGGCTTTTTGAGATTGGCTTATCTCACTTAGCATGATATTCTTCAATTTCATCCATTTGCCTGCAAATGCCATAATTTTATCATTCTTTATGGCTGAGTAATATTCCATTGTATACATATACCACAGTTTCTTTATCCACTCATCAATTGAAGGGCATCTAGGTTGGTTCCACAGTCTGGCTATTGTGAATTGAGCAGCTATGAACATTGATGTGGCTGTATCTCTGTAGTATGCTGATTTTAAGTCCTTTGGGTATAGGCCAAGGAGTGGGATAGCTGGGTCAAATGGAGGGTCCATTCCGAGTTTTCTAAGGAATCTCCACACTGCTTTCCAGAGTGGCTGCACTAATTTGCAGCCCCACCAGCAATGTATGAGTGTACCTTTCTCCCCACATCCTCGCCAACACCTGTTGTTGCTCGTATTCTTGATAATCGCCATTCTAATTGGGCTGAGATGGAATCTTAGGGTGGTTTTGATTTGCATTTCTCTTATTACTAGAGATGTTGAGCATTTTTCCATATATTTGTTGATTGCTTGTAGATCTTCTTCTGTGAAGTGTCTATTCATTTCCTTAGCCCATTTGTCGACTGGAATATTTGAATTCTTGGAGTAGAGTTTTTTGAGTTCTTTATAGATTCTGGAGATTAGTGCTCTATCTGAAGTATGATTGGCAAAGATATTCTCCCACTCTGTAGGCTCTTTCTTCGCATTGCTGATAGTTTCCTTTGCTGAGAGAAAACGTTTTAGTTTGAATCTATCCCAGTTATTGATTCTTGCTTTTATTTCTTGTGCTATGGGAGTCCTGTTAAGGAAGTCTGGTCCTAAGCCGACATGTTGAAGATCTGGACCTACTTTTTCTTCTATAATCTGCAGGGTCTCTGGTCTGATTCCAAGGTCCTTAATCCATTTTGAATTTAGTTTCGTGCATGGTGAGAGATAGGGGTTTAATTTCATTCTGTTGCATATGGTTTTCCAGTTTTCCCAGCACCATTTGTTGAAGAGGCTATCTTTTCTCCATTGCATATTTTTGGCACCTTTGTCTAGTATGAGAAAATTGTATTTATTTGGGTTTGTGTCCGTGTCCTCTATTCTGTACCATTGATCTACCTTTCTATTTTGGTACCAATACCATGCCATTTTGGTTACTATTGCTTTGTAGTAGAGTTGAAGATCTGGTATTGCAATACCCCCTGTTTCTCTCTTCCTGCTGAGGATTGCTTTAGCTATTCTGGGTTTCTTATTCTTCCAAATGAATTTCATAATTGCTTGCTCTATTTCTGTAAGGTACACAATTGGGATTTTAATTGGAATTGCATTGAATTTGTATAGCACTTTAGGTAGTATGGCCATTTTATTAATTCTTCCTATCCAAGAACATGGAAGATCTTTCCATCTTCTAAGGTGTTCTTTAATTTCTTTCTTTAGTGTTGTATAGTTCTCATTGTAGAGGTCTTTCACCTCTTTTGTGAGATTGATTCCCAAGTATTTTATTTTTTTCGATGCTATTGTGAATGGGGTGGTTTTCCTAATTTCTCTTTCTGAAGATTCATCACTTATGTATAAAAATGCATTGGATTTATGAGCATTGATCTTGTAACCTGCTACTTTACTGAATTCACTTATGAGTTCTAAGAGTTTTCTGGTGGAATTTCCAGGTTCCTCTAAATATATAATCATGTCATCAGCGAACAGGGATAGTTTGAGTTCTTCTTTTCCAATCCGTATCCCTTTAATTTCTTTGGTTTGTCTAATTGCTCTGGCTAGAGTCTCAAGAACGATGTTGAATAGAAGCGGTAAAAGAGGGCATCCCTGCCTTGTTCCAGTTTTTAGGGGGAATGCTTTCAGTTTTTCACCATTTAGAATGATATTAGCCATGGGCTTAGCATAAGTGGCCTTTACAATGTTAAGGAATGTTCCCGCTATCCCTATTTTTTCTAGTGTTTTGAGCATGAAGGGGTGCTGTATTTTATCAAATGCTTTTTCTGCATCTATTGAAATAATCATGTGATTCTTGACTTTAAGTCTATTAATATGGTGAATTACATTTATTGATTTCCTGATGTTGAACCAACCTTGCATCCCTGGGATGAAACCCACTTGATCATGGTGCACTATCTTTTTAATATGTTTTTGTATGCGATTTGCTAAAATTTTGTTGAGAATTTTTGCGTCGATGTTCATTAAGGATATTGGTCTGAAATTTTCTTTCCTTGATGAGTCTCTGTCTGGTTTAGGTATCAGTGTGATATTGGCTTCATAGAATGAGTTTGGGAGGGTTCCCTCCTCTTCTATTTTATGGAATACTTTGAGAAGTATTGGAATGAGCTCTTCCTTAAAGGTTTTGTAGAACTCGGCTGAGAACCCATCTGGTCCCGGACTTTTCTTTGTTGGTAGGCTTTTGATGACTTCTTCTATTTCAGTACTTGAAATTGGTCTATTTAAATTGTTTATGTCCTCCTCATCCAGTTTAGGCAATTCATATGTCTCTAGAAACCTGTTGATGTCTTCGAAATTTTCTATTTTGTTGGAGTATAGATTTTCAAAATAGCTTCTAATTATGTTTTGTATTTCCATCCTGTCTGTTGTGATATTTCCTTGTTCATTCCGAATTTTAGTGATTTGGGTTTTCTCTCATCTTCTCTTTGTTAGTGTGGCTAAAGGTTTATCAATTTTGTTTATTTTTTCAAAGAACCAACTATTTATTTTGTCAATTTTTTGTATTGTTTCTTTTGTTTCAATTTCATTGATTTCAGCTCTGAGTTTAACTATTTCCTGTCTTCTACTACTTTTGGTGCTGGTTTGTTCTTCTTTTTCTAGGGCTTTGAGCTGTAGTGTTAGGTCGTTTATTTGTTGAGTTTTACTTCTTTTATTAAATGCGCTCCATGAAATAAATTTCCCTCTAAGTACTGCTTTCATAGTGTCCCAGAGATTTTGATATGATGTTTCTTTGTTCTCATTTACCTCTAAGAATTTTTTAATTTCCTTCCTAATATCTTCTGTTATCCATTCATCATATAATAGCATATTGTTTAATCTCCAGATGTTGGAATAGTTTCTGTGTTTTACTCTTTCATTTATTTCTAACTTCAATCCATTATGATCTGATAGAATACATGGTAGTGTCTCTATCTTCTTGTATTTGCTTACATTAGCTTTGTGGCATAATATATGGTCTATTTTAGAGAAGGATCCATGTGCTCTTGGTTGGATGGTATATTCTATAAATGTCCATTAAGTCTAAATTATTGATTGTGTTATTGAGATCTATGGTTTCTTTGTTCAATTTTTGTCTGGAAGATCTGTCCAGTGGTGAGAGAGGTGTGTTAAAATCATCTAGTATTATTGTGTTATGGTCTATTTGGTTTCTGAAATTGAGAAGGATTTGTTTGACATACATGGATGAGCCACTGTTTGGGGCATAGATGTTTATAATTGTTATATCTTGCTGATTTATGCTTCCCTTAAGCAGTATGAAATGACCTTCTTTATCCCTTCTGACTAACTTTGGTTTGAAGTCCACATTGTCTGAAATGAGGATGGATACTCCAGCTTTTTTGCTGAGTCCATGTGCATGGTATGTTTTTCCCCATCCTTTCACCTTTAGTCTATGGGTATCTTTTTCTATAAGGTGAGTCTCTTGTAGGCAACATATTGTTGGATCTTTCTTTTTAATCCAATCTGCCAGTCTATGTCTTTTGATTGATGAATTCAGGCCATTAACATTCAGGGTTATTATTGAGATATGATTTGGTTTCCCGGTCATTTGGTTCATTTTTTAAATTTTATTTATTTATTTGTTTGACACAACTTGGTTCCTCCTTTATTTGACATTTCCTTTAGGATAATTCCTCCCTTTGCTGATTTGCTTCTTTGTTTTTCATCTCTTCCTCATGGAATATTTTGCTGAGAATGTTCTGTAATGCTGGCTTTCTTTTTGTAAATTCTTTTAGCTTTTGTTTATCATGGAAGGATTTTATTTCATCGTGAAATTTGAAGGTAAGTTTTGCTGGGTATAAGATTCTTGGTTGGCATCCATTTTCTTTCAGGGCTTGAAAAATGTTGTTCCAGGCCCTTCTAGCTTTTAGGGTCTGGATTGAAAAATCTGCTGATATGCGTATTGGTTTCCCCCTGAATGTAATTTGGTTCTTTTCTCTCACAGCCTTTAAAATTCTGTCTTTATTTTGTATGTTAGGCATTTTCATTATAATGTGCCTTCGTGTGGGTCTGTTGTAATTCTGTGTATTTGGAGTCCTATAAGCCTCTTGAACTTGATTTTCCATTTCATTCTTCAGATTTGGGAAATTTTCTGATATTATTTCATTGAATAGATTGTTCATTCCTTTGGTTTGTTTCTCTAAGCCTTCCTCAATCCCAATAATTCTTAAATTTGGCCTTTTCATGATATCCCATAATTCTTGTAGATTCTGTTCATGATTTCTTACCATCTTCTCTGTTTGTTCAACTTCGTTTTCAAGGTTGAATATTTTGTCTTCAATGTCTAAGGTTCTGTCTTCCAGGTGTTCTATCCTACTGGATATGCTTTCTATGGAGTTCTTAATTTGGTTTATTGTTCCCTTCATGTCCTGGATTTCTGTTTGTTTTTTTTTTTCAATATTTCTAACTCTTTATTGAAATGATCTTTTGCTTCCTGTATTTGCTCTTTTAACTGTCGATTGGTGCGATCATTCAATGCCTGCATTTGCTCTTTCATCTCATCATTCAGTGCATGCATTTGCTCTTTCATCTCATCGTTTGCTTCTCTGATCATTTTAATTATGTACATTCTGAACTCCTTTTCTGTCATTTCTTCTGCCATGCTGTCATTGGGTTTTATTGATTTATAGATTTGTTTGCAGCATTTTCTTTCCTTGTTTTCTCATATTGTTCAGGTATCAGTGGACCGCTGAGATCTTGCAGATTTCCTCTATTGACTTACAATGTCCCTGAAGATTTCTATATATATCCCCTCTTAGCCATCAGTAGGCTGAAGTCTTGGAGGAAGTTGATAATGCGGTGCTCCACAAGGAAGCTGCCTCTCTAGGAGTGGTGGCCTTCAGGTGGGGTATATTCCCTGCTAGTGGGCAGAGGTGGCTCCACTTGTTGACCAATGGTCATCCAAAGGGGAACTAGGCTGCGGGCTGAGGCAAGGCCTGTTTGGGCCTGTGTCTCTGGTTTTACCGTCCTTGTGGGGAAACCTCACCTGGCAGGGAAGACTCACCTGGTGGGGAGGTCTCACTGGTCAGTTCCCTCCTAGAGGTTCCCCTCAATTTACAGCTACCGCCTGGGCTGGGCTGCCTTCCTCTGCAAAGTTCCCAGGGGCCTGGCCCTACCTCCTGGGCCTGGGAGCCTCACCCTTCGCAGATGAATCTCCTTAGGCTGCCCCTCCTCAGAGAATCTGCCTGCAGTCCTGGAACCTTCGCTCCGCCCCTAAGCGTGTCTCTGTGCGGCTCTTCCACCAAGAAGCCTCCTAGATCCTTGGACCCTGCTCTGCACCTAATCGCCTGGCTATGCGGCCCCTCCTCTGAGCAGCCACCTGGGGCCCCGTACAATCGCTCTGAGTTCCAGAGACCCACCGCACACCTCTTCCTCCAGACAGCCGACCAGTATTCCGGTGCGGTCACTAGGAGTCCAAGCAACTCACTGCGTGCCTCCTCCTCCCACCAACCACCGGTAGCCTGGGGCAATCAATCACTCCGAGTCGAAATGACCCTCCCCGTTCCTCCTCCTCCTCCAGGTAACCCCCCGGGTGTTCAGGAGTGGTCGCTCTGAGTGGCTCTGAATCCACGTGACCCGCTGCAGGCGTCCTCTGGGCAACCACCCAGAGCTCTGGTGCGGCCACTCGAGACCAAGCGACCCACCGCGCTTCTCCTCCAGGCAGCCCCCCTGTGTTCAGGAGCGGTCGCTTTAAGTCCAAACAACTCACCAATCGCCTTCTCCTCTGAGCAGCCGCCTGGAGCTCTAATGCAGTCACTGCAAGTCCAAACAACCCGCCGCACTCCTCCTCCTCCTCCTCCTACTCCTCCGGGCAGGCCCTGGTGTTCAGAAGTGGTCTGAGTCCAAACAGCTTGCCAGGCAGCCCCTCCTCTGATAACCGCCTGTAGCTCTGGTGCGGTCACTCCGAATCCCTGTGGCCACGCTCCTCCTTCTCCTCCTCAGGGCAGGCCCCGGTGTTCTGAGTCCACACAGCTCTCCTCGCCGCTCCTCCTCTGGGCAGCCACCGGAGCCCCAGTGGTTGCTCCGAGTCCCAGCCCTGTGCTGAGCGGCCTCCTCTACGACGCTCCCAGTTGTCCGCGTTCACTGCTCCAGTGGGGGGAGGGGCGTCTCGCCGGCAGCTCTACTTCACAAAGTTCCCTGCGTTCCGGGACTACCGCCCCATCCGGGAAGCCTCCCCAACGGGAGAGACTCACCCGGCTGCTTTGAGTTGGTCCCAAGTCTCTCAATATCTCCTCTTTTGAATCCTGAGTCCTGGAGCAACATGAAATGCAGCCACCCTCTAGGCCGCCATCTTGAAAACCTGAGAACAATCCTTTAGTTCCTCCCTCTTGCATGCTATTTTTCTCTCTCACTAGTCCCTGAACCTCCTGTAGACACAGGATTTGATTCCTCTGTTTGAATCCAGTCCTTCTCCCTAAGGTTTGGAACTCTGACCCACCTAATACTTTGGAAACTTGATTCTACTGACTTTCTACTTTGCTTATTTTTGTCTGTATAACTCTTTTTAGTGTTTCCCTCTGTCTATAAGCATGGTTAAATCTTTCTTACCCAAAGAAAATTTCTCTTGATCTAAGTCATCCTTTTTCTGGGAAGTCCCTATGTTTGCCTTCCCACCTGAAATCATCTTTCTAAAAGATTTATCTACATTGCTGTCCCTAATTCCTCTGACCTCTCCCGTCCACTAAAATCCTCTTCTCCAGGTCACAAGTGGACATCCACATTACTTAATTCAACCAGTGCTCTTTATCCTGATCCTCCTGGACCTCTCCACCCTGTTGACCACTCCCTTTTTGACATTCTCTGATTCCTCAGATTATATTAAAGTATTCCCATGGCCATGTCTTAAAGTGATTTTTATTCTGCCTGTGTATTTCTCATTGTCTGCCTCTCCTAAAATGCTGATGTGTTCCAGGTTTTCTGTCCTCATTCTTTGTTGTCTTCTCTGTACTTCAGTCAGCCCCAAACACCATTGTGATTTTATCCTAAAGTGCTAATTAGTTTCACATATTTTTCCATATCCCTGAAAAGCTCTCTCTTGAACCTCACATACTTAGCAACATGCTGATTATATTAACTTAAATGTCTATAGATGCCTCAAACTTAGTGACCAAAATGGAAATCTTCATTTTAGGAAATTTGTATTTCTTGAAACTTAGCTTCCCATCCTCCCTCACTCTTATAGCTATTTGAAAACTTTGGAAAACTTTCTATCTCAATGCTTTCTCTCTATGCTTTCCTATCACTGGGTCCTGGCTATTATTCATGAATATTATACCATAGGATGTCTATACAACCCTCTGATGGCTATTCCTCACATCCTGATATTTTAAAATCTTTCCCAAAAATTGTGGACAAAATTCTCAAATTAAAATGCAATTCAGGGTAGTCCTGATAACTGGTACCCTTTGCTTACAATATTGGCTGAATTTCTTAGTGTGGCTTTCCAGGTCCTCAATAGCTTGGACCCTCACACCCTTTTCAGACTCTCCTCTGGGCATACTCCATGCCACACTTTGAAATATAGAAGTACCAGATTCCTCTCATCCACTCACCTCTTCCCCTGCCACTGCACTGAGCACCGTTCTGTTTCCCACTTCTGTGTCTCTTTGCTCCTGCTATTGTGGTTTTACCTAGGATGACTTTCCTACTTTCCTTTGTCTGGCTTACTCTTACTTATCTTCAAGATTCAGCTCAAATATCTGCTACAGAAAGACTTCCTTAGTTCATGTTTAGATTCAGTGCATTCTTTGTTCTCCCTAACCCCCGTGTATAAATTCTGGCTTGCCGGTGATTATGATGACAGTTCACTGAACAAAAAATCTATGTCCCCAACACAACTCTAGGTAGGACCCCCATTTTATTCATCTCTACCCTCATGTCAACAAAATTTTCAGAATTTTGAACATGATAGGTGTTCAGTAAGTGCAGTTGAAATGTATAAACCTTTGGCATTTTTTCCTTCTCAATATCTCCTGACTGCCTTCTTTATTTATAAAGAATTTTGCTGTGGAAATAAGTATATCATGTGCAAAAACATTAATAAATGACATACGAGTCTTAATTGTCAACATTAAATATGTTAAAATATCAGATGTCGTTTTGAAAATGAAACCTGGTTCACCTATAAAACTTGGGTTTATTTCAGGCATGGACAAAATCACCAGGAACTTAATTTCCTTCTCTACTTTATCTTGTTTTCATGCTCTTTGTTCCCATCTCTAGCTGATTATATGTCCTATTCAACAAACCCTAAGAGAAAATCAGATAATGCTAAGGCAAAAGACACTTTAAAATGAGAATCATTTGAACTCCCTTTCTACATTCGATAGTTCTTCATGTCATCCATTCCTTCCAAAATTACCCTTTTCCACAGATTTCAGACTCCTTTGCTGTTGGAGAACAAAACTGGACTTGGGTTCCACAAGTCAGACGTGAGTGGTACTTTGATCAAGTAGAGTTTTCTGAGTTCCAATTCTAGTGATGATGAATAGCTGATATTAGACTCATTCTCACACAATAATCAACTCTAAAAACTGAATAATGTTTAAAAAGTGTTTTCTGGCATTGTATAACCAGGACATGAACAAGATTTTTAAAAGAAGAGAAACTTTTAAGGGGAGTTTCATATTCATCGTGGATTTCCTCATAAGATCATTTTTCAATATGAAAGGACAGGATACAACCCAAGCAGAAAATGACAGACAATCTGACAGGTGAAGGAAAAATAGTTTGGAGTGTGGGCTGCAAAAGCAGTTAGGATTTGAGGAAAGAGGGTAGAGAGGTGAAAGAGGAAAATAACCAGGCTGGGGTTGTGGCTCAGTGGTAGAGTGCCTGCCTAGCATACATGAGGCACTGGGTTTGATCCCCAGTACCACATAAAAAAATAAAGAAACAAAATAAAGTAACATGTCCATCTACACCTAACAGTATTTTTCTAAAAAAAAAGGGAAAATCACCTCCAAAACGTGTATAAAAATATTCCTCAGGGCTTTTGCCAATTTGTAGTCTCTGAATGCATAGGGTAAAATATCAAAAGGCCAACAGAAAACAGCTACCAGAAGGCTGAAAACTGAATAGAGATCTCAGAGGTCAGAGGGCACAGTTCTGGGGAGGTGAGGTGCTAGAGATATAGCCCAGCCAAAATGGGGAGATCCTGCCACTCCAGACATTCAGCTAAAAGCTACTGCCTCCCACAAAGGCTGTCCCTTAGGGATACAGACTGCACTCTAAGACTATGGGCAGAACTGAAACATACCTACTCTACAAATAGCCAGAATAATGCATCCACAAGATCCAGATTTTCCTGGTAATTTAAATGTTTTCACTACAAAGACTTAATACTGTTTAGAGAAAAATAACATAACCCAAACCCTAATCCTCTACAATATATAATTTGCAATGTCTAATACATAATAAAGATTACCAGATATTCAAAGAAATGAGAAAAATGACTGATAAGAAAAAAATAATCTCAGAAATTATCTAAATGTTATGGTTAAGACTAGAACTTTGATTATTATTAATATGCTAGAGAAAATGGAGGAAAAGATAGATAAAATGGATGAAAATATATAATATTTCAGTAAAGAATTTGAATGTATAAAAATAGGTCAAATGGAAATTATAGAACTTTAAAATATAATGCCTAAGTTAACAGTATGTTGGATGGGTTTTAATAGCAGACTGGACATAGCAGAAAGCAGGATTAGTGATCTTGAAGCTAGGTCAATAGAAAATAATTCAAACAGAAGAAGATAAAGAGAAAAGAATAAAATTAAAAGTATAATAGAATAGAGAGCGTAAGAGTTGTAGAACATGGTAAGATGGATCATTGTAATTAAAGCTCCAGAAAGAGGGGCAAATAAAATAATCAATATTGAATAAATAATATTTCCAAACTTATGGAGTCTGATAAAAAGCTATCAGCCTATATTTTCAAGAATCTAAGAAACCCCAATCTGGATTAAACACAAAGAAAACCACACCTAGACACATGAGTGAATAGTAAAGAGAAAGTAAGGTGTACAGAGACAGACATGGCATAGAAATCCATTTTCAGGTGTGATCAGACGCAAAAGAAACCTGCTCTGGGGTCTCTGATGGTAGCTACTTCCCAGTTGTGCTAGAGGCAGTGTGGCCTCTACCAGAACAGCTGTGTAGTATGAGGTTCTGGGTGTTGTTTCTGGAAGCTTTGTCTAGAGTTAGCTTCTCTGCCCATTCCAAAAATTTTCTGAGCCATCTGAAATCCTGTAATCAGTATCTTTCTGCTTAAACTAGTTTAGTGCATAGATTCTGTTTTATACAACTAAAAACTCTGATACAGATGATGTCTGGGTCTTGTTGTGCTATTTGAACTAACCTCCTTGTTAACTTATATGTTAAAAATTAGCAGGACCCAGAAACAATAACAACTCTTCACTTTTCTGATGTAAAATGAAATTTTGATACTTCTGGTACACAGGACCCTGTATCAGATCACTTTTGAGGTGAAAATGGCCACAAAAAAACTTATCCATCAGTCACATGGTCTAAGTGACCATATGCAGAGGATTATTTTAATCACACAATATTTATCAATGTCCATAGAGGTTGTTTACTTTACTTTATATTTCTGGTATCATCTCTTGGACTGTTTCTTTGGTAATGAGAGATACAGCAGGTTACTTCTTGAACATTAATGATCCCCACTTTAGATATTTCCTTGATCAGAGAAGGAAAAAAGAACATTGGAGAGTGTGAATGTTCAGTGTGCCACAGGAATTGGCAAGGATTCAGTAGTATCTGCCAGTTTAGGACGTTTGTTCATTAGTGTCTTGCGTGGGCAACTGTGCCATGCACCATCAGTATAATCAGTGTTAGCAATGAGTCCCTTGCATTTTAGATGCTGTGGTTGGGGTCATTTATAAAGAAATTCCCTTTGGTTGACCATGTACATAACATCAGCAGAATCAATAAAGCTTTGAGGAACCACAGGCATCAATGCCAGGGTGTTTTCTGGTCACAGCGGCAAATGGCATTTTCTCTTCCTGCCTATATTATACTATTTGTGCCCCTTGGTAGGTAGCTAATTAAAATTCCACAGGGTGTGGGGACTTGATGAATATACATATTAGTTGCAAGTAAAATATTCCAAGTAGCCCTATGCTTAAAATATCTTAGCTTTTAAAGCACATTTGTCTGCATTGGGATCTATTTTCTAAAGTATAAAGAGGCTGTACTTTTTAATGTTCTTTATAATGAGAGCCTTATATTTCAGTGGCAAGTCATAACAACATCTCACAAGATGTTTTTTAAATGAAGATACTTGGTCAGGAATATAGATGTTTATATTTTATAGTGATTTTATGCAATAAAAAAATCAGGTAACCATAATCTCAATACTGGTAATTTAAGAGGGGAAGTCACAACTTGGAGTTGGAAAATCAGTATTTTTTTTAAAAACCTGCCAAAAATAAAATACATAGCTATTTAAAAATTTCTAAGTGTATCTGGTGGAACAGGATAGGGAATCCAGAAATAGACCTACACATCAAGTCAGTTGATTTTTCAACAAAGATACAAAGCTAAATTAAATGAAAAAGGGGAAGTATTGTGGAAAAATGGTGTGAACCATTGAATACCTGTATCAAGAATAAATGAACCTCAATACATACTTCATGCTCCTTACAAAATATACTCAAAATGGATCACAGACCTACATGTAAAACTGAAAGCTGCAATACATAAGGGAAGAGAATATAGAAAATGTTTATGATCTTGAATTGGGCAAAGATTTCTTAGATATGATACCAACTACTCTATTTCTAAAAGAAAAAAATTGATAAATTGAATCTATTAAAACTATTGAAAGACAGATAAGACTATAAAAAGAAAGGCTATCCACTAGGAGGGAATATTTGCAAATTATGTGTCTAATAAAGGAGTCATATCCATAATTTATAAATATTTCTCAAAACTTAATGATAAGAAAATTTAAGAATCCAATTAAAAAAGCAAAATATCTGGCTACCTCACTAAAGAAGATGCATGGAAAATAAGACATGAAAAGATGCTTAATGTTATTTGTTATTTGAGAAATACAAAATAAAACCACAATGAGATAGTAGGAAAAACCCATAATAAAGTCTAAAATTTAAAAATCTGGTCTTAAAGATAAATGAAGAGGGAAAGATAACAGAATAGAGACACCCAGCACATTCCTGCTTATCCTTGGGGTAGAACCAAAGCAACAGGTGTGTGGCTGCATGTTGTGGTGAGTGACCATGGAAGAACACTGGGATCAATGGCAGTAAGACAGAAACCTGGTGAAATTCAGAGATGTGGAGCACCAATAAAGTAAGAGATACAATATACCCCAGTACCTGCCATGAAGTTCAGTGGCACGGGAAGGGAGCAGTCTTCCCTCTGTAGGAGGAAAGATGAAATTGTCACAGCAAGCTCAATTAGCCCAGAAGCCAGCACCTTGCAGAAGTACAACCCAAATAGATAAGAGACCTAGGATCTGCATTGCAGGCTATATTCAAAGAGGGAATTCATTGTACCTCCCAGTAAAGGCCTAGGCAGCTGTAGTGGGAAGCCATCTTGAGAAGAGACCTATTGTCTGAATTTGTACTGCTTTGGGTGTCAGAAACCCCTGCATATTCCCATTTCTGGGACCCCACAGTCGTTCCACTGCACTGCCTCCGTGGGTAGATGCCTCAAAAGACACAGGCTTAGCTTGGGATAGTGACAATGACACAAACCTGCTGAAAGTTCTATGCTGTTTGGGATGTGGACTGGGATGTGGAGCAGGGATTAAAGAGACTGTCTTCTAGAATCAGAGGATAGTGAACTTGCTGTCTTGAGACAGGGGTCATAACCAGTCTTGCACAGGTGCCACAACTGAGGGCTCTAGGATCAAGGTTGGCAGGCTACATGCTTCCTGTCACTCCCCTCCCAAAACAGAATTTTATAGTTCCCACCACTACTCCCACTACCTTCAGAGGCATCTGGGTATCTGGCTTTTGCCCCACCCCTGGCGTATGCAACCTAAGGAGCTCTGGAGAAGAATTATGCCTGGCACTACCCACATTCCATGATAACTTATTCTGGCAAAGAAAGTGTAGTTTTCTGACTCTGATACATTATGCATTGTGCCCATACCCACAAATCACAGCCAAAGAAGTTACAGAGATTACCCTATGAGGTCAAGCTAAAAATAAACATTAACAACTGATACCATGATACACATCATCAGCAGAAAGCTGCCGACTAAGAAGGCTATCATGTAAAAGCAGAAGAGTTAATCATCCCAATAGATGTGCAAATCTCAACATAGACATGCAAGAAATAAATTATACCTTCTGTGGTTCAGAACTCTCTAATACAAATTTCAAAGATTTTGAAATTGATGAAATGCCTGATCAAAAATTCAAAAGAATGATTTTTCTAAAACCTCAATAAAATCCAAGAGAACACAGTGAACACTTGAATAAAATAAGGAAAGACAATGCAGGATATGAATGAGAAATTCAGCAAAGAGATAAAGATATTGAAAAAGAATCAAACAGAAATCTTGGAAATGAAAAGCTCAATAAGTCAGGTAAAAGAACACAGAGTGAAAAGCCTTAACAAGCAAAAGAAAGGATATTGGAGCTTGAAGACATGTCTTTCAAACTATTGCATTCACACAGAAATAAAGGGGAAAAAGAATGAAGAGAGCATTCAAGATCTATGGGACACCATTAAAAAACCAAACATCTGCATAATTGGCATACTCAAGGGAGAAGAAATACAGGGCATAGAAAACCTATTCCATGAATAATGGTAGAAAATTTCCCAAATCCTGGGAAAAACATGGGCATTCAGGTGCAGGAGGTCTTTAGAACCCAAATAGATATGAACAGAAAAGAACTTCTCCACATTATAGCCAAACTTTCAAAAGTATAGGATAAAGAAAGAATATTAAAATATGCAAGAGAAAAGGGCCACGTAATACTTAAAGTAAAATCCATTAGACTAATAGATTTCTCAGCAGAAACCTAAAAGTCAGAAAAATGTGAAATGATGTATTCAAGTTCTGAAAGAAAATAACTGTCAGTTGAGATTACTGTACACAGCAAGGTTATCCTTCAGAACCAAAGAAGAAACAAAGACCTTCCAAAGTAGTCACAAACTAAGGAAATTCAAGACTAGTAGACAGCCTTACAAAAGGTGCTTAAGGGAATCCTATACCTTCAGTTAGAAGAAAGATAATTACCATCATGATAGCATGTGAAAGAATAAATTCGACTAGGAGAATAGATATGCAAATGAGAAATAGGGAAAATTCAAACATTGTCAATATGGTAAACCATTAATCACAAAGATGAATAAGAAAGGAACATTTTTAAAAAATAGAAGAAAATAATAGCTCTGAAAGTACATGGGTTCAATTCTCTAATTAAATACACAAATTGGGTAAGTGGATTAAGAAACAAGATCCAAAAATATGCTGTCTACAAGAAACTCACTTCATCTGTAAATACAAAGAAACTGAAAAATATAGGGTGGAAATTGATATTCCATGTAAATGGAATCCAAAATGCAAGCAGGAGTAGCTATACTTAATTCTCATGAAATAGACTTTAAGACAAAAATGGTAAAAAGAGATAAAGAATAATACACAATGATCATGAGATAAGTTCATCAAGAAGATGTAATAATTATAAATCTGTATTTACTGAATGTTGGAGCACCCAATTTTATAAAAAAAGCACACTAGTCCTAAAGGGAGAGATAGACCCCAATACAATAGTAAGAAATTTCAGTACCCAACTCATACCAATAGAGCATCCAGACCAAAAAAAAAAAAAAAAAAAAAAAAAAAAAAAATTGACAAAGAAACATTAGAGTTAAATTACATTACAGATCAAGTAGATTTAATAGATGTTTATATAATATTCTATCCAATGGCTGGACAATATACATTCTTTTCATTAGCACATGGAACCCTTTCTAGGATAGACCATGTATTAGGACATATACAAGTCTGAACAAATTTTTAAATGTTGATATAAAGTCCTACATCTTCTCCAATTACAACAGAAAAAAAATAGGAAATAAATAGCAAGATAAACAATAGAAATTATAAAAGCGCATATAGACTAAAAACACACTCACTTCTAAATGACCTGTTATTGGAGAAATCAGAGGGTATCATGGTCTAGCTATGAGTGTCTCCTAAAAGCTCATGTGTGAGACAATGCAAGAAACTTCAGAGGTGAAATGATTTGGTTACGATCACTAAACCTAATCAGTGCATTTATCTGCTGATAGGGATTAACTAGGTGGTAACAGTATGCAGGTAAGGTGTGACTGGAGAAGATAGGACACTGGGGGTGTGCCTTTAGGGTTTATATTTTGTCCCTGATGAGTGGAACTCTCTCTGCTTGCTGATTGCCATATCCTGATCTGCTTTCCTTCATCACACTTTTCTGCCCTGATGTTCTGCCTCACCTAGGGCAGAGCAATGGAGTCGATCTATGAACTAAGACCTCTGAAATCATGAACACCATTCTTTAAAATTGTTCTTCCTTCTTTAAAATTGTTCTTGTCAAGATCTTTTGACCACAGAGGCATTAAAACTGACTGAAAGAGAAGAGAATTTAAAAGTTCCTTGAATCAAATGAAACACAACATATAAAAACCTGTGGGATATAGCAAAAACAATACTCAGAGGGAATTTTATAGCAATTAGTATCTACATTTTAAAAGAGAAAGATCTCAAATAAATAACCTAATGATGTATCTCAATGTCCTAGAAAAGCAAAAATAAATTCAATGCAAATTCATTAAAAAGAAGAAGGATCAGAGCAGAAATAGACTGCAAGAGCACTACAAAGGATCATTGTAACAAAGAGTTGGTTCTTTGAAAAGATAAGCCAAATATACAAATCTTTGACTTGACTAACCAAAAACAGAAAGAGAAGACTCAAGTAAATAATAGTGATAAAAAAAGAGACATTACAACTAATAAATGGAACTTCAAAGGATCCTTAGGGATTATTTTGAAAAACCATATGCTAATAAATTGGAAAATCTAGAAGAAATGGACAAATTTCTGAAACATATGACCTGTTAGAATCGAATCAACAAGATCAAAAGGAAGTAATGAAATTTAGTAATAAAATGTCTCCCAACAAAGAAAAGCCCAGGGATAGGTGGTTTCAATGCTGAATTTTACCACATTTTAAAGAACTAACACCAAAACTTTTCAGACTATTCCACACAATTGAAAGAAAAGGAACCCTTTCAAACTCATTCTATAAGGCCAGCATTACTCTACTAGCAAAACCTGACAATGACACAGTAACAACAACAACCACAACAACAAAACTATAGATCAATACCCCTAATAAACATAGATGCAATACCCTCAAAAAACTCCTGGAAATGGAATTGAATAACACATTAAAAAGATCATACACTGATCAAGTTGGTTTCATTCCAGGGATGCAAGGATGGTTCAACATACGCAAATCAATAATGTAATAGGCTATATGTTAGAATCATGGATAAAATCACATGACCATCTCCATAGATGCAGAAAAAACATTTGATAGAATTTTAAATCCCTTCATGATAAAAATGTTGAACAAATTAGATGTAGAAGAATCATACCTCAACATAATAAAGATTGTAAATGGTAAACCCAAAATCAACACTATACTGATTGGAGAAAAAGTGATAGCATTTCTTATAAGATCAGAAGCAAGACAAGGGTGTCCCCTCTACTCTTTTTCAATATAGTGCTAGAAATTTTAACCAGAACAATTAGGCAAGATAAATAAAGGCATATAAATAGGAAAGGAAGAAGTCAAAGTTTGCAGATGATATGATTCATACATACAAAAACCTAAGTACTTAATCAAAAGACTATTATAACTTACACAGGAATTCAGTAAAGTGGCAGAATACAAAACCAACATACCAAAATTAGTAGCTTTTCTGCACACTAATAATAGATTCTCTGAGAAAAAAATCAGGAAAACAATCTTATTCACAGTAGTCAAACAAAAAAAATGAAATACCTAGGAATAAACTTAAGGATATGAAAGACCTCTACAATGAAAATTACAAAGCACTGAAGTAAGAAATTGAAGACATTAAAAGATGGAAAGACCTTCCACATTCATGGATTGCAAGAATCAATATTGTTTTAATGTCTACACTACACAAGGTGATTTACAGATTCAATCCAATCCCCACCAACATACCAATGACATTCTCCACAGAACTAGACAAAAAAAAAAAAAAATCATAAAATTCATCTGATAGCATAAAAGACCCTGGATTGCCAAGGCAGTCTTGAACAAAAAGGAGCAAAGCTGGCAGCCTCACAATACCTGATTTCAAAGTAAACTACAGAAACATAATAATGAAGACCACATGGAATTGCCATAAAAACAGTCACAAAAACCAGTGGAACAGAGTAGAGGACTCTAAATAAATTCATACATCTCCAGCCACTTTATTTTTTACAGAAGTGTCAAAAAACATCTATTGGATAAAGGACAGCATCTTCAACAAACCATGCTGGGAAAATGCATGTCTAGATGCAGAAGATTGACACTTGACTCCTATCTCTTACCCTCCACAAAAACCATCTCAAAATGGATCAAAGACCTTAGTGTCAGACCTGGAACTCTGAAACTCCTAGAAAACATAGGAAAAACACTTCAAGATATTGGCACAGGAACAAAAGTAAGGGTTGACAAATGAGATCACCTCAAATTAAAAAGCTTTTGTACAGCAAAGGAAACAACAGAGTGAAGAGACACCACACAGAATGGGAGAAAATCTTTGCTAGCTATGCATCTGATAGGATTAATACCCAGAATATATAAAAAAATCTTATAAAACTTTGCTACAAAAATCAACTAATCCAATTTAATAAATGGGCAAATGATCTGAAAAGACACTTCTCAAAAGAAAAAAAATACAAATGGGCAATAAATATATAAAAAGTGCTCAATATCATTAACCATCAGGGAAGTGCAAATCAAAAAGAGTGAGATTTCATCTCATCCCAGATGGAATGGCTATTATCAGAAAACAAAAACAAACAAACAAGCAAAAACTCCAGAAAACAAAAAATAACAAATGCTAATGAGGATGTGAGGAAAAAGGAGCACTCATACATTATTGATGGCAATGTAACTTAATATGGTCATTATGAAAATAGTATGGATGTTCCTCAAAAAACTAAAAATAGAACTAACATCTTGGTGTATATTCCAAGGAAATGAAATCAGCATACAAAAGAGATACTTTTATACCCATGTTTATTATAGCACTATTTACAATACTAAGCTGTGGAATTAGCCTAGGTATTCTTCAACAGATGAATGGATAAACAACATATGTTATTAATACACAATGGCATATTATCCATCCATAAAGAAAAATGAAATTTTCATTTGCAGGAAAATTTTTGGAACTGGAGGACATCATGATTATCAAAGTAAACCAAACACAGAAAGACAAGTATTGCATGTTTTCTCTCACAAGTGGAAACAAAACTGACCTGAAAGTAAAGGAGGGACTGCTTGAGACTGGGAAGGAGGCTGTAGGGAGAGGGGAGAATGGAAGAAGGTAGAAGGGGAGTAGATGGATATGATCAATGGACAATGTATGCATATATGGAATACCATAGTGAATCTCATTAATCTGCACAATTAGTGTGTTAATTATTAAGTCAAAGATAGTTTTTCAATGTTTTATGAGTACATTATAGTTTTACATAATATTAGGGTACACTGTGACACAATCATCCATGCATGGAATATAATTTACTCCATTTTAATCCCAAGTGCTTCCTCTTTTCCTTCCCTCCCACCCGCTATGCTCCTTCCTGTACACTGCTGGTCTTCCTTCTTCACATAGATGTTTTAATAGGTCAGAAATGGCTGTATTTCAGCAACATCATATGGCACAGTCTAATAGATAGGTAAGTGTAAGGTTTGGTGGCTCCTTTTACATTATACATGTGGAAGTATAGCTTTCTCTATTCCCCTGCCCTTTCCATGTAGAGCAGCATGTAAATGTTCTCTTTCCCCCTCATGTGGCTCCTCCTGTATTCATTACCCATATTGCATTTACTACATCTTATATAAATGTTTGTATGTTTGTCTGTTGCTGGACATATGAAGGGAAGAGTCCATTTTTAATTCATCTTTGTAATACTAATGACTAATACCAACATTATCATATGGGTAATCAAATACCACATACCCTTGAATAAGTTATATTTGTATTGAATTGACTTTACAAAAAGTGCTTTAGGAGGAATCTTTTACCTCCATTTTTATGTTTTCTGTTAATTTTGTGTTTCACATTGTCCATGTCAGTGTTTCAAATTGTGTATGTCGGGATTTGGTGTTATTTGTGGTTTTTAAAAAATTACATGGTACATCTGTTTATGGTATTACCTTATCTGAGTTTATTTGAGTCAGTCCCCATAGTTTGCATAACACCAGAGATCATTCTTTCTATTTAGTTTTCCTTCAGCTAGAAACTCAGAGGGAAGATCTGGTTTTTGTAATTTGCCCTTTAACCCTGGCATTTTTGATTGAGGAAACTTTAGGCAGCAAGTGAGGAGATAATTGGGTAGAGAGACCCAAGTCTCGATTTCTTGCTCTTAGCTCCAGAGGGCCCAGGAAGTCTTTAATCAAAAGAATTTGAAGTTTAGGAGTGACAGTTTGCAAATGGACAGATGAGAATAACTTTTAGTTTATCATTTATTTTTCATAGAACTCTCTGGGCAATAATGGAGAAATTAAAAATATTTATCAAATAATAAATTATGATATCTATCTTTTGATATTTATGATATTGTTTTGATAACAATATTTTGATATCTATGATATCTAAGTACATTTCTACATAACAAAGCACTTCATGCTCTGAACAGTGATTCCTTGGCCTTTGTTGTCAGATTCATTATATATAACCAAATGGATTCTCAGTAGTTTCGCCATCGACTATGTGAGAAAAATTCTCATTTTGAAAATGTCTAAAAGTATGTGTATTAAACTTCTCCTATATTGTCTCATTTTAACAAATCTTTCACGTGATTATAGTGATTTGCTAGGTTTTTGTGTGTGGGGGAGAATAAGATAGACAAACTTGTGAAGTGATTAAGTTGAACCCCTCTCCCCCAAAATGAGAAAAATGATATGTTGCTGTTTGAGACATTTATAATAAAGAGAATCAGGTTTCTGGTCATGAAAGGACAATAAGAAACATGTTAAAAGTGATTCTTCTGGGCTTTATGCCTATTCCTTTACCTTCACAAAAGATGAAATTTGAAAAAGGCATATGTCGAATTCCTGAATATTTGAAAGTTATGCAAGTTGCTTGTTACCAATATACTAAGTGGTTGGTATAAATAGTATAGTAAATAGTATAAGTCATCATTCACTCTTACAACACTAGATTTTAAAAATTTGTTCTTTTTAGATATACATGACAGCAGAGTATATTTTGACATATTTATAGAAGCATGGAGTATATCATATTCTAACTGGGTTCCCAGTCTTGTGGTTGTACATGATGTGGAGATTCAATCATCAACTAATTTTTGCACACCTACTTTGTGTCAGGCACTGTGATGGATGGTAGGCGTTCAGAGATTAATAAAGTATCTTCGAAGACCTCAGTTTCCAGCAGAAAAGACATATGCATAAGTACTTTGTCATTATGCAGTGTGGTAAATGCTGCAGAAGAGATATGTTTAAAAATTAGGGGAACTCAGAAGAAGCTAGTAGTCTACAGGAGGGGTCAACAGAAATAAACATCAGGAGAGGCAATCACCTGACTAAACTCCTGAAGGATATTGTTTGTCAGCCTGGTTAAATGAGAATGGGAGGACATTCCAGACTTGGTGGATGGATGAGCCAGTCTTCTACAGATAAAAACAATGTGTTGGAGTGCAAAAGCAATGTGGCATTTCTACTTCTTAATTGTGGTTCAGAGAGTAATGAGAGAAAAACCAGGAAGGTTGGTGTGTGCTAAATCTTGCAGAGCTTTGTGTGCAATGTCAAGGGGTTGGAGTTTTAGTCTATGTTTGTGATAAAGAGTCACTAAAATATTTTAGTAGGGGAGGGACATGTTTTAAGATCAGTCTGATAGTTGAGGGTGGTGAGAGCAGAAATGGATTTTATGAAGAGAGGACTCGGGGAATGAAAGGGCAGTCAGTCATCTGTTGTCATAGTTTGAGTGAAAGATAACAGTGGTCTGTACAGGAGTGATGAGAATAGAAATAGAAAGGAAGGAAAGAGAGGTATCTAGAAAATTAAATGGCAGAACTGCATAAGGCAGAAGAAAGAACAAAAAAAGTTTTTGCTTTTGTTACTGGATGGATGAATGGGTGAATGGATGAATGGATGGATTCATTCATTCATTCTACAAATATCTAGTGAGTGCTCAGTGTATACTAGCTTTGCTCTAACTACTAGGGAGTCGAGCACAGAGAAGTCCAAAATCCCAGCAGTCATAGAGCTTAGAGGTAGAGTAATTTAGATAGACCATGGAAAACCTTTTTGAGAAGGTACCAATTGATTTAAATCCTGAGATGAGAAAGAAAGCTATATATCTAGGGGAAACATACTCTAGGCAGAAGGAGCAGTAAGTGCAAAGGCCCTGCTCTGCCATATTTGAAGAACAGCAATTAGAACAGTGGGGTTGGAATGAGCTCAAGATCCCATGATCAGACCAACAGTCCACGAGGATCTCTCTGACTTTGGTTTGAGAAGAGACTGAAGGGGCAAGGGCAGAGCAGGCAGACCCATTAGAAGCTTTTTCAGCAGGGAAAAGAAATATGTAGGACGCCTGTGCTGCATGGTAGACTACTCTGAGCCTGGAAATCCCGCTGCAAGCTTGCTTTCTTCCCCAGCTTTTTTTGGTCCCCCCAGTCATCTCCTCTGCTTCCCTTGGCTCCATCTACTCTGGGTCACACTACAACCTTCCTATTTGCAAATTTCATGTCCCTTCTGGGTTATTCCTCAACATACTTTACCTTTTTCTCAGCCACTTCCTATAGTTCCACCTTCCCCACAACCCCTTGCTCTCAGAATATTATAACTAAATTTTTGTGACAACGGTTTTCTGGGATTTTTTTCACTAGATTTGCATTCTTGAACAGTATAATTTAGTGTCTAAACTTTTGTGAATAGAATTAAATTGCATATTATTGTGCACATATGGCATTTCCCCCTATTTAGTTTGGTGTGTTATATACCACAATTTATTGATCCATTTTGCTGTTGATGGACATTTGGGTTATTCATGTTAAAGGAACTAATAACATGTTTTTAAACATTGTACCCACATTTCTGGAGGGTGTATAACTAAAGTGAGATTTCTGGCTCATCAATTATGTATATCTACACATTTGTGAGGCACTATCATTCTTACTATCATTATCAAAGAGGTTATACTAATTTACAGTTTTAATACCTCTATATGAAAATTCTCATTTTTCCACATTCTTGTTCTTGGTAGTATTTTTACTTTATTTTTTAACCAATATTTGGATGTATTATGGTATTACATTGTAGTTTTAATTTGAAGTTCTCTGATTTTCTTAATTTTTAATTTTTTTTCTTTATTATACATTACAGTAGTATATTTCAACATATTATACATACATGGAATATAACTTATTCCAATCAGAACCCCATTCTTGTGATTGTACATAATGTGGAGTTTCACTGGTGGTGTAATCACATATGAACATAGGAAAGTATGTCTGATTAATTTACTGTCTTTCCTATTCCTATCCTCCCTCCCTTCCCTTCATTTCCCTTTTTCTAATCCAATGAACTTCTATTCTTCCCTCACTATCCCCGTGTGTGTTAGCATTTGCATATCAGAGAGAACATTTGACCTCTAGTTTTTTGGGATTGGTTTACTTTACTTAGCATAATAGTCTCCAGATCCATCCATTTACTGGCAAAAGTCATAAAGTCATTATTTTTTATGGCTGAGTAATATTCCATTTTGTATATATACCACATTTTCTTTATCCATTCATCTGCTGAAGGTCATCTAAGTTGGTTCCATAGCTTAGTTATTGTGAATTGAGCTGATGTAAACATTATGTGGCAGCCTCACTATAATACGCTAATTTTTAAGTGCTTTGGGTATATACAGAGAGTGGGATAACTTGGTCAAATGGTGGTTCCATTCCAAAATTTTGCAGTTCTCTGATTTCCAATTGAGTGTCTTTTAAGATGTTTAATGGCCATTTGAATTTTTTTCTTTGCAAAATTGTCCAAATATTCTGCCAATTTTTTTTCTATTGAATTGTCTTTTTGTTAACCATTTGTATATTCATTAAACATTTTAAATATCAGTTTTTGTGGATTATATGTGCTACAGATATGTTTCCCCAATCTGTATCTTTTCTTTTCTCTCTTTTAGTATCATCTTTTCACTAAGAATTGTTTTTAATTTTTATGTAATGAGTTTATCAATCTGTCTTTTGCGGTTACTGTTTTTTATTTTGGGGAAGAAATCTTTTTCTACCTTCAAACTATTAATCTATTTTCCATTTCATCTCCTAAAGGCTTTATTATTTTGCCTTTGGTACTCAAGGCTATTACCTACTTTGGACTTCTTCTTTTAATGGCATTAGTAAAGGTCTAATTTTATGTTTTTGTCATAAGGATATTCAGTTATCCCAGTATCTTATAGTAGGGTCCGTCCTCCCCACTGCCTTGGAGTTCCATTTGAGCCATAGCCAAGCATAAGTGTGTGGTTCTCTGGACCCTCTGTTTCATTTTTCTTATATAATCATAGCTAGTACTGTCCTGCCCTAATTCCTAGTTTTGTAATAAGTGCCGATGTATGACAGAACACATCTTTCTGCCTTGTTTATCTTCCTAATATCTTCTTAATTCTTAGACCTTAGCATTACATTTTTAAAACTGTTTGCTAAGTCCCAAAAACAAAATCCTGCTGAGGGTTAATATTACAATGAAAACATATACATTTTGCAAGAATGGAGAGTTTTACAAAATAAGGAGAATGGTGTATGTTTTAACTTACTTAGGTCTTTTTTACTTTTAATTTTTCTCATCAAGTTTTATCACTTTTTTGCAAAGGCACTATACATTTTTGGCTACATTTATTTTCACATATTAGATTTCTCTGATTCTTCTGAAAATGGTATATTAAAAAATTTTATCAAGCTATTTTGCTAGAAATAAAGCTGTAATTTATAGTGATTATGTAAGCAAATTTGGCATATAAATATCAATAGTACATTGTTATCAACTATAATAAACATGTGTTGTCAGATTGTCTATGAATAGAATATTACTACTTATAAATGACAATTTTGCTTCTTTCTTTTAATGTCAATACATTTAATTTTTTCTGGCCTTAGCATAATATTCTCCAATTCCATCCATTTATTTGCAAATGCCATAATATTCTTCTTCTTCATGACTGAATAATATTCCATTTATATGTACCAGTTTCTTTATCCATTCATCTGTTGAAGGGCATCTAGGTTGGTTCCACAATCTAGCTATTGTGAATTGAGCTGCTATAAACATTCATGTGAATGCGTTACTGTAGTATGCTGATTTTAAGTCCTTTGGGTATAAACTGAGGAGTGGGATAACTGGGTCAAAAAGTGGGTCCATTCCAAGTTTTCTGAGGATTCTCCTCACTGCTTTCCAGAGTTTCCAAACTGGCTGCCCCAATTTGCAACTCCACTAGCAACATAGGAGTGTGCCTTTTTCTCCACATCCATGCCAACATCTATTATTGTTTGTATTCTTAATAATAGCCATTCTAATTGAAGTAAGATCAAATCTTAGAGTTGTTTTAATTTGCATTTCTCTAATTACTAGAGATGTTGAATATCATGCTAAGTGAAATAAGCCAATCCCCAAAAAAACAAAGGCCGAATGTTTTCCCTGATAAGTGGAGGATGGCATGTAATGGGGAGGGGGGGTGGGGAGAGAAGAATGGAGGAACTTTAGATTATGTAGAAGGAAATGAGAGGGAGGGGGTATGAAAGATGGTAGAATGAGACAGATATCATTACCCTATACACATATATGATTACACGAATGGTATAGATCTACATTGTGCACAACCATAGAAATGAAATGATGTACCCCATTTGTGTACAATGAATCAAGATGCAGTCTGTAAAAAAATAAAAAAAATAAAATAAAAATTTCTAGCCTTAGTACATAGGATCTTCAATACACTGTTGAATAGGAGAGTTGCTCCTCATCCCAGAAAGAAAGATTTCAGGTTAAGGCAGTTCTTTTATTTCTAGTTTGCTAGAGATAACTCTGTGTGTGTGTGTGTGTGTGTGTGTGTGTGTGTGTGTGTGTGTGTGTTGTATGCATATATATCATGTATGTACTGGTGCAGTGCATAGGGCTAGAGTTGGTAGTCAGATTGACTTGGTTCATATCTTATTCAAATCACTTATTAACGTACTAACATTGAACAAGTTACTTAAACCCTCTAAATTTGTGTTTGTTTATGTATAAAAATCAAGAATATAAAAGATCTAACTCACTGTGTTGTTATATTAAAAGAGGCCTTAGGTACAAATCACATGGCACAGTCCTTGGCATTTAGTAAACATGTCATAGCACTTAGCCATTGTTTTCCCCATTCAAGAGTTATAGGGGGAAATGGTAATAATATACTTGGCTCAATCATTATTCTCCTTAATTAGGACAAAACATAAGCCTAATTTGGAACATTCTCAGTAGGTGTAAACCATAGGTATCAGAAATAGTCATTATTATCTCCAAGAAATATAGGGTGATTTAAAGTAGCTCCCCAAATCCTCAAAAGAACTTATATAAAATAATAGTCAAGCCTGCTATGGGTAGTCATTCGTGTTGTCTACTCCCCAATTTCAATCTATGCAAATGGCAACACCCTGTTGAGTTGAGGTGTTCATTCCTTTACCCTGCACAACTAGAGGCAGTGACTCTGGGAATATTATTCAATAAAGATATATATTTACTATATTTATAATATTAATTTGCAAACCTTAATTGGATTTATGGTTATAATTAGTCTTAACAATTTCTGCTTCTTAAGATAGTTTCTTTAATTCTACTTTCTGCCCTAGCATTAACTATCTGTGTGGATATGGACAAATATCCATGACCTCAATTTCTTTAGCTGTGGAAAAGTTGGACTAAATTATTTCCAGCTCTAGAATTCTATGATTTGCATGTAAAATGAAATTTTAGTAGCTTTCTAGTGGATTTGCATCTTTGAGTGAATTTCCAGTGTTAGCTGGGCCATTTGGAATTTGTATTTATAGGCTGGTAATTAGCATGAAGTTTCATATACTTCCTCCATTTGTCATATTAACAAAGTATACATATTCTAGAACAAATGTGTGACATTTAAAATAATAGGGCTTAGTCTGACCCAGGAGACCTTTTCAAAGTCTATTCCAGTATAATGTTATCTGTACAAAAATGATTATGTTGGGTACCATCTTAATTTACAACAGTTAAAATTACTGAAGGAAAGTCCTCCTCCGTGATAAGGGTAATGCCAGTTTGTGTGTATGGGTATGGAGTTTCAACTCACCTATGATAACACTCTACGCCCCGTCTTAAAGTCTCAATAGTATAAAGAGGCAATTTTGAATGCAAACCCAGTGAACTTCTTAGTGTCTCATTCTGACCTGCAAACTTCAAGTCAAATAGTAATTGACAATTAAATATTATCATTTTACATGCTAAGACTTCTGTTTAACTAAATCAGTTTTACTTTGGGGTGGGAGGACAAATTGGGCATTCTTTAAAAAAAGGAAAAATCTGTCAGGAATCTTTAAGTATAAAGACAATTCTTTGATTTTAAAGTGACTAGATGCTCAGGTCATAAAACTCTGGTTACTGATAAATACTGTTGATGATTTACATAGGGGATCCTCTCTAGAAGTTCCATTATGAGAGAAACACTCATCATAATATGTACTTTTTCAGAGTCGTCATGACTACTTACACTTTTCCAAAGCAATTATCATTTCTCCAGAGATTTTTTTCAATTTAAATTTTTCCCATCTAGAATCTTTTACCAAATACATTGAATAAATATAACCAACTGTAATTCTGACTTCCAACTGTCACCAAAGGTCTCCAAAGAATATACTTTGATTACAAAATGAGATTGACAGGGATTTGAAGAAAAAAGAGACTCCAAAAAGCCACAGAACATTTAGGCCCCTTGTTTACACAAATTCCTTAGCATGAAGTCTTAAAGAAGTGTTAATATCAAAAGTTTCTTTCTTTCTTTGTTTTGAAAGGAAAGACCTAATTTCTAACTAGAAGCATGTTGCATGGATCCATCTGTGCATACAGATGCTCTGAATGGAAACTTACTATATTGTCTAAACCTAAACACTATACCAATAATAAATTAGTTATCTTCCTTAACTTTGAATAATACTGTGACATATATTTTTCTGTCACCAAAGTTATCTTATGGGAGAAGACAAATTATTATCAATAAGATACAGATAAGATCATTGAGTCACAGAAAATTGTCTTACTATAAATGACGTAACGCATTGGCATGTTATTTGGGGCTAGAATTTATTCTGCAGATTCTTTGCAATGCCATTTCCCAGAATCTATAGGATCACTTTCAGAAAGATAGGAATAAAAGAAAAAGAGAAAAATGTTTCTTCTTCCACTTTCTTTTTTTCCATATTTCTTTCCCTCCATACTCATGCCAAGTATGACCATGAGATGGTCTTATTTGTGGCTAACCTATCTACTAATTTATATAATTTGTGTAAATCTATTTGACTCTGCTGAACTTTTACTTTCTTGAAATCATCTTATCTTTTCTCCTAAGAATCCTCTTTATCCTGTTTTTCTTCTAGTCTACAGCCATTTGTCAGACTCACTTGGACAACAGTAGCAGTCTCCCACATTGATTTCCTAACACAGTCTTGGGATCCTAAGTCCATTTTCCAGTCACTAGAAGGATCTACCTGAAACAAGTCATTTGACCATGTTACTTCCCTGCTTAAGGCTTGTGGAAATGGCTTCCCAGGACCATTGGTTGTAGAAGTCAATTCACTGGAACCCAATGTCTTCTATTTGTAACAAATACTCTAGAATAACTCATCTATTCTCTCAAAATGAAATCCATAGAAAACACAGTTGACCTATACATGTAGCTTGAAGATAAAGTGAATATAATAAAAGCAAGAAATAAAAAATAAAACAATCAACTATAAAATAATATATATCTCAATGTGTAAATGTTCAGGTGTGACATCACCAGAACTCACAATTGTCAGATGTTTGCACCTATATGTATAATCAGTGACTATGACAGCTGCAGATGCAGATGGATCCAGAAGTTTATACTTACAATTCAACTCCATGAATAGTATTGTTCTCAGTGACCTAATTTCTTAAAATGGAAAAAAATCTAGAAATTTAGTCTATAACACATCCCATACTTTAATGTAAACATGAATCATCTGGAAATCTCTTTAAACTGCAGATTCTGGAGTGGAGCCTGAGCTTATGCATTTCTAACAAGCTTTCAGGTGATGCTTATGCTCCTGGTTCATAGACCACATGTTAAATAGGTAGAGCCTACACTAGAGGAACTTTATTTGTACCTAGAGGTTTATGACATCTGGGGACATTCCAGTAAAGTCTTGAAGTCTCTGCAAGACTTGATGAATTCTAGTTTCTAGCATAGGATGTAGTCATAGAGTCCAACGGTCTTAGGCTCTGAGTCCAGAACAAGGACCAGGAAGCTGTAGAGATCCTCTCCAAGGGACTTATAATGTTTTTAGAACATACTATATCTTCAGGGAGTATAGTACATCAAACGGAGATTGAGCCTATAATCTCATGTCATGTATATCTTCAGGTGTTCAGATGCCTGAGGCAAATGAATGAGAGATAATTGTAGAGGAATGGTATGGTGTCTAAGTCCTTCAATCAAGAAGTATTGAGAATGACTCACTTCTATGAGAAACACAGAATCACTGTGGCCCAGAAATAGGGGAGGGAATGCAGGACTTGCTACATCTCAGTGCGTGGTGGCTTTGTGAGCACTGGGAGACGGCATTCATGGAGAATTTTTGTGAGAGCGGTTCTGCAACTGCTCTCTTTAGTGAATGACAAATAGAGATGGCAGATTCTCCCCTGATGTCTGCTAAGAAGAAAGACAAATGCCTGTCAGACATATCTGTGAACATACTCTTTGTTAAACAGTAGAAATATTTGGAGACACTGTATTGTGGAAGGAGATGAGGATAATGAGGCAATAGCATTTGTACACAAATGCTAATGGGATGTCATTTGTAACCACAGGTTGAAGAAGTCTGGGCACACTAGGGATATATTGTTATTTACTACCCATCTCAACAAATACTTCCTTCACTGTTATTTCCTATATATCAGACCCATTAGCACCATAATGTACATTTAACTAATCCTCATCTCCTTGTAGTTTGACATGTTCTATATCAGGTCTGTATGACTTCAATTGAAATTTTCTTCTAATCTTTATAAATGCTCACCTAGAATCATAATTTGTGGTATATAAAGCAAATCTTTTTTGACCATTCACCTCTCAAATTATCAAGTCTCAAGTCTCTCCCAAAGTCATGATTTCACATTAAAAGAAAAAAATTAAGCCATAAATCTACCTTTTATCTCTCTAAGACTTAGACTTCTTTTCTTAAATTGATAAATAATAATTGTATATGTTTATGGAACACAGTGGGATATTTTGATAGCTGTATATGCTGTGAAACAGTCACCTCAAGTTTATTACCATACCTATCACCTCACCTACTTATAGAAAATCTTTAACTTCTGAGAAGAGTTAAGGTTGAAGAGATACATTCTGAATTTCATTGTTAAAATCTTTCTCACAGAATGAGCAGAAGCATGGAGGTTGGTGTGCTAAATCCTAGGTCAGCTCTCCTTGAATCTTGACTGGACACTCCAAGATGAATTTCCCATATCAGACTTCATTTGGCTACTCTGTCCTCTGTAAAAAGATACTGTACATTCACTCTGGCATGGCACCATGTGTCCTACTCTACCAGGCTATGGATTCTGAAGTTCTGCCCAGGTAGAGTTTCATACCTGACATATAGTTAAGGCATTACAGAGTTTCCTATCTTTTTGATTTTCATTCAGGGATATTTTAATACTCCATTTATTTAAGAACTGTTCTTCACCTTCCATAACCAGAGGTGTAGAAAGGTATTATTGAAAACCTTTTCCTCCATCAAGGAGACCAACTAGTACTTAGGACCTGTATATTGGCCTCCATCTCTAGCATGTGCTCTGTTGTCCCTGAGATTGTTCCAAGATATTCTTAAGTCTGAAGTTGAGTGATAGCTCATTTAGATTTCCTCAGAAATTCATACTATACATCTCATTAAAACCTCTTAGAATGCTGTCTTAATTTTCAAGTCATTTTAGTGCTAACTTAAAATTGGTCCTAAGATTAACTAGCTGAGCAAGTATCAGACCTACCTTTTTGTCTTGAATTAGAGGAGAGGAAATGGAAAAGAAGGGTGAAATAAAATGAAGGATGAATTAACATAACAATTTACTATCAGGAGGCAAAGAGGATATAAGATGATTAAAAGTTCCAAGCTGAAGTGATTAGGGAGATAGAGAAACAAGAATAATTTACTTTTGTGACAAAATTAGTAAGTTTGGTTTTAAGGAATATTATTTAAATGATAGCTACAACCCTATAAAAATATTCACTTGTCTCATTTTATTTGGTTTTCTTATAATTTAGACATATTGCAAGCTCTTCATTTAGTATAGATTCTTATCTGAGTGATCTGGTAGACTACAGATAAAACCCCAAAGTAGCTAAAAGTCTGCTTTTCTAATCTTACTAGTTGATGAAAGTGAAGGCAATAATGATTATATTGAAGCAATGATTGGATCAATTTCACAAAGGAAATATGTTATACATGTTCACAATGTTTAATTATTATAAATATTAAGCAATTATATGTATAATTTTGTCTTACACATTTTTATCTGAAATCAAATCCAAAGTAGATTGCTTATATTTCTCAGGAGCTGTTTCCCTAGCATTTATTGATGACACTTACAGCCATTAAATAAAATCCAGAAGTGATCCTCTAATCGGGTATGCATATATGGCTTTTACCTATCAATAATTCAGTTTTTACCTTTTTTAAAAATAGTAAGAATGCTTTGTTAAATAGGAAAATTAGCCCCCAGCAGTGCCTATAGATATAATCAACACATACATGCAAAGTATTCGTGCTTGAAATCTGTGCCAAAAAGAGTTGACATATTTATAATTGCAATCAAGAACTTAGAAATCTAACTTCGTATGATGGAGAGGGAAGTGAGAGGGGGAGGGGGGCAGGGTATGAAAGATGGTGGAATGAGACAGACATCATTACCATATGTACATGTATGAATACACGAATGGTATGAATCTACATCATGTACAATCATAGAAACAAAATGTTGTACCCCATTTGTGTACAATGAATCAAAATGCAGTCCATAAAAATTAAAAAAAAATAAAATAAATTTAAAGAGAGCTTAGAAATCTAACTTTTCCAATAGGCTAGCTTTCTTGTGGTCATTAACAAAAGCTACTTTTGTGTGGATAATAAGGATAAATGATATCTATTGTCAGAAGTGACAACAATCCAAACCTTACCAAGATCCCAGGTTCACCCATAAATTGTTTTCTGTCTGGGTGCTTCTTAGGTGTGAGCTTCATCTAAGCCCCTAAAGTATAGCTTTAGTCTGGAATTATCAGAATCAAGGACTCTTGTTCATGCAAAACAAAGTAATTTTCTACTTTATTTCTGTCCTAAATGCACAAGAATCTCTGTCACCCATGTCCTCTCTTCAGCCCTGACATGAAACATTGTATTGGAGTAGTACCCTCTTCTGGAAGAGACTGTACTTAGGCAAGCTGCCCGTTATGGTTTGATGTGAGGTGTCCCCCAAAAGCTCATGTGTGAGACAATGCAAGAAGGTTTGGAAGAGAAATGATTGGGTTATAGCCTTAACCTAATCAGTGAATTAATCCCTGATGGGATTAACTGAGTGGTAGCTGGAGGTAGATGGGTGTGACCAAAGGAAGTGATTCATTGGGGGCATGGCTATGGGGTATATATTTTGTATCCGGAGAGTGGAGTCCCTCTCTCTCTGCTTCTTAGTCATGTAAGCTGCTTCCCTTCACTGCATTCTTCTTCCGTAATGTTCTGCCTCACCTTGAGCCCCTAGGAATGGAGCCGACTCTCTATGGACCAAGACCTCTAAAACTGTGAGCTCTCAAATAAACTTTTCCTCCTCTAAAATTGTTCTGGTCAAGTCATTTAGTCACAGCAGCCAAAAAGATGACTAAACCAATGCCTCAGTTGTTTTTCGTATTACTCCCATAAGGCTGTATCACAAATGTACAAGTATAATAAAACTGCAAATTTATAAATTACTTTAATGGATAATAAAATTAAATATTTATGTTGTCTAGCTAACTAACAGCATTATTTTTTTTTTGCTTTTCAACAAATCTAAAGTACTACATTCACATTTTTTATGATTCTAATTGAAGAACATACCTAAGTATTAGAAATCCAACAGTTTGACAGTACAACTTTGTAATCTTATGCCTTATGATTGAAGGAATACCTTAAAAATAATACCAAAGAAGAAAAGAATGTGTACTTAAGTGTTCCTCTTACAGAGACTATTGGATAGGTTCTACTTTGTTCTGTTATCCCTTAAAGTACTTTCCAAAGGTTACTTAGTCTGACCTCTCCTAAAGCATAGTTTAAAAAACAAGGGCTTATGTGCAGGTAATTTGTTTTGGAAACTGATCACAATAAGGAAAACAGGGGCCTTGAAGGAGTCTAACAAGGAAAGAAGGAAAGCCATTCCAAAGATGCACTATTTTACTGATTGCTACTGTAAGTGACATTATGTTCATTCCCATTGTGATCTTGTAAGGAGCCACAGAGAATGTTTTTAGAAATATTCCTCTAAGAGATGGAAGAGAAGAGTACGTAACCTTAGTCTTCCATGCAGTATTGGTCAAGAGTTGCCCAATAGGTTATAAACTTCCTTGTATTTCTAGGTTTAATCATGCATCAGAATGAATAGCTGTTTACAAAGATTCCACATGGGAACAGGGGTCAGGGAAACCCTGGGGCAGAAAGTGAGAAGATAGGGTGCAAGTAAGGTGGGGTTGAGTTGCTGCTGGGCCATACCTGTGAGCAGCTGGTTGCCATAAACAGCTGCAGTCAAAAGATCGTCCAAGAGCTAACAGGGGCATGAAAAGGAGCTCGGTTATAAAGAAAAGGCAGATCAAAATCACCACGATATTTCACCTTATACTCAATATGATGGCTATTATCAGGAAGACATGATATAACAAGTTCTAGCAAGGATGCAGAGAGAAGGGAACCCTACATACTGCTGGTGGGAATGTAAATTGGTAGAGTTATCATGGAAAACACTATGGAGTTTCCAAAAAATAAATAAATAAATACTTCTATGGGATCCAACATTCACACTATTTAAAGGAAATGAAATCAGCACCACAGAGATATATCTGTACTCCCTTGTTCATTTCAGCATTTGTCACAATAGCCAAGATGTGGAAACAGCCCAAGCATTCACCAACTTATTAGTCTCTCTGATGGATCTATCTCTATCTATCTATCTATCTATCTATCTATCTATCTATCTATCTATCTATCTATCTATCATCTATCCATCCATCCATCTATCATGTAATGCAATATATAACATACAATGAAATATTGTTAAGTCATAAAAAGAAGCAAATTTGACCATTTGTGACAACGTGGATGAACCTAGTGGGTATTATGCTAAGTGAAATAAGTCACAGATAAATATACATGCTATATGTTCTCATTTAAATGTTGAATCTAAAAAAGGTGAACTCATAGGAGCAGATAGAAAGATGGTTATCAAGGCGGGGATATGATGAGGGAGAAGGAGATTTTTGTCCAAGATTATAAACTTTTAGCTATAGGATAAATAGATTCAGAGATCGAGTATACAGAATGGTGACTACAGTTAATATTGAATTGAATACTTAAAATTTACTTAAATATTCTTACCACAAAAGAAACAAAAAACAGGGTAACTGGGTATTAACTAACTTGATCATGGTATTCATTTCACAAAATATTAGGGTATCAATTACCACATTGTGTACATTAAATTAACTCAATTTTTTGTGTAAATTATACCTCAGTAAAGCTGAAGAGGAGAAAAAGGTTGGTCAAGAGGATGTGAGGTAGAACACAGATGTCTGATAAATAAAGAGAAGTGAAGCAAAAATAATTTAAAAGAGGTCAATTAAAGCCACACTAAGTACCACTGTACTCTGTAAGAATGACTTAAATCATCTCTCTGTTCCCAAAAAAGCTAACCCTCCTAATTTGACAAAATCAAGTACTGGTTAAGGTTGTGAAGCAACTGGAAGTCTGACTCACTGCTGGTGGAAATGCAGAATGGCAGAGCCATTTTGGAAAAACAGCTTGGCCTTTTCTAATAAAGCTAAACATACTCTTCCCACATGACCCACCAGTCCTACTGAGTATTTATTCAAGTAAAATGAAAATGTGTTTACACAAAATCTTGCATGTCACCAAAAACTAGAAAAACTCAAATACCCTACAACTAATGAATGGATAAACAATCTGTGGTACATCTATGTAATGAAATACTTCGCAAAGAATGATATATGCTGTAGCATGGATGAATCTCAAACACATCATGCTGAGTAAAAGAAGCCAACCCAAAAGACTAAATACTATATAATTCCTTTCATGTAACATTCTGGAAAAGGCAAAATTATAGGATAGAAAACAGAGCTGAAGCTATTGCATTGTGAGTGAAGACCTGCAAAGTCTGGGAGAAAAGACTGATTAGAATTTTGTTTTTTTCTTTTTCTTTTTCTTACTAAAGCTCAAGTTTTTATAGTTATATGAAAGTGAAATTAAATTCTTAAATCTTTTCAGATATCAATAAAAATCTTTAATCTATTTCCTTTCTAGTACTTTCTCACAAACTGGGAAAAATTATATAATTACTACTCTCCTAATTAGTTTCATTAATAAATGTTTATGACTATAATTGCTTTTCATTTTGATTTTCCTTTTTTTTGATTTTGGAATATTTGCATGTACCTTAGAGATAGGATCCAAGTCTAAACATGAATTTCATTTATGTTTCATATATATCTAAGCCACATAGCCTAAAGGTAATTTTATACAATATATTTAACTCATTTTGACAGTAACCTCTCACATGACGTTAGGTGTGAAATTACGGCATCCTGATACTTGACTTATAATATCATTACTGTACCCAAAATGTTTTGGATTCAGGACATTTCAGATTTTCTGATTAGGCATGCTCAACATGCATGTACTCACTACTAGGCTATATAAAAACTGAATAACACAAAGCCCTTGCCTGTATATAGCTCTACTGTTTGATAAGGGAGGTAACTCTAAAATAAATCATTTCAGTTCTATGTGATTAGCTTAGAACAAGTATATGTTCTAGACATGGAAGTGACATCAAGGACAAAATGGTTATCTTGTCTGACTGGGTCTGGATGGTTTTATAGAGAAAGAGAAGCTTGAGTCACCTGGAAAGGTAAGTAGTAATTTTCTGTTAAAATAGAAGGTGGGTAGGAGTGGCAGAAGTATGAAAGACTGTTCAGAGCCAGGGGGGTTAACAACAGCATAGCATTTTTGAAGAACTGCACATAGTTTGGTATAGGTAGGACAGTTTGTGTACAGGGAGAGAAAAGAAACATTCTTTGACACATGAGGGGGACCTGGTATGTTGTGCCAAGAGTTGGGGCTTTATTCAGTAAAGAAGAGGCTGAGAACTGATTATCTGAATATTAGGTTAGGGATTTATGTGTTTATTTTTTTAAATGTGGGTATATTTCAACATTAAAATTTGGGACGGTTGACTTGAAAATACAGCTTCTCTTGAGCAACAAGATATCTGATGACTCAAGATCTACATTCATTCCTATGTGGCAACTACAGGCTCGGGTGAAAAGCAGCTGCCTCACTTAGGTGACTTTAAGTGAAGTATGTTCTTATCTATCTGAGTACAGTACCGGTCACCACTGTTGTCTTACATCCAATCCCCTTTACTTGCTTTCAATATCTTCCTGGATGCTGCAGATCCTTGAGCTCCTCTGCCTCTGCAGGAGACAGTGGGAGCCATTGAAAGGCCTGAGTCAGGCTAACAATACATTCGGATTTCGTAACATAAAAGGACTAGCCAAATGCGAATATGGAGGATGGATTGACTTGAGATAAATCTGCAAGTGGGGAACCTGGAGGAAAGAATTGTCAGATTCAGAAAGAGATGGTGACAGTGTACCTGAAGTTAGCAGCTTTGCAGGATTTGGTGACAGGATGTGAAAGGCAATGGAGAGAAGGGAGTTTTGGATGACTGTTGGCTTGGGCAACTGGGTGACTTATAATGCCATCAAACTAGGTAGGGTGTACAGAGTCTGAGGAAAGGATCGTAGTTTGCCTTGAATGTGTTGCTTTTTGAGATCTGTCAGTTCCCTAACAGGTGGTTGGATGTATGCACCTGGAGCCATAGATCTGGGAGCTGTGAGCACACTTATAGTACTGGAGCCCAGTGGGTTGAGTGACAAGGAAATAAACAAAAACTGAACTCTGAGAACATCAGAGGGTGCACAGAGGACATTCCAATGGAAATGTACAATTGGTGTTAATTTGGATATGTTACTAACTTTTTAAAATATGTAATTATTTAGTTATAAGTTTAAGATATTTTCCTGATAATGTCATGGAATATACCTTAATTTATATACTAATGGTGATATTTTAAGGATTAGATCCTGTGCCTTTGTGATTCATAAGAGACATAGGGGAATCACACACATAAGAAAACTAGAATGCCATAACTCATCTGATTTTTTAAAAAAACAAAGTAATTTTAAATATTGAAAAAAACAAGACATTTGCACATAATGATGTGTAGAATTACTGGTCAATTCCATTAGCTCTGTTATGACAGCATCTTTTTTCTAGCTGAGGGTGATTTTCAGTAAGCAGGAAACATGTAATAGAACATAGACTTGAAAGACAAAATTCAAATTTCTAAATCTCTCAGCATAAGTAGCGATTAGATTCACACCATCATGCTTTATATGTTCTATTTAATATGATTTTATGGATTAGGACAGATTTGTCTCCTTGATTGAATAGTATGGAGTTTTATGTGAGAGGTCATAGTTATTCCTCTGAGAAACATATGCAGAATAAGTCATTAGAGGATTGGGAAAGTTGGAGAAATGTGTAAATGAGCTTTAGTGGAGTTGTCATTTAGAAATAAAACTGGCTACATCTCGAACATAAAACAAATGAATTCAAAATAATGCACATTATTCTAGTGTTTATCTACTCAGAACATTCATTTCAGAGGTTTACTAAGGCTTTATGAAAAAGAATACAATTTCCTATTTCCATAAACATATTATAATACAAGTATAGCATCCTGCCTCTTAGTGTCTTTTTGAAAAAGTTCAAGACAACAGAATTTATCATCCAGTAAATGCTCAGGCAACTGATAGGTATAACTTCAATTAGCATTTTCTGGGGGATTCTGAGTGAGATCCATGTGCATGTATATGATTGCCCCTTTATCCTCCCTGTTCACCTCCTATTTTTCTATTTTGAAGATTTTGCTTCTTTTTTCCCAGTATATTCTTTCTAGAAAAAAGTATTTCGACAGTAAGCATATATTAACATGCACTATATCTAGTTTGAAATATTTGTTGCTGAATAACATCACAAATTAAGAGGGCTCTGCTGATGATAATAGAAGTCACTTTCTTTTTATGATTTTTCCCAGTTAATCTTCTTATGATCTCTGTTTGACTTTCCTTCTTGGCATCCTGTACAGGTGAGATGTAATGTGTTCCTCATGTGAAGAGATTAAAAGTACTGCCAAGTTCCTTAAATTATCTGCTATTGATTCTGTGTTCTGTCTAGAAAGAACTGAGCTGAAGGGTTCCTATTTGGAAGGTTTCCTATTTGGGTCCTATAAGTTAGGGAATCCATAAAATGTAATCACTTTTATCACACTATATAATCACTTTCTTTAATTTTCGTTCTCAGCAGTGGTCTCCATTTCATAACTCCAAAATGGTCTTATTCTCATTTAAAAAAAAAAGTATTCCAGTAGTTACTGATCTATGAGCAGTTCTCTTGAGGTTCATTAAAATAATAACTCTAAGGGAATGTCAGAGTTTCAAGGTGGATGGTTAGGTTAGCATAAACCTGTAAATTTAAGACTGTTTACTGATGTTTACTTACATTATATAACACACATCTCTCACCCTCTCCTTTTATGTATCATAATCCCTAATTACAGGAAAGGATTATAGATAACTTCTTTTCTTCATGGTAATCTAGTTCTCTTGCATTAATTAGGCAACTGCCTTGTGCTAGGTATTTTATTTGCACTTTGTTTTTATCCATAGTCCAAAATATGAAAGCTAATAATCACAGGATCAAAAGAGAATAGTATCTGAGGTTGGGTGACTTTATGGATAATCCTTGATATTGAAATTAAATTTAAGACTCAGGACAAAGTTATCTCAAAATTTTTAAAGCATATTTGTTAAATCACAGATATCTTTAAGAATGAATTTTACTGAATGTCTTCTTTGAATTTAGCATGATGGTAAGAGTTTATGGGTTATAAAAATTGCATAAGGATTGATTTTAGACTCCATGGAATGTATAATGGAGTTGGGAAGTGAAGTATGCATGTGGAGTGGTTGATGAGCAAACTTTTTAATAAAAAATAATGAAGTGCTAGATATATTTAATGCACTTTTAATAAGCATTTGCTGTGTGCTAGGCATTATGATAGTTTCTATGGGAGTTAGAAAGGAGAACAAATCAGGGCCCTTTTCCACTGGGGAAGATAACTGTATCCATGTATAAGCCAAACCTTTCTCAAGACCTGTGCTATAATTTAGAACTGAAACATTCCCCAAAAAAGACTTAGTCGTCTGTTTGACACTGGTGGAAGGTGGTGGAAACCTTGAAGAGGTGTGACCTAGCTGGATGTTTTAGGTCACTGGGAGAGAACCTTGAAGGAAATTGTGGGGTGCTGGTCTCTTGCTCTTTCTTTTTGCTTCTTGAATGCTATGAGGTGAGGAGTCCCTGCAATGACATGTTGCCTCACTATGGACAAAAGCCACTGGGCCAAGAAATCGTGTACTGAAACCTCTGAAATTGTGAGTCAATATAAATTTTTCCTCCTTATAACTTGATTGACTCAGACATTTTGTTACACTCTTGGAAAACTGACTAATACAACCTCCCTTCATAGAGTATATAGCCTAGAGTACAGTCTTAATGTGTTTTCAATGCTTCTGTTCTCTAACATTCTAGTTCCTCCTTCTTTCTTGTGAGTTGTCCAAAGCTGAATTCAGGTCCAATCAGCTGTGTGAAACCTTAATGAGTTCTGCCTATGTCGTTGATAAAAGGCCAGAGAGGTTTCAGGGTGAGAAGATAGGTGGAAGGAAATATGGTTTGTGTAAGGAATTGTTCAGTCTAAAATTTCCTATTGAAACTGTGAAATCCCATGTGTTAGCCTTGCTGGTAGTCATCAGGCCCTGATATTCAGAGACTAGACTAGTATAAAATACTTTTTCATCTACCTAGGAAAGTCATTGAATACTTCTGTGGGGGTAGGGTTAGAACAGTGCATAAGACAAGCACCTGCTATCATGAAACTTATGTTGAAGTTATGTGTGTAGGGTCAAGTGCAAACATGCCTTAAAGACTGAGTCTTCTTCCTTTTTTTTTTTTTTTGGTCTTTATTTTGAACCAGGTTGTATCCAAATAAATAGCTGTAAAGCCAGTGGAAGTGGTAGGTAAAAAGCCACTACTGTTAAGAGTTTTGAGCAGGAAGGGCAATATGTGTGAATATCTATTTAATAGATGTGTACAGAATTCATTGAGCCAAACTGGTCCAAAATTGGGAAACTGAGTGCAGTAATCCAGGAACATAAATAAAATTTGTGCTGTACTTTTACTTTCTTACCTTATTTACTCATTCATTCAAACATAACTATGGAACATTTATTAGGTGGTAGGTGGTATAAAGCACTGAAGATATAAGAGTGAGCTGATTAGATATGGTCCCTATCTTCAAGGAGATCAGTCTAGTGAGAAAATAGGCACTGGTCAAGTAATTACAAAACTGAATGTGTAATTTCAAACTATGATAAATATCACGAAAGAAAATAAGATGTTATGGGAGCACTTAATAAAGGGGCTTTATCTCATGCAGTGGTGAGTAAGGCTTCCTTGACAGACTTTGGGTCTGAATAAGTATTGATAAGAAAAATGGGGAGAGAGGCAGGGAAGAAGGGAGGGAGGGGAGAACATTCCAAGCAAAAGAAATAGCATGCACAACAGCCATGGAGCTGGAGGGAATATAGCCTGTACAGGGATCTGTAAGATACTGGGTGTACCTGGAGAGGAGAGGGTGAGTTGGTAATTGGTATGGGACTAAGCACTGGGGCTATAGTCCTGAAAAGGAATAAACCCTGGCAGCCTTATTATCCATAACCTGGAGTTTAGACATCACCCTAAGAGCAGTAGAAACGACTAAAAGTTTCAGGCAAGGAGAAAGGGGTGTGGCCGGGGAATGGAAAGTGATCAAATATGTGTTTTGAAAATAATCATTCTGTCCTCCCAAAGTAAAAGGGGACAAGAATGGGTGTGGGGTGGGGGGCTCTTGTAGGATTAAATTGGTTACTTGGATGGAAAGAAGTAAATGGGTTGACGAGATGGTCAGGAGGTATGGGCAGGAGGTATAAGTGACAGGAATTGGAGTGTCAGGGACAGGCTGTATCCAGATGATTCCTGAGTTCTGGCTTGTGCAAATGAATGGTATTTGCATAGCAACCCTATAAAGTATGCATCATTATTAGCCCATTTGACATAAACCTGAAGTTTTAAGTGGTTAAGCAACATGCTCTACGGAACGCCATTAATAAGTCACAGAAGTAAAACTCAAACTCTGGTTTATGACTTCACAACCAGATTTCTGTCAGCTGTACTGTGCTTCTGAGTTAATTGCAGAAGGAATAAGGACTGTGCTCAGTGTTGGTGTCATAATAGCTTTAGTCTTTAGATCATAGAGCCATAGAATCTTTGCATTGGGAGGGATTATACAGAGTTTCCAGGTGTGTTTTTCAAGCTTCTTTGACTGTGACCTATAGTGAGAAGTGTATTTTACATCACAAAGGAGCAGGTACACACAGAATAGAAACAAAAGTTTCTTGGAGCAGTATTATTATGTTGACATGTGATACACTTTATTTTTTATTTTCTCTTACATGAAAAATGCTAAATGCTAGCCACAAAGTTGATTTTATACTCTATTAATGAAAACCACTAACCTAGTCCTCTTAATTATCAAAAGGGAAGTTGAGGCCCAGAACTGGGAATTGATTTCCTAAGACATCATAGCCAACAGGCAAGCAAGTTCCTTACTTCTACTCCAGATTTCTGACTCTTTCTATTAGACAACTTGGTTTTGTCAGCTTTATAGATAAAATTGACTGATAGATTTGTAAATTTTGCCCCTTAGGAAGAAATAGCTCTGATTATTTTCCGCTTATTAGCATTTAGTTGTTTCTTCCTCTAAAAGTCTTGTTTTACACTAAGGTTAGGCCCTCCAGGACCCAATTAAAGGAAACATTATATGATTTTATTTGAAAAGAAAAGGATATGGAACACTTAAGATAATAATAGTGAATAATCTTTGAGATTCTACCAAGACTAATAAAAAGCCACAGAAGATGGAAAGCAGTTATCAAAGAGATGTGATAAAAATGCACTTATGAAGTTACCCAAGAAACCAAGGGAAAATTGTGAAACCAAGAGGAAAAAAATCAAATCTTTCTGCTAAGCAACAATGCCAAGTAGAGAACAGAAAGCTTTAATAACATGCAACATCTCAGGTAGTCTATGTCATGAGCAAAGTTTAAATAAATGGAACACATAAGATTAAAAAAGTAGGTAATATTGGAAAATGGTAGAACATTTGGAAAAAATGTAGTGAAGCTATCAAACTGTTAAAGATTTAATAAATTGAAAATTTGAAGTTTACTCAACTAAACTGAATTTAGAAGCTTATAGTAACATCGACACAGGAAGGGATTTGCTTGCTACTTTTTACAAAAACCTTAAAAGATATTGAATTCATAGTTGAAAATTCTCATGTACTTTCTGAATATTTTCCCTATCCAACAAGCACAAATGAAACTTGGGAAGCACCAACACAGCTAGGACTTGGGAAAGTGAGGGTTCCTCCATTGTGGAGGAACCAGAAAGTGGTAACCCACATGGTCGGGAACTTTTTCTTTCAAAAGTGGGTAGAAGGAAAATACTGTCTACCTCACTTCCAAGTATAGTCTCAGAGCCTTATCCATGTACCAACTCTGTATTTCCTGAACCCTAGTATAATTCAGATGTTGTGGTAGGCTCTGGAAACATAGCATATGAATAAAGTTGGATCCTGCCCTTAAAGTTTGTAACCCATTGTGGGTACAGGCATTCCAAAGATTGGACATGTGTTGTAATACAAGAGGGATGAGATGCTAGTAAGTAGAGAAGAGGTGCTGTCCTGAACTTGCTGAGTTAGAGAAGACTTCCTGGGTTGAATGCTATCTAAGCTTAGACTGGAGTCGCATTAGTAGATGTTAGGCAGATGAAGAATGAAGGAGACAGACATGCTTGCTTGAAAACTGCATCACACTATGTATTTAACACTTTAATAAAGTATATATCTGGTATACAATAAGCTCTCATAAATAGCTATTTTTAGTGCATTATTATTGTTGTTGTAGGTTCTGGTCAGATAATGACTTTCTTTTGATTACTCTTATAAGGTAACCATATCCACAATGTTTCCAAACACGACTGATAGAATATAATATTAATGTTAACTTGTTTATAATTGTTTAAAAGACTCACAGAATACTGACATTTTCTTTATAATTTTGCTTGTGAAAGAATATTAGAGTAGGTCTTTTATTATGATTTCTCTACTTAAGGAAAACACGAAATAAAATAATAGAAGTTAAAGGAATAAAGAGGTAACCTGACCCAGTCCTTCCCTTTTAACATGTGACAAAAGTGAGTGAGCCATTTGTTCAAAGTAACAATATTGCTGGTTAGTGGCAGAGATGGGACTAAAAAGCAGGTATTCAATATTTATTTCCTTATATCATATTGACAAGATTTTTTCAAAGTCCTCAATTTTGTTATAAAATCATGTTAAAATTGTTAATCTGGTGTTGATTTCAATTATTACCTTTGAAATTTTCATGATTTTTTTTGTTTTGACACTTTTTTTTCCCCTCTGTGTTATTTATTAACATCACTTGAACCATTTTGCTTTTCATTAAAAGCAAGGAGTACATGTAATGCTACTATTTTCATTTTAAACACTCAATTTATATTTGTTCTAGGTGATTATATTTTCAAAATTATTTGTCCTCTGTTAGGTTAAGATCTCATTCAAAGATGGTACACTTGGCAGGAATATAAAACAAAATATTAACTGAAGACATGAAAAAATGTCCTGTAGCCAATAATTTAAATAATGTGTTCCTTAAAATGTACATCTGACTACCGCTGAGGTGATTTTTTTGTGGTTATTATTGTTACAGTTTTGTTCACATGCTCTGTTTAAAGCTATATAATTAGCAAATCTTTAAAAATAAATTTGCTAAAATGTTCTTTGGGTCTATTCTTCCTTTTGCTCATGGTTCACTCAGAGGTCTTCTGTGCTTTTTGGTCTATTATGCTAACATTGATTTTCTTGCCCACCTGCCAGCTTTCCTATTCTTAGGCATCTCAGAAAAAAAGGTAATTGGTTGTCTTTCTCTTCACATGGGAGCCATCCAAACCCCTTGGCTATCTCTGTGAGGATCCACTGGGTGGGAATTTGTTTTCAATGGCATCCCTTTTGCCTTATCCATTGTGCATTCTGAAAAGCCCAGTTTTACCTTATTGCTTAGATACCAGTTGCTACTGAGCCTGCTTCTCATTGTCCAGATCTTACAACTATGGCTTGAACAGTCCTATTTTATTTGGGGAGGGAAAATGATTAAAATTACAAATAATGTGAATTATTAACTAGGTAAACCTCAATGGCTCCCCAATCATTCCTATGATTCTGATATTAAGTGGAGGCAATTTAGTTTCTTAAGACTGACACCTTGCTGTAGGTATACCCCCACCTAACATTTCTTCTTCTTTCCTCTTTGTGTTTGTGTATATGTGTGTGTGTACGTGATTCGTATAAGTTACCTGGATTCTACAAACCATTGACTTTTAATTGTTGAACTTAAGCTGTTTCAGGATTCTATGGTGTGTGCATTCTTTTAAAAATTTTACACAATCTTTTCCGGAAAGAAGATGAAACATCCTTTAGACTTGCAAATTACAGGGAAGACTGAATTAGGTAAATTAGTGAATAAATTAGTTACCCCACTTTTATCGATCTGGTGGTTCATATCTTTAAAATTAAAAGGATTCATAGCATAAACACACTATTATCATGCCTGAAAACTTCAACAATATTTCCTTAACAACATCAACTAACCAATCAGTAAATAGCTCTAATTATCTCATAATTTCTTTTTACATTTGATTTATTTGAATTAGAATTCAAAGATAATCCTAAAATCAAATCTCTTTCAAGCCATAGTCATCCTTCCCTCTTTTTTTCCTTATAACTAGGTGAAGTCCTTTAAACTTTCTCAATTACATTTTTGCTGATTATTTTCCCCTATACTAATACTTAATATGTTCCTCTATTGGTTGAATCACTTATAACCTGAAAGTTAGGTCTAGAGATTTGATTGGACTCATTATTTATTTATTTGACAAGAATAATCATGGGAATTCCATCATGAAGCAAAATAGCTGCTTGTTTCTCTATGTTTTTTTAATATTATTTGTTCTAATTAGTTATACATGACAATAGAATGCTTTTTGACTTATTATACACAAATGGAACACAAATTTAACGCAAATTTTCATTTCTCTGGTTGTATACGATGCAGAGTCACACCATTCATGTAACCAACATGTACATAGGGTAATAATTACCATCTCATTCCACCATCTTTCCCACCTACATAACCCCTCCCTGCCCTCACTCCCCTCTGCCCAATCTAAAGTTCCTCCATTCTTCTGTTTTTGCCCCCGCCCCTCATTATGGATCAGTATCCACATACCAGAGAAAACATTTGGCGTTTGGTTTTTTTGGGATAGGCTTACTTCGATTAGCATGATATTCTCCAACTCCATCCAAATGCCATAATTTTAATCTTCTTTAAAAATCTGAGCAATATTCCACTGTGTATATATACCACATTTTCTTTATCCATACATCTGTTGAAGGGCACCTAGGTTGGTTTCATAGATTAGTTATTCAGAATTGAGTTGCTATGAACATTGATGTGGCTGCATCACTAAAGTATGATGATTTTGCCCGGGAGTGGGATAGCTGGGTCAAATAGTGGTTCCATTCCCAGTTTTCTAAGGAATCTCCATATTGCTTTCCAGAGTGGTTGCACCAATTTGCAGTCCCATATCCTTGCCAACAGTTATTGTTGCTTGTATTCTTGATAATTGCCACTATGACTGGAGTGAGATGAAATCTTGGAGTAATTGTGATTTGCATTTCTCTAATTGCTAGAGATGTTGAACATTTTTCCATATATTTGTTGATTAATTGTATATCTTCTGTGAAGTGTGTGCTCAGTGCTTTAGCCCATTTATTGATTAGGTTATTTGGATTTTTTGTTTGTTTGTTTGTTTGTTTTGGTGTTAAGATTCTTTGAGTTCTTTTTTTTTTTCTTTTTTTATTGTAAACAAATGGGGTACATGTTGTTTCTCTGTTTGTACATGGTGTAAAGGCATACCATTTGTGTAATCATAAATTTACATAGGGTAATGTTGTTTGATTCATTCTGTTATTTTTTCCCTTCCTCCCACCCCTCCCACCCCTCTTTTCCCTCTATACAGTCCTTCCTTCCTCCATTCTTTCCCCCCTTTGAGGTCTTTATATATCCTGGAAATTAGTGTTCTCTCTGTCCTGCATGTAAAGATTTTCTTCCATTCTGTAGGCTCTCTCTTCATGTTATTGATCATTTCCTTTGCCGAGAAGAAACTTTTTAATTAAATCCATCCCATTTATTGATTCTTGATTTTATTTCTTGTGCTTTAGGAGTCTTATTAAGGAAGTCAGGTCCTAAGAGGACATGATGAAGATTTGGGCCTACTTTTTCTTCTATTAGGCACAAGTTCTCTGGTCTAATTCCAAGATCCTTGATCCACTTAGAATTGAGTTTTGTGCAGGGTGAGAAATAGTGGTCTAATTTCATTTTCTTATATATGGATTTCTCATTTTCCCAGCATCATTTGTTGAAGAATTTATCTTTTCTCCAATGTATGTTTTTGGTGCCTTTGTCTAGTATGAGATAAATATATTTACATGAGTCTGTCTCTGTGTCTTGTATTCTATACCATTGATCTACATGTTTGTTTTGGTGCCAATATCATGCTATTTTTGTTACTATAGCTCTGTAGTATAGTTTAAGGCATGGTATTGTGACACTTTGTGCTTCACTCTTCTTGTTTAGTATTGCTTTTGCTATTCTTGGTCTGTTATTTTTCCAAATGAATTTCATGATTGCTTTTTCTAGTTCTATGGAGAATGTCATTGTGATTTTAATAGGAATTACATTAAATTTGTATAAGAGTTTTGGTAGTATGGTAATTTTGACAATATTAATTCTGCCTATCCACAAACATGGGAGATCTTTCCATCTTCTAAAGTCTTCTTTAATTTCTTTCTTTAGTGTTCTTTAGTTTTCATTGTAGAGGTCTTTCAGCTCTTTGTTAGATTGATTTCCCAGTATTTTATTTTATTATTTTTTGAGACTATTGTGAATGGGATGGTTTTCCTAATTTCTCTTTCAGAGGATTCATCGCTGATGTATAAAAGTGCATTTGATTTATGGGTGTTGATTTGATATCCTGTTACTTTGCTGAATTCATTTATTAGTTATAGAAATTTTCTGGTGGAATTTTTTGGATCCTCTAAATATAGAATCATGCCATTGAAAAACAGTGATAGTTGAGTTCTTCTTTTCCTATTGTATTTTTTAATTTATTTGGTCTGTCTAATTGCTCTGGCTAGAGTTTTAGGACTATGTTGAATAGATGTGGTGAAAGAGGGTCTCCCTGTATTGTTCCAGTTTTTAGAGGGAATGCTTTCAATTTTTCTCCATTTAGAATGATGTTGACCTTGGGCCTAGCATCAATAGCTTTTACAATGTTGAGATATGTTTGTACTATCCTTAGTTTTTCTAGTGTTTTGAAAATGAAGAGGTGCTGTATTTTATCAAATGCTTTTTCTGCATCTATTGAGAAGATCATATGATGTTAATCTTTAAGCCTATTGATGTGATGAATCATGTTTATCAATTTCTGTATGCTGAACCAACCTTGCATCCCTGGAATAAACCCCTCTTGAACACATGGTGCATTGTCATTTTAATATGTTTTTGTATGCAATTTGGCAGAATTTTATTAAGAATTTTTCCATCTTTTTTCATCAGGGATATTGGTCTGAAGTTTTCTTTTCTTGATATGTCTTTGTCTGGTTTTTATTAGGGTGATATTAGTTTCACAGAATGAGTTTGGAAGGATTCCCTCCTTTTGATTTCAAGGAGTAATTTGAGGAGTATTGGTATTAGTTCTTCTTTGAAGGTCTTGTAGAACTTGGCTGAGAATCCTGGGCTTTTCTTGGTTGGTAGGCTTTTGATGGCATCTTCTATTTCATTGCTTGAAATTGATCTGTTTAAATTATGTACATCTTCCTGATTTAGTTTGGGTAGATCCTATGTCTCTATGAATTTGTCAATGTCTTTGAGATTTCCTATTTTATTGGAATATAAATTTTCAAAATAGTTTATAATTATCTTCTGTATTTCATTAGTGTCCATCATGACATTTCCTTTTTCATCACAAACCTTAGTAAATTGAGTTTTCACTCTCCTTCTCATTAGGGTCTATCAATTTTATTCATTTTTTCAAAGAATCAACTTTTTGTTTTGTCAAATTTTTGAATTGTTTCTTTTGTTTCAATTCCATGGATTCCAGCTCTGATTTTAATTATTTCTTTTCTTCTACCACTTTTGGTGTTGATTTGTTCTTCTTTTTCTAGGGCTTTGAGATGTAATGTTAGATCAATTATTTGTTCACTTTTTAATTAAGAAATGAGCTCAGTGCAATGAACTTTCCTCTTGGCACTGCCCTCATTGTGTCCCAGAGATTTTGATATACTGTATTGCTATATGCTGTATCACTGTTCTCATTTACCTCTAAGAATTTTTTTATCTCCTCCCTGATGTAATCTGCTATCCATTTGTCATTAAATAGTGTATTATTTAGTCTCCAGGTCTTGGAGTAGCTTTTATTTTTATTTTACCATAAACTTCTAATTTCATTCCATTATGATCTAATAGAATGCAAGGTAGTATCTCTATTTTTTGTATTTGCTAAGAGTTGCTTTGTGGCATATGACATGATGTATTTTAGAGAAGAATCCATGTGCTGCTATGAAAAAAGTATATTCACTTGATAATGGATGAAATATTTTATATATATCTGTTAAATCTAAATATTGATTGTATCATTGAGTTCTATAGTTTCTTTGTTTAGTTTCTGTTTGGAAGATCTATCCAATGGCATTTTAAAGATACCCAGTATTATTGTGGTATGGTCAATTTGATTCTTGAAATTGAGAAGGGTTTGTTTGATGTATGTAGATGCTCCTTTGTTTGTGGCATAAATATTTATGATTGCTAGGTCTTGTTGATGTATGATTCCCTTAAGTAATATGAAATGTCCTTCCTTATCCCTTCTGACTAACTTTGGCTTGAAGTCCACTTTATCTGATATGAGGATGGAAACCCCTGCTTGTTTATGCAGTCCATGTGAGTGATATGTTTTTTCCCATCCTTTCACCTTCAGTCTGTGGATGTCTTTTCCTATGAGGTGATTATCTTGAAGGCAGCATATTATTGGATCTTTTTTAAAAATTCAATCTGCCATTCTATATCTTCTGATTAATGAATTTAGGCTATTAACATTCAGGGTTATTATTGAGATATGAATTGTATTCCTGGTCATTTTGGTTTATTTTTGGTTATTAACTTGACTTGATTTCTCCTTTGATTGTCTTTTCCTTTAGTGTAGTTCTTCCATTTGCTGCTTTTCATTGTTGTTTTTCATTTCCTCCTCATGGAATATTTTGCTGAGAATATTCTGTAGCGCAGGATTTCTAGTAGCAAAATTCTTTAACTTTTGTTTATCATGGAAGGTTTTTATTTCATCATGAAATCTGAAGCTGAATTTTGCTCGATATAAGATTCTTGGTTGGCATCCATTTTCTTTTAGAGCTTGGTATATGTTGTTCCAGGACCTCCTAGCTTTGAGGGTCTGGGTTGAGAAATCTGCTGATATTCAAATTTGTTTTCCCCTATGTGTAATCTGATACTTTTCTCCTGTAGCCTTTAAAATTCTATCCTTGTTCTGTATACTAGGCATTTTCATTATAATGTGTGTTCATGTGGATCTGTTATAATTGTGTACATTTGGTGTCCTGTAAGCCTCTTGCATTTGATTTTCCATTTAATTCTTCAGGTTTGGGAAATTTTATGATATTATTTCATTGAAAAGGTTGCACATTCCTTTGGTTTGTATCTCTTTGCCTTCCTCCATCTCAATAAATCAATAAATTTTGTCTTTTCCTGCTATCCCATGTTATCCAAGAATTATTTCCTGCAGGTTCTGTTCATGATTTCTTACCATTTTCACTGTGTGGTCAGTTCTATTTTCAAGATTATATATTTTGTCTTAATTGCCTGAGGTTCTGTCTTCCAAGTGATCTAGTCTATTGGTGATGCTTTCTATTCCTTTTTTAATTTGGCTTATTATTTCCTTCATTTCAAGATTTTCTGTTTTTTTTTTTCCCCAAAATCTCTATTTTTTTGTTGAAGCAATTTTTTTGCTACCTGCATTTGCTCTCTTATCTCTATTTAAGTGATCTTTTGCTGCCTGCATTTGTGGTCTTATATCATCCTTTACATCACAGATCATTTTAACTTTGTATATTCTGAACTCCTTCTCTGACATTTTATCTACTGAACTGACAATGGATTCTATTATTGTAGCATCTTGGTTTGTTTGAGGCACTTTCTTCCCTTGTTTTTTCATGCTGTTCATGTGTCTTCTCTTTAGCAGTGCAGATCCAGGGTATTATAGTTTCTACCTTATGGATTTATAGTGTCCCTGCAAGTTTTCAATACCTTACCTTTAAGGGGGAGATTAATAGTAACAGCACCCAATGCAAACATATGTAGCCTTAAACCAAATAGCTCCTATTAAGGTCTTTTCAGTTTTATAGCAATAAACAGAAATGATGTGTTCGATTATTATCTACAATATAAACAGTAGGTTTCAAAAGTGTCTACAATTTCTAGTGGTGGACAAAAGATAGAACCAGGGAGATGTAGGATGTGATGTTTATGAGATAGGGAGTAAGAATATAGAGTTATTAGATCATAGGAAGAGTGAAAGAAGTCAACTTCAAAAGAAGTTGACTGTTAGCAGGAGAAAAGAGAGAAAGAGACTCTGGGGAAACAGATAAGTGAGAGGAAAATATATAGAGATAGTTAAAAAGAAAAATGTAAAAATAAAAGAATATACAACAAAACTGTAATATATTCAGACATCCCATTCCTCAGTAGCCTGATGCATGAAAAGTACTTGGTTTCAAAAATGTTGGCAATGTGAGAGTGGGAAAAAAAAGAAAAAAGAAAACTCTAGTTCAATGTCTTCTCTTCTTCCCTTCTCATACAATAGATGGGGTTGTCTACAGTTTGCTGGTATCTCCACCCTCAGGATAGTGAAGGTTACCAGGTTGCAAGGGTTAGTTTTGAAGGCAGAATTCTGTAGTGTATAGCAATTGCTGGTTCCCATTGGAAGACTGCATCCCAGGAATTTCCTTTGGGTTCCACTTGTGTAATGTAGGAGCCTGGTCTTAGCCCTTTACATTACCTGTGGACTCCACAATTCCTGATCTCTAATTTAGTCTCTAAACTGTATCTCTCCCACCCTCACCCTTTTGACTTCCCAATCAGAAAACTCTGTCCAAAGGTCTGAGGGCTTGAGTACCTGAACCTGTGCCCATGTTGTGGAGAGCTATTCTGTATTGGGCAGAATAGGACCAGGCATTGAGAGCTGCACACTAGCCATTTGGCTGCAGGTGATGGGCTGTTTTGGTGTCTAAGGGGGTGTTAGGTAACTGAGGATTATGGAATTGGAGGGCCCTGCTGATTGCCAAACCAGCAGGACCAATCGATCAGTGTATGCTGGACTGGGGAGGAAATTGGGGACCAGGCTGGTGTCAGGTCCCAACAAGTGCCTCCTGAGTTGGCCCTGGGACTCTGGTGGGTACCAGGCTGGTTGGCTGGGTAAATCAGGATCCAGATACGTTCACACTATTTTCCAATGTACTGACCCTGTGCAAAGCTCTCTCCTGCTTCTGCAGCAAGATGGTGGCTATTAGCACAACCAGCAGGGAAACCTCAGGTATAACCAAGCCTACAGGGACTTGGTGATGGTCTTCCAGGTTCTGTCTGTTGACCCTACTTGGAAGCAGCTGCATCCCTAGTTGGTGGCAGCAGCAGTAAACCTGGAGGTACCTTGGTGTTGGGTTTCCAGGCCCCCACCAGTGTCCCAAGATGGAAGCTGCCCCAACTAAAGATGGCAATGGTGGCAGCAGAGATGTCCCAAGATGGAGGTGGCCACTTGCAGAAATGGGGCAGTGAAGGAGGGCCCTGTGGTGACATTGGCATCGGGCAGCCTGTTCAGAAATGCAGCGCTGTGATGGGCAGTACTTTGGTGGGCAGCTGCTTCCAGACCCTGTCTGATGTCCCCAGGTGGAGGTTATCACATGGAGGGAGGTATGGCAGCAACTGCAGTGTCTCAAGATGGAGGTGGCCTGGGGAGCCCCGCGTTGGTAGATAGAGCCCCTTGGCAGGGGAGGCCCACGTGGCAGTGGGACAGGAGGAGCCTCTATGATGTTGAGATTATTCAGTGTGTTCAATTGTTGTGAGCCTGCTCCATCCATTGGAAAGTTTCCCATCAACTGCTAATGTGAAGTTTTCAGTAACCATTGATGATCACTAACTACTGTATATTATTTCACTAGGTTCTGCAAAGTGATATATTCTAATACCAATATATGATCTTATTTATTAGGTTTCATTTAAAATGTTTATTTTGATGAATTAAATAGTAAATATTGAGCACCAGTACTCTGCTACACAGCATAAGGGTAGGACAAATGCAGGGATCCTGCTCTAAGTGGAAACATGTTCAGAATCATTAGACAGCAGTCAGTGAAATAAGAGAGAAGAGGACAAGTTGGAGAATGTTTCATGTGAAATATGAACCATGAACCTGTCCATCACCCTAAGAGAAGCATTGTATGAAGAAGGAAGAATCTGAGGACGTTTCAAATGAAGTAGTATATTTGTATCACTCCATGACGCCAAGAAAAAGAATGGCCATATAAGGAAGAACACAGAAAGAAGCCTTCCTTCAGATCAGATATTAGCTAGGTTAAAATGGGATATTGGTTGGAAATGAGAAAGTTAAATTATTTAGATACTATATTGATCACATGACATTACAATCATTAATTTTATAGTCTTATCCTAAAGACATTTGAGAGAAAGATTCTCAGTGAGGTACAGAACTACAACCAAACTCAATGGTTTGAAAATTGATTTGTCATAAATAAAAGCTCATTTGAGCTTAAGAAATATGTGCTCTTCCAAGTAAGTTGTAAAATGTAAAGAAATAGTTATATTGATGGGTACACACAGTAATAAAAGAAATCCATAATATAGGAGACTTGTAGTTCCACAGACCAAATCAGGAAGTTTGAAAGGAAAGGCAAGTACACAAGGCTAGATATGAAGCTGTGACAAAATTATAGATGTTCAGTTTGATCTTGGAAATATTGAACTTTAAGTGCACATACAAATAGCCAGGTCTTTAAGAATTTGTTATAGAATTTGATTGCAGACAAAAATACCTGTCAATGTAGATTTTACAGATAGCTAGAAATGGTGAATTCATAGGAGAGGATGAGCACATCAAATAATAAAAACAGAGAGAAAAGTATGGGGTTGGGGTCAAAGGGTGATCACAGGACTCAAGAAGGAGACAGCATTATCCATTGGTCAAGGAGCAGGGGAGAGCATGGCATGGCCTTGGAAGGAAAGGCTTTTAAACAAGAGAGAGTGGTCAACAGGAACAGGTACCACTGTGAGGGAAAAGAAAGAGCAGCAGAGAACTATGCTTTGGGTGTTCATGAAACAGCTCACTGACAGCCCTTGACAGGACATTTGATTTTAACAGTCGTAAGTTACACATGGAAAATGACTACACAAAGGAAAGGTTTGGGCAACAGGTGATCTGTCCAGAAGGCACAGATGATGTTTGGCAGGCCTGGGCTTCAAAAGAAGAAGGCAAGTCAGGTGCAGTGGAGCATGCCTGAAAATCCAGTGACTCAGGAGACTGAGGCAGGAGGATCTCGAGTTCAAAGCAAACCTCAGCAACTCAGTGAGACTGTCTCTAAATAAAATACAAAATAGGGCTGGGGATGTGGTTCAGTTGTCAAGTGCCCCTGAGTTCAATCTCCAGTACCACCCCACACCCAAAAAAAAGAAAGTAGCAAATATGATGGTTAGGATAATCAGCAGGTAGGGAAACATCTGTGCTTGAACCAGGAGTGGGAATTTCCTTGGTTATTTCAATAAGCATGCAAAACACATTTTTAAAAAAAAGCATTTGTATACACATACATACCACATTTTCTTTATCCATTGGGCGGAATAGGGAACAATAGAGTTACTTTATATTAGGTAGAGGGGAGTGAAGGGAAAGGAAGGGGTAAGGGGGTAGGAAGGATAGCAGAGTGAAACAGTCATTATTACCTCATGTATACATATGAATGTATAACCAATGTGATCCTACAATATGTATAATCAGAAAAATGAGAGATTACACTTTATGTATGATCTATCAAAATGTATAAATGCATTCTGTCACATGTAACTAATTAGAACAAAAAAATTTTTAAAAGCATTTGTAGAGAACTAAAATTTTGAATATAGTTAATGATAAAAGAGCTTTGCAGTCATTTTAATCATATTTATAGGACATTGTTTTTTCCAGTTTCATTTTATGTTATTATTAATGAATGGCATTTATATCAAATATGTACAAAATTTGGTATTTAATTGAAAGGCTAGTTTTTTTCCTTTTCTAAACAAAAATTTTGCATACTTCTGCATTGTCCTCCTCACTTCTTCCTCATCTAGATTGTATACATGGACCAGATAAATGTTTCTTTTTAATTTTTTAATCTTACTTCTTGCTTAAAAAGAAAATATGTTTGTAACAAAAATGTCACCCACCATCACAGAAAGACTTAAAGAACAAGTTTTTTAAATCCCATGGAATGATTTTATTCAGAGAAAATCAATATTGTCATTTTGACAAACCTCTTTCCAAGTGTTTTTCTTTGCGTACGTGCATAGATAACATTTTATGTTAATGAGATTATACTAACATGTGGTTTTGCATCTGCTCTTTTGCACCTCATAATATGTTGTGGACATTTTATTTGATGATGACTGCAGAGATTTAACATCGCTTTTCAACAGTGTTTATTATATGAATGTACCATAATTAACTTAAGCCATATCCTATTGCTAGACATTCAGAGTTTTTATTTCCATCTGCTAATATTTTATTAAGAATTTTTGTATCCATATTCATGAAAGTGTGGTAGATCATTTCTACCTTTTAAAATGGCCTTGCAAGTTTTTGAATCAAGGTATTTTTGCTCCTATGAAGAGAATGGACCCAACTTATTCTTGGTGGGAGGATATTCAATAATGTATTCAGTTTCTCTAGTAGATATGGGACAACAAAGAGCTAAAAGAAAATAATTTTTGAACCACAATTTTATACCCAGTGGTGGCATCTTTCATAATTGAATGTGGAATAAAAGATAATGCAACTATTGGGATGAAATGAAAAAAATCACTTTTTCATATAGCTTAGGGATGTGTAAATGCTTCAAATGGAAAGGCCCAGCAGAATGTTAGGCTCACTTTTCTGCATTTTCCTTTTTTTTCTGGGATATTGTCCTCTCACTCTCTTGTAGTTTTGACCTTCTCACTTTTTCTCTTCATTTCTGAGATAATGCCTAAATCTCTACTTGGCTCTACATTCTACTTGGTTTCTAGGTTTTATGCAACAATTGGCAAATATGCTCAGGAGAAAATATTGCAGAGAATGTCTAGCTCACCTCACTGTGCTTCCCTCTCCCAGACAAGCCCCAGGTCTCCTAAAAATGCAGGTTCTTTTAATTTTCTTATCCCTCAACTTTGCTTGCAGAGGGACTGCACTGGCTGGTGCTTCCATCTGACTGTGGCATTGGCTGTACCACTCAGGATTTCTTTCATGTTTTGTTATATCCAACCTCCTGAGTTCCCAATCTGCTTTGAATATTCAGTTTTAAATTCCCAGGAAAGTTCCCCCCACCTTTTTGTTTTGTTTTGTTTTTGTTTTTGTTTTTGTTTTGTTGTTCACCCACCTTGCTGCCTGTCTACTTTCTTGGTTTCATACCACAGAGCAGCTAGGAAAGTAGCTTCCTGTATTCCACCATCTTGAAACCCACCCAACATTTAGAGTTTTTCCAGATTTTCTTTGTATATATTTGGTTGGTTTTTGTTTTTTGGTACCAGGGATTAATCTCAGGGGTGCTTTATCACTGGGTCACATCCCTGGTCCATTTTATTTTTTAGTTTGAGGCAGAGTCTTGCTAGGTTGCTTAGGGCCTCACTAAATTGCTGAAGCTGGCTTTGAACTTGGAATCCTCCTGCCTCAGCCCCACAAGCTGCTGGGATTATACATATGTGCCATGGCACATGGCCAAATTTTCTATTTTAAGCACCATTGTCATGAACATTCCTATGGATACATTGTTTTGTACTTGTCCAGTTGATTTTCTTTCAATTATTTCCTGGAGATAGGTTTGGGGATTAAAGACTATATGTATTTTATAATGTGATACATATTTTCATGTTACCAAAAATGCTACTAAAAAAAGCCATATCAAATATACTTCTACCAGTAGCATATATCAGTACTTGAGAAGTTCTTTTTAGTGTCTGAATTGTTTTTTCATCTTAATTCAGACTTGTTTTTATATTTAAAAAGTAAGAAAACTGAAATATATTCGTGGTTCTTAAACTTTTTTAGGGTCCCAGAGCAATTTAGAATTTTTGAGAGTTGTTTGGCCTATTTTTCAGAAAAGTACACATGCAAAAACACAGTTTTTTTTTTTTGCATACTACTTTTTGGAACTCACAGTTCCTTTAGAGTTAAATCACAAACTCTAGTACTTCACTACATGAACACAGATCAAGAATCTCTGAAGGAGGTGATTTAAGTCATTATTTTTCCCATCACTAACATATACACATCTTTCACGCACATGTGATATACTCATATGCACACAGAATTTAAATGTGTATTTGGACAGGATTTGACTTCTGCTTGATAAAGAAACTAACCTTATGTTAAATCACTTGAGTATGTATGATTACTGAAAAGAAATGTTTCTATTTATTTCAGGTTTTCCAATGGCGAGCCCACCAGGAAGAGTTGGCAAGATTGGAAATTGAAATTTCTGCCAGAAGAAGAGAAAAGGAAGAGGAGAAAGAGAAACTGTGGAAAAAGAAGGAATTGTTGCAAAGAGAAGAGAAGAAGAAAAAGGTACAAAATCTTCTGTTAATATAAATGGGCAAATGAATATTAAATTGCTTGATTGAGCCTTAATTCATCTTGGTTTTAGAAATGGAATTCTCAAATACAGTTCTGAGAACATTTTCAAGAGTCTAGTTGAGTTTTGCTTTAGTTTATTTGAGCATCCAAGATTTGTAGGAATGGAAGAGAGTCCATTTTGTTGACCTTCATGAGCATAGGGACCTGTGATTGATTATAAGAGATGCTATAGGAAAAAAAAAAAAAAAACTAAAAAGATAAAGTATATGACTATTGCCAACTCTTGAACTAAAGAGATTCATGACAAAGTTTGCAGGGTGTTTAGGTAGAATTTTGGTTGATGGTCATGTGGCAAAAGATTGCTAAAAATGTACTTTTGGAATCTCTATACTGCTTTCCAGAGTGGCTGCACCAAACTGCAGCTCCACCAGCAATGTATGAGCGTACCTTTTTTCTCACCAACACCTATTGCTGCTTTTATTCTTGATAATAGCCATTCTAATTGAGGTGAGATGGAATCTTAGGTTAGTTTTGATTTGCATTTCTCTTATTACTAGAGATGTTGAACACTTTTTCATATATCTGTTGATTGCTTATAGATCTTCTGTGAAGTGTCTGCTCATTTCCTTAGCCCATTTGTTGAATATATTATGTGTAATCTTGGTGTAAAGTTTTTTGAGTTCTTTATAAATTTTGTAGATTAGTGCTCTATCTGAAGTGTGTGTGGCAAAGATTTTCTCTCACTCTGTAGGCTGTTTCTTCACATTGTTGATTGTTCCCTTTGCTGAGAAAAAGTTTTTTAGTTTGAATCTATCCCATTTATTGATTCCTTCTTTTATTTCTTGTTCTTTGGAAAACTTGGAATGGGACCACCATTTGACTCAGCTATCCCACTCCTTTGCCTATACCCATAGGACTTAAAATATGCATATTACAGTGACACAGCCACATCAAAGTTTATAGCAGCTAAATTCATAATAGCTAGATTGTGGAACCAATCTAGATACCCTTCAACAGATGAATGGATAAAGAAACTGTGGTACATAAACACAATAGAATATTAATCATCCATAAAGAAGAATAAAATTATGGCATTTGCAGGTAAATGAATGGAGTTGGAGAATATCATGTTAGGTGAAATAAGCCAATCCCAAAAGTCCAAAGACTGAATGATTTCTCTCATAAGTGAATGATAATATATAATGGGGGCTGGTGGGGAGGCAAGAATGGAGAGAGGAGAGATTGTGTAGAGAAAAATGAGGGGTGGGAAGAGGGTGGGGGGAAGGAAAGAGAATGAAACAAACATCATTACTCTATGTACATGTATGATTACACAAACGGTGTGACTCTACTTCGTGTGCAACCAGAGAAATGAAAGTTGTACCGCATTTGTGTACAATGAATCAAAATTTTTTAAAAATGTACCATTGGTAAAATATATTGTATGAGAGAATACAATTCATCGAATGCCAAGAATTTACTTCTTGATTATTTGTTAGAGAGTTTAGTTTTTCACTTACTGACACAAAATTATCATTCTTCTTTTGAACAAACATTTGTGTAGCAATATTAAAATTATCAAGCAGCTTAACAACTTTGAAGGGATTGCTAATAATCTATGGAAGATAGATTATACTTTATGGTTGAATTTTTAAATATATATATGATATATTCATTAAGGTATTTGTATTTGTTTCTGCAACAAAAATTATAGTGTTTCAGTAAAGATGTATTTGTTAAAAATTTTATCAGATTTATTAATGAATTTTATGGATTTGCTGACTGTCAAAATAATTTAGAAAAAGGCAATTAATTTTTGATCAATACAATGAAAGGAAATCTCTACACCTGTGTGTTTCCAACAGTAGCACATATCAGTAACCCAAAAGTTCACCTGTATTGATTTGATTTGCATAATGTAAAAACACTTTCTTTTGAAAAACTGATTATAGTGCTAAGAATGACTAATTAATTCATAGTTGTTTGTGGGTAAACTTTCTTTTTTTGACCTCTTGGGGTATGCAACTAATGAAGTCTGTGAAGTCCTTGTTTAGATGTTTTTCCTTCAAAGTAGAATATGTGGCAGACAAAGGAACTATGGATTTTGGGTCAATAAGAGGGTTTTTCTGAATTTTATACTATTGTTATCATTGTTCTTTGTTTTATGTCTTTATATCAGCAAGTTGGGTATAGAAGTAGCATTGTGGAAAACAACACATATAAAATTTATATGGTCTTTTGACAAAGTTGCTAAGAAAATGTATTTCACAGTTATGTGTTTAATTAAAAAGTGAATTCAGTTTTCAGTTCTATGGGAGCAAGTGTGGTGATTTTATCAGGTCCCTATCAAGTGAGTTGATGTTTAAAAGAAATAATTGTGTGTACCAGAGGAACCCATAAAATTGATCATGTTTCAAATAATATAAATGAATTATATATCCTTTGGGGCAACTTATTATTTATTTGTCATGAAAGCACAGTGTTATGGTTTAGACACAAAGTGTCTCCCAAAGACTTATGTGTTGAAGACTTAGTCCTCAGTGCAACAATGTTCAAAGGTGGGACTTTGGGGAAATGGCTGACTCATGAAGGCTCTGACCTTGTCAGTGGATTAATGGATTTAGAGCTGAATAGACTACTGGGAGGTGGTTGAAACTCTAGGCAAGTGGGGCGTGGTTGGAGGAAGTAGGTCACTGTGGCACATCTTTGGGGACTATATATTATTTTTCCTACCCCTTCCTTTCCCCACCTTTCCAGCTGCCATGACTTGAGCAACTTTCTTCTACCATGCCCTTCTGCCATGATATTCTGCCTTACTTCAGTCCCAGAGCAATGGAGTTGGCTGCCCATGGACTAAAATCTCTGAAACCATGAACCAAAATAAACCTTTCTTCCTCTAAATTTGTTTCCCTCAGGTATTTGTCACAGCAATGAAAAACTGACTAACACATACGGTATTTGAAAAGTGTATCCATATACTTTTGTCTTTTACCTGGGTTGCTCTCATAGCATTTCCTCTCTATGAATTAGCATGCCACAAAGGGTGTTACCAAACATTTGTTTTCATTTAGTATCATCTTAAATGTTATATGAGGAGATTTAGATACAGTTCCATCCTCTGGGGGTTTACAAAGATAGAGAAAATACAAATGTTAACTCAAGTATTGAGAATGGAAGTACGGGCATTTAATTGTAAACACTAGATTTGAGTTGAATAGTTGTCATGGATACATAAGAGAGGATGGAGGGACATTGCTAGCTATCTTCCCTGCAGGGTGTAAACAAGATTTCTGGAAGTAAAAGAAATGGATTTTGAAAGATGGGAGAAAATGGAGAAAATGCACACACAGGCACATGCTCATGAACACAAACGCATACAACTCACACTTGTAACAAATGGAGTAATGAAAAGGAATAATAAAACAATTACAATGTTTAAGGTGATGAAAGCGTTAATCCAAGTCCACCTTAAAATAAGAAGGTACTTATGCCTGAAAGGATGAAGACTGAAGAGAATTTCAGTATCATCATTCATGTGTGTAGATTAAGCCTAAATATCTACTCCACATTTGAGAATGCAAAAATGAACCTATACCTATGAGCATAAATGAAGCAAATGTTGAAAAGTTTTCATACCTAAATGCATTTTTTAGCCCCTGGTTGCATTTTAATAAGCTGTATGCAGGGCACTGCTTTACTGTCTTGCACTTTATTATGAGGGATATTATAAGAAATGTCCAATTAAATGTTTTTCTTATTGGTACAAAGTATAGCTGTAAGCCAAGTTTGTTTTCAACCCCTTACAAATTGTGTAGGACCAAAGCATATGGTTTGTTTCATTTACTTTCTTTTAAAAATACTTTTTACATTTATAAAATATATTAAAGCACAGAAGCTGACATAATAAATACATTAGTACCCATCACCTAGCACTGAAAATATTAATGTTTTTCATTTCACTTCAGATATGTTTTTTTAAAAATCTAAATTAAGTTGAATATTTCAGATAAAGTTGAAGTCCTTTTTCTGAAGTCTTAGTACCATTTCCCTTCCTTATCGCCTCAGAGGTAATCACAATCATTAATTTTATTTCTATCTTTCTGGGCCATATATCGATTTTAGTATATTTTGACATAGAGCTTGTGATTTTAAATTTTTCATGAACATTATCATGCCACATCACTCTACAACATGTACTTTTTCTTTCATCCTTGTTTTGAGATATACCCATATTAATGCATAGACTTAGTTCATTCTTTTAGTTGCTGTTTGGCGTTCCACAGTAGCACAGACTACCATTTATCCATTCTCCTTGTGGCTGACATTTAAATTTGCAAAATTTTGGTTTTAGCTGCTGTACTACAGGTCTTTAGCTGCTATACTTCAGGGTCTTCTCCAAGGTAGACCTAGAAGGGAAATTGCTGTGTTGTTAGATTTGTATATTTTTAATTTTATAAGTTTTTTGACCTTATAAGATATTACAACTGTGATTTTTGAATTCTGCCAGTCTGATAAATGTGAAAAGTGCCTTAATAATATTTTAATTTGTATTTCCATAATTACTTATGAAATTGAAAATCTTTTTATGCTTACAAGGCAGTTTTCTTTCTCTGTAAATTACTTATTTGTGCTTTTTCTCCATTTTCTATTTTTTCTTTATCTATAAAAGTACTTTATAAGTTCTGGATATTACTTTTTATCAGTTATATGAATTGCAGATACTTTCTTCCATTGGTCATTTGCCATTTAATTTTTTTTTTTTTTTTTTTTTGTACCAGAGATTGAATCCAGGGGTGCTTAACGTCCCCGTATCCCCAGTCCTTTTTAGTTTCTATTTTGAGATAGGCTCTCACTAAGTTGCTTAGGGCCTCACTTAGTTGCTGAGGCTGGTCTCAAACTTTCAATTCTCCTGTCTCAGCTCCCTGAGCCACTGGGATTACAGGTGTATGCCACCATACCCAGCTGCCTTTTAATTTTGCTTATAGTGTCATCTATAGTTTTACAGAAGTTTAAGATTATCTATATTATGTTTGCCTGTGCTAGAGGCCATATGTATTTTACTTACTGGCTCAGTACCAGTTTCTATATTGATTTTTAGACTTAGAACAGACACTGTATTTGGGAGCCTAGTATGAATCTTACAGAACTTGTGCACTGCACCAGCATAGGATTTTGCACTTGATCCCTTTGGTCCTCTGGTTCCCCTTGTCTTTCTCCTATGGAATGATTATGATGTAGCTAATCCATTTTGTGTCTGGTTGTGTCCTATATGACATCTGTTCTTCGTAATTGGCTTGCCTCTAGCTTCTCTCTATGTATGAGTCCCACAGTTGTGAAGGAACAGCCACCGGCCATTCAGATCTTTTTTAAAAGGTCCTACTTTTCTTTAACAGTCCTTTGTCAAAGGGGCCAAAAATATGCAATGGAGAAAAGATAGCCTCTTCAACAAATGGTGCTGGGAAAACTGGAAATCCATATGCAACAGAATAAAATTAAACCCCTATCTCTCACCCTGCACAAAACTCAACTCAAAATGGATCAAGGACCTCAGAATCAGACCAGAGACCCTTCATCTTATAGAAGAAAAAGTAGGTCCAAATCTTCAACATGTCGGCTTAGGATTAGACTTCCTTAACAGGACTCCCATAGCACAAGAAATAAAAGCAAGAATCAACAACTGAGATAGATTCAAACTAAAAAGCTTTCTCTCAGCAAAGGAAACTATCAGCAATGTGAAGAGAGAGCCTACAGAGTGGGAGAATATCTTTGCCACTCATACTTCAGATAGAGCACTAATTTCCAGAATATATCAAGAACTCAAAAAACACTACACCAGGAATACAAATAATCCAATCAACAAATGGGCTAAGGATATGAACAGACACTTCACAGAAGATCTACAAGCAATGAACAGATATATGAAAAAATGTTCAACATCTCTAGTAATAAGAGAAATGCAAATCAAAACTATTCTAAGATTCCATCTCACCCCAATTAGAATGGCAATTATCAAGAACACAAGCAACAACAAGTGTTGGCAAGGATGTGGGGAAAAAGATATACTCATACACTGCTGGTAGGTTTGCAAATTAGTGCAGCCACTCTGGAAAGCAGTATGGAGATTCCTCAGAAAGCTTGGAATGGGACCACCATTTGACCCAGCTATCCCACTCCTCAGCCTATACCCAAGGACTTAAAATCAGCATACTACAGAGATACAGCCACATCAATGTTCATAGCTGCTCAATTCACTGTAGCCAGATTGTGGAACCACCTAGATGTCCTTCAATTGATGAATGGATAAAGAAACTGTGGTATATATATATATATATATATATATATATATATATATATAATATATGGTATATATAATATGTGGTATATATATATATATAATGGAATATTACTCAGCCATAAAGAATGATAAAATTATGGCATTTGCAGGCAAATGGATGAAATTGGAGAATATCATGCTAAGTGAGATAAGCCAATCTCAAAAAACCAAAGGATGAATGATCTCGCTGATAAGCAGATGATGACACATAATGGGGGGTTGGAGGGGAGCAAGAATGGAGGAAGGAAGGACTGTATAGAGGGAAAAGAGGGGTGGGAGGGGTGGGGGGAAGGGAGAAATAACAGGATGAATTAAACAACATTACCCTATGTAAATGTATGATTACACAAATGGTATGCCTTTACGCCATGTACAAACAAACAACATGTATCCCATTTGTTTACAATAAAAAAAAAAAAAGAGCCCTTTGTTTTCAATTTCCTCTCCTTCCTCTGACTTTGAGTTCCATCTTTATTTTTAGTACCGGGGTGTGTGTGTGTGTGTGTTGTGTTATGTTATATTTTGTCTAGAATTTCTATGTATTTGAGATAGAAAAGGAAATTTCCACGTTAACTCAGACATACTGATGAAAGTGCTGGCTATCTTTATATATATAACTACAAAATTAGATTTTCTTTGTTTAGATTTTCTTTGTTTAGATGTTCTTTCTTTGTTTCTATAAGGTTGGAGGCAACTTTTGGTTTTTTAGCATTTAATAGCAGGTTGGCCCATAATCCCAGCAGGAACTCCCTCTAACTTTAGATATCTTGCTTTGCTAGTTTGTGCTTTTCTTTTCTTTTTCTTTTTCTTTTTCTTTTTTCTCTTTCTTTTCTTTTCCATTCTCTAACCCTCCCACCCCCACTGTTTCACCTATCTGTCCCTTTGAACTCATAGGGAAAAAGCAAAAGAGTTAGAGAAACTATGTTATATGTAAAACCCCACCATAGGATTTCCAAAAAGACATGATTTTTTTGAACATTTTTTTCCCAGTAGTTTGTCGTTTATGGCTCATTTGATGGAGGAACATTTTAGTTTGTATACAGTGCTAAAGTTTACCCTGGTAGGTGCCTGCTCCTTAGACGACTTTTTTTCTGGGTTTTAAAACTAAACAAATATAATATTCACAATTTTCACAATTTCATCTGAAGACTCAAGAGAAGTTTTGATTCATAAGTTGTTAGATCATACTGGTAATTTTTCATAAGCATCTCATCTTTCTATTTTTTGAAAATATTGGCATGATAATATCAGAAGACAATGCTTTTTCATAAATGATCCCTTGGAGCTATCATAAGCAACAAAATTACTGTGCTAGATGGACCTTAAAATGTCTGGTATGTAATATTGTCCCTGCACCACCTTTTGACTAGATGTAGCTCTTTGGGTGGTATGAACAACATATAAATTGTTCTTCATCATAGAGTTTCAGGAGATTTGTTGCTGCATGACACCTAGTCTAGAGTCCCATGGGGCCAAGCCACTGGTAGTTCCAGCCTTGCTCCACAAATGGGGAGTTTGAACAAGAATCTTGTGAAAAAGAGTCATATTCCTTTCCTGGCCTAACATTTCATAATTCTTTGCAAATTTTATCCAGCTCCTAATCTAGCACTGCAAACTACCACTTTGTATAATCAAAGGGTGGGGAGCAATTTTCAGGGAAGACAGGAAACCTCCACTGGGCATGTGACCTTCAACATTAACTTAGAGAGGTTTCTAGAGAGAGGTCTGTCATTTTGTGAATTCTCAGCCTCTTGTGGCATCATACCAGGGATACCTAAAGCACCCAGCTTCAGTGAACCTTGACACTTGAGTGTTCCTCAATGTCTTCAGGGGACCTGGCAGACAGTCAGAATCCCGTGCATCCTGCAGACAATTAAGAGGAGAGGCAGTCTATGACAAGGGCAGGCTATCACAAGAGGAATGCAGGTGGAGGAAAGTGCTCCTTCTCCCAAGATGCCAGGAGCTCTGTGTCCTGAAGGGAATCCAGCATCTTCTCAATTCAGAGCAAAGCAGTTCTTCCAGCGTGGGAATTAGTGGGTTCAGAAGAGGGAAGCTTATCATGGAAATCTCTTCTGTAGTGTTTTGTAATTTAATAATATGCTGATATAAAAAAGTAAGAATAGAGACAAAAAGGTGAGCATGTAATAAATTTTTTTAAAGGTCAGACTTCAAACTTTACTTTTTGAGGATTGTTGGGATTTTAGGAATCCCCTACATAATCACCAGAATTGTAAATACTGTGGATTTTATTCCCACAATTAGATTATATGGTAGAGTTGGCCTTATAATAGGGAGATTATCTGACTGGGCCTGACCCAATCACATAAGCCCTTTTAAGCAAAGAGTTTTCTCTGGTTGGTTGCAGGGAGGGTAGTCAAAGATTTGAAGCTCAGGAACCTGACCTACCACTGATTGCTGAAAGAAGAAGGGAGTCATATGGCAAGGGGTATGAGTGTCTTCTCAGAGCTGAAACTATCCCTGGCTCAGCCAGCAAAGAAATGGGAAACTATAACATAGTCTTATGACCAAAGGAATCCAATTCTGGCAAAAACAAGAATGGTGTTGGAAGCAGATTTTTCTCTAAATAAGAACTTGGTTTTGACAAAACCCATGATTTCGGTCTTGTGATACCACAAGCAAAAAGCCTAGGTGTGTTATGTTGGACCTCTGATTTACAAAATTCTGAGCTAATAAATGAGTGTTGTTTCAAGATTACAAATCTGTCATAATTTTTATACAATAGTAGCTTCAAAAACAAAACCCTAATATAGCTTTTGTTATCTGGAAGTGAAATATTGCCATAACAAATACTTTAAAGTGTGGAAATGGCTTTGAAATCTCAAAGTAGAAAAAAGGTGGAAGAATTTTAAAGATATCATTTTGAGGTTGATAGAAAAAGATTAGATTACCTTGAATAGGTGATCAGTAGCAATATAGTTGTTAAAGGTATGACTGGTGAAGGCTCAGGAAGAAGTGATGACCATTTTACTGGAAGTTGGATGAAGGAGGATCACTGTTATATGGTGAACAAAAAGTTTGGGGAAATTGCACCTTGGAACTGGGTGGAAAAGAAATGCATAAGTAATGAAATTCCCAAGTGACAGAAGAAGATTTGCAAGGGTTTGAAGGTGTCACCTGGCTTCTTTCTGCTGCTGAAAGTTAAAAGGAGAGAGAGAGAGATTTAGAGAAGAACTGTTAAACAAAAAGGATCTGGACTTAATGCTTTGGGATATCCTCAGTTTATCCAGATGGGAAAAGACCCAAGAGTAAAGAGTTATCACCAATAGGATGTCAAAGATGAAAGACTGAGTATGTGAACATAAGGTCCTTTACCATAACCTCAAAAAGATCAAAGGTCAGAGTATTCATAAAAGATCAAAGGTCAGAGTTACATAAAACATCCTTCTAGGAGATTAAGGGTGCTTCTCCTGGATATTTTCAAACTAGATGGCCTCCTGGAAGTTTAAGGGAGATGGCCTTCAGCCACCCCAACAGAGGCCAAGAGTGAGAGGATAATCTCAAAAAGATTGTGGGTGTGACTTTTGTCTAATATAATGAATTCCAGTAAAATCCACACAAGGCCCATTGGGTTCTTAAGAAAGGAACAGAGAGTGTGCAATATGAAAGGAGGCTAATGGGACCAGAATTCTACTGGCAGGAAGCAAACTATAAAGCTATGTAACCAGAGGCTTGTACTACCATTAATAATTAAAAAAAAAAAAAAAAAAAAAAGACTCAGAGGGTAGAATCAAGAGCCCAGAGGACTGTTTTGATAGTGTAAGCATTAAAGGCTATGGTTGGCTCCTGTGGCCACCTGACATTCCTAATTCTTCCAGCATTTAATCAGAGCCACCCGTCTGGGTTCATTGAGGGCTGACACTACCCATATTTCCCTGGAAGGGGACAGGCTGTTTGGGTAGGGAAGGAAAAATTGCTTGCTAAAGACAGATGATGTTTTAAAGAGAGACTAAGTTGAACTGCACATGCTCAGTCACTTTTCCAAATTTACCCAAATGAGGGGCAGCAACTCTGAACCATTTAGGAGAGGGGAAGCTTCTAGCTATGTGAGGAGTGGAAGATGAGAATTTTCTCAAATAAGAGTATAGGCTGGTTTTAATATTCCCAGGTATGTCCACAACTCTAAAATGATATTTCACTTAAAACCCAAAAGAAGAACCGTTCAAAGACACCTCTTTTTTCAGTCATACATTAGCCTTAAATAGCCCATTAATAACCTCATTTAGAATGGAGCCAAGAAATGTAGAAAATGGATATCTTGGAGTTGATCTAAGGGGATACAGTTATAATAAAGATGAAGAAGAACCAACATGGAAAATAAATAAATAAAATCATAAATTGGTGTTTTAGTCAGCTTTTTTTTTTTTGCTGCTGTGAGTAAATGATCTGACAAGACAATTTTAGAGGAGAAAAAGCTTATTTGAGGGCCCATGGGTTCAGAGGGCTCAGTCCATAGACAACCAGATCCATTCCTTGAGAATCCAGGTGAGGTAGAACATCATGGAGGAAGACTATGGCCAAGGGAAGCAGCTCTCATGATGATCATGATGATCAGCAAGCACAGAGAGACTCTACTCACCAGATACAAAATATATACCACAAAGCCATGCCCCCAGTGCCCAACTCCTCCAGCCACACCCTACCCTCCTTCAGTTACCACTCAGTTAATCCCCATCAGGGGATTAATTCACTGATTGGATTAAGACCTTCATAACAATCATTTCTTCCTGCATTATATCACACACGAGCTTTGGGGGACACCTAATATCTAAACCATAACAACTGGGTAACAAATGTGGAAGGCCACATACAACCCAAGAGAGCCCATTACAAGTGGGAAATGTCTCAGGGTGCTATTGAGCACAGGGGCTTTTTTCATTCACTTGAATCTGAGCTGGGGTCCAGAACTGCCAGTTGCTAATTGTATAACTTTATAGGAAGTTATCTAAGTTTAGTTTTTGTATTTATAATATTGAAAAAATTAAGCAAAATAATGCAGGTGAAATAGTTAGCACATGCCTGCCTCCTAGAAATAACTCTATAAATAAGATTATAATAAATTTTGATATTATTGCTAACCCCGTGGAATGGTAGTATAGAAAGTAATTAGAAAAATATAAGAATAGCATAGGACAGTTAGGAATGATAATGATAATATTTAAAGGCAATGGTATTAAGGCTGGTTCAGAAACTGAAGTACTAGACGCAGTTCTTTTTATCTTTGCTTAGTTGTTTTTATCTGGCAGGAAGATATCTCTAACATGATATAACTCTAACTCTAGACTCTGTATAACTATTTGAAAGTTCTAGGAAAATGAAATTTTCTAATCACAACATGGAGCATGCCTGAATAGGTATCTGTAGTTCTTCACTTTGAACCAAAGGATCATTGATTCATTTGTACATTCTATGGTTCTCAGTAATCATTCATTCATTTACTTACTCAGTAAATATATACCAAGGGCCTTTAATGTAATAAGTATTATACCCAGTCCTTCATTCTTTATACCCTATGTAATTATAAGAGGACACTCAAAAGAAATTGTCCCTATTCTGGTATCTTTTTAAAGGCTGTGTTCAATTGCTCTGCCATAGCAATAATTTGCAGTCAATAGATGTTATGGTTTGATGTGAGGTATTACCCAAAAGATCATGTGAGATAATGCAAGAAGGTTCAGAGGAGAAATGATTGGGTTGTAAGAGTCTTTTCCCAGTCAGTGAATTAATCCCCTGATAGGAATTAACTGAGTGGTAACTGAAGTGGTAGGGTGTGGCCCGAGGAGATGGGAGTTGGGGTGTGACTTTGGGGTATACATTTGTATCTGGCAAGTGGAACCCCCCCCCCCTTCCTGATTACCATGTGAGCTGCTTCTCTCTGCCACATTCTTCTACCATGTTATTCTGCCTCACCTGGAGACCTGAGGAATAAAACTGGTTTTCTATGGATTGAGACCTCTGAAACTGTGAACCCTCAAATAAACCTTTCCTTCTTTAAGTTGTTCTGGCTGGGTCTTTTAGTTGCAGCAACACAGCTGAGTAAAACAGAAATTGGTACCAAGAAGTGGGGTCATTGCTGTGACTAACCTGACCATGTGGTTCATAAGTATTTTGAGATTTTGGGAAATTGGTGGGAGGAATTTTGAGATATGTAGCATGCAAGCTGAAAATGCTTTAGGTTGTTGGAAGTGGAATTTAATGGCTGATTCTGGTGGGAGCTCAGAAGACTAGAATGCCAAAAGGACCGTGGACAGTGAAGACAGGGCTCAAGGGTTTAGAGGAAAAAGAGGACACTATGGGTTATTGGAGTAGAGGCCATTTGGTTATGTTCTGGCTGAGAAGTTATTTGCCTTTTGCCCATGTTGTGAGACTTTCTGTGAGGCTGATTTTAAAAGTGATGGATTTCTTATTCTGGCAGAAGAAATTTCTAGGTAGCATAGCATTCAGGCAGTGGCATGGATATTGCTGGTGGCTTTTAGTCAAATTTATTGTGATAATAAGGAGCAGAAAGCACAACAGTAAGATTTGGAAAAAGTAATCTTTAAAGGTTGGAGTAAAACTAGGGTTATGGAAGTTGCGATTGTTTAAGACATTACCACCACTAAAGAAATGCTAAAGACTTTACCTAGAGACAATGAAGAAGATAGCTTGAGGGCATTTCAGGAGCTGGCAAGACCACACCCATCTCAAGCTTAAGGGAGTAAAAGTGAAAATTCTCTTGAGAAGAGACCAGTGGGGCACCCTTCTTGCACAAGGGGGTCTAGGAAGTCTTTTCAATGTGCTCAGCCATCGAGATACTCAGAAGAAGCTGCTGCAGCCAAGGTCCCCAGAAGCTTGGCTTTTCTGCTTGAGATGGCAGCAGACCTTGGTGCCAGCCACATGATGCTGGTTCTATGGGAATGAAGGATGCTGGAGTTAGGGGGTCTTGGAGGCTTCCATCAAGATATCAAAGGAAGGGCAATGAAGCCAGGCAATGTGCAGCAGGGTTGGAGTCACTGCTGGCACCCCCTGAGAAGTCAAAGAGTGGAGATGTGAGGAGGAAGCCAAAGTTGCAGTGGAGACCCCCAAGATTAAGAAATGCCAGTAATGTGGGACATTGTCCTAGGAAAGATGCAGGAACTGAGCAGAGACAAGCCAACAGAAAGGCCACATGGGCTGCAACCAACAAGACCACAGGGATGAAGCTACAGAAGCCCTTTGGAGAGAACATCATGCCATATGTTCAAGATGCCAGATACAGAATTACAGAACTTGTTTGCCCAGCTGGATTTCGGTCTTGCTTTGGTCCCATTCCTTCTTTCAATGCTCCTATTTTTGTAAATGGAAATGTTTACTCAGTACCTTTATATATTGGATATTTGTAAATTGCTTTGAATTTTATAGGAGCTCACAGTGCAAGATTGACTTGAGACTATGGGGACTCTAGAAAATGGACTAAGTGTATTTTGCATCGTGAGATGGTTGTGAGTTTTTCAGGGCCAGGGATGGAATGTTATGGTTTAATGTGGGTATTCCCCAAAAGATCAGGTGTGGGACAATGCAGAAAGTTTCAGAGGAGAAACGATTGGGCTGTAAGAGTCTTATCCCAATCAGTGAATTAATCCCCTGATAGGGATTAACTGACTGGTAACTGAAGTGGTAGGGTGTGGCCTGAGGAGGTGGCAGTTGGGGTGTGGCTTTGGGGTATATATTTGTATCTGGCAAGTGGAACCCTCTCTCTCTCTCTGCTTCCTAATTACCATGTGAGCTGCTTCTCTCTGCCACATTCTTCTGCCATGTTATTCTGCCTCACCTGGAGACCTGAGGAATAAAACTGACTTTCTATGGATTGAGACCTCTGAAACTATGAGCCCTCAAATAAACCCTTCCTCCTTTACAGTTGATCTGGTCAGGTTCTTTAGTCACAGTGGCAAAAAAGCTGACAAAAACAGGTTATATTAATAATACAGAAAGATGATTTCTTTTAGTTTTAAAATTTATACATACAGCAAAAGAGTTAATAATAAAATGCTAAAAATACAAAATAGATTATGTAGAGTTTGTAATTAATTAACTTGAGCATGACTACATATAACAAATTAAATACACATGTGCATTTATATACAAATGTACATAAATATATATAAATGTATACATATAAGTATATATGTATCTATACATACACATACCATTATAATGTGATTTTAAGATTAACTTCCTGTCCATTTCAAGAGGCACTGATGAAGCCCTCAGCTCTAGGTCATTAGGAGAGTGGCTTGTTCTCATCAATGCCTAGGACTCCTCTTATTTCCTGGTCCCTGTATCATCAAACCATACTTTGAGCATCTGTCCTCATACTGGCCTTTCCTGATCTGATTACTTCCTAGTGTGAATGACCTTATGTTAATAGAAGTTATTAGTTTTGCCATAGTTAATCAAAGTTCAAGCCTTGGAGTATAGATTTTTGCCCTGACTGACTCTAATAGAGCTCATCAACTCTCTTTCTATTAATTTTCCTCTTTTCGTTTAGAACTTTAATTGCTATTGCATGCATTTGTGCACCACAGGAACTGCAGGGTATGGAACTGTCCTCTGCAATTTCCTTCAAATACTTGTGACTGATTGACTTTCATCTGCACTGAGTGCTGTGCTATTGAGGAGGGAGGGTGATAAAGATTTGAGGGCTTTAGGTAGTAGGAAAAAGAACCTTTAGAATCAGGGTGCTGCCTGGAAAACAGCTCTTCAGAGAAGGTACCTCTAGCTCCTGGGCCAGGTCCACTGTTTCTTCCAGGTCCTGTCCCTTCCCAACTCTTTTAACATAATGACCAAGGCTCTTTTGAGAGAGAGTGATTAGGAGCAGGGGTGAGGAGAGTGAAGAGGGGAGGGAGTTTTCTACCTGGATCCCAATTAGTCAAACTTAAAATGTAAATATTGTCTGTTTATGTAATATATTATGAGGATCAACTAAAACATGAAAACAAACAAAAAAAAACACTATGGTAGCATTTATCAATCAAGGGGCATTCAGTTGATTCAAAATTGACTTACAGGGCTGGGAATGTAGCTCAGTGGTAAAGTACTTGCTAGCATGCTTAAGGCCCTCCCTCAGATTCATCCCCATTACTATATACAAAATAACGTAATATACATAAAATAAAAAGTTGGCTTACAAACTTTTTTAAACATTTTCATAAAATAGAATATGGAATACGAGAACCCTGGAAACGCAGCTCTGAGTCCATTGAACATCAGCTTTGAGCCCTTTGAACATCAGCTTGACCTCTGCTCTAACACCCACTCACTCAGATCTCTCAATGCAAGCAACCTCTTTGTAAAGGAACCACCTGCCACTAGAGCTGAAGTGTTCCTACTGGGCTGAGGGGCAATCTGTTAAACTACTTCCTACCCTCTGTCTGTATTTTTTTCTATTATTAACTCCTAGAAATGTGATCTCGCAAAACTTGAAGGAGTCTTTTCCTTTTTTTTTTTTTTTTTCTTGAAAGTACTGGGGATCAAACCCAGGGCCTCATGCATGCTAGACAAATGCTCTACTACTGAGACTCCCCCCGCAACACACACACACATGCAACCCAGTGTTTTTCTTTTAATTATTAGTCTTTTTATGTGAAAATCAAATGAAATACCCCAAATATAGGAACTAAGCAAGCAAATAAGTAAATTATGATGATATATAATAGTAAAAAGGAAAAGATAGTATATATTTTATGTAAGCAGGGACTCAAAAGCAAACTGGGGGGTTCAGGCTTTATTTTATAAAGATATAATATCAGTCCTCTACACAATATTTATGAATAAAAAAGTTAATGTAGAATGGGAGGTTCAATTATCCAAGAGAATAAATCAAGAAACATCTAATTTGAAAATGTTCGTAGTGTTCCTTGTTTCTCTTATTAAAATTTAGAAATGAGCATTAAAGCAAGCTTATTAAATTAACTGATTCAAATCTTCTAACACGAGACTGAGACTAGAGTGTACTCTCAACATGAGTCAATAGGCGATAGGAAAAAACTCAAAGAAGGTACAGTGGTTATCCAGGGAGCATACTTTCCTGGTTTTCAACATCTTTTAAAAGTGAAAGCTTCCACTAGGATGTTTTTAAAAAGTGAAAATGCTAATGGAATCTTTCTGTCTTTTGCTATGACATAATTTTAAGAAAATGTCAGATGGAGGAATAAAAAAAGAAGAAGAAGAAGAAGAAGCCTGGATGATCAAGGCCAGATGTATTTGTTTTTTCTGCAAAATATTTCCAGTAGGCAGTTTTAGAAGAAGAACTTAAAAATTAACTCCAGGTGTCAATTTTTGGCTATATATTCTGGTGAGGTTTGATATTCATAGTCATTTGATATAATTAACAGACATCTTAAACAGCGCTGTTATATGTAAGGCACTGCTCTAGTTCATTTCATCTTCTTAACCTCCCTCAGGGATAGATAATAATATGATCCTCATTTTATAAATGAAGAAATTGAGACACATAAGTGTTGCAGAATATCCCCAAAGTCATATAGACATTAAGAGGTGCAGTTAGGATCTGAACCCAGGTGTTCTGACTCCATAGTTTATTATTTAAAACACTGCACTATGCTGCCTATCATTGTGATTGTTGTTTGCTGTTAATTTTACAATTAATCCATTGTGAAAAATCACAATTTTGAGCTATTTGCTTTAGGCTCATTTTCATGATTTCAGTCTGGCCCTGGTTTTCTCAGAACCTTCCAATCGATAGGTACTTGATAATTTTAAAGCTCTCTAATAGTATCTGCTGGCTTACTAGTCAAATTTCTTTTATGTTCTAAGGGTGCACATAGCTAACTATGTCTGTTTCCTTACTCCCTTTAATATTCTCCCTGAAATTCTCTGAGTTAATGAACTACTATGCCTAAACACTTTTCAAGAAACCAGATCACTAGAATAAGTTTAGTTATAAACAGATAAAAATACCTTCATCATTGCATCTTTAGTACCATGCTTGGTAAATAGACTGAAAAAATATTAATGACTTTGATGTGATCTTTACCTGCCTACATCATTTTCATAGTAGAATTTCCAGAGGCTTTCCAGGATTAAATCCACTAACCTATCAGCCTTATACCCATTGACCCCACCTCCCCTCCTTTTACAATGTTGAAGTGTCTGTGCTCCGTAAAGGTCAGCCCCTCCATTTATCCACTGAATACAATCCTCTCAATCCCATTCAATTTGTCCCCCATCTCTCGTCCTGCTCTTCTCCTACTTCTTCTAGATATATTTTATAAATAATGCTATTATGACTTTCATCTAAAAAATACTCTCCCTGGATCCCATACCCTCTTCAGAAGATCTCATTCCATGGCCTAAAATACAATGTCTCAACCTTTTCTCCTCTTGTTCTTTTGAAAAAAATTTATCTTGATTTTGTTTAATTGACATAAAAATAGTACATATTTATACAGCATAATATAATGTTTCAACACATGTATACATTGTGTAATGTTCAAATTAGGGTAAACATATCTATCTCCTTAAACATTTATTATTTCTTTGTGGTAAAAATGTTCAAAATTCTTTAAGCTTTTTAAATATATACAGTACATTAGTGTTATCTTTAGTCATCCTACTGAGCAATAGCAGTCCAGTAATTCTTACCCCTATGGAACTATAACATAGTACTCGTTGATCAACTTTTCCCTACCCCACCTCACCAGCCTTGAAAATTGTTATTTTGCTCTCAACTTCTATGATTAGATTGCACATGAGTGAGATCATGCAAGACTTGTCTTTCTGTGCCTGGGTTATTTCACTTAACATAATGACCTCTAGTTCAATTCATGTTGTCACACATTACAGGATTTCATCCTTGTTTTATGACTGAACAATATTTCATTGTGTACATGTGCCACATTTCCTTTATCCATTCATCAGCTGATGGACACTTAGGTTGTTTCCATTTCTTGGCTGTTGTTAATAGGGCTGTAATGAGCACAGCACTGCATATGTCTCTTGACATACTAATTTCAATTCCTTTGGACACATCCCCAGGAGTAGGATTACTGGATCATATGGTTGTTCTGTTTGAAGAATCTTCATGTTATCCTCCATAATGGCTGTCCTAATTTACATTCCCACCAACAGTGTACAGGGTTCACTTTTCTCCACATCCTTGCCAGCAGTGGTTATCTTTTGTTTTTTTGACAATGGTCATTTTAAGTAGAGGAAATTGATACCTCATGGTGAATTTGATTTGTATGTTCCTGGTGATTAGTGCAATGGAACAATTTTTTTTTCAGTCTTCCTCTCAGTGTTGTCTTTTTCCCAGCAAACTGGATGGATCTTCCTCATTATTCTATCTCCTATGCTTTGAGTGTCCTGGGGTCTTAGTCCTTGTTATGGTTTGATTATAAGGTATCCCTGCCTAAGTTCCTGTGTTAATGCAGGAATGTTCAGAGATGAAATGATCACATTAAGAGAGAAAATAATGTAATCTAATCAGTGGACTAATCCATTTGATGGATTAATAATGTGAATGGATTAGTAGGTGGTAACTGTAGGCAGGTGGGGACAGGTTGAGGAAGTGGGTCACTGGTGGTGTGCCCTGGGGATTATATATTTTGTGCCTGGCTTCTCTCCCTCCACCTCCCATTCTCTTCTTCCTGGCTATCATGAAGTGAGTAGCTTTCTTCTACTATGCTCTTCTGCTTTAATGCTCTGCCTCACCTTGGGCCCAGTTGCCTCAGTTGGCTGTCAATGGCCTGAACCTCTGAAACCTAAGCCAAAATAAACTTTTCCTTCTCTAAATTATTCCTTTTTCCTTCTTCTAAATTATTCAGATATTTTGGTCACAGTTATGAAAACCTAACAGATACAGTTCTCTAAGAATGTCAATTTTCTAGGCAATACAACTAATATAATATAACTACATATCATTTATATGTTCATTATAATAAATTAATATTTCTGGCCTGAACTTCTCGCTTAAACTCCAAACTCACATATCGTATGGTCTCAAATCTAATATGTCAAAACTACATTCTTGCCTTTCCCTCCAAACCTACTCCTTCCCTTCCTTCCTTTTCTTAATAAATGGAAATCTGTCTTCCCAGGGCTCAGGTCAGAGCTTTGGTATCATCTTTGATGCTATCCCCCTCAAACCTCTACCTTTTGACATGGATAGAAGGTTCTACCTATAAATATAATCAGGACTATTATAATAGCCTCTGAATCTCATAATTCATTTACCTGCCTCCATTTCTCTTTCCACTCTTCCTCTAATCTGTTTTTTACCTAGGAGTCAGACTGAGCTTTCTAAAATTCACTCATGTCATATCAATCCTCTGCTGAAAACATACCAATGGCTTCCCATCCCACATGAAGTTAGGACATGAGGTCCTGACTATAACATTGAGGGCCCTTCCTGGTCTGCCTCCCTGCACTGCACCAGTACCCCTTGGATCTCATACCCTACCACTTCCCACCCCTACTGCCCCCATCATTACAACCTGGTGAGTACCCTCACACATGCTCCATTAGCCTTTTGTTCTGGCTCGTCCCTCTTCCTTAACTCTTCTCTCCCAGATGTCTGCAAAACCCCTCCCACACTTCATTCAGCGTTGCACACAAACCTCATCTCAGCAAGAACATCCTTGATGATCTAACTTAAAAACTTAAAATTACATCCTCCTTCCCAATCATTATCTATTATCCTCATTATTTTTCCCTAAGCATTTGTCACCTCCTGACATCTATTTATTTATTGATCAACCATCTTTACTTCCTGGTAGAATGTAAAACCTGTTGAAAAAAAGGAGTTGGTCTTTTTTTTTTTTTTTTTTTTTCATTTACTTCCAGTACCTAGTGCAAGGCACCCAAAAAATATTGATTGCATGAATGAGTTTAATGAACAAGCTGTATACAATTACTAAGTTTATACAACATACAACTTTGATATTGGATTATAGAGGAATATGTGCCAAACTAGGAGGTCCTAATGAGATGAATGACTTTGGGTAAGTTATGTAGGCTCTGTGGGATTTTGCCTCCTCAATTGTAAAAAGAGGTGTTTGAAATAAGTGGTACAAAAATCACCTCAGCTCTAAGAAGTCATGATTGAATGACTGAGGTTTGATTAGTTTTCACTTTTCACTCCTTCTGACATTTCAGGTTTTAAAATACAACATCCTTGGTGTATATACTCCCTTAATGAATGGTGAAAAGAGAGGAATTAAACAAGATTACAGACAAATTCATTACAGCAGTATCAACATATGACATGATCATTATGTAATATTTCAATGCCTGTACTGAAAATAGACATTCCTCCTAAAGAAGACATGACAGTTATTTTTTAATCTACCTGGCATTTCAATTAAGAGGGAGATAACTAATGTGTTTACCCCAGAACATTTTTTTGGTTCATCCTGTTAAAAGAAATAGGACTTCATCATAACAGAAAATAGCTTACTGCCAGTTTGAGTAGGTAGCTCTGCTATGGAAAAATGCTCATTTGAGTGACCAAAGTGAAAACTGCCTGAAATGGACTGACACTATTTATTTACACATATTTATATTATCTACTTCCAAACAATTTAAAATGAGAGTGATTAAGCCATTGTCATGATGAATATCACCCTCTTGGGTTTATCTGCCCTTACTCTGCTGTATGGCTCAGAGGTTTTCCTATGTGTCTCCCTTGTCCTCTAGCTTCTGGGTTCAGCCAAATTGGAACACAGACCAGAGTGAAGAAGGAGAGTGAGATCAAGAAAGCTGTTTCCCCAAGCCCTGGTCCTGTAGGGTTGTGCTGGCCAACTGTGTCTTCCACCAAAGGTCTCAGCTCCTGTTGGGAGGACCTTCCCACCAGCCCTCTCTGACTCTGGACTGTAGGTGATATATCAACTCTGTACCAGACAGTCCATTGTGATTGCCCTGCATTGTAACCCTCCATTTTCAACTATTCCCTTATTACTTTCTTCTCAATTTATCCTAATTTTGATTGTGCCATCTGTTAGCTATTAGCAATCATTAAAATAGATAATCACTAAGACAATGAGAGACAAGAGATTAAGGAGATGGGAATATAGTTACATCATCAGCAACCCAGGAGTAAAGAAGAGTGTCATAATTGAACATGATTAAAGTTAAAAAAAAAGCATTTGGAATAGAAGTTTTATGAGTCTAGGTCAATCCTCATATGATATTGCATTAGCCATGATAAGGCCTATGGCGTGAAATTAAATCATGGTCCCATAAAAAGTTTAGTGGCAAAAAAGTTTCACAGAAATTGAAAGCAATTCCACATGCAAAATGATAAAAGTGAAATAGAGATATAAATTTTTTTTTTGTCATTTGACTTGATACAGGAATGATGTTTGCAAAACTCAGGAATGAAAACTATTCATGTCCATAAGATGACCCTCCTAAATATTGACTTTCTTGCTCGGACCTTTAAAAAACATACTTTTGTATTTATGAAGCATTTTATTATGTTTGTTGTAGAGAGTTTTGAAAGTATAAAGAAGCATATAAAATAAGAAAAAAAAAAAAACAAACAGATCCTAAACCACTGACAAAAGAAAATTATTAACAATGAACTTACATACTTTTTTCCCATATATGTAGGTATATTATTTTTGACCAGCTTTTCTCTGGCTTATCATTATCTCTTGCATAGTTTCCCTTTTTACCTATACATAATTTTGGTTGGTTGTATAGTGTTTCATCAGAATTGTATATTTCACAATTTCATATTATGGGGTAGTTTCCAATTTTTTCACTCTTTCAAGAAATGTGATGAACATATCTGCATATAAATCTTTGTGTATGTCCCTGCTTGCTGGTCATTAAAAATTTGTTTCTTAATTCTTAAGACTTTTGTTAGTGTTTTATTCTTCTTTGGAAAAGGTAGGACAATTTACTCTCCTAACAGCAGTGGATAAACTTGTTTATCAACCTGGAGGTTAGTGGCTGAAAATTTAAAGTTTAGGGTTCTAATAAGTAGCTAAAATATGAACAGTCTGAGTTGTGGACTGAAAGATCTATTAAGCTCATGGTGGAAACCTGACTTTCTATTTTTGAAAACCAATAATCTGGCTTTGATTTCTTGCCCATGTAGAGTTTTCCCATCTTTGTGTAATGAATGCCTATAAAGAAATGCTACTGAAGTCAACTTTTCATTCAGAAACTTAAACCAGTCCTAGGCTGAGGCATACAGAAATTACTGTGCCACAAAATATAGAAGATAAAAAACTGAATGAAAGGTTTTGAGGGAAGGAGTAAGTGTTCACCTCTACCACAAAGTAACTTAATTGTGGCTCTGATGAGTGATTTGACTCACAGAAGTATCAGCTCTTCATGCTCTATTGAAATTAAATGTCCTCCCACACTCCCACATGGCTGAACACATTGGCTCATTGTTTGAAAAGTTGCAATGTTATTTCTTATTGAGGTGCTTTGGGATTTATATGAGCTGATATAAGAGAAATACTTTATGCAATGCTACCTTCCTATATTCTTTTTCATTGGATCAGTTGAGTAAATGTCTATCTCGCACCTCTCTTCTGCAAGATGTGACACCAACATAAATATACACTGTAGTATAAGGAAAATTCTTTACCTTCCAGGAATTCACACAAATATGTCAAAGATTATGTGGCAAAATACCAGTGATTGTCAAATGGATGATGTAAAAAGAAGAGTCATATTTTATTTGGTAGTGATTTTATGTGCTATAGTAGGAATGGAAAAATTTATGTTAAAAATGAATATTTTTCTATTAAGATGTCCTGTTATATTTTTACATATAACAATGATACTTTGTTTATGTGAAGTTGCACATTTCTAGCCAAAAACAGAAAGAAAATCTTTAAGTGTCAAGAAACTATCTAAATAAATTAGAATGTAGAAAATGGAATAAAAACATAATTTCTCTTAATGGTTTATGGGAGAATTGAACTGAATCTTTTAAGCTTTATACACAATATCTTTTGTGTGTCTGGTTAAGTGTTATGACTTCTAGCTGAGGAAGTTATTAGAGCTCTGGAGATAGTGACAGAAGTCTATTTGTTCAAAGATTGAACTTCGCAAAGATAGCCTGAAATTAGAAGCCACCTATTTTCCTACTATAATGCCTTAACTTTAACTTTCTGCTTTCTATGTGTAAACAAGAAATTCTTATTTCATGCTGAATTTAATGGTGCATAATATTAATCCAAGTTTTTTAGAGTTAAACTTTGATATACTCTCCTACATGAACTTTATACTTACTAGTGAGGTTTTTATTAAGAAGCAAGTTGTTGTGAAGATTATGAAATAGGGTATGGTATAAAAGTGAACTTAAGCCCCTGGAAAAAAATATAGCATTATTTTGTCATATGAATCTACATGTAGAACAGTTCCTTCAGTTTATTTACACTTTTACTGACTTAACTTTACCAAAATGAACAAAATGTGGCACTGTGAAAAGGAATATTTTGCATCCAATACAAATCAGAGGCAATAAGAGGAAATGGAGGAAAATGAAGGTTTTGTTTTTTTAGAAACCTCATGTAGTAGTCAAGAGAGACCAGCTTTAAGTTCAATTCATCATTTACAGTTTCTGAACACCTATTGCTAGAATATTTTAAGGACCACTCAAAAAAGTCTAAACATCAGTGTAGGTAGAATCTGTGTCTCTACAAATATCCCAAAGGGATACCCTTGGTATTGATGCTGAGGCTTGCAAAACCAATATTCTTGATCCATACTTCCTGCTCCTATTAATTGATGAGAAGTGAATGGAACAGTCCTTAGGGAAGTGCTAAATAATACAGATCATATGGGAAATGCTACACCAAGGAAACATAAATAGTGCCTAGAGGGTACTTTATCTAGAGGAGGAGGAGAAAGGCTGGGGAGGAGTGCTCAAACTGAGTCTTAAGCGATGAACAGGAGGGATCTACCAGGCTTCGAGGCAAGGCATAGCAATTCCAGGCATGTAGTAACAGCCCAGGGACAGGATCTTATGAAAGAGAATCAAGAAACTTGAGGCAGGGCGAAGATAGGAGGGCAATCCATCATAAGCAAAGGATCTTTGGTGTGCCAAGAATGAGCTAATGTTTTCCCAGAGGACTTAGAGTAAGCTTCAGGGACATGGCTTCATTATGGTCTTAAAGAAAACAAAAACCTGAGGGAAAAATAGAATAAGATTGGCAGGTGGAGGAGAGAAGTTAAATTATTCTAGTAGAGAAAACGATGCAAAAAGCAGAGAAACATGAAGCTGCTTGGCCACCTTCTCTCTCCTATTTACATTCTCATCCTAGAAATCTTATCTAGTTCTGTGACAACAAATACCATTTTAAAAGTTAAGTCCTTAATTTAGGCGTCCAGCACTGAATTCTCCCCTGGCCACCCATTTATACTTCCAGATGTTTGTTTGTCATCTTCACTTAGAGCTGTTACAGGCACAACAAGTGTTACATATCCAAACTGAGCTTCTGTTTGTCTTCTGTTTCCCAATCCTGTTGTTCTCCCAATCTTCCTTTTCAGTTATTCATAACCATCATCCAGCCAGTTGCTCCAGCAAGAACTTGGGAAATCATTATTTATATTCTTTTCCCTCCAATCTCCATATCCATCCAGTCCCTATGAGCAACCCTGACTCCACTCACAAGCACATCTCAAATCTGAACACTTCATTCCATATCCTCCTGCAATTGGTCATCTTCACCTGATCCTTCTTTCTGGTCTCCCTGTTTTTCTTTAGTTTCTCTACTATCTACTTTCCTCTTACTAGCAAGAATTATTATTTTTAAATGTAAGCCATATCTTGTCACTCTTTACTTTAGACTTGGCAATGAATTTTTCTTCTTTCAACTACCAAAGCTGGACTAGTCCCCCAGAAGCTCTCCAGTTTTTCTCTTGTCTTTACACCAACTACTCCCCTTGTACTGGCCTCTTGTACTGGCCAATTCTAAGCAACGTATGAGGTGTTTCCCACCCAAGGCTATTGCATCCACAGCTTCCTTTCTCTGCAGTTCTCCCCTCCATCTCTTTCCATGACTGCCTTACCTCTTATCTTTCGGGGTTTTACACAAAGGTCCTATGGAAGGCATTTTAATATGCCTTATAATAATTCTTCCCAAATTATTCTGTATTATCACACTACTTATTTCTTTCTTAGGAGTTAACACACATGTAATAATCCTTCATTTACTTGTTGATTATCTTTCCTTTCAATAAAGTCCCAGTTTTATGAAACAGAGGTTTCTCTCTCTTTAAATACCATAGCCCATGTACATAATACAACATCTTCAAGCATGTGCTCAATAAATATTTGTTGAACAAATGAATGCCAAAGTCAGTACTGTTTTAAGACTCTAGTTAAGGGCTAACAGAATCTAAATACACAGAGACATCAAGTAAACTAAGAATTGAAATGTTATTTGATTTGATTCCTTGCAAGTCACTGGTGAGAACAATGAATCCGTGCAGAAGGCAGAGGTAAGAATACCATGGGTGAGGGATAAAATAGATAAGAAAATTGGAGAACAGCAAGTAATCTAAGATCCTTGGCCAAGGAAGGACAATGAAGTGTGTGGTACAAAAGTCTTGGGGGCTCTAAAGAATCTTTTAACAATTTTATGGGGCATATTTGTGCTTCATTCTGTGTGGGGAGGAGGAAGCAGCCAAGATGGTGAAGATGAAGGTAGAGGGAAGAGGGAATGGTTGATGGAGTAAGATTATGGAGAAGATGGAATTGAGAATGGGGCTGTGGTCCTAATGAGGAATTTGTCTTGAACAGAAGGAAGAGCACTTCTACTCTAATGTGCAGGACCTCAAGGAAGTTACTTTTAAAGCTTCTGTTTCCTCGAATAAAAGTAAGGAAGTAGAGGCAGATATAGAACTGAAGAGAGTGAACATGGTTGAGAATATCACTATAAGAAATTGAGAGGCTTTGACCAGGAATTCATAAAAGGAATGCTGAATGCCACTGAATATTCCAATGAAGCTATAAATTTGGTAACAGTTTCTACAATTGTGTCATCAATCAAGTGGTTACTAAATACATGCTATGTTCTAGACACTTAACTACTCTCAAAATTATTAAGATAAATAAATCCCAATTTCTGCCATTTAGTGGAAAAGAGAAAAAGTATACTATTTAGCAAAGCATATATTGAGGGCTGAACTGAAGGAATAACTTTATTCAACCAGACCCCAGAGAATGATGTGATGGGGTGCTCAGTTCTGGGCACAGAGTCTAATGCTATAATTCAAGATTTCAGAGGTGGAACTGTTTCCAGTGATAATATAATCCTGGCAGAGGAGGAGGTAAGTTTCTGGAATGGAAGAAGTTGAAGTGTGAGAATAACAAGTTGAAGGGACATTCAGAAAGTTGTTGAAGTTTCCTAGGAAGGTACAAGGAGATGACATAGAGGAGATTATGACTTGGGTATCGGAAGTCTTCATAGGTATTTGAGAGTGACCTGGAAGACCACACGTGATAAGGACAGATAAAGTACGATATATCCAGATAGTGTAAATATCAAAGGGAGAAAGAATTATACATGGGAAAGATATCATAGTGGTCTTAAAACAGCAGTTATAGAGCCTACAGAATGGGAGAACACTTTGCCACATGCATCTCAGAGCATTAATCTCCAGGATATACAACGAACTCAAAAAACTTAACACCAAAATAACAAATAACCCAATCAATAAGTGGGCAAAGGAACTGGACAGGTACTTCACAGAAGAAATACAAATGGTCAAAAATATGTGAAAAAATATTCAATATCTCTAGCAATTAGATAAATGCAAATTAAAACTATACTGAGATTCCATCTCGCTCCAGTCACAGTAGCAATTATCAAGAATGCAAATGACAATAAATGTTGGCAAGATGTACACTTGAAAAAGGTACACTCATACATTGCTAGTGGGTTGCAAACTGTTGCAACCACTATGGAAAGCAATATGGAGATTCCTAGAAAATTTGGAATGGAACTACCATTTAACCCAGTTATCCCACTCCTCAGTTTATATCCAAAGGACTTAAATCAGCCTACTACTGTGACGCAGCCATATCAATGTTTATAGCAGCTCAATTCACAATAGGCAAGCTAGGAAACCAACCTAGGTGCCCTGTGACAGATGAATGGATAAAGAAAATGTGGTATATATACAAAATTATTATTATTATTCAGCTATAAAGAAGAATGAAATTATGGCATTTGCTGGTAAATAGATGGAACTGGAAATTATCATGCTAAGTGAAACAAACCAGTCCCCAAAAACCAAAGGTCAAATGTTCTCTCTAATATGTGGATGCTGACCCATAGCAAGGGTGGGTAGGGATGGAAAGTATAGAAGTTCATTAGATTAGACAAAGGGAAATGGAGGGAAGGGGGAGAATGAGAATAGGAAGGACAGTAGAATGAATCAGACATTACATTCCTATGCTCATATATGAATACATGACCAGTGTAACTCCACATCTTGTTCAACCACAGTAATTGGATCAAAATTGCAAAGAGTTGTACCCCATGTATGTATATTATGTCAAAATACACCCTACTGTCATGTATATCTAAACACAACAAATTTTAAAAAATAGAAATCAAGTGCAATGAGAGTATAAATACAATCTGATATCAAATTTGCTCTTAAATGGTAGTATCAATATGATAAGCTAATGATATTATAAAACAGGAAAAGCACATGAGGTAAAATCTAAGAAATTTTAAATAAACGTGGAGTTTAGTTAATTAAAAAATAAGAGTTACAATGAGGAAAATGTCCACACTAAGCCAAGCCCTTTGGTGCATGGGGCAACAGAATATGAGTATCTTTCACTCAAGAGAATTTCAGTCAAGGAGGTAATGATCCTGAAGATTGAGGATGTGCAGTATATTTGAATGATGACATAGAGGTCCCAGAGGGCCCCAGAGAAAGCAGTATGAAGGAGTAAACTGAGAGAGGGGGAAGGAGTGCAGGGGGAAGAAAAAAGGGGGGAGAGGAGAGAGAGAGAGAGTGAGAGAGAAACTCTACACTGCAGTAATGGCTGAGGGTACCAGAGAGTTAAGAATAGAAATAATTTGTATTGAGATTCACTAAAGTCCCAGCAATCTTGTTCAGTCTGTCTATGGTCAAGTTAATGTCTGCAGGAGGACCACTGACTTTTCCTCCAAGACCAATGCTGTGAGCAAGAAAACATTGCTGGTTGGTTGCAATGAAGAGAAAAATGTTCTTTAACTCAGTATCTATTTTTCAAATTTGGTTATGAAGTATTTTTTAATTCTTTCTTGAAGATGAAAGACATACTCACTGTGAAAGAAAAATAAGGTAGTACAAAAAAAGTATAAAGAATAGAGATCACTTATAATTCCCAGATGAAGATTAAATAACCATTGTTATCATCTTCATATCTGATATTAAGAGAATTCCTGGCACTTATCATTTAGAACTCGGAACATACTTTGTCAGTCATTGATACCCTTCTCTGCCCTCTCTCTCTCTCACATTATCTTTAGTGCTACATCTTTCCAGCTTTCCCTCTATTCTTCCTAAACTCAAACCCTAGTCATCTGGGGAGTAGATATCACTTCATATGGAGCTCACTCAGATATCCGTTAAGCACTGAACCAATGTCACTATTGTGGCTGAAGAGTTGCTATGGTTCTGGCCATGGAGTTTGGGAGGCTTCTTATGGATCTCCTGGGACTCTGAGATCATGGTGCTAAGGCAGTCAGAAAATGACTTAGCTCTCCATATCCATCTCTCAAAAGGGGATGCCACACTGGGGTGAGGGTAATCCAGCCTCTCCAATACCCTCTTCTGTCACTCACCGGTGTTCATCACTGAGGTGCCACTCATTCTTCCACCAGCAAGACCCAGTCTCTTGACCCAGACACACAGGGAAGACCAGTGTGGTAAAATGGGCCTCTGTCAAATAAACATTAACTTGCCTCATCACACTGGAGAATCCTGAATAATGACTTCAGCCTCCTGAAAACAGTACATATATATATACTTGGTTTTCTCATCCTGCCTCTATTTCAAGAGAAGAGAAATAAAGTAGGCCTGGGAAGAAGAATGCACTCACCTTTTTGAACTTGAGAAGCTTGACCTTTATTTTACCACATAAGTCAGGATTACCACAACCCTGCTAATTTGTTCTTTCCCTCCTTCCTCCTACCCATCTCCTGCCACTTCCCCAGAAGCATAAAGCTTTCAACATCCTGCTGTCCATTAGCATAAACAAACCCATGCTTTTAAAGTAAAAAGAGTTCTAATGCTATATTTGTTAAAGACTGCATTACCATAAGAAGATAAAAATATTCTTGAGTAACAGGTAGGTCATATTCTTTAGAGGCAGTAGCATTCTTTTATTGTGGTTCCCTGAAAGTTGATTATTTTAGCAATAGATTAAAACCTTGGACTCAGCACAAGTTACATTTTCACTGCAGAAGTTGTTAAACCATGAAGTTTCTCAAAACATGTTTTAATTTATTTTTTCTGTTGTATTGTCAATATTTTATAGGCAGTTATAAGAAACAAAAAAGATGAAATGCCATTTAAATTCAATCTTTGCTATATGAACAAATGGATAATGTTATGACTTTCCCTTGTTTTTATCTATTGTTAATTTAAATTTTATATAACATTTATACAATAGATAAGAAAATACTGGGCTAAGAAAGAGCAGAAATGGCAAGAAATGGAAATGAGAGATCTACAGCGTCTAGAAGAACTGAAGAAATTAATGGCTGAACAGTCAGTAAGAGACAGAGAAAGGTAAAAGAGAGATGCTAAATTGTGTGATGATGGAGGTGGTAAATGGATTCTTCTGTAATGTGTTAGGATAAACAATATCAGAGAGAGCATTTTTTATACTTAATGTAGCCATTCAAAATTCATATTTGCAAATGGATAAAATTATTTCTATAATGTACTTTAATCTTTCATTCATACATAAACCTCTATGTCTCCATTTTTGTTCCTAGTTAGCTTCCTAGTTAAAACTCTCAGAGGATTTTATGATATTGGGTTGCCTAGTGTGTGTGTGAAAAGATACTGGTGCTGTGAATTAATATTTTGATGCAGAAGGGGGAAAACATTATTTTGATGAGAAGGGAGACCTGTTTACTAAGACAGAAGCTGGGAAAACAATACACAACTAACTATAAAGTGCTGCTCTTTATTCATAATAGTATTTTTTAATGCCACATATAAATAACTTCCTAGAATTTCCTAGAATCAAGTAATTTTATAGCTGGAAAAGATATTTGATATCAACTAGTACAATCTCCTCATTTTTTTATGAGTACACTGAAAAATTAAAATTATAGTTTTAAGATTACTGTATCAATCAGTGTCAATTAGAAGGCAGAAACAGGGAGGGGGGTATGAAAAATGATGGAATGAGACAGACATCATTACCCTGTGTACATGTATGATTACATGAATGGTATGAATCTGCATCGTGTACAACCATAGAAATAAAAAGATGTTCCCCCATTTGTGTACAATGAATCAAAATGCAGTCTGTAAAAGTTTAAAAAAGTGAAAAGAAAAAGAAGGCAGAAACAACATGCTAATAGACTAGGAAAAGTTTAATATGAAGAATTGTACTCTCTAACAGAAAATCCATGTTATATAAAGAGATAAGAAGAACTCTCAAGAGTAACCAAGGACTGAAGGAGAGTTCCAATGAAAAAACAAGTTTGGAATTGGGGACCCTCCTCTCCATGGTTAGAAATCAGTCCTCATTGTAGGTCCTGTGCTTATGGCCCACTACATGTTGGTGGCGTTCTTGGGTATCCCTGGGGGTACAAGCAGACCAAAACTGGAAGCAGGCCATTGGGAAACTTGCATGACTCAGTGGAAATCTGATCATGGAGGTACTTGTGAAATTTGATGGGAAACTGAGCATGGGTTCCATTGGAACTCCAAGGGTAAAGGTGACATTGGGTGTCCTATATGGGTGCTGCTGGCCACTGAATGGTAGGAACAACTAAAATCAGGAAGGAAAGCTTTTTTCTTCTGCAGTGTCCTGTCAGCACTCTTTTCCAGCACAGTTTAATATATTAGCAGCTGCAAAGGAGAGATAGGGGTCTAGCTGCTTTTCACAAAGCAATGAAAGGTGGCCTTGGAGTGGAGAGTAAATGAATCGATAACTGGCATAGTTGTCTAGTTTAACTAGATCCTTAGTTATCTTTTCATAAATGAAATATTGAAGACAGATTGCTTGTTTTATAGCATAAATCATAGTGAGTTTTTCTTTAGTAAGTTTCCCTAATGCATTTACCTAAGTTAGTAACTGTAAAAAAAAAAAAAAAAAAAAAAAAAAAACACCAAAACTCTCAGTACTTTCCACTTAATTTTGGTATAAACCTCAAAGTGCCATGAAAAATCCTATTTAAAAATTTCCTCTCAGACTTCTATATTACTTGGGGAGACATTATTATTTCATACAATGAGGTTCACTGTCTCTAGGAAATTTACTTTGTGACTCTTGTGACAATTATCTCAACCTCTAGTCAGTAAGGTGGTAGAGTGAATCTGAAGACAGATGCTAGTTATTACTAAGGATTTTCTGGTGAAATTCACTTTATTTTCCAAGAATTAAGACTTTTGAGTTGAGTCTAATCTTCTATGAAGAGAACCAAGATAAAAGTGGATACCAGAAGATGGGCTGCTCTATGGTTCAGAAATAAAGAAGAAGACAAGAACCCCGAAACAGCTAAATACTGAAAGGCAAGGCAAAGGCAGTGGTCAAAAGACTGCTGGACAGACAAAAACTGCCTGGGAAAGTGAAACGCATCACAGGAATTGAGAGGGGTGGAAAGCAGAACAGATGTGGAGTCCCAGCATTAGGGGACAAGCTTCTAATAGGATCATTCCTCATGGCAGGGAGCTTCTTTGATTACAGAGTCATTTCAGTCTTTCACTTCCTGTCCCAGTAATTATCAAGATTAGCTGATTCAGAACTTCAGTTGAAAAGAAGAAAAAGAAAATCAGATTAATCTGCATTACATAACAGGAAAAATTAGCCATATTATAACATAGCAAAAAGTACTAAGGATTAGGAGCCAAAGACCAGGGTTTATTCTTAACTCTTCCTTGAATATAGTATGACCTTTGGAAAGTCAGACATTTAACCTCCACAAGGGTCTCTTTTATCCTGTGTAAAATGTAACTGTATAATTTCTGAAGGCTGAGTAAGTTAATCAGCTATTAAGGTTCTATGATTTGTAAGTTCAACTCCTCTGATGAAATGCCATGGATTCAGATAATTTTGGATCCAGTATTTGCATGCCAATGAGAGATCAGGGAGGAAGAACTTTAAAATATCAGGATTACATCTGAGTAATAATTCTCAGAAAAACTGATGTTGTAGACAGAAGCAAAGTTCTCATTCTGTGATTTAGGGAGATGGAGTTCAGTGTGTAAAACTTGCTGATAGATTTTGCTTCTGACAATAACCAGAAGTTGTGTTCTTTTGTAACCATTTTGGCACTGTTTGGTTGATTGGTTAAAACATTTTCTTGGCATATTGTTAAAGTACAATTCACAAAACTCATGTTTGGTATTTTAACGTAGGTACATGTTTTTTTTTCATATCAGAATAGGAGGCTTGAAATAACTTCCAGATCTGTCTTCAAAATATACACACATAGCACTGAGGGTTTGGAAATGTCTGTCATTTAATTCCTCTTTCTGTCTTTAAATTTCAAGAGTAAAGTTCTTGAAAATAATTTTCATAAACTGATCATTGAACAACATGATATTTTCAATTTTGTAGGCCAGAAATGGTTGAATATTAACAATTTCCTTTGGCTTAACATGATAATAAAGATATAGCAATTCATTTTATTTACTAATTATACTTCACTTTCTCAATCAATTACTATGTTTTTGAAATTTTCATATTATTGAAATTGTTTTTGCCAATGTTTCTATTAGCCTCCTAATTTCTTAATTCTCTGTTTTCATTTCTCAACATGCTATTGATGTTAGGAGGGAAGGCTCTACAATCAAGCTGTCATTACAATCCTGTGTCTCCTTTATGGCTATTTGATGTTTGGGTAAATTAATTAATGTCTCTGTGCTTTAGTTTCATCAGCTATACAATTAAGATATAAATGATATCTACTTCATAGGATTTTTACAAGGATCAAATGGTAAATTCAAAGTAACTCTGCCAACAACACAGTAAATATTCATTAAATATGTTATTCCTTTTTTATTTTTACAGATTGCATTTTGATTCATTGTACACAAATTGGGTACAACTTTTCATTTTAATTGACTATTTTACACCTCTAACATAATTTTTCCTCAAAATATTTAAACATTTTAAATATTTAAACATTTTAAATATTTCATATAAAACACATAAGAATAAAGACATTCCTATAAAAATTGAAACATTTGAGTTAAAGCAAGTTATTGCTTGATCAGTACCCTCATGCAATTTCTTCTCTGAAAGTTATTGCTGTTATAGCTATTTGACCCACATAGACATATTATCCTTATGTACTTATATAAAAAGCAAAATTAATAACATCATCAAAATAAATCCTTAGTATGTTATAAAATGTAATACCATTGTATTAGTTATCTCTGGCTCTCATAACAAAATATCATAGATTGGGTGACTCAAACATCTGAAACGTATTTTTCTCACAGTTCTGGGGACTAGAAATCTAAGATCAGAGTGGGGTTCTGATGAATGATCTCTTCCTGGCCTACAGAGGGCAATCTCCTCACTGTATCCTCACTTGCAGGGGAATGTGGACAAGAAGTTCTCTGAAGTCTTAAAAGGGCACTAATGCCCTCATGAGGGTCCCATTCTTTCCCTAAAGCCTTTTCTTCAAATACCATCACACTGAGAATGAAGGTTTCAACACATGAATTTGCGGGGGACAAAATTCAGTGTAACAATGTGTGAAAAAAATACATATGTACAAGTTGCCTATTTACTATTAACTCCTATTTATTAATTGCTGCTAACATATAAGATCTGTGGGCCAGTTAGAAATAGCGCACCCTTCTGGCAACAGAGTGCACAGATCCCCTACTGCAAAATAGGAAAAGCCTTCCCTTCCCAACTATGGCATGTAGGGTGGCAAGCAGAGGCAAAGTTGGACATTGTGCCCCATTTCTACACCTGGTAAGAAATCATTTTTGTAAAGCACAAACTTCAAAATGATATATGGTATCCCTATAAATGAACCTACCTAATTCTTTGAAAAGAATATATATTCTTCATACCTCTTCTTAAAATCGGCTTGATGGTCATTTGGAATTTATTTTCATGAATTATTTGAAAATGTTATGTCTGACTTACTTTTTTACCCCTAAATTGGTAGCCAACTATCTCAATACCAATTACTTAATGATTCATCCTTACCCACTGATTTGAAATGCCAACTTTATTATATATTACATTTCTAATTATATTTGTATAGCCATATGGCCTCTTGATTAAATAAAAACAGATCTATATTTATATTGCTACATGGATACCGTGCTGTTTCAATCATTCTGTTTTGCTATGTAATAGAACAAGTGTTCACTCATTGTTCTTTTTAAAAATAACTTTCTTATGTCAAATTTCATTTAAAAATCCTATTGACTTTTTGCACTGAAATTTTGTTAAGGAGAACCGACACAAATATCAAATTTAATCTACAATCTAGGAACACACTTCCAAAAAAGCTCTCTATTTCTAGTCTTCTCATAGGTCCGTTAGCAAATTTCAGAGTTTTCTGGTTAAAGTTTGGAAATTATTTTGGAATAGATAGAAATTGGTGATTATGAAAAAAAAAAATCTGCACTAAGGAAGTGTCAGTGGAGATGCAGAGGTGTTACAAGAGCTGACAGATAGTTACGAATTATTGAAATTAGTCAGCCTTGGTGAGTTCTTTCATTGGATATGGAGTCTGAGGAAGGACAAAGAAAGAAGTACAACCTTGAAGATAATTGAGTTTTTCTGACCTCTTATGCTGAAAGCTTTACTTATTGTGTTTTCAATGTCTTTTATTTTCTAATAAATTTGTTCAGATATCGTCTTACTTTTTTCTCTGCATCTTTGGCCACCTTCTACAAAATTTGAAATGATGTTTTCATTATCTTATTCCTAGTTTTATTTCATTTTTGCTGTCCTAACAATAAGTTGGCAGTTATTTGGGTGCTTGCCAAAGATCAGGTTGTTAATAATTTTCAATTTCTTCTACTTTTCTTCTTCCCGTATCTTTGCATAAAAATGTACAAAAATGCATCAGGCCTTACTGAAAACTACTAAACACCAATACCTTTAACATTAAATAATCTTCCTTATTGAAGAACAATGTATCACAGAATACCCATTTTAAGTGTATAATTCAATGATCTTCAGTAAACTTATATAAGTTGTATAACCATTGCTAGAATCATTTTAGAAAATTTCTGTCACCCAAAAAGATATTTCCTATCCATTTGCATTAGTCTTCCATCCCACTTCCAGCCCCAAACAACCACTAATCTATTTCTGCCACAATAGATTTGCCTTTTCTGGATATTTCATATAAATGGAATGCATCTGGCTTCTTTTCCTTAGCATAATGTTTTTGAGGTTCACCCATGTTGTGGCATGTGTCATTGTTATTTTTTTTCTTTTTATTGCTGAAGAGTATTCATTTCAGAACTACTTTTTAAATGTTTTGCAAAGCAATGTGAGGGTTTTTTTTCTGTTGGTGAGAGATTAATATTAATGTATGCATGATGGTTAAAAAAAGCAGGGTTCAAAATTTATGCAAAGTTTGATATTGATTTTATAAAAGACTCTAGTTTGTATTGAGATCAATTCCTCACTTACAGTACTCCCAAATATATGAGGAATAGTAACTTCTTAATTTCTCTAATCTCAATTTCCATATGAATCCCCTTCTTCAAGATAGTGAAGAAAGATGGAACTTTTCCATTAGAAGTATCTCAGGCTCTTTCAGAACAACCTTTTGGGGATAAAGTACAAGCTGTAATCTCTATTAGAGATAAAGCAACCTACTCCAAGGAGAGAAGTGGGTGGTTTATCTCCCTGTATGTTCTGATTCTCTTTAGAGTCCTCAATATCCTCCCCTTTTGCAGGATATAAGTCAGTGCTATGCAATAGAAATACTACGTGGATCACATAGGTAATTTTCAATTTTCTGGTAGTCACATTAAAATGTTAAAAAAAAGTAGAATTGACTTTAATAACATTTCATTTAACCCGCTATACTATACAGAAATATTATCATTTTAATAGACCATCAACATAAAAATTGTTAATGAGATATTTTACATCATTTTTCATACCAAATATTTGAAATCTGGTGTATATTTCATACTTTTTGCACATTTTAATTTGTATAGTGACATTTTAGCTGGACAGTGAAAGCATAGAACACAGCAGTCTCCTGGCAATGCAGGGTTGGGTGACTGGTCTACCTTATAGAACTGCCTTATAGAACTCAAAACATTTTAAACCCTACTTTTTTCACTATTCTTCATTCTTCAGGGTCTTAAATACTTTTTACTGCCCTTGCCTTCCTATCTCTTGTCCCTGAAATAGGCCTTGGTCTTCACAGAATCTTCTGGTAACATAATCGGACCTACTTAACCTTAAAGTACAGACCCACATATGCTGCCACTGGCTACCTGCTATTGCCTATAGTCCTGAGAGTCCCCTCTGAACTAAGTTTCTCTTTCTTCTTCCAGGTTTTGCCAACTCATGGCTTTCCCAGAACTGGCCTTGTGTTTCTGATAGGATCTTGTGTACACTATAGAAATAAATGCTTTCTCATGCCATCTCTAGACATCTCACTCTGTTGCTATTATGTTGGACATGATACATGCTAAATGCTAGGTTTCCCTGGGAGTCATTTTATACCAGAAAAGTGGGAAACTAGTCTCTTGTTCTTGGATTCTCCCATGTGTATTTCAATATTCCTAAGCTCTCACCATCAGAGTTTGATCCTCTAGGATAGAAATTGATGGAGTTGACATTGGAACACTTCACCTACCTATCCTCTCTATAACAGTGTAATGCCTGACAGGAATCATGATTTCCAGAGAAAATAAAGATATGAATACAAATGTTGTATTGTACTATCTGCTTAAAGAAAAGTTTTCTCAAAGCAGATTTACTGAGCTTAATAATTCCTCTAGATATCATTTTTATAACTGGAGAACTGAAGTTGGGCAAAATCAAAAAATGTGAGGTTTGTTTTGTTAAAAAAAAAAAAAAACAAAAAAAAAAAAACAGGGATTAAACCACCCAAGGGTACTTAACCACTGGGCCATATCCCAGCCCTTCTTTATTTTTTATTTAGAGTCAGGGCCTCTCTAAGTTGCTCAGGGCCTTGCCAAGTTAGTGAGGCTGGCTTTGAACTTGCAATCCTCTTGCCTTAATCTGCCAAATTGCTGGGATTATAGGCATGTGCCACTGTGCCTAGCTGGATGGTTGAGGTTCTAAGAACATTATCAGTCAATGCTGTTCTTTCATTCTTTGCTACATTAGAATAACCAGGGGAGCTTTTGAAAGTCTTGATGCCCAAGCCAGACCCCATCTAAATCCATAATTCTGAGATAGGATTCTGGCCCCAACATTAAAAATAAAAATCCTCAGAGATTCCAAAGTTTGAGAATCATTGTGCTAGAATTATTATCATACTTTCTTAAGTAAGGGCCTAGAATCATCCATAAGGTTCTTGAGATGACTCCACATTTTGTAGAAATGACCACAATTTCATTTTTTTAATGCTATACCTTCACTGAGATTGTTTGGGAAAATTATGTAAATGAAACTTTATATTCATGGAAGAGTTTATCATTCTAGAAATTCTCTTCATTAGACATTTTGCATATTTTTCTACAAGGACTTTGTGTGTTTAATGGAGAAAACACTACTTTCTAAAAAGCAATGTAAAAAAATTAAGTAAAAAAAATTGTTGTTAGCCATTTTTTTCCCCAAAATAATAACATCTTCCTGTGATGTAAAACAGAAAACATTCAAAGTTCAAGATGTGGATGACCATTTGGGAAGAAAGAAACTATCACCAGCTGCCTTCCTAACACTAAATTGGCTTTGCTAATCTAGTATGTGTTTGGGGATGCTTGCCAACATCAGGGAATTGATAGTTATTGCATTTTCTAAGTAATAAAACCAGATGTTTCTCTTTATTTTCCATGTCTTTTCTCAATAATGTGCAAATTTCAGCATGTTGTATTGGAAGACATTAAGGGCATTTGAAACTGTCTAATGTTTGAGATTTTTAAAGAGTAGGTTTAGTAAAGTGACTTAATCAGAAACTTTACAAACATTTGTTATGTTTTTGTTTCTCAGCAGGAGATTTCCCAAAATTGGTGGAAACTTTCTTGTTCATTAAATTCCTGTCAACCAAATCCCCATTCCAAATGGATGTGCCAAATGATGTAGATTAAGGATCACTATGAGCCATTAAACAAATATAGTTCTTAGTAAAGCTATCTGTTTTGTCTTTTGGCTGTGTCTTAGAAGTGCTTTGCATATTAGCATTAATTTAAAAGACTGAAAGGGACCTCGGTGATAGCCAACATGCTATTGAGGTCATTTTGTCTAAAGTAGTAATAATAATAAAGACAATACTTATGACCTACTCATCAAGATAACATAACTAATTGCGGTATGTATGTATATGTCTATTTGGGGGCATGGAAACAGATTATTTCTATAAAATTATACAAGTTCTTCAGTGGAGCTTAGCTAAGCAAGTATGATTGACACTCGAAAGAGGCTAAGAAATTTATGGTCATCGCAACATATAGTCATTTTAATGTGAAAATCAAGCAAGCTTATGCCAGCGGGAAGACGGAACACCAGCTGGGCAGAGATGGCACAGCTGAGGGTCATTGTAGAGGTCTTGGATGATGATTTAGTTCCTAATGTATACAAGACTGGCTGTATATCTGTGGTCCCTTCCAAACCACGGAAAATTGAGGAATGTCTTCTATTTAGTAGTTTTCATCTGCTCTTACTTTATTTTTCAAAACATTGATTTATGATTTTAGAAATCATGACTCATTAGAAAGTCTACTGGGTTTCTACTACCTGCCAAATCGATCTGACTGTTGCTGATACTTGTTCATATCATAAAATGGTGTGTGTATGTGTGGTAGAGGGAAGGCAATATTCAGAAATGCTTTTGATGCATTTTAATATAAAATGGCATTATTGTAACCCTTTAATAGCTGTTATTTTTGTTTCACATGGATGCTTCAGTGAAGTAACCACAGATACTGTAATTCCAATCAGACATCTAGGTACTATGGTCTTTTGAGATCAATTTTCTCAAATTCTCTTCCCCAATAGCAAACATGTTTATCCTGGTACACAATTAGTGCTATAGATATTAAAAAGTTCCTCATGGTATATTAGGTTGTTTTTAAACTCTATTTCCTTTCTCCCATTCAAAATTTACAATAATACAGAGAAGTAAATGATTTGCTGGTGCTCCTTGGCCCCAAAGGGTCAGTGTGTTCTCCAGTGCCTCAAACAGTATTTTGTGAGTGAAGTGGAGGGAAGGCAGCTAATCCAGACCTTATTGATGTCTTTAAAACTAGTCCCTTCACTAAGGGGTTTCATTAAGCACTTACAGATAATAAAATAGTGACCCTGTAGGCATAAATTTTATGAAGATTTTACAAAGGTTCAGGCCAAGGCAGGCAGAAACTTTGTAGCTATAGTTAAATAAAGTTATTTTAAAGCCATGGATTAGAAAAAATCTCGTGGCAACTTTCACGAAATGCCTCTGTTGTGGTAGATACACATAGGGTCAAGCACTTTATGTTTATCCTTTCTTTGAAACTACCCTTGCCAAAAGAAACACACACACACATACACACACCTTCACACACATGTATACATTCAGCTATCAGGTCATATTTAGTAAGAGTTAGAAGATCAGTGAAGGGAGCATGCTTATAATCTGAGTTTTTAAAATGTCTTTTATTATGTGTTCAATAAAGTCATATAATTTTAGAACTGCAAGAAATCTTAGAAAATGTGTAGTACTCCCTGTATTAACTAAGATTCTGTTTTGCAAACAACAGAAATTATTTCCAGTTCAATTATGCAGTAAAGAGATTTAAATGAGATGTTTTTGGATAATTTACCAAATCATAAGTAATGCTGCAGACCCAATCTTAGAAGACACTTAGGAGTAACAGAGGTTTGGAAGATACAAAAGAGTCAGGATTATAATCCCATTTCCTCCAAAGCATTATTCTGGCAAGTCCAACCATTGCCCACTAGATACCGTGGCTTGCCTCCTCCTCTGCTATCTCCAAATGTGGACATCTCTACTGACAGTGCTGCTTCTGTTTGTATTCCTGCCACAGTGCTGTGACCAGGTCATGAGAGCTTCTCCACAGGCCCTGCTTCCAAGTGAAGCATGTGATGGGCTGAGTCAGGTCACATGCTTATACTCCAGCTGCAAAGGAGGCCAGGAAAGCAAGCATCAGGCATCATCTTATGGGGAGATTTCTTCAAAAGAGGACAGGGGCTCAGAAGCTAAGAAAAAAGTGAAAAAGAATGCCTTCCCCAGTATGAAACTTTAGTTGGAAAAATCAACGCATGCCCTTCTTTCTACACTTAACCAAAAATTACTTTTACCTAACACCATATAGTTTTAACTTCTACCACCCAAACATATTCACACTGTTCTCAAAGGGAACTAACTCACACTCTTGTTTGTTATAGCATCCACTCCAAGTGCAAGATCTCTAGGTAACATATTTTTCTCCAATTGTCTTCTAATACCATTGTGATCCATCTGAATAACCTGCAACCTAAGTACTAAATTTAAAGTTTGTTACTAATGACAACACAAGGGTGAAGAAAGTAGACAGGAAATTAGTATTATTCTAAGATAGAAAATTAGTATATACATTCTAAGTAGATAGATATTACTCTGTGTGTTTGTATATTTTTATCTATATCTATATATCTATATATCTATATCTATCTATCTATCTATCTATATATCACCTCAAGATCGAGTGAATATATTCCTTCTGTAAATTGTCCTTGCTTCAGTAAATGGTCAAGATAAGAATTCAAATATATGATTTCCTTTCTCCACTCTATATTACACATACTCTTTGCTTTCAGCCAACATCTTGCCTGGGCAAGGTTCTTTACCTATTAGATTGACTCCTCCTACTTTAATTTCCAAGGGACCCATTTGTACAGGGTTACTTTTACCACTAGGCATGCAATACCTGAAGGTGTCCTAGGACTTCTTTGAATTCCATCTACTTTTTCCAACCTCAGTTAAATAGTAGCATCCTTATTCCCTCTGGTAGATCAGTAGATCCAACCAGGAATGTAACATCATTTTTGTCAGTGTGCTTAGTAGCATGGTAAATCCCAAAGGGCAAGTACTTTGTATCAGCTCCTAATTCAGTATAACTGCTGTCCTATTGCTGCAAGAATTGGAAGTTAAAACCAGAGGAACCTAGAGTTTTAGGGATGGAAACAGAATATTTTTAAATGGTTCTTTAGGATTAATTGTGAAAAGCATCATTCCACATGTATTTATTGGTCCGCCTATGTGTATATCCTGGCTTTGTGAAAAACAGTGCCACATATTGGTCACTACTTCAGAACAAAACCACTGTTTTACTATAAAACCACAGTTTTACAGAAGATAATGTCTCCCAGCTCATTCTGTCTCTTGAGTCTTTAATAGGTCATTCCACTATTTTATAAGGACAGTAGCTTCTGAGTGATGTAGTGAATCCTTGCACTTCAGCCGGTTGCCTTACTTCTTACCAAAGGGAATTCCTTAGGAAGTAGCAATGTTTTGTGGGAATGAATTTTGTGAGTGCACAGATGGCACTAACAGGGTGTATAGAGAAAGAAAATCCATTTTCTCTTTTTACATTTCTCATCATAGAAACAGTGCAATATAATATTGTAACTAACTAACACTACTTCCACTGGAGTATTATGCCTTGTCAAGAGTGACAGCAGCCAGGTTAGCCTTGATAAGGGCAAATCAATGTACTTGAGTAATGCATAGATCACTAGGAGCATTTTATCATGAGTACTTTGAGCAAGTACCAAGCTGCTGGGGGAGAAGACTGACACACACATAGAAAGTCATCTCTTCCTCCTAATTATTTAAAACCACCTCCACAACATTCCTGTGTGGTGAACCAATTCCAATATGTCTATCCACATAGAATTTCTCTCTTCTTGTCAAAAATTCCCAATTTTATTTCTTTAATGTCCCTAATCAAATTGTCAACCATGAGCTACTACCCACTAAATATTACTAATCCATGATTTATTCACTTAAAAAATTATTGAGTATCTAATATATGCCAGTGACTAATTCTTTATCTCAGTTAAAGCAACTGAAATATTCTCTTGAAATTTTATCCATATGGAAAATTTTCCTTCTCTATTCCCTTTTAAGGACCACTGTCAACAGGTTGGTTCACCATAACAGTCTGTCTCTGTCTGGAGCTAATACACGTGTAGACCAACTAATCATTGAGAATATTCCGTGGACCACAGGTAAGGTTGAGAGAGGATATCAGTGTGGCAAGAGTGACAGGCTGGAAGTGTGAGTCACATGTTTGTGTGACTTACCTAGGTTTTCAGGTCCAGTCCACTTTCATGAGTACTGTGATGCTGGGCACTCCTAGCTTTATGGTCAGTTAACTCAGATGACACCCAGCTCATTATGTGTAGCTAGAGTCTCATTGTCATGTCACCTTGTGTCTTAAGGTCAGGAGTCCTGTCCTTGCCTAGAAAAAAAAATGGAGGCCAAAAATAAATGTCCCACATGGTTGTAGTGAGAAGCAAAAACAACAAAACTTAGAAAGCACTTAGGCAATTCCTGTCACATTGCACTTGCTCAACAGGCACCATGATTACCAGGGGCCAATATGAGCTAATAATTACTTCTTTTTTTCAAGTCAGTAATTATTTTTTAAAAGAAAAAAAAAAACATAATTTTCAAAGAAGATATGACCATTCCTGAGGGTCTATACTATTAAAAACATAATGTGTGTATGTCAATACACACACACACACACACACATGCTTTCCCTTCTCCAATGTGGCATTGGCATACTCTATAGAACATTCTAGTCATTCAGAATATACCAGGGCACCAGTGAGCCCACTGTGTCACAGGGCCTAGTGGCATTGCTCTCTGTGTTGTGGTTTAGACCACCTGTACAACTTTCTCTTGCTCTTGCCCCTGTTCAAAACTGTGGGCTTTTCCGGTCATCCCCCTCCCCTCCAATTGCTAAGGCATTCTCAAATGCTGATTTTTTGCTTTCTAAATCTGAACAGTTTCACCCAGTACTATGACTATTCATTTTCATGTGGAAGGGAGTTCAGTGTCCTTCACTTTGAACATAAAGAGTATCTGTATTGAAATCCCTGTCTTACCACTTCCTACTCCTGTGACCAAGTTGCCTTCCTTTCTGAGCACTCCCACATGGTTGTTATCAGAATGATGAGAAATGACATATGTGAAGTACCTGGAGTAAAATATACATTGTTAGTTTCTCTCCACACCCTCCTCCTTATCTAGAGTGTTTACCCAGCTGTCTCCTGGGCTTTGCCACATGGCCCTCTCTCCAGCACTTCAATTTTTCCACAGATGGAGCTATTCATCACTCCCTCCGGTCAGTTGTTCCTCTAGTATGATCCTCTGCCCAGTTAGAGGCCTAGGTGACTCCTCTTCTCTCACCCCTTACTCCTATAACCAAGGGCTTATTAAATCTGGTGAATTTGCCTTTTAAATGTTGATGCCCTTTGCTGTCACTGTGATCAGGCCATCATCCTCTGAATTGCAACTGTACTCCTCAGCCTTGCTCTCAATGCAAACACATCCAGTTGTGCCATTTTGATACTGAAAATCCTTCAGTGGTTTTTCTTCATACTTTGGCTAAAATTCAGAAGCCTTAAGGTTGCTTATAGGATGAATACAGTTGTATTCAGCTTAACTCTTCAATCTCCCAACTACTATGCCAGTTCTACGAGGGCCCCAGTCTCTCTTGCCTCTGCTTGGTGTTCAAATGGACATTTCTTCTACAACACTCATGGTTAACCCCTATGCATTCTATGCTCAAATGTGACTTCCCCAGAGAGACCTTCTTTCATCTGTAGATGAGGTTAGGTCTTCTTGATATATACTTCTAGTACCTGTTGATATAAGTTGTTGTCACATTACAAACTATCCCATAACTTATTAGCAAAAACAGCAATAATGTTATTATACCCATGACTTCAGTGGGCCAGAAATTTGGATAAGGGATGGAGATTCTAAAATCTGGAGTCTCAACTGGGAAGACCTGAATGTCTGGGGTGTGCCTTGAATGATAGGGAATGGAAATAATCTGGTACTATTAGGAGGTGGTCAAACTTTGAAGAGGTCAGGCCCAGTAGAAGGAAGTTAAGTCACTGGGTCGTCCCCTTGAAGGGGATATGGGGACCTTGCCCTTTCCTCTTTGTCTTTTATTTTTTTGCTTCCTCTATGTCTTGATGTGAATAGGCCTCCTCTATCACACTCTGCCTCATATGATGAGCACTAGGGCCAAGCAACCATGGATTGAGATCTCTTAAACTCCGAGCCAAAATGTATTTTTCCTCCCCTTTAGTTGATTATCTCATGTATTTTGTCAGTGATGGAAAGCTGACTAACAATCCTGAGACCTGTAAGCTGGAGCAAAGCATACTTTCCATGAAGTCTGGCCTCTTAAAATCATGTTGGTCTAAGGGCAGCTGAACTTCCCATACGGTGCCTCAGGTGTCCAGGAGCTCATCTTTCATCAAAGAAGGCAGAAGCTTCGTGGTTTTCATGACCATGCCATGCAAATCACATAGTGTTACTTCCATTTTATCTACTATTCAAAACAGTCATAAGGTCCATTCAGATTCAGGTGAAGGGGATTTGGATTCACTCTCTCAATAGGAAGAGTATCAAGTAATTTGTCATTCTGTTGTAAAACCATCACAGTGCCCTTTACCTGTGCAATCTTAATACCGTTTTTATTGTAATTACTTGTTAAATTTTTATTTTCTCCAGTAAATTCTGTGAAAGTGTAATTTATGTCTGTCTTTGCCATCGTACCTTCATATGTGGCACATTGTAGGTAATTCGATCTTAAGAAATAGTCATTAAGGGGAGTAAAGGTTATAACTAGGGTAAACCACTGCTAGGAAAATGGTAGGGTATCAATTTGCTGTAGTTGAATGAAGCACACTTATCTTGGTTCTGGTTAAACTAGAAGACTAAGGAATTTCCTCACTCTTTTGACTTATATGTTTACTTTTTATTCCTAACAAAGAATAGAACACTATCTCAAAATTGTCAAGCCTAAGCAGTAAAGGTCTGCAATGCCTTAAAATAGATCTTAAAATTAATCTGGTTCAATCATTTTAATGTTTAAATTTTTTCTGCTACTTCTCCACTACATGTTCATTTGACCTAGACATGCATGCACCTCCTGATGCTGAACTTGCTATCTTTTTGGAAGTACATTTTATCTATAGACAACTATAGAATCTTTTTCTTTTCTTTGTTTATTTCTTAACTTTTTGGTAAGAATCCCAGATCTGTCTCCAGGAGCTTTCATGTATTGATCCTCCTTCTATTGCTTGAGACCATGTGGAACAAATGTAAACCTTTTTTCTCTTGACAACTATTTAAATATTGAGGATAGTTATATATTTCTTATTCCCCTTATCTATCTCCATACCCATAAGGCCTTTCATTTGCAAGTTCTCCTGGGAGGGAGTTTGTTTTCAACTCTTTTGCCATTTATCAATAAGGGTTTAGGGGGAAGACCCTCAGTGGCCAAAGCAGCCTACCATGTCGACTCATGCACATCATGGTTCAGGATCACTGTGAAAGTATCAGTAAAGTATATGAATTATTACAAATAAAGATTGTTCCTTGGGAAGTTATTTGTATCAGTATTGAATATACATTTTTTTAAGTAAGACAAGTTTATATCTTAACACAAGCCAATTTTATTGTACAGAGGTATTAACATAAGATGGATCTGTCAAGGTACAGGTACCAAAGTACAGACAGTGTGGACCTGATTTAATTTGCAAGAAGAATCAAATGAGACACCTCTCTCCATCTCTTACTGGATGTTGGGCTGATAGACCAAGATCACGGTTATTGTTACCTACTTTATGAGAATCCTTCTGAGCACACTGTTTGCAAACTTGAGGCAAACTTCCCCATATAGAGTAGCTCATAGACTTCCTTCATCCTAGAAGTCTGGGATAAGATTCCTACTGTCTACTCAATGGCTTAAGAGCATAGCTACTAAGACCTATCACACCATCTAAAGGAACCTTGTTCCTTCACTAAAGTGAAGTGAGGCAGCTAAAAGGCAGCCAACACAAAAGTTCAACCATAAGGTTTTCCCTTTGGTTCTCTGGGTTGGAAAGTATCTGGCCCTCTGCCTGGCTTTTGTACATTCTTAAATGTTTCAAAAAAAAAGAATAATTTGCATATTGTGAAAATTACATGGAATTTAGACTTCTGGGTTCATAATTAAAGTTTTATTAAAACAGAGTCTTGTTTATTTGTCTCTGGTCACTTTTGTGTGCCACAATGGCAGAGTTTAATATATGTCACAGAGACTATATGGACCACAAGTCTGAAAAATTTATTATTTGGTCCTTTACAGAAAAAAGTTTACTGGCCTTATGCCTAGTAGGATTGCAAAAGGGAGGAATGTTAATATTGCTACTTAAAAGCAAAATATTTTTATGTAATTGGGCTCTATCTAGCCTTTAGGTAAATGAAACTGGAATGATGAGAAGAAGCTAAGAAAGCTTGACAATTCCATTAAACCTAATACACCATTCTCATCTGAATTCATCCCTGTCTGCTCCCTTCTACAGGAAAGCACTCAGAGCTCCAGGGTCTGACCCTTCTGTCAAAACAGCAAAATTAGAAGGTTTTCCCCAAATATCCATGTTAATTAACAGTGGTAAAGCATTAATGCTCATGTGTATGGATCACTTTTAAAAATTCAAATTGAAATAATCACCATGTTTTCTTTTTTCCCTTCACCTTTTTTTTAACATAAGAAAAATATTGTCCACTGGTTTGTTTATCCAAATAAGCAATAGGCTATTTACAAAGCAGATCTTCAATGATGTATATTAAAATGAGTCTATCAACTCTTTGAAACCTAAATTAAAAAAAAAAAAAACCTTATTAAGGCACCTTTATCTGTGAATTTAAAACAAATATTCTGGTGTAATGACAGATCTCTTCATTTTAATTTTGAATGTCAAGATTAAAGAAGAGTGTAGGGAACATTCCTTAAGCATATCTGACAGCAGTCACTGACACCATGGTCTAAGTAAGCCATAGTCTGGACAGAGAAACTGAGGTAATGGTAAAGACTCGCCATGGAATGAAGGTCTTTGTAGCTGTTGAGGCTGAGCTAAGAGCTGAGGGGAGGCCCGGCTCTGTCAAGCATCCCAGCAAGCTATGATGTGAGCTCACACGCGCTGCCTTGCCTCATGCTGTGTGCTGGAGCTTACCATCCCCTGAGTCTTTTGTCTCAGACCTGTTGCTGGGCAGAATTACTTAGGCATACTTGGTTTGTTTACACTACTTCAATGTATAGTTCACCTATTGACTGACTCTGTTATGCTTTAACAAGCGTGTTAACCTGATTGGATAATGTGCCTATATATGTCCTATACAACCCTAATTAAAATTAGATTCGTGCCTTCAGAGCGCGATCTCTGATGTCTGACTGAGTGCACTGGGGTAGGTAGACACCGCTGTCCTCATCCTCAGCCGACCCCTGTCTCTGAACATCTACAGAAGAGTAGTAAGCATTGTATAAAGAACTTCTATCCCAATTTACTAATTTCTAACATTTTGTCCTATTTTATTCACCACTGGTTCTCTGTCACACACACTATGTTTTACCATACCATTTGAAGATTGCAGACACTTTACCACTATTTTGACATGAAATAGCTAAGAATAAGAAATCATATACTTACCCACCATACCATTATGATGCCTGAGAAAATGAACAATAATTCCAAAATATCATTTAGCATCCACTCCGTTTTCAAATTTTCCTAATTATCATAAGAATAATTCTAAAGCAGCCAAGAAGGTGGGCGGAGTACAGTAGGGTCCATGCTCACACAAACTCTCGGCCCAGCCTCTGGGTTTCCCGTCAGACATGCAAACACACGTTTCAGACACTTATTTAAAAAAAAAAAAAAAAAAAGAATAACCCTTCTCAATTTAGATAATATAATCACATGAGGAAAAACTTATTTCAGGTAACTTTTCAAAAATGTACTTTGTATACTTGAATGTATTCTAAGGTGAAAAGTTCTAGAAGGAAATCCTAAACTTTACTCATTAGATTTATTATTAGAGGAACATTGGAATTGAGTCTTTGAAATAGTTTATATTTGCAGGAGGATAAAGCATATAAATGTACATATTAATGCTAGCAGGACTTGGGACTAAGTGTAAAAGAAAAGATAACAATATTAAATAAAATGTAAACTGTAATATTAAATATAAAATGAAAGTATCAGCAAAAACTTATAATGTTTTCTTTTTTAAATAATTTTTCTCTCTAGAGAGTGACACTGTAGGACCTAGAACTAATGGTAATCCACTGTCAGTGAACATGCTTAGTATCTATATATTGATTTCTAAATATAATTTCCCACTTAAAGGAACCAGGGCTAATTAGAGCAGAAAATGACTGATTCCAGGATGGAACAAGGAAGTTGAAAGGTAGTCTTAGGCTGTTTTATTGTGCCAGACAATAAATGTTGAAGAAATAATAGATTTAGAAAATGACAAATTTTAATTTTTAATGTACTAATTAATTCAAGTAAAGATCATCAATGCATGGTAAAGGCTTTGGTTGAAGGATTTTGGGGGGAAATAGGGTATTCGCCCAGAGCCAACAATCACACCATGAATTACTAAATGAAAAGAAAAAAAACAAAACAAAACAGATCTTTACTATGAGAGATCTGACTATCACCACCTTAACTAAGTATTCTATTTATTTTTAATTAAAAATTTTTTTCATACATGTATATAGGGTAATAAGTCTGTCTTAATCTATCATCCTTCCCATCCCCACCCGCTCCACAGCTCCCCTTACTCCCCTCTGTACAATCTAAAATTCCTTCATTCTTCCCTACCCACCCCCCCACTATGGATCAGCATCTGCTTATCAGAAAAAACATTCGACCTTTAGTTTTTTGGGATTGGCTTATTTCACTTATCATGATATTCTCCAGTTCCACCCATTTACCTGCAAACGCCTTAATTTCATTCTTCTTTAAGCTGAGTAATATTCCATTGAGTATATACCACATTTTCTTTGTCTGTTCATCTCTTGCAGGGCATCTTTGTTAGTTCCATAGTTTTGCTATTGTGAATTGAGCTGCTGTGAACATTAATGTGACTGTATCACTGTAGTATGCTAATTTTAAGTCCTTTGGGTATAAATTGAGAAGTGGGATAGTTGAGTCAAATGATGGTTCCATTCTAAGTTTTCTTAGGAATCTCCATACTGTTTTCCAAAGTGGTTATACCAATTTGCAGTCCCACCAAAAATGTATGAGTGTGCCTTTTCCCCCACATCCTCACCAACACTTACTATTGCTTGTATTTTTGATAATTGCCATTCTGAATGGAGTGAGATGAAGTCTTAGAACAGTTTTGATTTGCATTTCTCTAATTGCAAGAGATGATGAACATTTTTTCATATGTTTGTTGATTGATTGTATTTTTTTCTTCTCTAAGTGTACTAATTTAGCATTTCTATTAGTGAAGTGACCTGACATTGTATCTCTTGAGATGGTGCAATATTCTGGTACATCAACTTTGTTCCAAAATATCTTATTTGAATTTAATCATTTTTCTAATCCATTAGTTGGCAACATTTTTTTAAGAGAGATACTGAAGCATTATGGTTTTCTGGACCATACTTTCTGTGTCACAACTGCTCAATTCTGCAGTCCTAGCATAAAAGCAACATGGACAATATATAAACAAATGGATGTAGTAGTGGATTGGGTTTGGCCCCGTTTTGCAGTTTGTCAATCCCTGTTTGAGAGCTAACTGTACACAGGGAATTCAGGAGACTGAGGACCCAACGTAAATAATTGGATACCAAGAGGTAATAATCAGACAAATCCCAAACAAGAAACATTCTACAAGATATCTTCTTCAAATGCTTCCAAAAACTCAGTGGCACAGAGAAAAATGGAACTGCACAGATTATGATAAACCAGGTGAAACAAAAAAACCATCAGTGCATGAACCTAGATAGTGATCAGCCTTCTTATACAAACACCATTCAACTCTGTTTCTCCAGCCAGGTCTTTATGTGGTTGATTTTTTACTTTCATTTTATTTTTTACCAAAATGCAGAATCTTTTAAATTATCCTCCCCTCAATCTGCAGTCTGTGATCACTACCAGAATGACCAATTTGAGAGTATTTCAATCCCATTGAGCTGATTTCCAAAGCCTCCTCACATAAATCAATATTATTTTCTTTGAACTTTTGATGAAAATCAAATGAAGAGAGAGGCATAGAAAAAGAGGCCTGTACTTTAATCACAATCTTTAAATACCATCAACTACAAGTGGCAGATTTGTATCATTTGATCCTTTTTGTACCAAGGGAAAAGGAAAATGTACTTGTTCCTTTTAACAATCTATGCAGATAGCTGCAGTTTTACTAATAATTATCAGAAAGTAATCTTTGTTAGTTACCTACAATTTACCCATCAGACAGGACTTGGTTTAAAAAAATCTCAATTTATTTCATAAAATGTCATTTACAAGTACTTAAGTTCTATTATAGAAAAATAATTCAAAATACCTTACAAACTAAAAACTAGTTTTAACTCAATATCAACATATACACTTATTGAAACTAATTTCAAGAATGTTACTTTCTAAGCTCAAAGTGTCACATACTTTAGAGCAAATTAATAAAACCAGGAAAGATCTCATAGATGGAGATATTTTTTCTTAATTCACAGCTTTCTGCCACGACCCTTCTCTGTTCTCCCTCTAAAGCCTATATAAAGCACTACAGAGCAGACGGACCATTTACCCTCAGCTGATCTCTACCAGTCTCAAGGTCTCTGCCTCTGCTTTTCCACTCTTGTTTTGGTCTCCTCCCTTAAGAAGTCATCTTTTTTTGAGGACTAAGCTATTTCAAAATCAAGGTCTGTTTGATTTTACTCATCACAATGGAAGTTTTCTCTCTGGCTTTTGTCCCTTAGGGGAGGAGATGTTCTTGAATTATACACTGACTTTTCAGTTGTCTTTAACAAAAAGATAAAATTTGTGCTGCTGGTAACCCACAGAATCAAACCTAAGATAAATTTAAACTCAGTTCACCATTTCTTATTTTTATCCCACAAACCAAGCTTATAAGATTATAGTTCTAAATGATCATTTTTAACTTCAAAAAAAGAAACATAGATAAAAAGACAGAAAGAAAGATAAGTCAGAGTTATTACAAGGATTTCCTGAACATAACCAGCCAAAAGTCCAGTGTAAACCCAGGTTCCACATGGAAAGAAAGCAAAGGTATGAATTGACGTGTAAAATCATCATGAATTTGCATATGGAAAATTTCCTGATCCAGTTGTGACTCAGAAAATGATGATTATTATAATGTTCATGAAGTATGACATTATAATCATCAAACTGTAGAGGGACAGAGTTGGTAGACTAGCCTTTAGTAAGGGAATGCAGCAAAGATGCTATTTTTAAATCCATCAATCTGTTTAATTTGTAGATTTAATAATTATAATTGAGTGTCCACTAACTTGGGATATAGTTGTAGACAAAAAAGACAATCTCTGTTCTCAAGGACCTGAAAAGCAAGTGGAAGATCCAGATATTCCTAGTGAGAATAAGCACAAAGTGCTATGGGAATAGTGCTGAAACCAGGTGGGCAGTGGCAGGGGTCTTGTGGGAGGAAAAGAAAGAAAAAAGGTTTTCCAGGAATGGGAAATATTCTTTTTCCAAATAGCCTTGGCAGTTTTAAGGAACTGAAAGTAATTTAGTGATTTAGTAAAGCTGAAGCATAAAATTTGGAGAGGGTTGGGGAAGTCCTTTGGAAACCTTCAGTCTTCTAGGATTGGAACAGGGTAAATTACGACTGCTTTAATTTATTAACTCATCATAATTAATTGCATGAAACAATTAATGAATGTACTTTGATTTATACCCTATTTCAAAAGGATTTTTATTACAAGTGGAGAGAATTAACAGGTTCCAGGATACTAGAAGAACTTTGTATAGAAACTGTATCTACCATTAGGGTGGTTGTAGATAACAGGGAGTAGTCACCATAGGAGATTGCACATGTTAATACATACATGGATTCAAAATGAAATTAGACACATGGATGGATCTCATGAGTTACAAGGGGAAGTTGTTTGTGGAGGCCCTCCCATGCTCTCCAAAGAAACTCACTGACATTCTCAGAAACAGAATTTTAAATAGGATGTTTCTTTGGCCTGATTTGGTATCATATGTCTGAGATGTTTATGTCCTTGTCCCTTAATTATGCATGTCCTCTACTACACTCTATTTTGGGTAGCCTTAGTAAAAATGATCTTCAATTAAGCTTAGAACATTAGAGAATATTTAGAAAGCTCAAGTCCATATCAGCTGTCCCATCTTCCGTTGACTATTTCATGGTGACTTTTTGGTACTTAAATTCTCTCCTTCAAATTACACTTCTACAGGATTCTTGATTAAAATGATTGATTAAAAACAAAGGAGAAAAAAAATCTCAAGACAATTTTCTCTTACTGAATTCTTCCCAAGTTTTTTTGATGGAAGTGCTGTAAATTGAATCCCTCTTGACTTATCTTGAGTGAAAATGGAGAACAATGACTCCTCTGTATAAAATTCCAAGATCACTTGCAGTTTCCCATTAGCCTTATCATTACCACATAGAGTCTTGTTTTCTTTACATTTTCCTAAGTCAGTCTTCTGATCCTTTAGGAAATGTTTGCTGAATTCCTTCCCAAGAATTCAAGTATTGATTCTAAAATATTTAATAATATTTCTTTTCAGTGTTTTCGGAGATGCTAAGCTGGGCTTAAATTAGTTATTTTAAGTTAAAGTTTGCCAAACAGAAGTAACAATGCAGTTACTATATAGTACACACAGATATACACACTCATACACAAACACACATGTGCAGAGTGGGGCCTGAGACAATCTAGGCAAAAGAGCAAGAACTCTGAGCAGAGAAAATTGAATATGAAATTTATGCAAATGAATATCTGATTTTATCTTAGAAAGAAGGGCTAATAAGCACACAAATCCATTTGAAGCTCATGTAGGTTATTGTCTTGGCTTGAGACATGTTAGACCCCGTATTTAAAGGAGAGCAGGTTGTGTGGAATGGACAAGTTTTTAGTAATATGGGAAATTTAACCATAACTATTATGTACTTCAGTGCTTGTCCATCCTAACTCTAAGAGGGCCCACAAAAATAGTGTATTGGCAAATATTTAACAATTGTCATGTGGTGGGAGAAGGGGTTGAGTTAAACCCAAACCTTTTTATAGCATGTGTTGATCTCTGTAATGTAAATATTTCCACTAGAGTGTATTTCAAATTACCAACTTGATGTCACTGAACACGGAGTTGGGAAGAGATATATACTGTTAGGTATTATTTCGACCATAAAGATAGAATAGCTATAAAACCTAAGGAGCATAGACCATGTAAAACACAGTAAAACAATTAGGAAGGGATGAGTTTTGAGTATTTGTTACCTTCATGTTTAGTATAGTCCATTTCATTACAAATTTATATAATGTTTAATAATGACCAGGTTTTAATGCACCAGTAAAAAAAATGTGGAAAAAATAATGACTAGGTTTAACAAGCCTGCAAAGATCCTAAAATTTAACAGCTGACTCCTTTCAGCTTCTCTGAGGTGGCTTTGGAATATGATTAGGAATTTACAGATACCCCAATAGACAGAAGAAACTATGTGACTAAGTCCCATGAGATCATTGTGATTCCCTATGAGTTGCTGTGTGCAGACCTGATGTGCCGTATCAATTGTGTTGCCTTCCCTAGTAACCTTTCCCAAAATTCAGAGTGAGGTCTTAAGCCTCCTTGCATCTACCAGCTACTCTGCACTTGTCCTGGCTAATATGGTCAATTTGAAGAAAAGTGGGACATGTCCCAGAAACCTTGATGTCTTTAGTAAGCAAAATTAAGGGTCTTGATGTGAAGGGATGTTTCTATGTTGTTCCCTTGTTCATGCAGATGCTTTGGGAGCAAAATAAACCTAGAAAACACCCAGGACATATTGAGCATATCTTTATTTCCTGAGTGGTCTGTGACCCAGTAGAGACATTCTAAACTAAGGATAAAAGTTACTTCTCAAAGATGGAGCAAATATTTTTGACAGGAATTTTATAAGTCTTTAAAAAAAAAAAAAAGCTGGAGAATATTATCCTAAATTTTAAGAGAAAATGTGAAAATTCTCAGGGAACAAAAGCAAATCAAAAGGAAAAAAAATCATGTGGTGGTAAATGAATATTAAATAATGATAAATCCTCAAAGGTATGACTAGAGGGTTGATAATGTAGTGTAGAAATGAGGACCATAGACTTAAGTTTGGTTGTTGGATATAACTTCTTATGAAATTATCAAATGTGTTAAGACCTCTGAAGATAATAAGTCAATGCACATTTTTGGGAAAGTGGAGAATAAGGGGAGTAGACTATGGTCTGAGAGCATTTGGAAAGTTAAAGAAACATCAAATATGTACCGCAAATCCACAGAATAAGCCAATAAAACCAATGAACTGGAAATAGCATTAAAGAGCAAAGAACAGAAAGTTTCTCCTACATAATTCCATATGGGGCACTGGTGGAAGGAGGGTCTTATATATGGCCATGACCAGAATGGAATGAATAGATGCCAAGCAAGACAAGTAGAGATTGTAGCATGTGTGGACCTGTAACAGGGGACACTCAAAATTATCAGGATTCTATAAAGTAAAAGAGTGGATGAGCAGCTGGAGAAGAGAGTCATATTACAGTCAGAAAAGGGTAAGAATATGGGGCCATCCAAAATAAAAAATCAAGTGGGGTATGGACCAGGGATTTGAAAGTATTACTAGCACAGGGCAAGAAATCTTAAGGCATAAAACAACATCCAATAGACTAGTCACTAGAATAATTCTCTATCTCCTTGATGCTGCATTTTCTATAGTTCCCATACAACAGGCATCAATCCCAGCAAGTCAGTAGTTTCTAGACTATTGAGAACAAAAATATCACCTGACAGATACATGAAAATACAGATTCCAGAACCCTACCCCCAGACAAACTGTCAGGCCCAGGAACCTGAATTTTAAAAATAAGCACATGAAGATTCCAATGCAATTGGCTCACCAGGCATTTTTCTGAGAAATACAACAATACAATTAATCCAGGACCCCTGCTGGTGAGACAGGTCTGGAAACATATTGTTGAACAGGCGTAGGGTTTTAGCAATCCCACCTGGGGAGCAAGTACTGACTTCTGGGAGAAGAAAATTCATGGCCCAGCTGTGACAATTAACTTGTGGCAGTTGCTTGGAAACATCTCCTTTTTTATTTGGTTTTGTATCTTTGATTTCTAATGTTGCTATATTACCTTGTGTTTAATACTATATATCATTTCAAATCTCGTTTGGAAGCAGGTGGAGTGTAAATCCTAATTAAACTTTTAAAAATTACTGGCTCACTTTCTCATTTAATCAGAACAGGAGAAAGTGAATGACACTGTTTAAATATTAGTTGAGCAATAAATTATTTTTTATAGAGAATCTGTCTTCATAATGTATGTAAGGCTGCCTTTAAAACTGCAATCTTTTATACAAATAGATGATCTTAGAAAAATAAGTTAATTCATATATATATACCCAATCAGTATGTATGTTTATCTGTGGTGTTCATATAAGTCTTTTGTGTACTCCAACATCTTGCATTTATAATGTCTTATTGATTGAAGGGCAGAAAGTCAAAAAGTTTCCATCAAATACACCTAAACAAAAATATATCACTTTGTCAAAATATTATGGCTCTTTATTCTTTGTAGCTCTTCCAAATTTCACAAACAGAGAAAGGATTATCATTACTAGTTGTGTGTAATGTTGTTGGGCTTGAAATCTCTAAATGTTTCTAAAAGAGCAAGTTTTTCTGAGCCTTTTTTTTTATATATATATATACTGGGAGCTTTTGGTGCAAGTTAATCAGAGGATTGCTCTGTAAACCCTACCTTCCCAGGGCTTCCACAACTTATGTTAGACCAGGCTCAGAATAGAAGTCTTCCTCTGGTCATGTGTGGCAATTTACCTATTTGCAGAAAGACTTGTCTCTATCCACGATTATGCCAATTACCCAATGTGAACATTTTTATGAGTAGAATTAGGACAGTACAAGCAAGATGTTTCAGCTTGAAGAATACATATAAGCGAGAAATATTGTCTGTGCCTGGTTGAAGTGATAAGATTATTTTCAAAACCAAAGATCCAGGCAGAAGACAGATTTGTTGATTGTGACAATCTTCAGGGAAACCAGAGACCTATCAGGAAGATGTATATTCAAAAAGAGGCTTTAGGGAATATTCTTGTCTCTTGAAATAATGGGGAATCTGGCAGATAGGAGCTGTGACATCTGGGAAAGGACAATAAAGATTATAATAAAGAGTCACTTAGAGAGAAATGTGAGTTGCCTTTCATATATGTGACAAGGTTGGCTATACCTCTAAGAAATTAGAATTGTATTTCTTAATCCAGGCAATAGAGTACCCAGAGCCTTATTTATAGTAATAACCTACTTTTAAGGGGCAACATTAATACCCCTTTGTCAGCTTAACATGGACTGAGTGAACTTTCCTGAGGACTTACTGCTTGCACAGGGTATGATTGGGCTCCATGGGAGAGCTGAATCTGCGTTCCCTGGGCCTGACCATTGAGAAGTCCTTGTGACTAGAGACAACTCTTTTTTCCTAATGCGGCTCTCATGTTGTTGCTTTACTCTCCATACTGAATATGAATAGAGACACAGCCCACCTCTTGGTGGCCATTGTCAGGTATACAGAAATAGGACAATACTTGGCTATTATAACATTTATTAAAATAAAATTTCCTAAGAGTTAGCTATCTATTTTGCTTACACCACCAACTTGTTTGAGATACCTTTCCCTGCTTCTCTACCAGGCTATCTTTTCCCCGGCTACCCCCAAGTAAGGAATTTATAATGCAGACATACTTTCAAATTTTACAAACCTTAAGTTGTCAGAAGCCTATTTTGTTTTAAGTGTCTGGTCTAAACCCTCCTGTAAGAATTTCTTCATTTTCTTTGAGAGATATCCAAAGAGATGTTCCATGGAAGATGGATGTGGGTCCTTAGCTTAGTTGAAAAAGGGTTTCCTGAGATTCATTTCTTCCATACCTAAATAATGCTGGTGCGAATATATCTACATATGTCTCCTTAAAATAACTAGACATTATTTGAAATTTTGTCTACAACTTTGTCCCTTTTGCTATTTCATCTTTTCCAGTAAAACTGGTCCCCATCCACTTAATGGATAATACTGTTTTCAACCGTATCCACTTGGGCATGGGAGAATTTTACATAGCTCTCTCTTGGCCTTTCTACAACACCAGCTTCAGCATCCCACCTGGAAACCCTGTGGTATAGACATCAGAGCTCATCTGGCAAGATGAACTGGGGAGGAACCTCTTCAACATTCAAACACCAAGGTTCACTTGGCAGGACCCCATAGTGCACTGGTTTGAGGAGGTGTCTATCTCTAAAGAAAAAAAAAAAAAAAAAAAAAAGGAGCAATGAACCCAGGGTCTTTGGGAAGACTGGATTCTGAAACAGAAAGGAAATAGCTAAGGGAGGTACAGCAGGGCAGAGTCACCAAAGAAATTAGCTGAAAAATCCAGCTGCAACTGGACTAAATGTGTGTAAGGGATCCAAGAGAAAAAAGTACTAGAAAAGTCACATGCAGAAGCCAAATATATTTTATCATTTTTAAAAGCATATTTTAAATGCCTAACACAAAAATTTTGCTAAAAAAAAATTCTTAAATGTTCTTAAATGGGACATTAAAAGGGTTACTTTAAAAGAAAGCAAAACCCCCAAAGGTGTTTATGAAAGTAACTGTTCTGCTACACTGATTTTTTTTTTTTTTTTTTTTTTTAACCTCAAATGTTAAAGAGGCTGTTTGTGAAGGCTCTTGGCTGAGAATTTCCCAGGCTGAAAGAAAATCAGGGTTGACTTCATTGCCGTGGGCAGCTGGATCACTCTAAAAATCTTTGGTCCTTTTGATGTTCATTGTCTACAGAAGTTCTGAGAGACCTGGGAAGGAAGGAAGAAAGCGTAAGAGGGAGTTTCAAACAGTATCACGGGAGCCAAGTTTCATTACTCTTATTTACTTAAATCATTGTGTGAGAGAGAGGACTTGGTGCTTTTGTGATGTCAGTGCCGCACTCTCCAACTCCCCTGCAGGAGAAGGGGACCAGTTCCCCATCAAAATACAGCCATCTCCAGAAGAATGGGAGCCCATTAAGATCAGTTCTCACAATGAGAAGTTAAAACAGTAAAACCAGATGGAATGTTATGATTCGATAACATGCGGGTATATTTTATTAGCATGGTTTTTAAAAGTTCTATAACGACAAAATGATTCTTCTAGTGTTTGTGATTCTGAAAAGGTTCTTTTTGAAATTTAAGTCATTGGAAATTGTACATATCTTATAGAAATTCTTCAGGGAAACAAATAAACAAACAAAAAACCTAATCACCCATGCTTATCATTTTCTTATCTTTAAAAGCAGTTCTTTACAAACCAGAGTGGGATGAGAATTTAATGAAAGCTTCTGTAGGTAAACCACAACATGAATTCCCTTCTTACATAACCATTAAAATTATAATTGAGCATCTTAAAGGTTTCTAAAATGTAATACATTTTAATTGTGAAGTTAAACTATGTCTATAAACATTTGTAAGTTCAAGTTTCACTGGATAAATTACCCAATTAGTGTCAAATGGCAGGTGTCTTTTCTTAGTGAAATCATATGGCTAGTAGCAGTTTGCTTCATATACTGTATTTAAAATCTAGATTTAGACTCTGCCTTTGTCTACTTGATAGGTGTTTCTAATTTCTCTGGGTTTTTGTTTTGTTTTGTAGAAATATTGTGGTTACACTTTTACTTCTATGGTGCTTCATATATAGATGTTGAATAAATGAACATGGAAATAATTAGGCAAATAAATGCTGGGTGACCTTTGTCAGTTCATAATAAAAAATCCTGAAAACCATCATGCTATGCCTGCCTGCACTGCCTCTCTGGAATCACAGTCCTAGCAAGTCTGTGTCATGGTTGTTGTGTCCGAGTTGGGCCTTTAAGCATTTGTGGTTCCTGATTGTCCAAAGGAACTAGATACCAGATGTGTTCTCCAGTAATTCAACTTCTCATTCAACTTCTTAAATGATTAAATATTTTACAAAGTAATACCCACTAATTAGGCAGGATTAATGGAAGATTATATATTTAATTTATCTTTACATTTTTATTTTGTCAACTCCTATGTCCTGTTATTTACCTATATCTTAAGACATTCAATGGAATGTTTTCCATCACTTGTAAATTCCATTCATCATTTGTTTTGTTTTTCTTTTATTTATTGGTGCATATCTTCTATACTTTATGCACTTTATTAGTTGTTGAGAATATAAAGGAGATTATGTCATATCCATTATACTTAGGAAATGCACAATGTAGCAGAAAAGCAAGACCTGAAAACAATTAACTATATTGCTGACCAGTGGGTGTATGTATCTATGCCCAATAGTGTTTTAACTTGAACCTTTCTGCTAGCTCACAGAATGGCAAAAAATATTGCCCAAACTGGGCTTTACTGACAAATATTTCTGTTACCAAATAAATTTGGGCAATAAACCTATGTACTCCTTTTGGAGATTCATTATGTATACTATCAAATTATTATAAATATTCTGAGATATTATGCTATAAAGAAATCTATTTCACTTTATCTTTTTCTCCCTATAACTTACTAAAACACATTTCTCATGGCACACATGTTAACATCTTGTGGAATATTAACATTCCATGGGCCATCAATTTGAAAAATGAACTGATTCCCACTTGAAACAGCTAGGTAACATGTCCTTCTGTTATGGGGATAAAATGATACATATTCCATTATACACAGAAGATATGCTTACTAGTCAGAATTCCTCAGAAGCAACTAACAAACTAACTCAAACTAGCTTAGGCAGAAAAGGGAATGGATTGATTCATAAGAATAGGGACCAGGAATGAGTTTTGGCTCAGGAATTTGAATGGTATCTTCTGGTTCCTCTCAGTCTTTTTCTACCTCTATACTAAGTGACTGTCCATGTGCCTAAATGGATTTCCTCTGTGTGTCTGCACTGGGTGGTAGGGAGAAGAGAGAGCATGGCTACAAACAACTCCAGGACTCAATTATGTCAATCTAGCTTACTGCCCTCAGAGAGAAAAGCAAGCTTTTCTTTTTCAGTAACCGAATATAAATCCCAGGGGAAAAGTCTAATTGGCTCATCTGAAGCCATGTGGCTCACTCAGGGCCAATATCTGTAATCATATTTGTGATGTAACATTATTAACCATACCTGGTGACTGGTAAAACCTTAATATCAGGAAAGAAAAGAAGTTCTCAAATAAATTCCTCAACAGACCTACTTGGAATAAGGGGGCCAATTCTGCAGATGAATGGGGTTTGATGTTAGTAGGTTTATGCTAGAGAGATGAAAAACAACAGATATCCACCATAATGTGGTTTAATTATTAAAATCTAGAGTTGGCCATAATAGGCAGTCGGCTCTGGTATACAATTACTATTAGAAAGAAAGGAGTTTTAAAAATCATCTAATATGAATTAGATGATTAATATTATTTTTAGAAGACATCCCTCAACTTGTGAGTGGTTTATAGGTACTAATTCCAAAGACAAGTCACTCAGTCATTTGCTTAAACATAATTTCTAGGACCAAAAGACTTGTGATACAAGAAAGTTGTATTGTTCAAAGTTATGTATTCTATGAGTATTTTCTTTAGGTCTTTAGGTAACTGAAATGACTGTTACCATGATTATTTCAAGCTAACATCATTACATCCATATTATAAGTTATTAGATATTGGAAACTTAATTGTCTGTCTTTGGATCATAGTGAACCCCAAATAATTGACTAGGCAGAATCTTATCCCTGTTCATGATAGCCATGACACCCAGTGGCTTACTTCTAAGAGGGTAAGAGGCCCTTTAGCCTTCAGTTTAGATTTGTTGTTCAGTTTGTTACTAAATTTTTACAAGATGCTAATGCTATACCCAACTCAAATGCCCATTAAGGCAGTTAAGCAGCTCTGTATTTAACTAGGAATGTAATATAGTTATACTTGAGGGATTTGTCTGACAATAATCCTGAATTTACATAGAGAACAACTAAAATAAAAGATTAAATGACCTGGAACTCTGAGGGACATAGAGACTGCAGATATTTGTGCAAGAAAGAGCTGGTTATCAGTATCTGGCATTGCCAACAGGTCAAACCAAAGGAACTCTGAAAGAAAACCCTGAGTGCAATTTGGAGTCAGGAGTTACATTGGGAAGAGTGATTTCCATTGAGTGGAGTGGGCGAGGCCAGAGTGCTGGGGGATTTGAACTAAATGACAAGTGAGGAACTGGGAACAAAATAATAAATTCAACCAAGACTTAGGACTGCGTTTTGGCAGGGTGGGTAGGCAAAGAAAAGAAGGCAAAATAATTAAAGGACACTGCATTTGAAAAGGTAGACCCAGAGATCCAAAGCCAGGGAGAGAATGAAATCAAGCCTGACTGAGTATCCTGGCCTGGGTGAAAAGGCGGAGACAAAATGAAAGATGGAAAACTTCACAAAAGAAGATTTAGTCTGTCCGTGGTACACAGGAAATGTTGAAAAACTGGCAGATCGGTAAGCTGAAGCTGCAGGTTTAGTGAGGTTGAGGGAGAACATGAGAAGCTGGCGGCTCTTCATGTGAATGATGCTTCCTGGAGTTAGGCAATGTATAGCCTTTCTAAGTTGATGCAGGGACCCCAGAGACTGGCCATAAAACAGGATCCCCAGTTTAAGATTTTGGCAGAAGAGTTCTAGGTGATACCGTGCTCCAAGTTTGATCTAAGGAATGGATTGTTGAAGCAGGGGCAAGGCAAATGCTGGAAACAAGCAACTGTGTGTTTTGAACAACCTTCAGTCAATGCTGGACACTGACCCAGGCCGTCAGTAGTGATTCTAAGAACCATGACAGAGAAAGGATGGTATCATCCCAAAGTCAATGGGTAAAACTTTTCTAAAATTGTCACTGGGGACAAAAGTTGCAGCCTCCTCTTCACAGATACCCTTAATTTTTAGGGGTTACAATAGAAGTAGTGTTACCTGGGAAACATTGGATTTCAATTAAGAAAAACTTGAAAGGATTAAGAGTGTGGTCAGGTGGGATTGTATGCTTCAGTGAAGGGAGAATTTTATTACTACTATTGTTCAGGCTTGCTGGTGCATGATAATTTTTTTTTTTTTAAAGCAGGCTTTTAGTAGGTTTTATTATTGTTTTTAAATCTTTGCAGGTAACACCTCGTACTACCTGTAACCTGAACAAAATATTGGCAAGGAGTAGCCTAGGAAATTTTTGAAGATGTGTAAGGATATAAAGAGTATCATAGAAAGTCGGGAAGGAATAGGAATGTTTCAAAAAAGAGAGAGAGAAAAATAAATGGTGGTAAGAAATGGTTTTTTGCACTAGTTCTAAGAAAGGACTAATATAACATGTGCAGCATTCCTCCAGGGTCCCTCTCTTCACATCGTCCCCTGCTTTCAACCCTGGACTTAGGTTCAAGTCTTTGCTTCAGTCTGCACTTTCAGCTCAGGTGGACTTACCTAGTTTGAAACTGATTATAGCCAATGCAAGAATGTCCTTTACTCTCATTTATTCTAGCATGAGGAAATTTGCATCTTGTAGCTGCAAAAACTTTTCCCAAATGAAGTGGCTTATACTTCCTTTTAAAGGCTGAGATGCCTTTGAATTATCTCCTTCTCCTTTTATTTTACTGAGTAGACCCTTTACTGAATAGCCAGTAACCTTAGGTTTTCAACTTGTCATCGGGATGCAAAAATGTTTTGTCTACTGGAGGGAAAGAAAGAGATTCAGTAACAGACATTGTTGCAACTGCCTGTCATGGACACTGATCCAAACCTGAGAAAGCCAAGGTCAAGATGAGGCCACAAAGGGCAGGAGAAGACAGAGTTGCAAGATCCCGCTCTTGCGTGACAATAGCACGAAGAGGAATTTCTACTTTGGAGCATTCCCAACACATATAACGGTGATACTTGGCAAACACAAACAGAAATAAGCCCTGCCTAGGTAGTAATTTGTACCTGGTTTGGTCTTGAGAACATTAGTCAGGTAAATCCCTCTAATCTGTATATTTATCTATGTTGTTATTCTCAGAGTGTGATCCCCAGACAAGCAGCATCATCATCACCTGGAAACACCCTTGTTAAAAATGCAAATTTGGGGGGCCCCACTCAGTGCTTTGTAATCAGAAATTCTGGAGGTGGCCCAGCAGCCCACACTCAGCAGGTGATTCTAACATAAGTTCAAGTTTGGGGACCACTGAGCTATTCAACATTGATTCTCAGCATAGGATGCTAGATGGGCTTGTCTGGGGAAATTTCCACCAAATACTAGTACTTGAGCCTCGCCATCAGAATCCTGATGCGATTAGTGGAGGATGGGTCCCTGGTATTATCAGAATAATTCTAATGACCACCACAGTGGAGAACTATTATTACTCTACAGGAATCCAAGAAGAGCCTTTCTAATTTAGGACTTTGTGACCAATTAAAAAATAATGTATAATAACCTTATGCATTTTACCAAAATATTAATTTATATATATTCATACATAACAAACCACAAATTATGTAAGACTTAATAGGGTGGAAACTTTTTTTCTGTTTTCTCCTTCTACTGTTGTATTTTGAGTACCTAGAACAGTACTTGGCACCTGGTAGGTGCTTAATAACTCTATGTTGACCAATGTGTTTTAGTCAACTTTTTTTGTCACTGTGACCAAAAGACCTGATAAGAAAAACATAGAGGACAAAAAGTTTATTTGGTGTTCACAATTTCAGAGGACGTGGGACAATTGACTCTGCTCCTCTGAGCCCAAGATGAGGCAGAACATCAGGGCAGAAAAGCATGATAGAGGACAGCAGCTCAAGACACAACAATCAGGAAGCAGAGAGAACTCTGCTCGCCAGGGACAAAATACATATCCCAAAGGCACGTCCCAGTGACCCACCTCCTCCAGTCACAGTCTACCTGCCTATAATTTGCACCCAGTTAATCCATCCATGGATTAATACATTGATTAGTTTAATGCAATCATAACCCAATCATTTCACTGCTAGACTTTCTTGCATTGTCTCACAGATGATGTTTTTGGGGACACTTCATATCTAAACCTTAACAACTATAGTCAACAGTTAAAGAATGGGGTTCCAGTAGCTTCACAAAGGAACCAGTAGGTGCTCTGAGCTGAAAGAATGGTCTCTGTTTAGGGCTGGCTTGGGCTCATCTGTTCCTAGTTCTTGGATGCTCTGTGAGTCCTCTTTGTTCTTGCCCCATACCCATCTGTACCAGGATGCCACTGTCTTGTATCAGGATTCACATTACTGCTGCAGAAATTGACCTCTGCAATGCCCTCGGTCAGAATCCCCACTTGGTAGAGTCTAGGAGTTAGAGGGCCCTGGTTCTTCGGTGTCTGCTTATGTGATTTCCATTCCTTTCTCTGTTCCCAGAGTGTTCTCAGAGAAGAGGTTTCTTCTCCCCTTTGTTTGAGAGGGTGCTGGCACCTGGCCCACCAGTTTTGATCCGCATATTGTTCCCTGTCAGGGTACCCTAAGGCTAACGGAAGGGTCCTTTCTGCTTGGCAGGAAGAACAACCTACTGAGTGGGATATGAGCCAAAAATGGATTTCCAACAGGTAGAAACACATTCCATATGATGCCTCTGGCAAGACACCTCTGGCATGTACCGATTTAACACTTTCTTCTTCAGTGTTGAAATTCATGATTTCAACACTAAGTAGCAAGTATGTTTATAAACAGCCTTTAATTCAGTAGGACAAATCACTTCCCTGAAACATTTCAGGTGGGTTCAATACTTTAATAATTCAGATATGTCTTTATGCTCTGTATTATTTACTGCTTAAGTTTTTAAAAAAATTTTAATTGTTGTATTTGCCACTGGCCAATCTCAAGAAGTCTTTCTCCCAGCTTGTTTGCTGTAGTTTTGCTTGTAACTTCAGATAGGAGGAAGGTCAAGATTTTGTACTGAATAGTTTGCTCAGTTCTTCTGGAAGTTTCACTGAAGCCACAGGAGGCTGATACTACAGTTCAAGTGTTTTCAAATCATCTGCATTTGTGTACTCACTTCTTAGAGCGCAGAAGCCATATAAAAAGTCTCCTAAATGATACGTGAATGCTCCGTTTCTACATGAAAGCATACTGTCCTCCAACTACACTCAGGCCCAGAGGCTTAAAGAAAATCCTTTTCAGATTATTGTTAATGCTGTACCTGATTCTGTAGCAGCTGTTGCTTTTGAACAATATGATGATTCTCCTCCCCCAAGAAAAGTTGAAATGCCTCTTTTGCAGCACTTTCCAACCTTTGTTGACTAAGGGAGCATAAAATAGACTGAGAAATGAGCACCAGGTTCCTGTTTGGGAATTCAGTGCACAACTTAAAAACTATTGAGTTTAGCCACTTCCTGACATTGACTTTCATAGCAACAGTTTAATTTGGAGAAAAGCTGCTACCTCAAATGACTAAAAGTATTTATGTGGAAAATTTTCCAAATGATTGACTTCACTGTGTTGCTGTTTTCTTTCTCCATGAATATGTGAGTATTTGGCTTTCTCCCAAGAGTTTTTCTGCATCACTTCTCTTTAGGCAAAGACATTTTTCTATCCAGAGCAGAGGAATCATCAAGAGTTTCCCATTTTTAATTGAAGAGTTGTTTGAAGTTAAGCTGTAGAAGCTGTAAAAATGAAGAATTTCAATATGTCTCCTATGTCCTTAAATTTTCCAGTGCAAATCTTCAAGGTCGTCAGAGTATCTGTAATCATCACCTTGGAGCCAATGCCACTGTGGTCAGCCCAGTGCTTCCTACAGCATGGCGTTGTGTCTCTGCTCCCCACCTGAATCGTTCCTACTGAAGGGCTTGTCTCCACTGCCACTTACTTCCCTACCCCCACTGGTTTTTCAGCCACCACCCTACTGACTGTCATGTCAATGACAGTTTAATCCAATAATTATTTCTGGACTATTTCTATAGCATCTGACGTTGTTGATCCCATTTTTATTACCTTTTTAGTAATATTTATCCTCCTTGTTTCCCTAAATAGTCCCATCTTCTTCCCCTTTCTGAAGTGTTGGTTCCTTGGGAATCAATCCTATGCCTACTTTTCTGACCCATTGTTCTCACCCCTGGTCATGGCATCTTCTCTGTGACTTCAATTCCATTCTATTGATGAAGGTTTGCCATCTATCCCTCCAGCCCCGCTCCAGCGAAGGCATTTCTTTCTGTGTCCAAATTGAACCTAGTTCCTTCTTTTCCTTGTTTTTTAAGTTCCCAATTTTAGGGAGGAACAACATTGTTCACTGTGCAAGACAGAAAACTTAAGTTCTTCCTCTATCACTCTCCCTCTCCTGTAAAATAAACTTCTTCAACTTTTTAAACATTTTCCTTACATCTTTAAAATCCATGTCTTCTTCAACCTCCTACCGGTTCCCTGCTTCTGCTGTAGAGCAGAAAACTGTCAACTTCTATCTGGATAACTCTGTCATGCCTCCTTACCATCCATCTCCATATTGCAAGACAAATTTGCTCTAATCATTGCGTTTCCCTGATCAAAGGCCCTCATGCTTGTAAAGTGCCCAAGACCCAGCCCCTCTTGCCTCTCCATCCTGAGTTCTTGGCACCTGTCACCTTGCATTGCTCATTTTTGGTCATACTAAATTTCTTTCAGTTTTTCAAGCTTACTGTGCTCTCTCGCCTCTAGGCTTTTCACCTCTATTTTTTTTTTTTTTTCTGTCTGATACGTTCTTTCTATTTTCTCCCCTTGGGGGAACTTCCTGATTTTATTTTCAAGTCTCAAATTCAAGGTACTTCCTATCAGATGCTCCTCCAGATACCCCAAAGTCTGGAAAAGATGCCTCTCCCAATGGCCTGTGGCCCATTGTTCCATCAGAGCATAAGCCCTGCTGTTATAATTGCCTAGGTCTCTGCACCCTTGTTGGATTGCCAGTCATGTGAGGACAGGAGCCCATCTCCTGTGTTGCCAGTGCACGGTAAGTGTCTAGTATGGCACTGGATACAGAGCAGGCGCTTAGCTCAATAAATATCTGTTAAGTGAACAAATGAGCCTCCAGGTAAACTGTCAGTCAGCCTTCGCCATGACATAGGTATAATTGCCTTAATCTCATTTGTAGTTTCTTCCTCACTAGTCAAGTTCCCCTGGCAGGAACCACTATTACTTTTCCACAAAACAGACAAAAACTTTGTTGCAGACGAAGCAACCTATATATCCCTCAGGAAGAGAAACTTTCCAAAGGTTTTGAGAATTAGCATATGGTAATTGCCAAATCCCAAGGTATCTTTTAATTGAACCTTCACAGTAGTTCACTTAGCTTGTACTCAGTGCTTAAATTGAGTATAACCTCATTAGGGAGGTTATGTCATGCCTTGGTGAAAATGGAGAAAATGAAAAATACAGCTCTTCATGGCATGAAGGCCTGGGGAAAAGGGAGCATTCTGGTCTGTGGCCCTTTAATCTGTGTCTTGACTGAACAGTCTCCTGATATGGAAGGAGGTCTGGAGGATCATGACCCTCTGAGGAGCTTAGGATTTTCCTTCTAAGTCCTGTGCTACGTTTGTATTCCACAAGCATCCATCGAGTATCTTTCTCCTTTCTTCTCCCTGTGCTTCTCTCTCAGTGGCAGCCTCATGAGCAACAGTTTAAAAGATCATTCCTCCCCAGGAATATATCTTCCCAAGGAAACTATGTGATGCCAGGTTCAGTCACCAGTACTTCCCTGCACCTGTCTATTTTGCATATTCATTAACTGTGTTCTTGCAACCCTGAGCCCTTCCCCTGAGACAAGGGTGAGGCAAATGAGGTGCCACTCTCAAGCACCTGCACTGCTTCCTCTGCCTGGGAAGTGAACTCCCTCTGCCCTCACCCCTCTATGCTTCTCCAGTTCCTAATTCTTGAGACAGCTCAAATGCTGTCCCCTCTATGAAGCTCTTGCTGAGTCCTATCCGTTACTCTCAAAATCCTGCACGTGGTCATCTTACCTTCCTCAAATCCCCAAAGGCCCTTATTTGTGCCTATCTTAATGTCCTGTGTACCTTGTTCTTAGATTTGGCTCTTGTCTCTGTGTCAACTATAAACTTCTTAAGAACAGAATCTTTTTCTCAGCATGACCATACTATCTAGCACAGGAATTGGCACACAGTTGGTATTGTGGTGGGTGGAGAGATCAAGAGGAGAGGAAAGAAGAGGAGGACAGCACAGTAGTAATTGCCTGAGGGTGGGAGGGTGAGGAGTAGTCTTGTGATCTGAGACCAATCTTTCAGGGTTTAATTTCTGGCTCAGCCACTTACTCTGGGTATGAGAGTTTAGACAAGTTACATTATTTGTCTATGCCTCTGTCTATGTATCCATAAAACATTATATAATGGTTATGCAACATATAATTGTTGGAAAGACTCAATAAGATAAAGCATAAAGCACTTGGCACAAGACCTGATGGGTAGCGAGTACTCAGTAAATGTCAGAATCCAGAATACAAAGGCTCTGGTAAAGATACCTCCATATAAAATGCAGGAGTATATACTAAGGGCAAAGGACATTTATGACTGATGCCACAAAGAAAGCAGAAACAACATCATCCAGGGTTAAAGACAGAGTGTTATGGTTTGGATGTGAGATGTCCCCCAAAAGCTCAGGTGTGAGGCAATGCAAAAAGGCTTAGAGGTGAAATGATTTGAGTTAGGAGAGCCTTAACCCAATCAGTGCCTCAATCCCCTAATAGGGATTAATGGAGTGGCGATTATAGGCAGGTAGTGTGTGACTGGAGGTGAGCGTTGGGGATGTGCCTTTGGGGTATATTCTTTGTATCTGGCAATTGAAATCTCTCTCTTTGCTTCCTGCTTTCCTCTGCCATACTCTTCTGCCATGATGTTCCGCCTCATCTCAGGCCCTCTAGAATGGAGTCAGCTCTCTATGGACTGAGACCTCTAAAACTGTAAGCCCCAAAATAAACTTTTCCTCATCTAAAATTGTTTGAGTCAGGTCTTTTAGTCACAGCAGCGAAAAAGCTGACTAAAACACAGAGGCAATAGCCTAATACTACCCATGGAATTCAAGTACTCACTTGTTCAAAAAGAGGAATCTCATCTCTGTAATTCAGTGGAAGAATAGCTTGGGCAAGAAGATGGCAAAGGAGGCTGCCCAAAAGCAGGAAGCGGAGGATGACCAAATGAGTTTGTGGCATTAAACCAGTATTTAAATGTGTCCTCATTCAATATCTGATGATGTGAAGTGGGTGGAAATATAACACTAAGGGAAAGTCATGTTTTTGCTGCCATCTACAGATGTCAAAGTGCAATTTTTTAAATTTCTTAACACACACACCCCATTCAGAAAAGGCATTCTTGACAAAATAAGAGACAATGTATGTGAAATTTAGTGTAAGTTTTAGTAAGCAAAATAATTTAGACATATTCCTATAGCGATTCATTTTACTTTTCTTTCTAAAAACATGTATATTTAATCAGTAATGCAGTCTTTTTAACATCTCAAATTGTGTTAAAACTGCTATAGAAACTCAGAAATGAGCCAGTATTCATCTCTCAGGGCAGATCAGCTGCAACAGCAGCAGTTGAAGTTAATGAAATGGTTTCAATGAGGAGTGAGGTGAACGAGATTTTACCTCATGCTTTCCTGCATTTCTCTGGTTGTTATTAGAATTGTTATAAATTTCAGATGCTGTCTTTTTTCCTTAGGAAATGAGAAATTAATCATAGAGTAAAATAAAAACATGTCACCGCTGAGAAGCCTCTGCACCTCTGTTCTCCAGGGTTACTGTGATGCTTCCCTGGATGCCTGTGTGCTAGTTTTATTTTGTCATTTTTTTATTAGTGCAAAATAATTGTACATATAGTGGGAGTGTTTTGACATATTCATACATGCACATAATTTCATCGATTTCCTGTATTCTTTTCAAAGGGTTAAATATAGACAGGGATTATTGGAAAAGCGTTTGATGGAGAAAAAGGAAGTGGCCCTTCAAGAAGCACATGAAGAAGAGGAGAGAGAGAGACGCCTGGAAGCCCTTAGGAAACAGGTACTTATAATTTGAAAATTTTCTTTTTTTTTTTTTTTAATGTATCTAAGTGCTCTTAATAACATTATTACTAGGGCTTAGTTCATGACATCGGCTATATAAAACATAACTTTTCCAAATTGGGACGCTGATCTTCATTCCAGGGAACAATTAGATTTATGTTGAACCATTTCCAGTTTCTCAGTATATTAAAAGAACTTCATCAGCACCTTTTAAAAAGCTTTCCCAGGATTTAAATGCATCCATATCACCTCTAGTTTATTGGTTGAATAGTACCCATTTGCAACAGTGAAACTTCATCTACTCAAAGGATTTTATTGTCCTCAAAAAAATGTGGTAGAGCAAGATAATCTTCTTTGGGATAGGAACCTCTGCTTGGAAATATTCCACAGTCAACAAATATGTTAAAAACCCCTTTTTAAAAATACCTTTTTTGTGTGTGGAGAAATAAAAAACTTCCCATTACCTTGCATAATAAAAGTAGCAAAAGCAAATGAAAGTAAACAGCAGTTGGAAAGAGCAGGAATATAAGAACTTGGGAAATATGATAAAAAAGTTTTACTTGGTAATTTTCAGAAATTTAAACCCAGAGTGATTGTTCCGATGCACACGCTCTAAAATCTTCATTGACACCATGTCCTAGCTAACAGGGGATGTCTCTGGTTTCTCATCTCTGTCAGTCGAGGTAATATAGAATAATGGGTAAGAACTTGGACTCCGGTGCCCTTCAGACCTGGGACAACTTGGGTTGGGACTCTGGCAGAGGAAACGAAGGTCATTTACTTAATCTCCTCAGCTCCATATCCTCATCTGAAAAATGGTAATGCCTGCTTTATAGTTTTGAAGTATATAAATTCAATTTTGTGAATAAATTGAATAAGTATAAAACCCTTTTCTAAAAACTCTTATGTGCCACTTAGTTTCATCTCCACAGAGTAAAAGATATAGCTACTATTATGATATAGCTACTATGAAAGAGCTACTATTAATATCCCCAATCTAAAGAAGAAGAAACTGAGGCAATGCAAAGGCTAGGTGCTTTGTCCAAAGTCATATATGTAGTAAATATCAGATAGGGTTGAAATCAACAGGATCTAGTTAAGTGTCAGAGTAGAGATAACAGTGCAAACCCATGAATCATCATCTTCCCTGATAAAATAGATTATAGAGATAAATTCAAAGCATAGGAATGTAAACCCTGGTCATCCTGTATCTGATAAATTCAATTTTTCAATCAGAAAGACTCAATGTCACTATTACTAAACACATTCTATATACAAAATACAACTTTGATAACTATGGGGTCCATTTGACTAGAATTCCTTCCATCTAACAGCACTTTGAAAACAAAAATATCTATGCCTGTTAAATGTAATCAGTGTTTAGAATTATACGATTTTTTTTTAAGCTAGGAAACCTATAATAATTAAAGTATATTTAATCCCCCAGTTATTTCATTACAGTTTCTAAATGACACTAAAAATGCCATTTACGTCATGCTAATTTTTGACTTTCAGAATTAACAGCCAGGTATTACTAATGGTGCATATAATTTACAAAATTAGTGACTTTTTTATTAAGATGTGATTTTGAATTATCACGTGCAAGGACATTCATATTAAAATAACTGCAGTTTTTTGAGTAGAAGGTATAACAATGTTTTCTAGCAGATTCTGGACATTGTAGGTGCCCGGTACAGTGGAAACTCGTCTATCTTGCCCAATATTGCCAACACACTCAACTGAGTATATGCTCTAGATTCAGCCTAATTAGATTGAACTTTCTAGAAAGCCTCATGACATTGTTACTGTAGCCATAATTTGCTATCAGTTAAAAATAAATATTTTTTTTCACTTTTGGTTACTTTCAAGATATTTGAATATGTAGGTTTTCTATGTAAAATTCCCTATGACTTTTATCAGAAAGAGAAATTTTTATCTGAAATTAATCATAATTATTGAATCATTAGCAAAAAATTATGTGTTAAGGCCTTCAAATACTTTGTTTTATGTAAGTTTTAATTCCTCTGTGGACCTCTACGACAGGCCTGGTTTTAATATTCTTTCTGCCCTTTCAGGTATTATGTTTAGTAAAATTCTTAAGGTATTTAGATTGTACCTTGTAGCTTGTACCTTGTTCCAATTGGTCTGCCTTCTCTTCTTTTAGGTTGCTGTTGTTGCTCAGTTTGATCCTGTTAGAATGATGTCAGATACAATGGCATCAAAAGCTAGAATGGTTGTTGAAAATGGAGAAGAGTTTATTCTTCAAAGCCCCTCTTCACATTAAATACATACAATGAACAGCAGGTAATTATGGAAATTAGCATAGTTGATGCAGAAGTCATGATGAAGCTAAGAACTGTGTGTTTGGGATTACAAACTGTTTTCAATATTTACATTTGAATACTACACATATTAACATAATATTTACATCTAAATGATAGCACATAATTACTGCATAATTCTTAATAATATTAAAATAACTAATAGGTGACCCTAGAATGAACAACTTACCTGAAAATATAGATCTGTCATTGAAAATTAGTTTTTACATTAACAAATAACTTTATAAAGCTTTCATTTGAAAGTGATGTTAATATTATTTGTTTAAATATTTCTTTGTTGTATTAAGAATTTAGAATTAAATTCAAAACATAAATCCTATTAAGTAAACAACCAATGATACTAATGAGACAAAGAAGAAAGCATTCAGAAATTAAAATGAACCAGAGCTAATTGAGAAATAAATATTTTCTGTGGAAAAACCATTGAGGGGTTATCTGATCATTTCTAGGAACTGAGGATTCATTTAGTCTATACCTGGAAGGGGCTGAAGTTGGAGAGTGGGAGGAAGTTGGAAAGTAGGAATAGATATGACTGAAATTAGGGAGAAAGTAGTGTTAATTTCACAAATCTAAGGAGAAACGATAACTACTTATTTAATGAACTAAAAACTAGGAAACTTCATCCATTATCAATGAATCCATTCTGCCTCCACTGTGTGCTGCATACTTTGCTAGAGAATAAAACAAGGATAATTCATTGATTAATTAATTGGACAAATATTTGTGGAACATACTATATTCTGGTTCTGTGTAAGATGTAGCTTTGGGCTGCATCCTGAAAAGATAGATTGTGCCTGGAGGAAGTCAGCAGAAGTCCCTGGTAGGAGGGAAAGTACAGGTACAGAAATCATGCCAGAGGATGAGATCAACTCTACAATGGAGGCCTGAGGGTCGCTGCTGCGGGAGGCTGCTGCGGGAGGAAGGAAGGAGCATTTCGCCCTGATTGGGAGGTTGGAGATCATGTCAGAGAGGAAAACTTGAGCTCTATCTAGGTCAAGGATCTTGGAACAGTAACAATTCCCTCGAGATGATTTAAAATAACAAAAGTAGGTTTGTGGGGAGAGGGATTACTTATAAAGGTGCACAATATTTCCAGATACCAGCTGCCAAAGTGGGGAGGGCACCTGGTTTGTCTTCAATATAAAGTACGTGGCATGGGCTACAGGACAAGTGCTGAGAACTGAGACTGGAAACGTGGGTTAGGAGCAGGCTCTGCAAAGTCTTGCTGCTAAGGCATCTGACCTACAGACCGAGACTTTGAAGCAAGTAAGTGATGTAAACAGATTTACATTTTTAGCTGTGCCCTGATTAGAGAATTGCTGAGAATGGCATGGGGTCTTTGTAAGAGTGAAGAACCTTCATAGAAGTGGTGGGTAGGGACCATGAATGGTTCTAATTTGGAGAGGGAGGAGATAAAGTGAGGATGATTGTGAGCTAAACAGCAAATAATATTGCTAAGAGTCTACATTGTGGATTCAAATCCACATCCACTATTTATTGGATGGGTGCAGTCATTTGAGCTTTAACATCCTTATGCTTGTTTTTCCTAAAGTAATTTGTTTGCAAAGAATTTGTGAGGATTAGAAATATAAATATTAGCTGACTAGATTATTGCCTGGCACCTAGAAATAATTCAGTGAATTATAATCATTGGATGGTGCTGCTATGAACCATGTAAGACTACAGAAGGAAAAACAAACTTAGAGAGAAGGGGAATTTGTTTCATTCATGTCGTGTTAAGAGCAAAGCTGTCTAGTTCACCTTTGTAAGAAACTGATTAGCTGCCTCTGAAGATGGGAATTGGGGGAGATGGAAGTCTGGGTAGGAGGAAGTCCCCTCTTTATCTACTATCTACTCAAAAATAGAATAATGAAATAAATTTAAACCTCACGACCCTGGAGTTGAAGAAAGAAGTGAGTCCCAGAAATAATTGGGAGTCAACAGCCCACAGTCTGAACAAGAATCATAGGGAGTGGATGAGAGTGAATAGAATATGTTGAGGCCAAAGAGGATCTAAGGCTCTGGGTGATTGCTTCTGAGACACAAATCTCTGTATTATTCTTGACCCTATACTCATCATTTCCCCTACACCTGTATCTGATTAGTAACCAAATTCTATTATCTCCTTCCTTCACAGTATTTCTAATAGCTCTTCCTTGCTATCAGCCACATTTAGGCATTTATTATTTCAGGTCTAGACAATTGTAGTAGACTCCTGACCACTGACCTGCCTCTTTCTCTTCTTTACCTGTCCATTTAATTCATGCTGAACTTGCAATCAGATTCCTCCTTCTTATGAAACAACAATAGTTATATTATTTCTCTACTTAAACACAAAAATAAACACAACCCATTAGATATTTAGATTCCTTGGCATGACCTTCAAGCTTTTAACTTGAATTCCAGTCCAAAAGTGTCCTTTTGCAGTGTTCCTTACATGACACTCAGGGCTCTGCCCCATCGCAAATTGCACACGCAACTGTGTACCTTCTTATTATGCCTGTTCATCGAAGAACTCTTTGAAGAAGGGGCTGCTTCAGGCAGCTTATTATCTCATCTGCTAGGGCATCTTCAAATCCAGGTGCAATGCCTCATTGTGTAAAACCCGCATGTGTCCATCTTCCTGTCATTGTAAGCAGTGTCTGTGACATTTAATAGTAATATATGAGGGGAAGGAGAATAAGGCCCAATCAGCAATAAGCGAAAACAGACATGGAATTACTCATATGTCTACTCCCACTTAGAATCAGATTGATGGAGGTCATTTTCTAGTTCTGTTTGAAATGAAATTTGGCCTTGGAGGAAAGTTTCTATCGATCTTGTTTTTCAAGTGGTGGCCATGAGCTGAAACAATTTGCATAATACCAAATGATGGGGAATTTAAAATGTCTGTTTAAAACCAGATATGAAAGATTATGGTTTATATCTATTTTAATCAATGATTGCATTTTATAATTGTAGTCAGCAATAATGAATCTACAGCACTGAGAATTGGCTTTTTTATCTCATCTTTTAATAATTTAAATAATATGTTTTGACTAATCTAGAATACAATATTCTATACAGTCTGTTGGAAACAATTAACATACTGGAAAGTGATGATGGCAAAAAAATACTTGACATTTTCAGTAAAAATGCATCAGAATGTTGTCACAGTATTCACAAAGTTAGTGGTCATCTAGTCATCTAAGAAACATACAACTTTAGAAAATATGAAACTAAGTGATAACAATTTCAATGATTATTATTCACTTAAATTGTATTTTATTTCTACAGATAATTTCTGACCCTCGATCTTCGCTTTGAGTTAGCACTTCGAGAAGCTGGACTTCATAAAACATTGTATGCCAAAGAGATTTACCAAAAATCAGTCCTCAGAAACCTCCAGAAGGGGACATGGAATCTACTGTATTTAAAATCTAGAACTCATACTCAAATTCTTATTACATGTAAACAGATTTTTCTTTGAGACACCTTCATATGGATAACAATACTTACCAACTTTTCTAAATTTTTTAAACATATCAGACATAGGAATCAGCATCTATTAAAACAACTTTGCCCTTTCTTTTATAATCTTAGCATTTTATAATTTCCTGTACATTTAAGTTACATTTAACAGTACTAAATCCCCAAGATTATGGAATTAATTAGGCACAAACATCCATACTGTTGTCCAAGGGATCACACTAACATTTAAATAAACTGTGTTTTGAAGGTTGTGTTATCCCATGAAAAGAGCTCAAAATAAGCATTTGTGAGAATTATAAATAATGAAGTTGCTACCTGCTAATGTTCATTTCTGCTTGTTATTTCAGAATTCGACTTTTTAATTATGGAAGCTTCATTATCATTAATACTTCTATTATTTCGTGATTATTATAAGAGGAGATTCAACCTTTCTCTAAATTTAGAAACCAATTTGGTACACCATGTTTACTGCAAACCAATCATCCAAACAATTTCATTTTGCAAATTAGCCCTTAAGAATAAATTAGAAATTAGAAATAGCATTTCAAGCATGGGAATACCTGTTTTGGTTTGAGAAAAAAAAAATTGTGTGTTCAGAAAGAATACATTCAAAGTTATGATATTGGAATGCTGTCAGAGTTCCAAATTATGTAGTAAATATGTAGATGATTTTATAGAAAGGGAGCATTTCAAATAAAACTCAAGCAAAAAATTTTGACTATTTCTAAAAAAGTAGTTATTCCATCAAAGCAAGTCCGAGTTGTTAAAAGTTGCCATTGCTGTATTTGAGAAGACTGCCCATGTTTTTTCCTCTGTCGCAGCTCTCTGCTATTTCCCAAGCACCTCAAGCCCAGGAGTTACAGTCTCTAAGCAGTTACTAGAATAACGTAAAACAGAACAAAATCCAGTCTGACTGGTAGAATCTTTCTTCATGATTTTCCCCAGCATCATGAGAATAAATAAAACAAGTGTAGCTTGTCAAAATAAACTTTCACAGGAGATTCTACGGGAAAAATCATTACCCACAATCCAAAATTCAATCTAATACCCTCTCAGTCTAATCTTCTGCTTCATAGTAACAGCTCTTAAAAAGAGGGTATAGGGTCTTTAACAAGAAGCTGGAAGTAGTGGGCATTGGTACTTATGTTAAGGGTGTTTCTCAAGGTCATAGTGTTCTTTCATGGGCCTTAGGCCATATGTTCACAGACACGAACCATATCCTCTTCAGGGCAAGCAGAGTCCATGGGTGCTTACCAATATTAATGTCCACATTCTTGTCCAAGGGATCACACTCAAATTCCAAGTAAACAGCATTTCTTTCACACTTTCCTAATAGGGAATAAGTAAGCAGGAGGTATCACTATCATTTTGAGAGAAATAAAGAAATAAAGAAATGATACACTGTGAGTTTCATGAAACCATGAGTTGCGATTTGGGCAGCAGTTTAGCAGTTAGCTACACCCAGACTCAGACCCTAATAATTTTCTTTCCATTTAAAAAATAATGTTAGTAATAGTTTGCCACTCAGTGAGCACACACTGTATGCTCATCACCAATATGAGCTTTTCAAATGATATCTTACTTGATCATATAATAACCATATGAAATTGTCATCCGATTTGAGAGGTAAGGAAATAGGTTCGGAAAGGTAAAAAAATATGCTCCAAAGATATTGTTTTCAAACTGAGACATTAATTTAGTGAATCCTGACCAGCATTTAAAAAAAGAAACAAAATACACTAATCTGAAATCCAAATGACTAATAAATATATATATGAAAACATCGAAATCGCTATTAACTTGCCCAGGCAATACCAATATGCACCCACTGGACTGTCAACACAACAAATATCACAATGTCCAGAGTAGTGATGACCCACGAGAACAGGAAGCATGCCTTGGTGTACAATGGAAAAGTTCAAACTTACCCAGTAAGGTTGAAAGTGTTCATGCCCTTTGATCTGGTGACTATTCCTAGATCTACACTCTTTTCGCTCCTGGAGGTCTGTGCAAGGAGACATAAACTGCAATTTCCAAACAAAAACAAGTCAAATGTTCAGCCACAGTAGAATGGACTTAAAGATTATGTTATATTCACTTATGGAATTGCATATAGCAATGAAAATTTTAAAATGTATTAACATGGATATATATTTAGTGTAAGGAACCATATGCAAAAGCACACATATTATGTTGTATTTCATTTTCATAAAGTACAAAAACATACCAAACTAATCTATGTTGTTTAGGAACATTCACAAGCTGTGAAATAATAGACAAAAACATTATTATTAAATTAAAATCAAGAAAATGATTACCTCTGGGGTATGGAGAGATGGAGTGAAGATTTTCAAGTTCCTGAAAATGTTTTATAAATTAACCAGGTGGTGATTATATGTTTCATCATTTTTTAATTTACATAATTGTTTTATATACTATTATATGTCAGTGGTATAAATTCTCAGTGAAAGTAAAAACATTAAGAAAACAAATTATTAGAATCATAATTTCTTAGCATGTAAGTGCATTGGAAAGAATCTTTTTAGTTAGTTTCTGATTTAATAGCCCTAATTTACATGAATTTCTGAGGTAAGCAGACCTGTCCCTACTTGAGATTCCTAATTGCCCTGACATGTGATGGAATCCCCTTTGTTTCTCCCTCCCCAATCCTGTGCTCTGATTCATTCTAGCTCTTACCTGTCTAGCTTACCTGACTGACTTGGAAAAGAAAGAAAAGAATGCATACCTAATAGTGCTAAGTATTGTACCATGAAATGTGAGTGAGTGTGTGTGTGTATGAAGTGAGTCATAACAAAATGTATTTCTTCTTAATGGGTAATAGTCCTTAAAATATTGAAAACACTACCCTCAATCGCATGGTTAATAAATCGTATAGCCTGATTCAACACTGCTGATTCTATCATCCATTTCTGAGGATGTTAGGCTTGTTTGAAACTGAAAGGAAAGACAGTATCAGGTCTGGTAAGAATTCTCCTCCCTGCCCATCACACATCCACAGGTATACCCAAGAAGGATACACCGCGCCTTGCCTCATGCTGGTGTGGAGCTTACCATCCCCTGAGTCTTTTGTCTCAGACCTGTTGCTGGGCAGAATTACTTAGGCATACTTGGTTTGTTTACACTACTTCAATGTATAGTTCACCTATTGACTGACTCTGTTATGCTTTAACAAGCGTGTTAACCTGATTGGATAATGTGCCTATATATGTCCTATACAACCCTAATTAAAATTAGATTCGTGCCTTCAGAGCGCGATCTCTGATGTCTGACTGAGTGCACTGGGGTAGGTAGACACCGCTGTCCTCATCCTCAGCCGACCCCTGTCTCTGAACATCTACAGAAGAGTAGTAAGCATTGTATAAAGAACTTCTATCCCAATTTACTAATTTCTAACATTTTGTCCTATTTTATTCACCACTGGTTCTCTGTCACACACACTATGTTTTACCATACCATTTGAAGATTGCAGACACTTTACCACTATTTTGACATGAAATAGCTAAGAATAAGAAATCATATACTTACCCACCATACCATTATGATGCCTGAGAAAATGAACAATAATTCCAAATATCATTTAGCATCCACTCCGTTTTCAAATTTTCCTAATTATCATAAGAATAATTCTAAAGCAGCCAAAAAGGTGGGCGGAGTACAGTAGGGTCCATGCTCACACAAACTCTCGGCCCAGCCTCTGGGTTTCCCGTCAGACATGCAAACACACGTTTCATACACCTATTAAAAAAAAAAAAAAAAAAAAAAAAAAGAATAACCCTTCTCAATTTAGATAATATAATCACATGAGGAAAAACTTATTTCAGGTAACTTTTCAAAAATGTACTTTGTATACTTGAATGTATTCTAAGGTGAAAAGTTCTAGAAGGAAATCCTAAACTTTACTCATTAGATTTATTATTAGAGGAACATTGGAATTGAGTCTTTGAAATAGTTTATATTTGCAGGAGGATAAAGCATATAAATGTACATATTAATGCTAGCAGGACTTGGGCTAAGTGTAAAAGAAAAGATAACAATATTAAATAAAATGTAAACTAATATTAAATATAAAATGAAAGTATCAGCAAAAACTTATAATGTTTTCTTTTTTAAATAATTTTTCTCTCTAGAGAGTGACACTGTAGGACCTAGAACTAATGGTAATCCACTGTCAGTGAACATGCTTAGTATCTATATATGATTTCTAAATATAATTTCCCACTTAAAGGAACCAGGGCTAATTAGAGCAGAAAATGACTGATTCCAGGATGGAACAAGGAAGTTGAAAGGTAGTCTTAGGCTGTTTTATTGTGCCAGACAATAAATGTTGAAGAAATAATAGATTTAGAAAATGACAAATTTTAATTTTTAATGTACTAATTAATTCAGGTAAAGATCATCAATGCATGGTAAAGGCTTTGGTTGAAGGATTTTGGGGGGAAATAGGGTATTCGCCCAGAGCCAACAATCACACCATGAATTACTAAATGAAAAGAAAAAAAACAAAACAAAACAGATCTTTACTATGAGAGATCTGACTATCACCACCTTAACTAAGTATTCTATTTATTTTTAATTAAAAATTTTTTTCATACATGTATATAGGGTAATAAGTCTGTCTTAATCTATCATCCTTCCCATCCCCACCCGCTCCACAGCTCCCCTTACTCCCCTCTGTACAATCTAAAATTCCTTCATTCTTCCCTACCCACCCCCCCACTATGGATCAGCATCTGCTTATCAGAAAAAACATTCGACCTTTAGTTTTTTGGGATTGGCTTATTTCACTTATCATGATATTCTCCAGTTCCACCCATTTACCTGCAAACGCCTTAATTTCATTGTTCTTTAAGCTGAGTAATATTCCATTGAGTATATACCACATTTTCTTTGTCTGTTCATCTCTTGCAGGGCATCTTTGTTAGTTCCATAGTTTTGCTATTGTGAATTGAGCTGCTGTGAACATTAATGTGACTGTATCACTGTAGTATGCTAATTTTAAGTCCTTTGGGTATAAATTGAGAAGTGGGATAGTTGAGTCAAATGATGGTTCCATTCTAAGTTTTCTTAGGAATCTCCATACTGCTTTCCAAAGTGGTTATACCAATTTGCAGTCCCACCAAAAATGTATGAGTGTGCCTTTTCCCCCACATCCTCACCAACACTTACTATTGCTTGTATTTTTGATAATTGCCATTCTGAATGGAGTGAGATGAAGTCTTAGAACAGTTTTGATTTGCATTTCTCTAATTGCAAGAGATGATGAACTTTTTTCATATGTTTGTTGATTGATTGTATTTTTTCTTCTCTAAGTGTACTAATTTAGCATTTCTATTAGTGAAGTGACCTGACATTGTATCTCTTGAGATGGTGCAATATTCTGGTACATCAACTTTGTTCCAAAATATCTTATTTGAATTTAATTTTTCTAATCCATTAGTTGGCAACATTTTTTTAAGAGAGATACTGAAGCATTATGGTTTTCTGGACCATACTTTCTGTGTCACAACTGCTCAATTCTGCAGTCCTAGCATAAAAGCAACATGGACAATATATAAACAAATGGATGTAGTAGTGGATTGGGTTTGGCCCCGTTTTGCAGTTTGTCAATCCCTGTTTGAGAGCTAACTGTACACAGGGAATTCAGGAGACTGAGGACCCAACGTAATAATTGGATACCAAGAGGTAATAATCAGACAAATCCCAAACAAGAAACATTCTACAAGATATCTTCTTCAAATGCTTCCAAAAACTCAGTGGCACAGAGAAAAATGGAACTGCACAGATTATGATAAACCAGGTGAAACAAAAAAACCATCAGTGCATGAACCTAGATAGTGATCAGCCTTCTTATACAAACACCATTCAACTCTGTTTCTCCAGCCAGGTCTTTATGTGGTTGATTTTTTACTTTCATTTTATTTTTTACCAAAATGCAGAATCTTTTAAATTATCCTCCCCTCAATCTGCAGTCTGTGATCACTACCAGAATGACCAATTTGAGAGTATTTCAATCCCATTGAGCTGATTTCCAAAGCCTCCTCACATAAATCAATATTATTTTCTTTGAACTTTTGATGAAAATCAAATGAAGAGAGAGGCATAGAAAAAGAGGCCTGTACTTTAATCACAATCTTTAAATACCATCAACTACAAGTGGCAGATTTGTATCATTTGATCCTTTTTGTACCAAGGGAAAAGGAAAATGTACTTGTTCCTTTTAACAATCTATGCAGATAGCTGCAGTTTTACTAATAATTATCAGAAAGTAATCTTTGTTAGTTACCTACAATTTACCCATCAGACAGGACTTGGTTTAAAAAAATCTCAATTTATTTCATAAAATGTCATTTACAAGTACTTAAGTTCTATTATAGAAAAATAATTCAAAATACCTTACAAACTAAAAACTAGTTTTAACTCAATATCAACATATACACTTATTGAAACTAATTTCAAGAATGTTACTTTCTAAGCTCAAAGTGTCACATACTTTAGAGCAAATTAATAAAACCAGGAAAGATCTCATAGATGGAGATATTTTTTCTTAATTCACAGCTTTCTGCCACGACCCTTCTCTGTTCTCCCTCTAAAGCCTATATAAAGCACTACAGAGCAGACGGACCATTTACCCTCAGCTGATCTCTACCAGTCTCAAGGTCTCTGCCTCTGCTTTTCCACTCTTGTTTTGGTCTCCTCCCTTAAGAAGTCATCTTTTTTTGAGGACTAAGCTATTTCAAAATCAAGGTCTGTTTGATTTTACTCATCACAATGGAAGTTTTCTCTCTGGCTTTTGTCCCTTAGGGGAGGAGATGTTCTTGAATTATACACTGACTTTTCAGTTGTCTTTAACAAAAAGATAAAATTTGTGCTGCTGGTAACCCACAGATCAAACCTAAGATAAATTTAAACTCAGTTCACCATTTCTTATTTTTATCCCACAAACCAAGCTTATAAGATTATAGTTCTAAATGATCATTTTTAACTTCAAAAAAAGAAACATAGATAAAAAGACAGAAAGAAAGATAAGTCAGAGTTATTACAAGGATTTCCTGAACATAACCAGCCAAAAGTCCAGTGTAAACCCAGGTTCCACATGGAAAGAAAGCAAAGGTATGAATTGACGTGTAAAATCATCATGAATTTGCATATGGAAAATTTCCTGATCCAGTTGTGACTCAGAAAATGATGATTATATAATGTTCATGAAGTATGACATTATAATCATCAAACTGTAGAGGGACAGAGTTGGTAGACTAGCCTTTAGTAAGGGAATGCAGCAAAGATGCTATTTTTAAATCCATCAATCTGTTTAATTTGTAGATTTAATAATTATAATTGAGTGTCCACTAACTTGGGATATAGTTGTAGACAAAAAAGACAATCTCTGTTCTCAAGGACCTGAAAAGCAAGTGGAAGATCCAGATATTCCTAGTGAGAATAAGCACAAAGTGCTATGGGAATAGTGCTGAAACCAGGTGGGCAGTGGCAGGGGTCTTGTGGGAGGAAAAGAAAGAAAAAAGGTTTTCCAGGAATGGGAAATATTCTTTTTCCAAATAGCCTTGGCAGTTTTAAGGAACTGAAAGTAATTTAGTGATTTAGTAAAGCTGAAGCATAAAATTTGGAGAGGGTTGGGGAAGTCCTTTGGAAACCTTCAGTCTTCTAGGATTGGAACAGGGTAAATTACGACTGCTTTAATTTATTAACTCATCATAATTAATTGCATGAAACAATTAATGAATGTACTTGATTTATACCCTATTTCAAAAGGATTTTTATTACAAGTGGAGAGAATTAACAGGTTCCAGGATACTAGAAGAACTTTGTATAGAAACTGTATCTACCATTAGGGTGGTTGTAGATAACAGGGAGTAGTCACCATAGGAGATTGCACATGTTAATACATACATGGATTCAAAATGAAATTAGACACATGGATGGATCTCATGAGTTACAAGGGGAAGTTGTTTGTGGAGGCCCTCCCATGCTCTCCAAAGAAACTCACTGACATTCTCAGAAACAGAATTTTAAATAGGATGTTTCTTTGGCCTGATTTGGTATCATATGTCTGAGATGTTTATGTCCTTGTCCCTTAATTATGCATGTCCTCTACTACACTCTATTTTGGGTAGCCTTAGTAAAAATGATCTTCAATTAAGCTTAGAACATTAGAGAATATTTAGAAAGCTCAAGTCCATATCAGCTGTCCCATCTTCCGTTGACTATTTCTTGGTGACTTTTTGGTACTTAAATTCTCTCCTTCAAATTACACTTCTACAGGATTCTTGATTAAAATGATTGATTAAAAACAAAGGAGAAAAAAAATCTCAAGACAATTTTCTCTTACTGAATTCTTCCCAAGTTTTTTTGATGGAAGTGCTGTAAATTGAATCCCTCTTGACTTATCTTGAGTGAAAATGGAGAACAATGACTCCTCTGTATAAAATTCCAAGATCACTTGCAGTTTCCCATTAGCCTTATCATTACCACATAGAGTTGTTTTCTTTACATTTTCCTGAGTCAGTCTTCTGATCCTTTAGGAAATGTTTGCTGAATTCCTTCCCAAGAATTCAAGTATTGATTCTAAAATATTTAATAATATTTCTTTTCAGTGTTTTCGGAGATGCTAAGCTGGGCTTAAATTAGTTATTTTAAGTTAAAGTTTGCCAAACAGAAGTAACAATGCAGTTACTATATAGTACACACAGATATACACACTCATACACAAACACACATGTGCAGAGTGGGGCCTGAGACAATCTAGGCAAAAGAGCAAGAACTCTGAGCGGAGAAAATTGAATATGAAATTTATGCAAATGAATATCTGATTTTATCTTAGAAAGAAGGGCTAATAAGCACACAAATCCATTTGAAGCTCATGTAGGTTATTGTCTTGGCTTGAGACATGTTAGACCCGTATTTAAAGGAGAGCAGGTTGTGTGGAATGGACAAGTTTTTAGTAATATGGGAAATTTAACCATAACTATTATGTACTTCAGTGCTTGTCCATCCTAACTCTAAGAGGGCCCACAAAAATAGTGTATTGGCAAATATTTAACAATTGTCATGTGGTGGGAGAAGGGGTTGAGTTAAACCCAAACCTTTTTATAGCATGTGTTGATCTCTGTAATGTAAATATTTCCACTAGAGTGTATTTCAAATTACCAACTTGATGTCACTGAACACGGAGTTGGGAAGAGATATATACTGTTAGGTATTATTTCGACCATAAAGATAGAATAGCTATAAAACCTAAGGAGCATAGACCATGTAAAACACAGTAAAACAATTAGGAAGGGATGAGTTTTGAGTATTTGTTACCTTCATGTTTAGTATAGTCCATTTCATTACAAATTTATATAATGTTTAATAATGACCAGGTTTTAATGCACCAGTAAAAAAAATGTGGAAAAAATAATGACTAGGTTTAACAAGCCTGCAAAGATCCTAAAATTTAACAGCTGACTCCTTTCAGCTTCTCTGAGGTGGCTTTGGAATATGATTAGGAATTTACAGATACCCCAATAGACAGAAGAAACTATGTGACTAAGTCCCATGAGATCATTGTGATTCCCTATGAGTTGCTGTGTGCAGACCTGATGTGCCGTATCAATTGTGTTGCCTTCCCTAGTAACCTTTCCCAAAATTCAGAGTGAGGTCTTAAGCCTCCTTGCATCTACCAGCTACTCTGCACTTGTCCTGGCTAATATGGTCAATTTGAAGAAAAGTGGGACATGTCCCAGAAACCTTGATGTCTTTAGTAAGCAAAATTAAGGGTCTTGATGTGAAGGGATGTTTCTATGTTGTTCCCTTGTTCATGCAGATGCTTTGGGAGCAAAATAAACCTAGAAAACACCCAGGACATATTGAGCATATCTTTATTTCCTGAGTGGTCTGTGACCCAGTAGAGACATTCTAAACTAAGGATAAAAGTTACTTCTCAAAGATGGAGCAAATATTTTTGACAGGAATTTTATAAGTCTTTAAAAAAAAAAAAGCTGGGGAATATTATCCTAAATTTTAAGAGAAAATGTGAAAATTCTCAGGGAACAAAAGCAAATCAAAAGGAAAAAAAATCATGTGGTGGTAAATGAATATTAAATAATGATAAATCCTCAAAGGTATGACTAGAGGGTTGATAATCTAGTGTAGAAATGAGGACCATAGACTTAAGTTTGGTTGTTGGATATAACTTCTTATGAAATTATCAAATGTGTTAAGACCTCTGAAGATAATAAGTCAATGGACATTTTTGGGAAAGTGGAGAATAAGGGGAGTAGACTATGGTCTGAGAGCATTTGGAAAGTTAAAGAAACATCAAATATGTACCTCAAATCCACAGAATAAGCCAATAAAACCAATGAACTGGAAATAGCATTAAAGAGCAAAGAACAGAAAGTTTCTCCTACATAATTCCATATGGGGCACTGGTGGAAGGAGGGTCTTATATATGGCCATGACCAGAATGGAATGAATAGATGCCAAGCAAGACAAGTAGAGATTGTAGCATGTGTGGACCTGTAACAGGGGACACTCAAAATTATCAGGATTCTATAAAGTAAAAGAGTGGATGAGCAGCTGGAGAAGAGAGTCATATTACAGTCAGAAAAGGGTAAGAATATGGGGCCATCCAAAAAAAAAATCAAGTGGGGTATGGACCAGGGATTTGAAAGTATTACTAGCACAGGGCAAAAATCTTAAGGCATAAAACAACATCCAATAGACTAGTCACTAGAATAATTCTCTATCTCCTTGATGCTGCATTTTCTATAGTTCCCATACAACAGGCATCAATCCCAGCAAGTCAGTAGTTTCTAGACTATTGAGAACAAAAATATCACCTGACAGATACATGAAAATACAGATTCCAGAACCCTACCCCCAGACAAACTGTCAGGCCCAGGAACCTGAATTTTAAAAATAAGCACATGAAGATTCCAATGCAATTGGCTCACCAGGCATTTTTCTGAGAAATACAACAATACAATTAATCCAGGACCCCTGCTGGTGAGACAGGTCTGGAAACATATTGTTGAACAGGCGTAGGGTTTTAGCAATCCCACCTGGGGAGCAAGTACTGACTTCTGGGAGAAGAAAATTCATGGCCCAGCTGTGACAATTAACTTGTGGCAGTTGCTTGGAAACATCTCCTTTTTTATTTGGTTTTGTATCTTTGATTTCTAATGTTGCTATATTACCTTGTGTTTAATACTATATATCATTTCAAATCTCGTTTGGAAGCAGGTGGAGTGTAAATCCTAATTAAACTTTTAAAAATTACTGGCTCACTTTCTCATTTAATCAGAACAGGAGAAAGTGAATGACACTGTTTAAATATTAGTTGAGCAATAAATTATTTTTTATAGAGAATCTGTCTTCATAATGTATGTAAGGCTGCCTTTAAAACTGCAATCTTTTATACAAATAGATGATCTTAGAAAAATAAGTTAATTCATATATATATACCCAATCAGTATGTATGTTTATCTGTGGTGTTCATATAAGTCTTTTGTGTACTCCAACATCTTGCATTTATAATGTCTGATTGATTGAAGGGCAGAAAGTCAAAAAGTTTCCATCAAATACACCTAAACAAAAATATATCACTTTGTCAAAATATTATGGCTCTTTATTCTTTGTAGCTCTTCCAAATTTCACAAACAGAGAAAGGATTATCATTACTAGTTGTGTGTAATGTTGTTGGGCTTGAAATCTCTAAATGTTTCTAAAAGAGCAAGTTTTCTGAGCCTTTTTTTTATATATATATATACTGGGAGCTTTTGGTGCAAGTTAATCAGAGGATTGCTCTGTAAACCCTACCTTCCCAGGGCTTCCACAACTTATGTTAGACCAGGCTCAGAATAGAAGTCTTCCTCTGGTCATGTGTGGCAATTTACCTATTTGCAGAAAGACTTGTCTCTATCCACGATTATGCCAATTACCCAATGTGAACATTTTTATGAGTAGAATTAGGACAGTACAAGCAAGATGTTTCAGCTTGAAGAATACATATAAGCGAGAAATATTGTCTGTGCCTGGTTGAAGTGATAAGATTATTTTCAAAACCAAAGATCCAGGCAGAAGACAGATTTGTTGATTGTGACAATCTTCAGGGAAACCAGAGACCTATCAGGAAGATGTATATTCAAAAAGAGGCTTTAGGGAATATTCTTGTCTCTTGAAATAATGGGGAATCTGGCAGATAGGAGCTGTGACATCTGGGAAAGGACAATAAAGATTATAATAAAGAGTCACTTAGAGAGAAATGTGAGTTGCCTTTCATATATGTGACAAGGTTGGCTATACCTCTAAGAAATTAGAATTGTATTTCTTAATCCAGGCAATAGAGTACCCAGAGCCTTATTTATAGTAATAACCTACTTTTAAGGGGCAACATTAATACCCCTTTGTCAGCTTAACATGGACTGAGTGAACTTTCCTGAGGACTTACTGCTTGCACAGGGTATGATTGGGCTCCATGGGAGAGCTGAATCTGCGTTCCCTGGGCCTGACCATTGAGAAGTCCTTGTGACTAGAGACAACTCTTTTTTCCTAATGCGGCTCTCATGTTGTTGCTTTACTCTCCATACTGAATATGAATAGAGACACAGCCCACCTCTTGGTGGCCATTGTCAGGTATACAGAAATAGGACAATACTTGGCTATTATAACATTTATTAAAATAAAATTTCCTAAGAGTTAGCTATCTATTTTGCTTACACCACCAACTTGTTTGAGATACCTTTCCCTGCTTCTCTACCAGGCTATCTTTTCCCCGGCTACCCCCAAGTAAGGAATTTATAATGCAGACATACTTTCAAATTTTACAAACCTTAAGTTGTCAGAAGCCTATTTTGTTTTAAGTGTCTGGTCTAAACCCTCCTGTAAGAATTTCTTCATTTTCTTTGAGAGATATCCAAAGAGATGTTCCATGGAAGATGGATGTGGGTCCTTAGCTTAGTTGAAAAAGGGTTTCCTGAGATTCATTTCTTCCATACCTAAATAATGCTGGTGCGAATATATACATATGTCTCCTTAAAATAACTAGACATTATTTGAAATTTTGTCTACAACTTTGTCCCTTTTGCTATTTCATCTTTTCCAGTAAAACTGGTCCCCATCCACTTAATGGATAATACTGTTTTCAACCGTATCCACTTGGGCATGGGAGAATTTTACATAGCTCTCTCTTGGCCTTTCTACAACACCAGCTTCAGCATCCCACCTGGAAACCCTGTGGTATAGACATCAGAGCTCATCTGGCAAGATGAACTGGGGAGGAACCTCTTCAACATTCAAACACCAAGGTTCACTTGGCAGGACCCCATAGTGCACTGGTTTGAGGAGGTGTCTATCTCTAAAAAAAAAAAAAAAAAAAAAAAAGGAGCAATGAACCCAGGGTCTTTGGGAAGACTGGATTCTGAAACAGAAAGGAGATAGCTAAGGGAGGTACAGCAGGGCAGAGTCACCAAAGAAATTAGCTGAAAAATCCAGCTGCAACTGGACTAAATGTGTGTAAGGGATCCAAGAGAAAAAAGTACTAGAAAAGTCACATGCAGAAGCCAAATATATTTTATCATTTTTAAAAGCATATTTTAAATGCCTAACACAAAAATTTTGCTAAAAAAAAATTCTTAAATGTTCTTAAATGGGACATTAAAAGGGTTACTTTAAAAGAAAGCAAAACCCCCAAAGGTGTTTATGAAAGTAACTGTTCTGCTACACTGATTTTTTTTTTTTTTTTTTTTTTTAACCTCAAATGTTAAAGAGGCTGTTTGTGAAGGCTCTTGGCTGAGAATTTCCCAGGCTGAAAGAAAATCAGGGTTGACTTCATTGCCGTGGGCAGCTGGATCACTCTAAAAATCTTTGGTCCTTTTGATGTTCATTGTCTACAGAAGTTCTGAGAGACCTGGGAAGGAAGGAAGAAAGCGTAAGAGGGAGTTTCAAACAGTATCACGGGAGCCAAGTTTCATTACTCTTATTTACTTAAATCATTGTGTGAGAGAGAGGACTTGGTGCTTTTGTGATGTCAGTGCCGCACTCTCCAACTCCCCTGCAGGAGAAGGGGACCAGTTCCCCATCAAAATACAGCCATCTCCAGAAGAATGGGAGCCCATTAAGATCAGTTCTCACAATGAGAAGTTAAAACAGTAAAACCAGATGGAATGTTATGATTCGATAACATGCGGGTATATTTTATTAGCATGGTTTTTAAAAGTTCTATAACGACAAAATGATTCTTCTAGTGTTTGTGATTCTGAAAAGGTTCTTTTTGAAATTTAAGTCATTGGAAATTGTACATATCTTATAGAAATTCTTCAGGGAAACAAATAAACAAACAAAAAACCTAATCACCCATGCTTATCATTTTCTTATCTTTAAAAGCAGTTCTTTACAAACCAGAGTGGGATGAGAATTTAATGAAAGCTTCTGTAGGTAAACCACAACATGAATTCCCTTCTTACATAACCATTAAAATTATAATTGAGCATCTTAAAGGTTTCTAAAATGTAATACATTTTAATTGTGAAGTTAAACTATGTCTATAAACATTTGTAAGTTCAAGTTTCACTGGATAAATTACCCAATTAGTGTCAAATGGCAGGTGTCTTTTCTTAGTGAAATCATATGGCTAGTAGCAGTTTGCTTCATATACTGTATTTAAAATCTAGATTTAGACTCTGCCTTTGTCTACTTGATAGGTGTTTCTAATTTCTCTGGGTTTTTGTTTTGTTTTGTAGAAATATTGTGGTTACACTTTTACTTCTATGGTGCTTCATATATAGATGTTGAATAAATGAACATGGAAATAATTAGGCAAATAAATGCTGGGTGACCTTTGTCAGTTCATAATAAAAAATCCTGAAAACCATCATGCTATGCCTGCCTGCACTGCCTCTCTGGAATCACAGTCCTAGCAAGTCTGTGTCATGGTTGTTGTGTCCGAGTTGGGCCTTTAAGCATTTGTGGTTCCTGATTGTCCAAAGGAACTAGATACCAGATGTGTTCTCCAGTAATTCAACTTCTCATTCAACTTCTTAAATGATTAAATATTTTACAAAGTAATACCCACTAATTAGGCAGGATTAATGGAAGATTATATATTTAATTTATCTTTACATTTTTATTTTGTCAACTCCTATGTCCTGTTATTTACCTATATCTTAAGACATTCAATGGAATGTTTTCCATCACTTGTAAATTCCATTCATCATTTGTTTTGTTTTTCTTTTATTTATTGGTGCATATCTTCTATACTTTATGCACTTTATTAGTTGTTGAGAATATAAAGGAGATTATGTCATATCCATTATACTTAGGAAATGCACAATGTAGCAGAAAAGCAAGACCTGAAAACAATTAACTATATTGCTGACCAGTGGGTGTATGTATCTATGCCCAATAGTGTTTTAACTTGAACCTTTCTGCTAGCTCACAGAATGGCAAAAAATATTGCCCAAACTGGGCTTTACTGACAAATATTTCTGTTACCAAATAAATTTGGGCAATAAACCTATGTACTCCTTTTGGAGATTCATTATGTATACTATCAAATTATTATAAATATTCTGAGATATTATGCTATAAAGAAATCTATTTCACTTTATCTTTTTCTCCCTATAACTTACTAAAACACATTTCTCATGGCACACATGTTAACATCTTGTGGATATTAACATTCCATGGGCCATCAATTTGAAAAATGAACTGATTCCCACTTGAAACAGCTAGGTAACATGTCCTTCTGTTATGGGGATAAAATGATACATATTCCATTATACACAGAAGATATGCTTACTAGTCAGAATTCCTCAGAAGCAACTAACAAACTAACTCAAACTAGCTTAGGCAGAAAAGGGAATGGATTGATTCATAAGAATAGGGACCAGGAATGAGTTTTGGCTCAGGAATTTGAATGGTATCTTCTGGTTCCTCTCAGTCTTTTTCTACCTCTATACTAAGTGACTGTCCATGTGCCTAAATGGATTTCCTCTGTGTGTCTGCACTGGGTGGTAGGGAGAAGAGAGAGCATGGCTACAAACAACTCCAGGACTCAATTATGTCAATCTAGCTTACTGCCCTCAGAGAGAAAAGCAAGCTTTTCTTTTTCAGTAACCGAATATAAATCCCAGGGGAAAAGTCTAATTGGCTCATCTGAAGCCATGTGGCTCACTCAGGGCCAATATCTGTAATCATATTTGTGATGTAACATTTTAACCATACCTGGTGACTGGTAAAACCTTAATATCAGGAAAGAAAAGAAGTTCTCAAATAAATTCCTCAACAGACCTACTTGGAATAAGGGGGCCATTCTGCAGATGAATGGGGTTTGATGTTAGTAGGTTTATGCTAGAGAGATGAAAAACAACAGATATCCACCATAATGTGGTTTAATTATTAAAATCTAGAGTTGGCCATAATAGGCAGTCGGCTCTGGTATACAATTACTATTAGAAAGAAAGGAGTTTTAAAAATCATCTAATATGAATTAGATGATTAATATTATTTTAGAAGACATCCCTCAACTTGTGAGTGGTTTATAGGTACTAATTCCAAAGACAAGTCACTCAGTCATTTGCTTAAACATAATTTCTAGGACCAAAAGACTTGTGATACAAGAAAGTTGTATTGTTCAAAGTTATGTATTCTATGAGTATTTTCTTTAGGTCTTTAGGTAACTGAAATGACTGTTACCATGATTATTTCAAGCTAACATCATTACATCCATATTATAAGTTATTAGATATTGGAAACTTAATTGTCTGTCTTTGGATCATAGTGAACCCCAAATAATTGACTAGGCAGAATCTTATCCCTGTTCATGATAGCCATGACACCCAGTGGCTTACTTCTAAGAGGGTAAGAGGCCCTTTAGCCTTCAGTTTAGATTTGTTGTTCAGTTTGTTACTAAATTTTTACAAGATGCTAATGCTATACCCAACTCAAATGCCCATTAAGGCAGTTAAGCAGCTCTGTATTTAACTAGGAATGTAATATAGTTATACTTGAGGGATTTGTCTGACAATAATCCTGAATTTACATAGAGAACAACTAAAATAAAAGATTAAATGACCTGGAACTCTGAGGGACATAGAGACTGCAGATATTTGTGCAAGAAAGAGCTGGTTATCAGTATCTGGCATTGCCAACAGGTCAAACCAAAGGAACTCTGAAAGAAAACCCTGAGTGCAATTTGGAGTCAGGAGTTACATTGGGAAGAGTGATTTCCATTGAGTGGAGTGGGCGAGGCCAGAGTGCTGGGGGATTTGAACTAAATGACAAGTGAGGAACTGGGAACAAAATAATAAATTCAACCAAGACTTAGGACTGCGTTTTGGCAGGGTGGGTAGGCAAAGAAAAGAAGGCAAAATAATTAAAGGACACTGCATTTGAAAAGGTAGACCCAGAGATCCAAAGCCAGGGAGAGAATGAAATCAAGCCTGACTGAGTATCCTGGCCTGGGTGAAAAGGCGGAGACAAAATGAAAGATGGAAAACTTCACAAAAGAAGATTTAGTCTGTCCGTGGTACACAGGAAATGTTGAAAAACTGGCAGATCGGTAAGCTGAAGCTGCAGGTTTAGTGAGGTTGAGGGAGAACATGAGAAGCTGGCGGCTCTTCATGTGAATGATGCTTCCTGGAGTTAGGCAATGTATAGCCTTTCTAAGTTGATGCAGGGACCCCAGAGACTGGCCATAAAACAGGATCCCCAGTTTAAGATTTTGGCAGAAGAGTTCTAGGTGATACCGTGCTCCAAGTTTGATCTAAGGAATGAATTGTTGAAGCAAGGGCAAGGCAAATGCTGGAAACAAGCAACTGTGTGTTTTGAACAACCTTCAGTCAATGCTGGACACTGACCCAGGCCGTCAGTAGTGATTCTAAGAACCATGACAGAGAAAGGATGGTATCATCCCAAAGTCAATGGGTAAAACTTTTCTAAAATTGTCACTGGGGACAAAAGTTGCAGCCTCCTCTTCACAGATACCCTTAATTTTTAGGGGTTACAATAGAAGTAGTGTTACCTGGGAAACATTGGATTTCAATTAAGAAAAACTTGAAAGGATTAAGAGTGTGGTCAGGTGGGATTGTATGCTTCAGTGAAGGGAGAATTTTATTACTACTATTGTTCAGGCTTGCTGGTGCATGATAATTTTTTTTTTTAAAGCAGGCTTTTAGTAGGTTTTATTATTGTTTTTAAATCTTTGCAGGTAACACCTCGTACTACCTGTAACCTGAACAAAATATTGGCAAGGAGTAGCCTAGGAAATTTTTGAAGATGTGTAAGGATATAAAGATTATAGAAAGTCGGGAAGGAATAGGAATGTTTCAAAAAAGAGAGAGAGAAAAATAAATGGTGGTAAGAAATGGTTTTTTGCACTAGTTCTAAGAAAGGACTAATATAACATGTGCAGCATTCCTCCAGGGTCCCTCTCTTCACATCGTCCCCTGCTTTCAACCCTGGACTTAGGTTCAAGTCTTTGCTTCAGTCTGCACTTTCAGCTCAGGTGGACTTACCTAGTTTGAAACTGATTATAGCCAATGCAAGAATGTCCTTTACTCTCATTTATTCTAGCATGAGGAAATTTGCATCTTGTAGCTGCAAAAACTTTTCCCAAATGAAGTGGCTTATACTTCCTTTTAAAGGCTGAGATGCCTTTGAATATCTCCTTCTCCTTTTATTTTACTGAGTAGACCCTTTACTGAATAGCCAGTAACCTTAGGTTTTCAACTTGTCATCGGGATGCAAAAATGTTTTGTCTACTGGAGGGAAAGAAAGAGATTCAGTAACAGACATTGTTGCAACTGCCTGTCATGGACACTGATCCAAACCTGAGAAAGCCAAGGTCAAGATGAGGCCACAAAGGGCAGGAGAAGACAGAGTGCAAGATCCCGCTCTTGCGTGACAATAGCACGAAGAGGAATTTCTACTTTGGAGCATTCCCAACACATATAACGGTGATACTTGGCAAACACAAACAGAAATAAGCCCTGCCTAGGTAGTAATTTGTACCTGGTTTGGTCTTGAGAACATTAGTCAGGTAAATCCCTCTAATCTGTATATTTATCTATGTTGTTATTCTCAGAGTGTGATCCCCAGACAAGCAGCATCAGCATCACCTGGAAACACCCTTGTTAAAAATGTAAATTTGGGGGGCCCCACTCAGTGCTTTGTAATCAGAAATTCTGGAGGTGGCCCAGCAGCCCACACTCAGCAGGTGATTCTAACATAAGTTCAAGTTTGGGGACCACTGAGCTATTCAACATTGATTCTCAGCATAGGATGCTAGATGGGCTTGTCTGGGGAAATTTCCACCAAATACTAGTACTTGAGCCTCGCCATCAGAATCCTGATGCGATTCGTGGAGGATGGGTCCCTGGTATTATCAGAATAATTCTAATGACCACCACAGTGGAGAACTATTATTACTCTACAGGAATCCAAGAAGAGCCTTTCTAATTTAGGACTTTGTGACCAATTAAAAAATAATGTATAATAACCTTATGCATTTTACCAAAATATTAATTTAGATATATTCATACATAACAAACCACAAATTATGTAAGACTTAATAGGGTGGAAACTTTTTTTCTGTTTTCTCCTTCTACTGTTGTATTTTGAGTACCTAGAACAGTGCTTGGCACCTGGTAGGTGCTTAATAACTCTATGTTGACCAATGTGTTTTAGTCAACTTTTTTTGTCACTGTGACCAAAAGACCTGATAAGAAAAACATAGAGGACAAAAAGTTTATTTGGTGTTCACAATTTCAGAGGACGTGGGACAATTGACTCTGCTCCTCTGAGCCCAAGATGAGGCAGAACATCAGGGCAGAAAAGCATGATAGAGGACAGCAGCTCAAGACACAACAATCAGGAAGCAGAGAGAACTCTGCTCGCCAGGGACAAAATACATATCCCAAAGGCACGTCCCAGTGACCCACCTCCTCCAGTCACAGTCTACCTGCCTATAATTTGCACCCAGTTAATCCATCCATGGATTAATACATTGATTAGTTTAATGCAATCATAACCCAATCATTTCACTGCTAGACTTTCTTGCATTGTCTCACAGATGATGTTTTTGGGGACACTTCATATCTAAACCTTAACAACTATAGTCAACAGTTAAAGAATGGGGTTCCAGTAGCTTCACAAAGGAACCAGTAGGTGCTCTGAGCTGAAAGAATGGTCTCTGTTTAGGGCTGGCTTGGGCTCATCTGTTCCTAGTTCTTGGATGCTCTGTGAGTCCTCTTTGTTCTTGCCCCATACCCATCTGTACCAGGATGCCACTGTCTTATATCAGGATTCACATTACTGCTGCAGAAATTGACCTCTGCAATGCCCTCGGTCAGAATCCCCACTTGGTAGAGTCTAGGAGTTAGAGGGCCCTGGTTCTTCGGTGTCTGCTTATGTGATTTCCATTCTTTGTTCCCAGAGTGTTCTCAGAGAAGAGTTTCTTCTCCCTTTGTTTGAGAGGGTGCTGGCACCTGGCCCACCAGTTTTGATCCGCATATTGTTCCCTGTCAGGGTACCCTAAGGCTAACGGAAGGGTCCTTTCTGCTTGGCAGGAAGAACAACCTACTGAGTGGGATATGAGCCAAAAATGGATTTCCAACAGGTAGAAACACATTCCATATGATGCCTCTGGCAAGACGCCTCTGGCATGTACCAATTTAACACTTTCTTCTTCAGTGTTGAAATTCATGATTTCAACACTACGTAGCAAGTATGTTTATAAACAGCCTTTAATTCAGTAGGACAAATCACTTCCTGAAACATTTCAGGTGGGTTCAATACTTTAATAATTCAGATATGTCTTTATGCTCTGTATTATTTACTGCTTAAGTTTTTAAAAAAATTTTAATTGTTGTATTTGCCACTGGCCAATCTCAAGAAGTCTTTCTCCTAGCTTGTTTGCTGTAGTTTTGCTTGTAACTTCAGATAGGAGGAAGGTCAAGATTTTGTACTGAATAGTTTGCTCAGTTCTTCTGGAAGTTTCACTGAAGCCACAGGAGGCTGATACTACAGTTCAAGTGTTTTCAAATCATCTGCATTTGTGTACTCACTTCTTAGAGCGCAGAAGCCATATAAAAAGTCTCCTAAATGATACGTGAATGCTCCGTTTCTACATGAAAGCATACTGTCCTCCAACTACACTCAGGCCCAGAGGCTTAAAGAAAATCCTTTTCAGATTATTGTTAATGCTGTACCTGATTCTGTAGCAGCTGTTGCTTTTGAACAATATGATGATTCTCCTCCCCCAAGAAAAGTTGAAATGCCTCTTTTGCAGCACTTTCCAACCTTTGTTGACTAAGGGAGCATAAAATAGAGAAATGAGCACCAGGTTCCTGTTTGGGAATTCAGTGCACAACTTAAAAACTATTGAGTTTAGCCACTTCCTGACATTGACTTTCATAGCAACAGTTTAATTTGGAGAAAAGCTGCTACCTCAAATGACTAAAAGTATTTATGTGGAAAATTTTCCAAATGATTGACTTCACTGTGTTGCTGTTTTCTTTCTCCATGAATATGTGAGTATTTGGCTTTCTCCCAAGAGTTTTTCTGCATCACTTCTCTTTAGGCAAAGACATTTTTCTATCCAGAGCAGAGGAATCATCAAGAGTTTCCCATTTTTAATTGAAGAGTTGTTTGAAGTTAAGCTGTAGAAGCTGTAAAAATGAAGAATTTCAATATGTCTCCTATGTCCTTAAATTTTCCAGTGCAAATCTTCAAGGTCATCAGAGTATCTGTGATCATCATCTTGGAGCCAATGCCACTGTGGTCAGCCTAGTGCTTCCTACAGCATGGCGTTGTGTCTCTGCTCCCCACCTGAATCGTTCCTACTGAAGGGCTTGTCTCCACTGCCACTTACTTCCTTACCCCCACTGGTTTTTCAGCCACCACCCTACTGACTGTCATGTCAATGACAGTTTAATCCAATAATTATTTCTGGACTATTTCTATAGCATCTGACATTGTTGATCCCATTTTTATTACCTTTTTAGTAATATTTATCCTCCTTGTTTCCCTAAATAGTCCCATCTTCTTCCCCTTTCTGAAGTGTTGGTTCCTTGGGAATCAATCCTATGCCTACTTTTCTGACCCATTGTTCTCACCCCTGGTCATGGCATCTTCCCTGTGACTTCAATTCCATTTTGATGAAGGTTTGCATCTATCCCTCCAGCCCCGCTCCAGCGAAGGCATTTCTTCTGTGTCCAAATTGAACCTAGTTCCTTCTTTTCCTTGTTTTTTAAGTTCCCAATTTTAGGGAGGAACAACATGTTCACTGTGCAAGACAGAAAACTTAAGTTCTTCCTCTATCACTCTCCCTCTCCTGTAAAATAAACTTCTTCAACTTTTTAAACATTTTCCTTACATCTTTAAAATCCATGTCTTCTTCAACCTCCTACCGGTTCCCTGCTTCTGCTGTAGAGCAGAAAAACTGTCAACTTCTATCTGGATAACTCTGTCATGCCTCCTTACCATCCATCTCCATATTGCAAGACAAATTTGCTCTAATCATTGCGTTTCCCTGATCAAAGGCCTCATGCTTGTAAAGTGCCCAAGACCCAGCCCCTCTGCCCTCTCCATCCTGAGTTCTTGGCACCGTCACCCTTGCATTGCTCATTTTTGGTCATACTAAATTCTTTTCAGTTTTTTCAAGCTACTGTGCTCTCTCGCCTCTAGGCTTTTCACCTCTATTTTTTTTTTTTTTCTGTCTGCTACGTTTCTTTCTATTTTTCTCCCCTTGGGGGGAACTTCCTGATTTTATTTTCAAGTCTCAAATTCAAGGTACTTCCTATCAGATGCTCCTCCAGACTACCCCAAAGTCTGGAAAAGATGCCTCTCCCAATGGCCTGTGGCCCATTGTTCCACTCAGAGCATAAGCCCTGCTGTTATAATTGCCTAGGTCTCTGCACCCTGTTGGATTGCAGTCATGTGAGGACAGGAGCCCATCTCCTGTGTTGCCAGTGCACGGTAATGTGTCTAGTATGGCACTGGATACAGAGCAGGCGCTTAGCTCAATAAATATCTGTTAAGTGAACAAATGAGCCTCCAGGTAACTGTCAGTCAGCCTTCGCCATGACATAGGTATAATTGCCTTAATCTCATTTGTAGTCTTCCTCACTAGTCAAGTTCCCCTGGCAGGAACCACTATTACTTTTCCACAAAACAGACAAAAACTTTGTTGCAGACGAAGCAACCTATATATCCCTCAGGAAGAGAAACTTTCCAAAGGTTTTGAGAATAGCATATGGTAATTGCCAAATCCCAAGGTATCTTTTAATTTGAACCTTTCACAGTAGTTCACTTAGCTTGTACTCAGTGCTTAAATTGAGTATAACCTCATTAGGGAGGTTATGTCATGCCTTGGTGAAAATGGAGAAAATGAAAAATACAGCTCTTCATGGCATGAAGGCCTGGGGAAAAGGGAGCATTCTGGTCTGTGGCCCTTTAATCTGTGTCTTGACTGAACAGTCTCCTGATATGGAAGGAGGTCTGGAGGATCATGACCCTCTGAGGAGCTTAGGATTTTCCTTCTAGTCCTGTGCTACGTTTGTATTCCACAAGCATCCATCGAGTATCTTTCTCCTTTCTTCTCCCTGTTGCTTCTCTCTCAGTGGCAGCCTCATGAGCAACAGTTTAAAAGATCATTCCCTCCCCAGGAATATATCTTCCCAAGGAAACTATGTCGATGCCAGGTTTCAGTCACCAGTACTTCCCTGCACCTGTCTATTTTGCATATTCATTAACTGTGTTCTTGCAACCCTGAGCCCTTCCCCTGAGACAAGGGTGAGGCAAATGAGGTGCCACTCTCAAGCACCTGCACTGCTTCCTCTGCCTGGGAAGTGAACTCCCTCTGCCCTCACCCTCTATGCTTCTCCAGTTCCTAATTCTTGAGACAGCTCAAATGCTGTCCCCTCTATGAAGCTCTTGCTGAGTCCTATCCGTTACTCTCAAAATCCTGCACGTGGTATCTTACCTTCCTCAAATCCCCAAAGGCCCTTATTTGTGCCTATCTTAATGTCCTGTGTACCTTGTTCTTAGATTTGGCTCTTGTCTCTGTGTCAACTATAAACTTCTTAAGAACAGAATCTTTTTCTCAGCATGACCATACTATCTAGCACAGGAATTGGCACACAGTTGGTATTGTGGTGGGTGGAGAGATCAAGAGGAGAGGAAAGAAGAGGAGGACAGCACAGTAGTAATTGCCTGAGGGTGGGAGGGTGAGGAGTAGTCTTGTGATCTGAGACCAATCTTTCAGGGTTTAATTTCTGGCTCAGCCACTTACTCTGGGTATGAAGAGTTTAGACAAGTTACATTATTTGTCTATGCCTCTGTCTATGTATCCATAAAACATTATATAATGGTTATGCAACATATAATTGTTGGAAAGACTCAATAAGATAAAGCATAACGCACTTGGCACAAGACCTGATGGGTAGCGAGTACTCAGTAAATGTCAGAATCCAGAATACAAAGGCTCTGTAAAGATACCTCCATATTAAAATGCAGGAGTATATACTAAGGGCAAAGGACATTTATGACTGATGCCACAAAGAAAGCAGAAACAACATCATCCAGGGTTAAAGACAGAGTGTTATGGTTTGGATGTGAGATGTCCCCCAAAAGCTCAGGTGTGAGGCAATGCAAAAAGGCTTAGAGGTGAAATGATTTGAGTTAGGAGAGCCTTAACCCAATCAGTGCCCTCAATCCCCTAATAGGGATTAATGGAGTGGCGATTATAGGCAGGGTAGTGTGTGACTGGAGGTGAGCGTTGGGGATGTGCCTTTGGGGTATATTCTTTGTATCTGGCAATTGAAATCTCTCTCTTTGCTTCCTGCTTTCCTCTGCCATACTCTTCTGCCATGATGTTCCGCCTCATCTCAGGCCCTCTAGAATGGAGTCAGCTCTCTATGGACTGAGACCTCTAAAACTGTAAGCCCAAAATAAACTTTTCCTCATCTAAAATTGTTTTGAGTCAGGTCTTTTAGTCACAGCAGCGAAAAAGCTGACTAAAACACAGAGGCAATAGCCTAATACTACCCATGGAATTCAAGTACTCACTTGTTCAAAAAGAGGAATCTCATCTCTGTAATTCAGTGGAAGAATAGCTTTGGGCAAGAAGATGGCAAAAGGAGGCTGCCCAAAAGCAGGAAGCGGAGGATGACCAAATGAGTTTGTGGCATTAAACCAGTATTTAAATGTGTCCTCATTCAATATCTGATGATGTGAAGTGGGTGGAAATATAACACTAAGGGAAAGTCATGTTTTTGCTGCCATCTACAGATGTCAAAGTGCAATTTTTTAAATTTCTTAACACACACACCCCATTCAGAAAAGGCATTCTTGACAAAATAAGAGACAATGTATGTGAAATTTAGTGTAAGTTTTAGTAAGCAAAATAATTTAGACATATTCCTATAGCGATTCATTTTACTTTTCTTTCTAAAAACATGTATATTTAATCAGTAATGCAGTCTTTTTAACATCTCAAATTGTGTTAAACTGCTATAGAAACTCAGAAATGAGCCAGTATTCATCTCTCAGGGCAGATCAGCTGCAACAGCAGCAGTTGAAGTTAATGAAATGGTTCAATGAGGAGTGAGGTGAACGAGATTTTACCTCATGCTTTCCTGCATTTCTCTGGTTGTTTATTAGAATTGTTATAAATTTCAGATGCTGTCTTTTTTCCTTAGGAAATGAGAAATTAATCATAGAGTAAAATAAAAACATGTCACCGCTGAGAAGCCTCTGCACCTCTGTTCTCCAGGGTTACTGTGATGCTTCCCTGGATGCCTGTGTGCTAGTTTTATTTTTGTCATTTTTTTATTAGTGCAAAATAATTGTACATATAGTGGGAGTGTTTTGACATATTCATACATGCACATAATTTCATCGATTTCCTGTATTCTTTTCAAAGGGTTAAATATAGACAGGGATTATTGGAAAAGCGTTTGATGGAGAAAAGGAAGTGGCCCTTCAAGAAGCACATGAAGAAGAGGAGAGAGAGAGACGCCTGGAAGCCCTTAGGAAACAGGTACTTATAATTTGAAAATTTTCTTTTTTTTTTTTTAATGTATCTAAGTGCTCTTAATAACATTATTACTAGGGCTTAGTTCATGACATCGGCTATATAAAACATAACTTTTCCAAATTGGGACGCTGATCTTCATTCCAGGGAACAATTAGATTTATGTTGAACCATTTCCAGTTTCTCAGTATATTAAAAGAACTTCATCAGCACCTTTTAAAAAGCTTTCCCAGGATTTAAATGCATCCATATCACCTCTAGTTTATTGGTTGAATAGTACCCATTTGCAACAGTGAAACTTCATCTACTCAAAGGATTTTATTGTCCTCAAAAAAATGTGGTAGAGCAAGATAATCTTCTTTGGGATAGGAACCTCTGCTTGGAAATATTCCACAGTCAACAAATATGTTAAAAACCCCTTTTTAAAAATACCTTTTTTGTGTGTGGAGAAATAAAAAACTTCCCATTACCTTGCATAATAAAAGTAGCAAAAGCAAATGAAAGTAAACAGCAGTTGGAAAGAGCAGGAATATAAGAACTTGGGAAATATGATAAAAAAGTTTTACTTGGTAATTTTCAGAAATTTAAACCCAGAGTGATTGTTCCGATGCACACGCTCTAAAATCTTCATTGACACCATGTCCTAGCTAACAGGGGATGTCTCTGGTTTCTCATCTCTGTCAGTCGAGGTAATATAGAATAATGGGTAAGAACTTGGACTCCGGTGCCCTTCAGACCTGGGACAACTTGGGTTGGGACTCTGGCAGAGGAAACGAAGGTCATTTACTTAATCTCCTCAGCTCCATATCCTCATCTGAAAAATGGTAATGCCTGCTTTATAGTTTTGAAGTATATAAATTCAATTTTGTGAATAAATTGAATAAGTATAAAACCCTTTTCTAAAAACTCTTATGTGCCACTTAGTTTCATCTCCACAGAGTAAAAGATATAGCTACTATTATGATATAGCTACTATGAAAGAGCTACTATTAATATCCCCAATCTAAAGAAGAAGAAACTGAGGCAATGCAAAGGCTAGGTGCTTTGTCCAAAGTCATATATGTAGTAAATATCAGATAGGGTTGAAATCAACAGGATCTAGTTAAGTGTCAGAGTAGAGATAACAGTGCAAACCCATGAATCATCATCTTCCCTGATAAAATAGATTATAGAGATAAATTCAAAGCATAGGAATGTAAACCCTGGTCATCCTGTATCTGATAAATTCAATTTTTCAATCAGAAAGACTCAATGTCACTATTACTAAACACATTCTATATACAAAATACAACTTTGATAACTATGGGGTCCATTTGACTAGAATTCCTTCCATCTAACAGCACTTTGAAAACAAAAATATCTATGCCTGTTAAATGTAATCAGTGTTTAGAATTATACGATTTTTTTTAAGCTAGGAAACCTATAATAATTAAAGTATATTTAATCCCCCAGTTATTTCATTACAGTTTCTAAATGACACTAAAAATGCCATTTACGTCATGCTAATTTTTGACTTTCAGAATTAACAGCCAGGTATTACTAATGGTGCATATAATTTACAAAATTAGTGACTTTTTTATTAAGATGTGATTTTGAATTATCACGTGCAAGGACATTCATATTAAAATAACTGCAGTTTTTTGAGTAGAAGGTATAACAATGTTTTCTAGCAGATTCTGGACATTGTAGGTGCCCGGTACAGTGGAAACTCGTCTATCTTGCCCAATATTGCCAACACACTCAACTGAGTATATGCTCTAGATTCAGCCTAATTAGATTGAACTTTCTAGAAAGCCTCATGACATTGTTACTGTAGCCATAATTTGCTATCAGTTAAAAATAAATATTTTTTTTCACTTTTGGTTACTTTCAAGATATTTGAATATGTAGGTTTTCTATGTAAAATTCCCTATGACTTTTATCAGAAAGAGAAATTTTTATCTGAAATTAATCATAATTATTGAATCATTAGCAAAAAATTATGTGTTAAGGCCTTCAAATACTTTGTTTTATGTAAGTTTTAATTCCTCTGTGGACCTCTACGACAGGCCTGGTTTTAATATTCTTTCTGCCCTTTCAGGTATTATGTTTAGTAAAATTTCTTAAGGTATTTAGATTGTACCTTGTAGCTTGTACCTTGTTCCAATTGGTCTGCCTTCTCTTCTTTTAGGTTGCTGTTGTTGCTCAGTTTGATCCTGTTAGAATGATGTCAGATACAATGGCATCAAAAGCTAGAATGGTTGTTGAAAATGGAGAAGAGTTTATTCTTCAAAAGCCCCTCTTCACATTAAATACATACAATGAACAGCAGGTAATTATGGAAATTAGCATAGTTGATGCAGAAGTCATGATGAAGCTAAGAACTGTGTGTTTGGGATTACAAACTGTTTTCAATATTTACATTTGAATACTACACATATTAACATAATATTTACATCTAAATGATAGCACATAATTACTGCATAATTCTTAATTAATATTAAAATAACTAATAGGTGACCCTAGAATGAAACAACTTACCTGAAAATATAGATCTGTCATTGAAAATTAGTTTTTACATTTAACAAATAACTTTATAAAGCTTTCATTTGAAAGTGATGTTAATATTATTTTGTTTAAATATTTCTTTGTTGTATTAAGAATTTAGAATTAAATTCAAAACATAAATCCTATTAAGTAAACAACCAATGATACTAATGAGACAAAGAAGAAAGCATTCAGAAATTAAAATGAACCAGAGCTAATTGAGAAATAAAATATTTTCTGTGGAAAAACCATTGAGGGGTTATCTGATCATTTCTAGGAACTGAGGATTCATTTTAGTCTATACCTGGAAGGGGCTGAAGTTGGAGAGTGGGAGGAAGTTGGAAAGTAGGAATAGATATGACTGAAATTAGGGAGAAAGTAGTTGTTAATTTCACAAATCTAAGGAGAAACGATAACTACTTATTTAATGAACTAAAAACTAGGAAACTTCATCCATTATCAAATGAATCCATTCTGCCTCCACTGTGTGCTGCATACTTTGCTAGAGAATAAAAACAAGGATAATTCATTGATTAATTAATTGGACAAATATTTGTGGAACATACTATATTCTGGTTCTGTGTAAGATGTAGCTTTGGGCTGCATCCTGAAAAGATAGATTGTGCCTGGAGGAAGTCAGCAGAAGTCCCTGGTAGGAGGGAAAGTACAGGTACAGAAATCATGCCAGAGGATGAGATCAACTCTACAATGGAGGCCTGAGGGTCGCTGCTGCGGGAGGCTGCTGCGGGAGGAAGGAAGGAGCATTTCGCCCTGATTGGGAGGTTGGAGATCATGTCAGAGAGAAAACTTGAGCTCTATCTAGGTCAAGGATCTTGGAACAGTAACAATTCCCTCGAGATGATTTAAAATAACAAAAAGTAGGTTTGTGGGGAGAGGGATTACTTATAAAGGTGCACAATATTTCCAGATACCAGCTGCCAAAGTGGGGAGGGCACCTGGTTTGTCTTCAATATAAAGTACGTGGCATGGGCTACAGGACAAGTGCTGAGAACTGAGACTGGAAACGTGGGTTAGGAGCAGGCTCTGCAAAGTCTTGCTGCTAAGGCATCTGACCTACAGACCGAGACTTTGAAGCAAGTAAGTGATGTAAACAGATTTACATTTTTAGCTGTGCCCTGATTAGAGAATTGCTGAGAATGGCATGGGGTCTTTGTAAGAGTGAAGAACCTTCATAGAAGTGGTGGGTAGGGACCATGAATGGTTCTAATTTGGAGAGGGAGGAGATAAAGTGAGGATGATTGTGAGCTAAACAGCAAATAATATTGCTAAGAGTCTACATTGTGGATTCAAATCCACATCCACTATTTATTGGATGGGTGCAGTCATTTGAGCTTTTAACATCCTTATGCTTGTTTTTCCTAAAGTAATTTGTTGCAAAGAATTTGTGAGGATTAGAAATAATAAATATTAGCTGACTAGATTATTGCCTGGCACCTAGAAATAATTCAGTGAATTATAATCATTGGATGGTGCTGCTATGAACCATGTAAGACTACAGAAGGAAAAACAAACTTAGAGAGAAGGGGAATTTGTTTCATTCATGTCGTGTTAAGAGCAAAGCTGTCTAGTTCACCTTTGTAAGAAACTGATTAGCTGCCTCTGAAGATGGGAATTGGGGAGATGGAAGTCTGGGTAGGAGGAAGTCCCCTCTTTATCTACTATCTACTCAAAAATAGAATAATGAAATAAATTTAAACCTCACGACCCTGGAGTTGAAGAAAGAAGTGAGTCCCAGAAATAATTTGGGAGTCAACAGCCCACAGTCTGAACAAGAATCATAGGGAGTGGATGAGAGTGAATAGAATATGTTGAGGCCAAAGAGGATCTAAGGCTCTGGGTGATTGCTTCTGAGACACAAATCTCTGTATTATTCTTGACCCTATACTCATCATTTCCCCTACACCTGTATCTGATTAGTAACCAAATTCTATTATCTCCTTCCTTCACAGTATTTCTAATAGCTCTTCCTTGCTATCAGCCACATTTAGGCATTTATTATTTCAGGTCTAGACAATTGTAGTAGACTCCTGACCACTGACCTGCCTCTTTCTCTTCTTTACCTGTCCATTTAATTCATGCTGAACTTGCAATCAGATCCTCCTTCTTATGAAACAACAATAGTTATATTATTTCTCTACTAAACACAAAAATAAACACAACCCCATTAGATATTTAGATTCCTTGGCATGACCTTCAAGCCTTTTAACTTGAAATTCCAGTCCAAAAAGTGTCCTTTTGCAGTGTTCCTTAATGACACTCAGGGCTCTGCCCCATCGCAAATTGCACACGCAAACTGTGTACCTTCTTATTATGCCTGTTCATCGAAGAACTCTTTGAAGAAGGGGCTGCTTCAGGCAGCTTATTATCTCATCTGCTAGGGCATCTTCAAATCCAGGTGCAATGCCTCATTGTGTAAAACCCGCATGTGTCCATCTTCCTGTCATTGTAAGCAGTGTCTGTTGACATTTAATAGTCATATATGAGGGGAAGGAGAATAAGGCCCAATCAGCAATAAGCGAAAACAGACATGGAATTACTCATATGTCTACTCCCACTTAGAATCAGATTGATGGAGTCATTTTCTAGTTCTGTTTGAAATAGAAATTTGGCCTTGGAGGAAAGTTTCTATCGATCTTGTTTTTCAAGTGGTGGCCATGAGCTGAAACAATTTGCATAATACCAAATGATGGGGAATTTAAAATGTCTGTTTAAAACCAGATATGAAAGATTATGGTTTATATCTATTTTAATCAATGATTGCATTTTATAATTGTAGTCAGCAATAATGAATCTACAGCACTGAGAATTGGCTTTTTTATCTCATCTTTTAATAATTTAAATAATATGTTTTGACTAATCTAGAATACAATATTCTATACAGTCTGTTGGAAACAATTAACATACTGGAAAGTGATGATGGCAAAAAAATACTTGGACATTTTCAGTAAAAATCATCAGAATGTTGTCACAGTATTCACAAAGTTAGTGGTCATCTAGTCATCTAAGAAACATACAACTTTAGAAAATATGAAACTAAGTGATAAAAATTTCAATGATTATTATTCACTTAAATTGTATTTTATTTCTACAGATAATTTCTGACCCTCGACTTCGCTTTGAGTTAGCACTTCGAGAAGCTGGACTTCATAAAACATTGTATGCCAAAGAGATATTACCAAAAATCAGTCCTCAGAAACCTCCAAGAAGGGACATGGAATCTACTGTATTTAAAATCTAGAACTCATACTCAAATTCTTATTACATGTAAACAAGATTTTTCTTTGAGAACCTTCATATGGATAACAATAATTACCACTTTCTAAATTTTTTTAAAATATCAGACATAGGAATCAGCATCTATTAAAACAACTTTGCCTTTCTTTTATAATTCTTAGAATTTTATAATTTCCTGTACCTTTAAGTTACATTTAACAGTACTAAATTCCCCAAGATTATGGAATTTAATTATGGCACATAACATCCATACTGTTGTCCAAGGGATCACACTAACATTTAAATAAACTGTGTTTTGAAGGTTGTGTTATCCCATGAAAAGAGCTCAAAATAAGCATTTGTGAGAATTATAAATAATGAAGTTGCTACCTGCTAATGTTCATTTCTGCTTGTTATTTCAGAATTCGACTTTTTAATTATGGAAGCTTCATTATCATTAATACTTCTATTATTTCGTGATTATTATAAGAGGAGATTCAACCTTTCTCTAAATTTAGAAACCAATTTGGTACACCATGTTTACTGCAAACCAATCATCCAAACAATTTCATTTTGCAAATTAGCCCTTAAGAATAAATTAGAAATTAGAAATAGCATTTCAAGCATGGGAATACCTGTTTTGGTTTGGAGAAAAAAAAAATTGTGTGTTCAGAAAGAATACATTCAAAGTTATGATATTTGGAATGCTGTCAGAGTTCCAAATTATGTAGTAAATATGTAGATGATTTTATAGAAAGGGAGCATTTCAAATAAAACTCAAGCAAAAAATTTTGACTATTTCTAAAAAGTAGTTATTCCATCAAAGCAAGTCCGAGTTGTTAAAAGTTGCCATTGCTGTATTTGAGAAGACTGCCCATGTTTTTTCCTCTGTCGCAGCTCTCTGCTATTTCCCAAGCACCTCAAGCCCAGGAGTTACAGTCTCTAAGCAGTTACTAGAATAACGTAAAACAGAACAAAATCCAGTCTGACTGGTAGAATCTTTTCTTCATGATTTTCCCCAGCATCATGAGAATAAATAAAACAAGTGTAGCTTGTCAAAATAAACTTTCACAGGAGATTCTACGGGAAAAATCATTACCCACAATCCAAAATTCAATCTAATACCCTCTCAGTCTAATCTTCTGCTTCATAGTAACAGCTCTTAAAAAGAGGGTATAGGGTCTTTAACAAGAAGCTGGAAGTAGTGGGCATTGGTACTTATGTTAAGGGTGTTTCTCAAGGTCATAGTGTTCTTTCATGGGCCTTAGGCCATATGTTCACAGACACGAACCATATCCTCTTCAGGGCAAGCAGAGTCCATGGGTGCTTACCAATATTAATGTCCACATTCTTGTCCAAGGGATCACACTCAAATTCCAAGTAAACAGCATTTCTTTCACACTTTCCTAATAGGGAATAAGTAAGCAGGAGGTATCACTATCATTTTGAGAGAAATAAAGAAATAAAGAAATGATACACTGTGAGTTTCATGAAACCATGAGTTGCGATTTGGGCAGCAGTTTAGCAGTTAGCTACACCCAGACTCAGACCCTAATAATTTTCTTTCCATTTAAAAAATAATGTTAGTAATAGTTTGCCACTCAGTGAGCACACATTGTATGCTCATCACCAATATGAGCTTTTCAAATGATATCTTACTTGATCATATAATAACCATATGAAATTGTCATCCGGGTTTGAGAGGTAAGGAAATAGGTTCGGAAAGGTAAAAATAATATGCTCCAGAGATATTGTTTTCAAACTGAGACATTAATTTAGTGAATCCTGACCAGCATTTAAAAAAAGAAACAAAATACACTAATCTGAAATCCAAATGACTAATAAATATATATATGAAAACATCGAAATCGCTATTAACTTGCCCCAGGCAATACCAATATGCACCCACTGGACTGTCAACACAACAAATATCACAATGTCCAGAGTAGTGATGACCCACGAGAACAGGAAGCATGCCTTGGTGTACAATGGAAAAGTTCAAACTTACCCAGTAAGGTTGAAAGTGTTCATGCCCTTTGATCTGGTGACTATTCCTAGATCTACACTCTTTTCGCTCCTGGAGATCTGTGCAAGGAGACATAAACTGCAATTTCCAAACAAAAACAAGTCAAATGTTCAGCCACAGTAGAATGGACTTAAAGATTATGTTATATTCACTTATGGAATTGCATATAGCAATGAAAATTTTAAAATGTATTAACATGGATATATATTTAGTGTAAGGAACCATATGCAAAAGCACACATATTATGTTGTATTTCATTTTCATAAAGTACAAAAACATACCAAACTAATCTATGTTGTTTAGGAACATTCACAAGCTGTGAAATAATAGACAAAAACATTATTATTAAATTAAAATCAAGAAAATGATTACCTCTGGGGTATGGAGAGATGGAGTGAAGATTTTCAAGTTCCTGAAAATGTTTTATAAATTAACCAGGTGGTGATTATATGTTTCATCATTTTTTAATTTACATAATTGTTTTATATACTATTATATGTCAGTGGTATAAATTCTCAGTGAAAGTAAAAACATTAAGAAAACAAATTATTAGAATCATAATTTCTTAGCATGTAAGTGCATTGGAAAGAATCTTTTTAGTTAGTTTCTGATTTAATAGCCCTAATTTACATGAATTTCTGAGGTAAGCAGACCTGTCCCTACTTGAGATTCCTAATTGCCCTGACATGTGATGGAATCCCCTTTGTTTTCTCCCTCCCCAATCCTGTGCTCTGATTCATTCTAGCTCTTACCTGTCTAGCTTACCTGACTGACTTGGAAAAGAAAGAAAAGAATGCATACCTAATAGTGCTAAGTATTGTACCATGAAATGTGAGTGAGTGTGTGTGTGTGTATGAAGTGAGTCATAACAAAATGTATTTCTTCTTAATGGGTAATAGTCCTTAAAATATTGAAAACACTACCCTCAATCGCATGGTTAATAAATCGTATAGCCTGATTCAACACTGCTGATTCTATCATCCATTTCTGAGGATGTTAGGCTTGTTTGAAACTGAAAGGAAAGACAGTATCAGGTCTGGTAAGAATTCTCCTCCCTGCCCATCACACATCCACAGGTATACCCAAGAAGGAAATAGTTTTCCTTTTTGCTTCCTCTACCAGAGGGAGCAGTCCTCCCTCTACCAGAGACCACAGTTTCATGAATGTTGTGTTTCCTCCTGCCTCAACTCCTCTACAAGAATTTCTCCTTTTTGTTTATTCTTTTTCCTCTATCTTCAAGTTTGCCCTCAGCCTACAAATACATGGGTGTAAATCTTAACTTTTAAATGAATCCCTGTTTAAAAAAAAAAAAAAAAAATCTCCCTTAAGCCCACATTGTTCTAGCTATCCCACTATTTCTCTGCTCCTTTTCTCAAGAAACTTCTTTGAAGAGTTGCCTGTAGATGTTTGATGTCTCCTCTTCTCCTCTTCCAGTCAGTCACTTATTCTGATTTAGCTTTGCCCTCATCCTCCACTGACGCCACTTTTAGATCGCCATATTGCCAAACTCCATATTGACAAATAATATCCACTTTTCAGTCTGCATCATACTGAAAGCACTTGATTCTGATAACAAACCCTCTCTGGACACTCTCTTCTCTTGGTCTTTGTGATGCCACCTACTTTGCTCCTGCTTCTTTGGGCATGCCTCCACCTGGCTGACTCTCCCCCATCTGTTCATCTCTAGATGTCGGAGTGCTCCAGGGTAAGATCCATTAGCTCCATCTCTATGGTTGTCACCCAAGGGAACATCCTTAAACCCTACTGTAAGGCCCCCCAAAAAGGAAACCCCAACTCTGTCCCATGGATGGATGGCAACCCCAATCAACCGCAGGAGGCGTCACTTGATGCAAACCACAAGAGGTGTTTATTCCAGCGCGCTGGGACCCAACTCCAGGAGTCGAGTCCCTAGCAGAAAATCTTGTAGGTTTATAAAGGCAGAAACCACACATCGGGAGGGGTCGCACATGAAAGGGAAAAGGGGGACAAAGCTGCCAGGAAATTTCAAAGGGGGTCTGGGTTTGCTGACAACATGTTTCACAATGTTTTACAACAGGCTGTAGATTCTGGTCAATAGTTTCTGGTAATCCTACTGTTTGAGCACTATCTGGCTATCAGGCTCAATTTACTCTTTTACTCTCTGTTTGGGGCTGTTTCCTGGAACAGCTTTAAGGGCTTTGTTCCCATTACTGGGAGGGAAACCTTAGGGAGTTGAGATAAAACAGACAGCTTAAAAAATGTCCATTCTTTCATTTCCCCATTTTCTTTTCTGGTAAGTTCTAATCATGGAACTTCTGTCTCTATATACTCTTCTCCAAAGCTGTTTCCTTGGCGGAGGGACTGGTATTGTTGCCTGAGCATTAGTACCTATACAGCACTTACTCTTTCCCTGATGAAGGTGACTAGGTGATTTCAGGCAGGCAAGAGCCCAGGGGGCGGGCCACCAATTAGCAGCCCCTTGTTTGCAGTCCTTGATAAACAGTCCTTGATAAAGGCAGGTAAATTTGGTAATCAATGGGCTCCGGAGATCCTTGACATTCCATTCTTCCAGGGGCAGTCTCCAACTTCCAGAGGCAGATGATTTTATGGCCATTTCCTCAATTTGACCTGATCCCCTATTTCTACACTAACTACCTGTTCCCAATTCTGGCTTCATTCCCCCCTCTAATCTCAGGAACTCCATGCTGCTGGGGAAGGAGGTCGATGACCGCTCTAGCTTCTTCGAGCTGGAAGTGGGTGGCGTGGGGCAAGCAGCTTGGAGTTCCTTTTCTAAAAATCAGGTCAATCAAGGGGTCCCAGGAAGAAGCCTGGTTGGGGAAGAGCAGTTTGTAAAGTCATCTGGGGGCGGCTGCTTCTATGATAGAAGAACAAAAAGACATGAGTACTGAAATGAGATTAGCACAAAGTAAATGTTGCAGCATCTGAAACATGCCACTGAGTATCATGAAAATGACAGAAGTTAATCTCTCACCAGGAGGTGGAAGAACTGAGAAATTGTTCCCATAACTAAGCCTAGCAAAGGCTGGAGAGAACAAGGCCTTTATTTGGGGACTTTAACATTGTCATAGATGTCCCCAGAAAATATAGTTAAGCTACTTAATGTCATCTGATTTTGTAAAATATCCCTTTATTGGTATAACCTGTGTTTACTAGCGATCTCTATACTTCTGTTACTTAGGAATAGATAATCATACTGGCAAACATAGATTAAGTCTACCTGTGTAGCTTAGGAAGGTCTTAAACTGACTAAAAACTTCTGACTCTGGCAGTTTCTCTTGATAGTTATCAGGCACATTTGCTGAAGAATCTTTCTTTCATTTGTAACTTCCAGCCTTTATTCTAGTGGGCTAATACAAGTGTACATCTTAAGTTACATTTAATTATTATTTCCTTTAAATGCCCAAGAATGGCTATATTTTGGTTTTAACTGTTTTGCTGGGTATCTAAGATCAAGCTGGTCAAATTGACCTGGTTCCTGTCTTGTTAAAGAGTCAGCTGAGTTCCCACAGGGGTCCCTCGTACAGAACTTAAGAGCGGCTCCTTAGCTCCACCAGTGACTTTGATTAGGCAGGGTCTCTTGATGAGGTGACTTCCTTTAGAAACATCAAGGGATGTTTCCCCTTTTCCATGACCCTCCTCTGCAGCAGATGCACTGGATAATTTTTCATCCTCTAGTCTCAACAATCTCCTTGATCAGGAGGTTGTGTGACCCAGAGTTGCAACGCTCCTTAGAGAAGTTCTCTTACTCCCTGGGTTCAGGCTAACGTTGAGGGCAAGACCCAAATATGGACTTTTCTTGACCTCTGTATTTAACTCCAATTTCTAAGTTGGATCTTAATTATCCAGCAAGCCAGTCTCACCAGTCATAAATTAAGAGTAATGGGCTTTAACTTTAATGTCCATAACTTTACAGTTATTTACCCTTTTATCTAACTGGAGTCTGCATTAGTACTGGAAGTTACCACTATCTATTCTATAGGTGATGGCTTATTATCACAAGTTACCTAGGTTGTTTGTTCTTGGAGCAGCTACTTCTGCAAAACATTAACAGGTAACAGTTTTACAAAATGAAATTAGCAAGAGTAAAAATATATTCAGCTTGTATAATAGCTATCTTGAATTTTGACTGAGAACCACATTATATCCCCTATTTGAGATCACAGTACTTTTACAACAAGAACCAATCTTTTGACTATAACTTTAAATAAGCTGAAGTCTGGCTTATTTTGGAGCTATTCTACACACAGTGAGGTGGGAGGCAGAGCCTTATCTCAGGTAAGGCGTGGCTCTTTACAGATCTTAAGTGTTCTAATTCTGATGTTGATCTTTGCTTCTTTTCCTTAAATACCATTAAGTAGTTTACATATACTGTTTCCTGAGTCTATATAAACTTTATAATTAACACAATTTAACATAGTATCTAAAGCATGAATCAAAGAAAGGCTGAGAGAGCTTTTAACTTTCCTTTTGTGTGATTAAGTGGCAAAATGTTTTCATGTTTCTTTCATATTTCACAATATTAACCTTTAAACAAATCAGACTCTAATGTTTAGAAATACATTTACACTTGAAATTCTTTATCTCAGTGTAAAAAGTAACAAATTTTACACATACCCTATTGATAGCAGGTCCTATAATAGAACATTAAATGATAGAAATAAATCCCCAATAAAATTTACTCTTTATAAGTTTAAGATTACCATTACAGACAAGTTTAATCTGGAGGATAGCAGAGCTTAATAAATTCCTTGCTTTAAAAACTTGTGGTCCTGAAAAATATGAACACATTTAATATACAAATAGTGACCATTTCACAAATACCTTGACACTTTTATCTTACCAAATTGAGTTTTTAAAGAGAAATGTATACTCTGTAACAAAGTACAATACTCTATAATAGTTGTTTAACCATAATTGTATACACCCCAATTTTTAAGACTAATTGTTCTAAAGAATAAACTTAATGGACACAAAGTTAAGAGTAAATTAGTGTTTCAAATCCTTGTCATTTTACCATGTCATTCTACCATATAGATTAAACTTTGGTTTATATCAGAACGTTAGTATTTCACCTTAGGAAAAACCTTCAATAGTTTTAGCTGTCTCACATACATATAACCAACTTAGTTACACACAAACTTGTTGAAACTTGCCCTTTACTTACACCGACTTTCTTAGCACTTACTTAGACCCTCATGTATTTCATCACACAAGCACTTTCTTACCCAGAAACATTTCCTTTTTCCTTTTACTAAATATATTTCCATACCCAGAACCTTTTATTTTCTCTTTCCTATTCGTTGTTCCTTTTTGTTCACATTCTGCAACAACTCTTATGAAATTTCTGAATTTAGATAAATTACTCTATTTTAATAAGATTAAATATTCTGTTATTTATAGTACTCTAATTGAAACACAGTTGAAACTTTTGGGACCCTTTGTATATAGAAGTGCACTTGTTAGGACATAACTCTTAGTAACCTTGTTTTTAGTTTAGTGATGACACAAAGCAAGTTTAAACCCTTTTATTTACCAACCTATGAAAACACCAATAATGTTTAAGTATGATACCCCATGGAATTTAAGGAGTTAAAAGTACTCGATGTTATTTAACAATTAGCATTTTAACTTTGCAAATTAATCAGATGTCTCTACAAACACATTAGAGTAATCCCATACATGTTAACTCTAATTCACTTATTCTGTAACCAAGATATCAGACAAGTGTTCTGTACAGTATTTGCTGTCTCTTTCCTGTTGAAGAAAAGTCCTAGAAACAATTGATATTAGACACTTTATTAACATCAATATTTTATTAGCTTGACCACCTAGAGACTTGCAAGTTATTTTCAAAGACATTTTACTCTTATTAGTTTACCCAATTTGAACCTTTTTAAATCACGTGAATTAAAAGTATCTGGATCCATTTTTAAATTTTAATTTTAGGAGCGCTCAGTTTTGATACAGACAAAACATGACATCAGACAGCACAACATACAAATAACACAAAATCAAGCCCTTGTAACTTTATAGGTGAATCTCCATTGCAGTGTAACAGATGTTCAAAAACTCTAGTTGAATAAAAAATAGAACTGATCAAAAAATCATGAGCTCAAAAAAACATATAATTAAAAATATAGCATTTACTTTGCTGGAGTTTTAAAGACTCTTTTTTTTTTCTTTCCCTGGGTTTGAGACCGGTCTCCTACTGAGCCTTTAGGCTTCTTTTATTTATATTTCAATGTAAGCCTTGACTGAGATCTGGAAGGATCTAACAGGTTTTAACAGAAACTCTGTGTCTAAGGCATTTTAGCCATCTCATCCAGACAGGTTGGATGTTAAAATTATGAGATCTTATTTTTCATTACTTTTGAGACTGAAGCTACTTTGCTAAGTTACCCTTCAGGGCTGTCGGGAGGGGGAGTCCAGAGAAGGAACCTTTGGGGTCCACCCGAGAGTAGCCCGGTCCGAGAACCCCCCAGTTGTTCCAACCCTTCCTCCACCTTGTCTGCCACAAACACACAACAGAACCAGATACAGACGGGCGCCAATCTCTGATCCACCAATTGAACCCCATCAGCGCCCTTACCGATGGAGACTACCAGGCGTCCCTGGCTCTCCTCCACCCTTAGGGCGTCCCCCAGGGCTGCAACCTGTGGCCCCCCAGGCACGTCTGCCGGCCACTGTTCGGCCACTCTCACGAGTCACCGAACGGCTGCCACCGAAACCGAAAGCGCGCTCACAGAACCAGACCAACTAGCAAAACACAAGACAAAGACAGACAACTTCGGGGTACCCCTTCTTACCTCCAAGGTCGACTCCGCGGATGAGGGGGGCCATCTTATCCCGGACGAGCCCCCAAATGTAAGGCCCCCCAAAAAGGAAACCCCAACTCTGTCCCATGGATGGATGGCAACCCCAATCAACCGCAGGAGGCGTCACTTGATGCAAACCACAAGAGGTGTTTATTCCAGCGCGCTGGGACCCAACTCCAGGAGTCGAGTCCCTAGCAGAAAATCTTGTAGGTTTATAAAGGCAGAAACCACACATCGGGAGGGGTCGCACATGAAAGGGAAAAGGGGGACAAAGCTGCCAGGAAATTTCAAAGGGGGTCTGGGTTTGCTGACAACATGTTTCACAATGTTTTACAACAGGCTGTAGATTCTGGTCAATAGTTTCTGGTAATCCTACTGTTTGAGCACTATCTGGCTATCAGGCTCAATTTACTCTTTTACTCTCTGTTTGGGGCTGTTTCCTGGAACAGCTTTAAGGGCTTTGTTCCCATTACTGGGAGGGAAACCTTAGGGAGTTGAGATAAAACAGACAGCTTAAAAAAATGTCCATTCTTTCACCTACAATTTTAGCTTTTAAATTAGGTCTTTTGAGTGATTTTTAATCTACAGAATTCCCCTCTATCCTTTTTCACTCCTTGCAACTTATTTATTGAAGAAGCAAATGTATTTACATGTAGAATTTCCTGTGCTGGATTTTGGCCACTTTATCTTCTTGGTATAGTTTAATATGTTCCTCCATCCTCTCTGTCCTTTGTCTATAAATTGTTAGTTGAGTCTATAGGTTTATCATTTAAAACATTCAGATCCTTGCTTCTTTTTCTCCCCAAGATCACTTCATCGTAATTTTGTTTCTCTTATATACATTTTCTGTTTGAGCCTCTTTTTGAATGTTTCTCAATGCTTGTATCTACTACTTATTTATGGGTCACATAATAAAGATAGTCTAATCACCCCATTTATTAGCTGAGAAACTTATATGAAGAAAAAATTTTTTAAAATTCTTAAAAAGAAAAATTTCCTCATTTCACATTTACTGTTATAAAAGAGGGGCAAACTTTTTGTTTTCTCTTTTCTTAACAGTTTCTAAAATAATAAACTAGTTTTCTGACATCTTCCCAATGTGACCAATTTTGTTGTATCTTTGCGAAGTTATGGATTGAAATGTATTTGATCTTTTAATCAAATAACTACCAAAGTGTTATTCTTATTGATGCTCAAATCATCCCCTTCTTGCCCAGTGGGTTAGGATTTCTAGTAAGACGCCTAAAAGACTGGATAACTTCCTTGCTATTTCAGTCATCTATTGCTGTATAAGAAAACTTAGTGATTCACAGCTATAATTTTTTATTATCTCTTATGATTCTAAGTTTTACTGGACCCAGTGGGATAGTTCTTCCTTGGGGGTCTATATTATCCTTACACTACTATAGCAAATTACCACAAAGTTAGAGGTTTAAACAATTCAATTTTATTATCTTAGAGTTTCAGAAGTCAGATATCAGAAATGAGTCTCACTGGGTTAAAACCAAGGTGTTGACAGGCTGTGTTCCTTTCTGGAGGCTCCAGAGGAGAATCTATTTCTTTGCCTTCTTCTACTTCTAGAATCCACTCATAATTCTTAGCTCATGGATCTCTTTGTCTTCAAAACCAACAAGGCAACTCCAGTCTTTCTCACATTCCATCACTCAAACTCCTTTTCTGCCTAATCTTTCACTGATAAGCATTCTTGATGTCCTGAGTTCACACTGACAGCTCAGGACAATCTCCCTATTTTAAGGTCAGGTGATTTGTAACCGTAATACCCTTTGCCATGTACAGCATGTACACAGATTATGGGGATTAGGGATTCTGGAGGATGTTTATCTACCTACCACAGGGTCTTTCATGTACTACAGTCAATTGCTAGTTGAGGCTATAGTCATCCAAAGTCTCAACTCAATTGAATGACAGAAGAGTCACATCACTGGCTGGCAATAGATGCTCATTGTCAGTAGCTCATTTGAGATTTCAAATGGACCATACATGTGACTCTCCATATGGCTTGGGCTTCTCATAGAATGGTAGCTGGTTCCAAAATGAAACTTCCCAAGAGCAAACACTAAAAGGCAAAGAATGCAAGCTTCCAGGCCAGCTAAGATCTGCTGGAACTGGCCCAGTGTTTCTTTCTCTGTATTTATCAAAGCAATCATAGAGCTCTCCCAGATGCCAAAGTGTTGAAAAATGAACTTCACTTATCTATGGTGTATGTCAATGGTACGTGATGTGAAATAGGAGATATTTTTGCAACCATCTTGAATCTGTCACATTCATTATTTGGCATGTCAAAATGTTCCAAGTTCATTTTAAACATTTGCTTTGACCTGGAATCAGTCTTTAACAAGCTTTGGTTCTTTTTGATGATAAATGACATTTCAAGACTAAAATCTGAATACTAAGGGTACATATTGCTACTGGTTTGTCTTTATATTCTAGGTCTTCACACACACACACACACACACACACACACACACACACACACACATATATATATATATATATATATACACACACACACACACACACACACAGGTACAAAACAATCCCACATATATATGCAAACATAAATTATGTTAAAATATCATATTAATTCTGTTACTTCTAATTCAAATTTCATAGGGCTTTTACTTGATGGCTTCCATTTTACATTTGTTTCCCCTGAGAATTCTGGTGCTCAAATACAAAAATGTTAAAATATGACATAATTACTAATTTACATTCTCACATATTTTAGATACACAATAGTCTTAGACTAAAAACCAATATAATAAAACAACTCTAAATTTTCTTGATTATACACTTCCTTTTTTCCTTTTGTTGTAATTGTATCTATATTGTCAGGAATTCCATAAATATCATACACTCTCCCTTTTAGCCCTAATTAACCTTATTTTATAAGTAAGTATATTTTTACTGATACCACCAGGCTTTATATCAATGTCTTGCTTGTCTTTTTGATTGTCTGAATTTTGTTTTCTAAAGGACTCTTAAGAATTACTCATGGAAACAATATTTTCTGAGTTCTTAAATGTCAATAACAGTTTGTTTCAGGGCTTTAGAGTTGAAAGTCAGTTTTTAGTGGATATAAAATACCTTATTTACATTTCTTTAGCACAAAATGTCAAAAGACTGGTTATAATACAGTTTCTTTTCCCTGGTAATTGCTTGATCTTTTTGCTTGACTAAATCAAGACTTTTTTTGCTACCTTCTTTATAGTGCAGTCGTTTTACTGGAATTTCTCTTTATGTTGGTCATTTAGGGTCAATATATTCAGTGAAGAATATTCCCCTTCATAATATGAGTTCAGTTTTATTCTAGGAATTATTTGTAAGTTACAGTTTTTAATATTTGTTGTGTTCACTTTTTGATTTTCCCCCAGAGACTCATTATGCTCTATGCTTTGGGGATTCTCTTTGTCTATAGACTCTATTAGTAACTTTATCTTGAGGATATCTTGAATCCTTTGGATCCCTTTCCCCGTTTTTGCCATGCTTTTAAATAGTTTTGCTTAGAAATATTTCAAACCTACACAAATGTTGAAGACTAAGACTACTATAACTTTTACCCAGATTCATATATTATCTAATATTTTATTCAGTTCGTTTTATCATTTTTGTGCTCTCCTTATATTCATACACTTTTTTTTTCCTGCACCATTTAAAAGCCAGTTGTCATGCCAATACAATGTATAGATTTACTACGGATAAGAATACTAGCTTATGTAAGCACAGGATATTTAATATGATAAATTTAACACTGTTGTAATATTTTCTTCCAATCTAGTCTCCATATGCCAACTTTAGTAATTGAACCATTATTTTCCTTCACAGTATTTTCTCCCTCATATTAGGATACAGTCTAAATTCAGGCATTGCTTTTAGTTGTCACGTGTTTTTAATCTTCTTCAATATGGTTAATTTCTAAAGTCTTTTTTGTCTTTTGTAATATTTACCTTTTTATTGTGATAAATATACATAACATAAAATTTACCAATTTAGCATCATTAAGTGTTCAATTAAGCAGCATTAAGAACACCTGAATTATTGCACAGCCATTACCACTATTTCTTCCAGAACATTTAGCTTGATACTCTGCGCCCATTGCGCAGAAACCGCCCATCTTCCTCTCTAACCTCTAGTAACCATTATTCTAGTTCCTGTTTCTTGGATTTGACTCTCGAAAGCTCTTGCAAGCACCTCATGTAAGTGAAATCTGGCAGTATTGGGGGCTGTGTGGGTGTAAATGGACTATTTCACTTATACTAATGTTTTCAAGTTTCATCCATGTTGTAGGGTGAATCAGATTTTATTCCTTTTTAAGGCTGAACAATATTCCACCTCATGTATATACCACATTTTCTTCCTTCATCCTTCAGCTGCTGCACATTTGGGGTTGTTTCTACCTTGTGGCTATTGTGAATAATACTGCTGTGAATATGCATGGACTACTATCTGTGTAAATCCTTGCTTTCAATTCTTTGAATGCATACCAGAAGTAGAAGGGATGGATGGTATGGTATTTATGTGTAATTTTTTATGGGAACTTTCATACTTTTTTCCACTGCAGGTTCACCATTTTACAGTCCCAACAACAATGCACAAATATTCCAGTTTCTCCATAGCCATTACAGTGGGATGGGAAAACCAGACCTGGTTGTGAAATGAAATTACAAAAACGTTTATGGTTAAAGTTCAGTGTCTGGGGAGCGGGTCAGTTCCCCTCCCGTCTCTTAGGCTTTCTCCAGAAGGGTCCCTACCTTTTGCATTATCAGTAACTGCCCTAAGAGTCTGACTACTCCCTCCTGAAATGTAATAGATGACTGTGAAAAGAGCTGTTTTTTATCTATTCTGTGGGCATGCTTTATGTTAGAGACCCTGCACAAGGCCTTCAACCGCATTAATTAGGAATTTTTTTAAAAAAGAGGAAAAAGCCTCAATGATAGAATGGTTCTAAGATGACATTAAATAACCAATAAATATTGTGAGAAATTGTGGATCAGGGCTCAGAATTTGGAGTTTTTGTTTTCCTCTGGTATCCCCAGCATACAATAAAGTTCTCCTCCTCCAAGTGCTGCTTGCTGCTTCTCGACCAGTCTGTTTCCCGCACCTGTTATTTTCTGGTTTTTATTTTATTTTTTTTTACAATAACCACCTTAATGGATGTGAATTGGTTGGTGTCTCATTATGATTTTGATTTACCTTTCCCTAATGATTAGTGATGTTGAGGATCTTTTCATATGTTTATTAGTCTGTTACCAATCTTTTTTAGAGAAATGTTTATAATGTTTATTCAAGTTCTTTGTCATTTTTTGAATTGGGTTTTTGTTTTTGTTTTGTTTTTCTTGTTGTCCTTGAGTTGCAGAAGAGCTTTCATATTCCAGATATTAATTCCTTATCAGACATATGATCTTCAAGTATTTTCTGCAATTCTATTCCTTTTTATCCTGTTGATAGTGTCTTTTGATGTACAAACGTTTTAATTTTGTAAAAGTCCAACTTATTTCTTTTGCTGCCTGTGCTTTTGATGTTATGCCTAAGAAATTATTGCCAAACCCAATGTCATTCAGCTTTCTCCTATGTTTTCTTCTAAGAAATTCATAGTTAAACACCTACATTTATGTCTTTGGTCCACTTTGAGTTAATTTTTGTATATAAGATAAGGGTTAACTCTATTGTATTACGTGTGAATATCCAGGTTTCCCATCACTGTTTGCTGAAAACTCTTTCCCTTTGAATGGGAAAATCATTTGACCATGTATATGAGAATTTATTTCCAGGCTCTCTATTCTATTCCACTAGTCTATATGTCTACCATTATGCCAGTACCACACTGATTACTATAACTCTCTAGCATGTTTTGAAATCAGGAAGTGTGAGTCCTCCAGCTTTGTTACTTCATTTTTGAAACAAGAATTAAAGACAGGCAATCAGTATAGATAGGTAATTAGGGCCAAGAAATTGGAACGTCCCCCAGTACCCCAGATTGAAATGTTAATGCCTCCAGAGCCTTTTCTCCACTCTTACCAAGATACCCTGCTCCTGCTACAACCTGTTGCTAAGGTAACCTGTCCCAGGAATGGCTCCGCCCTTCAGGGAGATGTAAAACTTGTTAATGAATGCCTCCTGGGCTGCTGCTCCCTTCCTGCCCATCCGCTTCTCACCTTTTGGCCAACCCACCAGCATCTCATTGGCCTAGTCTTATACAGGGGATGGGGAAAGGAAGGAGTGAGAAAAGGAGGACAAAAGAACAAAGAAAACCTAAAATGTGTAATAGGGGCAGGACACTCCCACTTCTTGGGTTACCAGGACACCAGCTACAGCCCCCTTCTTCCTCCCAGGAGAAGTCTATGCTACTATTTTTTTAAATAAAACTTGCTTTCTCCTCTTGCCTGGGCATACTTCTCTAATGTTCAAACTTTTCTCAGCAAAATTTTGTGGTTTTCATTGTACAACTCTTCCACCTCCTTGGTTAAATCAATTCCTAAGTATTTTTTCTTTTCGATACTATTGTAAATGAAACTGTTTTCTTGATTTCCTGTTCAGATTATTTACTGGTAGAATACAGAAGCACAACTCACTTTTGTATGTTTGTAACAGTGGTCCACTTTATCCTTTGAATAGCCCTTGATGCTCTAACACTGCGACTTATTTTTTAAAACTGACATAGTTCTTTCTCTTCCTCTATTCCTCCCGGCTCTCTAATCTCAGGAGAAACAGGATTATCTTTTTCCCATCCTAGGCAGAGTTATCTGCCCTTGATCACACACCCACCAAGGAACAAAGTAATTCAGACTTTGATGATGGCACTAAAAGATCTCAGAAATGACTGTTTCTCAAATTAACAAGTAAATTACAACTCCAGACAGAGAACGCATGGAATATAGCCTTTGAATCACCTGTTTAAAGACCTCCTTTTCCCCTGGATGGGCAGAATCACAGTCTCTGGGATAGGAGTCCCCTGTGTTGCTTCTTTGCTAGCAAAGCAATAAAACTTCTTTTTCCCTTTTCTCAAAAGTGTGTCCTCATTATTGCATTGGCATCAGAGACAAGAGCTGAGCTTTTGGTTGCATGTTGATTTTATATCTTCTTACCTTGCTGAATTTATTTACTAGTTGTAACAGGTTTTCCATTTGTTTTTGGTGGAATTTTTAGGGATTGCTTTAGTGGAATAATTTCTTTACATATAATATGTGATCTTGAAACAGTGGTTCATTTTATGCTTTGAATATAGCCCTTGCTGCTTTGTAACTGTGACTTATTTTTAAAATGGACATGTTTCTTTCTCGTCCTCTTTCCCTCTTCCTCTTTAAACTCTCCTCTTCCCTAATTTCAGGGGTAATCTGCCTTCCCCAACCTAGGCAGAGTTATCTGTCCTTGAGCACACACACCCCACATGAAAGAAGTAATTCAAATTTGGAGATGGCATCAGAAGATCTCAGAAATAATCATCTCCCAAATTAACAAGTGAATTACAACTCCAGAGAACATATGGAATGTGACCTTTGAATCACCTCTTTAAAATTCCCGTTTCCCCTGATGAGCAGAATCACAATCTCTGGGGCAAGAGTCCCCTGCTTCTCCTTAGCTAGCAAAGCAATAAAATTTCTTTTTCTCAAAACCTCTTCTGTGTTATTGGATTGGCATCGGGGGTGAAGACCTAGCTTTCGGTAACAATCTGCACACAGAAATCATTTTATTTCTTCCTTTCCAATTTATATGACTCTTTTCCTTGCCTAATTGCTATAACTAGAGCTTTTAATACTGGAGAAAGTAAGAGAAAGAAACATGTTCTTTTAAAAATAAGTCACATTGGCAGAGCAGCAAGGGCTAACTTCAAAGCATAAAGTGGACCACTGCTTCATTACTATGTTGAACAGAAGTAGAGAAAGTGAGTGTCCCTGTTTCATCACTGATCTTAGAGGTAAAGATTTTAGTTGTTCATCTTTTGGCATGTTAGTTGTCAGTTTTTCACATAGAAACTTTGTGTTTTGAAAGAGTTTTCTTCTAGCTTATTGATTTTTTTTTTTAAATCAAGAAACAACATTGAACTTTGTCAAATGCCATTCCTGCATCAACAGAGATGAAAATTTGTTTTTTTTCATCTGTATTTTGTTAATAGGATTTATTATGTTGATTGACTTTTGTAAGTTGAAACTTCTTCTCATTCCAGAAATAAATACCACTTGTTCATGCTATAGAATCCTTTTAATATACTGCTGAATTTGGTTTGTTAATATTTTGTTGAAGATGATATTAATATTTCAAAGAATATATTCTTTTTCAAAAGTAAAATGCTCTTTATTTGTGATCTTTGTCTTTTATTTTAAATATTTTCATAATTCTTGGTTTATTTTTATTAATGTATTATCTATTGCATTTTTCATTTATTATTTCTAGCTTAGCCTTCATTTCTAAAATATTTTTATTTTATCTATAATGTTTTCCAAGACATATTACCTAATTTCTGAGTTTTCCTAATTCTGACTAAAGTTCTTTCATTTCTTATATCATTTTGCAGTGTTTTTTTTTTTTAAACTTTTTGATTTTTTGATTATCTAATCTTTTAGATTATAATTTCAACCTATTTTGTAGTGGCAATGTCTTTCTGGTGTACATTTTTTATCTTAGGAATATTATTCTGCTTCTTGATCTGTTTTCTGATGTTAACTATAAGATTTGATCCTTTTCTTTCTTTACTTGACATTGGTTTTCCTTAACTTTTAGAAGTAGTTGTAGTTCAAGATAGTTCTAACTCCATGGTTTTAGAGCTCTCTCTTATTTTGTGCAATTTTCAAAGAATTAGGCAGCTTGTTTTCTGAAGATGTGTCCTCCTCTACTTTTATCTGGATCTTCTCTTTTCTCCTCCCCCCATTCTGTTTTTCCAGTGCTATCTAACTTGAATTCTCTTTTGCTGCAGTTTCTTCTTATTTGGGGAAGTAAGTTTTGACTGGTTGGTCTGGGAGCTCATGAGGCCCACAATTCTTTGGCTCCTTCAGACTTGAGTGCAAGCTCTTTGTGCTCACCCATGAATAGAGTGTGCAGAATGCTTCAGTTTAAGATGAAGCTTCCAATGAGTACTTTTTGGCTATTTTAGGGTATTCAATCCATCTGATGCCCCTGATTTTCTTGCGTTCCTCCTGTAAAAGTATTGATACAAACCAGTTTTTAAAAGTGTCAGTGGTTACCCTTCACATATCCATACTTCATCATGTATAACCGTTCGTTTTCACCTAGCTTTTTGTGGCTTTGTTTTCTCATTCAGGTTTTGTTTTACTTGTTGTTTTGGTACTAGTGATTGAATCCAGGGGTGTTTAACCACTGAGCAACATCCCCAGTCCTTTTTTAAATTTTTTATTGTGAGGCAGGGTCTCATGAAGTTGCTTAGGGCCTCTTTAAGTTGGCCTTGAATTTGGGATCCTCCTGCCTCATTCTCCTAAGCCACTCGTTTTTCATTTTGGTCCCGTGTGTGTGTGTGTGTGTGTGTGTGTGTGTGTGTGTGTGTGTGTGTGCATGTTTGTTGCTGGGAAATGAACCCAGGGTCTCAGGCCTGCTAGACAAGTGATCTACAGTAAGTCACACCCCAGCCCATCATTTCCATCTAGTTTTGAAGACGATTTCCATTGGGTTTTGACTTTTCTTTTCCTTTATGTCTTATTTTCTCTGTTCTGATTTGAGGATATTCAGAAACTATGTCACTTGTGCAGTCATCTTCCCAGAGTCCTCCCAAACTAAACCCTTGGATCTGTCTGCCTTTCTTACACTAAACCTATTCCATCTCAGTAATGACACCATCATCTACCACATTATGCAAACAAAATCTGGGAGTCATTCCTGATGCCTGCTTTTCTCTCACTTGAGCTGATCTATCAAGACCTATTGACTTGCTAGCTCCTAGATTAGAACCATAGTGCTGGTGAAGGACATTCACCATACTTTGTGGCTGCCCACCCACACCATTTCTACAATTAGTGACTGTGTCATGTTACAAAGCCATCTCCCAGTGCCGGAGATCCAATTTCCCCGTTTCTTGGGCTATATTGTTTGCCGATTAGAGGTACTTATCTAAGATTTTGTTAGAGATCTATGTGAGAAAGCAAGAATCCATTTTCTGGCAGGAGTGGCAATGAGGGCTTTCAGCTTTGGAGGATAAGCATTGCATAGTTTATGATATCTAGCACTCGGGGAAGTCCATGCAAGCAGAGCTGCCTGGGACGAGCAGAGCAGCAGTGGGTCTTCAGTGGAGTCCCTTCTGGTGAATGTTAAGCACATTTCCCAGTTGGAGAGTCTCAAACAATGATTCTCTGACATTCCCAGAAATTTCAGAAGCTACTTAATAGCCTTTAAAAATTTGCTTTCCTACTTGAAGCAACTCCACTGGGTTACATTTTTTGCTCCTATGAATGCAATGATATACTGGTCTTTTTTGAACTTCTCTATTATACCAACCAGTATCATGACCTCTGTAAAGAATACCTCCATTTCTGCAGCCTGTCCTCTCAGCAACCATTTCCCCTGTTTTCAGAAAATAGGAAGAAGAACATTCAGTTTCCTTCAAACATAACCTTAATTGCAAAGTACTGGTTTTCATAGCAATGATTTCTACTCTAAGAAGGAGCTAACTGTAAGATTATTTTCCCCTGTTAAAGAGTTTAGCTCACTTTTCAATATTCAAAGTTCTAATATTTGTATTTCTAATATTTGTAAAAATCATGAAAAAGGTGGGGTTTCCTACATCTGGCATGTATTTAGTTAATTTTTTATTGTGCCCATATTTCCTTGGATTTTATGTTACCCTCATAAAATGGCTCCATTATCTCTATAGCAGTGCTACATTTTAAGTCAAGGACACAGAGATAAAATATAAGTTATTTTGAAGTTAAAAAAAATTTTAGGGAAATGAGAAAAATTGACCCCTTTTAAGATCAATTTTTTTTTGCCTGGACAAGTTGTGAGAAGGACTAAGATATAGATTTTTTTAAAGACTTCAATCATACCCCAGAAATTTTGAAATTTGACCAAAGAAGAAAACATTTGAGCATTCCACTGTTCCTGTTTCTGACATCTGATTGATTGTTAGGAAAACTGGTCAGATACTTGCTGATGCATTTGAGGATGAACACTTGCTAGATTACAGCCAAGTACTAGAAAGATCCTGAGGGGACAATTCCCAGGAACTTAGACACTAAACATTTAGAAAATAGCAAATATCAATGAGTATTTTACTGATATTCAATATGATATTTCAGTACAGCACTGGATCTTAATAGCAGGACACACTAGCTTCATGACCCCTTATAGAATCAAGTGTGTCCTTCAATCCCTAGGGAGGGATGGGACATCAGATCTACCTTGCTCCTATTATATATTTTTTAACCTTCAGGAAGATGATTCAATACCTCTACAGTAGTTCTTCTTTTCTTTAATGAATACCTGTGTTCTCTTTTGTCCCCTACCTTTGGTAGTTTTTTTTTTTTTTTTTTTTTTTCAGGGCTTAACCTGATTCAGGTTTGTTTTAAAATACAATTTATTAATTATTATTATTATTATTTTGGTTTCTAGTTTATGGAAGTTACTTTCATTAGTTAATTCTTTTTATGTTTAAATTTTGCAATAAAATTTGATTTTTGATGCTGGGTCTTGCTCATGTCCCACATGGTCAAGGGAGTGGGTACCCATAGGAGGGATGGGCTGGCTGTGAAATAAAGCTATGAAAGGAATATATCAAGAAAGAAAGACAAAAAGGCAAAAATTATATATTTTCAAAGCAGGGGCGTGACAGGTTGAGACCACCAGAGAGGTTTGGATTCTAACAACGAAAAAGCGCACTTGCTTTATTGATAGCAGTACAGATCAAAGGGATGGGTAGGTATAAGGTTTCAGTGTAGCAGGGAATCTTGGGTAAACAGGTTGCTTGGTGCTTGGCAGGTTATGCTTATCTCTGCCCATCTCAACCCATCTCCAGGAGACTGTTTGAATCTGAGGTTGTGAGCTAGGTCAGGGAGCCAGCATGATTTGAGCCTTCTCAAATTGGGGAATTTCACCCAGGAGTTCCCAAAGGAGAAGCTTCCCTGCCTAATGACTGTAACATTGCCCAGATCATACACTGTTCACATATGGCTCCCAACAGCTGGGGATGTGACTTAGTGGTAGAGTACCTGCCTAGCATGCATGGAACCGTGGGTTCAATCCCAGGGACCACAAAAAAAATTAAAAAGGGCTATGGATATAACTCACTAGTAAAGTGCTCCTGGGTTCAATCCCCAATGTCTCTCCCCCCCAAAAAATTGTTTTTTTCGATTTGTTTTGGATTTTTGTTCATGTCAACTTGTAGCAATTATAATATCTGCCATTGTGAGTTTTACTTTTTGGACACTATTTCTACCAAATTGTATTTTTCTTGATCATATTTGAATGTCTACATTTTGTCAAGGAGATAATGATTCTTCAGGTAATTTTTGTAATTGGTCATTTTTTCTATATTCAATTTTTGTTACTTATTATTGATATATAATAGTTCTACATATTTATGAGTTACCATGTGATGCTTCTATATTATACATCATGTAATCAGAGAAAATATGCCTATCTCCTCAAATATTTATATTTGTGATGAAAACATTAAAAATCCTTCTAGCTGCTTTGAGACATAATACATTGTCATTATCTATAGTCTACCTATAGCAAAAAATATGTTTCTAATGTCACTTTGGGCATCACCAATTTTATCAAATATCTTTTTTTCCCCTCAGAGAACTTATTATTTGACATGTGAGGAAGTAAGTGTGAAGAAAGAGTAGTTATTTTCCTTGTATTTTGCATGTTTTCCCAGATATGTCAATATTACTTAACACTACATATGCTTAAAATTCCTAATATTTATAAACAATTTCAAAAACAATTTGCCTTTAGTCATAGTATAAATATTGTATTAATCTGAAATACTTACCTTCACAGCACATTTAAAACAAAATGCTGCCAAAACTGCTTGGTTATTATTGAAGTATTACAAAGTAAGACAGTTTAGGAAGATTGTTATAAATAGTTCTCATTTTTATACTTACTAAAATGAAATAAAATTTTACTTTGAAGTGAAAATAAATGATTTTCTTAAGGAAACCACAACATAGCCATGAACTTCTATCTACAAGGATTAGGACCCTGCTATCTGAACAAAATATCCAGATGATGTGGAGAGAGTATTTCCTCATCCAATTGTTATTTATATCAATATACTACAGTTGCTAAAAACTGTATCAATGTAACAGTTGCTTAAAAGATACAGTTATATCAACCTAACATAGTTACTTCAGAGACCAGTGGGAGCCTCAGAGCTTCTCTATGTTTCTGGACAATTTAATTTTTTCCCGATTGCAGAGTCCAAATCTATGATTTAATTCAATTCAACAGACCTCCACATGGAGAAATGAAAAACTTCCTCATCCTCTACACAAGTGTAGATAAAGGAAATAGCCTGAACTGTAGTGTGGGCACCAAGAGAAAGCTGTGGAATCTTATGCATTAAGAATATTGGGACCCAGAATCCAGACCGTAGTCATGGATGACCTTGTTAAGTGATGTGGCTTTACATGATAATAGTAATTATTTCTGGGTGATGGTAGGACCTCATAGAATGATGATAATAAGTTTCTGGGAGTCCTGTGTTCACGCCTGGCAGAGGTTTTACCCCTGGGCTCAGACCATTTTTGCTTCCTTGGTCATCCCCACCTCAAAAGAAGCAATATGCTCTGGCTGTTCCTGTTTTTGTATCCCAGAAGGCATTACAAAGCCAAAGATGAGTCACTGTTTGTACCTGTGTTTCACTTCTGTCCTCCTCCAACCCAATCCCATTCCTCTCAGAGTCTCTACAGATTCTTTAATGATGGCCCAAGGTTTTGAACTTTATCACATAGACAGTAAAAAAAAAAAAAAAAAAAAAAAAAAAAAAAGAATTTAGTATTTAAACATTTATTGGCACAGAAGAAACAAAGATGATGCCTCCAGAGGTTAATGTGAGTCAGTTGGTAAGGAGATCCCCAGTTCTGCCTCATTCTTTTGGTGAGTCACAAGACCATCCAGGTTCAGTGTGGGAGGCATGACTTGTTGGGGGTGGTCTTTAGCAAAGGCTACCACAGTTGGCATAAGGAGCTGAGTACAAAGAATATGTTACATCCAAAACAAATAAACAGATAAACATTTAAAAAGGCCTGGAAGCTTCTACTTTTGTGTTCTTAGAATCCAGTTACAAGTGATAACTGAATCTCCCCTCTGGAGGATAGGAGAACCTCGGAGGATGAGCTCCATGGGGAAACCATGTGGAGACTAAGGCACCAGACAAGGCAGCAATGCCATCAGGGACATTCCAGTACTGTCAGACCTCCAAATGACTCCAGCCCTAGCCACCTGGTGGCTAGGGTCTCAACCTCATGAGAGACCCCAAGTGAGACCAGCAGAATAGCCACCCATCTGATTCCAATCAGCTCATGGAAAGGTGAGAAATAGTGACAAGTTGTTGCTGGAAAGTGGTTTATTATGCAGATGCAGATATCTGATCGAAACTCTTTAACAATATATCCTTGATACATGGAGTCCTTTGTCAGAACCCCGAAAGCAGCAGCCAACATATATAGAGCACTAACTACATAGCAGGTGCTGTTTTAGGTGCTTTGCATGTATGAAGTAATTCAACAACACTGCAAGAAGACACCGTGAGATGCACGCATGCATTGTTGAGATGCGGTGCTGACTGCATTTGATAACTCAGGAAACCATGGTGACTTACCTTGCCAAGATTGCACAGCTGATAACAACCAAATTTAAACTCAGGTTCCTAGCCTATGAAGTCCTCAACTCTACTGCCTCTTAGCCTCAGGATTTGCCAAACTGGTCATCCTTCTGTTGTCAGAAATATAAGAAAATGATGAGACTTAACCACAAGTCAAGTAGTGGTGAGTCTTTGGGGTTTTCCCAGGAAATAGAATGATGTGGTTTAAGAAGTACTGGGAAGACACCCTATACCCCCTGAAAATATTTTCCATTGTGTGGAATATATATTAAATGCCCTTGGATAACAAAGTACTTATGACAATGTGAATCCTCCAGGAGGACTATCTCCTCAAACCACTGTTTCCAAGGTCTATGCTTCAGAACCTTCTTTCCCAAGATCTAGTATATAAAAACTAAATATCTTTCCAGCCAGTGACTATAAAAGTTTCATTTTCTTTTTATAAATAAATGGTTTGCTGTAGCTGCCTCCCTATATTTTAACCAGTTTCTCCCTTGCATGTGTTGGGAACCTACACACTGTGTTCTGGTTGAAACTTGTCAGCTAGACCACCCTGTGGCTCCATCTGCAACCTCCAGCTCTGCAGATCACCTCCTGCCCTCCCATGAGAGGCTTCACCTAGGCAATTATTACGCTCCCTCTAAGATTTGTTCCAAGCATGGAAAAGGCGACTTTCCTTAAGTTCATACAATAATAGCTATGACAAGCCTGTAACAATCCATTTATTGAAGGCTCACAGAGTATGAGAAGGGATTATGATAGGGTAGGGAAGGAGTGGTCCAGGGAAAAATGAAAAATCTATGCCTTCTGACAACAGTGGACAAGTACTCATTAGAAGCCAGCAATTAGAAATAGTTCTTTAGTTAATAACAATGTGTTGTGTGATCAAAAACTGCTGAGAGTAGATTTGAAATAGCCTCATGGATGTGTACGTGAGGTAAATAATGGGTATATTAAATAACTTGATTCAGGCATTGTACAATGTATGCACATACCAGAACATCATGTTGTACATCATAAATTCGTGCTATTTTTATTTGTCAACCAGTCTGTTATTTTTCAGTGTGTTCTTCAGCATGAAGGGAACAGTGGTCAGACTCCAGACCCTCCTGTCATGGTTGGGTTCTTCCCCCAAATCTCCCGTGAGCAATGCCTAGGCAAGAATGCACAGAGCTCCCAAGAACAAGGACAAGTTCCAGGTATAGGGCAGTTGCAATATAGATTTAGAAAAAAAAATATTCATTCTCAGTGCTCTTCTTCTGCTAACAAATAGATCCAAAAATATTACTAACTGAAATATTAATATCTTAATCGGAAGCATCTGAATTTGAGTGTTTCCATGGCATTCAGTTCTTCCAAAAAATAAACCAAGGGTGTGTGCATTACTATTTGCCTAAAAATCCTGCAGTCTATGATATTGTGTATTACAAGTAACAGAGCAAAACTGGGCACCATGAGGGCATACCTGTAATCCCAGCTACTGGGGAGTCTGAGCTAGCAAGCAAAACAGTTAGTTTGCCGGGATTCAAGACAGATCACCTTGAACATATACAACTTTGTAACCAGAATATTATCATCAACAATGATCGTTCCTTGGGGAGATAACTCGGACCACAGACCACATAAGCATGTATCATAGTGAAAGAAAAAGTGCACAGAACCAAGAGGGGACGTTCTGGTAATGCCACATTTAGAACACAGTTGAAAGGTGTTGAGAAAATGCCAGTGAAGTGGACTTCTGGTGAGTGGGGCTGGATCGTAGGTATGGGAGGCAGAGTGAGTCCAGGCAATGGTTGCTGATCTCAGGATAATTCCTCATTAGAGCAGGGTCCCAGGATGCCAGCTTTCCTTCTGTACCCTTTCCACAAAGTCAGATCCTCCCCACCCTTCTACAGAGAATGAGTAATTTCCGGTGTGCTGGCTTGTGGGGGGAAGGGGGAGTCTGCATTCCTCCTCCTTGTGCACAGACTCAGGGCCTAGGTTTTGTTTCTGCATGGCACTCCTAGGCCACCCAGACAGCCATTAATTCCCATATCTTGGGGCATCTAAAACAGGGGTCACCAAGCCTGTGTCTAAAGGGCTACATAGCAAATATTTCCATTTTTGAGAATCATATGATCTCTGATCTCTGTCACAACCATTCAACTATAGCATGAAAGGAGCCATAGAGCATGGATCTGGCTGTATTCCAAGAAAACTTTACAGAAGACGGGTCTGGATTTGCCTCCCAGACATGGGTCAGCAATGTGATTGAGAACACCAGTTTCTGCGTTCACATTCATCTACCTCTGCGGTTTTAGATTCTTACTAAGGACTCCTCTTAATTTCTTGTGAGCTTAACAAGACATTTTATTTTATTTTTTTAGCATACAGAAATAAAGTTTTTTTAAAATTTATCTTTAGAGCATTATACTTATACAGTTTTTGGGTTCATTGTGAAAAAATAATGCATGCAGGGAATTTGATTTCAGCCCCCATTTCCTCCTTCCTTCCCCTGTTCTCTCTTCTGCTCTATTGATCTTCCTTTCATTTTTATTTGTTTATCTGCTTATTTATTTTTGGTGCCAGGGATTGAAACCAGGGACCCTTTACTACTGAACCACATTCCCAGTCCTTTTTCTTTCTTTCTTTCTTTTTTAATGGAGACTGAGTCTTGCTACATTTCTTATGGCCTTGCTAAGTTTCTGAGGCTGACCTCGAATTTCCTACCCTCTTGCCTCAGTCTCCCAAGTCACTGAGATTTACAGACATGTGCCACTGAGCCTGGTTATTTATTTTTTATTATTTTATATATAAATATGTGTGTGTGAAATTCTTTTTGAAATATATATATATTTATATATATTTAACATGATATTATTAAACTCATTTTGTATTTCTACCTCTTTTCCTTCGTTCCTCCTTCCTTCCTGTTCTCCTTCTACTTTACAGGTATACATAATATCTTTATGATATCCAATCCCCTCCATAGCTACCTTCTTTCCCTTATTTTGCGCTATCTTCCCCATATAAGAGGAAACATTCAGCTCTTGATTTTCTGAATCTGCATTATTTCACTTAGCATAATTTTCTCCATTTGCGGCCATTTACCAGCAAATGCCATTATTTCCTTCTTCTTTATGGTTGAGTAAAACTCCATTGTGTATGTATACCACTTTTCCTTGATCCGTTCACCTGTTATCGGGCACCTGGGTTGATTCCATAATTTAGGTATTGTGAATTGTGCTGCTATAAACACTGATGTGGCTGTATTGATATAGTGTGCTGATTTTAGTTCTTTGGAATAAATATCAAGGATTGGGATAGTTGGGTCATATGGTAGTTCCATTCCTAGTGTTTTGAGGAATCTCCACACTGCTGTAGGTAGTGGCATTCCACCAGCAATGTATGAGTGTTCCTTTTCTGCCACATCCTCTCTAGCATTTCTTATTGTTCGCGTTTTGGTAGTTGCCATTCTCTACAGGGTGAAATGAAATCTTAGTGTAGTCTTGATTTGCATTTCCCTGATTGCTAGAGATCTTGAACATTTTTTCACATATTTATTGGCCATTTATTTACATTTCCTCTTCTGAGAAGTACTTAGTTTTATTAATTGGGTTATTTGGGGATTTGGCATTAAGTTTTTTGAGTTCTTTATAGATTCTGGATATTTATCCCCTGTCAGTGGAGTGACTGGCAAAGATTTTTCCCATTCTGTAGGCCCTCTCTTCACTATCTTGTTTCCTTTTCTGTACAGAAGATTTTGTTTGATAGCACCCTACTTATTGATTCTTGGTTTTATTTCTTGAGTTTTAAGGATCTTGTTGAGGAAGTCAGTGCCTGTAGCTATACAATAGAGTGTTGGCCTATGTTTTCTTCTTGTAGTTGCATAGTTTCTGGTCTAATTTCCAAGTCTTTGATTCATTTTTATTTGAATTTTATGTAGGGTGAAAGATAAGGATCTAATTTCATCTTCTACATATGTATATCCAGTTTTCCCAACACTATTTATTAAAAAGCTTGTCTTTTCTCTGACATACACTCTTGGCACCTTTATCAAGAGTCAGATTTGGGTTTGTCTCTGTGTCTTCTATTCTATTCCATTGGTCTTCTCCAGTGTCTATTTTGATGTTGGTAGCAAGCTGTTTTTGTACTATCGCTCTATATTATAATTTGAGGTCAGGTATTGTGATGCCTCCAGCATCACTTTTCTTTTAACAAGACATTTTAAATGTCTCTGAGTAATTTGTCCCAATTCAGGTATTTGGGGGAGGCAGAAGGATTTCTCTACCCTGTTGAAATGGAAGTGGTCTCTGTCTATCTCTTCAGTGTCAGTCTTCTGTGTCATTATGTTTTAAAAGTTCTCCCATAGATAGATCATAGATGGAGATAATCTTTTAGTTGATAAGTTCCATCAGTTTGCCTTTACTATGATTACCAGTGCATTTAGACTTATTTCTACCACCTTATGTTCTATTGCCTAGTAACCATGCCACTTCCATTCTTTCTCTTTCTTCTGTTTTCTTTCTTGCACTACATTAATCGAGTTTTCCTGTAGCCTTTCCCATACCCACTAATTATTTGGAAATTCAATGCTCAATTTTACTTCTTTTGATGGGAGAACTTATAATACACACAAATGTTCAAGTCTAAACCTCTGCTTTCCTTTCTGGTGATGGTGAATCCTTAGGATCCTTCAACTTTGATTGTACTTCAGTTTTCCATTTTAAGTCTTCTAGTACTTGTTTTTAATCCTCCAAAATGATTATTCAGTGTTTACCAATTTTTTTCACCATTGTTTGCTGTATCCTACTCATCCTTCTGAGTCAATTTCCACCCCCTGAAGTATATGCATCAACCAGTTATTCTTTCAGCAAGAATCTAAGTGTGGGGAACTCTCTCCATCTTTGTTTAAAAAAATTACTTTGACCTCTCACATGAATGATATTCTCCCTGTTTATAGAATTTTTAATTTATAGTATACTGTTTATAGTATTTTTAATTAGGACTCTACTGGCTTATCTTCTAGATAATCTAGAATATTCTAGATTCTGTGGTTGTTATCGAGATATGTGCTCTCAGTCTAAGCGTTCATTTGTAGGGAATTTTTCTCTCTCCTTATTTGCTTACTCGTAACTTTTTCTCTAAATTTTCTTAGTCTCACTATAATGTTTTCATATGTGATTTTTAAATATTCATGTCTTTTATCAATTCTGGAAATTTCTGAGTCATTATATTTTAATTATTGCCTCTTTATTATTCTCTCTATTCTTTCCTCTGAAACTTCTTTTAAGAATATGTTGAATCTTCTCATTTTACTTTTTATATTTCTCACTATTGTTTTCATACTTTCCATTTCTCTCTTTTTGTGCTATTAGATATTTTTTAGTTCTAGTATACACTAAAATAATTATTTCTTCAACCTTATCTAATCTGCTATTTAATTCATCTGCCCAGTTTTCTTTACAATTACAATTTTTTTAACTTTCAAATTTTGAAATCCTTTTGAAATTCAAAGAGCTACTAGAAATAAATTGGTTTATTATAGTACTTAAAAACCTTGTACTCTGGATGAAGAATGTCCTTGCACAATGTCAACTGTCACTTATTTTATCTGTGACCTGGAGCTAAATTAACTTGTGTCCAAGTTTCCCCATTTATAAAATAGGAAAACAGTAAACTCTCATTATATACAAAGAATAATGTTATCGTGAAGATTAAATGCTTTAATATTTGTAAAGCATTTAGAAGAGTTCTTGGCATGAGCTTAGTGCTGTAGTCAGAGTGAGTTCTTCATCATCAACATCATCCATAGGAGTCTTGTCTTTTCAATTTCTTATTGTGTTTCTATTACTTCTGTTAACAACTTCAATCATTTTAAAGCTTTTCTCTGACAGTTGCCTTCTAAGTCTGTTTTAGTCAGCTTTTTAATTGCTGCAATCAAAACCCCTGACAAGAACAATTTTAGAGGAGGAAAAGTTTATTTGGTGCTAATGGTTTCAGAGTTCTCAGTCCATAGATAGCCAGCTCTGTTGCTCTGGGACTTAGGTGAGACAGAACATCAGGGCAGACACAGCATCATAAGGAAGCAGAGAGAGAGACCTCCCCTCACTACTGACAAAATATATATCCCAAGGGCACTATCCCAAAGACCCACCCTTCCAACCACAACAAACCTGCCTACAGTTACCACTCAATTAATCCCTATCAGCAGATTAGTCCACTGATTAGGTCAAGACTTTCATAACCCAATCATTTCATCTTTAAACTTTCTTGCATTAATTCACACATGAGCTTTTGGGGGACACCTCGTATCTAAACCATAAGAGTCTCATTCTAATAATTCATGTTCTTGATCTAATCCTCCCATATCTTATGTCCACTGATTGTGCCTCACACAAAATTTGTTATCTATGTATTCCATGATTTTCTATAATGAACTGATCTTCAGCGAGGTTGCTTATTTTGTGAGAATCTTTGCCCCTTAGATGTGTCCATTCCCCCCATGTGGCTTGCACTTCTTATTACAGGAGTACCAGGGTCATTTCTGTCCTACCCACTGTTATTTAAAAGTGGGGGTTCCTAAAACCTAATGAAAAGTCAAACACTAAGCCTGAATCAAGGCATGGAATTTGGATTCTTAAGAAATTCCTTCTTTTTTTTTTTTTTTTTTTTAACCATTGATTGCCAGGTAGAGATTTCACTGGAGGACCCTGTGCAGGTGGGCAGAGTTAGTTTGTTGAGTCTTAGTTCCAACACTGCAGCTCATCCAACATGAGGCCTGGTGACTACATGAGCTTTAACCTAAGCTTTCAGCTAGCAGAGATGAGCTCAGGCCACGATTCTGGCATTAAATTTTCTTTTTCTCTCTTTTTTTTTTTTTTCCCCTAGCAAGTTTTGATTCTCTTCCAAAAGTATTTCATGCAGCTTTTCTTGATGTTTGCAGTGCTCAGGGGTAAGTTAGCTCTCCATCTTGCAGAAACCTCAGTACAGTTTTTCCTTCTCATCATACTATTTCACAACTATCTTCCTTCCTTATGAGTCTCCCTTCCCTCTCAATATTTCCTTCCATTCCTTTTCTTATTGTCTTCCTCCACCTCACAGCAGTTTCTTTTCTTCTCTGGAGGTGTATTTTGATCCCACAGAGTACCATATGAAATGACAACCTAAAAAGATAAATAGCATTATTACTTGTCCTCTTGCTGTCATTGAGACACCAAAGCATTTTACCAAGGGAAATGCATAGTGGGTTGATGCAGAAAAATTTCATTTTAAACCCACAGACTTTGATTCCATAGAAATAGAAAGAGTGCCCGCCAGGCTGATGCCAACACTCAGGCCTCCATGGCAGATGTATTCCTGTACTGTACATGCGAACGTCAGGCTACACAGTCTCCCTGCTGTTACCCAACCCTCTGCTCTGATTCCTCACTCATCGAGCAACCTTCTCAGATCACATGGCTAATCCATGTAGAAATACCAACCTGTAGGCATGAGATCAGGACACAGCATAAAGTTTCTTCCTAAAAAAAAATAGTAAATTAGAATTTGCTATTATAAGAGCCACAAAACAGACCATATTTGTGTGTGTCTAGTGTGGCAGCTTTAGTGAGATATAATTTACATACCATACATTCACTCACTTAACATTTATATTTAAATATTTTTACATTTTCATGGAGAGGTGCAATCATTGCCACAATAAATTTAGAACATTTTATCACCCCCCAGAGAAATTCCATACCCTTTATCTATTACAGTCCCTTAATTCCACCATTCCACCTGGCCCTAGGCAATCACTATCTACTTTCCAAACCAGACCATATTAAGGGTTTATTTTTTGTTGTAGTAAAATGTACAGAACTTTGACCATTTTAAGCCTTTTTACATTGTACTTCACTGACATTAAATACATTCATATTATTGCTCAACTCTAGAACTTCTAGTTCTTCTAGAACTTTTTCACCATTCCAAACTGGAAATTTATCTTCATTCAACAATAACTCTCCATTCTTCTTCCCCTTAGTCCCTGATATCTCTATTCTACCTTCTTCCTCTCTGAATTCAATAATGCTCAAGTCTCATATAAGTAGAATTTCATTATATTTATCCTTTTGTGTCTGGCTTACTGCACTTAACATAGTATCCTCAAGGTTCATACATGTGGTGGCATGTATCAGAATTTTATTGAGAATCTACTTTTTAATGAATTGCATTTTGCACACATACTCTTTTTTAGAAAGATAATTTTGTGCTAACCACAGAGCTGAAGAACTTTTTAACTGCACTTTCGCTGTGATCATGGCTGGCATCCCTCAGTGGCACTCTCTCCCACTGCTTCTGCTCCAGCTCTGCCACATTTGAACTCTCCTTAGCCTTTGAGCAAAAGAAAGACTTTGGAAATACATCATCCTTCATAAAAAGAATTCTTAAATTCTGAAAAGCTGCTTGACTTGTTCAAAAATTTGAAGTCATTGACTTTCTCAAGTTGGGGAGCTGACTAAAGGGTAATGAATTTGAAGGCCTCCTCTTACCTTTAATCCACCTCTCCCATGACCCCCTTGGACCTTATGACAGGTGGCTGGTTCAATCTAGGTTGTCCACACCAGGGCATGGTCTCTTGTCACTGGTCCTCTTCTCAGTTCCCCACAATGTACCCCCAGCAGACCTCTGAATTGTTATACTCTCCACTTGCACTGACTTCCCACTGCCTGAAACATAAAGGTCTGACCTTCTTAACCTGAAGGGCCCACATAATAGACTCCCAAAAGGCCTTTCCAGACCTAGCCAACCAAGATTCTTTGCTATTCTTGTTATGTTCCCTGATTTCCTTCTTTCTCTTGTTTTGTGTTTTTCCTTTGATGGCAACACCTTCCCCAGAGTCTCTATCAAAATTATGTCCCTTAAATTAAGCTCATTCCAAATACCCATCTTGTCCAAAAACACTTTCACATGCTCCCAGCTCTGTGTGATCCCTCTCTCTTTGACACCCCCCCCCCAAGACACGTTTACTTCCACCACCTCTCTTTTGAAGCTTATCAAATTATTCTGTTTTGTTTTTGTTTTTGCAGTACTGGGGATTGAACCCAAGGATACTCTACCATTGAGTTATATACCCGGTCCTTTTTATTTTTTATTTTCAGTTAGGGTCTCATTAAGTTGCCAAGGCTGACCTCCAACTTGTGATCCTCCTTCCTTAGCCTCCCAAGCTAAATTGCTGGAGTTACAGGTGTGAGCTACTGCACCTAACACAGATAATCTTTTGAATTGTAGTCATTCACATAAGTAAGAGACTGCTGCTCACTGCTGATTATTACCCAAAGTACACTGTGTTTTGCCTCATCATTTGTTCTTATTAACTGTAACATTGAAAGGAAATGTGAATGCAACGGAACTTAAACAGATAAAAAATAACAGTGATTCGAAAATAAAAAGAATGATCCAGATTTTTAAAGATTTATTCTTCTTGTTTGAATGGGTTGAAGAAAAATCAGATGACCCAGAAAATTCCAGTACCTCTGGAACATTCATGTTACTTTAAGATGTTAACAATTAAGCGAGTGTAGAAAGCAATAGATTTTCCAAGAAATTTTAGATATTTAGAATAATAGTCATAATTCTAAATTACTGCCTTTTGGCAAGGTGATTCTAGATCAATTACAGAATATGCGATATTGGTTTCTAAGCTGTTTTCCTAATAAATTTTTAACTTCTTTATACTTACAAGAATAATATCTAAAGTGTATTTAATATTTCAGGGAGAATGTGGTTTAATGGTGGGCTTTTGTTCACAAGGGGAAATTGTTATGCTCAGTTTTTAGAAAAATAAATGTTAAATTGATTCTGAATTGAATGACAACTGTTTGGGAGGAATAGAAAAACACATCAGAAAAGGGGAAAGCCTTAAGGACTGAATAATGAAGCAGATTACAAATTACAAGTTTTTCAAGTTATTCATTTTAGGAGACTTTGCATTGTAGAGTCACTGCTGTTATTTTAGGATTCTTGAAAGATGGAGAAAGTCCTAGAGGATCGAGGAAAGAAAGAAACATATCTCTTATAGTTCATTTGTTTTTAAAAGAGTTGAAGAGAGACCTTAACAATTAAAGGTTAGTTTACTTAGTTCTAACCATGAAATGAAGATTGTAGTTAAGATCTTCAAAAAATCTACTTGTAGTGTATCTAGGGGCCCACAGGAGCCTGAAGTGGAACAGTGTGTCTTTTTATGAAGCTCAGTATGTGTCAGACAATTTTAATTTCCTTTCATGACAAGATGACAGGACTTATAGCTTGGAGGCAAGCAACAGAGGCCATTTATCTGCTTTTATTCAAGTTTTCAATTCTATCAAACATGTGATGCCCAGCAGGCAGATAGTAAAATAAGATGAGCACCGTGTTTCTCAAGTTGCCAGCCCTGGAAAGTTCATGAGAATTTTTAAATACAAGAATACATTCTTGTATAGAATGCTTTGTAAGGTTTTATTATTTTTTTCAAGAGCAGTAACTTATATAAGATGATTATTATAATATTAACATATGTAAATTATATGCAACTATGTATAACTATATATGTATATGTGTATATGTAAACATATATATGGATATATATAATCATATGTCCATATGATAATGAGGACAAGTCCTCTTTAGCCCACATGATATACCACATATGATACTGACATACATATAAAATCCTCCCAGTCTTACTATGTGCTGGATGCTGTGCATGTTTCTGGGAACATAAAATGCTGAAGATAATGTTCCTGGCATTACACATAAGAGTGAAGTAAAAACTCTACCTCTCTGTAACTATTCCAGTGAAGGCACCATCTGAAGATTTTTTTCCAGCTCAGCTGGAAGACCATCTGCTGGATCCATTCTTCTGTATCAGTGGCTCATAACCCAGACTGTACACCATGAGATATATTTTAGGATAGAGCTTCCTAGTACCACTCCCAGAAGTTCCTGTTGAGTTGATCCGAGGTGAAGCCTCAAAAGATATTTTTGAAAGCCTTCCCTGGTGATCCTAATGTGCTGCAGTGTTGAGAACCACAGAGCAGTGTGGTGGAGCAAATCCATGGACACCTCCACCATGCTCATAGAGTTCGTAAGGGAAGTAGGAAAGTGCTCTGAAAAATTCATTCCTCATTAAGCAAGTATTTACCTAGCATCTAGTATATTACAGACACTGTTTTGGGTGTTTGGGGGTACAGCAGCCAATAAAGCAGGTACAGTCTTCGCCCTCAAGAACCTTATAGTCTAGGGATCAGGCATTAATTAAATCACGGCATAATTGCAAGCTGTGACAAGTTCTCTCAAGGGGCAGTAGAGGGCGCTGTGGGAGTCGACAGGCAGGACGAGGAGGAATTTGCTTTGTGGATTAGGAGGAAGAAGGCTTTTCGGAGGGAGATAGCTTCAACTGGAGATTTCAACCACAAGCATGAGCTCAGCGGAGGTCCTGCAAGGAGAGTGAACAGCAAAAGGCGCTGATATGGGAAGGGTCGTTGACAACCAGTCCTTATTATTCTATATGATACCGCTGGACAAATCAGGAAAAGGCCTCCTTGTGTGGATGTGGCGGACCAGTGCCCACAGCTGGATGAGCAGCTTGTCCCCTCAGCTGATACTCCCAAGTGAGGGTTCTGTGGGCCATCCTTTGCGCAGGACTGTGCATTTTTATGTTTGTTCCTTGAGCCCAACTGAATTGGAAGAAAAAAAAAAAAAAAAAAAAAAAAAAAAAAAAGTAGAGGAAGAATGGAGAGGAAGGAGAAAGAAGAGAAGGAAAAGAAGATGGCGGGAGCCTGAGCAGCCAGCTGGGTCCAGCGCTGAGCACAGGGCTCACGGGCTGTGCTGAGAGCCTTGCGTTTCTACTCAGTCCAGTGTGAAGGCTTTGAAGCAACAGGGTGAATTAACCAAACTTCAAAAATGGAGGCATAGCTTTCCCGGGTGAGGCCATCTCAGTGGTCTGGAGGAGAAAGAGCTATGGCTGGACTAGGACTGGCGCAAGGGAGCTGGAAGAGGTGGAGAGGCTGGGGAATGACTTAGGAGAATCAGTCTGTAGGGCTTGGTGATTGATCGGGTGTGGGAACGAATTAGAAAGAATCGTCAAAGAAACCTCAGGTTTTCACTGAGATAGGAAATGCTAATGATGAACACATGCACATACACATTTATTTCATCTCTCTCTCTCTCTCTCTCAACCTCCCCTTCTCCCAGTAGATTTCCCAAAAGAAGACAGATAAAAGTTCAAACTGAAAACTTTAGGAAAAACTCTGAAGTAGTTTCCCCGTGGTCTAAAAACTACGAAAAAGTAAAAACTTCACCAGAAAGTGACTGTAATGCTATTCTACCTTCTTTCAGCTCTTGTATTTTAGATCTTTATATTTAATGGTCAATTGTTTGGATCTGGAAAGTTGCACTGTAAAAGTTTTTATTGACAACAGAAACTCACAAACTGAAGCACCCCTTAGGGTCTTGCTTATTGTTGCTGCTAAAAAGAGAAAACTGTTCCCTCCACAGCCGCAGGCCAATTCAAACTCAACCAGCCTAGAACCTGTTGACTGTCAACAGGGAATCACACCCTATACCTCCATTCAGCTGTTTGTGATGGACAATGATTCCAGGAGCCAGATATCATGCTTGGAATTACATTTTATTTGAGTTTCAACCATATAAATATATGTACACAACATTACATTCTATACAAGTTTGCAAACCATTTCCCACCCATACCCCACCCTTGCTTTCCAACTCCTCAGCATGTCAAATTCAGAAAGACCCAAGGACGGGATTAATTCATAGAAGACAAGGTGCAGCCTGTAAGCCTTAATTCATAGACCTATAGAGCCTCTCAGAGGGTCAAATGGGGTGGAGGTATATGTAAGGTCTAGACAAGGCATGCTTCAAAGTCACACAAAAGGATTACTTTAACATTTTAAACTCAACTTTAAATTCAGTTGTTAGTAATTTCTCAGGTTCATATTGAAATGAACAAAATACACACACACACACACACACACACACACACACACAGCCTTCTCAAAACGCATTTCCTTCAAAGGAAAAAAAGGTTGCTGGAAGGCAATTTAGTCACTTGTGATTTCTGAACAAAAAAAGATCTTTTTTTGCATCACCAAGAGGTTTCATTTGAAAATAAATGCGTAATCCAGAGTTGTTATGTTCTGTGACAAATCCCAAATGCAGGCACATATAGACCTTAAATTTTATTCTGTGGTACACTGAAATTGTGCAGGGGTAAAAAAGAAGTATGGTCATATTTCCCTAAGGATAACTCATATGTGTAGACCTACAGTACACTGATATTTTTTTCTGTAAATATTTTGAATGTATGATCAAATTTCTGTCACTTTTCCAACACCTAGAAGTGCCTGACAACGTTCTCACATGAATTTCTGGATTGGTTTCAGCAACAGAGTGACTGGTAACTGTATCTACAAATGGCTGATCTATTTTGATGTGAGCTTAATTAATGCTGCATATGAAACTCCAAATGTCACAATCCAGGAGTTTAAAATTTGCATTATTAGACTGATTTAGTTAGCTTATTCTAAAATGGAATTTGAATTTCATTTAATGTGGTATTAACTTCTCTTCCTATAAATTCATTTTTAAGCTAAAGGGATTTCATGAAATCTCTCTATTATGATTTTAGCATGTGGATGAGAACTATATGAAAATACTACAAATAAAACATGACTTCAAAGTCACTACTTGATCTACCAATTTGCCCGAGAGGATTAGGCTGGTAAGTTATGACATCTGGTCACAAAGTCCAAGCTGCTTTTTGATGAAGTTCGAGATTAGGAGCTGAGGCCGTTGCTGGTACTCCACCAGAACATCATGAGACAAGTTGATCTGGTCACAGTCAAGTCGGTCGAGAAGTGTCACACAGACCACAGCAGCTAGTAGAGCAAGTAACAGGATTACAGAAGTGAAAGGATTGACCTTTCCTACAGGAACATTAGCCTAGCAAGTCATCATCCAGAGTTTATGGACTCTGTGTTGTTTTCCCTGTAATGAGACAAAATCTGCGAAAACCTCTAGTCTTCTATATAATTCATATTTATAATTCATATTTCTATGGACTCTCACCAAAGACTTTATTTAAATAAGCTAATTGAAAATATTATGCAAACTCCTCTTTGCCCTCCCCCCCCCCCGCCCCCAGTTAGTTAGAAAAGGTTCAGGAAAGCTTTGGGTTCAAGCTAAGAACAAGGAGAGATCTTTGCTATCTACAACATAGGCTTCAGCTTTTGAACCAGTTCTTAGAGAAGTCTTCTTCCTTGAGGATATACCTGGAGAGCTAGCCCTTATTCCTTGTGGCAATGTTTGATTTTGCAGCCCTTACTGGAGAGTAAAGTAAATAGAGAAGAGATATGGAATGTTGACCCATGAAATGTCAATAAAGATGAGGACTGATTCTTATGAAATTTGAGAAAATCAAAAATGAAATGTTTAAACATAAGAGTCAGCTCCAAAAAGAGCAAATATATTAGTTTTTTAATTTCTAAAGAATGGGAATAAAATTCTATGATAGATAAGAAACTAGGAGAGAAAGAAGAAAAATCTTTCCTACAGAAACAAAATCCTCATTTTTTGAAAAGTTGCCACAAGAACAGAATCTTGTTTGTTCCATCAGGAAGTCAGAGAGAAAATAATGGGTGTCATAAAAATTCTTTACTTCCAGGTCCTTTGCCTTTTTTTTTTTTTAAATTAAGCTATTTGTTTTCTTGCTATTAAGTTGTATGAGTTCCTTAATATTTGGCTATTAACCCCTTCTGAAACACATGGTGTGCGAATATTTTCTCCCCATCCATATCTTTCGTTTGGTTCAATTCTTGCTACATGCTGAGTTTATCTATCATGTAATTCATTCAGCTGGGCCATGAGCTAGGCATTATTCTCATACTCTCTTTGTCAGATGATGAAATCAGTATTTAGAAAGGTCAAACAAATGGCCCATTATGATGCAACTGGTAAATAATTAGCCAATCGGTTCCCAGCTTCTTAAACAGCTGAGAAGAGTTCTCTCCCTTCCATCTACTTCTCTCCCGGATTGGTACATGGAGAACCATTAAGCAAACCCGCATTGACCTGTCAAACTGACCCTTATGTTCAATGAAGTGAAAAGCAATGAAAATATTAAACTTGAACTGAGTCAAATATTTCAATGCCCAGGACCCTGTTTCTTCAAAACCCGCTCAGTTGTAAAGCAACTTGGCTGAACAGGTAAACAAGCAAATGGAAGAGATAGAAATTTCCCCTCAGCTTTTCAAGTTAATGATCAGCAAGTCTGTGAAGCCTGACATGGGCTGGCAGTAGCAGAGAAAGTTGAAAGTCCTGCTTTAATCCTTCACTTGGCAGAAGGATAAAAGGAAACCAGTGCTGTGTGCTTTGCACAGAGTGGGAGCCAACTTTACTAAATGTCTTTTCTGTATTTCAAGGGTAATGCCAAAGATGGGAAAGAACAGGTAATAGCAATCTCGGTGGTATTTTCTTGACCCTGGAGAGCCTATTAACAAGCAGCATATAATAATCTTGTCACCTAAAATTACTATTTCCATGAGCAATTAAAAGGGACTAATCACCCAAAACAATTTATCAAAATTATTCCTGACAGCTTTGCTACCATAATCCTTAGATTAGGTGTGAAGGGTGTCTCTTGGGAAGGGAGGACACCTAGTGACCCGGCTGTCACCAAAAGGGTTGTCATGTAACAGACATGAGGATGGAATGTAATGAGAATACCCAGATCTGAACTCAGAGCTGAAAGTGTCCTGTGCTACACCAGGGATGCCAGGATCCCACTCTGGGATCCTCTATGGCCTCTTTGAAACTCCAATTAAAGTTGCAATTGGAACCTCTTCCCCCACACCACACATGCAAATACTCACATGCCTAAACACACACTTGCGTGTATAATTTCAGGGTGTCCTGGGCCCCCTAAAAGCTTTGCATAGAGCTTTTGGGAATCATGGTGCCCTGAGAACTGCCACTTTAACCTCACTTCTCTGATTCAGAATAAATTTCCAGGAAGGTTTTCCCATAAATGATGGCCAAAGATAGCAGATCCAGGTATAAATACCTGTGTACACAGCAGTCTCTCCCCCATCCTTTCTCACCCCCCACCTCCCCACCCAACCACACACACACCTCCATTGCTCCTCATGGTTTTGAGCTCGTTATTCCCTGTGTGCCTGGCATAGAAAGCATAGAATCATTGTCAAATCACCAACCCATGGTCTTTGCACTTTCTGATCTTGAGACATTCATCTTAGGCTGTTGGCTGCTTATCACAAATCAGGTGGAGAAAACTTATATTCAAAGGGGCTGGTCAGGGCTGGGGTTGTGGCTCAGTGGTAGAGGCTTGCCTAGCATGTGTGAGGCACTGGGTTCAATTCTTAGCACCACACAAAAATAAATTAATTAAATAAAAGGTATTGTGTCTACCTACAACTAAAAAAAAAAAAAAAAAAATTAAAAAAACAAACAAAAAAGGGGCTGGTCAATGCTAAGGATATACAATTTCTTCTCAAAATGTAGTCCACTGGCCACCTGCATCAGAACCAGAGATTGTTCATCATTCAGATTCTGTCCCAGACATAAAAAAATCAGAATTAGGGGCTGGAGTTGGGAGGGACAGTAAATCTACATAAAAAGGAGATCTCCCCAAGATAAATTACTTCTACATTGCCATTTGAAAACTACTGCTTTAAAGACTTTAAACTCTAACCCTGAACCAAATCAAGTCACCACAAATGTACATACCTAAACCCTATTTACTTAGGTTCCCAAAGAAATGCTGAATTACTTACAAGCAAAATTTCACATTATACTCTATAAAGAATGTTTCTATATTTTAATAAAAGTATTATTAAAGACACTGCCTGTTATAACTGATGATTTCGCAATTTAATATTTTGATAAAGTTTAACATTTGGAGAATATTTTTGTGAAACTTCAAGGACTTTCTTTATATAATGAAGCATGTGTAACTCAAAGTATTTTCATCTTTACCTCAGTCTTTAGGAAACTCAAAGCAAAATCTAAGCATTTAGATTTTATATTGTATTCCTAGGTAGCCTCTTTGATATCAATGCTCCCTCATCTGCTCCCTTAAGTAAATGTCTTATTCTTTTTGTTATTGTTTAAATGAGTATTATATATTCTCCATTAATTGAAAGATGCCTCTAATGCTTTCTCGAATAAAGGTAAATACTAATCATCTTTCAGTACATTAATGCTACCTTTCTACACCAGATGGAATAATGGAGGGAGCAGCAGACAAAAGACAAGAGATCTCAGTTCTAGTCCATCTCCATTCCAGTTTAACTGTGTTTCCTTAGGAAGGTCTATTACATTCTCTAGGTCTAATTTCAATCTATGAGAAAGGAGCAGGTAAGCCTGAGGTCTCACCCAAGTCCACGTCCTCTGCTTAATGTACTCACAACATCTTGCCAGTATGAAGACCATGCTGTCATCTCCATAGGTCCAGCTGCAGCCTTGGGAACTTGAGTTTCTGCTGGATGCTGGACCTTCAACCAGAGATGACTCAAGATAGGCAGAGGTTGGAGCCTGCTGTGTTGGGGGTAGGGGTGCCTCCAGGAAGCCTCAAGGGGGTCACAGCAGAGGAGAGGCCAGTCACAGGTGAAACCAACCATGCAGAGAGCTGAAGCAGTGGCCCTAAAAAGACTTCTAAACTGGGTGCAGTGGCGCACACCTGTAATTCCAGTGGATCGGGAGGCTGAGGCAGGAGGATTGCAAGTTCAAAGCCAGTCTCAGCAACATAGCAGGGCCCTAAGCAGCTCAGTGAGACCCTGTCTCTAAATAAAATATGTAAAGGGCTAGGGATGTGTCTCAGTGGTTAAGCATCCCTGGGTTCAATCCCTGGTACCTCTAATGTGATGCACTGGCAATGCGGGGAGAGGCAGGACATAGGATAGGGGAGTACAATTAAAGTGAATCAAACAAACCATAGACAAGGATGAAAAATACGTATAATCTTACAAAGCAAACAGAAGCAAATTAATTTTTTAAATCTTATCTTTGTAAAAAGTGATAAGTGAAAAATATCCAGACAGAATTTTGAATGTGTCACACCAAAAAATGCTAAATACCTGAGGTGATGGATATTTTCATTACCTTGATTTGATTATCAGACTATACATGCACTGAAACTTCCATGTATCCCATAATTTGTATAATTATTGTGTCAATTAAAAACACAAAGTAATAAGTGAGTTGCTTAATATTTATATCTGATTTTCCATACATAAGAACTGATTTCCTTGGCAAATTAATGGCTATACATACAATTGAGTAAATATCTGTTTGAAATTTCATTTGATTCCAACATTAAATCTTGGGATAAGCTCAGCCCTAAGGGTTTGCTTGCTGAAGTATCACAACTATCTGCTCAAAACATTAAAAATAGAAAAACCTCTATTGACTTTTAAAGGTGCATATTCTGGTTCTTCTGTCCAGAGACCATGAACCTTGGGTCTCCCCAGGAGGCTGCTGGCAAGAAGTGGCATAGCATGCTGCAGAGGGGTCTGAGTTAGCAGGAGCTGCGTTCAAATTCCAGCTCAGCTCCTTCTCAGCTGTGAGGAGGTAGGGAAGTTATTTAACCTCTCAGCCAGCTTTCTTTATCTCTTGGGAGGGTGAAAAGAACTGCAGTTGGTTGCCTTGTGGAATGATTTTCCAAAATCCTGATTTATCTCTATTGTGGGGTTAAGAAACACTCCAGCTCCAAACTGACTATAATCTTTAATTTTTGTTCTAATATCTTTTTTTTTTTACTTTATCAATGATCAACTTGCAGTTTCTAGAGCTCAGTATCCTTCATTGCTGGGAACAACAAAAGAATGTAAAAGTAAAATTAAAGTCAAGCTTCTGCTTCCTTTTATTGAACAGTTATAAAATAATATTATGAAGACTGAATATATCCCCCAAAGTTACGAGTATCTGTCAGAAGAAATAACATTGAATTCTTCCTTTACTCTAAAGAAAAGCCACTGTGAGTTGCAAATAACTAAAGACACTGAAAAGGATTCAAGCAAAACCTAATCTTAGACAAATATTAGGTTTCATATATAGCCACACAAGTGCGTGTCAAAAGGCAGCACTGTTTTTAAAAAGAACAGATATGAATTGAATTTATCTATCACAAATTCACAGTGCAAAAGGATTAATATCTTTAATCAGAATATGAGGGGCTTAAAGTAAATTTTGCTTTAAGAGAGGGACAGATGTGTGCATGCTATTAAAAGATAGATTGATACATTTATTCTGCATTATACAGCGTTTCCATTGTACAACTTTACACTATTCTGAAGGGTCAGCTTTTGGATATAGAATATTTGGTGAATACCACTGTTTCCTCTTTACCAAATCCTTGTTATAAAGAGGACTAGATTCCTAATTCTCTTGTCCAGGATGATGAGATCAGTAGAGCAAAGTGATTTATGGGCATTAGTGGCCCTGTTCCAGGGAGCTTGTCCACTATCAGATATCAAGACACACAGGGATTGTAGGTATAACAAAAGGGGTGTTTGTGTAGACCTATAGAAAAGGGAAACCTGACCTTTGGGACAGTTTGGAGGCACACTTGTTTTTCAGACGTCAGACCACTCATGTATCTGGGGAATGAGGGATCCGGTTTGCTGTGGACATGTTCTATGGCCAAGAGCATCTAGTAGCACCTCTTTTCATTCATTCATCGAAAAGTTATTGAATGCACATTTGAAAGGCATTATTCTAAGTGCTGAGAATATAGCAATGACAAGCAAAGTCCCCGTTTTATGACACTTACATCCCAATGGAGAGAGATAATAAATACATAGCTTTCTGCATTAAGATATGAAAAGCAATGTATAAGTTAATATCTAAACAAACCAGAAATATAGTCAGTAGTGATAAATGTGATGCCCAGAAATGAAGTCGAATGACACAGTGTCAGTGGGTTTGTGCAGTGACACAAGACTTCCCAAGGGGGCGAGATTTCAGATATCTGACATTAATTGTAGAGATAAAAAGTGGCAATCCACACAGACCTGAGACCTCCCCATGAGAGGTGCAGAAAAATTTGTTTCTGCATTGGTGCAAGCTCTGAGCGATTCCTCTGAATTAGGACTATGGGTCCCTAGGAGACCCTTGTTTATATTTAATGTTATTTATAAGCTGAAACTAATAGCAGTAACCTTGGTAAAAGTTCTGTTTGCTTATGCAGTCATTTGATAGTATTAAAGAGACAGAAAACGTCATCTGAGAGGGCTGAAAGAGAGAGGGTGGGTTGGACCACCTCTAATAGTGGCAGGGAGGAGATTTTAGGTAGGGACAGGCCTGGGAGGTTAAAGGCAGTCACAGGTGCTGGGTTCTTGGTGCCCGGTGAAATCTCTCTTCCTATGTTGCTTCTCATTGCTGTATATCCTCCCTAACTTCCTCTGTGTCAGAAGCTCCTTGTGAATGGACCCTCAGCCTTTCTCCAAAGCAAGCCTTTCTGGCTCACACAGAGTAGGTTGTAAAACCAGTTAAAATCAAAAGGTGCCAGGTGCCAGCTCCGAGCTTCACTGCTGTGGGGAAGGATGTTATGAAGTGGTAATGAAAAATGGAAACATGATTGCAACTTATGTGTGAGGCTTTTGTCTGTGTACTTGATGGCTGATCTTCCAGGGGGCAGCGTACCAGGAATCCACCTTTTAAAACAGTGATGTCTGAGGGAGATAAAGAGCCCCTGTCACCAGGAAGAAATTCAGACGGAAATATTGCCAAGAACTACCGAATTACTGAGTTGCAGATGCAACCTTTAGTGTGAATGTTGGAAGCCCAGAGGGGTCTGCTGGATGAAAAGGCTGCAGCAGTGGCCCGGAAGAGAGCTATTTACAAGATGAAATCAGCTACCAGCAGCTTCTGTTGCAGCAGAAAATAAAATGCCGCAGGAGGCCAGGAACTACTAAAAGGTAGAGGAAAGCAGCCAGGAGGGCCACCTGCAGGTGGCAGGGAGAGCAAGGTCACAAAGATTTGCAGCAAACAGAAAAGTTCTCAGAATAACTTCTCTCAGGTTTCTGCAACATCTTGAAGAGAGAAAGACTCAGGTCTGGGGTTCACAAGCCCTGAACAATCCCTGGCTGCCAAGAGATTCCTTCTAAGAAAGAACTGATGGCCCTCACCACAGGTCTGCCTGGGCAGCATTTGGTAATTCAGTATTTTATGTTTCACTAAATCAGTTACCAGATTTGGTTCATTTACATATTCGGTTGGAGACAGATGTGACTCAGATGTTCACTTGTTTCTATAGTAAAGAAAGCAGAAATAACCAAATCCAGGTGTCTCTGCAGGCTGTGTCCTGACTGGACTGCAGCTCAGGCAAGGTCAAGCTGTCCCCCTCTTACCTGAAAAGGGGTATTAACAGTGACCTTCCAAAGAGCACAAGGCTGCATTTGCTGCATTTGCTATTCTTCACCCATATGGCACAGGGATTTACATGCACATGTGTGCTGAGATAAGAGTAAAGTATATTGGTTCTACAATTAATCTCTTCTTATCAACTATATCTTTAAAATATATATATTTTTAAAATGTTATCACAGTTTGTTTGCAATATGTTTATTAAAATTGACAGACTATATCAGAATTCAAATTCCACTTGTGATTATTTTACGGTAATTCTTTACCCGTTTGAAGCTTTTATTCTCAGAGGAGCAGAGGCTACATTCTTGTGGTGTATGAAGAATATGGACAATAGGCCCCAGGGAACTTTCCTTATCTACAACTCTTCCCCTCTCCACCCTCCTGCCCCACCACCCTAAATGAGTCCACCAACAAAACTCCTCCCAAGACCTGGCCCTGCTAAACCCTATAAAACCCAGACCCTTGTTGTAGCCTGTTGCCATTTTCCCCTTGAAAATATGCCTAATAAAGTATTGCTGGTCCACTGAGGTCTGCCCCCATTTTCGTATTCTTTTTGTAATCTATTTCATGTGTTTTCATTTGGTGGTAAAACCAGGGAACAGGGCTTTGGGGCTCTTTATCCCTCCCCATCCTAACAAACCTCTACCACATTTTTATATTTCCCTCCCATTTCTCTCTCTCTCTCTTTCTCTCTGCTTTATACTCATAGGTTAATAACAGTCTTGTTAAACGGATGAGAACTGGAAAGTAGCTATTGATTGTCCAGTACTTCTGTGGCTCCTGAGGCCAGGGAAGCCCCAGTCACAGCTAGCACAACTGAATTCCCAGACTGGTTTTTTCTCTCTCTCTTTCCACCTTATATTCAAAGAAGTAGGCCCTTCATGAGTCCTGGGCTAGATTTTTGCTGTCTTACCTCCAAGCAGAGAAAGCAAGGACCCGTCTAGGGTCCTTTATTGATATTAGAGGCACCCTCCTTCTAACTCTGTCCTCCCCAATTCCTTCCTTCCCCTATGTATTCAGACCTCCCGATCAGAGGCTGCTTTCTGCCATTTTGTTTCCACATGCAACACTGGCCTTTGGAGAGGTAAAATCCTTCTGGTCTCTCACAGAGGTTCCCTGTCGAAGACCCTCACGTTTTGGCTCATCCATTCCCCCGGGGTCCTCCACCAATGGGATTGCAGGAGGGGATGCCCTGTCATTCTCTGATGGAACTCTGTAAGGGTCATAGGACAACATGATCTCAACCACTACCCCGGTCAACCCTCTCCAACATGAGGGCTCCTATGGAACTCCCCCTTAGGTTGTCTCATTGATCATCTGGGCCCCAGAGGTCCTCAGCCAATCTGGCCACAATCTAAATTAGGCAGCCTAAGTCAATGACCTGAATTCAGAATGCCGGACCTTTGACCCCAAAATCCTCCAAGACTTAGACAATTTCCTCTGATGAAATGGCAAATGGCCTGAGATTTCTTACTTCCAAGCTTTCTTTTACATTCACTCAAGACCCTAATTATGCCAACCTTGCTGTGCTCTACAATTAATTCTCTCTTACTTCCCACTCTATGAGCCCCCTAGATCAGGCTCTGATCCCCAGCCCTCTTCTTCATTTACTGCCCCTGAAATAGCAGATGAACCCCCACCAAGTAAGTAAAGCTGGAGGCTATAAGGGACAGTTTCATAGACAAGAATGCCTGATAGCTATTAAAAGAAACTGTCAGAGTCACAAGCTTTTTTCTGAGTCAATTTGAAACCTACAAATCTTCCTAATCTCTGACATAAGCGAGCTTGATCTCTGTTTCTACGTCTAGCTCCAATATTTATCCCTCATAGTGGTCTAAAAGATCTAATGTGGCACATAGAAGTCCTAAGTAACTTTACTAAGAAAGCCCTAAGAAACAGAAATAAAGGCATCTCTACTAAGTGCAGAGGTTACGCCAATAAAAAGGTATTTTGTAAATGTCAGATAACATTAGATAGCTTAAATACATCTTATGGGGTCGTCTGTGACATTATAAAACTAAGTGCTGTGATAACTCTGGCAATGTTAAAGATTTACTTTCCCAAATAAAGGCCTTGTCCTCACCAGCCTTGTTATGGGAACAACTTCTTAGTTCTTGCACCTCCTGGTGAGAGATTAATGGTTTCTACCACCTTCGTGATATTCATTGACATGTTCCAGATGCTGCAACATTTAATTTGTATTAATCTCATTCCAGTACTCTTGTCTTTTTGTTTCTTTCATAGGAGCCGCCCCCTCAGATGATGTTGCAACCTGTTCTTTCCAAACCAGACTTTTGTCATGGACCCCTCAAATGACCCACATATTCCTGAAAAGGAAACCCAAACTGCTTGCCCCACGTCACCCCCTCTCAGCTTGAAGCAGGCAGAGCAGTCATTGTCCATTTGCCCTTACAGCTATAAGATTTCCATTTTCAAAGGGGGGATTGATTGAGGCTGAGGGACAAAAAGACAGTCAATATAAATAATAAATAATTGGGTCAGAAAGTTGTGTCCTAATTCAGGAGGAAATAAAATGCTAATATCTCCAAAGCCCTTCCCCCTTCTCCTCCACTTGTTGCCGAGGATACCTGCCTCCAGGGAATTGTTCTCCCCTGCAGGGATTTGTAGGAGTTGTTAGTGAAGTACCTCCTGGAAGGCTCCTTTCCTGCTCCTTTGGGCAGACATGAACAGGCACCCCTGGAAGGCTTCCTTACCACCTTTTGGTCACTAATCACGTAGGCAGGATGGGGTGAACAGAGAGGCAGGATGGGGGAAGGAGAAAACATGCTAAATGTTGTATATAATAATTCTATTAAATGGGACCACTCTGCTGACCCCCATATGCTTTAATTGCCAAAACACAATTTACCTGCAGCCCTGCCTGACCTCTGAGGACAGGATGTATCACATTCCTTAGCAAATTGCCTGCTCACTGCGGGAGAAATGCAGACCAAAAACCAATGTTGATAAGAGGAACCCAAGTTTCCCTGAAGGAGAAAATTTTTGTGAACAGATCCTAAAACTCTGGGAGATTCTCAAGATAGAGCTATCCTGGTTTTAAAATTAGACTACCTTCTCTGGACTCTCATAAAACACATTTTTTCCTGTATTCACCACATCTGGCAGGAAAAAGACCAGAAAACCTGTCTCAGTAAATTAGAGTAAAACTACTCCTCATCCATCCTAGTTCAAACATTCAAATTATTTATTTTCTCTAGTGGAGACATTGCCCAAAGCACTAACAGGCTTGCCTCCCACTTCAAATTGAGGAGCATAATATGAAATCATAGTCCTGTGAGTATGAGGACCCAAAGGGATAAAGGAAACCTGTAAAAAACTTTAAGGGCACAACTAGCTGGCAAATGTCCTCCCTAAAGTTAAAATAGTTATCAAAAAGTTAGTTAGCATCCTCCACTCTGAGTGAGGCCCCAGTCAGAGGTCATGGAAAGGCAGAAATGAAAAAAAAAAAAAATGTGTCACTTTTAAATCCAGGCCATTTGTGGGATCCAAATGGCTGTTTATCTTACCACACTGCTTTCTTAACAAGCTCCTCTCCAAATGCTGTTACCACATGGGGAGGGAAAATGAAATGATCAAGTCTTCTTTACCTTGAGAATCTTTACCTAAGGATTTCAGGACTCATTCTTTCAGTATCTACACTAACTCTAATCTGAACCAAAACGTGTCTTCTTGTTTTTTGGTCTCTTGTTTTTTAAATTCTATATTTTTGAGCTCATAGTTTTATGGCAAATTCACATTTGATTCTGCATGCTTAAATTAATATATTATTCTGATCAGTCTTATTTTATCTAACTATATAAGTTTTACAATCTTCGATCAGAGACCAATTTTCAGGGATTAGTTCTCAAATACATTGGGAAATTTTTCTCTTACAACAAACAGCTATAAGATCTGTCTCCTGTCTATTTTGTGTATGTGTGCACACCTGTGTGTTGTGTTGTGTCTACATATGTGCTGTGTTCATATATCATATACATGGTATCAAACTTGGTAAAGATAAATGAGTGCTCAGAAATTAGAAATTAAATGAGAAATGGATCCAAATATTTTAGTTCACATGACTTAAAAGGTTCAATTTAAATTAGGTAAACAGATAAAAATAAAGATGTCTTTAACATTACTAACTCAAGTCTTTATAGATGGTCAGACAATTAACAGAGTGTTGGTTTCCATAAAATGATAGAATGTAATATCCATAGTCCCTAGAATTTTTATTCAACAAGGAAGAGATGGCTAATACTGTTAAATACATTTGTCTGATATCTTGTTTTTTTATAGTTAAAAATAAGTAAATTAGATTTAACATAAATAGGATTAATCATCAATGTGTTTGTTATAGACATCTGGTTAATTTACAAAGTTAAAGTGCTAACTGCTACATATAAAATCAAGTACTCTTCTTAAATTCCATAAGGTAATATATTGAAACATTATGTGCACTTTCATATTTGGTAAATGGAAAAATGTTTAAGATTGCTTTGTGTCTTCACTGAAAACATGGTTACTAAGAGTTAAGATTCTATCAGGTGTAATTTAAAAGCAGAGTATAAGAGGTTTCAGTTGGGCTTCAACCAAAGTACCATAAAAACAAAGCATTTCATCTTATTAAAGTGGAGTAATTTGTCTAATTCAGAAATTGCATAAGGGTTGTTTCAGAGTGTGAATTAAGAAAAGGGTTAACAGCTAGGAAATAGATACAAGTTTCTGGGTATGGAAATATATTTTAATATGGAGAGTAGAGGGGAAAAGAAATGTTTCAGGATAAGAAAGTCTTTTGTGTGGTAAAGTAAAAAGTTGTAAAAATATCTAAGTAAGTTGCAGAAGGTTTGTGGAGGGTAAATTTCAAAAAGTTTGTGTAACTAAGTTTGCTATATAATTAGCACAAAGTTATTTAAGGCTTTTTCCTAAGGTCAAACATTAATGTACTGATATAAACCAAAGTTTAATCCTCTATGGGTTAAAGAAATAAAAACATTAATCTGCTCTTATCTCTCAAGATAATTTCTTGTGTCTATTAAGTTTCATTCTTTAGAGCAACTGGCCTTAAAGGAATTAGGGTTTGTACAACTCTGGTTAAACAACAACTGTTATTTTAAAGTACTACATTATGTTACAGATTCTGAATTTTTCTTTAAAAGCTAAATTTGGTCAATATAAAAAATCAGTGTAATTATGCTGTTATTACTGACCCTTTCACATACTAAATATATTCATATCTTCCAAGTATATAAGTCTTTAAAGTATGAGACTTAGAAGAGTATTTTACCAAGCTGATGTTCTTCAAACTAAGGTTTAAAGTTAAGGTTTGGGATTATAAAAATTATGTTTCTTAGTTCATAAGCTATTATACAAACTCAATTTGTTTTTAATCTTGTTAATTTCTTGTATTTTCCTTGTAAACTTTAACTGTTTCTGTTAGCACCTTACAGAAATACAACTTTCAATATAACAACCTGAGTTAATTTGAGATAGTAGGCCATCATCCATAGACAGGATATAAGGCTAACTTCCAGTACTAATACTGACTCTAATTAAATAAAAGGGTTGAATGACTGTAAAGTTATAGATATTAAAGTTAAAACCCAGTACCCTTACTTTTAGACTGGTGAAACTGGCTTGCTGGATATTTAAGACCAAGGCTTGGAGATTAAACTTAAGAAAGCAAAAAGGCCAAGAAGGAAAAAAATAGCCAATATTTAGCTCTTGCCCTCTGAGTCAATTTGAACCCGGGGAGCAAGGGAACTTCTCTAAGGGTTCTGCAACTCTGGGCCACATGACCTCTGATCAGGGAATTCATAAGACCCTGGAGAACAGAAAGCCAACCAGTGCACATGCTGCAGAGAGGAGGGTCATTGGAGAAGGGAGATATCCTTGATATTTCCAAGGGAAATCACATGGTCAAGGAGACCCTGACCAATCCTGGCAGATGGTACTGAAGAAGCTAAGAGGCTGCTCACAAGTTCCCAAGAGTGACCCCCTGAGAGAACTCAGCTAATTCTTAACAGTAGATAGGAATAAGGTCAATTTGACCAACTTGGTCTTGAATTCCTAGCAAAAACAGTTATAACCAAAATATAGCCATACCTGGGCATTTAAAAGAAAAGACAGTATTTCTTTTAATAGAACTTAAGACAAACATTTGTGTCAGCCCCACAGTTCTGGTGCCCTCCAAAATACTGAGGCATTTTTTTTCTTTTTGAGATTCATATTTCCCCTTGCCTACCAAAATTTGGAATGGCCTCTGTGCCTTGGTCTTCCTTACTCCTCAGATTGATGGTTTACCTAACAAAGTTTGCCTATCCTGATAACAGTTCACACCACACACAAGAGAGCTCTTCAATTTTTCCCCTTACTCATAGGGCTACAGATATCTGCCAGGATTGGCACTGGAGCAGTGGGATTAGGAAACTCTATTCACTACTATAAAAAAATTGTCAGTATGGGTTATTGAAGATATCCAACAGGTCACTGATTCGGTACTGACTTTACAAAATAAATTGAATTCCTTGGCGTCTGTCATCCTGCAGAATTATCAGGGCCTAGATCTCATTACTGCTAAATGAGGTGGCCTCTGCCTCTTCCTTGGGGAAGAATGTTGCTTCTATGTCAATCAATCAGGACTGGTAAGGGATAAGGTTAGACAACTACAGGACCAATTGGAACAGCAGAGACAAGAATTAGCCAATTCCTAAAACAGTGGAGTTCCTGGCTTCTCCCTCTTTTAATCCCTCTAATCCTCTTTTTTCTTGTAATAATCTTTTCCCACCCTGCTTTGTTAACTTTATACAGAAGCAACTTCTTTACCAGGTGGCCTGTCCAGCCCAGACGACCTCCCAAGAACATGCAGAAGCCATTCTCTTCCTTCACTCATGCCATGACTCTCCTGAGCCCCAGAAGGAAGAAAGCACCCAAGACAATGTCAAAGTTTCCTCCCTCTACACTGCCCTCAAAGCCTCAACCTCCAGGACTGTATAGGAAGCTAAAATACTTTCCACCTCCTTATCCTCTTCCAAATCTCTGACAGGGGATCCTCTGCCCCACCCCTTCTCAGCAGGAAATAGCCAGACATGATGAGGTCACCCCATCTCATTATACCTTTCAGAGTCTCATCAGACCCTTTCAGAGTCTGGAATGAAGGATACAGACAATAGGCCCCAGCAAACTTCCCTTATCTACATCTGCTCCCCTATCCACCCTCCTGCCTGCCCTAAATGAGCCCACCACCTAAACTCCTCCTATGACATGGACCTGCTAAATTCTATAAAACCCAGACCCTTTTTGGAGCCTCTCCCCATTTTCCCCTTGAAAATCTGCCCTTCCATTGCTTAATAAAGCATCTCTGGTCCATTGAGGTCTACCTCCATTTTCTTTTTATTGGTGTGTACTGCTAACATCATGGCCACTCCCTGGCTAATTTCTGATGTTTGAACAGAGACCCACCTCTCAGCTGAGTCTGCAGTCATTCTCCATGTGATCTCATCAATTGCATGGTTTTAAGGCCACCTATATGCTGTCTGTTGACTTACTCTTTTATTCCTCCAAACCCCTCATCTGAACTTCAGATTCACAGGTACCCCTGCTTACTTGACCTCCATTTGGATGTCATTATCCCCAAATTTTCTTTTCCAGGTATGGTAACCTCATCCACAGTTTATGGCCTAGGGTTCAGGCCGTAAACCTAGGAAACATTCTTAATTCCTGCCTTTCTCCCAAAATTTGCATCAAATTTTCAACAAGTCTTATTGCATTTATCCCAAAATGTTTCCAGAACCTGACTGCATCTTCCCCCTCTACTGCTTTCAGCCTGACCTATCACCTCTCACTAACCTAGAATATCAGTCTTCTCATTCCTGCCCCTGCTCTGTGCTGGGTCCTGGTATGTTCTTAGCTCAGCAGCCAGGGTGACCCTTCTAAAATGCAGGTCAGACCTGGTCACTTCTCTATTCAAAGCCCTCCAGTGGTTTCCAGTTTCACTCAAGCGAACACTACCATCCCCCCTGCCTTGAGGCACTCTGGTTTCCAACTTGTTCCTCCAGCACACCCTGCCTGCTCCTGCCTTTTGACCTCAGATTTACATTTACCAGAATGTGCTTCCCATGTGATGTCCACGTGGCATTTTCCCAAGTGTCACTTCTCCTACCCTTCCTGACTATGCTAATTAAAATGATGATGGATGGACTATTTTATGAATACCTTATTTGCATCCCTCTCAATAGATTCAATTGTAATAGAAAACAGCATCCATTTCCAAGATGAAAAAATCCAAACTTACTGTCAAAATTTTTGCTTTATCACCAATGAGCTGGTGCCCTGGGGCAACTTGATTTTGACCCTTGAGGTTTGTTTCCTCATATGCATAATCAGAATAATGTCCTGTCCACTCACAAGACATTCTGAGATAATGTATACTATAAACAATTATAGGGCATTCTTTAAACCCAAAGTAATATATGGCTAGGCCCCTGTTTCTTCTCCTGAAGAATGAGAATAGCTTTAGTAAAAAGAATGGGATGCTCAGTTCTCATGAAAAGCTTACCTTTTAGACCACAGAGTCCACACATGGCTGCGAACACTGTAGATTCCATTTCAATGTTCCTCACACCAGCTTTATATGCTCTTTTCAAGTAATCTAACTTCTTTTCTTTAGAAAAGGAGCATAATGCTCCATCTAGTCGACCTTGGCCTAAAAGAGAATGGAGAACATTTAGTGACCTAATGGACCACCAGCAGCAGTAGCATTGCCAGGAGTCTTGTTGTTGGCCACAGCATCTACAGCAGTCTCCATCCCTTAAGCCTGCTCCCCAGGTGGGATAAGCCTGGCTGCTGAGTCTTCCCAGCAGAAGACACTGTGGAGCAAGGCTGTGCCTAGCTCAAGAGTCTCATGAAGAACATGGCATCCATAGCTGAGTGCCCCAGTATAACCACTGAGTGCCCTAGCACCCAGCACTGGGCCTATGGACATCAGGAACTGCAGACTTGCTGAGAGAGATACCCTTTGAAAGAAGTCTCAGGCTGCCCCAGTGATGGGGAGATGGCCAGGTAGTATAATTGGGAGGGAAGAGGCCTAAGGACCAGGATGGGATTTGGACACTGCAGTGACAGCGGCAGCCACTGAAGGTAATCAGGAGTCCACCTTCCTCCCTTGACACTCCCCTCAGGTTGCATGCCACCCCTCTGCACTCACTTTTTCCTCTCCAGATTGCTCTCAGGGTTCATGGATCACTTAGTTTCACTGGGGTCAACTAGTGGGAACAGAAGGAAGTAGGTGCACCCCCCAAAACAGAGCTCTTCTCCTTCCCCACTCCTCTGGAGGGCCCAGCTTAAGAATACCTCATCGTCATCTGTTATTTGCACAGTCCTCTTCTGGGTCCCCTTTCCTTCCTCCCCCCCCCCCCCCCTTTTCTCTCTCTTTCATGTCACTTCCACCCTGGCAGTCAGCTCCTCCCTGTTCTCTTGAGCACTGCTGACAACACTTCTAACACCATTATTTCAGCTGATTCAGACTCAGACACCACAGAAGCCAAGCAGGTAATGTCAGTGAGAGGGTCTGCCTGGTCTGGAGACTGTAGTGCCACCAGTGCCTGTGGCCCCAGGTGTGGGCCAGGGCTTGCCTGGGCCACCATGCATATTTTATTTTCTGTATTTTTATATTACCTTATGTTATTTCAAAAAGCCCAAAATCTTGACTCTCATATAAAAATCTCTAGAAAGTCAAAATGTTGGCAAAATAATTCACATTTTTTTAACATACGGCACAGGCCAAAAAGAACCACAAACTCTAACGGGCCACCAGTTGCAAGCTCTATCTTAAATGCATTGGTGGGTAACCCTCCAGATGAAGGGCCTGTGAGCCAGAGGCCTAGGAGAGAGCCTTAATCCTGTCAGATCCAACACCCCTCCTATTTATCACCAGTATGTAATGAAACACATTTACTAACCTGAAGGAAAATGTATAAACAATGCAACCTATCTCTACTCATAATTTTTTTTTAAAAATTCAGTATGTAGTTTGATCCAGAGGGAAAAGCAGTTTAGAATGAAATCATGTGATGTTGATATGAATGTAACTACCACAACAAGATTTTCTGAATGTCCTCCACAGCATGGTACCAACCCTATAGTTTCCTTCTTCTGGAATGAGCAGAGTCTTTCCTTGAAGGACTTCTGCCTAGCCCTTCACCCCTTAGACCAAGGGCTGCTGCTTGGCAGTGATCTTCAATTTGTCTCTAAACTTGGTGTAAGAACCCTTTCCTCATGACTGAGAGATAAAGGCATCACTCTGAGACCACCCCATCCCTGAAAGATTTGTTCCCTCAAATATTTCTCCCCATTTCCTGGTCCCCTATGTACCAGATCCCTTTTGAGATACAAGTGAATGGAAGAAATGTAGAATCAGCATATCTCCCTTCTCCTAGAGGCACCAATTTAACTTAGAGGCATGAGCAAGAGATAAGATTCTGTGAACATCACTAATTGCATTTTAGTATTCAATTTGTTCTTGGAGGATTAAACCCACTCTCAATACAAATTAATTCTGCATGTTTCTCTGCTGCTTATTAGGCCCTTATGTTGCTATGCTTTAGCAAGTTAAAAGGCTGTTTTCATTCCTTTTTTAATCCACAGATATTAATTTTATAAAGTGAAGTTTTTAATATAAATTATGGGCTTGAATAACAAAGAGTTGCTGAAATTCTTCTGTTGCCTTCACTGTTTATAAATTCTTCTCACCTTCATAAAAATCATAGGTACACATTGTATGTCCGATGAGGGTTGGGAAGTTGGGAATTTCTTTGCTACATTTGAACAGTTCTTCAGCCAGTTCCTTGTCAAGTTCAGTACTTCGAGTGACAACATTGTCCAAGATGACCTGCTCAAACCGGGGCTGGAAGAAGGAGTCTACAGCTGTATCTGTTATTACAACAGACCCTGGTGCAATCCCTGCAATATGGGAACAAATAAGTGATTACAGAAGAATGTCATTTAGCCTTTACTTTGGTGACACATAGTATGTAACCTATTCTGCCAACATTAATTAATGCTGGTTGCTAATGATCCTCCCTGTTTTCATCTTTTAAATTATTTTCTTTTCTAAATGCAATTAAGTAACCTTCAGAACAGGCATTTCCATTTGCTGTCTTTCTGGATTCACATTTACAATGTGATGGGGTTTAGATTTCAAGACAAACATGACTCTTGGACATGCAAATTAGTACCAGCCTTCAGGCTCAAATTTGAATAAATTAGGTCAGGAATAAACTAAATGAGACTGCCAGCAAGTAGCTTTCATAAAGTGATGTGTCTACTTGATAGTTAATCTCTGCAACTCCTTGATTGCTATAAATTCTTGGCATTTCTCTCCTCTTTCCCTTCTGATTCTCATCACATTTGCTCCCTCTCCGCCCTGACTCCATGTAAATTAGGCCACTTGGCTGACCTTCCATTGCTGCAATCTGGCTTGCTCAGGGGACTTGGGCTCACTGGAGGAACCATCTTCTGCCAGCCACTGCTGTCCCTGCACTCCTGTCCTCCCTGACACCTTTTTACCACCCTGACACCCACTCATCCTTCAGGTGGCAGCTTCAGTCACTTCCTTCAACAGGTCTGAATCCATGCAGAGAAAACAAAAAATAGATACAAACAACTAAGAGGTAACACAGGTAGGTTACATTGAATTTCCCAGGCCCAGATGTGACCAGCTCTTGATTCATTCTGATTTCTATTTAGAGCTGAATAAGGAGACATCTTGAGAGCACCCTAGACTCTCTCTGTACTCACACCCACCACACTTTTTACAGCTGCTTGTTTATCCATTTCTCTGAGAGAACATAAACTGTATAAAGGCAAGAATAATATCTATTCATTGCCGTTCCCCAGGTCTAACACTGAATTTGCCACATTACAGGTACTCAGTTGAAATTTGTTGATTGAGTGAACGCTTCCCTAGAGATGTCATAGAGCATAGGGTCTGCAAACTCTAATCTACAAGACAAATCCCACCTGTCTTTGTAAATAAAGTTTTGCAACATGGTCACACACATTCATTTACATACTGCCCTTCACTGTTTTCAAGCTATTATATGGAGCACAGAAGTTGCAATAGAAACCACTCGGTCTGCAAAGTCTAAAATATTTATTACCTAGTCATTCACATGAAAAATTTGCCAATCCCTACTATGAAGCATCGCCTAGTCCTGGGTGATATAAATTCCAATATCCATGAAAGTTGAATTAATTATAGGACCCAGCTACAAACCCAAGGTGGCCTCTGAAGATGGAGCTTTCATGGATCAGATACATTTTAAATAAGACAAACAAGTGATTTCTTGATTTGTTTATAATGTCCTAAGAATAGGAAAACAATTGAGAAGGAAATTGAAATGTGTGCACCCACCATGCCATCTCAATACTTAGATGCAGTAAAACATTTATGTCATGGTAGAAGTCTTTCAAAGGCAAAAATACTACTTAACCAAGTACTTTTCTTTTTATCAAAGTGTGTTCACTCATTTAAGGAGTGATCATGTCAGCAAAAGAATAAGCTGTACCTCTTTAATTTCCAAATGCAGTGCTGCCTAAAATAAAACAAACAAATGGACCTTATTCATAAGCTAAGAGTAGGATATAACTCTGAAATGAAGGTGTTCACACCAGTGCACTGGTTTAATTTGACAGCATTCATAAACCTTCATTGTGATTTTGGTAATAATGTCTGTTGGCAGTACATATCATGTTGCCAGGAAACAAAAGACCATGACCATGAGCTGGATCGTCACCAGAGTGCCTTGTCCATGACAGACACTCATTAATATCAAACGGCAACTGCAATAGTCAGGATGGTATGATGTAGACAGATCCTTGTAACCCACAAGAATTATGAGTGACCTTAGTAACAATGCTATCCCAGATGTATTGTTCCCTACTGCTTACTTAGCTGGTAAAACAGGCACATCTTTGAAATTTTTAAAATTGAGCACACTTATTTCTGTCACTTAGAAAATTTCAGAGCCAACCTCAAAACTTGCTTTCTACCCTCAAAACATATTACTAGCTATTCTTTTATTCTTTCCTATATGAACATCAAAGACCATTCTGGCAGTGAACAATGGGATGTCTCCCTCCAGTTTTCCATAGAGAAAAAAAGAAGACAAATGTAACAAATTTCCTGAAATTCACTCAAGTCCAGTCTCCTGACACTTTTTTGTCCCATTTGGATTTTTGTTGGGATCTGAGTATGTGGGTGTATTTTGAATGAACAGAAGGATGTACATAAAAGTCTCTCAGTTTTAATGGTAAAAATCAATCCATCTCACCTATTCCCCCTGATGTACCAATTCTGATAATGGTAACATCACAGCACCGTGCATGATGTAGTAATTTGATGAGTTCATGAAGCATAATAGAAATGGAGGGGATGCCCATGCCATGCTGTTAAGAGAAAAAAGGAAGTTGTCACACATCTCACAAATGGATACATGAAAAGGACACATTTTCTTCCTTCATTACAAGTTAACAGCCCTCAGATAAATTTACATAATCATTAAGACTTTGCCAATGCTACAGAAAATGTAAGTCATCTCTAACTGACGCCTACATGACATGCTGATGGATGTGTCCATCTGTGAGGATCAGAGAGAGGCAACTTGTTGCCAGTTAAATTGAGTTCAGTCCTGCTTGTCAAGAGCAAAAGTGGGAAATGGCGTGGCGTACAGGTGTGTCAGGGCAGTGCCAGTTCTTGTCTCCCCCTGGAGCACTTTTTGATGAACCTATGTAAGAAGTTTTTTGCACAATTGACAATATAGAAGAAACATAATTTTGGCTCATGTCGGTCTCAACCATAGTCAGTGAAATAGTAAACCCATTTCATGGTTCTCTTGTGGCTTTGTTTACTTGGCACAATTCTGTTTGAACTCTGAAGTGTTCTTAGGGAGAAGTGTGGATTCCAATCCTACCTAAGAATCTGAAACTTATTCTGAACATGTAGGTGAGCTTAAATTGCTGTAGATCATTACCATAGCCCTGGTTTTCTTCAGCATTTAGAGCAGTAAAATTAAGGTCACTAGAATGGTTAACACAGTCTAGAGAATTTAGTGGCTCTTAATAGTTACACTGTGTTGTAATAACACCCCAGAAAGATTTTCCATGCAATAATTTGTAGAAATTGGAATATAGTTGTATGTTGGTGGCTACTTCATTCCTAACAAAACAGCAGAGAGTCAAATGTGTTCCTCTATGTATTCTACTTTGAGGCACAAAGACATTGGAAAACCAATGGAGCCATGTCTGAGTGTTTTCACCTAACTTTCTTCCTTCTCACCATCAAGAATATTAAACCATGGAGAATTTGAACCTCTGCGTTTACCATTTTTTGTAACCCATCTAGTTTGTTACCCAACTTCTAAATGCATCATAAGCCTCCTAGGAGGGATCATGAATTAAACTTGCACCAATCTGTATATTCAAGATTAACAAGTTGGGAATTTTGTCACTAATGAATAAACCCTCCAAATATCATTTCCTCAAAAATAAATTAAGAAGATTAAATTATTGTTTGATCTACTGGTTTCTTTCTAAATTCACCACTTGGTAAGTTTATGATTATCACTTATTTTGCAAGATGGTGATAAAATGACAAATGGACATGTGTTTCTGTTAAAGTTGTTCTCTCTCTCACTCTCTCTCTCTCTCTCTCTCTCTCTCACACACACACACACACACACACTCTTCAGCAGCTACTAGAAAGGAGGAATTTTCAAAGGGGTCCCTATTGAAAATCCCCTACCTGCCTACTAAGACTCATTTCTAATTGGCTGACCTTTTCTTTGACAGGAAAGCAGGGTTCATCTATTGCTATGTTCATGTTTTATTCTGAAGCTTTACTGCTCATTTATGGTAGTTCCATTTTTTAATAAATCTTACTTTTTTGTCCTTACCCATTTATTGTACCACAAAAGGACAGTTTTGATCTAAAAGACCAGAAAAGTTAGTAGACAAGATTTGCCAAGATTAGAGGATATTTAACCTCCTTTGAATGAAGATGTTCTATGATTGTTTATTGAATCAACAAGTAAATAAGGAATCAATTCTGCCATTTGCGCCTGGAGCAGGTTTCAGGCACTCTTGCCTAAGGGGGAGATCAACTTGGTTGCCCCATTTACATTAAATACTTTTTCCTTTGTTATCCCAGACTTCTAGCCATGATCACCCACACTGCACCAATGAGTACTCTGAGTGATCTGAGTGATCAGTGGATGTGACTGTCCCCTAGAGCAGACACACTTCCTACTCAGCTCCTTAGAACTGGCACATTTCTGTAGTACTCTCCCCCTACTCCCTTGCCCACCTACCTGTCCCCTTAGGAGAACTTCAGTGTCCAGATACGTGAGGGACTCACCTCTCTGAGGACAGACAAGCCAAGAAGGCAGTCTGGGTGCCCATGCACAGCCACCCACCTAAGTACAAGCCACTTAAGAGAAATGGTCTTCATGTCCCCTAAAACTGCTAATCATTCCACTTCTGTTTTGTCTTAAGACACTGTATGTGTCCAGATCTGTTAACATATTCTAAATGAGGGGAGAGCAATTCACAGGAGCTTGGTGGAAATGCACCAGCAGCTTTTCAGCAAGTTTATTGTAGTGTGAAACGGCCCTGCTTTAGCAATCCTGAAAATTGGCCCTTGTGCACTGAAAACTCAAAATTTGCAAAGCTGGATAAGGACTAGAGGAGAGAAAAAAAAAAAACAAAAAAACAAAAAAACACTAGGGAGGGGAGGGTATTAATTAGTTACATAATAGAGGCAGAGAGTGTGTGCTTTGAAGGGTTTTTTTTCCCCCCTTAACTTGAATAACTAAGTGATAACTAGAAACTAAAGTGACACTTCATGCTATGCTCTGCCCTGAGGACTTTTTCCAAGAATGAAATGTCATACCTGGACACTTGGTTGATTGCGTAAGAAGGCAAAGCAGAGGGGAAAGAACTGTGTTCAGAAAGTTCCCTCTTTGTTCCCCAAACTAGGAAGGTCAGGTGTCAGGCAGCCACTGCACACTTACACTGATGGAGAGCACAGGACCGGTTTTGAACATGCAGTATCTGTCTGTTCCAGCGCAGATGTCTTTAACATCTTCTTCATCTCCCTCCAGTCCGAGCTCCTTGTGCATAAACACTGCAAATGCTTTCATTCTGTTGGGGCTGCCACCAACGCAGACAAACTGTTAATAAAAATAAATACCTGACATAGTAGCTGGGATAAGAACCAAGGGTCAGTTTTCAACTCTAATGTTTTAAATTTATCATTAAGTTAATTTACTTAAAAGTGTGTGTAGATGTCATGGGTTATGCTTATGAATTAGTTAGTTTGCATCATTAACCTGTAAAGAAGGCAGTCAGATGCAAAGTTTTATGTACTAAATTAAAGAAAATCAAAGTAAGTGTTGATATTGTTTAAGGAGATATTTCTGGTGTTTTTGTTTAGAATAACATCAACATGCATGTTAGGTTGATATAAACAGCCTAGTGATTAACATTAGCATGATTTATGCTTATTTTGTAAGTACAGTCGACATGGAATACAAGTAGTAAAAGAGCAAAAGGAGAACTACCAGTTTTACAAGTGTTTTCTGATTCCACATCCCCATTCAGAAGTTTTTATTATAAAATGTACTATGATAACTAAGAGTTTTAAATGAATCATATCAAGACTTTTCAACTTCTCATTGAGAAATTATCATGGAACAAGTTTTCTTCTTATAAATTTAGAATCTAATTGCAGTATTTCATCTACCCTAGTGACTTGGTTCTGTTTTTGTTTTGTTCACCTTTTAACATCTCTGAAATTAGGTAGATGTTGAAATTAAATGTGTCACATCTAGTAAAATATGCTAACAAAATCGGCAGTTGTTTGTGCGACAGCCTATCAGGGATACATCAGCCTGAGGGATGGGAGCAGTAGATGCCGGAGAGGGAAGGAGAATGGTTTGCTGGTGGTGTGGATGAACAGCTGGCTGAGCCAGTGCCAGGGTCAGCAACAGAGAGGGCTGGCAAAAGCAGACAGAGAGCCAGGAGGAAATAGAGCCCACAGAGGGCGTCAGGCACAAAGTGATCCAGGAACTCTGGGAGGTGCAGTGTCAAGAAACCTCAACACAAGGAAGGCAACAGGTAAGTCAAGAGCCTGCCCTGCGAGGTTAGGTAAACTCAGCTTTGAACCACAGCCCATCACTGATTAAATAACTCGGTCAATGTCACCAGTGTGTTCTCTATGTGCTTTAGACCATTATCTCCAAAATAGGAAAACACAGTACCACTCAGAGAGTCTGTCAGGATAAAATGGGATTGCATATGGCAAAGGACACTGCACAAATCCGGGCACCTTCTCAGTGTTCCACAAATGCTTACTCTCATTTTCCATAAATGTAACAATTTCCTGGTCCTCCTTTTGAGCTTGCTTATTGTTCCTATATTGCAGGGTTTAGTACAAATGAAGCTGTTTCAAGTTCTCTAGTAAGAAAAAAGCAGTCGGTGATGTCTGACTGATGTGGGCAGCATTGGGCAGAGGATCAGAAGAAGGGCTAGGGAGATCCGTTGCAGGGATAAAGAAGATCTGTCTAAGGAAATACCTAACTGAGGTTGCACGCAGTGGGCAGCCCCTTTAGAAACAATTGTCTATAACTATCGGGTGGTCTGATTACATGATGTAATCTGCTTGCATTTAGCAATAATTCCCGTGCCACATACACTCATTTTCAATTATGGGTTGTAATTATCCTTTTATTTAAGCCCTCTGCTTCTCATCTACACTTATTATTGTCCTTTCTGTGTCTTCTTAGTAGTTTTTCAGATTGGGCCTTTAGCTCATAATGAACTTCAATGGAAGTCAGCCATCAAGACGTGTAGCAAATAGGATAAAGTCAGGGTTTAAGTTGGGTTTTCCAATTATTATTGATTATTCATGGATTTTGTCCTCTGTTGGTATGGGTAGTTAAGACTTGGTTCAAGATCTAAGTATAAGAAGACCTATTAAAAACTAAAAATAGAAGAAGAAAATACAGTAGTTTGAAAATAACTTCATTGTGTGGTGCCAGTGAATGTAAATTACAGCTATTCAGATTGACCATAAAAGCGAAACAGATGTTAGAATAGCTTGTGGTTTGAGCTCTTCTTTGAACTGTAGATATTGCTGTAATCAACAGGAATTTCTGAATATTTCTGGAGACATAAAGATGATATGCATAGACAGAAGCAGCTTAGTTCTTGAAGCCTTACTCCTAAATCAGACTTACTAAACATCACCTCTAGACACAATTTTCAGACTGTCTGCTTTAATGAGAAATAAAATATGACTGAAGACCACCAACAAACATTGACCTCCAGTGATTTATGTTCCAAACAAAATGATTTTGTCCTAGTTTTATCAAAGAAGACAGAAATGCATTGCAAATCAGAGGCATTACAAAAATGTTTTTTGCCTAATGAATGACAGAACAAACTCACTTTCAAATATTCTCAGTATCTTAATTTTGCCATGTTGTATTAATCTAGTACATAAATGCAGTTTATGTATGCTGTATGTTAACAAAAGAATATAAACACTTTCAAAATGCATATTTCACACTCTTATAAAATGACGATTTCCCACATTACTTGAAATTTCTAGACATACAGTGGAGGGTGCCAATTAGTGGTTTTATAAAAGACATTGGTAGAAGACATTGTAATATATATATATATATATATATATATATATGTATGTACATATATATATATATATGTACGTACATATATATATATATTACAATGGATGTTGAGTTTGAAAAATAACTTCTAAGAATCTCCTATCATATTTTCCAATTGTTTGATTCTTTCCAGTGAGTATGGCAGAATCTGACAAGCTATTGCCAAAACTGTTTTCCCTTCTTTCTGGGCACACATTTGACTTTGACTTCTTAAGCTCTTTTCCAGTTAGGAGAGACCTGAGTTCCAGGTACTAGAATATGAGCAGAAGTGATAGGTGCCACTCCCAGCCCCAGACCATTGAAATCCTACAGGTGATTCTACACATTTGCTCCTGCTATCTGCCTGATGTGAGCTGATACCCAGGGAGGCTGCGAGCCACCCCTTGAAGATGACAGAGCAATAGATGGAAGGAGTCTGGGTCCCAGAATCACTAGTTTGAGGAAGGCCATCCCAACAACCAGGAATACCTTAACGTGGGTGAGAAGTAAACTTAATTGTACCAGGTGAGATTGTGGAGTATCAGATTGTTAAACCTTTAAAAATATAGTGAGGATAGGAAAGAAGTAGTATGGTGATTGTGAGAGTCTTTCAGGTTTAAACTTCATACACCCAGAGTTATCCTTTTCTTTGAGGACAATGTTATTAATAATGATTATCATCTTTGTGACAACGAGGCTGAGTTCCCAGCTACTGATGGATTATTCTCAGCCAGGATTGCTTCCCTGGGACCTAAGAGAGTCAGGAAATTGAACTCAGAATGTTCTCATTTAAAGATAAGAATGTAACTGGTAGAAGGCAAGTTCCTGAGAAAAGCATCTGTGAAAATGAGTCAGACTTTACCTGCTGCTTCTCAAAATTCTGGTTTCAGTTAAATAGCCAGTTTTGATCATTGGAACTGTTACCTGCTCCTCAATCTCCCCAAAACACACATGCATAAACACACACACATGCTCACGCATGCCTCCTATCCACTAAAATGACCCAATGGATAGAGTTGCTCTCTCAAGAGACAAACCAGATTCTGAATAGAGCATGTCTTTTATCCAAAAGAGCATCTACTGAAGGTTCCTCAATCAGGTGGACTGGGAGATGTAAAGTTGAACAGTAGTTCTGACACTGTGAGAATAATTAGTCTGTTAGTTAACTGGAGAAGTGAGTCTTGTGCCTGGGATCATGACAGAGATGAGACTTCATTTGCCTGTGTGTACACATGCATGTGAATATGTGTTTGTCTCCTTATTTTCATGTCTAAAATAAGACTGCTTTTCCCACTGCTTTTCTAAGAACTAATAAAATAGTGCTTTAAAAATATATGGGAAGAACCATTCCTTACTTATGAGAGAAACCTAAGGTCTACTCCAGCTCTTTCACCAATCAGTTGTGCTGTGCCTATTACAGACAGATGAATATGTATTATAAATAACACTCCATGTATGTTTGGATTCCAGTTTCCTCATCTGTAAGATGGAGACTATAATTCCCTTAGTTGCTGTGAGCATCGGATGGTATACCTTTTGTATATCTGGGCAGAGTTGGATTCACAGAAGGCACTCCACAAGCAAGAGAGCAGATGGAATATGTGCATGTGGATATATAGATCAGTGTGTCTCAAAAACATACCCAAAGTCTCTTGAGCTTATTAAATAGATGTGTGCCTTCATTTATTAATTATGATGAGGCTTCTATTCATCAGTTACCCCCAGATAAGCATCCTGGGACAGTGATTGGGAAGCATAAGCCTTAAACCTACCATTTGAATATCAGGTAAAAATCCAAGGACAGGCTTGATCAATGACTCTTAAGGCATAAACATCAGAAACAACCATAGGGAGAGAGCGTACATTGAAAAGATGAAGCAGAAGATGGACAGAGGCCACACAAAGGCTAGGAACAGCAGTATGGAGGAGAATTGGGAAAGGGTGGGTCAGATCCCTGCCACTAAATCCACCCACACACTCACATCTTGCTTCCTAGCAGAGACAGAGGAAGGAGGCCACCTAGCTCCTAAATAATAATAAGCACAGTAGGTCTGCACCTTCCCTTCCTTTCTTCTTTTCTTCCTTCCTTCACACTTTTTCCTTCCCTTCTTCCTCCTCCTCCTTTTCTTCTGCTACCTAACCTCCTCCTCTTCTTACTCCCCTTTCTTCACCTTCCTCCTAATACAATGAATGGACTACTCTGACGTACCGTAACTTAAGAAGTCCACCTGGTGTGATAAGCAAGAACCCTGAAAACAGGACCCGGATGAAGCTGGTCCATAATCTAACTCTAACCTCTTTGACCCCTCTGAACTCAACTTCTTTGGTTTTATAAAGCTAGTTAGTTAACTGCAAAACCTGTCTCAAAGAGCTAATGTAAAGATTTAGTGAGACAGTGGATGTGAAAACTCTTATTTTTATTGCTATAATTTCTAAAACAGTGTAAAACGAGTCAGATGACAACTAAAAAATTCTCCACTGGTGGACCATTAAAAGTTCTTTAAAAGCTCATTCCCTTTGACCATTTTTGTGACTCATTCTAAATAGTCCTAAGTGTGAAAAAATTCTTAGGGAACAAAAATAGCCATTTAGATCCTGTTTATAATGAAAAATAACATAGAAGTTGGTAATAAGTTATGTAATTTGTGGCACAGCCACTTCACCTCCATGAACAATGTGTTTCAAAGAAAATGTAATAAGGGAAAATATTATTAACAAAATTAAATGAAAAATGCAGGATGCAAGGTTATGTCATTACAACTATTTTAAAATATACTCATTACAAAGGATTGGAAGAAAAGAAAATTGGTTGATGGTGTCTATGTTGAGATGGTAGGACTATGAGATCATTTTTAAAAAGTCATTATTCTTTTTTACATTTTCTAATTTAAAATACTGAACATGAATTGCTTTTATAATTAAAATATACTTAAGGTAAAACAAATACTTCAGAAATAATTTTTTTCTGGCAGCAGTACATGAAAATTTTTATTATGAAATAATAAAAATCTTAATAATATAAAATATTGAGTAATGGTTATTTTCATTAAGTGGAGTAATACAGTGCTGTTAGTTTTTTTTTTTTTTTTTTTTTAGTTCCTTTTCATTTTAATAAAATGAGAATTAGTGAGGTTCACCAATAAATGTAGACATTAAGTACCGAACTGGATCTTTTAAAACATAATGAATTCTAAACACCCAACAGTATTATCAATAAAACTATATTTATCTCAAGAGAACAGAGCAGCCAAACAGTCATGTTTTCATTAGATTGGGTTTGGAAACCTTTATGCCTTATTGGGGTGGCAATTATTATTCATGATGTTCACATTCTAAACTGTTTCAGAGAAACAGCTTTGTTTCCTATTGGGACCTCTGACATTTCTCTAGCCCGGGGTGGGGCAGGTAAAGTTCATTTTGGTAAAGCAACAGAAATTAGCAGAGGAAACTCAATCATTTTTTTCTGGAGTTAGAAATATGTTTACCTTTACATCCCCAAACATTGCTGGTAGATTGTGTGTTTTTGTTCCTAAATCCAGGTGATAGAGAATGTCTTCATCCATAGAATCCAGATAAGGATTCTTAACATGAACAAATCTTTTTCTGGAAGAAAAAAAAAAGAAGCACATATATACAAAGAGAATGTAAAAGAATTTGGCAAGAAAGCACACAAGAAAGGAAGGATCCCAGACTATACCTATGATTGCCACTTGTCCAAATGCTGGACACAGACCTCTTTTTATAATAAAAAGTGGTATAATAATGGTAATAAAAATGGCTAATATTTGCCTTACATTTACTATGTACCAGGCATAGAATTAAGTATTAAAATTGTACAATGGCATGAAGATTGCCTATAATAGATGAATTAATTCATTTAATCCCATAACTGCTCTGTAGGTGAGTGAATTAGTAATTGGATTTACAAATGAAGAAGCCCAGACTTACAGATGATGAGATGTTTGTGGAAGGTGACTCTGCTCCATTCACTCTAGCCCTCTGGGTCTCCTTACTTTCTGGGGCAGGAGAGCTGTGACACAGAAGCTATTGGGCTCTAGGAGTCAGATTGCCTGGGTCCCAGTACCAACTCAACCTTGAACATACTAGTTATGTAACCTTGGGTGAGTTATCTTTGTTCTTTCATTTCCCCATCTGTGAAATGGGTAGTGAAAATTACTGCTTTGTAAGCTTAATGTGAGCCCCAAATTAAATATTTGTAACACAGCTGACAGGCATGAACGTAGCTGTCACTTCTCACCTTGAGAACCTAAAAGGTAACAGCTTTAGTGAGAATGATCAGAAAAAGTGTGGCAAAGAACGCTACGTGTTCATCAAACTCCAATTCTTTTTTCTTCTGGACACATTGTGTTTCCTTTTCAGTAAGATAAGGTCACCAGACTGTTCTGGTCATGGGAATGTGTGTGGACGTGACTTCCCAACTTCCAGGCCTGGCTCTGGAGAAAGTCCTGAGTCTCTCAATGGCCAAGTGAGTGAAATCTCCAAGGCCTCTTTACTTCATCAACCTGTTGTTTTTGCTGTTGTTGTTGTTGTTTTCATTTTATTTATTCATTGGTGCTGGGGATTGAACCCAGGGCCTTGGGCATGCTAGGCAAGGTCCCTACCACTGAGCTACATCCCCATCTGTTACCCCATCAACCTGTTTTGGATTAAGTAAGAAGCTACTGATCTCCAAGCAGCATTAACCTGCCTGATCCATGACAGGTTATTAATTTGGGTCAATGTACTTTGCCCATTAGACAATTTAGGTGAAAAATAAATGTAGCAGGATGATGGGTGGAAGCAGAGATGAACAAGCTCCTGGGGAGAGTGAAAATGGATGGGCAAAGAAAGAATGCCTGGGCTCTGGAGAAACAGGACTGAGAAAGGAATATTTAAGATAAAGCATGAAGAAATAGGAGTGGAAGGGTTGGGGAGATAGCTCAGTTGGTAAACTGCTTGCCTTGTAAGCACAGGGCCCTGGGTTCGATCCCCAGCACCGAAAAAAAAAAAAAAAAAAAGGAGTGAAAAAGTGAAATACCGCGCTTTAATAAACACTTGAAACCATAAGAGATAAAACTATTGCAGTAAGGTAAATGAAACTTAGAAACAAGGTAAGATAAGAAGAACATTTCAATGTAGAGATTTGATTTGTCCAGTAGCATTTTCCCAAAGGACACCAAAAGAGAGTATGAGAGACCATTGGGAAGGCAAGCTTGCCAAAACAGAAGGACCACTGCTGGAGGGCCTGGTGTCCACCAGTCATCCCACTGCCCGGCGTGGCTCAGTGGCTGCTTATTCACTCCCACTACTCCTGGGTGTGAGCCCCAGCCTCAGTCTGACCCACACCATCCTTCCTAGCCATGCTGTGGCTGCCAGTCCTCTGCTCCTTCCCTGTGCCCGAGTACCACATTCCACGTGGGCCAGTAACCTGTGCTCCCACAAGCATCTTTCCACTTCCCTAATGAGGGGACGATCCTCACTGCTGTATCTCTAATCTCTGTACACTTTGCCTCCTTCTCAACTTTCAATGGGGTTTGTGTATGTCTGGGTCTGAGCACATTTAGGTGTGGAATCTATGAATCTTGTAGCCTGTTTCAGCTCCATAGAGCAGTAATTCTTAAAGTTCAGCATGCCTGAAAATCACCTTTCAGAAATCCATTGTCATACATTTGGGATGTACGTGTCATTTCCAACAAGCTCCTCCTTGGCACTTGTGTTCCTGGTCTGCAGGACACACCCTCAATAAGTATCACTGTCATTGAGGACCCCATTGACCATGCTGAGGACATCCCCTCCTTTCCATCCAAGGCCACTCCCCAACACAGAAGTCCTTCCCCATCACACCAATCATTCTTCTCTCGTGTGGTAAAAACCATAGACTGCCAGACAGTAGCTGCTGCTATGCTCTGACTCCAAGAGCCCAATCATATTCATACTTACAAAGCACATTCTCTGGTCTTTAGTTATTTTGGTAATAATTATATACCACTCTAATTATCTATGATAACAAATTACCTACCCCATATCAAGACATCTTTGCCAGGAATCAACTGAGATGTCTTTGGTTTTACCTCCCATTTCTCTCCAAGTACTTTAAAACACCTGAACAAGTCTCACAACTTTACACATCTTCAGTGACTCTTACCTGACTGTACATTAAAATCACCTAGGAGATTTTTAAAAATCACTGCTCACAAGGCTCAAATTAGTTTAGATTATCTGAAGATATTTTTAAATCTTGCCAGATGATGTGACATAGCCAAAGTTAAGACTCGTACTGTAAGTCTTTGTTCCTGAAACATTCCATTCCCTTACCTTCCTTTTTTTTTTTTTAATGGTAGAAACAAACTATTTTTTTGAATTTTTGTCCATTTGCTTTATTTTGGTTTTTTAATTATTTATTTTTAAATTTTTTACAGATTACATTTTGATTCATTGTACACAAATGGGGTACATCATTTTGTTTCCATGGTTGTGCACGATATAGATTCATACCATTTTCACATATCAAAATACTAATCATTCTTCAAGCTCCAACTGAAATATCATTTCTTCCATGAAGGCTTTTCTAAGTATTTTCCCTTCCCAATCAATAGTGTTTTACTCCCTCACTGTACTGCTAAAGTTTTGTTTATTCTAATGCTGTTAGATAGCATTTCACATTGTAATATAATTAATTTTTGTCCCCCAGATTGTAAATTCCTTGATACAAGCAGTCTTATATATCTTTCTTTAATTCCCTAGTCTTAACAAATCATATTTGTGAATTTAAATTTAACAGTTCAGGAAGTGGAACCAAATACTATTAATTCTCTCCTCAAAAAGAAGTAACAGATTCCTAATTAGTTAGCGGGCATTCCTTGTTTGAAAAATGAAGTATTCCATGATAATGCTACACTTTACTGCTTCAGGACGAGCCTCTAATCTCAAAGCAGGACACCTCCTTTCTTCTCTTGTGAGAGGCAAGAGGACGTTTATCCAGTCCCTCCTCATGCTCAGTGTGGTCCAGGAAGCAATAGGAGTGACCTGGCCCAAGGAGCTTGTGCGAAATGCAAAAGTTCAGATTCTACCCTAGACCTACTCAATCAAAATCTGCATTTTAACAGCTCTAGTAATTCATAGGCACATGGAAGCTTGAGAAACTCTGCCATCCACTTTCTCTTCCAAATTCCACTACACTTTCTATTTTACTCCGCCAAAACTATTTTCATGATCTGGAGATTTTCTTTCAGATTCCCAAATGAATCTACAAATCATTACTCGCATTCATCTACCCTAGTGCTTCTAAATTTTAGCTGCATATCAGAATCACCAGGGTTGACTTTAAAGAATACTGACCTCTGAACCCCATCTTTAAAATTTTTGATTCAGTTGGTCAAGGAGACCTGGGCTTCTGTGTTTTAAAAAATCCATGACCTACTCCATGTTTTCTGTCTTCAAGAAGAAATTCTCAAACCTCAAAACAGCTATTAATAATATTCTCTTATATTAATTATAATGCTCTTGTTCATTCACTTATTCTTTTAATTTCTTTGATGATTTTTCCCAATATCTAATTCTAAGGAAAGAACCAAATGAAGGAAACAGAGAGGGGAGGCAGCTCAACAGTAACACAGGCTTATTTGGGACAAACCCATGGAGAGGGGCCCAGTGGAGACTGAGACCCCTCCTCCATTTACAGCCTGGTGTAGATAGAATGAGGAATGAGGGTTTGGGGTTCAGGTCAGGTGGAATCAGAGGACACTAGTTCCAAGATGAAGGATGTGTTTCAAAATGATGTTGCCTATGTCAAGTTCTTCCTAACACTAATGACTCCTCAATCAAAAAATTTAGTAGCAGGTGAGGCAGGGGTGGGGGAGTCCTATGAAAGATATTTTTTTTTGTCCCAATTGCTCATGGAAAAGTACTTCTAATATGATCATTTACTCTATCAGCAACAACAGGAAAGACTTGTTGGCTCTATGATGTCTTTTGTTTACAGGCGAATTTTAGGATTGTTTATTATATTTCAGTGAAAAGTGACATTGAAATTTTGATAGGAATTGTATTGAATCTATAGCTCACTTTGGGTAGTATGGACATTTCAACAATATTAATTCTTCCAAACCACAAACATGGGCTATCTCCCCATGTATTTATGTCTTCTTCAATTTCTTTCTTTGAGATTGTTTTCGATGTACAGATCTTTCACATCCTTGGTTAAATTTATTCCTAAGTAGTTTATTCTTTTTGATAATATCATAAATAGGATCATTTTCTCTATTTGGTTTTCAGAGAGCTTTTTTTTTTTTTTTTTTTTTTTTTTTTTTTTGCGGTGCTGGGGATCAAACCCAGGGCCTTGTGCTTGCAAGGCAAGCACTCTACCGACTGAGCTATCTCCCCAGCCCTCAGAGAGCTTTTTAGTGTATAGAAGCATTGGTGACTTTGTTAGGTAGCTAGTCAGTCATGAACGGGTGATCAGGGAAAGGACAATGGAGGGTAACTGAAAACCACAGGGAGTCTATCTGACAGATAAGCACCTGGAAGATGGAGGTTTGGTATATTAAAACCTTCCCAGCCATAATTGCATCCTCCTGAGGAAAAAAAACTGTTTCAAGATCATGTCACACCCTACCGGGTGACCTAGACAACTTTCAATCACCCTGGTCACTGGAACATCAAGACCCTCACAAGAAAGCTTGCTGAGAGGTACTCAAACAGGTTAAGGTAGCAGAATATGGAGGCAAAACCAGGGGGACTCCATTTCCTTAAAATTTCCAACTCTGAGCGCTACAACGTCCTCTCTCGGAGGTGATCCACGTAGTTTCTGTGCTGTCAGCTAAAAGTCAAGAAGTGGACCTGGGCAAGACTCTGAAAACTTCTCTGGGACCCCCAATAAAACTGGACAGCAAGGAAGTCTTGCTGTTCCTCTCCTGAGAGGAGTCACTCCCCTCTTTATGGTGTCTCCTTTCCCCCTTTCCTAACCCTCCCACTATACTCATGCCTGTGACTCTGAACAACATGCCTAAACCTTGCTGACCTGATCTCAAGAAGCAGGGTTTGAAGAGGGGTCTCCCTGCCGCCTTTACCCTATAATAATGTGTGTACGCTGATTTTGTGACCTACAACTTCACTGATTTGCTTTTCGGTTCTTGGTCTAGGCAATGATTTTTTTAAATAGAACTCCAGAGGAACAGGCAATAAGGTAAAAAATAGACAAATGAAACTATACCAAACTGAAAATCTTCTGCATAGCAAAGGAAACAATTGCCGAAGAGACAATCCAGGTGTTGGGAAGAAATTTGATAACTACATATGTGATAAGGATTTAATATCCAAAATGTATAAGGAACTCAACTCAACATTAATAAAACTAGAAATCTAATTTAAAAATGGACAAATGTTCTAAACAGACATTTCCCAAAGAGATACAAATGGCCAATAGGTACATTAAAAAATTGTCAACACCACTAATCATCAGGGAAATAAATAGTCAAATCACAGCAAGATAGTACTTCACACGTGTTAGAATTCTGACTATCTTCAAAAAGAGAAATGAAAACAAGTGTTGGAAAGGATGTGGAGAAAAGGGAACCCTCACACACTGCTGGTGGGAATGTAAATTAGTATAGTCATTGTGGAAAGCAGTATGGGGGAGGGGCTCCTCATAAAACTAAAAATAGAACTGTCATATGATCCAGCAATCACACTGCTGAGTGTATGTCCAAAGAAAATGAAATTAATATGTCAAAGAGAAATCTGTACTCTCATGTTCATTTCAGCATTGTTTGCAACCACCAAGTTACAGAATCTTCCTAAATGTTCTTCAGTGGATAAAGAAAATCTGGTATATACACACATACCACAAAGACTAGTCAGCCTTTAAGAAGGAGGGAATTCTGTCATTTGTGACAACAGGAACGGAAATGGAAGATAGACCCAGGAAAATGAATACCATATGACCTCTCTTATATGTGGAATCTAAAAACATTGAACTCATAGAAATAGAGAGGAAAATGATGGTTACCAGAGACTGAAAGGTAGGGAGAGGGATGGGAAAAGGAAAGATATTGATCCATGGGAACGAAGTCTCAGATCGGTATAATAAGTTTTAGTGATCTACTGCACTGCATGGTAACCAGAGTTCATAATAATGTATATATTAAAATTGCTTTTAAAATAAACCTTAGACGATGGAAAGACCTCCCATGATCCTGGATAGGTAGAATTAATATAATTAATATTGTCAAGATGGCCATACTACCAAAGCATTATACAAATTGAATGCATTCTTGTTAAAATCCCAATGACATTCTTCATAGAACTAGAAAAACAGTCGTGAAATTCATTTGGGAAAATAAGAGACCTAGAATAACCAAAGCAATCCTTACCAAGAAGAGGGAAGCAGGAGGCATCACAATACCAGACCTTAAACCTTAAAGTATACTACAGAGCAATAGTAACAAAAACAGTATGGTATTGGCACCAAAACAGACATGTAGACCAATGGTACAGAATAGAAGACACAGAGATGAACTCACATAGATACAGTTATAACATACCAGACAAAGGCACCAAAAACATTCACTGGAGAAAAGATAGCCTATTCAACAAATGGTGCTGGAAAAATTGGAAAGCCACATGTAATGAAATGAAATTAAACCCCTATCCCTCACCCTGCATGAAATTCAAATCAAAGTGGATCAAAGACTTAGGCACTAGTGATCTTGCGCCTAATAGAAGAAAAAGTATGCCCAACTTTTCACCATGTTGACCTAGGATCTGACTTCTTTAACAAGACTCCTAAAACACAGAAGTTAAATCAAGAATCAATAAATGGAATGATATAAAACTAAAAAGCCTCTTCTCAGCAAAGGAAACAATCAATAACATAAAGAGAGGGCCTACAGAATGGGAGAAAATCTTTACCACACACACCTCAGATAGAGCACTAATCTCCAGGATATACAAAGAACTCAAAAAACACCAAAAAAAACCCCAAATAACTCAATCAATAAATGGGCTAAGGAACTGACACTTCACAGAAGAAGAAATATGAATGGTCAAAAAATATTTGAAAAAAAGTTCAACATCTGTAGCAGAGAAGTGCAAATCAAAACTACTGTAAGATTTCATCTCACTCCAGCAAGAATGGCAATTATCAAGAATAAAAGCAACAATAAATGTTGGTGAGGATGTAGGAAAAAGTTACACTCATTCATTGCTGGTAGGACTGCAAATTGGTGAAACTGTTATGGAAAGTGGTATGGAGATTCCTCAGAAAACTTGGAATGGAACCACCATTTGATCCAGCTATCCCACTTCTCAGTTTATAACCAAAGTACTAAAAATCAGTGAAATAGTCACATCAATATTTACAGCACCTCAAATCAATTGTTTATAGCAACTCAACTCATAATAGATAAACTGTAGAATCAACCTACGTGTCCTTCAACAAATGAGTGGATAAATAAAATGTGGTATATGTACACAATGGAATATTACTCAGCCCTAAAGAAGAATGAAATTATGGCATTTGCAGGTAAATGGATGGAGCTGGAGAATATCATGATAAGCAAAAGACGCCCATCCCAAAGCACTAAAGGCTGAATGTTTTCTCTTATATGCAGATGCTAATTCACAATAAATGGGGGCTAGGGAAGAACAGAGTTACTTTGGATCAGGTAGAGGGAAGTGAAGGGAGGGGAGGGGGTATGGGGTTAGGAAGAATAGCAGAATGAATCAGACAGTATTACCCTATGTACATATATAGCTATATGGTTGGTTGGATTCTACATCATGTAAAACCAGAAGTATGAGAAATTATACTTCATCTATGTATGATGTATCAAAGTGGATTCTTCTGTCATATATAACTAATTAGAACAAATAAAAGATAGAATTTTAGCATTCTCACTGCGAAAAAGCAATTAGAAGTTGGTAAGGTGATAAATACATTAACTAAGTTGATGAATATGTTAACTAACTTGATTGAGTTTTTCTACAACATACACATAGATCAAAACTTCATGGAACTGGGGTTATGGCTCAGTGGTAGAGCACTTGCCTAGCTTGTGTGAGGCACTGGATTTGATCCTCAGCACCATATAAAAAATAAATAAAATTAAGGCATTGTGTCCATCTGCAACTAAAACAAAAATTTTAAAAAACTTCACACTGACCCTCATCAATGTATACAATTATTATTTGTTAATTAAAAATAAATTTAAAAATATTTGTAAAAGAAAGACTTGTTTGGGATTTCACGTCAAAAGCAACCCAGTATGAATCTGGCTCTTGCACTACTTTAATATATATAATTGTTACCAAGTACACTTGTATAGACTATTTCCTTTTCAATTTTTTTCTTTCTTTACTTCCTTTTCTGTTGTTGTTTTGATGTCATTGTCATGCATGAAATTAGAGAACCATGACAAGCACACAGCACGGTCAGTATTAAATATTGTTCACCAAAGAAAAATGCTAGCTGGGAAAAAATTTTCCTTTTTCTGTTACCTTTGTCTTCACAATTTTTCCTTTTCTCTCTCTTCCCTGGGCAAACGGAGATGGCAGGAGTTGCTGTTTGGGCTGGGTAAGGAGAGCATTTTCTGAAATGCTGACAGGATGGCAAGACATTGCACACAACTCTCAGCAAATCAGGGGGAACTTGCAAAAATTCCTTAAACCTCATGAAGATGAATGCTCTATTATGTTCTGTTAACCTGGGGCAGAAATTGGAGCTAAATTTGCAGGCGGCTTTGGCAGATTTATGTCTACCCTTGAGATGAATAACATCTATGGTATTTTAGAGGTGAATTCTACGTAAAGTCCATCACAAAGCACATGAAATCACTTCATAATGTGCTACCACACAGTTAAATCACCCTTAGGCACCAGGAGGCCCCTTTAATTATTTCTCAGATACAGCCCATGGTCCTGGAATTAAAGGCTGAACTCCACAGTGAATTCTAGGCAGAACTTTGAACTTTTTCACTCCTGAATATTTTCTGTAACTTCTTTCGCCCCACTTTCTCTCTCTCTCTCTCTCTCTCTCTCTCTCTCTCTCTCTCTCTCTCTCTCTCTCTCTCTCTCTCTCTCTCTCCCTCTCCATGTGTATACCTACCATTCTGGTATTCAGAAGGATATGGCTTTTGCACGGGTAAGAAAAACATTACAATGAAAATTTCAAGTAAAAGAGAAGACACAATGACTTAGAATTATCCTCTAATCTTCACATGTAAGCTGGGCCCTGTGCCATGAGCCGGTAATTGCAGCAAGTCAGAAGGCTGAACCAGGATGAACAGCAACCTGCCTCCAAAAATAGAAAGGGCTGGGGATATAGCTCAGTGGTAAAGCACTCCTGGGTTCAATCCCAGTACCATCAATCCCTCAATCATATGTGAGCATACGTGGACACCCCAAGTCTTGGCAACAGGAGGAAGCATCTACTCTTACTGCCACTGTGATGGCAGAGGTTAAAGAATCTGTCCATGGGGTAGAAGTGAGAAGGTTATTACAAAAATTTCATTCGCTTAGCAGTTCTTGCTTCCCCTCCAAAATGCTTCCTTTACGTTTCTTTGTGAGTCTTAGAAACATAACTGCAGTATCCCAAGTCAAAGCTACTGCCTGGTTTCAAGACCCAGATGCTACACTGGAGAGTTTTTGAGAGCAGTGACTGCCTATGACATCATGTACTTATGCTTTTCATGTAGAACCTGCGTTTCTCTATTCATCTAGACCGAAATTTCCCAAGGCAACTTTTGGGGTTCTGTCATTTTCTACCCTCCTCCTAGCATTTCTCACTGTCGCCCCACTTCTTAATGAACCAATTGCTCCCACCTCCCAACCAGGAACCAAGGAATGAAAATGTTATTGGGAGGAACATTTGCATTGTTTTTATTTAGATTTATATTATAAGCTGTATTCCAACTACATACTGCTTAAACTTAAGAAACATATAACTATAGAGGTCATCATCTGAGCATTTAATATAAAATAGAAGAAATGTCCCTCTGCTCAAAATAAGTAAAAAGTAGAAATTACTTACCCATTATATGTATTCCTGTCAGGTCTCATGGATCTATTGGAAGCAGGTAAAATGGAAGCCATGCTTTGTATTATATGGATATCAGGAAAGAATAAGATTTGCTATTAAATTATAGATCTAATCGTAACTGTTCAGCTCCAAGTAAGGATGACATCTTTCCTTAAAACTTATGTTTCTTCTGAAATTGTTGATGGAATTCTTCCCTTAGAATTTTAAACTCTCTTCCAATTCAAAAATACCCTCCCTGACATGGTCTTTTATACTATAGTCCAGTTCTTAGAATATCACTTCCCCAAGAAGATAGGCTCCCTTCGAAGGTGTGGTATCTGGTTAGTTTGTTAACTATTGACCAGAGCACCTTTCCATTACATCTGACCTCGGTCTCAACATGGGTTTGGGTCTGGAGTGGTACATGGAATTGTTTACTTTGAGATAACTGTATATAGATACAAGTCCTTTTTCAGTTTTCCTGAAAACCCTACCAGATTATCTAAAAAATGTGTCCAGTACATGTGAGAACTTTCAGTTCTCAAACATTTCATTTTCCCATCCCCAGCCCACCCCTTGCCAATGTGTTTTCATTCACACTGTCATCACAAGTTGAGGAAAACATCCAAAGTCAGGACCTCAGGATCTCCCTTTATCTGAACTTTGCCCATTCAAGTTCACACAGAAGTTCCGACAACTAAACAAAACTTGTTTCACAGTTCCTCCTCATTTAATTAAATCCTAGGTCGCCTCTAAAATCCACTAAAACATCTCTCTTTCAATCTAGGCAAATAACAAATGGTAGCCTAATATTTTCAGAAAAGTGAGTCTCTGTTGAGAAACCTATGCATTTGCTGCCTCTGCCGATGCTTCTCACTTTTCCTTGGGGTGAGGGAATCCAGAAGGCTGTAGAAGAACTTCGTCCTGATGTTTTTTTCTCTTGGCTCCCATGGCTGTCAGCTAAAGTTCTATGCTGGTAAGAGCTTCAAGAACACTGGTCTCCTGACTTTCAAAAAAATCAAAACCTAAAATGTTTATAAATGCCAACTAGAAGTAGGTATGAGGCCTTTCATAATAGTTTATAAATGCCAACTAGAAGTAGGTATGAGGCCTGGATTTCTCTTGAAGAATGCCCACAGCAGCCAGGAGCCAAATGCTTGTACTTTAACTGGGGTCTCCTGTCATATGTTGCTCCACTTCCTGGTGACAATCCTTCTCAGCAAACTCCTGCAGTTCCAGGGTGGCCTATTTCAGTCCATCTTGGTTAGTCAACAAAATTTTCAGAATGGAAAGGAAAGAGAATAGGGAGGTCTATGTTGAGGAATACGGAATGTAGCCTAAATCTTGCCACAGCCACTACCAAACAGACATTTTTAATTTTGCCCTGGACTTCCAAAAATCCCTAAGGAAACTGATCCTGGACAAGGTAACAACAACTTCAAGACAAAAGAAAGCTGAATGTGTGTCTTGCCTCTGTGGCCTGGACGTGGTTCTTTTTTGTCATTTATGATAATTACTTCAGGATCACCTCTAGCTGGTCTACCTGCTGCTCTTTCCCAACCATCACTGGTAATTTTGAGTCCTGTGCTCACTGACTACCATGGGGACCCGTACACTTTTCTTTGTATTCCCTGCCACATCTCTCCATTTATTTTTAGGGCAATGAGGAGGACCACCAAATTCCAATCTGGCATTTTACCTCTGCCTTTGACAGGTGAAAATGTTAGATAATTAGGTAAGTGTTAAGCAATTAATTACACCAATGAATTAATTAGACTAATTAACACATCTGTTTCCAGTGCAGAGCCTGTCAGCAAATAACCTTGGTCACAGACAATGCCAGGTAATGCCGGCTAAAATGTGTGGAGTGTCCTGGACCTGAAAGTGGTCATCGTTTGAAAGAAGTTCAGAACAGTCTTGCAGAGTCTATGAAAGTAGAGTATTAATGTATTCTCTTTAATTCATTTTTTTTTTTTTTAGAGAGAGAGTCTAAGTTGCTGAGGCTGGCCTCAAATGTGCAGTGCTGCCTCATCCTTTAGCTAGGATTAAAGGTGTGTGCCACTGCACTCATTTCAGTTTCCAATCTTCTAAAGATTCAAGCTTATTCTTGTGGCATTTAGTTTCTTGACAATTTTTTTTAATTGACTCTACTGCAAAAGGCCAGTCACCCCAATGGGAATGGTGAAAGATTTTGTTTTCAGAAAGCATGTACGGTAGAGTGCACAAGGCCAAAGCAGGTCCAGCCTCTGGATATTTTGCAAACAATCAACTCTGCCAGCAGAGGCCCATGACTCCAAACAGCCCTGTGGTCAGAAGGGTTCAGCTCCATGTGACCCATGCTCAGCAGTATCTGGCCTGTGACAAAACACCTCACTTGTCACCACTTTCGTCCACAGTGCTGACATTTCCATATTCTTGCTCCCATGACAATTTTCTTCTGACTTAATTCCACCTCCGACTCCCTGATGTTGGAGTCCTGGTGTGCACCTGGATGGCACTAGGTTTGTCCCCAGGTGGCATGATTTCTGCTGAGTCCATGAGACTTATACACATGGACTTAGTACCAAACCCACCCCCTAAAACAGTGCTCCTACCACTCTGGGGAGGGGCAGAGCTAGGAATTTGGACCTCTCAGAACATTCCTATAAGGGAGTGGGCATCTGCCATGTGCCAGGTACTGTGCTAAACCTGGAGAGAGGATGGTATGGATGGTGTCTGTCTTAAAGGAATTTACACTCTAATAAGGAAGAGAGATGAGCAGTAAAGAATATGGCAGGCACTGTGAACTCCTATAGCCACCAAAGCAAGGCTGGGGATTCAAGAGTCTTCTAGGAAGGTGTGAGGCCTGGAGTGAATCTTCCTTTTTTTTTTTTTTTTTTTTTTGGTGGTGGTGCTGGGAATTGAACCCAGGGCCTTGTGCATGCAAAGCAAGCATTCTACCAATTGAGCTACATCCCCCAGCCCCCTAGGGTGAATCTTGAGGAAAGATGTAAACTGAAAACCGCTCTTACTCATGAGGGTGGGGCATGTACAAGAGACCTGTGCTTCTGGTTCAGGGAACAGTGTGTAAAATACAGAGACCTTAGAGAAATCATTCCATTTAGGGAATGATCAGTAGTTCAGTATGGTTTCTAGTTCCAAGTATTTGCACCAGAATATCTCAGATGGAACCTTAGTGGCTTCAGATTTTGAGATTTCTAGTATTAAAATAAAAGTAAAGAAAGGCCTAAACAAGATTCTACTAATTATTATACACTTTAAAATTTTAACCTTGATGAATGGGTATCTTAACTCTTTTTAATAATGTAGTTTATGCAATCCACGAGGCATTGCTAGGCTTATTTTAAAAATCCTTAATTCATCACACACTATAAGGTGTGTTAATGGAACACAAGTTTAATGATTCCCCCCCCCCCTCTTTTAGACCACTCAGAGAGTGTAAGCCTATAAAATCTGGTTCTAGACCAAATGCCCATCTCCCTCTTCTTTAGCCCACAGGGTGGGATAGGCCTGTCTCCTAGAGGCCAGGCCTTGGGGATGTTTCTCAGGGAAGAACTTATATGTTCTTCCCTGGGACCGGAGTCTGAACTCTTGGCACACCGCTCCATAAGGCACCAGCAAGTTTGTATTGATTCACCTGAGGATGCAGCAAGCATCCCTACCCAGGAAACAGTCTCTCTCTCTCTCTCTCTCTCTCTCTCTCTCTCTCTCTCTCTCTCTCTCTCTCTCTCTCTCTCCCACACACACACACACACACACACACACACACTCACACTCCAACCTCAAAATCCTTGGGAAGTAGGGTGGTAATGCACAGCACTCTAGGTCTTTCAGGATGGATGCACAAACAAGGGTCCTAAACCCTCCATAGCAGAGTCCTCTGCCTTTGCCATTTGACCCATAGCACCATGAAAAACAGCTCTAAAAATGTCTTAGGCTATCCATTCTGATATTATGCAGTTTATTTATGATTTCACTTATTTACCCAATAAATATTAACTGATCATACACTATTCTCCAGGAAGTCTAAAAAGGGAATAAACAAGACAATTTTCACTTCTCTGGTTTCTTCTACAAACACATTGGCATTCCAGGAACAGAGAAGATACAAGTTGCCACGCCTCCTACGCTGACTTTCTGATTGAAACCCATTTATTAGCCCTGTCTTCAGCAGTCTCTTCTTCATGTCAAATGACAAAAACTTTTGGGGTCTTTTCTTTTTCCTTAAGTGTTTGTTTTCTGGTACACAGATTGTAAACACCTCAAATCCTTTATGGAAGAGGAGAACTACTGAAGGATACACAATTCTTTCCTTTATGACACAGACACGTTTCAATTTGACATTATTACATGCAAGTGTAAAGAAAATGAACCTTACTTTCTATTACCCATCTAATCTTTCTCACTATACCCAACTTCCTGGATGTTGGGGCAGAGGGTGGTGGCTTTACATTTTCTAATTAATGGCAACTTTGAATCTGATTAAATAGTCTCACTAGGCCACTCATTTTCTTTTAGACACATGCTCACTCTATCCAATTTCCCTTTTCAGTCCACTGCTCCTCTCTGAGTGACAGGTACTGAATGGGGTGGGAAGAGGAGGGCTTACTTGATGTCTTGGCAATGATAGAGAGGAGGGCTTCTGGGTCCTTGAGTCCTTGAACTCAGTTCCTTATACCATCCTTTGACTCTGTTGTAAGACACTATGTTTTGTGAGTGATTTGTGGCTTTCTGGGCATGGTCTATGGGTTCCTGAATGGCCCCTCTGAGAAGCAGTTAGGCTCATCTAGTCTTAATGGAGCATGATGCTGGCACTCCCCCATCACAGCCGCCATGCTGGATGTGGGCCAGAGCTGAACATAGAGTTCTCCTAGAGACTCGCCGCAGCCTCTTCCGGGCTGCAAGGAAGGCTGAGGGCCTCTGGTTTCTGCGTTCTCAGCTGAACCGTGCTCAGTTGGACAAGTATAGTACCCTCTTCCTTGAATTTCACCCGCCAAAGTGGATGGTGATCAAAGCTTGGCCTGCTTCTCCCTAGTTCTCCTGCTTCTTCACTCACACAGCTAGAAGCTGACATCCTCTCTGTACTTTGCCTCCCTGTCTTACATGAACTTCCCTTAAATCACATCCTGAATTCTCTATGGCTTCTAACAATCTGCATGTTTAAATTCTCCAGAGACCTAGGTTTTGATGAAGGCATACACTTGCTTAAAATCTTTATATTTTTCCACATTGCCTCATTAGGAACTAAAAATTCGCACTCAAAGAATCTGAATTCCTTAGGATTCCTCCCATCCCCCAGCAAGTAAGTAGGAATATGGTCTATGAAAAAGGCCATGTACACAGTAAGAAAAAGAAGTTTTGTAATATATTTCAAAAGTATTATGTCCATCATAATTATTATAAGCAATAAAGAATCGTATCCTTGGTATAAACTTTGTGACATTTTGTATTGTTCTTTGGGTACTTTTTCATCCATGATTATATTGAAATGCAATGCTCTATTACATCAGACCGTTGAGCAGGGCCATGCAGAAGGACAGCAGGTGAAGCCTTTCCCATGAGTAAATTCCTTTAAGGGTGGGTCTAGTGGGGGTTGACTTACCCTGAGGTTGTGGGGAGGCTCCCAGCATCCCCCAGTCCTCACACAGGATTCCTACCTTCGGTTTTTTAGTCCCAGGAGATACAAGAGACACTATGATCGTTCTGCAAATTTCTTATAATCGTGTGTGAGATTCAAAAATACAAAATGATGACACTTTTTCCAAGACCCACTGTCATTTGAAATCTTTATAAACTAGAAATTTGTTTTAGGAAAATAACTACTTGATTTACAAAATTCTATTTTTTTCCCAGAATTGTATTTCCTAAAATCTAAAGTATATATAACCAGGAATTTCTTTTTGGACAATGGTTAAAAATAATAATAATAATAAAAAAAAAACAAGTTTCCAGTTGTGTGAAAATGTATTTATGGAGAGCACTCGAGTGTTGTCAACCACTTCAGGAGTCTGTTTCCAGGTAAATGGGGACGCCACGTGGGAGGCACCGTACATTTCACTCAGTGATTGTTAGGCATGTGCTAAGTGCCAAGTGTTAATACTTGGAGTTGAGTAATGACATGAACAGTCTGTATTCTCAGGTTTGTTCTTCTGGCAACATCCAAATGAAAAGAACTTAACTTAAAACTCTCCTGGTCTCTGGCAGCTTTTCTTACTAGAAATAAGACTCCATAGTGTGACCAAAGCTTAAATATACTCTTCCCTAATAACTAATCTTAACATCAACATCAGTGCCTCAGAGAGTCAGCAGACACCTTTGAGATGCCAGCAATGATCAGTAGGGCCTCAAGTGGCCTGGTCAACAGAGCAGCTTAAGACAAAAAATGCTGGACTTCTGAATATAATTGACTTAGAATAGAAATCTGAACAACGAATCCCATCATTATATACAACAATGCACCAATTTTTTTAAAAATGGGAAAAAAAGATATCTGAAGGACAAATAAAAGTAATTGAAAGAGTGAGAAGAAGAATGTTAGTAACATAAGTGATCAATTCACATTACTCTAGGCCAGGCTTTGGACTAAGCAATTCCCATGCTGTATCTCATTTCATCTTCACAACAACTCTGTGATGTGAGTGTTATTATTTTCCTGATTTACAGATGAGGATATTGAAGTCTGGAGAGATTAAATGAAGTGCCTGAGATCCTACAATGAGAATGGAATTCAGATTCAGGACTGGTCAGCTACAAAGCCATGAAAATTTTTCCCACTTCACCACTGCCACGCTGGTGAATATTGGATTCTGTTAAAGAAGACAAGAGTCCAAAAGGAATGGTGTCCACAAGAGAATGGAATTTGATCTGAGTCTTGAAGGCGAAGTAGGATCCCAGTTTAAGGAGATCACTCTGCAACATTTTACCCTGGGGTCACCAGGGTTGGTGTTTTAATTCACTTATGGGAAAAGAGGACTTACTGTACCACAGTGGGGGTGTGTTCTCTGAATAGTAATGCAAAAAATGGTTCACTAAAACAACAGTCCAGTCCTAAAGCTGATTTCAAAAACATCTTGTTGCCAAATTTTAAGCTGACCTTTAAAATGTACCTCACACACACTTTCTGATTAATTCAAGTCAGGCTTACCACTTCCCTATGATTTACCCAGGACACTAGGCCCAATTCAACATACTGCCTATAGCAAGATATGACCCCTCCTGTGCAGTCCCTGAAGGAGTGGAAAGGTTGAGAGGCTGTCTCTGCAGGCCTCACCTGGCTTCCTCACTGCCTGTGACTCACCCTCCAGTGACCTCAGGCGTGCAGACTGAAACCCCTGTTCGATTTTCAGAGCAAGGTGAAAGTGCCCCAACCAGAACATGAAGTACACTCCACAGTTGGAAAGAAACACCCTGAGTCTGCAAACCCCACACTGAAAGGAGAAGGAGCAGATTTTCTTAGAACTCAAGAAGGGTTCAGTCCTAATCTCTAATCACCAACCCGGATTTATTACTGCTTCTGCCCAAGAAGGCTCAGAGGGGAAATACAGCTGATGCATCCTGGAGGTGGTGAATTCTGGCCCCAAAGAGTCGTGAAATTTCAAAGCTGATTGAATCTAATTTGTGTTTAGCTGAGTGAAAGAGAACAGTGTGTTTTATGGCACTCTCTTAACACTACTAAGTACAATACATTGGTTAAACATTAATTTCTTTCTAAAGAAGCAGGCAACCTTGTTATACAATCAGGGCCACATTCACACTCCTGTTAATGCTTCACCCGAGTTATGTCATGATTCTTCATCAGTGTGATTCTTTTGAACACTTCTTGGGTTTGCATTTTCTTTTCTGTTGTTTGGGCTCATTGTTGGTGTCCATGTTTCTGATTCCCTTATGTTAGTTGTTATATTTAAAATGTTTAATCATAAAATATTTCAAACACAAAGAAATGTACAGATATAATAGGTGCTTATATAGTGGCTACACAAATTTAGCAATTGTTAACCACATTTAAAACAGGATTTTTTTAAAGAAAGATTTCGTTAAGGTCCTGTCCCCCTTCCTTACCTTAGATTACCTTCACTTTCTTCCTGAGCAAATCACTGTTCTGAAAGTGGAAATTTGGTAGGTATCTTTCTGGGGCACATTTGAAAATATTTACTTATAAGTATCTAGTTATAATTCATAAGCAGATTTAGGAATATAACATGTTAAATATAACATCCTATATATTATTATGACATTATATACATAATAATATACATTATATAATACATATAATAATGATATACATTATATAAAACATATATGTACTTATCATACTATAGATTGATTATTGCTCATTCAAAATGCTTGAGACAAGAAGTATTTCAGTCAGCTGGGGAGATAGCTCAGTTGGTAGAGTGCTTGCCTTGCAAGCACAAGGCCCTGAGTTCAATCCCCAGCACCGCAAAAAAAAAAAAAAAAAAAAAAACATTTCAGATTTGGGAATATTTGGGCTATCTTGTGTATAAGACTCAAGTCTAAATAAGAAACTTTTTATGTTTCCTATGTGCCTAGCCTAAAAGTAATTGCATACCATATTCTTATTTGTGTGCATGAAACAAAGTATGTGCAGATTGAACCATCAGAGGTCAGGTGTGGAATTTTCCACTTGTGGATAGTTGTGTCAGTGCTCAAAAGTTTCAGACTTGGAACATTTCAAATTTCAGATCTTGAACTAGATATGCTTGGTATGTATGTGAGTGTGTGTGAATTATTTTACTACTTGCCTTTTTAATGTTGCTTCTAGTTTTTTTCTTCTTATAAACATCATTATGTATATTTCCTTGTGTATGGACATGAGTTTAACATATGGTCATACATTTGAATGTAATCAATTTTATTTGATATTATCACACTACCCTACAAAATAATTCACCAAGTACTGTAATGCTGACAGTGTCTGATGTATCATTTTCCCATATTCTTGCCAATAAAGCTGGCATTATTAGCTGTATAATTATTTCGCCAATGTGATAGTTGCAAAATGGTGCATCTTTATTTTATTTTACATACTCCTCATTACTAGTGGAATATTTTACATTTCCCTTATTACTAGTGAAATTTTTCAGGTTTCTTCTGTTCTTATTCTTTGCCCATTTTTCTTTGGGATCTTTTGTCTTTTTCTTGCTCATTTATAGTTCTTTAAATATGCTGGATATTAATCCTTTATTGGTTGCATGTATTGTTCTTTTCCTCCAAATTTTCCATGTTACTATGTTTTAGGAGTGTTTCCGGTAAACAATATATTTGAATTTTTAAAACACCATCTTTTATCTGTATTTAATGTATTTATAAATAATGTGATTAATAGTATATTTTTACTCATTTCTTCTTATATTGCTTCTTTTCACTTCTTTCCTACCATCTACAAAAATGATTAAGTTCTCTATAGACCCCATTTCCCTCTGTTACTTTGAACATTACATAGTCTATTTCTATTCTTTTGATGGTTACCCTTTATATTTTTAGCAAGCAAACTTGACTTAAAATTTAATATGAATCAATATCTATACTCTTCTCCTGCATAACAAAAGGAATTTGGAAAACTTGAAACTCTAATTACTATCCTGTTTGCATGCTTCCCTCCATTAGTTGTTATGGTTATTGTTTTGTTTACAGTTAATAATCATTTTACTTATTTACATCTGCCAGTATCTTTGATGAGCATTGTTTCTCAAATCTCCTTCTCTCCTGCTGAGTTTAACTTCTTTCTTTCTAGAGCTTATCATATCATAATTCTTTAGCATGAGCCTTCCTCTAAAATTTGTCTTTATTTTGCCCTCATTTTTGAGTGATTATTTAGCGTAGTATAGAGTTCTAGATTGACAACTATTTTCTCTTACCACTCATATTAGTTCCTTAACTTCTGGTACCTATTCTTGATGAAAAGTCTGCTTTAATCTACTTGTATTTTAGTAAACAATCTGTCTTCTACTCCTAGTAGCTTTTAGATCTTCTCTTTATATTCTGAAATTTTACTGAAGTGTGTTTAGGTGTGAACTTTTTTAAAAAGTAGATTCTTCTTAGGGATCTTTGTAAATCCACATGATGAGAAAGCATATCTGTTATTAATTCTGGAAAAGTCTCACTGTTTCTTCCTTGAATACGTTATCTTCTTCTGGCACTTCTCTTAGGTGTAGGTTAGGCCACTTCAATCCATCTTTTCAACATCTTAACTTCTCATTCATATAATCTGTCTGACTCTTTTCCACAAAGTAAGATATTTTCCAAGATCCTTCTTCACCACTTTTCTAGGTATGATTACCACCCCCTTAAACAATCTGTGGTCAATTACAGTAATATTCACAATCTTCACTCTTCCCTGTATCCATGTCCTATTCCATATAACTATGCAATGGAACAAGGACCTATGATCATAAATTGGGTGACCTGTTCTACCCCTTCTGTCTGACTCAGCCATGCCATTATTTTGACTGAGAAAATGAGGCAGCTCTGACTACGTGCCAGTTGCTCTTGCCCTTGCACTTTGTGTTAGTCAGCTTTTCATTTGCTGTGACAAAATACCGGAGGTAAACAACCTCAAAGGGGGAGAAATTTACTTTGACCCACAGTTTCAGAGGTTTCAGTCTATGAGTGCTTGGCCCCATGCCTTTGGGTCTTGGGAGGCAGAACATTATGTCAAGGAGCACATGGCAGAGCAAAGCTGCTTACCTCATGGCAGCTGGGAAGCAAATAGAGAGAGGAAGAGACCAGGGTCCCAATGTACCCTTCAAGACCGTGCCCCCAATGACATAACTTCCCTCCATTAAGTCCCACCTCCTAATGTTTCCACCTCCTCTCAATAATGCCACAGCCTAGGGACCAAGCCTTTAACACATGACACTTTGGGGGACACTCCATATTCAAATGCTAACATACTTCTACTGTCATTGTAATAACATGCTCATACAGAACAAAGCCCAGCCACACCAGCTAAGGCCAGCCTAAATCAGCCAATAGCCAACAGAGCCGCAATAAGTGAGCAGGCTCGGCCAAGGACAGCAAATCCATCCAGCCAGCTGCAGCTGACCCCAGGCATGTGGGTAAGAAATGCTTGTAGTGTGTCTTTCAGCTCCTATGGAAGCAGCACTGCAGTAGTAATGGAAACGTATATGCCATCCTTTGAGATTTTTATCTCAGTGATTTTTTTTCATTGTTAGACATGTTATTACTTTCCCAAATGTGTCTATTCTTTTCAAGTTGTGTCCTATTTCTTGTACATGTTTCTATTCTATTGTCTTTCTGTGTAATCATCTTAAACATAGATAATTTATAACTTTTTTTCTGATTGGTTAATTATGTCAAGTTCTTGGAGTTGTTAATCTTCCCTTTTCTTCTAATTTTTCTTATTAGGAATGGTTTCCTTGTTTTACCTAAAATTTGATTTTTGAGTCCATATATGTTTTTAGATTTAGTTTACATTGGTTTATAAAACTGACCCTAGTCAGTGCTTTTATATTTGCTTCTGCCAGAGGCAGTATATCTCCAGTATAAGACCAACTTTGCATTGATGTCTTATTCTGAAATTTTCAGCATCATGTGGGCAGCATAAATTGTCATTTTACAACCACAAATGACACTTTAGATCAGTTACTCACTAGAGACTGTTCTTCTACCGACATTGAGTGACAGAAACAGTTTTCTTCATACTTCAAGACTAGTCATTGGGATAATTAATCCTTTTTCATCGAAGGTACAGAATTTCCAAGGTCCTAGCTTAATGCAGGGATTTAAAATTCAGCCAACACCTTCCGTAGGCCAGAATCATGTGTTCCTGTCTTGCAAAACCCCGTACTGTGGCATAAAGGCCTAGTCCAAGCTTGATCCCTAGGTCGTGATAACATTGGCTCATGAATTTACAGTCTTTATTTCTGAAACTTGTTCTCCTTTCATTCCTTAAAACTCACATATATTAATCGTTACAAAATAACTCCTGCTTGTTAAGAAAGTTCTCCATGTGGTTCAATGTGCCATGTTGCTGGCACAGGGTTTGTTTAATAAGCAAAAATAACACATCAAAAAAAAGTTAGAAAAGCAATTTTTTTGAACTGACCCGGATCTGAGAGAAAAGAGTCACATTCAATATAAAGAATATGGTCCACGGCACAAGATCTTCTTGAAAATAGCCTTGAATTTTGTGAAGCATTAAAAATAGCCTCTATTTTGGTTAAGCCCTAAAGAATTGACAAAAGCAGTTTTTGAGCTTATGATCATGTTTTTCCAAACTCAGCATTTCATACATTTCTGCTATATTCTGCAATTTAATTTATGAGAATATGTCTATTCCTTTATTTTGCTGGTAACTCTTTAATTTTATGTCTGTATTCATCTGATTATGTAACGACACTGCAAATCAACATTCAGAATAGGACAGAATCTTGAGACGCTACAATTTTAAACATTAAATTTTATTTTACAGTATATTAATATAAATGTCATCAAATGAATTCTTTTCAAATGCTACAAGATTTATTTTTTTAACAACTTGACTTTTTGGACATCTTTTTCCTCCTCTCTTTGGAATCAGTTGGGGTGAGAAGAAGGTCAGGGGAACAAGGAATAGAGATGTTCCAAACTAATTCTAATCCTCTACTTCTTTGCCTTAATCCATTCTTCATTCCCACACTAATGAGGGCACAGTCTGATGGGCAAAATGAGCTGGTTTTTTGGTAAAAGTCATAATTCCATTTCTTGGAAGAAAAACTATTTTCAAAGTTTAGCCAGTTTTGATTTGAGCTGAGCTAGCAAAGAAAGAGAACTATGGCCTTAATAAGCTTGAAGAGTAGAGTATCAAGACAGAAAGATAGGCCAAACAATACAGCAAATGATGCATTGTTCTGATGTATAATCAGGGTGTGGAGACATGGAAAATAGCTATAACAAGGCCATATTTCTGGCTCTGGAAGCAGTAGGAACAGTAAGCACAATCTACCACAGAATAGGAATGCTGTTTTGTTTCAAAATGGCAGACTAACAAATCTCACCCAAAAGCAGCAATGTGTTTTAAGCCAACCAGACCATGTATCATTGGGCCAGCTCATTATCTTTCCACACTTCAATTTTGTTTTTGTTTCTTTACATAAAGTGAAAATTACAGTAATTTCTACCCAGGAGAATTGGGAAGATAAAACAAGACAATATATATTAACTACCTGGTTTATAAGTATATAAAAAAGATGTCAATCATTATCTTAATATCCTCTATTTTCTTTACACACTCCATGGAACATGCAAATAAATAAATAAATGTGAAATGCTGTGTAACTATGGTTCATTGAACTCAAATCTCTTAATCCAATAAGAGTTACAAAAGGGAGATTCCAGGAGCGTTGATGGACTGAGGCCAGAGACCTTCATGTGACTGTGTGGATCTAAGCCCCAGGGAGTCAGACTTTAGTCACAGAAGATGACTGTATGTCCATGTGCCAGTGGTGCCTGATAGACAGGAAAACGGCTCTTGTGATACGTTCTGAGTACATGTGGCTTTCCATCTGTCCACCTGATTATGTAATCAAAGAATGAATAAAGTAGCATGGAAGTCACCCTCTCTCTTGATGACTGATTCTCTCAAACTCATTCCACATTACTCTCAAGACCCAAACTTGCTGTTGGAAAATAGAAATAGTGAGAGGTAAGGGAAAAAATACTGGGGAAAAAATGCTTTAAAAAAAAAAAAAACAACAACAAAAAACAACTTTTCCATTAAAATGTTTGTGGCAGGCATGTGTGAGTGGGAGGAAATGATTGAGTGGACCTGAGTGGCTTTGGTGTGATTTAATCACTTTTGGTCTTATTCCCCCAGTCTGTCTAATGATGATAGGGGCTTCATATATGTGATCTTGTTTCTTCTTCATGACAACCCTAAAATGTAGATATTTTCATTTTACAACATTAGTTCATTTAACCCAAATCCCCCAGGTTGTAAGTAGTCCATATCTCTCTGATGTTAAATTCCACACTTTCCCCAATCCCTACTCTCACCTGAGAAGCACACCTGTGGTCAAATTTTTATAATTGGAGTATCTTGTAAGGCCATGTAGAAAGGTTGCTTAATTTTTTTGGTGAATAATGTCAATGTGGCAAAGAAGAAAGAAGACTGGACTGGGGGTCAGTATACCAGGTCTCTGGTTTCAGCTCCATAATTAACTGGCTGTTCAATCATGATGAAACCATGTAGCTTTTTATGTTCTTAGATATCGCGTTCATTTTTTTAATTTTTAAATAAATGAACTTTATTTTTTTATTTGTTCTAGTTATACATGATGGCATGATGGTAGAATGCATTTTGACACATCATATATAAATGGAGTATAACTTCTCATTCTTTTGGTTGTACATGATGTAGAGTTACACTGGTCCTGTAATCATATATACACACAAGGTAATAATGTCTGATTCATTCTACTATCATTCCTTTCCCCATATCCCCTCCCCTCCTTTCACTGCCCTCTGTCTAATCCAAAGTACCTGTATTCTTCCCTAGGCACCCCCTCTTTATGAATTAGCATCTGCATATTACAGAAAACATTCAACCTTTGGTTCTTTGGGATTGGCTTATTTCATTTAGCATGATATTCTCCAGCTCCATTCCATTTACAGCAAATGCCATAATTTCATCCTCCTTTAAGACACTAAGTAATGTTCCATTGTATATTTATACCACATTTTCTTTATCCATTCATCTGTTGAAGGGCACCTAGGTTGGTTCCATAGTTTAGCTATTGTTAATTGAACTGCTATAAACATTAATGCGGCTGCTTCGCTGTAGTATGCTGATTTTAAGCACTTTTGGTATAAACCAAGAAGTGGGATAACTAGGTCAAATGGTGGTTCCATTCCAAGTTGTCTGAGAAATCTTCATACTGTTTTCCAGAGTGGTTGCATCAATTTGAAGTCCCACCAGCAGAGGTATCATGTTTATTAAGTGAAAGTGGATAAACATATTGTAAGGTTTGCGTGATTTCTGGGTAGGGATGGGTAGAGTTGGCTTAACCGAAATGAGTGGGGATGTTCCATCTAAATGACACCAACATAAATGGGGCAACAGTTGAAAGGTTCAGGATAATTCATTTTTAATCCATTCATGAGACAGAATCTACATGGTAATTTGAATTGGGAAAAGTTTAGTGTAATGAGTTGTTAACTATAAAAATAGATTTGAGTAACAATGAATTGACTAGCAAGAAATGAAGAGAACTTTAAATATAGAACTAGCAATGTAAGAAACAGCCACTTCCTCTCAGGCTGAGAGAGAACATTTGAGACAGAGGTCCCTACCCCAAGCTGAAATCAAGACATTGTTTGGTGGGACCTTTCGGAGGTGATTAGGTAATGAGTGTGGAACCATCATGATTGGGATTAATGCCCAAAGAGCTCTCCAACTCTTTCTGCCCTGTAAGGATATAGCAAAAAGCCAGCAATGTTCAACCTGGAAGAGAGCCCTTACCAGAATCCTATCATGCTGGTGCCCTCATACTGACTTCCAGCTTCCAGAACTGTGAGAAATAAATTTCTGTTGATTATAAGCCAACTTGTCTATGGTACTTAGTTATAGCAGCCTGAACTAATTAAGACATTGTTGGAGGGTAAGGCTGTGGCTTACAGAATGACAAAGAAGTCACTGATGCCTGGCAGTGGGCTTGTTGGAAATCTCTCATATAGGGTGTCAGGGAAAGCCATGAAAAGGAATGTATCTCAAGAGAGAATTCTCCTACAGAAGTGCACCAAGGCTTCCAGGGAAGCTGCTGGCCACAGTGCACTGTAAGAACTAGGTACTAGGAAAACTGTGCACATGGTGGGAGCTGGGTACTTCAGAAGTCGTCCATGTAGTAGAAGCTGGATGCTGGAGAAGCTGGTCACTCTAGAAGCTAAGCACTGCAGAAACTTTCCATACTGCAGGAGCCTGCCGAGAAAGCGTCCTCAAATCAGAAAAAAACTTTTCTTCTGCAATGTCTCTACAGCACCATCTACTGGCTTGGCTTTAACACTGTGTCAACTGGCAAATGAAAAGTAAAGGGCCCAGCTTAATTTTCCCAGAGCAAACAAAAAGGGTAAATTTGGAGTTGAGAGGCACTAAATCAATACCTTACACAGATGGACATCAAAATCAGTTCCCCAAAAGAAAAGATCTGGATTCTTGGACTGTGTCTAATTATATCTTGTCACTCATTCATTCCAGAGGCAGAAAGCCAGAGGTCTACTGATCAAACCCAGGACAGCAAAGAGTTGTAAAAATTTGAATGTGAATTCTTTAAGGAAGGCCATGCATGTTCTAGTTCACCAGTCCTCATAACTCTTCATTTTCCTAGCCCTAGAAGTCAAATTCACCCAGGTGGATCCCACACCACTGTAAGCACCTGAGTTTGTGATCCCCAACCATCTATCTGCTGCATTTTACATATGATAGAACTAAGGCTCCAAGGAATTAAACAACATGCTTTAACTGACCACTTCTTCCCCCTACTCCCATCTCTGCTATATTCGAACAAAAAATAAAATGGAAGTAATTTTATTACTATCTTTAATGCTGACAACTCTCAAAAGTTTGCTTCGGATTTGGCTCTTGGTATTACAGAGACTTTGTTCATTTACATAAAATCAGGAACTTGTTGAAAAAAGTGTGTTCAGGCAATTCTCTGTGGCAAGAAAATAACCAGGAACTTATCAAGACTTATTTGTCCTCAGATTAACTACCCCGATATTAAGTTCGCCTTTGTGTAAAATCCCATTCAAATTCTCTTAAACAAAACCAGCACCTCACAATCCGTAATTACTATAGCAAGAACAGTTTAATTGATTCCTCTTTTTTCCCCTCTCCTGCATTTTCAAAGCTATTACTTTCCATCTGATGAGGCTGTAGAGATTTCTATCACTTCAACAGAATGGGAAATCTATGCTATTTTCATTAAGTAACTAAATGTTAGGCCATTTCCAATTCTTAAATAATTTCATACAATTGGCAAGGTAAAAAAGAAAACTTTATTTCAAGGATTCTGTAGATTGCTGCTGATGATAGAAACTATTTCACAACTTCAGAATACTTTATGGTTTATGATATAGATATTACTTATATAAAATTCTTTATAATATGCATTATTTATATTATTTATAATATATAATATAATGTTATCTATAAGATGTGGTATACATACACAATGAAATTTTACTCAGTCTGAAGAAAAATGGAATTATGTCATTTGAAGGAAAATGGATGGAACTGGAGACCATTATGTTAGGCAAAACGAGTCAAACTCAGAAAGTCATGGTTGAATGTTTTCTCTCATATGTGGAAACTGGAGAGGAAAAAGGGAAAGAAAAGTGAAGGCAGATTTCATGAAAATCAAAAGGAGACCAGTGGAGGAAAGGCACCAAGAGATGGGAGGTAGGAAGAGAGGAGGGAAGTGCTGGGGAGTGATATTGATCAAATTATAGAGTTATATTGTATGCATGAACAAATATGTAACAACAGATCCTATCATTATAACAATTATAATGCACCAATTTAAACAGTGTGGAAAAAATAAATAAAAATAAAATAAATAATAAAATAAAAGACACCACCAGAAGTTGATAACTACTGAAATTTTAGATACATATGTTTCAGAAATTAATCTAAGTTCCAGCATTTGTAATCAAGTAAAAACAAAATAGTATGGTAAGCTGGATATGGTGGTGCCTGTAGTCTTAGTTCCTCGGGAGGCTGAGGTAGAAGGATCACTTGAACTAGGAGTTCAAGGTCAGCCCGGGCAACAGAGCATGAAAAAAGTAGTTGGAATTTGGAATCAGAGTACAAGTTTATATATCTTGTCTGCCAACAGTAGGTCATCATTCTCAAAGTTCTGTTTTTTTTTTTTTCAATCCATGATGCAGATCAGATTCCATATTCCTTTTCAACTCCCTATCCCTACAAAGGCAATAAGGAGGGAGTCTCTACATCTGTATACCTTCATTTCCTCTGTCCTTCTTCATCTTCACCCATGATCAGGAAGATTTGTTTCTTTCTAAACACCAAAATCATACCATGAGGCACATTTCTGATTCTCTCTGTCGTTCAAAAATAATCAAGTACCTACACTCTGTGAAGTGCTCTTTGGTATACCAAGAATGCAGGAGTGAAGCAAGCAGAGAATTCCTGCTCTTGTGTTCTAAAGGGGAGACAGGAAATGAATTAATCTAATAATCATGAGATTTGTTGACAAAGTCCAAAGAGAAAAATGAAGTATGGAACAAGGATGGGGTGCTACAGAGGGTGGATGAGTGAAGTGGGTCTAAATGAGGTGGTCAGAAAGGCTTTCCAGAAAGGGTAATAGTTCAAAAAATGTAAATTATTCAAGAAAAGACTGTGCTTCTATTGCAAGTATTCCCTCTACAACTGCTGAAAGAAGGTTAAAGTTGATTGTGAAACTGTATTTGTCACCTTGGGGGCAGGCAGAAAATAGGGGAGGAGCAGACTAGGTCCTTTCTAGCAATGGACTGAGCACATGAAACATATCTGGCACTCAACAACTGTGCATTGAATCTGAAAATAGTCAAGCTTTTAACCACACATAAATCGAGTTAATGTAGCAATCCTATCAAGAACAGTATTTTGGAATGTCAATATGATGGACCTCCCTTCTAGTTAAGCTGGTTTCTATCTCTGCACCTCATCCATCTGATAGTCCTTGGAAGAGAAAAAATCGATGTTATCTCAGGAGGGAGGAAAATATAGCATATTATAAGAGAAGTTTTAGCTACATGAGAAAGGAGGAAATGTCTGCCAGCCCAAACCCAAGGGATCGTGCAAAAAGGAAGAATGGCGCAGAGTTTGCTCTTTGCAGCCTATCTCTGCATCAAACATTGGGGCTAGAAACATTGATGGAAATGGAAGCATCTAGAACATCTGGAACTAATAGCATGTTTCCCTTCATCTATGTGAAGAAAGGTATAATACTTCTGGTATAAACCCTTGCATACAGACAACATACCCTAGGAGCCATAATACAGAAGTCAGTGGAAAAAGTCAGAGAAAAGATCCTGAGGTAGAATTCCTGGCTTCCCAGGGCTTGTTCAGAGTGCATAGAGCTGCATTGCCCAATATGGAAGCCATAAACACTGTAGGTATCTAAATTAAAATTTAAAGTAACCAAAATTAAATAAAATTTAAAATTTTGTTCCTTAGTTGCACTAGCCACAATTCAGGTACTCAGTAACTATATGTGGCTGGTGGCCACTGTACTGCACAGTACAGAAAGCTCTATTGGCCACTGCTGGTTTAGAGTCATGGTCAGCAAACTTTTTCTGTAAAGGGCTTGATAGTAAATAGTTTTGGCTTTGTGGACTAGAAAGTCTATGTAACAGTGATTCAATACCATTGTTACAGCACGAAAACAGCCATAGCCCATATATAAGTGAACATACATGGCCATGTTCCAATAAAACTTTATATACAAAAACAACCATTGGCCCAAAAACTGCACTGTGCCCATCCCTAGACTAGAGGATCCAGAGGTTCCCACATTCCTCAGGGAAGGGACAGGAACTACTGAAACTGAAAGAATTGTTGGACTAGTGGAGGCCTGGGCTAGAGCAGATTATCTGAGCTGTGCACCCAAAGCAGAGTCAGGTTCAGGCACATGTGAAGGCCCAGATTGGGCACCACAGGACAGCACCCAAACTTGACACACAGACTAAAGGCCATTTTGAGAAGGAGCAGGAAGAGAAGAAAGAAATGAAAAAGAACAACGCCAAATAAACCAAATGATCTAATAGACCATTTAAATGGAAGACACAGTAAATGCTGTCTGTTGACAAACGTAGGTGACTCCAAACCACCAGCTCTGCAAGGGAAGCGGAGCTCAAGAAGTTTAGGTCGGTTATAAAAATAAGTCAAGTAACAGTGGAAACGAGTTAATGCTGCTACACAATGTTTTTTCACACACACATAAAAATAGTTTAGGAAAGAAAATTTAGGCATTCTGTCTTTAAGTTCTGATTTGGGCTAATTCATCTCCACAGTTCCACCAACCCCATGACTGATGGTGTGCATGGAGGCATTGTGTGCACCGAACACTGACTGCAGAAGGGGAAACCTGGGCTCCAGCTAGCTGGTTTACGCTAAACCTCTGAATCACTCAGGACCCCAGTGACCTCACCAGCCATATGGGAAGATGAATCAAATGACTCCTACATTCTTATCCAGCTCAGAGATGATAATTTTATGACTCATCTAAAAGACATCTGGCCCGGATTATAGCCTATGACTACAATTAATAAATGAACTCAATCACATGTAAATGAATAAAGTCTCGATCTTTTTAGAAAGTTTCTTATAATTCACTGAAAAATTCTGACATTTGATACTTTAGTTGTAAGACTGTCTTATTAGTCAAACTGAATTAGTCTGACTACTGTAACGAAACGCTATAGACACAAGGTGATTTTAAATGCATCATTTTCCTATAGTTCTAGAAGCTGAAAAAGTCCAAGATCAGGGTGCCAGCATGGTTGACTTCTGGTGTGGATTCTCTTCCTGGTTTGCAGACAGACATATTTTCACTGTGTGCTCACATGGCAGAAGGGGTGGAGGGCAGCTCTGGAGTCTGATCTTGAAAAGGCATTAATTCTATCAAGGGGCCCCAACTTTCCAACCTTATGATACTATCACATTGTGAGTTAGAGCTTAAGCTTTTTTTTTTCTTTTTGTAGTTCTGAGGATTGAACCCATGACCTCACACATGCTAGGCAAGTGCTCTTCTGAACCCTTTCTCATTTATTTATTTATTTACACAGGGTCTTGCTCAAGATGGCCTTAAACTTGGGATCTTTCTTCCTCTCAAGTAGCATCAGTTACAGGCATGACCACTGTAAGTGGCTAAACATATGAATTTTAAGGGAACACAATTCAGTCCTTAGCACAAACCTTCAAATTATTTTATGCTAGGATACTGAGTTCTTAGAATGATGCTTCTGTTCATGGGCAACATAAAAAGAAATGTTCTTCTCATCAGTAGGAAATTTTGGAGAAAGGAGTATCAAGTTATGCCCCAACTTTTCTGATATTTGGAGGGCAGGTGTGGTGGGAGGATGACTGCCTGGATCATCCACCATGGTGATAGCTACCTTGATTAGGCAACTTACTGTGCATCAGACTCTCATCAAAGTATTTTACATGTATCATCTCACGTCCCCTACAACAACCTAATGTGGTAGCTCTTATTATTAAGCTCATTTTAGAGATGAGAACACTAACACTTGGAGAGCCTAAGTAATTTGGAATAAAGTCACATGTGTGGTATGAGACTGCGTCCAGATATAAAACCCAGAAGACTAATTCCAAAGCCTACCCTCCTATTCACCATGATCTGTAGAGCATCTCGGATTGGACATAAAATATGGGGAGAATGTCTATACACACACACACACCCTGAAATCAGAGATGTTCTTCAATAAAATAAAGTGTATGTAATGTGTCAATACTATGTAATGATTAATGTATTAATTTCTATAAGTTATTCACAGTTTATGATGGACTTCTTTATCCAACTGAGAAAATGTGTTCTTCTAACATCTAAATGGGATGGAAATCTCAGAACATAGGAGTTTTGATGAATGAAGACCAAGAAGGTATTTTGGATTGTGGCCATTAAGGGCTGGAAGGGTTGGATAGAAAGCTGAATTTAAGAGTCACACACAACTAGGATATGAAAAAAAGGTGAAGAGAAAGAGAAAGCCAGAAAGAAGAGGGCACATGGAGAAGACAGGACACACTCTCCACAGTTCTGTGAGCCAGGTATCCTACTAAGGACTTTCACAAATGATTGTTCCATTTCCCCACAATAGTCTATACTCTGTATATATAACCATTATGGGAGTTTACTTACTTTTATTCTTTTGCTCAAGATGGTCAAGTCAGTCACTAAAATCTCTCTTTGTGCCAACCAGGTGCTCAAGGTTGTCATTCCTGACTACCAAGATACAATATGACTTAGGTTAAGTTGCGACTTTACATGGAAAACACTCAGAAGAAGTTCAAAAATTTCAGTGGGACAATTCAGATAATAGCCCAACTCAATGATAGAACAGATGGACAGCCAGTCATGCTGACCTTCAATACAAGTGGCTACATAATTGAAATGCTAGTAGTCATTAGTGTTCAATATAAAGTCAACCGACAGTATCAATTTGGTTTCTTGATGGTCAAGTTCACTAGATGGCTAGAGCAAGACAGCAATGCCTATGTGTCGCCATGTTTCCCAGTTTTGTTTTGTTTTGTTTTGCTTTGCTTTTTTGGTACCAGTGATTGAACCCAGGGGTGCTTAACTGAGCCACATCCCCAGCCCGTTTGTATTTTTTTTATTTTGAGACAGGAACTTGTTAATTTGCTTAGGGCCTTGCTAAGTGGCTGAGACTGGTTTTGAACTTGTGATCCTCCTTTCTCAGCCTCCTCACCCACTGGGATTACAGGTATGCGCCACCAAGCCTGTTTTCTTGTTTGGACTTTTGAGGGAATCCATGCTCTCACAAGATTCTGAACTCATAATTGAGTATACAGTTGTTCTTTAAAAGTGGGGCAAGGAATGGACTGTTGCTATCTTTGATCAATTATTGAAGAGCTTCTCAATGACTGACAATCAGTTCTCAACTAATATCAGAGCTCTTTGCTTTGGTGCCTCTCAGCAGATTTTGGACCCTCTGTGCTTGTCCTCTTCATTTACACCCCTCCACTCACCTCTCCCCATCACCACCTTATCTCTAGCAAGGAAATACTTGCTTTTCCTGTCAATTCTCTTCCTCCTTTTCCATGGACACTGTGCCTATAATTCTGTTCTTCCTCTTTTTCTAAGCCTTCATCTTCTTCATCTAGAATCCTTTCTATGGCCCAGATCTCGTTTCTAGTATCTTTCTCCAATAAAATTAGCCAAGGATCCTTGAAGAAATGGTGAATTGTAGGACTATGGCAGTAAAATATGAAATATGAATTTGGTTCATCTTATAGTGCCAAAAAATAAGGAAGTGTTCAGAAAAAATAAATAAATGGGATATATTAGTCTTCTATAACTGTCATAACAAAATTTCACAGACCAGGTGGAAATTGATTTTTTCAGAGTTCAGGAGACTAGAAGTTCAAGAGCATGGTGCTTGTGAGGTTGGTTTCTGGAAAGGCCTCTCTTCCCATCTTGCAGACAGCCATCTTATTATGTTATGTTTTCATCTTATGTTTTCACGGGCCTTTTCTCTCTGCATACATGCATGGGCACATATGTATGTGCGCGCACATGTTTACACACACACACACATACACACACACACACACACACACAGATGGGGTGAGTGGGATAGAACTCTTTCTACTTATTTATGTATTTATTTATTTTTATAATTCATTTGGGGATGGAACCCAGGACCCTACATATGCTAGGCAAGCACTCTAATCACTGAGCTACAGCCTCAGTCCTCTTCCTCTTCTCCTAAGAATACCAGTCCCATCTGTTAAAGCCTACCCTTAAAACCTCACTTAAGCTGTATTATCTCCTTATAGGCCCTTTTCCCAAATTCAGTCACATTGGGGGTTAGAACTTTAGCACATGAATTTCAAGAGAAAGATTCTGCCCATCACATGAGGTTATATCAAAGAGTCACAGGGGTCAACTGAAAGAATTCCCAATGACAAAGCTGGAATAATTTGGGCAACAAAATAAATAATGTAGTAATGGATTATAAGGTAAACTATGAAATAAAAATCCCTGAGTTCATATGATATAAATAAATGGTAGTATAAATTAATAAATGGAGCATAAGAGACAAATCTTTTCTGCAAATAATTCCAAGTAATTTATGTAAATAATCCACCCTCAAGAAACAGGAGCATAACTCCCATTCCTTAGGTGTTAGCTATACATAGTAACTTTTTTCCAAAATGTACAATGTGGAAACAGAGAAATCAACAAACACAACCTCAGTCAGGTGACCAAGGTGGACTTCTACAGTGACAAATTCAGTTAATAGTATAAAATGTGGTCTTCCTTCCAGTAACACATAACACATAACTCTAGTCTTTTGAGCAAAGCATCAGACAATTCCAATAGGGGGGCATCCTACAAAACAGCTAGCCAATATTCCTCAAAACTGTTGAGTCAAAAAAATACAAGGGAATTGTGTTCGCAGCCGCCGCCGCGCCGCCGTCACTCTCTAACGCCAGCGCCGCCTCTAGCTTGCCGAGCTCCAGCCGAAAGAGAAGCGGGGTAAGTAAGGAGGTCTTTCTACCATGGCTCGTACAAAGCAGACCGCCCGCAAATCGACCGGTGGTAAAGCACCCAGGAAACAACTGGCTACAAAAGCCGCTCGCAAGAGTGCGCCCTCTACTGGAGGGGTGAAGAAACCTCATCGTTACAGGCCTGGTACTGTGGCGCTTCGTGAAATTAGACGTTATCAGAAGTCCACTGAACTTCTGATTCGCAAACTTCCCTTCCAGCGTCTGGTGCGAGAAATTGCTCAGGACTTCAAAACAGATCTGCGCTTCCAGAGCGCAGCTATTGGTGCTTTGCAGGAGGCAAGTGAGGCCTATCTGGTTGGCCTTTTTGAAGACACCAACCTGTGTGCTATCCATGCCAAACGTGTAACAATTATGCCAAAAGACATCCAACTAGCACGCCGCATACGTGGAGAACGTGCTTAAGAATTCACTATGATGGGAAACATTTCATTCTCAAAAAAAAAAAAAAATTTTTTTTTTCTCTTCTTCCTGTTATTGGTAGTTCTGAACGTTAGATATTTTTTTCCATGGGGTCAAAAGGTACCTAAGTATATGATTGCGAGTGGAAAAATAGGGGACAGAAATCAGGTATTGGCCATTTTTCCATTTTCATTTGTGTGTGAATTTTTAATATAAATGCGGGGATGTAAAGCATTAATGCAAGTCAAAATGTTTCAGTGAACAAGTTTCAGCAGTTCAACTTTATAACAATTATAAATAAAACTGTTAAATTTTTCTGGACAATGCCAGCATTTGGATTTTTTTAAACAAGTAAATTTCTTATCGACGGCAACTAAATGGTGTTTGTAGCATTTTTATCATACAGTAGATTCCATCCATTCACTATACTTTTCTAACTGAGTTGTCCTACATGCAAGTACATGTTTTTAATGTTGTCTGTCTTCTGTGCTGTTCCTGTAAGTTTGCTATTAAAATACATTACACTATAAAAAAAAAAAAATACAAGGAAAGTCTGAGAAATTGTCACAGGCAAGACTATGCTAAGGAGACACGACAGCTAAACATAATGTAGTATCTTGGTGAGATCTGTTATACCCTGAAGTATGTGTTCTATCAAAAAAGAGAAGCTGTGGTTGTAACCTTCAATCCTTCAGAATATGACCTTAATAGGGAAAGAGGGTCATTGCAATGCAATTAGTTAAGAAAAACTCATACTGGAGTGGGGTTCCCTTAACTAATTAACTAATTAGTTAAGTTGAGGTCATACTTGAGTAGAGTAGATCCCTAATCTAGTATGACTGGTGTCCTTATGAGATGGACATGTGGAGGTACATAGGGAAGGACAGAACAGTGAAGGCAGGGAATGGAGCTATGGCTGCAAGCTAAGGACACCAAAGATGGCCAGCAAAGCACTGGAAGCTAGGAAAAGAAAAGGAAGGCTTCCCCACAGGCTTCAGAGGGAGCACCGCCTTATTGACACTTTCATTTCAGGCTTCTGACTGGCCTCGAGAACTGCGAGACAATACATTTCTGGAATCTTTAGCCACCCAAGGCTGTGAATCATTTTTTAACAGAAGCCATAGGAAACTAATACAGGGTCATGGAACAACAACAAAAAGACATTAGGTTAAAAAAAAAAACGAAGAAAATCTGAATAAACTGTGGATTATAATTAATTAAAATGTATCATTATTGGCTCATTAATTATAACAAATGTACCATAATGTAATGTAAGATGTTAATAATGGGAAAACTCAGTGTGAGGCATATGGGAACTTTGTATTATCGCCTCAATTTTTTAACAATTGTTGCGCAGCAAAGTAAAACTATTCTAAAAATAAAGGTTTTTTAAAATCCTTTTCATATTTCAGTTGAAAAAAAATTCTCTTAATTTCTCCAAGTTTTGACTTTGAAGCCATCTGCCTTTATGTCGTTTATATCAAAAGCATCCTAATTTTAAAGAATCAGGAGTCTCTCTGCAGAAAGCCATCCCAAAGGCATCATGTCTCCCAATTTAGTCCCTTCTCCTTCCTCCTCTCTCCTTGCACACATATCTTTTGGGTCTATTCATTCATCCATTCACTCCCTCTGTGCCAGGACACGTGCCAGGTACGTAGGGCATAAAGTGACCTTGCCATTCAGGGAAGGAGACAGACATTATAAACATCTTCACACAAACAAATGTCAAATCACCCTGTGAGCTTTTAAGCTGGGGTCTCTGTCTGTGAGGGATATGTAACCTTTGCTTTGGGCAGAAAGAAACCAACAAAAGGGACAGACAGGTCCTGGAACATTGTGGGACCTCCTTGAGTCTGACCTTATTGCCCTTCTTTGACATAATAGTTACATGGTCTAGTAAATACCCATTTAAAACTTAAAATCACAATTTTTATAAACCTGTAAGAGAATAGTTCATGGTGCCATGGGAACACTTTCAGAGGGTTATCGCTTAGTTACAGAAGTCAAGGGAGACAATTCCTTCTGAGGAGATAAAACCTGAACTGAGATATGAAGAAAGTGTGTTAAAGAGGCAAAGAATGGGTGGACAAGCTCCTGGGTAGGGTGAAGTGCACAGGCAAAGACATTTTGTTGAGAGGGAACATGTGGAGTAAAGAGGCTGACAGATTAGTATGACAGACAGGTTGGTTAAGTGAGGGAGGGTGAGTGGGATGCAGCAGATGCTGGTGAGAAACATGGGCACCAGACCTCACAGCACCTGGAAGCAGGTCGAGGATTTTGTCTTTCCCTAATTGGAATGAGGAAAACATTTTTTTTTAAATAAGAAATTGTTGGAAGAAGGGTGTGACAATATAATCATATTTTATTTATTTATTTCTGTATTTTAACAGATTGCTTTGGCTGCAGGATGGAGAATGGTTGCTGAGGGGGGTGGGTCTAGTATACAAATTCAAGGGCTGTTGCAGTGGTCCAGGGGACAGCTTATAGTTGTCAAAAACAGGGTGATGGTGGAGGAAATGGAGAGGAGTAGGTAGACCCGAGAGATCAGAAGATTAAATGCATGGCATTTGAGGATGAGTAAGTTATGAGGGTAAGGACAAAATAAAGAAGCCAAGGATGGCTTCTAGAGTTTTGGTTAGATCACCTGGATGTATGGAGATGCCATTCATTGGGTCAGAAAAATACCAGAAACCTGCAATAGGACCAGCCATGCCAGACTCCCTGCCATTTCTATACATCATGGCATTTCACCCCTCAGCACCCTCCAATATTCTGCAGAAACACTTGAAATCTGTCTTCTTTCTTGCCACAGTTTGGGGCAAAGTCATTTTGCCATTTTACTCTACATTTCTCACCTTTCCTCCTTCTAGCTAACCAAACAGTCTCTGGTACTCCTGTGTTCCCACCCAACTATATGGCTTTGCACAAGGGCCATTTTGTTGCATTTAATAACCTGTACTCAATGACTAGAACATCTCTTAAGTGTGAGCATTTAGGACAACAAAATGTGAGGTATAGTCCCCAAGACTGCCCTTGCTTCTGCAAGTTTGGGGGTTTCCCAAAACTACCCTCAGGTTCTCAGTTTAACAAGTTACTGCAAGGGAATTCAGGACTCAATAAAAGTGGTTACATTAAAAAATACAGTGGCATAGAGCAGAGTCCAGAAACATCAGATGTGGAGCTTCAGTTGTCCTCTTCACATGGTTTCAGGACACATTATTCTCCCACCTTCAACACACATGAAGTATTGCTAGCAGTGAACCTTGTCTTAGCCTTGGTATTCAGAGTTTTCATTGGGGCTCCATCATATAGATATGATTGATTGACTGATGATGTCGTTAATCTCAGTCCCCAGGTCAATTGATATCTCCTGACCCAAAGCCCTTGTTGTAAGGTGGTTTCTGTCATGCTCAGCCCTGTCATAGGATTATCTGAATATAGCTAGCCTCCTCCATGAATCATGTTGTTAGATTACACAGCATGACCTTATGCACCCAAGTAAACAAAGTACCACTAACAGGTATAGCATCTCAAGGACCCAGAGATTACTCCTGGGCAAAACCAAATTCTCTACCATACACTAGCATATAGTAGGCTCTCAGTAAGTATCAAATGAATGAATGAATGAATGAATGAATGAATGAAGTATTGACTATAATGCTATAATTGCTGCCTATATGTGATGTTACATTAAAATAAAAACTCTTGGAGAACTTCCTCTGTGTCTAGCAGAGGATCATGTAAAATTCATTAGCCCAACTCACGTTCATAGTAGCTGAAAGGTGGTAGCAACCTGTGTTTCTCAACTGATGAATGGATAATAAAATGTGGGACATAGCACAAATGATTATTATTCAGCCTTAAAAGGGAAGGAAATTCCAATACATGCTATAACATGAATGAATGTCTTCAAAAAGGAATCCTTGAAGACATCATGTTAAATGAAACAAGCTGATCATGAAAGGACAATACTATATGATTCCACTTGTACAAGATCCCTGAAAAGTCAAACTAATAGAAAGTGGAAGTGTGGTTGTCAGGGACTCGGGGAGGGGCAATGAGAAGTCAATGTTTAATGGGTATAGAATTTCAGATTTGCAAGATGAAAAAGTTCTGGAGAGAGTGGTAGTGAGTTTCACAACAATGCAAATGTACTTAATACCACTGAATTGTATACTTGAAATGAGTAAGATGGTAGATTTTATGTTTTGTGTATTTTATCATAGTTTGATTTTTTTGACGGAAAAAAATTTTATTAGCCTAACAAAATGACAAATGCATTAGCCCAGCATAAACTCTCATTGTTATCCCTGTTTATGTAAAAGTCACTGACTACTTATGGGAATGAGAGGAACCAATTAAAATACTAGTGGTAGATGTTTCTGGAGAAGACCATGTAAAAGCTACAAAATCCATGACCAAAGAGCCTCCAACACACACCACACTCTCATCAAAACTGAACCTGAGATGGTTTTTAGATCTTTTATCATTCTCACTCTTCCTCATGGACCACTGCAGCAATCTCAGCACCACCTCATATTACCAAAGGGAATGGATTTTTTTTTTTTTTTCCTGTGCTGGGGATTGAACCCAGGGCCTTGTGCTTGCAAGGCAAGCACTCTACCAACTGAGCTATCTCCCCAGCCCAGGGAATGACTTTTAAGATGCAAAACCCAGGATTCTCCAAAAGAAAACAGAAATACAATATTTAATTTCTTTCATGCCCTCCTCTCCTCCCACCAATTATAAGATTTTCTTTAAAAAAAAAAAAGAACAAAATATAAAAAATAGAACAACACCTTATTAATAATTTTTTCAAACCTGCATTTTTGCTTTTTTGTTATTTTTCTAGTATATAGATCTTTACTCAATACAGCTGCTAACACTTTGCTGTCGGTCACAGTGAAATTGTGTGAATGTTGTGACAGATAGTTACACTGTCCCATCATACCTGATAAACAAGACCTTTTCTTTGAAATAATACTCCATTATTTTCTTAACTATTTCTATCTCCAATTAAGAAGGCCTATCTATAATCTGCCTGCACTGCTCTTTCCACATTTGAATTGGAGAAGATACAACTCTCAGCTTTCAACAAAAATGAGAGTAGCCACCTGTGGGAAAAATATTTCAAATTTCTTAGAAAAAATGCATCCATTAGTTTCATAAGATTGTTCATGAACATGCTAAAAATTCTATCAGTGGTCAAATATCTGCTGTATGGATAATGATTTGTCTAAAAATAACTTCCTCCCGCTCTCCCTCCCTCCCTCCCTTCCTTCCTTCCTTCCTTAATAAGATTCCAAAGTTTGTGCTCTTAATTCTGTCATTCAATACCTACATAGTGAGTCGCTACTATTGGTGCCCAGGATATTAGCCAATAAGGACTTAATGATATACATTATGCTAGATTAAATTAACTGAATCCAGCTGGGGTAGTAGTACACATCTGAATCCCAGTGATTTGGAAGGCTGAGACAGAGGGATTGAGGTCAGCCTTAGCAATTTAGCCCTAAGCCACTTAGTGAAACCATGTCTCAAAATAAAACACACACACACACACACTCACACAAAGGGGACTGGGGATATGGCTCATCATCACCCCCTAGGTTTAATCCCTAGTACTAAAAACAAACAAACAAAAAGCCTGAATCCATTATAGATAATAATAATCCCTGCTTATTGAAGTTTTACCACAATTATACTTTTTCCAGCATACCCACATCTTAGTTTTTCTACCCCACACTTTCTACCAGTGTCACCTGACAAGAATGAGGTAGATCTTTTTTTATCTCACTGTTCATCAGATCATATCTCACTGTTGGATTCCAATTTTTTACTTGTTTTTTTCTTGCAGGTCCTTCCTTTTGAGCAAGTGCCCATTATCTCTCACATAGGGTTGCTGAATAAAATAGAGGATACCGGTTAAACTTGAATTTCAGATAAATGATGAATAATTTGCTAGTATACATATATGCCATATAAGTATGTGCCAAAAAATTAATTAATTATGTGTTAATTCTGACAACCTTACCTTCTCCCCAAATTTTTTACAGCTTGATAAATTAGCCAGTGTAGATCAGGCCTCCTGGGTTAGGGAAAAGAGCTTAGGATTGATCATCAGAGGATATGCATACCAGACAGCTGGGCAACAGACCTACTGCATTTCACCTCATGAAGGAAATGCCAAGGTCCCACTCTTGGAGTTTCATGAATACTCAATGAAATGTATATGCATAGGACTAGGTTTCATGAATTATTGTAGTTTTTTGTTCATTTTTTTTGTTTTTTCAGTCTTGTTTTCTCTCTCCAAATAAACTTTGCTCATTCATTTTAGTTATTCTCTCTGAGAGTCCAGATTATAATAACCAAATATTCCATGTTATTTTAGCACAGTGCTGTCAGATTCTGTCCCTCTAACGACTTCCTTTCCCAGGAACTGACTTGAGGAATTTAAATAACCATTAAAGTTAATTTAGTCGTGAAGTACACAAAATCCTTTTCTGATTTATTAATTCCATAGGGGAAAAAATCAATTCAACAGATCAGGTTACTATATAATGAAGGATATTTTATAAATATATCTCTAGAGTGTTCCTGAATAAATTTTAATAATTCACCACCAGTTATATTATCTGCTCACTAGTTCCTCCCTATTTCAAAGCCCATAGTCACATCTGATAGCAGCAAATTAATGTTTTGTTTTTGTTTTCTTGAGGTACTGGGGATGAAACCCAGGGCCTTGTACATGCTAGACAATTACAGTACCACTGAGCTGCATCCCTGTCCCTAAAAGCCCATTTTTTAAAAAAATTCCTTGACTAATAGATTTTTGTCTTCTTTATGCACTGAGTAAATACCAGATCCTTCTTATTCTAAGGTCCCTTTAGAGGACTGGAATTTTATGGTCAGAGTTAATGTTTTTCATCTCTAACCTTATTGGAGAACAAGAACAAACAAGAACATTACTTGAAAAAGAAAGTTAGCCAAGTAATCCATGTAAACAATTGAAGCCTCAGTCTTCACTTAGAATCTTTGCCTCTATGCTTATTAGTTGCTAACAGTCCTTGAGGTTTCTTTAAAAATCAGAAAGAAGAGAATAGTATGTTTCCTGTCTCCAGGAAATGGCTTATATCAGAATAAGTGCATTGAAAACCTCAGTTCTTAATAATGTTCATTTATTTCTAATGAATCTCTTTAACCACTGTGTTAAATTTCTGCATCAGAAACTGAGCATAAAACCCTCTCTACTATGGAAAGAAGTGTGAGGATTCCTCAGAAAACTTGGAATGGAACCATCATTTGACTCAGTTATCTCCCTCATCAGTTTATACTTAACATCAGCATACTACAGTAACAAGGCCCATCAATGTTTATAGCAGCTCAACTCATAATAGCTAAATTATGGAACCAACCTAGGTGTCCTTTAACAGATGAATGGATAAAATGTGGGGGGTATATATATATATGATGGAATATTACTCAGCTTTAAAGAAGAATGAAATTATGGCATTTGCTGACAAATGGATAGAGTTGGAGAATATCAGGCTAAGCGAAATAAGCCAAACCCAAAACACGAAAGGCCAAATGTTTTCTCTGATATGCAAATGCTAATCACAATAAGGAGTTGGGGGGGACTAGGGAAGAACAGAGTTACTTTATATTATCTAGAGGGGAGTGAAGGGAGGGGAGGGGTTACAGGGGTAGGATGGATAGTAGAGTGAAACAGTCATCATTACCTCATGTACATATATGACTGCATGGCCGATGTGATCCTACAAGATGTATAATCAGAATAATGAGAAATTACACTCCATTTATATATGATTTATCAAAATGTATAAATGCATTCTACTGTCATGTACAACTAATTATAACAAATTTTTAAAAATTTTAAACCCTCTATACTCTATGGTTGTCCATTATTCTTAAGATTTTAGGGAAGAAAACAAAAGGAAAATAAAACTGAGGAAATGAGAAAGATTGACTGTCAGAAATAAAAAATGAATTACCACAGTGAAGGGAAATGCTTAGAGCTAAGGGAATTTTTATTTCCAATTGCAATGGGGCCTGCTGGTTCAAATAAATAAAATCACATGTAAGTTATCTTGCTTAAATCTTTTCCAAGTGAAAACTGTCAATGAGATTTAGGCCTTTAAACAAATACTGATTTTGGATTCTAATATGTGATCATAAGAAACTAATGTAAAACATTTACAAAATTCTTCTCCCAGGTAATATTTCCCAGCTTACCTTATAATCCTAAAGAAAAGCTGGCCAACTGTTCCACTACAGACTAAACTCTTTAAAATCACTTCGATCTTAACTGTCTGAGTCAATTAAAGTGCCTGGTACACCTATTCTCCTACTGCCCACAGAGAATATTAATCTGATTGCTACAGCCTATTCTCCTCCACTATCATTTCCAGGCACCTGTTGTTCACAATAGAGAAAAAAAGACTCATTAATATATCACCCTCTAAAAGGAAAAGAGGCTGAAAACCCATTCTCTGGTGCTAATAATGCTGGATGACAGATGAGGCTTACAAAAGACAATGAGGGAAAGAACACATAATAAAACCTGATGTTGTCTGATTTGTATTGCACCTGAAACAATTTAACCACCTGTAATCCCAGCAACTAGGAGGCTGAGGCAGGAGGACCACAAGTTCAAAGACAGCCTCACCAATTTAATGAGGCCCTGTCTCAAAATAAAAAATAAAAATGGCCTGGGGATATGGCTCAATGGTTAAGTGCCCCTGGTTTCAATTCCTAGTACCAAAAAACAAAACAAAACAAAACAACTTAATGGGGAAGTTTTTATCCCCTCAGGTGCTATGGTTTTGAGAGTCTCACTGATAGATGCACAATCCCCCAAATCCCTTTCCTTCTGTCCCAGAGGCCACCATAAAAGATAAATGTTCAAATAAACTACCTATTTCTCATGTTTTGTTTTCAAACTAACTCTAACTTTTGTTAGTTTTCTGAAATGACTGTGTGAAATCTCCCCGCTTCCAATCTTAATTATACACTGATTTTCTGCAAGTGATGGACTCCTAGTCCACCGAACTGGAAGCTATCTGAAAGAAGTGCCTTCAATTCCCCTACTCGCAAAGATATTTCCCTCTCCTCCCTCCCTCCCCCCACCTCTCTCAGATATAGACTCACAGTCAACCATTATTTTAGAATGCAGTAGTTAGTAAGAACCATCTCATGAAGCCCCAAGGGGATCAAAGAGATACAATGAAATTGTAATGGGGCGGGGTGGGCAGGCAGACCCACTGGAGCCTCACTGGAAAGCCCTAAACAATGAGAGCCATTCCCACAGCACTGATGCCTAGAGGAGGGGAGATGCCACAGGGGGAAGAGAGATGTTCAAGGACCATTTGTTCTTTCCCTGCTTAGCTGGGAGAGGTGAAGGGTGGAAACAGGATGGGTGTCCACAAACACACCTCTGGCCCTCCTGTCAAGAAGCAGCAAGCAGCACTAAGAGAGATCAGATTCCAAATCCTGAACACCCATCACCTGTTTTCCACAACGTTTATAGGCTATCTAGTGTCCAATCCCCCTGTGCTGGGGGAAATGATAGAGGGCACTGACAACCAGGGTGCAGGAGAGCAAGGTTGACCAGCAGACCAAATGTGTGTTGCTTTCATAGTGTCCCAGAGATTTTGATATGTTCTATCAGTGTTCTCCTTTAACTCTAAGGATATTTTTTCATCTCCTTTCTGTTGTCTTCTGCTATCCATGCATCATTTAGTAGCATATTATTTAGTCTTCAGGTGATGGAGTAATTTGTTTTTTATTTTATCATTGACTTCTAATTTCATTCCATTATGATCTGACAGAATACAAGGTAGTGTAAGCTCGGGGGCACTGCTAGCAGCCAAATAAAATCAGATAGAAAGCAGCCAAAGCAAGCTTTATTGGTATTTGGCTCTTGCGCAAAATTCCCAGCCTCCCAGGGTATAGGTCTGGGGAGGGAGCCGGAGAAAATCGCCTGTGGCCCTGGCTGCCGAGGGTCTTTATAGACCGGAATGGGCGGGGGTCCTGTTGAGTGACAGGTGGAAGTAAGGGTCAGTGGAGTTTTCCTGCCTGCTGCCCTTTGTCTTAGTTGCTCCGCTCTCCCTCCTACAGTGGCCCAAATTCCAACCTAACAGGTAGTATCTCTATTTTTTTTGTATTTGCTAAGACCTGGTTTGTGCCATAATATATGGTCTATTTTAGAGAAGGATCCATGTGCTGCAGAGAAAAAAGTTGCATCATTGATGGATGGAATATTCTATATACGCCTGTTAAGTATAAATTATTGATTGTATTATTGAGTTCTATGGTTTCTTTGTTCAGTTTTTGTTTGGAAGATCTATCCAGTGGTGAGAGAGATATGTTAAAGTTATCCAGTACTGTGTTGTGGTCCATTTCATTCCTAAAACTGAGAAGGGTTTGTTTGACATACACAGATGCTCCATTGTTTGGGGCATAAATATTTATGATTGTTATGTCTTGTTGATTTATGGTTCCCTTAAGCAGTGTGAAATGTCCTTCCTTATCCCTTCTGACTAACTGTGGCTTGAAGTCCACTTTATCTGACGTGAGGACAGAAACCCATGCTTTTTTACTGAGTCCGTGTGCATGGTATGTTTTTTCTCCCATCTTTTCACCTTCAGTCTGTGGGTGTCTTTTCCTATGAGATGAGTCTCTTGAAGGCAGCATATTGTTGGGTCTTTTTTAAAAATCCAATCTGCCACTCCATGTCTTTTGGTTAATGAGTTTAGGCCACTAACATTTCAGGATTATTATTGAGATATGATTTGTATTTCCAGTCATTTTGGCCTATTTTTGGTTTTTATCTTGATTTGGTTTCTCCTTCAATTGGCTTTTCTTTTAGTTCCTTCCTTTGCTGGCTTTCATTGTTGTTTTTCATTTCCTTCTCACAGAATATTTTGCTTAGAATGTTCTGTAGTGCAGACTTTCTATTTGTAAGTTCTATTAACTTTTGTTTATCATGGAAGGATTTTGCTTCATCATCAAATCTGAAGGTTAGTTTTGCTGGGTATAAGATTCTTGATTGGCATTCATGTTCTTTCACAGCTTGAAATATGTTGTTCCAGGCCCTCCTAGCTTGTAGGGACTGGGCTGAGAAATCTGCTGATGTCGACATTTATTTCCCCCATATGTAATCTGATGCTTTTCTCTCATGGCCTTTAATATTCTATCTTTGTTTTGTATTTTGAACATTTTCATTATAATGTGCCATGGTGTTCATCTGTTGTAATTTTGTGTATTTGATGGTCTGTAAGTCTCTTGTATTTGATTTTCCATTTCATTCTTCAGGTTTGGGAAATTTTCTGATATTATTTCATTGAATATATTGTTTATTCCTTTGGTTTGTATCTTCCTCAACTCCAATAATTCTAAAATTTGGTCTTTTTATGTTATCCCATAATTCTTGGAGGTTCCATTCATGATTTCTTACCATCTTCTCTGTGGTCAACTTTATTTTCCAAATTAAATATTTTGTCTTCATTGTCTGAGGTTCTGTCTTCCATGTGATCTAGTCTGTTGGGGATGCTTTCTATTGAGTTTTTAATTTGGTTTATTGCTTCCTTCATTTCAAGAATTTCTGTTTGTTTGTTTTTTTTTTTCCAGAATCTCTGTCTCTTTATTAAAATAATCTTTTGCTCTTTTAACTGTTTATTGATGTGATCATTCATTGCCTGCATTTACTCTCTTATATCATCCTTTACTTCACAGATCATTTTAATCATGTACATTCTGAACTCCTTTTTTGGACATTTCTTCTACTGTGCAGTCAGTGGATTCTATTAATATAGCATCTTGGTTTGTTTGGGGTGCTTTCTTCCCTTGTTTTTTCATGTTGTTCATATCTTCCCTTCTAGCAGTGGGGATTGAGGTATCACAGTTTCCCTCCTATAGGTTTATAGTGTCCCTGCAGGTTTCCAATACCTTATCTTTAAGGGGGAGATCAATATTATCAGCACCCAATACAAACAATATGCAACCTTAAACCAAAGAGCCCCTATTAAGATGTTAACAGTTTTGTCATAATAAACAGAGATAATGAGTTTGATTATTATCTACGGCATAAACAATAGGTTCGCAATAAGGTCTATAATTTCTAATGTTGGACAAAGAGGATGGGGAGGGGTGTAGGATGTAATGTTAATGAGATAAGAAGTGAGTATATAGTGGTACTAGACCATAGGAAGAGTGAAAGCAGAATCAAAAGAATTTGGTTGTTAGCATGAGAAAAGAGAGAAGGATGCTCTGAGGAAACAAATAAGAGGAAAATAGAATAAGAAAAATAAAAAATAAAAATAAATTTTTAAAAAATATACAAGAAAACTGTAATATACTATTCAAACCTCCCAGTCTTCAGTAGCCTGATGCATAAAAGGTACTTGATTAATGAGCTTCTAGTCTCTGGCAGGTGTCCCAGGATGGAAGTTGTCTGAACTAAAGATGGCAGAGTCAGCATTGGGCATAATCCAAGAGGGTGGCAGAGGCATCCCAATGCATTGGTAGATGGGGAGCTGCAGCCTCAGCACTGGAGATCCACATGGGGCTGGGCCTGGCTAGAACTTTTTAATTTGTTTTATGTATAGTCAAATTGAGATTCTTAAGAATTTCAGTTTTAATTTTTAATAAAAGTTTACAACTTGATCTTTTTTCTAAAATGTCAATAAACTGCCAGCACCTGCTAATGAAGTTCTTTAATAATTAAAGAGAAACAGAATTTCTGCATCTCCCCATTTTCATTGGTCTCTTGCTCCTTGGGTAAACCCATATGATTTGAGTAGAGAGCAATGTCCATGTTTAAAACAGATGCCAACCACAAACTTTTCATATCAACCAGCTCCTCTTGCTACCACCATACCAACTTGGGAGAAAGCAGATTTAGACTCATACTGATGTTAGACCAATTAGTAAACCAGTAGCCACCTCTATTTCCTACCCCCTCAGGTCATCACATGACTTTCCTATAGGTTCGTGGAAGAGTGCAGATCACCTGGAATGGCTTTGCAATAGGTTCTCCTGAAATGAACCCCAACACCCTTGCTATATGAACACGTGGAGTTCCTCACACAGATATTTATGAGGTAGGAAATATAACACAGGACACCCCAAAGTTGCTTTTTGATGGAATGTAACTTGGAATAAATAAATACAACATGAGATAGACATTATAGACCAACTTAGACTATTAACCAAAACTCTCTCAGATGTACATATAAAGAGCAATAATAACTGATTTTCATGATTCTAACCCAGAAAAGCCCCAAAATGTTGAACCATCTTCTGAACCATCAAACAAGAAAAGTGTGCATGTGGTTTTAGTTGATGTGTTTTAATGTATTTGGATTCTTTTAAAATCATATTCCACTTATTTATAAAATATAATGGCAACACTTTATTAACTTTATTTGAGTGGTTATAATATATAAATAAGATTCTGATTAAGAAAGCATTGACTAATCCCTGATTCTCCGTATGAGAAAAGGAAATAAAATTCACAGAACTCCCTACAGAAACTCAATCACACTTACATAAATGTACTGGAGAGGTTTATAGGGAAGGAATTTGTTGTCATAACAGAACATTTTTATTCCTTTAACAAGACACTTTCCAGTTCTCCTTTGGTTGTGACTTTAAACATAGGTGATCTAAGTAGAGAATTGACTATTGTGCTAAGTATTCTACTTCAGACTTTCTAAAAATCTCCTATTTGGAATCTCTGTCTCCTTATTGCTTAGCATAAGGTCAGATTTCAATCCATACAACTTGGCTCAAAAAAAATGATTTGGCCCAAGCAGTTTCTCTGACTGGGGAGTCCTTAAACTAACAAATAGTGAGCAAGTCAGATACTTACCAGTGAGAAATGAAATTGTAGGTAATGAACTAAAGAGCAATTGGAAAGTTGGCTGGGAAGTCATAACGATCCATATGCAAGTGAGGTTATTAGAGTGTGGAAACTGAGTAAGTAGACACCCCTCATAGAGGCATTATAAAATTAAACTACAATTCCACTGTGTAGAGATAATATAGATGATTCTTATTTCTTATTTTTATTCTTATTCTTCTCCTTCTTCTTTGACCCAGGGATGTTTTACCACTGAGTCACAACCCCAGGCCTTTTTATTTTTTAATTTGAGACAAGATCTCACTAAGTTGCTGAAGTTCCCACTAAGTTGCTAAGGCTGGCCTTAAACTTACAATCCTCCTGCCTCGGTCTCCTAAGCCACTGGGATTACAGGCATGTGGTATTGTGCCTGATGAAAATAGAGATTCTTCATTTGATTTATAATTATTTCTATCTCCTTCATGAGCCTTCACCCACTAGCTAACAAAAGGAACAAAATGAAACAAACTACCTTGTCTGATTCCTGATTTGATGCAATAATTTTGAGATTCCTTTGGGTGTGAATACTGTTTATTTATTTTCCTCTCTTTTCTATTTCAACATGGACTCTGGGACTATGCAGTAAATGGAGCTTCTATAACCTTGAGATTTGAGGAGAAAGAAGTCCAAAAGCCAAGGATAGGTGTCACTTGATTTGGTCTCCTACAGCTGGGACAGTGGTTGGTGGCCCTCCTTAGCTCACTGCATTTGGCTGACTTTAAAGATGTCTCCTGAGCAACTGTGACTTCCATTCATTTGCCACAGAATCAAGCACACATGCTAAGATCTAGGGCTCCTTCAAGCTTTCAGTTTCCTCTACACTAAGTCCATATCACTGGAGCACCAAAATCAGACCAGAAAAATGAAAACATCAGGAAGTTTGTCTCCTCTGCCATGCAACATTATCAGATTCACCCTGATGAAGCTGTCCCAGAGAGCTGCAGAGGGCAAAATGGAAAGCAATTGCCTTTCAGAATCTCAGGCATAGAGTATAGAAAGATCATCCTGAGGGCTGGGGAGACAGCTCAGTTGGTAGAGTGCTTGCCTTGCAAGCACAGGCCCTGAGTTCAATCTCCAGCACTGCAAAAAAAAAAAAAAAAAAAAAAAGAAAGATCATGATACTTAAGTACCAAGTTACCTGGATGTTTCTAAAGCTGCCCACTGCTCTTTAAGTTTGACCTTGAGGTGGAAGTTAGAGACATGAGAAGTTGTCTCCTTCCATCACTGTCTCCATTTTCCCACAGTCTCTCAGGCTAGAAAAGGTGGGGGTTCCTTTGTCTTCACCTGCAACATAACATCCTTCCCCATCACTATTTAAACCTTGTGACTTTGCCATCATAGACAGAAAGGCATCAACTTTGTACCCCTGAAGGATTCTATCATCAGAATCATCCAAGTCACTTCCTGAAATTCTAGAAGATTCTCCCTCATCCAAGTCTAACTTTAAAACCTTTTTTTCCCCTTCACAGGACAAGGGATTTCAGAGCAGAGCCTCAGAGGTGGAAAAGAATTTAATTTCAGAAGGCAAAGAAAACAGATTAGTTTAATATTTGCAAAATATTATCCTCATGACACTGTGAAGAATAGAAAATATATTTTAGAAGGGGAGGGAGCCACTTGAAGGGAGAGAACTGAGGTGCAGACACATGGAACACAGCTAACGCTGTGACTGGTGAAGTACTAGAAGGAAACACAGGCATCTGACTAGAGCCGTCTGGGTATAGAAGATTCTCCTGTTCCCCTCTCCCAGGGACTTCCATTTGATAGTTTGTTTGTTTAGCTTTTCCTGAATTCCCATGTTTGTGTACAAACATTTAATTATTCCATTTAACTGGAGTGCATTTCTGTTCCTTATAGCCAAACGTCTGTATTCGACTTTCATGTATCACAATGATCTTGTGCATATGTGTGTGTAACTAAACCTTGTTTCCTTTAAATGTCTTTCTGATCTGTTCCTCCACCCTACTGCAGATCCCAGTTGCCACACCGCCAGGTTACTCTGTCACTGTGGCTAGCCAGCCTGACTTCAGGCCATCTCTGCCCGTTCTGAAATGATTTTTGCCTTCTCCACTGAGGTATACTCCAAGTATACCTCAAGTGTGACTTGTTTTCCAGTTCTCTGAACTGTCGGTTACTCAAGGTGATACCACTCTACTTACCTTACAGCCTATGTTTATTTCATCTTTGAATGATGAGTAGTATCAATCACTGGTGTTTATTACGGACTTCTTGTGTGTCAGAAACTTTACTGGTACAGCTCGTTTGATCTTTCCTCCATGCCTGTGAAGAGCCCACTGTGGTGTACATGCTGGAGAGGAAGGAACTGAGCTCTGGATGATGAAGTAACTTTCCTGAGATTAAGCAGCTGGTAAGTGGCTGGAGCCAGAACTTAAGGCAAAAATTCAGATTCCAGACACCAAACATGGCAAACTGTCCCCAGAGAATCGCTCCTTCTAATGTCAAGTGTTATTCCCTTATCTCCCCTGCCTGGATGGTAAGTTCCCATAGAAGGAAGATCACGACATCTGTGTTCTCTGTGTTCTTCTAAGCGAGCACATGATAAGCCCTTGAGTCATATTTATCTCCCCGCTGACGGGCTTTCCCCATGGAATCATCATTTTTTCAGATATAAATCAACATGGGCTTTACCTTCAAGGTTTATTCAGACTCTGGAATTTTTCTTTTCCTCCCTCGAATGCTCCATGAGCCAGCCCTCTGGGTGGTTAAAGTGCTACCTGCTGCAGGTAGGAGGCACCTGGATGCCCTTGGGCAGACTCTGCTTCTATCTCTCTCTCCGTCCATTTACCAGGCTTGACTTCTCATGTCACCAAATTCTGGCCACCTCCCAGTGCTTTTTTGTTGGGCGAAGGTTGCACAACATTCCTAAATCCACTTTCTGAACACACCAGTGTCCAGGGGGCTGTGAATAGGATAATTTGTAAACTAGATGATGTAAAGAGACTGCAGGAGGCACTCTTGGGCTAGCTCCCTTGAGGCTGCACTTTTTGTACAGTGTTGGATGGAGACTCTTAAGATCTCCCATTGAATGCTCTTCAGCCCTGTGATTTACTTGGAGAAGACCCAGCTGTCCCGGAGAAAGCAGAGAAATGTGTAGCTTCTGAATTGATTTTTAAACATTAGAGCTTATACCTTCAAAAGGAATTTTCCCATGGGGATTTCTCCTCCCTTCCCTAAATGAGAAGTTGCAAGATTTAGGACTGTCTTAAGATGTGGTGAAATGAAGCTGGAGACTGTCAATATTTGGCTTTTCTCTTTCTGGAGGGTATGTGGAAGCTTGGCAGGCCCAGGACTGGCAGGAAAAGGCTGGGGAGGGCCACTTCACTGCGAGAGGACTTCAGGTGGAAATCACTCATCTCCTCCAAAGGCCTCCTCCCTACAAAAAGTATGGTGCCTCCCTTCCTGCTCAGCCAACAGAGTAGACCCTCTGGTTTCTCTCCTTTTACTTCCCCCCTGGACCCACTGTCCTCCTTAGGAAAAAGAAAAGAACAAAATGCACTTAAAAGTTCTCCCAGTTTCTCAGAACTCAAGTTTCTTGTCACACTAAGATTTGGCTGCAGAAACTGGAAGCCACTTGTTTAGTATTAGCATGATAAAATCAGTTAAAGAGTCCTTGAAAAGCTCTGCTGTTTTTCTAAATATCTGCCCATAGTTGCCTGCATAGAAAACCTAACAATAACTCCATGAAACCCTGTTTAATCTCAGCCCTTATCCCATAGGACAGGAAAGTGCAGTTTGTTTCAAGATGGGGAAGAGGTGACCTCTGTGATCCTGACAATATGACGCTTCCTGTTTCAGACAAGGCAGGGATTTTATAGGGTGGAGAAGGTGCTCCGGAAGAGAAGGGCTGGTCCTTTTCAAGCCTGCTGTGTCTTTGATCCTCAAGCCTTGTTGATTGCAAAGGGCTGGAAGAGGCCTCCATCAAGTAGCAGTGCAGGGAAGGCAGGCTCCACACAGGAGTCAGCTCTTCCTGCACGTGGAAACTTACTTCCTTGCCTGCTCCCCCTGTGCCTTACTTCAAAATGTCCTGGACCTGAGGTGAGGCAACATTATCTGACCCCCCGCAACTCCCTGATGAAATATGGGTGTGGCATGCTCTAAGAAAATGTGATTCGTGGAAACCTAGATATGTAAAATTAAGATTAAATCAGGGATTAGGTAGGTTTTTCATTTTACTTGAGGCACCTGAAAATGGATGCCTAAAAATAGTATCTCCCATTCAAGGACACTTGAAATATGATCTAATTCTTAAGAAAGTGGCTTCTAATCAAATTCTTGGGTGTGAGTGTTAATGGGAGAGGGGAGAAGGGAGGTTCATTAACTATAGTCATACATTTCCAACATGATTGCACAGGGAAGCAAAAATTCTCAGGACAAAAAAAGATTCACTCATTAACTGACCACTCATACAATTAGTTCACATTCAAACATAACTTCCCATGAATGCTAGTGTCTGCCCTCACACGTGGCATCAGATCTTTGTGGGACACTCCCGTGAGGTCAATAATACAATGCAAATCAAATGCAAATTGACTGTAACAAAGCGAAATTGCATACCCTGCAATAGTCTCAGGCTTTCATCCGACTGGGACTAGGACATAATTTGAGCTTTGAAAGAGAGTGATTTGAATATCAGAGAACTAAAAGAGGCCCTCAGGGAAATGAGTGAAGTCCTTTAGTATTTTTGCCAAAATGACACTCTCAATGTCTGCAGCAAAGGTCAAATGTAAAAGAGGCCTTAAAGTTTGCCAACAAAGTTAAGCCAAAAGATCAATACTTGATTCATTTTCTGATTCTAAAAATTAACAAATGATTGCAATATAGGCTTTAGTAAATATATGACAAATACTTTTTTTTTTTTTTTTTTTTGGTACTGGGGATTGAACTCAGGGGCACTTGACCACTATTTTGTATTTTATTTTGAGACAGGGCCTCACTGAATTACTTAGTGCCTCACCATTGCTGAGCCTGGCTTTGAACTCTCCTTCCTCCTGTCTCAGCCTGTAGAGCTGCTGGGATTACAGGACTGAGCCATCACACCCGGTAACAAATACTTATTTTTATAGTTCTCATTCTTAATAATAAAATCCCACCAATACTTTAAAAAAAAAAATACCATTTATTGTGAAATTTTGATTCTTGTTTTAAGTGATTTCCCTTTTAATTTTTTTTATATCAGTTATACTTGAATAATGAGAATCACCTGTGGTTCTTTATCATTTCATATATATTATTTCAGTTAATACTCACAACCACTCTGTTAGACTGATCTGTTTTTAGTCCACGTAACAGGTAAGAAACTGAGGTCCCAGGGGGGTTCTTTGAATAGCTAGTAAGAACTAGCTTCAATGATACAAGCATTGTTGTTCTTACTATCTAAATAAGAAAATTATGTCTTTAGGATATTTAGTAATAAACACTTGACCACATGTCTAGTAATATCAGTCCCATTCCAGCCCAGACTTTCTAACCTCCAGAACAAGGTTTATCCTACCCACCAGATTTCTTTACAGATAAAAATAGCAATGCATGATCTATCCAATGTTATGAGCACTAAAAATGTCTAAGAGAATCTTTAACATATTCAGGAAGCAGGGTTCTGTTGCAGCCTTCATTGAGAGGCAGCGAGGGATAATCACTGTTAGATTAAAGTGTATGTTTAATTCATTCTAGATTGAGTGAAATTGGCACTTCAGTCATGCATACAGCAGGCTGTGTTCTTCTTCAGTATTCTTCTTCGGTGACCCATTTGCTGAAAGTACCACAGTGATTGGGTACTAAACAAATATAAACATAGGTAAGATAAAAATAGCACTCAGGTGTGGAAAACCTAAACTTATTCAGCACATTTAAACCTGATGCAGCAAGGCATATGAGGTAGCCATTTTTATTGATGGATTTCCATTTCTAGTTTCTTCTTCCCTTCCTGCTTTGCTACTGCTAGATGTATGTGCAGAAATCTAGCTATGTATCCAGAAATTGGTACTTTACTACTGATGAGTTGATACAAACAATATAACCAGGGCCATTATAATGTTAAGTGAGTTTTGAACAAATAGAGTTAGAAATCCAATTATCTTTCCATAGAAAAGCTTTTGTGTGAAGTCATTGTTAAATAAAGGAGGGAAGCCAGTGGGAGAGTTAGAACAGCAATTTCTCCTGCCTGCAAAAGGACACTGGAGAATTTCATCCTGCACATACATTAATCCGTTCATAATGGCTTCTCCCTGCAGGTGGCCCACAAAGAGCATTTCTAACTCTGACTTTTCTGGTTACTGGAGGCTTCCTTTTGGAAGAAAAGCTAAAAACCAAGAGCCTACGACTTGGGTAAAAAATGAAAGACAAAAGGTAGAGCCTTTATATGGTTTAAAACAACATCTAGAATGGAGGTACAACAGCCCTCCCCTGGCACCCCAGTCTACGACCCTCAGAGCTTACCAGAGATAAGAGAAAATAAGAGTTCCTTGTGGTGGTTCCAATTCAACTGGCCTTTGGTTGGCCTTAGATCAATGCCCCTTAACCTTTACAGGTGTATGAGTCACTTTGAGATTTGGTTAAAAATGCAGATTCTCATTCATAGCTTTGGAGTAGGATCGGAGATTCTGTGTTTCCCTAAAAATAGCAGGTGATGCCCATGCTGTTAGTTCATGGATTTTGAATCTGAATTAGCCTGAGCTTTAGTTGGTACACCAAGCCTTCTGCTTGATTTTCAGGAATAGCCATGAAAATTATAGTCAGGAGAGAGTTTAGAGATCCTGGTCTTTGAAAATTACCAGTTGTGTGTCCTTGGGGAAGTTACTTACTCTCTTTGTAACTTGTTTTTCATAAACAATTGGTTATGAGGATTAAATGAAATAATGTTTTCTATAGTGCCTGATATTCAGCATTTGCTTCATAAATACCATCTAAAACCATTTAGCTTCAGTGCTTCAGGTGAAAGATGTAGATAGAGATAAGTCACCCTGAGGTGTAGAATCTTGCTCAGTGTCACAGTTTGCTAGTGCCAGAGGCTGAGCAAAAATGTGATCTCCCAACTTCTAGGGGAAAGCTCTTTCCACTGCCCACAGGGTTGCAGCTTAGTTAGAACCCATTCCTAATTGGGAAAGCTGATTCCAGCCCACTCCCAGTCCCCTTCTCTGCCCCAGCCTCAGTCAGCCATAAGCAACAGTGGCTTAAACCATGTACTCAAATATTTTTGCTATGACCAGTCCTGTCAACTCCAGCACTCTGCTATTAATTGTGAAGATTATCCAGATAATTGGTTTAATGGGGAACAGAGAGTTTCTTGGTGCAACCAACCAAAATGGATTAGATCTTCTCAGTGCCCTGTGAGAGCATGGAAGCTCTCAAGGTAAAAAGCATTTCTTCTCTGGGAAAAATTCTGGATCTCCCAGTGGGTCCTACAGCATTGCCTATGCCTGGCACTCACTCATCTAGTGACTAGTCCCTAGGATTAAAGTTAAAATCCCTTTCAAGTGTTGGACACGTGTGGCTCTCTCTCCTTCCCTGCTACCTTTTATAGAAACTCTTAATAGAGTCTTTAGTGACCACACTTGACATTGGTGTCTTCTGGGAAACCAGAAAACAGAGCCAGTAAAAAATTCTTTCCCTACGTGATTTTGCAAACGGGCATTAGCCACAGGCTGTTCCAACTCAAGGGTGAACAGTAGCAGCACAAACACCTTCCTTTCTCTGCAGTAGAAAGAATGAAATGACTTTTTTTCCATAGCAGCCCTGAGATATGAATAACTGGACTGAAAAAAAATATTAGCTCTGTCTACTGTTGCTGCATAATACAAAATATATATCATTCCAGCATCTGCCCAGTGAAAAATTACAGAAACAATTGCAGACACATGCTACAAAGTATGTCCACTTTGTTGTCCTCATCATCGGTGCCATCAAAACGGGGTTATCAATCAGTTCTTTAAAATGGACTGTTTCAGTGTCCACTTATTCTAAAGACAACCCTTCTTAGCAAATCAGCCTCAAAGCACTTTAACCTGTGTGAATTTTCTTTTTCTGTTTCTACATGCATTGAAGTCATTTTGAAAACCTGGTAGGTAGAAAGCCCAAGGCAGACAAGCCATCTGTACAAAATACAGAAAACTCATATTGTTGATACAAATACTAAGTTATATATATGTTCTGGACATCTTCAAATTTGGGATCCTGAAAACAAGATGGTTCTGGGGATTGATGATAGGATACAAAATTTTTGCCTTTTAAGTGGATGTTGATATTCTAATCAGAGCTGAGATGGGAAAACAACAACATGGATACACTTTTATCCATTATGGCTACATTCTTTGATGCCTTAGCTTCTTTCAAAGGTCCCATGAGCCTGCCCTCAAAAATCATAACTAAGATGTTACTTCATATGCTTCACCAGCGTTCTGTGCATGATGGCTTCAGGCTTTCCCACCCCTAGTTCATTCATAACCCCCGGTACCTCAGAATGTGACCTTATTTGGAAATAGGATCATTGCAGAAGTAACTAATTAAGTTAAAAGGAGGTCATACTGAAGCAGGGTGATCACTTAATCCAAAATGACTGTTGTCCTTTTAATAAAGATGGCCCTGCGAATACTGATGCACACAGAGGACACCATGTGAAAATGGAAGTGGAGAATTTACGGATGCAGCTACAAGCCAAGGGACATGAGGGATGCTGGCAAGGAATAGGAGCTAGGAGAGAGGCAAGGAACAGATTCTCCCTCCAAAGGAATCCACCTTGCTGACATCTTGTTTTTGGACTTCTAGTCCTCAGAACAGTAAGAGAACACAGCTCTGTTGTTTGAAGCTACCCTACTTGTGGTACTTTATTACAATATCCTAGAATGCTAATATACCTCCTCCTACGAATTTCTGCATTTCTGGTTGTGGACATAGCTCCATGGTAGAGCACTCACCTAGCATATGGGAATCCCTGGGTTCCATCCCCAACCCTGGGGGGAAAAATGTTACATTTCTTTCTTTTATGCCAGGTTAGAACCTGTTCAGCCTTCTGATATAAGAATGAATCTAAGATTCTGTGGAATAAATGAGCTGTAAAATAGGAAAATTTCCTAGCCTCAGACAGACTTCAGACCAAGTTGGTACTTTGGAGGGGGGTAGGGGGAAGCAGGGGGATTGCCACTTTCTTTTAAAGAACTATGGAAGACCTTGGGGTCTCCCTGACTGTCTGGTTACCTGTCAATGCAAAGCAAAACACATTTGAAAATGTGAAAATTTGACTGTGTCCCCTTCAACTGTTCACCATTCTTTGATTCATTCAATGAATATTTATCTTCTGCCCACAGGGACAGGAAACTGACGTGTTGAGAACTTAAAAGTAACTGGTCTTATCTTCCTTTGCCTTTCCATAAACATTTATATTCACAGCATCAGTATCACAATCTATAGTTGATTGATTTGGAAGTCATGTGCTTCTCTGAGCCTCACTCATACCAGCTTAACTACAGATAAGAACCAGAAAAGTGTCTGCTCAGAGTCTTTTCATAAAATGATACATGGGCTGTGTTTTATACTGGAAAAGAGCTTTCCTTACACGTCACACAGTAGGCCAACACTAATGAACGGATAATGAATGCTGATGACAGAGCTCTGTGTTGAGATCAGCTACAAGATGGCACTTGGACTGAGAGGATCCTGTGCTAGGAACCATTAATGACCTCTCTGCCAAACACAGGAGGTACAGTGGTGAATGAGAATTTGCCAACCGTGTTCTTCAGGCTCAAGTGGAAAGACTTTAAACTTGTACCTTAGAAAAGAAAAATGCAAGACATACTTGTGTAACAGAAGGTGTGACACTATGAATCTTGGAGAGTAACTTAAGAAACTCGCTAAGCATTTTTTCTAGCCCTTCTCTAATGATAATGTATCTAATTTCATAGACTAAAGAAGAAACCCTTGGATTTTGATTTTTAATTAATCACTTCTACTCTGCATATTTGTAAGGCTGGTTTCTTTCAGGGTTTAGTTCAAGACCCTCTACGCCCAAGTGACATGTCCGATCAGCAACAGCATCTCCAAGTGCTAAGTGATGATTGACCAACTATTTAACACAACCATGTTCCTTCAGAGAGCATTAATGTAGCTTTAAAGTGAAAATCAACTTCCTACACAGCCCCTATTCAGTTGGTTTATAAGGATAGTAGCTGTTTTTCAAAGGAAAACCAGTTTCAGTGCTTTTATATTTGAACAACTGCTTCCAATGTAAAATAAGAGCATCTCTGAACTGTCAATCGCTTTTCTAGAGAATCACATGCTGGTTTTTACATAGCATTAAAAGGTTTGGCAGATCAAGTATCATAGGTCTATGGATTAAACTCTTTTGGCTGTAAGAAATCCATAATTCCCCATAGTGATGCCCAGGTTAACTCTGACTGACCAGTCAGGTCACAGGCCCATGCCTATGGAAGCAGCTTCCTAGATAAGGACAGAGCTGGGTGGTGCCCTGTGGCGAAGAACAGACATGATGGATTGCTGTCTGGTACTTCTCAATCTCTTCCTTGTCAGTTACCATGCATTTTTCAGCCTGGGTTTGTAAGACTGCCTTCCTCACATTCTTGGGCACCCAACGAATCTGCTTTTCTCCGTAGGAAATGGACTTGCATTGCCCTTCCCGCTCTCCTCTTCAGCAGCTCCACCACTCAAGGTCCTTCTGTCAGTTTCATCCCCTCTGAAGTCTTGAATACTAAACTGGTTTGGAAAAGAGCACACTCTTGAGCATCCAGCCAGGCTCCCCACACATCTTAGAACTTACTGACACCTGCTGGTCAGCTTCTGACTGAAAGCATCTCAGCCAGAACCTTTGCTCTGTGTGAGATAGCTGGAGCCAGACGTTGGCTTCTGCACTAGGACAGGAATGAACAACTTTGCCTGCCCTGCTGAGTGCTGTAACAATAGGCCTTCTCCTCCAGAGAGCAGGCTTGAGATCCCCAGTATCAAAAACAAAGACCTTGAGGCTGCAAATGTAGACAGGAGTGCTGGACAGCACAGTTCAAGGCTGGAAGATTGGAATTGGTGATCATGGTCAGACTTCTCCTGGAGACACTGAGCAAAAAGCTGGACTTGCAGAGCTCTCATTTCAAAGTCTAATGTCTTACCCTAGACTGTGGTCCCAGAGCCAGGAAATGCTGCTGATAGGGTCAGTGTCATCCCAGGGCAAGTCCTGGGGAAAGTAAAGCTGGCTGTTTCACTGTCTGCTCTCTCAATTCAAAACATTTGGTTGCCTTTGGCTGCTCCTCTTACTCTCATGCTTTCAGGGTAGCACACTCCTCTCAACAGGTTGGAATGGACCAATAGATTAAATCATTGCATGCTGGTGAAATTGCATTTTTTAAAAGTAACTATGTTAAAACCCAGTGAATTTAATGGTAGCACTTAATTCTAAGAATATTCTAATGTGGAAGCAACTTTCAAATGGGGTGCGTCTAGGTCCCCTCAAATTACAACATATGAAGCAGCTGTCTGCAGGCAAGCCTTAGGGGAGCAAGTTGGTTATTGATGCCATCTTTCCCAAGGAGTCAACCTGCATAGAGAGCAATTGCAGATTAGCCCACTCCCCAGCTTCCTCTCCCTCTCCATGAAAGAGGAGACATATTGGCTGGCTGCTCATAGTTGCCCTGGAGGATCCTTTCCAGAGAGGCTGTCCTTCAGTGCTCCCCGTCGGAACCACAGGGAGTCACAGGAGGAGCCCTGAGTTCCATCTTGGTTACCTTCCCAGGGAGTCCAGGATAAATGTAGAAAGAGAGAGAATAGGCCAGCGTGAGTGTTCTGAGGAGGCTGAACTGAGGTTGAGCAGGACTACTTACGGGTGCTGAGGCAGGGAGGCTGCCCAGGGCATGGAGTTACACCCTCCCTGCAGGAACACAGCCTGCCCAGGCCAATCTCAAAAGCTAAATGCCTTTGTTTCAGGCAAGAAATACTGGCCTCAAAGGCCCCCCCACTTATAGGCCCCTCCTGTCTCCAAAATGCTTCAGGCCAGAATTTAGGGAGAGCTCTGAAATTTGACTTCTAATAGCTGGGTGTTGCCTACACTTGCCTTTCTAAATGACCTCTGGCCTCCTGGGGGTAATTATATAGTGAGCCTTGAGGGTTAGGCATGGGTAGGCTGATACTGGCAAATACCAAAAAGAATGTACTATTTTCCTTAAAAACCTGTTAGGGCTAGAGCCTGCAGGGATGAAAGAGGTCAGGAAAATTCCATGATCTTACTTGCTACCCTAACATTCTGCTTCTCTGAGACCCTGTAGAAAGTTGTGAGGCTTGTGAAATATAAAGGGCACTGTTATTAAGAAACTCAAACCCTAAGAGAGAATTTACTCCAATAGCCTAGAATTCAAGGATTTCCAGAATCTGTCCCTGATTGAGCTCTTCGATCTCTGCAAGTCGTCTCCTCTCACACCCTCCTTCCTAACAGAAGCACACTCTTTGTTCTAGCACCATTCTTTTTTTTTTTTTTTTTTTCACATTCCTATAAATGTATTCTGTAAAAACAATACTTTTGTTTTGGTTTTCGATTTTTTCTTTTACAGTAAACTCTTCAACTACAAACCTTGAATATGCAAAAGATGTTCCAAGGACAGCACCATTCTTTGTTTCCCCATGCTCCAACTGCAGCCCTGGAATCTCATCTCCACTAATCTCAGTCCAGGCCATGCTTCAGGTCTGCCCGGGCCCCACATGCTCGGAGCCCTTGGAGTCTGTCACCTCCTTCCCTACCCATGGCCTCTCAATTGCCTCCTACTCTAAGTCATGCATTTCTTCAGACTGATGCTAATAATTTCATATCATTTCTCAGAAAACCAATATTTTACTCAACCAAGTGTAAATGAAAGCAAAAGGCTCCTATCTTGTGCATTCTTTCTTCTGGAAGGGAGACCCTCAAAGGCAGGTGCTTTGTTGCAAGCCTATTTGTATCTGCAGTTCAAACGCAGAGCCTTTCATGACAAGTTGGCCCTTGGAGAAGTGCCCCAGATTGCTTCCCTGAAAGGTACTCAACCAGACTCTCCATGAACATTTCTGGTGGAATACCCATAACCACATCCCAGCCCACTCCGATAATAAATAGCTTAAATTTTATTATGTTCTTATCTCTACAAATCCCAAATCAGCAATATCAGGTCCCAATTCTGCATTACCAGTAGTTTTTAGACCTCAATTTAAAATAGGATTCTCTTCTCTAAACCAGAGATTCTCCATTCTTTTTGCTTGTTCTTCATTTATTGTAGTTTCTGGATCCTGTGCCATCCTGGAAGCTCTCTCCTGATCACTTTCTGGTTTCCAGCGTCTTTCTTGAAAGACTGACCAGGACTGATGCAATACCCAGATGTGTGAGGATGTGCACAGAGGCACTTGGTGACAACGATCCTGATTATGACTGGGTTCCAACCATCTGTGCCTGAAACAGAGGGAAGCACTCTTCAAGGAAGGAAAGAGCATATTTTACCAAAGCAAAGGTTTTCAGTTTTAAAGAAACCAAATGTGGAGGAATTGGAATCCCCAGGATTATGGCAGACATGAAATCTACTTCCTCCGTCTTATATCATAGCCCTCTGGTGGTGGTTGTGGTTTGACTGAGTTCTACAAAGAAATTGTGCCACTGATTAGCCACTTTCAACTATCACCAACCAGAAAAAAAAAAAAAAAAAAAAAAAAAAAAAATAGAGCAAGCTGGAGAAGGAAGTATGCCAGAGCCACCGGCTCCAAACTGACATTGAGTACCTCTGCAGACCATCAATGAAACAGATCCACATTTTGTAAGTGAAGTAAGCCAAACCCAAAAAACTAAAGGCTGGATGTTTTCTCTGATATGGGGAGGCTAATTCACAATAAGGGGGTTGGATAGTGAAGAATAGAGTTACTTTATATTAGGCAGAGGGGAGTGAAGGGAGGGGAGGGGGTATGGGGGAAGGAATGATAGTACAGTGAAACAGCATTATTACCTCATGTACATATATGACTGCATGACTGATGTGATCCTACAATAAGTATAATCAGAAAAATGAGAGATTACACTCCATTTATGTATGATCTATCCAAATGTATAAATGCATTCTACTGTCATGTACGACTAATTAGAAAAAATTTAAAAATTAAAAAAAAACAGATCCACACAATTCACAATAGCCAAACCATGAAGCCAGCCTAGCTGTCCATCAAAGGATAAATGGATAAAGAAAATGTGATATATAAATGGAGTTTTATTTAGCCATAAAGAAAAATGAAATTATGACATTTGCAGGAAAATGGATAGAACTAGAGATCATCATGTTAAGTGAAATTAGTCAAACTCAGAAGGTCAAAGGTCATATATTTTTTCATATGTGGAAATTAGAGAGGAAAAAGGAAAAGAAATGTGGGTGTAGATCTCCTAAAAATCAAAGGGAGATCAGTAGAGGGAAGGGAACAAGGGGTGGGAGGTGGGAAGGAAGGGGGGAAATGCTTTTGATATTGGCCAAATTATATTGTTATATTTGGTGCATGTACAAATATGTAACAACAAATCCCATCAGTATGAATAACTACAATGTACCGATAAAAAATGTGGGGAAAAAAAAAACAGCTGAGTCCCCCAAGTCACCTCAGTAGTCCCAGTAGTCCCCACATCCCAGACCCTCCGTCTCAGCTCTCCTCACCCACCTTTAAGCCCACTCCAGTGCCTCAAAAATCTCTATAGTTCCTGTAAAGGGACAAAGTAAGAGGATGGATTCTTCACAGTTGTTTTGTCAGCTTTTTCACTGCTGTGACTAAAGGAATGAACCAGAACAAATGTAGAGGAGGAGAAGTTTGAGGGCTCATGGTTTCAGAGGTCTTAGTTCACAGAGGCTGGCTCCATTCCTCGGGCCTCATGGTGAGGCAGAACATCATGGTGAAAGAGTGTGGCAGAGGGAAGTGGCTCACATGATGATCAGAGAGCAGAGAGAAAGATCTCTACTTGCCAAAGCCACACCCCCAATGCCCACCTCCTCCAGCCACACCCCACCTGCCTTCAGTTACCACTCAACTAATCCCCTCAGGAGATTAATTCACTCATAACCCAATCGTTTCCCCTCAGAACCATCTCGCCTTGTCTTACACGGGAGCTTTTGGGGGACACCACATCTAATTCATAACAACAGTTAGGAGGAAGCCACCAAGAACAGATGACACACTTTCCCCGAGGTCCTTCCACATCCTCAGCAGTACTTGACATGGATACAGGGCTCTGGAGGACAGATTCTTCTTTGATTCTTGAGGGCCAAAGTCCATAAGTGAGGTCTCCTTTCTGGCCCCCCAAAATCTAAAGACTAATGCCTACAGCTTATGAAGGAGGGAGGCCTGGCTTCCTTTTGTTGTGAAAGCCTAAGAACCACAGAATTTCCCTGTCCATGCTGATCTTTTAAGTCCTTTTACTTCTGAGGAATTTCTTTCCTTTGCCATTTGTTATAGTATTTTGCTGTCCTTTTTAAAAACTTTTTCATAGTTAAAAGAAATAGTCTGCTCTGGAAGTAAATTCACCTAACTCCCTTAGAAGTTGAAGGGACTTGCCTAAATCACAGCTGTTAACACCAGAGTGTGGTTATCCACTCCAACACACACTGGGCTCCAGAGTGTCTTCTCTGGAGCCAATACAGACTCTTCTGCAGCTCAACACAGTGACTGACTTTAGATAAATGCTTCCCAGAACATTTTGACACCAGACTAGGGTGTCATTGGGTCTATGACAAAGGATTCTTAGGCAAATGTGATGGAAATATCTGCCTCTGTGCTTTAGATGTAGCCATGAGAAACTTGGGTTGCAAAGGCCATAGCAGACATCCACAAATCTTTCTGGTCTGCCCTATTCATAGTCTTTTACATCTCTAGGGTGGTATTTTGGGAAGACAGCAGCAGGGTTTAGGAAAAAGAAGACACAGCACACAGGCTCAATGCCCTACTCTACTACCTGGAATTCAGATGAATTTTCTTCCCAGACAGGAAGTCAGCAGAGCCTCTTACTCTCCCCGCCTGGATGTCAAGAACCTGCCTCAATAAACCTAAACAGAACCCAAACCTACACAGTGATCACAATGCATGTCTGCTGCTATGGTTTCAATGTTTTTATCCCCACCAAAATTCATGTTGAAACTTCAAGCCCAACACAACAGCTGCAGGAAGCATGGCCCTGGGGAGGTGATGAAATTGTGAGGCTCCACCCACATGAACAGGATTGAGTAAACTTATTAAACGACCTGAGTGAGAGGGGTCAACCTTTTTGCCTTTCTACTGGCTTATTGTCTCTGGAGGGACACAGCATTCAAGGAACCACACTGAAAGCAGACACTAGATCCTCAAAGGTTTGGTCAGACAACCAAACCTGCTGACACCTTAATCTTGGACTTCCCAGCCTTTAGGTCTGTAAGAAATAAACTTCTCTTCCTTATAAATAACTCTGTCTCAGGTATTTTATAGTAGCAGCACAAACAGACTAGGATATCAGAATAGTAAGTGACCTCAAATATGAGTGACTCCTCATAAGTAGATCCAAAGTAGTTTTTTTTGTTTATTTGTTTCATTTTGTTGTTTTTTTGGTATAGAGGATTGAATGTAGGGGCACTTAACCACCAAGCCACATCCCCAGCCCTTTTAAAATATATATATTTTATTTAGAGACAGGGTCTTACCAAGTCGCTTAGGGCCTCACTGAGTTGCTGAGGCTGGCTTTGAACTCATGATCCTACTGCCTCAGCTCCCTAAGCTGCTGAGATTATAGGCTTGCACCACCATGCCTAGCCCAAAGTAAAAGGTTTTTCTTTGGCCAATTTTGTATGACCAAAGAATATGGATTAAATATTAAGGTGCCCATTCATAATATTTAATTTGCTAATTAAACTATATGTTTATATTTAAAATCTTATATATTACATAAAATGATTAATTTAGAATTTTTTCCACTCTCATATTTCAGAATGATTCAGTTCATCCTCCACACCTGTTTTCTGGATTCATTTTCCCCTTCACCACAATGGTCAGTTGTTAATCTTTCGTTGAGGTTTCCAGAACACATCTCCACTCTTGAGTTGCTTGATAGACATGATATTTTGAAATCAAATTGGATAACATCTCTTTCCATAAGCTTTCATAGCAGAAGGAGTTTCCACTCATCCTAGAGGTTGACAACACTACCACTGTCCTTGTTGCTTTTTTAAGTGTTTACAAAATCCAAATTTGAATTATTCTAAGGAATAATTATTAAATCTGTGCCAAAATTCTATGCCTCCTTTAAAAACTTCATTTCCACTAGTTGCTATCTCTAAAAATGTAGAACTAGCAGTGATTGAATAATTTCAGGGTAATGAAACTTTCCTAAACAGTATTTTGTTGTTTTGGTTATTTCCAAAGGGACTCGGAGTGACCTAGAATGTGAGAAACTTCTTGAGAACTTGAATAATATCTATATTTATATCTTTATCTATTTTTGTATCTATGTCTCTCTCCCTTCAGGGAAATTACTTTGAGTGAAAAAAATCTCACCTGTAGGTAAGGAGGTCCCAATTTACACCTATTTTCTGAAAATAGTAATAGTACTTCTTTTGCCCTCAATGATAACCCAATTTGAAATATATTATGCAGTCACTCAGTTGTTGTGAGGAGTAGACTATACTCTGTAATTGTGAGGCTTTCTCAGAGCGTTCAGCCCACTGGCCATTTAGCAAGATTCCTGTGAGACTGATATCTACATGGTAGCCAGATGGAACTCAAAGGCACAGTAGTTGGGAATTAAAGCAGTACAGCTAATTATCTAAAGTGATATTAAAGTGTCTAAGATTCTGCAAAGTTGACTACTAGTCAACACAGCATCTGCTTCAAAGGAAACATTACTGTTTAAAAACTCATTATTTTTTTAAATCTAAATATGAGTTTGATCTAAGATCAGTGTATTTAGTTTATTATTAGTTTAAGTTGAATATTTAATTTTATGTCTCTAAATATTTGGAGGGAAAGTGTCTTTATTATTTTTCAGTTGAACCATTCGGACTTAAAATGATGGTTCCTTTAAGGGAGGGTTCATTTCCAGTTGGTTACCCTGCCAGAGAGCATATGGTCCACTGAGGAGCCGGTGTATGCAGCGGAGCAGCTGCAGGGAGCTCTGGGCGGGTGAGGCTCAGGTCAGAACTCCAACGCCTGGGCCAGCCTGCAGCCTTCCTCACTTCACAGGGGCCAGGTTGACCACCTACATAATGCTGGCCAGTGAACAGGGACCCTGTGGAAGAGAGTGGACACGTGCATGCAGACCCACTCCACTCTTCAAAAATCACTCTGTGGGCCCGAAATTCCATTTTCAAACATGAAGTTCATCATGCAAGGCAAAAACAAGCATACAAAAACATCAAAGCGTTGCTTCTTAAAACCTACACTCTCTACCTTTCTCCATTCCTGGCTCCAAGTGTTGACTGCACCCGTGAAAGTCAATCAGCCCAGGTCAGTGAGACATGGGCCCCAAAGATAAGGTATTTATCACACTCGGCATGGGATCTGATTTTAATTTAGGGGGACTTTAAATAAGCTGCTTGCCTTTATGTGGCTTGCTGCATTTTATATTAAACACAGTTCAGCAGTGTCCTGGCAGTTGGCAAGTGGGCAGCGGTACATGCCCCCGGAGCCATGGATAATGTCATGGGATACAAGTCTTCCATGGGGTGCCACGTGTTGAGTATCCCTACTGCTCTCCATGTAGGCATCTCCTCCAAATACCTAGCAGCCTAGAGGAGGTTGTCACGGGATCCATCCTAGGACTCTCTTGCCCTTGCTTAGGGAATGTCAGCCCTGCTCTCTGCCCAAGCATTCATCTGATTACCCCACTGTGAGCTGCACTGGACAGAGAACAACCTGTGAACAGCTGCCCCTCAAAACATTCAGGAGCTTGAGACCCATGCCCTGACCTCATGGTGTCCCACTTTCTCCCCGAGAGATGAAGGCACATTTCTAGAAAGCAGTCTGAGCAGCAAGGGCAATGCCCCAGCAGTGCACAACCCCAAAACACTGCTCTATGACGATGAGAGAACAAGAAGAAAAACAGCTCAGGAGTCTCTCTTGTACTCCCCAGACTTCTAAGAGACAGGGCCCTCAGTTCTCTTGTCATTCCTCTTGACAGGAGCTTCCCCCTGCCACCACTTCCTATCCTGACAGAGAACAATGGGGGACAGGAGGCCTGCCTCACCTCCTTGCATGCCCTGTGGCTCCTTTGCCTCTTTTGATGATGTCCTCTTGCTTTCTAGGGCTTTTTCTTCCAGATGAAGCTAAAATGAGAAGGTAGGATGTGAGGCCAAACTTTCCATTTGCCCTTGGGAAATGAGGCTGGGAATTTTATCCCTCTGCTTCCCCTTCTACTGACCTCAGGCACATTGTTCCTGCATTCAAATGAAGTCAGGGGCTTCCTCAGTGTTAGAGTCTGGCCAGGGTTGATCTTGGCACTGATGTGCCCAGATGTAGACACATATGACCCAAACCCACTAAGTGACTAACAACCTGCCCCTGACACTCCTCACTGTCCTGAGGCCTTCGCAGTCTTTTTCGGGCTATTCCTGCGGGATGGTGCCCTTGGCCTCACCATAACCCCAACCACTGACTGCTCCAGTCTTGAGATTGCAGACTCATAGTGAATCTGTCAATTTCTTGTCCCCGCACCAGAAGTGAGACCATGCTATGGTGAGTCCTCAAGTCCACCCTTACTCTCAGCCTGCTTAGCTTCCCTCACCTGTTGCTGCCCCACAGGGTAATTAGGGTGACCTCTACCAAGCCCCCTCTGAGCTTGCTGGGAAGGAAGGTTCACTCTGCACCAGCCAAGTCACAGATCTGCTGTCATTTTTGGTTCACAACTGCCTTTGTGTTATTAAGTTTATCCAGAACTTTGGTTTCCTCTATCTCTCTCTCTCTTTTTTTTTTTTTTTTTTTTTTTTTTTTTTTTTTTTTTCCATTTTCTGGTCCTGACTACAAATAAAAAAAGGAAATTTTACCAGACACTGGTGCTTTATTTTTAAGGACCAAATTGCACCGCTGGCTCTTCAAAAAGCAAACTTTTGGAATGCTTTTAAGATGCTTTCTTTGAATGACATTTTTCATTTTACAAAGACTTCTGCCTTTTCTCAAACAGATTTTTATCTTTTTTTCTGGGATCTAAGGTTGAAATCTCACTAAATTCTTCCATCTAGAGCATGTCAGTATTTGATTGAAATGTGAGTTTGAAGTCTCTTCTGTTAAATTATTTTTCCTTGCCTCCTTTTAAAATTAGTGCTCACTTTTAAAACTAATGACATTTAATATTGAAAATAAACTAACCTGATGGTAACTGGCATCCCTCTTCAAATTGATGCAGAAGACCGCCACCTTGTGGCAACTGTGAAAAGTGCCACTAAGACTGCTGTTTTTTCCCAGGGTTTGGGTGTCCTTCTGCTCATTAAGTTAAATGACTTCTAAGATTGTCTTTTCCCATGCAGTTCACATCCCAATCCTGCGCCTCCACAAGCCACCTTTTGGATATGTCCTGGCAGTTTGAGGAAAATGAGGCTATTCTAAGTGGTCTTGGGGGTTTAGTTGAAAGAAGTCTTTTTGATCCTTAGACTCAGTTTTAAATAAGAGAAAAACCCTCCAAGAGCACTGGTCTTTATTTTACTCAAACTCTATATGCTCTTATTTCTATATTTTTAAAAATTTTCTCCAGGGAATGTCTATATTAATGATCCCAAGGAAAATATTAAAATTGCAGATTTCTGGGGTCCTGCCTAAGACCTAAGAATTGGAAAGCCTTGAGCATAGGCCCTGGGATTTGCATTTTAAACAAGTTTCTCAGGTGATTTATCATATACATTAAAGTTCTAACAACACTGCATTTTCATTTGCCACGGGAAGAAATTAGAGTTCTAACACATTGAATGGCTTTGACCCCAAGCAGTCTCTCCAGGTTCTGGGAGGCAGGGGATCCCAGCTGAAGAAGCAACTCTCCAAAGCCCCTGCCAACCCAAAGCTTTGCTGTATGAACTATCGAGACTACATAAAGACCTCAGTGACTTGTCAACTTTGGCCAAAACAAGAAGCCATCATCGGAGTGGGAATGTAACTAGTGGTCAAGCATTTGTCTATCATTGCAAGGCCCTAGGTTAGATCCTTAGCAACGTGCACACACACACACACACAGAGTCATCCTCCATGAAGAGAGACTGCTTGTGTGTGGTGCCTCCCTCTGACCTGCACAGGGAGTGACAAAAGGTAATCAGAGAAGAAGAGACCACCCTGATCCCAAGCCCTGTCCTTCCCACTCCAGAAGTTCCAATCCTGTAGTCACTGCTGGCACCCAAGCTGCTGCAGGAGACAGAAGACCAGTTTCCAGGCCTGGCTCCCTGCTGGCCAACCAGGAGGTCCTCGAGGGTCACCAGCTTCTGGAACCGGAAACGGAAACAATGAGATGATCATGGCTTAAATTCTTCCCGATTCTAACCTTTGTGGTCTCCTCATTCTAAGTCCTCAGAGGGAAGAGCAGCTCTCAATCAGAGGGGTCTCGGCAGTCCTGTGTTCCAAGTTTAGAATTAAGTCTTTGCTGCTTGGAGTCATTAATTCTTATGGAGTGTCACAATGAGAGATGAGATCTTCCCTTAACACCACAAATTTCTTCAGTGTCACTTCTCTGTACTTGAGAGTAAAACAGCACTGGGCTGCAGCCCTCCAGATCCCTGTCAACAACCGCATGACCTCATCATACTTCACCCCACTATTCCCAAAGGCTTCAACTTCTGGGTCATCACAGACTCCCCTTCCTCACTCCACCCCCAAGCCTCTGATCTCTGGACCCTCTTCCTGCTTGAGCACCCACTCTGGAGGGTGCTGAGCTGCCAGCAGTGGACCATCTAGATGGTGACTTCACCCAGATCATCCTTCTTACCGTTTCAAGGTCAATGCCACCAAGTGCCACTCCTCTGTGACTCCCTTATTCCTTGTGCATATCCTGCTCAGTTCTTACCATGTGACATTCTGCTCATATTGTTGTACCTGTAGCCCTTAGATACAACATCTGAATCTTCCACATAATGAATGTTGAATATGTTTCCTTGAGTGCTGACACCAGGAATGGGGAAAAAAAAGTGTATGGATAAATAAAAGATTGAAGGTGGTATAGGCAGTCTCTTGTACAGACCCTCCACACCTAATTTTGCATGAACCTGGAAAATGGGGGGGGGGGGGGAAGGCCCTGGTCTACACTCTCTAGACCCTGGAGCATTTGAGGGGAAGCTGGGAATGTGCTGGGTATGGGAACCCAGGGTGGGCTCATAACATTCAAAGAGCTGCTCAGTGAAATTGATTTCAGGCTGAGTACCCATTATCCAAAACACATGGGACCAAGTGTCTCAGACTGCAGTTTCTTTTCAGATTTTGGAATATTTGCATATTCATAATGAGATATCTTGGGGATAGGACTCAAGTCTACATACTAAATTTCATATTCACCTTAAACACATAGCCTAAAAGTAATTTTAAACAATATTTTTAATGCATCTGTGTTTTGACTTTAACCCATCACAGGAAGTCAAGTGTGGAATTTTTTCACTTGTAATATCATGTCAGCACTCAAAAGTTTCAGATTTCAAATTATTGGATTAGAGATATTCAAGCTATATTAGTTTGTAAAATGAATTTAGTGGGGATCTATCAAATCATAGGAGGTAGGATACTAAAATTAAAATCTCAAGGGAAGGGAAATGATAATGGTCTTGTAATATACTTGATACATGTCCTTTGCTGCCATATTTCTGTTCTACTGACAAAGAGCCAGGTATTGGGCTTTCCCTGGTTTGGCCATAACACTGTCCCCAGTCTTATTTGTTGGTACCATATGGGATTGTCATTCTTCATTGTTGACCAAGAGTATCCTGGAATCTCTAAAATGAAGTTTCAGTAGAAGACCAGGAGCCAAAACCAACACAGACACATGCTTAGTTAGATTGGTTCAGAGTTTAAATAGATTTTATGTTGACAGTTATAAATCAGGAAACTTCTTTTAAAATTTTTGGATCTTGGCTTCTCTTGGAAAAAGTTAAAATATTTAATGATGCAAGATCCACTTTGCTGCAAAGATACCATAGATACCATTGTTCTTAACCTATTTCTATGGGGTCCCTTTTATAAATTGTTCTCTTTGTAACTCTGTGTATTTTATTTTATTTTTTAAACACATCATGTTGAGAAGATATCCATTAGGTTTCACTAGATAGTCAGAAATGTCCAGGGCCCAACAAAGGGTAAGAACAACCAGCTGGTAACCTAATCCCCTTGTCCCTTGATCTTATTATTCTTCTATTGTTCTTTACTTTCTCTGGGATCATACATCTATTTCCATTTTCCATTGCACTCATGCTTCTCCTAGAGTCAAGAAATATTTTCCTGTAATCATGTCTCTATTAAAACTTGCAGAAAGTAAAAACGGACCAAAGGGGCCTTGGGATCCTTCCATTAAGCTGCCACACTTATTCATGTTGTCACAATGGTCTCTGGTCCACAGGTTTTGTGTTGCTGTCCTTGACACCAGGGAAGCATGGCCCCTACCAGCTGGGGTGGTTGTCCTGCTGCAATGTACACTTCCCGGGCCTGCACCTGGACTTTCCCATCCTGCTCCAGCAGACTTCTTCTACTCTCTGATTCATTCCCTGCTGTATACCCCCTTTTTCCTGGGAGAGCAGGGGCTGTGTTTCTTCTCTGTCAATTTGGGACTATCAACACTTACAGTATCCTGGGGACCTAAGGGAAGAAAAATTTCTTCTTGTCTGTTTCTCATTTTCAGCAAAGGAGCAGAGAAGCTGGCTCTACCGTGCTGTCTAGGATTGACTGGAGGGCACACAGAGCTGGTCATAATAATTGTATATAATAATCAATTGCTTTGATTGTATGGCATGGTGTTGTTTACAGGCTCTCTCCCTGGAATCCTGCCAAAGAGATCCTCATATCAACCCTTCTGAAAGAACAGACAATCCTGCTTTGCAAAGGAGGACCCGCTGATGGTCAGAGAACCAAGAAGTTGATGGTGAGAAGCTGACAGAATGCAGACCTGATTTTAGCCCATTCGGACAATCTGAAAACACTTGCTCCTCAAGGGAAGTGACTTTTTGGAATTCCACAGCAAGAGTTTAGAAAGTGTTGTTTAGCAAGTGTTGGTTAGTGTGTCAGTGTTTTAACAGAGCAAGTCTGGCCCTTCGCAGTAAATCTAGTCTCTACTCCACAGTAATCTTAGCCTTTAAACAAATTAGCGAGTGAGAGAGGGACCTTGAATCTTATAAGGATGCTGAGATTTTTTGTGGCAGTAAAATGTTTTATTTTTTTAAATTATAATACAGTGAAATTAACTTTGTTGGTATCTAGTTCTATGCTTTTAACACATGTGTAGATTTGTATAACTTCTTTCAGGATTCAGATCTATCACCCCAAAAGCTCCTTCATGCTAGCCCTTTGAAATAGTCTTTGAAATAATTATACTGGTGTACACCTAAGTCAAAAGCTATAGGGATGTTTATAAAATAGATTATGGATTTTTCACATAATATTGAGAGAATTTCTGTGTGTGTGTGTGTGTGTGTGTGTGTGTGCGCGCGCGTGCGTGTGTGTGTGTTTTAGAGGACTGTATTTCCTTTCACCTTGAAGGACATAAATTGCTGAAAAATAGCCTACACAGGCCCTGGTTGAAGTGCCTTTTCAATAGTTTTTTAGAGCTATATGCTGGATTTGACTCTTCAGATTGTGGTGGAAGCCATTTTAAAAAACATGTGAGTAATGGAATGAGGCCCAAAGAAAGTGGCCCAAGGAGGAGGCTCCTTCTCTGTACATTCTCCCTTCTCCACAAAAAGATGGGGCCTCCCTGCCCTCCCCACCCTCCTCAGCCTGCTCCCTACTCTAGCACAGGACCCTGGATGCTCTTCAGTCAGCCTCTTCCTCTCCTCCCTCCTCCTCCTTCTCTATCCCTCCTACCTGTCCCTTCTTTACCTTCTCTTTCCTGTCTTCTCTGATCTATCTCCGACTTCTCTGAGGAGCAGGAGAAGAATGAAAATTTCTAGTGACAAAAGGAAGACATTTCCTTTTCTTCCCTCCATTACAACTTTACCTAGTGGTACCCACTCATACTATTTGCCTAAAGTTCCCTGAAATAAAGGGTGTCTGTCCTTGCTCCCATCTGCTCTCCAACCAGAAATGCCAAGTACACAACCCCCCCACACACAAGGAGCCACCACCCCTGCCTGCCTTCCATGCTGCTCACTCCTTCAACTGTGTTGACCCTTCTCTTGGTTTCTTCCCTGAGAAAGAATCCAAGGCTAGGAGCTGAGGGAGGAGAGAAGGGAGAAGATAGAAAGGAATCTCACTCACTGGATTCCTAGTGAGTAAGACACAGTGCCCTGTTTCTGCTCTATATAAATATGGGAACAGATGCTATTACCAGAATCCAACTGGTCTTAGCAAGACACTTCAATTCTTACAAATAGTCTTGAAAGTAGCTATTTCATGAGACTCACAGAAAGTTGAACTTCTATTCAGTGATGAAAACTAGTGTCCTTTGTTAATGTTCAGGTGGCAACACTGACAAGGAGCTGTGTGCTAAATGCCTTTCATTGACTAGGATACAGTTTAGTTCTTCTATGTGACTTCAGTGGGAAAGAGAAGAAATAGATGAATCTGTTGTTTTCTCATTCTTTAAACACTGCCAATTGTCATTACATCCAAATGAGGCTCCACATATTGTGTGAAACTGAAGGCCGATCTGTGTATTCATACATATAAATATATTTACTTTATATGTATGTATATATATTTAGCAGACTGCAACTATTTTCAAAGTATGTAAGCTTACAAAGAAGAAACAAAGAAAGGTAGAAATGAATTGTTTGTGCTTCATTGAAAAATGTATAGGAGTTTGATGTAATCAGAGAGTTGTAACTCAGTGATGAAATCTGACAATAAATGGAAAGCATTTGAGTATCTTAATTAGTTTTTGGACTTAAATTTAGTTCTCTATATATGAGAATAAACTCATCCCATAGGCCTACATCAGCTTAAAGGACTGTATGTCCAGAAACTAACTAGGTATTGGGGGTATAAAATTTTCACAAATTTCAACTCACAGATGTACAGAAATTTACATTTTCCCATGTAATTGCTGGTTTTAGCTTCCGAATATTTATTTTAATGTGGTAGCAGAAAACTTAAGTGTGCCCATTGGAGTTAACTTTCACTACTTATAGAATCAAAAGTCAGTAAGTTTGAGGTAAAATGTCAGTTCAAGATTCTCTCGGTTCCCTCTTCCATTCAGGAGAGAGATAAGTACCAGGAAGGCTTATGTATTGTCCAGAGAGGTGAATTTAATAGCTTAAATATGTTGTTCTATTATTCACAAGGTACTTCTGGGTCACCTTTGCCATAAAAAAGGAGAATAATTTTTAAAATAAAGTTAGGGTGCACTCCATAAAAGTTTTACAACTCACTTAAAATCATAGAAGAGCTGTATATTTCAGGATGAAGATTTAAGCTCTGGTTATTTAGCAGGGTCTTGGGAGGCAGGAATTGCTGTGTCAACTAATGTTGTGCTCCATATTTCATTACTGCCTTTATGTTTTTTTAAATACTGCAAGAATAAAGTTTATTTAAAATGTCATACTTTGCAGGCAGCACATTATATCCATAGAATATACTAGTACCACTGCTATTACTCTTATTTATTAGGGTAGATTAGTTATGGACCCTCTGCCATAATATCTGGCTTATTAACATACTGCATACTAAAAAGCATAATAGATGGCCCCATAATGAGCAGTTACAAAGTCTAGTCACTCATTCTGGGCTCTCCCTTTAGTTCAGAGAGGAAAATTGAAAGGGATTGAACCTATGCCTGAAATGTCAGCCATCTGAATCAGCTTTCAGGGTGAGAAGAGAAGACTATCTCAACACTTAAGTACTGAGAAATCCCCCATCTCCATGCTGGACTAGTGATCTAAATTCCCCAAACTACCCCAAGTCCAAATTCCACAGGAAGAAGGGATAGACCTAAGCAAGACCTAGACCCATGACATTTGTTTTCTGAACGCTGTTTTTAAAAATAAAATGGTATAAGCACACCAACATCATAGAACTACACAACCTTATCTAGTTCACAAGAATTTTTTGCTAACAGAAATCTCCTATAAACTTCTGCACAAGGCGAAACATTTGAAAGCACCCAGAGACCACTCCAGACATGGGAACTCACAAAAGAAATTTTATTTGCAGACAAGCAGAGTGTCTGCCCTTAAGGATGAAAGAGCGAGAGAGTGAGAGTGAATGAGAGTGAAAGACAGAAAAGAGAGCAAATAGCAGGGAGTTAACCTTAAATAGTAAAACCCCATGGGTCAACTGGACCAATGACTAACAAGAAAATTAAGAATCTAAATTAAAAAATGGTGTGTGAGGAGGGGGCAGAATCAGGGGAGAAATGGCTGCAGCCTTGCTCCTTTCAATATTTAACAGACAACTTGATTCCTACAAAGTATTCAATAAATGCCAAAGACACTAAGAGATAGGTCTTCATGGAAAAGGTTGACTAAAGAATCTTCTCTCAGTTGACATTTAAAAAACAAGCATTTATGGGCTGAGGGATGTAGCTCACTGGTAAAGCACTTGCCTAGCATGTGCAAAGTCCTGGGTTTGATACCCAGCACTGCAAAACACAAACAAGCAAAAGAGAAGGAACACTTGCATACCATTAGTATGGTGCTATGGAAAGCAGTGTAAGTGGTTCCTCAAAAAATTAGAAATGGGATCACCACATTATCCAGTAATCCTACTTCTGGATATAGATTCAAAAAGGAATTGAAAGTGGAATCTCAAAGAGATATTTGCACATCCATGTTTATAGTAGCGCTATTCACAATAGCCAAAGGATAGAAGTAACCCAAATATCCATCACAGATGAACGGATAGAACGGATAAACACAATGTGATATATATATATATATATATATATATATATATATATATATATATATATATGATGGAATATTATTCAGCCTTTAAAAGAAGAAAATCCTATCACATACTATAACATGAATGAAACTTGAGAATATTTAGTAAAATAAGCCAATTACAAAAAGAAAAATATGATTTTACTTACATGAGATATATAATTGCATATATCTACAAATATGTGACAACAAATCCCAACTTAAAGATAATTACAATGTACCAATTTTAAAATATGGAAAAAAGAAATAATAGATGCAAAAAAATGAGATCTATAAAGTAGCTAAATTCATAGAAACAACAGAATAGTGACTGCAAAGAGCTGGGTGTGTCACTGGATAAGGGTCTGAGCAGGTCCCCAGAAGGCAGAAGAGGACCTCAACTCAGGCCTGGCAGAACTTGATACACCACAGAAACCAATTTCAGGATGCGTCAAAAGAGACACAGGGATTTACTTGGGAAAGCAAGGAGATTTGTTCTGGAAAGCAAGTAATAAAGCAGAATGGATACTCAAAGGGAGAAGGAGTATGGGTATTTGAGAGTGAGAACATTTCTGGGGTCTTGGACTCTTCTTTTTAAAGGACACTTCCTGAGTAGTGAACATGGGCAGAACGTGGAGTGACATCATCCTGGTGAGCTCTGATTACTGTACCAAGAAGCACAGGGTAGTCACACTGGTCTCATTCTTTTCAGTATCTCTAGGTTGACATCAGCCAGTCAATAGATAATGTCTGGAATGTACCCATATCAGAAGTCTCTAACACTGTTTCTCCTTGGCTTTATTTAGATTAAAGAAAATACATTGTATAAGCTAACAATGTATGTAGACATTAATCTTCTAGACCCTGATACTTACACTAGGATTCAAGGGTCTTTGAAGAATTTTCATCTGGAGAAAAACAGGCCTGGGGAGTAAGGGTGAGGGCGTTCAGGGAGCACCTTAGATTTAAAATTAGAGTGCCTTTTTCTCGTACCTGTTAGCCTCCTTTCTGCCTACCTTTATTTCTCCTGTCCTATCTCAAGAGGGAATGGGGAGTTGTTTCCTAAGTATAGGGTTTTGGTTTGCAAAATGAAAAAATTATGGAAATTCATTTTACATCAATATGAATATACCTAACACTATTAAACTCTACACTTAAAAATGGTTAGGATGGTAAAATGTATGTTCTTTTTTGCTAATCACAGTCTTTTTTAATCTATTCTTTTTTTTTTTTTTTTTGAGAAACAAATAGTGTGACAATTTATTTCATCATCCTGTAACCCACAAAAAAGTAAAAATCCTTAATTTGAACTCACAGTTTTTCATGATCTAACCTCAAATATTTTTTGGCCTCATCTCACATTTATGCATCTATTTCACATTTGGTTTCATTTGCTACAAGTCTCTCAATTTTCATGTCATCCTAGATTACAGTATTTACTCTGATGGTTTGATAACATGATTTTGGCCAAAACATACTTTTGGTTGAAAAAACATCTGTTTGTGATTTTAATGGACTTTAACTTTTCCTTTGGTTACTTCTTAGTCACATATTTAATGCTCACTGAAGCATACGTTCCTGTTAATTCTAACAACTAACAACTGTGTGGTTTTAAACACTGGAGCTGTAGAGTTATCACTTTCTATCCTGGGAGATTGTTTCAGGACCCCTCATAGATATTAAAATCTGGAGGTTCAAGTCCCTTAATATAAAATGTTGTAGTCTTTGCATGTAACACATATCCTCCTTACTTTAAATCTACTCTAGGTTATTTATACCTTATACAATGTAAATGATGTAAATAGTTGTATTGTTTAGGAAATAAGAATAAAGTCTGTACATATTCAGTACAGACATAATTTTTTTCTTCCTAATATCTTTGATTCCTGGTTGGTTTAATCCACTGATGTGGAACCCCTGGATACCATGGGCTAACTATACATTGTTTACATTTGTTCTTTACTCACATATTTGTATTACTTATTTGGCAGATTACATTTACAAATCCTTCTAGCAACCTTACAGAGATACTGCTTATGTGCTGAAATAAAATAATAAACATTGGCTTTAAAACACAAGGTCTGAAGATACTTTTTCCAGTAATACAAATATAGATAATCTATTCTTTTTTAAATGACCACAATCAAGATTAATTTAATTACACTCAGAAGGGAATGCTTAGAAAGGGATATAGCTCTGTGGTAGAGTATACGATTAGCATGCACAAGGCCCTGGCTTCAATCTCCAGTACCAATATAAAGAAATAAATAAAATTATTCTCAGAAAATTCTTAATGAGATAGGAATTCAGGTAATTTTATTATCCATACTCTTGCTGGACCAAGTTATCTGTCCCCAATAAATCAACATGGTTGAGCATTCCAAGATCATATATCATTACAGAACCTAAGGATTATTTTGGAATGGCAGCATCATTTTCCAAACTTAACCTGTGATCCAATCATTATTTGAAATCAAATTTCCCTTAGAAACATAAGGGTTGGGATATTTTCTCAGGAGAAGTTGGTATGATCTCTATGTGGGGAGCTGTTTTTGTGTTTTGATGATAAGGAATAAGTGTACTATCAGTGGCAAGCCATATAAGGACCATGTCTTACGTTTCCTTGTCTAGTGTTATGCTGTTAGGCAGCCATTTGCTAACCGCCGTCTTGATGAACTGTAGCTGTGCAGTCAAAGGAACATTTATTATCAGAAACACATTATGTGTCTGACATTATGAGGGGGAAAGGTCCAGATTAACTGTATTTTTAAATAAGAGATGGAGTGCGATTAGACAACTATTAAGGAAACTGGCTTTAGTCCAAATTCTAGAAAGCACATACAAAAACGTATTGCCTTGCAGCCTAATACTTTAGTAAGGCCCATTCTAGTGGACCTGCTGCTATTTAAGTGACTCTAGGAGTAGGGCTAGATGTTCCAGGAGGGCAATCATCCCCTGATGAGCTCCCCATCTTAACTCTCCTCATCGACTCCACCAGGCCGCCTAGCAGACTAGCTGCTAACCCTATCCCATCCCTACTCAAGCCTGGCTCCTGATGATGCAAAGTCTCCAGAGACCACTTGTCAGTTTGGAGCTGGGCCCTGGAGCTGCAGTACAGGCTTGTCGGGCAGATGTATAGTAAATACTGCAGCCAAGTGCATAGCACATTTTCCTAAGTGGAAATTCTGTGTTAGAGACAGAAGATCATTTAACAGTAGGTGGGCAGCTCAGCTCGTTCCTCAACAGCTCTATTCTTCCCTATCAGGGACCCTGCGTTGGAAAGCAGGTTTCTGCTGCCGTGGGAGGAAGGGGCTGCCCTGGTACTGCTAGGAGCAGACAGTAGCTAACAAACCAGTCTCTGGGGAAGGTCCTGTCTGTGACTGTCCTACGTAAACAACATAAAACAAAACCCTCGGGCTTATCTTGTCTTTTACACAAATGAACTGCGTAAAGCTTTCCTTCATATGCAAGTGCTGTTGCTGCCCATCCCTCAGTATTCAAAGGTGTTTTTGTCAAGATATGTAAGGATGCCTAACCCTTCTCCTTCACAGCAAAGACAACTAATATTTATTGAGCACCTATCACCATCCAGGAGCTCTATCTCATTTCTTTCTCGACATATAATCTATTCCTAGCAAGTTGCTTAAATTACACTGCCGGCTACCCAATCTGAGATTGTGTTTCTGTTTTCATTCTACTAAAATGAGAAAGAGTCCTGGTGATAATGCTGCCTTCTCACTTTCCTAATCCTTTCCACACCTGGGACTAAATACATTATGTAAGTCTCATCAGCCAAACAGATCCCTAAGATCTGGGGGCCCAGGACACAGCACAAATAGATGCCAAGGGTTTGAATATTTAAAGCACTCCTTTAAACACAGTCAGCTCATGTTCATGTCAGACATGTGCATCAAGATTTATGCATAAGCATCCATTAAAACAGCCAGGTGTGGTGGCACATGCCTATAATCCCAGTAGCTCAGAAGGCGGAGGCAGGAGGATCTCAAGTTCAAGGTTAGCCTTAGCAATTGAGCAAGATCCTTAGCAACTTGGTGAGATTCTGTCTCAAGATAAAAATAAAAAGGGGTGGCAATGTAGTGCTGTGGTAAAACATCTCTGGGTTCAATCCCCACATTAGAAGGAGAAGAAGAAAGAGAAGAGGAGGAGGAGGAGGAGGAGGAGGCATTATTCATTAAAATAGCATAAATTGGAAACAATCTAAATGCTCATTAATGGGGTATTAATTCATTATAGTATCCTCCCATTAGAGACTACTTAAGATGCCACCCTTTACAATTGCTGACTGCATATGAGTATTGTTATTTTTAAAATATTGTTGGGCTGGGGTTGTGGCTCAGTGGTAAAGCACTTGCCTGGCATGTGTGAGGCACTGGGTTCAATCCTCAGCATCACATAAAAATAAATTTTAAAAAATAAAGGTATTGTGTCCATCTATAACTAAAAATATTTTTAAAAAGAATATTGTTAAGTGAATAAAGTTTATTAAAACTTTAAAAGTTTATTAGCTTAACCATTGCTATTTTGTTCAAAGTACATGTATAGATGAAATAAAAATATCTAACAAAATAGTTGCAATTATTATCAGTGTGCAGTGATCTTATAAAGTATATTTATTTTCTTCCACGTATTTTTAGTATTTTCCAGAAAATACTAATGAAGGAAAAGAATAAATTTATGATAAATACTTGTGTGTTTTAATCTAATAATTCCATTTCTAGTAGTCTCTTTCAAGGAAAAACCAAAGGAGTGGCCAAATATCACAGTGCAACTCATTACAAAGTTATTTATAATAATAAAAATTGCAAGTAACAAAAATTTCAACAGCACGGTAATGGCTATATGTTATAAAAATACAATAAAATATTATGAAGTCTCAAGAGCAGATTTTCAAAATCTGAGAAACAAAATGCTCAAAACAAAATGTTAAAGAGAAAAGCAAAATATGAATTTAAATAATTTTAACACCATAAGTTGCCTCAGTATTTAAATCAAATTAAAGCAATGTTTTAAGGGGAAAAAATCCTTTGTGTGTCTTTCACACAATCTCTCTTAAAAGAAGAGACAATACAGTTAGAGTATTGAATCTTTGAAACTTGCTCATGTTTGCTATTTTTTCTTTCTTTTTCCCCCTCAGAGTGATTAGGAATCAAACTCTTAAAGTCAAGAGAAGGAGGACTGGGTGCTGGTCCACACAGGCCAGAGTACAGGGGTGTTCAGGGAGTGGGTACGACATTAATCCCAAAATGAGGAGGAGAAGATGCCAAAAGATAAAGAGGTTTACCAAGTTGTGTAGAGAAAATCCAGAGTTTTAGCATAGGCTCCAGGGGAGAAGGGGGAACGCAGATGGCTGAAGTCCCCACAGTTTAAGAGGAAAGGTAACTTGTAGTTTCTCGGTTCCAGAGAATTTTGAACATACCCCCCCCTACCCACCCCACTACCATTTACACCTACCCTGGGATCTTTTGTTCATTTGGAAAATCTTTTGTTTCAATCTTCAGTGCTGAGAGAGGAGGAGGAGGAGGAGGGGGAGGAGGAGGAGGGGGAGGAGGGGAAAGGGGCGGAAAGGAAAAGGAAGAAAATCTTTCATTAACCAAACAAATCTTTATTGAGTGGTGTGCTAAACAGACAGGAAGGGAATGAGAGAGGCTGTTTTAGTCAGTTTTGTCAGTCTTTTCTTCTCCTCCCTTGAAGAAATTGTTTCTTCTCTTCCTCCCTGTAAACAGGTGTTCTGTGTGGAAACTTCTTTTCACAAGACCTACATCCTTGTCCACAGTGACTATTTCTCCACAGCTTAGCCAGTTAATGAGCTCATTCCCATGGCCATTGCGGTTTGTCAAAGTGCGGTCACAAGGACCAAAGAAACCATTCAGACTTCTTCCATGGCTTTTTGCAAAACTTTGCTGGGACAGGAGGGCTCCTTCCCTCCAGTTAGAGGGCTGAGTCCAGATGTGGGCCTGCAAGCTATAAAGAACAAATAAAAGGCAGAGAAAAAGATAAGACAATGAACAAGAACACTCAGAGACCCAGGATGGAGAGAGTCCAGCTAGCTTCAGATGCCTGCTTCAGATGTCCCTGGTCAGCCACTTCCTCTGTCCTTCTGGCTCTTTGGTTGCATGAACCATTCCTTTCCTATTCTCATGAAGCTACTTCCAACTATATTTCTTTCACGTGAAAACAAACAGTGCTCCCTAATACAGCTGGAGCATTACCAAGCTCTGGGTTAAGTAGGAACCCTCCCTGACCTAGGGAAACAGATCGGTGCGAGGTCAAATGCCTTATCAGGATTAGGAGGGATCTATGGTATGCCTCCTTTAGTACCTCCTGGCCCTCCCTCCTCCTATTAACACAACTGGCCCTTCACTTTACATTAATGCAGCCAATATCTACTGAATACCTACCATCTTTTCTCCTCATCTGTCTGTGGCCCTTTACCATGAATTGATGCATGCCCTTTTTTCTTTCCTGCTTAATTTCATTCAGCCTGGAAGAAAAATTAAAAGAGAGGATTCCACTGATGCCTGCAATTGTGAAAATGCAACGTCTTTAGTGGAAAATTGACAAATCACCACAAGATGGGGCTATTATGCAAGAGATTTAAAAGTTATTGGTGGGGCAAGAGGATGCAACATGTTCTGACATGCGAGACAGAACATTTACATCTTCCATCACTAAAAATAAGGAAAGAAAATATTCTAATAATACATATACTTGTTAATTTTTTATAAAATCCAAGTGCACCTCTAAAAAATTCAAAGATTACTCTTCTTAACAACTAGTGATTAATTTCTGGGAAACTATGACAAGAGATATTTTCTCCTCAGAGATTCTGCCTACATCAAGTTTGCTTGCTTTTCTTTCTCCTGTTTTTTTTTTTTTTTTTTTAAGTTTCATTGTTCTATAAAATAAAATTGAAATGTATTTACTTATTTATTTACAGACTTCTATGACCTCTGTATTCAATTTCAAACAATAAATAACATTTGCTATTTTTGATCAATGTGCTTTTGCTTTCTGGATCTTCCCCCTTGACTACCCCACCACCCCACCAATCTAAATTAAATCACTTTGACCTCGCTATTTTTTTCCTTCAGGTTTATAGTTTGAAAATCTCGACAATGCTAATTAATAGCCATAACATAGCTGGGCATGGAGGCACAGGCCTATAATTCCAGTAACTCTGGAGGCTGACACAGGAGAATCAAAATTTCAAAGTCAGCCTTAGTAACTTAACAATTTAGTGAGGCCCTAAACAACTAAGTGCCACCCTGTCTCAAAATAAAATATAAAAAGGGCTGGGGATGTGGCTTAGGATCAAGCATGCCTGGGTTCAATCATCCTTGGTGTCAAAAACTCAAAATAAAACAACAACAACAACAAAAAAAAAACCCCGTAACATAAGGTGGCCACTCTCTTAGAAAATCCAAAAGAAGCGAGAGGAGGAGAATGAAGCCTAACTATGCCTATGCCTTCTCAGAGACCATACTGTTCGCTGGGGGCAGGTGTCCACCCAAGATGGCAGGCTGGAGACACCAATCTCAGGAGTGATGCACAGAGCACAGAATCTGCAATGGTTGCAGAGGAAGCCACAAAAAGAAGGCATTCCTGCTCCTTCCAGGGCACCATTCAGTCTGCATCATCATCTTACTACTAACTCAAAATTGGGAATGTCCTGTTGAGAAATGGAAAATCCAAAAATAGAACTGCAGAAAGTACTTGGACCTTGGCTTGAAAGTCAGCCCAGTGCTATGACAGGAAAGGCCTTTTCCATGAAGATTTTGTTCTTAAAAGCCATATTTTATCTGCATGCAGACTCCCAGTAAAACCACACTCAGAAAATGTGCATCTTGGCTATCCTTCAACTGTAAAATCATTATGTTTGGCTCTGGTTATTCTGGACATTGGATCTGTGTGTAAGGGCTTCTTTCTGAAATTCTTTGTACAGAATGTTAAAGGTTAGAAGCTGTATTAATAGTGACATTTAAGTAAATCTGCTATTACCGTATGTATCTAATACTTAATGATACTTGGAAAGAATTCAAGGACAAGGCGGGAAAAAAATGTTGCATTCAAGAAATACAAAATGTACATGCATTAGAATGAACTAAAATAAACCAATAACTTTTGTTGAAGAAATCTACCCAAAGGGCCAAAAGAAATATATTTTTTAAAGATTGAGTAATTAAATCCAAAATTAAAGGGTGCTGTCCTATAATTTCTTGTATGTTAGTTATAATATTTAATATTTTTAATATCAAAGAATTTCAGGGGACCTTCATATGTATTTTGTATATATTTTAGGCTAACTCTTAAACTGTGATAAAAAGCTATTAAAGAAGGAAAAAACACTTTTATACACTTATGGAACTTTCTAAGGAACAGCTGCCTCCAATTAAACAACAAATACTTTTTAAAGACTCTTGGGGTTCAATGTTCCTTCAGTGGACTGAAAAATCTGGAAAAATGGACTTCATTAGCAACTACAGAATTATTGAAAGGATATTTGAAATGGCATTTAATACCTGCAAAGATAGGAACAATCAGTAGTTTAAAGTTTCACCATAAAGATTGGTAAATAACACTGATTATGGGTCTTATTCAAACAGAAAATAATGAATATGTAATGAAAGGAGAATAATGATCCAAATTGCTCTTAATCTTGGAGTTGCGCCTATTGATTGGCCTGGAAATAACAGTGTTAATCGTATAGTAAGAAAGTCAAATGCTTACAAAGGCATTAGCCGTGGGGAACAGGATACCCATTTCATTGTACTAGTACAGTGTTTTATTGAGTAAAGCTTTCAAACAACTGTATATTTAAGAAAAATTCCAGGGTTAACTCAAGTCAAATAACATTCTTCTCCACCTCACTCTGTAACTTATAAAAGCTATTTACGTACTCCTTAGAATTTATCAAACATATTCTGAACACCTACTGGATGCCTGCCACACAAGAGAATCAAATAAGTAATTCAGCCTTCCAAAATACTATTACTTATCTCTCATAGCCTTATTTCCAATAATCTACAGAAGTAAAGATTTTCTCAAAAGAGTAAACCTTTTTATACTGGCTTTCCTGAGACACGCAGGCTAAGTTTCATGAACAACTATATTTGTAAGGAAGAAATACACTAAAGAGACACAAAGTACTTTGAAAAATATAAAAATTTCTTATCTATAGCAAAAGTCTCAGAGGATTTTGAATTTGAAATATCTTTTCGTCCCATTAACTTCTCTGGGGGTCCCATGCATCCAATGACAAGTTAAAATTACATTTTTTAGAATCCATTTTTTTTTTGAGGGCTTAAGTGCATTCTTCGATCCTGAGCTTTAAATTTGATCACTCTTATTTTAACTTAAGTGGTAATAACTGAACATCTGATTACTAAAATTCTAGAGGTGCGAGGGATGCTCTTCTTCCATGCAATGTGTGCTACCAAGGAACCAATCAGTGTTCAAGTTTGCCAGATGGCGGCAGCAGAGAGCGCTTTCAATGCCGGCTTAAGACGAGATGTAGTATTGCCAGGGAACCCTCGGGGCACCTGAGAACTTGGCAAGTTCAATCTGTTGTGGAGAAATTAGCTGAATGGAGAGGCTGGTAAAAGGAAGCACAAGCCAGGAGAAACATGAAAAGGGAGTGCAAAGCAGAAAGAAGTCACAAAAACCTGACTCTGACACCAAATAGGTCCCCTGAAGCAAAGGGCTTCATCTCCCACACTGGGGTGTTTTCCTGTGTAAAATGAGTACAGTGATTTTAAAATCTCGCAGGATTATCCTGAGTCTGAGATGATGCACGTGGGGTGCTTAACACATTGCCCACTGCTTCACAGACAGGGCTTAGCAAATGTTATGAGCCATTATTCCTCCTCACTGATGCTGCCAGAAAGGCCGCAAAGTGGAGCCGATCGCCAGCTTGAAAGAAGGAAGTGAGGGGCCTCACAGATGTCAAAGTCAGGGCGATGAAGGAAGCAAGGCTAAGGGCACCATGGAGGTGAGGAATCTTCTTTCTACATGTTGATTGAGTGATGGCTTTTTGTGCACTCAGATCCTGTGCACTTCAACATGTTTCCTAGGAATGTCTGCTTAAACCCGCCTTGTCTTAGGATACCTTGCTCTGGATCCAGTGATTTGCAAGAGTTGGGCTGAACAGCAAACCTGGCATCACTTCAGAGGGAGACTCAGGTATCTGACAGCAGACTTTTGGAGTGAGAGTAGGAACAAGGAGCTCATTCCACAGAAAGGCTTCCGCAGGCATACAGAGGAAGGCATACACTGGAGGTTAGCTTCTTCTTCCAGTGGCCAATTCTTAGAGGTTGTTCTGATTTTGTTTAATTCATATGAAATGACCCTTTATTGATAAAAAATTATTTCTCTTTTGTTCTTGGAGACGATAGTAAAGTTTCCAAACCTGAGTGTAGATGCTACATTCTTCAAAGTATTAAATACATTCAAGTACTTACTTCATAATGGAATCATGGACTTTTTAATCAGTCTGTGCCCTTAAAGGATTCAAGAAAACTTTTTGGAGATGGAATGGTAAACTGTTGTTTGTAAACTGAACTCTCCCTCACTTTCCATACTTTATAACTAAAGAGCCCAGACTTTGGAAAGTATACTTGAGATTTTTTGCTTTTATTGGGCAGGTGATAGAGGCCATTCCCTGTGGGGAGGATGACTTTTCTCGTCCTCAATCATACTGAGGAGGAAAATTAGCATGTGTCAGGACAGGGGAGGAAAGAAACTTCCGTGGTCCAAGAGGACTAATGGGTTGGGCAAGGAAGTAAAGCTTGCAGAGGCCAGGAAGTTCTGTGAGTGGAGTTTGAGGTGGTCCTGGGCATGCCAGACCTTCAGGGACTGAGTTGGGACCCTGAGGTTTGGTTAGGGCTATGTATAAACCCCAAGAGTATCCACTGGTCCCTATAGGGTCAAACACTCAACATGGATCTTTTAGTACTTTAGTAGAGTATTAATTAAATATCATTTAATTAAATATTATGATCTTCCCCATTTTTAGTAAATGGCATAGCCATATAAATTTACCCAAAAATTCCAGTTGAAAATTTCCCTATTCCTTTTTATTGTTCCACTGAACCCATCAACAAGTTCCATCCATTCTACCTCCAAACAGACGAGAGCTCAACCTTGTTTCCTCTCTCTCTACTACCCTGATCCAGCTTCTGCTGTTGCCCCCAAAGTGACAGCTGGACACTTCCACTCTCCCAGCTTTCTCTTTTGACCCTTCTACTCCATTCTTTACAGAATAACCTGAGGATTCCATTTACAATATAAATGAAGGCAAGTAGTTCTCCTATTTAAAACCTTTTCATTACCCAGTGTTCTCAAGATAAAAACTGAAATATTTTGCATGACCAACAAGGCCAGGTCTGGACGTGTGGGCTTTGGAGCACTTAGTGAAAGCCCTGACCTCTGGGAAGAGCTGCTTGGAAAACTCAATTACAGCACAGTGCAAACATTCACAGTGTGAGATGCAAGGCAGGTGCCAAGAGATCATGGCAGATTTCTTGGGGTTCCTTCTAGAAAGGAACCCAATAGAAGAATGGACTTCCTATCCCTATTGGTAGAAGGTGATAAACGGACAGTAAAGACAAAGTGACTAATGGTATCAGCACGGTTGATAAGGTCTAGGGATGCCCAGTGACACACCCAACCTGGGGAAGGGAGCAACTTCACTAGCAATCAAAGCAACCATTTTTATGGTAGTCTTGAAAATAAGAACCCAAAGCCATGCAATTTACATATAATAATGGCTTCTGCTTAGCAAGTACCTGCTAAGGGGTTGGATTTATGCCAGTCATTTTACATATTTGATTACAACAACCTCATAAGATATTTATTATGATCTCTATTTTTGATGTATGGAAACCAAGGCTCTAAAGGTTACTAAAAGTCAAGTGATTAATAAGGCACAAACCTATTACTCAAGCCTTAAAGAAGAACGAAATTATGGCATTTGCTGGTAAATGGATGGAAGTGGAGACTATCATGCTAAGTGAAATAAGTCAATCCAAAAAAATCAAAGGCCAAATGTTCGGTCTGAAATGTGGATGCTAAGACACAATGCAGGAGGGGGATGAGAAGAGAAGATAAGTGGATAGACAAAGGGGACAGAAGAGGAATGGGTATAGGAAAGAGAGTAGACTTAATTGAACAGTACTTTCCTATGTTCATATATGAATATATGACCACTGAAACTCCACATCATGTACAACCACAAGAATGGGATCCTAATTAGAATAAGTTATACTCTGTGTATATATAATATGTCAAAATACACTCTACTCTCATGTATATCTAAATAGAGCAAATTTTTAAAAAATAAAAATAACCAGAAAAAAATAAGGCATAAACCAAAAAAATCACATTTCATTTCTTCATGATGAAAAGGAATAGATACGATGATTATTTCCTATGGGCCCACCACTAGGATCAGGAGCTCCAGGAGGGCAGGGCTGTATTGCTCACTATTGCCTCTCTACCACATTGAGTAGTGTCTGGTCACAGCAAACCTCAAATAGGGAGTTTTGATAGATGGAAGAAATGATGTTTGATAGCTGCTTTCCTTAGTCAGCATTTTGATACAGAGCTTTATAAAGGTATGAAAAATTAGGGTGAATATCCCTGTGTCCATGGATTTGGTGTTGGTTATATTTTTTATTCTCCCCACCAAAGTGCTGCTATTAAAATGCAACCATGCTTTATTCAACCAGAGGTTTCCATTAGCAACAAGAATTAATTAAATTATGAGTCATCAGCAGATGACATACTAACGTAGATTATCTCCCTACAATTATTGGGGTTCTTTTTCTAATTATAAAAGTAATATAGTAAAGAACAAAGCTATATTTATTAATTTTAAAAAGCAAAGTATGCACCATTATGAAAAGATCTCCAAAATATGTTTTTAGTGAAAACAATAACAAGATGCCAAATAGTGTACATTCTAGCCTTTTCTTCCAGGGGGGTAATAATAATCATTATTGGGAGCTTACTATGTGCCAGGCACTATATTATACCTGCCACAGGAACGACCTCATTGAATCCTTTTAACAACACTGTTAGTGCTATGCCCTCATTTCAATAGTAGTATTACCCTCAAATTGTTTTAAATTTTGAATCAACCTGGAACTTAGATTCCAAAGCATACACACACACACTGAGTGCGGTGGCACATGCCTTTAATCCCAGAGACTTTGGATGCTGATCCCAAGTTCAAGATCAGTCTTGGGGGCTGGGGAGATGGCTCAGTTGGTAGAGTGCTTGCCTCATAAGCACAAGACCCTGGGTTCAATCCCCAGCACCGCAAAAAAAAAAAAAAAAAAAAAAAAAAAAAAGATCAGTCTTGGCCACTTAGTGAGACCCTGTCTCAAAATAAAATAAGTGGTTAGAGGTGTGACTCAGTGGTAGAGACCCTCTAGGTTCAATCCCCAATACCACACACACCCACAAAAAGATACATACACATGCACACAAGTGTGTATATTTTACATCTATATTTACTTCTATTTCCATACGCTGAAAGCACAAGACTTCATCAATATCTACAGTTCCATTCCTATACCAGAGTTTGCATTTTTTCTCTCTTTATACATATTTTTCCCTCACCAATAATGAGAATCCCTGGCTGTGATTGACCTCGATATCTTTACTTATTGTATATAATCCAGCTCCTGTTGCCTCCGCTGTCCTCATCCTGGCAGGATGTCCATCCCCACCTTCTAGTCTCTAACTCTCCATATCAGACCTTTTGGTGTCCCTGGTCAGGCTCTGGTGCCCCACACCAGCACAGAGCATCTCCTTCCCCCATGCCAGGACATTTTCACAACTGTGGGAAATAACACCCCACCACCCCCTTGCCCATCCCCAGCAAAGACAGCTTACTTGTCATTCAGGGGCTACCATAAGAAAGTGCCTCCAGAATCTTGAACTGCATCAAACTTAGCATGTTAGTTTCTCTAGCAGCCCATTCTTAAAAAGACCAGCAGTTAGACCAAAGCATAGATAGTCCTTTAGCCAATTATTTGCTTCAGAATGAAACATGAGAGATGAAAAGAAAAAGGAAAGGAAAAGGGGGGGAAAAAGGAAAATTGCACCAGGGAGGAAGCTATTTCATGAGCTGAATCCCAAGCAGCAAAGTCACCACTGATGTCACAACAGTGTTGCCAGCTAATAATGGGCTGCTCCTTAACTGTCGGGAAAGGCAAACAGCACAACATTAAAATGGTTCTATTTTTTCCATCCTTACAATAGCAACACAGCAGCAGAGCACTGATCTCTGAAAGACAAAGGCTGTGAAGATAAACATGCGCTAAACCCAGGGCTATTGGGCTGTGGTTTTCCTTTTGAAATATTATTAGGTAATATATCCAAAATACTCAGGCCTCCGCTGGGATCATTGCCTAAGGTACTGGTCTGAAATCACCCTTCTAGTGGCTCAGCAAGTTCCCTGCTCTGTGCAGGCCTGTGGCTTTCTCTTTTCCTCATTTGCCGTGGCTAAGTGGCTTCCAAGGCGTTTCAGGGGAAAAAAAAAAAAAAATTAGGTTTCAAAATAAAGAGCAGATATCTCAACTAGGCCTTCATTTTCCTGTAACTGTTGTTAATCAGCAGCTGCTTGGCCCCTGTTCATCAGCCACCGCCAAAGCTGGACTAAGTCTGCTCTTTCTCTCCACCGCAAGATTGCCTGTGGCTCCTAGGTTGAAAGTTTTTCTCTAGCACTTCTTACTTTCCACTTTGCAATCAGGTACCTCTTCCCTCGTCTCTGCTGTTATCCATCTATATTTTCAGCAACCCATTTTTACCTCCTCATCTCCCCTTTTCATTACTATGCATTTTCACTTCCCCCTGCTACATCCTTGGCTTCCATTCTAAGCACTTTGAAAATAAGATGAATTTGGTATCTGTGGAACACGTCGAAAGACTAGTCTTCCAAGGCAGCCAAGTTGCCTCCTCTCTGACCACATAAGGTAACAACTCTCCTTTCTTGGTGCTAATTCTCTCTGGTTGCCCAGTAGTAAAACTGTCTCCTTCAAGAAATGGTTTGATTTAGGATCCACTCAAGAGACCCAACTGAAGAACAAAACCTCCTGTTATGAGGTTGCAAATTTCCAGGCAATCACAAGCAGCATTTTGCTTTCTTAAATAATAGAGGCTGGCAGCAATCGTTCCCTTTCCAGGCTGTAGAAATTCAGTTTCCCCACCTCAAGAGCAGAGAAATTCTGAACAGACAAGAGTAAGTTTTTTCACCCTGGGAAAAGCATCTAAACTAAGTTCAGGTTGCTGGATGCTTCCTTTTTGTTCTTCTAGTCTTTTCTCTTCCTCAACCTTCTCTGTGCCCCAGGAAGGGGCTGACTTTTGGGCTGTGAAACAGGCTCCTTTGCCTTTGACTTCCCACTGGATTCACCCAATGGGGAACACTGGAGATCAGGAAGAAGTAGGGTGGTGAGTCAGGAGGCCAGGGTATTTACACACTATATCCCTCTCTGTGGGGTAACACAGGTAGGCTGGATTTCTTAGTTTCTGTCAGGTGTCCCTCTCTTTCTAACTCCAGTTGCCATTCTGTCCTTTGTCCCATCAAACCTTGTGCAATAACAGTACCCTTTCACCAGCTCAGGGTATTGCGCTATCCCTTGTGATTTCCCTCTGACCTGCCAACACCTTTATAAATAATCCCTTTATTAAACTCTCTTCAAATTACCCAATTCAAGTGGACCATCTGTTTCCTGTGGCTATTTTGATGCTTACATAAGATCTCTACTTAGGCAAAGCAGAAGCAGGTATATTTGAGAAATTGCAATGGTGAACCATCAGGAACCCAGTTACCTAGAAACTGAGGCCCACAGGTAGGAATTCAAGCAACTCTTGGCACAGAAAAAGGAGAAAATGAGAGTAATGCGAAGAAGTGGAAGAATTTACTGACAGCTGAAGTACTAAGGTCAGATGATTGCTAATATCATAACACATGCTATGCTTAGGATATTCCAGACTCCTACAATGTTATCACATTTTAGATTATTTAACCTACTTGACAGATGAAGAAGCTGGGTGTGTTGATTATTTTTTTCTCCCCAAAGTTCCTTCCTCAACATCTTCCAGTAATAAGACTGTTCTCTCCTGCAAGGAATTCATTTGAATATTTTTAGTAGGGCTAGTCCTGGCCTGGCACATCAGCACTCCCCCAACCCCATGCACAATGTTTAGTCCAGAGAGGGACAGGCCACTCAAAGAGGCCAATGAGTTCCTCTTGAGATTCAAAATGGACCTAAAAAAAGACCTAGAAGCTTATATATTGTATATAAGCTGCCACCACCTGTAGCCGTCTTACCTCTGCTTGGAAAAAGCCATCTCCTATAACAACTCACACAGCATCAACCAGAGAAAGCCAGAGACAAGAGATAGATGTAGAAAGAAAAGAGAGATGACCTCATTTGCTCCTGCATCCACTATCTCTCAAGTCAGTTATGTCCTAGGATTTTAATCTTATGAGCCAACAAATACTCCTTTTTTTTTTTAACTTAATCTAATTTAAGTTGGGTTTCTGTAACTTTTAATTTAAAAATCTTGTAAATGTATTGAGGCTTACTTATAGACATTCTTCAGCTGAGTTGTGATCAGCAAATGCATGTGAAAATACTGCCCAAGGTTGGGAAAAGAACCACTGTGATATTGTGAAATATAAATTTATCCGGTCTTCATTCTTCTTTTGGAATCTTCAAAGAGATAATTGATGACTGACTAATGACTGGCATCCCCCAGGTAAATTCAGGATTGGGACTGGTCACAGGAAAGACCAAGGCTGAATTAGTGAATTGGGACTTTTGGCTCTAATCTACTCCCCAACCTCTGGGGAGAAGAGAGCAGCTGAAGGCGGAGTGGATCCCCAGTGGTCAATGATTTAATCACTCATGTCTATGGAATGAAGCTTCCATAAAAGTCCACAAGAACAGGGTTCAGAGATTTGGATTGCTGGACACAGAGGTTCCTAGAGGGTAGGACACCCAGAAAAGGCACAGAAGCTCTTTGCCTCTCCCCATATAAGTTGGTCTAGCATTTCTTTACTTGTATGTTTTGCAGTATCTTTTACAATAAATTAAGTATGTTTCCCTGGGGTTTATGAGCTTCTTTAGCAAATTAATTAAACTCAAGGTGGGGTTTGTGGGAACCCTGAATTATAACCAGTCAGTTGAAAGCACAGGTAAAACAACCTGGAGTTTGTGGTTAGTGCTGAAAGTGGGGAGAAGTCCTGTGAGACTGAATTCATGAAGTCCTGTCAATATGTGGGATCTGACACTATCTCCAGATAGATTGTCAAGATTGAATTGGAGGGCATCCAGTAGGAGTCCACTACAGAACTGACTGCTTGCTTGGTATCTGGTGCCATAGGTGATGTAATGAGTTGTTATTTTTCTATTCAACCACTCAAAAACGACCAACTAGAATGGAAGACCTTGCAATAATACAGGGAAACCAGGAAGGTACTCAGAAATAGAATATGTTAGTAATAGGGAAAAAAAATCAGTCCTAGACTTTGTTATCCTGCATTAAATTAACTATCCTTGAACAAAGATCAAGTACATGCACAGAAATTAAAGAATATGCAACACCTAAAAATGTAAAGTTCACAATTGTTGGCATTCAATAAAAAACTACTGGGCCTACAAAGAAGGAGGAAAATATAACCTAAAAACATAAAGGAAGTCAACTAAAATTGACTGATAATGACACAGATTACAGAGCTAATAATCATGATCATTAAAACAGGTATTATAATTATAATCCATGTGTTGAAGATAGTAGAAGAAACCATAAGTATGGTAAGGAGAGTCATAGATGGTGATATAAAAAAGACTCAAATCCAACTTCTAAGATTGAAAAGTACAACATGGTACATGAGATAAAAAATATACTAGATGGGATTAAAATTAATTAGACACTATAAAAGAAAGTATTAGTGAATTTGAAGACACATCAATAGAAACTTTTCAAAATGAACAGAAAATAATGACAAAGAACTGGCAAAAAACAGTGAGCTTCAGAACAACCTCAGATAGCACACTCTACATGTAAATTTAGGCTCCAAAAAGAAGAGGGAGAAGAGAGGACAGAATTTTTTTTTTTTTTTTTTTTTTTTTTTTTTTCGGTACTGGGGATCAAACTCAGGGCCTTGTGCTTGCGAGACAAGCACTCTACCAGCTGAGCTATCTCCCCAGCCCAGCAAAATATTTTTTAAAAAGTAATTGGGCAGAATACCTAGTGAGCCCACACCCAGCTGGCCCCTTCAGCAGCCTGCCCCAGCTGGTCAGTTACTGGTCAGGGTTTGCAAAGGGCTGCAAGAAAGAGGAACTAGCCATGTCTTACCTGATCAAAAGAGTGATCAGCATCACGAAAGGTCATTGGTTCCTACGGTCAAGCAGTGTTAGTCAACAGTATCATTTACATCTCTGGACAGATAGGCAGGGACTCTTCAAGCAGAACAGCTTGTACCAGGAGAGGTAGCAGCAGAAGTTAACCAAGTTCTTATAAACATAGGTAAAATTCTGAAAGCTGCAGACTGTGAGTTCACTAATGTGGTCAAAGTAACTGTTTTGCTGGCTGACATAAATGATTTCAATACTGTCAATGAGATCTACAAACAGCATTTCAAGAGTAATTTTCCTGTTTAGGTTGCTTACCAGGCTGCTGCTTTACCCACAAGAGGGTGCTGAGGGTGAAGCAGTAGCTGTTCGTGGACCTCTCACAACAGCATGAGTGAGTTCTCTCATGTCTTTAACATCTTGATTTTTATAATTGATGTTGGGAGGTGTACCTGAGACTAAAATATCTGGAGTTATCATGGAAATACCATATCAGAGAGGGATTTGACATGAATATTAGACAATGAATCCAGTTACTAATGCTGTAAATTACATTTAGGTGCACTCATTACTGAGTATGAGAGAAGAGTCATTCATTGTATAGTCACTCAAATAAATAAAACATAACATGTAGGAAAGATGAGTCATTGTCCCCAAAAATAATACAGAGCAAACCTGATTAAATTAAATCCTATTAATTTCATGATGTGAAACATTTAACTCTCATGTTAGATATGTGATTCTGCTTTTGCTTGAGTAAATGTTCCATCTTGAATAGTAGAAGTAAAGGAGAAAAAAGTAGACCAAAATATTTTATAGATAACATTTTTCTAATGGAAATAATGTAGACATGCAGAGTTCCCTACCAAAAAAAAAAAAAAAAAAGCTGGGAAGGGGGACACACACCTAAAATCCCTACTACTCAGGAGGCTGAGGCAGGAGGATTACAAGTTCAAGGTAAACCTAGGCAACTTGGCAAGACCTTGTCTCAAAATAAAAAAATAAAAAGAACTGGGGATATAGCTCAGCAGTAGTGTTCCAGGTTCAATCCCCATTGCTGCAAAAAGAAAAAGTCTGAAGAAATAATGGCTAAAAAATGTTCAAATTTGTTGAAGAACATAAATATGCATTTGCTAGAAACCCAATAAACTCTAAAACACAATATGAAACTACATCAAGGTACATCATAATCAAATCAGGGAGCCCCTCCAAATGGGCAGCACCCTGACAGTCTCATGTGGCCTTCAAAGAGCAATCATAAAGCATTTCAAGGATGCAGGTGTGTCCTTCACTAGTGGACTCTTCAGTATCTCAGCTAAGAGAATGTCTTCTGGGCCTTCTAGTGGAGTGGTAGGTAGCAAGATCGGCATTAGGTTGCACTTGATAAACCTAGTCTAACATTTTTATTTCCCTAAACCTGTGGATTTCCTTCTTTACACCATATCAGAGAAGCTCTGGCACACCATCCTCATCAATTGAAGGCCACCCTTGAATTCAAGTTTTAGTGAAATGTTAGCATGAAACTTACACATTAAATCCAGATTCTTCAGGAAGCATACCCATATCAATGAATTCAATCAAAACTAATGTTATATCTTTTTTGGAAAAATATCCTTGGAAATACTCCCACACATGTTCCCCACATTTCTCTTGCTGTATATTATGACCAAGGTTTTGCAATTACATAAGTTCTTTCTGCCTAGAGCATAGTGTGTACTTATGCACCTGACACATTCTGAGAGTTGACGCTATCCAAGGGTCCACTTGTAAAGAGGGTGATTGTGGTGAGCCTTAAAGGCGATGGGTTCTCCATTTCAAGGAATCTTCCCCAGATGAGGGTTTCCTCAGCAATGGGTGAAATGCCCATAATTGAGGTCTTGTCACATAACCCATCTCTCTGAAATGACTCTGTTATTTCAAAGCTAGAATGACTTACTAAAGACTCAGTTACTGTGTCAACAGTATGAAAGTTGGAGTTCTCTTTTACAGGGTGTAGTGTATATTTGAATTAGAGACATTATATGGTGGTATCTTCCCCATAATCAAATATCTGTATCTGGGAATCAAGGACTCCTGAAAACAAAAGCCAGTAGAGCCAGGCACAGTGGCACAGATCTGTATTACAGAGACTCTGGAGGCTGAGACAAGAGGAAAGTTCAAGTCCAGCCTTCACAACTTAGGGAAGCCCTAACCAACTTAATGAGACTCTAACTCAAAATTAAAAACAAAAAGGGCGGGGAGGTAGTTGAGTGGTAAGTGTGTCTGGGTTAAATCCCCAGTACTAAAACAAAGTAAATCCAGTACAGGAAGAGGACCAGGAGGAGAGTGGAGGAAAGGGAGAACTGGAGAAAAACATTGACCAAATTATATTGTTCTGTGTGCACGTATGAATATGCAACAACGAATCCCACTGTTCTGTGTAATTATGATGCACCAATTTAAAAAAGGCATCAGAGAGCTAATGATGCAATAAAAACAAGTAAATTCAAATTCACCCCTAGAAAAATGAGAATTTGCTAACAATTTAAAAATAACTATTTCAAGTCCTTAGTCCCGCTTTTCCCCATTTCTACTAGGCAACAGGATTCTCAAAACTTTTTAAAATCCAATTTTAGCTACCTAAAAGTGTGTTCAAAGTATATTATAAAATGATAATCTTCTAATAAAAGAAATGTGCAAAGATTCCCAAAATGAGCAGTAGAGTGCAAAATAAAAAATAGGAGAGCCCAACATAAACTATTATGTAGTGTCCCAAATATGTTGCCCAAGTCCTTCTCAGACTGTTTAGTTGGTCCTCTTATTTGAGCTAATAATTAGACAAGCAGTTCCCTGATGTTACAGGCAGAAAAATTATCCTTCAAGTTCAAGGCACTATTCCAAAGAAACCTTATGAGGAAACAACAGGGAAGGGTCCTACCCACAGTCCTTCCTTCAACCGGCAACTCTCTGCTACTGCAGTAGTTGAGCACACAGTTGAGGTTAAAAGTTGAAGTTCAAGTTGATGTCATTCTCTCAGTCCTCCTACAGTTCAATGAGCAATGTTAATTGAGATGGAAGCAATTAATGAAAAGAATCATGTTTACTTTATTAGCATGACTGAATAAATGTGTTTTCAGGATCCCAAAGCATGTCACGTTTCCCTAAAATTACTTATTTAATTTCTAGTCAGAGAAAATTTCTTTATAGCAACTCCCAGTTAAAAATTCTCATTACTATGGCCCCTGATCAATACGTCCCAAGTAAAACAAACCTCGGAGCTATAAAAGTATCTTGAGTTCCTGTGAGTAGTATTTGGACTCCAGAAGCCTGATTCTCAGGCTATTTTTTCTTGGATGAATTTTAGAAAGCTCTAGAATTGTTAGCCATAAACAATACAGATGACAACTCTAGCATAAAAATGGCTCTCTCTCTTCCTCGGCGCTGCCTACGGAGGTGGCCGCCATCTGAATTCGGCATCATGGCTGCCCTCAGACCTCTCGTGAAGCCCCAAATCCTCAAAAACAGGACCAAGAAGTTCACCGGGCACCGGTCAGACCAATATGTCAAAATTAAGCACAACTGGCAGAAACCCAGAGGTATTGTCAACAGGGTGCGGAGAAGATTCAAGGGCCAGATCTTGATGCCCAGCATTGGTTATGGGAGCAACAAGAAGACAAAGCATGTGCTGCCCAGTGGCTTCCGGAAGTTTCTGGTCCACAACGTCAAGGAGCCGGAAGTGCTGCTCACGTGCAGCAAATCTTACTGTGCTGAGATTGCTCACAATGTTTCCTCCAAGAATCACAAAGCCATTGTGGAAAGAGCAGCCCTCAGAGTCACCAATCTCAACGCCAGGCTGCGCAGAGAAGAAAATAAATAGGCAGTTCATGGGCACACTTTTTGCGTGCTTAAATAAAACCATAAGAACCGTCAAAAAAAAAAAAAAAAAAAAAAGGCTACCAAAGCTTCAGTGTTAGTGGGAAGAATTATCCTTGAGATATAACTCTTATTTACAAGCTATTTTTAGGCACTTAAATTAGGCAATAACATGCAACAACATGACTAATGCTGACCAGATTGGAAACTATCGAATTGTTTGATAAAGGGTCAGCAAATTTTAGAGCAATATGTGAGAGAATAAATTAAGAATATTATTTAGCAAGAAAAGAGGAGCTCAGGAAAAAATTAAAACCTAACTTTATGAAAAAAAAAAAAAAAAGATGTTCAAGCAATAGTCATCTTTCTTAACCAAAACTGTGGTGTCTAAGATAGAGCCAAAGCTATGGTAAACCCAGAAAATATTTTCTCTCCAAAGGAGAGAAACTATTATCCATACAATCATGGAGGCTCAGAGTGTGGAATAGTGGCAGGGCATCTCCTGCCCTTTCCAGGTGACAGTTTGCATGGTGGCTTGCTGAACAGCTAGAAAGAGAAAAGCAAACCCACAAGGTGGTGCACACCCAAATCCCAGGGACTCAAGAGTCTGAGGCGGGAGATTCACACGTTCAGAGACAGCCTCAGCCACTCAGTGAGGCCCTATCTCTCAATATAATATAAAAAGAGGGTGGGGATGTGGCTCAGTGGTTAAGTCCCCGCCCCCCCAAACCCAGTTCAATACCTGGAACCCAAAACAAAACCTAACAAAAATAGATCATGGTCCAAACTTTTTAAACTTTTTTTGTTCCAAATGTTTTACAAGAGGTTTATGCAAACAGGAACCCCCACATTAAACTGGAACTATATATGTAAACTATGTAAATCCAACCTAGAGAACAATTCAGCAATATGTATCAAAGTTCTTAAAAATATACATGTCTTTTGAAGAAGATATTTCAGGTTGGTTTACGAAAATAATCATATTTTAAGCAACAATGTTCTTCATAAAAAACTGATTAAAATGCCCAAGAAAACTAATACAGTTTTTTTCAAAACTATTTGCTCAGATGTTAAGTAGAAAAAAAATTTAGATTACAAAACAACATTCCCGCTCTTTTCCATTTTGTAACTCTGCTTGTATGTGTGTGTGCACATGAAAAAATATGGAAAGATTTAGAATTATTTTTAGGGTCTTTGTGTATTTTCATATTTTTTCTCTAATTTTTTAAAGCTTTTTCTTAAAGACATATTTAGAATGTCCAACTACTTTAAAGAATTTTATGAATTTATGGTTAAGTTAGAAGATTGAAAATTAGGCCCCAGTGCTGAGCTATTCACACAGCATGTTCTAAAACACCCTCCATTATCTGTGTAGCTGCTTGCCTTTCGGTGGACCTGTTGCTGCAGCAAAGTTGGGAAATTATACCAACATATGCTCCATTGTCTCTGACTTGTTTGTGCTGATTGGTGGAAGCTGAAATATAGAAAACATCAGCAAGATAATCCTAAATTAATTTGGGCTTGGACTTGGAATATGACAGACATGTGTGTGTAGATGGGGATGTATTCACTCCCACTAATCCTCAGGCCTTGTCCTCACCACCTCTTGGCCTGGGTCCAACTTGCAGCCTGGGGCCAGCATAGCAGCATTGAGAAAGTCCCTGGAAACCAAAGGGAATCTGAAAAAAAGATTGATCATAGAGATTTGGCTCTCAATCCTGGATATTTATATGTATAAACACAGAACCATCCATACATAATCAGTAACTTACTAATATTCCACCTAGAGTAGTTAATTTTCCACAACTCTTCAATTGGAAGGGGAGCTTTATTTGTGTGGAATCCTTCAGATTTAGGGAAATGGTGACCAGGATGATGGGAAAAAAGTACATCTTGGCTGAGGTGGCTACATAATTTAAGAGACCCAGTGCAAAATGAATATGTGTGTCTCTTATTCTAAAACTATTAAGAATTTCCGAACAGTGACAGCAGAGCTTACACCAGGCTTGAGGCCCTTCTAAACTCAGGGCTCTGTGTGAATGTACAGGTCACATGCCCAGGAAACCTGTGCTGAATCTTGGCATCCAGGAAGATGTGGGATCAAATTCTGTTTTTCATTTATAAGCAGGATCTTGGTTAGGTTACTTAAACTTTTAAATCTTCAGTTCTATCTTCTGTAAAATGGGAGCAAAATGAGAATAGTATTATTATCAGGATGGTTGTGAAGACTGAAACAGAGAACATTGTACTAGGCATAGCATAGTACCTGGCTCACAGAGACTGTTTACTGCAGTTAGAGTTCATCCTAAAATGCAGAGTGTCTCTTCCTGACTCAAAAAATTTGGAGTCACCCATTGTCTACAAAACAAAATGAAAATGCATGTTAGGACATATGTCGACCTTCAGTGTTCAGGTTTTATCTTCTCCTATACCCTTGCCACCTACCTCTTTCCCATATGTATCGAAGTCCAAAACACAATCTATGATTATTCTCACTTTTTAATTATGGTAGCACAGACTTCACATAATAAAGGCTCTGTCCATTGTACTAGGTACTGTGCTTGGAGGAAATTCTCATTCTCCACTCCTGATGTTTCCTCCGGGGACTGAAGCACTTGAGCTGTAACGCTCCTGAGTACTTCCACCCCCATGCATCCTCCTTGGAGAGGAGCAAATTATCTCACTGGTGAGTTTGGAAGAAACAGTATTTATAATCCATACTTTTCTCGTAGCAAAATCTCCTTAAAGGGAACATGTGATCTCAATTGATTTTAGGTAAACTCTAATCTTAGCAGCCAAGGTCTTTGCCCGATGGGAAGACCTATTGTCCAGTACTGCCTGTAACCAGGCAGTAAGCCTGTCTATTTTGGATATTCAGTTTCAGGAGCCTGAAACTTTACATGTCCACTTTATTAATGACAATAGTCTCCTGTCTGCCATATCCTTGTCTGTTTCTTAATTGGTACGTAAATTGGGTGGAAAGAATGAATATTATAAATTAAGGCTACCCAACCCAGTCTATATTCATTTCTTCCTTTAAACCTCAGAATTACCATAGAAGATAGACATTTTTATCATTCAACTTTACAGATAAGGAAAGTGAGGATTAGCAATCAAGTAAGTGTCATAATCAAGATCTGAACAGGTCTATGTGATGCCAAAGATGATGCCCTGAAAGTCTCCCATTTTGTTTTTGCAAGAAAGTTTAATAATAAACTGATAGGAACATCCAAAATTTGGGTTGGTGTTGAAAAGAAAATTAGCATGGTATTATATCAAGTATACTTACATTCTCTTTGGCAGAAAAGTAAGCCAGGCTAAACTTAAATTCAGCACATGCTGGATTTTATTTTAGGGTGAACAAGCTGCAACCATAATAAAGAACTGTATTTACAGCTAACAGCAATACCCACATTACTCCATAGATCTTACACTACAGTCTCAAACTACATTTCATGATCTACAAGGTCGGAGAAGTAAACAGTAAAAGGCATGTTTCTGAATATTTATTATTAGCAACCACAAGACTAGCAATTTTTTAAAATCATTTTGTCAGTCTTCACTTAAGATTTGTGCAAGACATCTCTTTGATAATAAACCCACTCTGTTTGAACACCTGAGCATTTTCAATGTTCTGTGACCTCTTCCACACCCTACCTATCTCAGGGAAGGTTTGATCTCCCTACCCACTTGGTGAGAAGGGAATTTAGAACATCTGAGGTAGTGGATTGCCTACTTGTGACCACCAAAAGCATTAGCTGTGCCTACCTCTGTTCCTTCAGGTAGGTACATAAATGACTCACCAAAAATTCACTACTACTTCTATACATAACTCAACTCTTTCCCTATATAATCCTAGTTATTGTAATGATAGTCTCCCATAAAAATTCCTACCGAAACTATATCCCCCGGCATCCCTGTCTCTTCTGGTCACAAGAACATCAACGCTGTGCACTGGGTTTTTTTTTTTTTTTTTTTTTTCAGTACTGGGGATTGAACCCTTGTGCTTGTGAGGCAAACACTCTACCAACTGAGCTATAGCCCCAGCCCACACTGGGTTCTTCTTTGTCATATCTGGATCCCTCCATACTTTGCTCACCAAGGTAAGTTTTTCCATCTGTTGTATTTGTCTAATCCTGTTGATTCAATGCACTTCTACGAAGAAAACAATACATATAAAATACTCCCAAGCAAATCACTACTGATTAAAACATAGATCTGCCTGTATTTCCCATCTATTCTGCCTGATTTGACATTTATCTCTTTTGTAATACAATGCTTACCTCTCCTGATTTTCTTATATTTTATCCAAAATTGGAAGTGGAATCCCAAGAAAACAAAGGATGAAAGAATATAATTTATGCTTTTTGTAATCATCTTTATTTTTCAAATACACTTTTCTTATAACCAGCCCTTCAAGACATGCCTAACAGCAGCTGTTAACTCTTTCATAGACCCAGTAGCTAATGGGAAGCATGGAGAATCCTGGTGTGGAAAAGACATTCAGTAAGGTGATTTTGACAGTGCTGTCTATTGGAGAGATTGTCTTTTCTTTGAAGAAGTTTCAGTGGTGACAACCCATAGGAAGTTCTATAGAACATTTATAAAGTCTAAACATGAGTTATAGCCCACATGAGTATAAAACCCAGTTTACAGACTTCATTTTTATTGCTTCATAGATATTCACATAACTTGGTGTATAAATAGGGAGTATTTTATCCAAAGAATTTGAGGCTCAAAGACATAAATGATTGGTTCAAAAACATGTCAAGTGTAATGGAGTAAGCTTCAATATATAAATTTGAATCCAAATTCTTCTCAGTAAACTGATGATTAAAAGGACTTTCTGTTACCAAATTTTCTAGAATAAATGATGTAGAAAATTCCAGAACATGGCACCAACTTGCTCTTTTTTCATAGGAGAATCTCTGACTCCAGGTTGAGAGTACCACAGTCAGAATCTGCAGGTCTTTTGCCCTGTCCAGTAGTTTTAGCTGCCTATCTATAGTCTTCTGCCAGCAGCAGGCCTCTGCCCCTCTAGTTAAGCAGATAATTCTAAATAGTTGTTGTTGGTTACCATGGTAACAGACGCTTAGGTTTCATCTTCAAATGCCCCTTTTAATGAAGCAATTTCAAGAATAGTTGTGATAAATTACCAGACCACAGACTTAACTGTGGGAAATTTTGCTTTAGAAAATTCAATAAAAAAAAAAAAAAAAAAAAAGAAGAAGAAGAAGAAGGAATGAGCAGCAAATGCAATAGAAAGAATGGGGCCACATTTGAAGGAACAAATGGAAGGAAAGCCAGGTCTAACTACCAAAAGGCAAATAGGAATCAATTCAAACCAGAACTTTAAGTTACCAACTGATCCTAAAGGGCTACTGGCCAGGCTGAGCAAGATTCCTCAGGAAGAAGAATGGTAATGAGAGATGCCTAGGACAAGAGTTAGTGTGTGTCCTGAGAAGACTGTATTTAAACAGTTTCCATTTTCTATTTTATCACCAACCATGGTGGTTACATGTCAGCAATAATCTGCTTTTGGTCTCTTGCATTTCTCCATTTTTGAAACCAAGAGACACTGCCACCTAGAGAAGAAGGGGTGAGCTAAAATGTGGAGCTTGGCGTAAGTGAATTTTATGACAGCTTAGGGTATCCACATATCCTATGGACATAGCTGTCCCCATAATGTTCCAGGATTCTATTATTAGTCTCTTATTTGTTGTACCCATTAAAAATTTCACGTAAGGATAAGTGGAGTTTAAAACATTGCTACACCATTACATGGAAAGAAACATCTCTTAACTACCCAAAGGAAGACATGTCAATCAATCACCCCTGTTATGTTTTAATATAAGTATGTCTCTTCCATGGGACAGCTGAAGTTTATGCACAGTTAAGGCAAGAGAGTATCCCGAAAGAGCTTTCATGTACACTGCAAGTGTGGTGCCAGGCTCCTCAGGTCCCTACAGGAATGTCTTACTCTTACTGCTCACGGAAAGCACCAGAGAACAGATGTATTACAGTTTGTGACAGGAGAACAGCCTGTGGATTCCGCCTACTCCCTCCAGTCCATCTGGGAGGTGGGTGAGACTGGGAGCCCACAGGGAGGGGGGCTCTCCTGGGAATCCCTCAGGGTACCATGGCTATTGGTGCTTTATTTTCGGTAGATGGCACTGTGTCTATGGAGACAAGCAAAGGAAGAGCCTACATGGGCAGTCTTATTGTTTCTAGAGAAAGCACACTGCTTGTGAGAATGCATGGTATTTTTCTGACTTAGTAATATGGTAACAAATACTATTCAGTATTCATGTTAGCACTCCTTTTGGAGCTCAAGGAACTTTATGATTTATTATGCTGGCTCAAACTCAGGGCTGTGGTGGAGCCCAGGGACATCCTCTGAGGGATAGAGTTAGGATAAGAATAAATCACTCTGAATGTTCACCTACTTTATCAAGCAACACATACTTCAGCACCTGTACTCCATCTGTGCTCTGGATCCCCAGCCTGTGTAATGGATCCCCCCCTTTATGACAGACAGGAAGCTCTGGCATCCCAGTTTCTGCCTGGCACCTCAGAAGCCTCACAGCCCAAAGTCAAGGCTGTCAGACAGTTTTGTGCACATTGGTCGTCCTGTGTAGCACCCTGTCAGTTACCTATCCATTCTTTTTCCTTCTTAATAGACATCAATTATTTTTTCTCTTTTCTGAGTATTTCCAGGAAAGTAGACCTCAGCACCGGAAAATGAATCAATTTTATTTTAGGTCAATTGTGATCTTTTAAATATGAGGAGAGAATTTTTAGTTTGCTTCTTAGAATATGATCTATAAACCCAGAAGGGAGGACAGAGTAAATGAAAGTCAAGCACTATGCTATGCACTTAAAAGAATACTCCCTCTTTTATTCCTTTCAATAATCTTGAGATGGATACTATGCTACCCATTTTACAGATAAGAAACATGAAGCTCAAAAAGTTTAAATAACCTACCTAAAATTACCCTTGCTATTGACTGGGAACATGATGAGATTCTAGCCATTTGAGAAGTTTGCTAGGAGACTTCTGCGAAAGGGACATGCATGACAGGGCCTGCCATTTTTGTGCCTTGACATTACATTCTAAATATTATTCCTGAAACCACATCAGTCATCTTAAGACAGTTATGAAGCCAACTTAAGGAAACAAGATCGAAGTCTGAGGAAGCAGAGAAGAATGAGAGAAGGAACCTGAACTCTGATGATGCCATTGAATTGATGAATTAATCAACTCTTGAACTTCAGAGTTATGTTTTAGCCACTTTGAGATATAACCCAAAATAACCTAAGTAAAGCAACCTACATACACCCAACCCACAGATGGCAGGAATAGGGATGCATTAGTCAGAGGCAGCCATCCATAGAGTGATTGCCAAGGAGCTAGGATGTGAGGGTCCACCCATCATGGCACTAATGAAACCAATCAGATCATTCCTGGGGACGTCTGAATAAGATAACATTATCCCCATGTCCTCAGAAACCTCACTCCATCAATTAACCCTTGTGTTACTTCAGTGATTTCTACTTAAACTAGCACCAGCTTAAATATCATCTAAGCTTTTCATATTAAAAACTAACAAAATAACCTTTGTTAAATACAGACTGTTATGGTTTGATTATGGTTTAATTGTCTAACCTGGTTCCCTGAGGGTCCATTGTGACTGAAGGCTTGGTCCTCAGGGTGGCGTTATTGGGAAGAGGTAGAACCTTTAGAAAGTGGAGACTGCTGAGAGGTCCTTAGTTCCTGGGGGTTGGGTTGTCATTAGGGTTGAACTTGGAGAGGCTGAAGATTTAACAGGAGCTAGAGAAGCTGAACGTCTTGGTTAATCCAACAAGGTAAGCCAGCAGATCAATAACGTGTACAAAATGGTACTGTACCTGGAAACCTTACTCTGATCTTCAGATAGATTGATGTCAGCCCACCCCTTCACTCACCACATTACAATATTACACAAAATATCTCTTGCGGCCAACCCTAACTCAAAACCATATAGAAAAGATAATTATAGGAAATACAATTCTAGCATAACTAACTACACAGATAAAACCACCACAGTATTGCTGTTTTGGTTCAAGAACAAAGACAAAAAGGAACAGAAGTGAGTGCCAGGTACATGTTTATATGGAAACTAAATAGAGACTATTAAGATGTATGAACAAAAATAAAACTCCACCTTTAAATAACACAACAAAAAAATGCATTCCAGGTAGATTTAAGAACAAAAATGAACATTAAAATTATAAACTAATAAGATTTTTTAAAAAGAATATCTTTGTGACTTAAGTATAGGGAAGGATTACTTATATAAAATTAACAAACCATAACCAAAGGGAAAAAAAAAAGGTAAATTAATTTGATTATGCATAAATTGAGGCTTTCTGTTGAACTGATAATATATGGACAAGGTAGTAGATAACCAAATAGGAAGACTAAAATTGATAAGAGAGTGATATCTATAGAGATAAAGAACAATTGTGAATCAAAATGAAAAGATAGCAAACTCAGTGGAAAATGGACAATGGGTGTCATCATAGCATGACATCCCCCCAAAGTGGAGCCTGAGGCTCCTGTGCTTTATTAGACAGTTGAACTTTATTAAACAGTTCAAACCCACAGGATAGGAGTGAGGAAAAATGAGTAAGGAAAAAAGAGCAAGAAGACAAATGATTTATTTGTATGTTATAGACAACTCTGTTTCCTGTTTTATTTAATGGGTTATTATCCTTCACATTTGTTATGTTTATGTTTAAATTTTCCCTAATTTGGCCTGTGAGCACTATGTAAACTGGCTTCTGTTTCCTTTTGATATGTCAACATTCTTTGAGTACAATTAAGAGATAATTTTCCACAGATCTCTCATTTTTCTGTACATCTTCAGAAACACAAACCACTGTCTTGTTCTCCATCATCATTTAAGGATGTTTGTATAGCACTTTTGGAAGGTAGAGATAGTAATTCCCTCCAGAGCAGAGGTCAGAGGTCTTGTTGCCTTTATAAAAAGTTTGGCTTCCCTAAGTTCAGGGTTCCTCAGTTGTGTCTACTTTTCCACTGAGCTTGCTACCTTTGCATTTTGTTTCATAATTATTCTTTATCTGTACTTAAAATAATTTCAGTGACACAATCTCACAACATACACAGGCTTTACCTCCCACGCCATGGTGTTGTGAGATTTGGGGAACTGACACAAACATGGAGATCCTGCTGCTTGCTGTCTCATACTAATAAAGCCTTTTATATCTGTCCCAGAAATTTAATGTCTTCTGTGGGTATAGATAAAATCGTAGCAAGCTATCCTGTTAGTCTGCAGGTAGAGTAACTCTCTGATGCTTCACAATTCTTAATAAACATTAGATTTCTAGAACAAGATATTTTATGACCATCTTATACTTTTGCTGCCCTGGTTCTAGATTCAGTCTTTTTTGGCAATGAGTCCTAGGTCCTTTGAGTGGAAAACAATATTTGAAATACATTTTAAAAAATTACATCTAAATGATAAAATGTCACTGATTCCAGTCCTTCTTTGTGAATACATCTAGCTACACACGTATGCCCCCTTCGCACATGCAGTTTATTTTTTATTTCTATCTTTGTGTATTAAAAAACAAGAATTTATACAATGCCTCCAACACTAATCCAAGACCACGAGGTTTATTCTAATTTTCTCCTTTTCTGTGTCCACACGTACCTGATCTAACAGTGAGAAAATTAGCTTCATTATCTTTAAAGTATTTGCCTGTTGAATAAATTCTCTTATATGGTGAATGTCCCAACTCTGTCATCACTGTTTCTTCCTGCACATATGCTTTCCTCTCTCTGATCAGTTCTGATTCTTCTGATTCATTCTACACTGTTGTACCTTGAGGATGTTCTCCTTATATCCTGCAAGGTGAAGGGTTAGGAGTGGTATTATAGGTTGGGTTTTCCATAAGCTGACTGAGACAGACTCTAATGAGAAGAAAATTTATTAAGAGTCTACTCATGGAAAGAAGGGGAAAGGAAGTATGATTGGGCAGAGGGAGAAGTTGAACTATAATACAGTCCTAGCAAAGTCTTGACTAATCCCACTGGGAGTTCTGGAATCTATAGAGCTCTGGAATCTATGTCGTGGACTGAATAACTCATATGTTGGAGGGATATTTTTTTTTGCAAGATAATTAAGTCCCAGGGTTAGTCTTCATAAATGAGATTAATGCTCTTATAAAGAGAAGTCAGCAAGCTAGCATTCTCTCTTTTCTGCCATGAGAGGGCACAATGAGAAGTTGGCAAACTGCAACCTGGAGCAGGGCCCTCACCAGAATCCAATCACATTGTCATACAGATCTCAAATTTTCAGCCTCCATAACTGTGAGATAAATTTCTGTTGCTTATCAACCACCCACCCAGTCTATAGTATAGTTATAGAAGCTCAACCTATCAAAGATAGCAAAGTTGTTCTACAATAATCCCAATTGGCTGGGCCTTTATATCCCCTCTAAGGATTGGATATAAGCTGTCCTGGAAACAGTATGTTCTCAGGCAAGGCGACTGTCAGCAGATCCCTGAAGGATCTGACAGAGCAAGTCCTCCCCTGAAAGGGAATCTGTAACTGATGTTCTTATCCACCACAGTCCACCCTTAAGTCCCTCCCATACACTTCTTCACTTGTTTGGAGAGTTATTCCTCTAGGATTCTGATATACTTCTCTTCCCAAAAGAAAATTTAAAAGAGAAAGATTATAGCCTCCACCACTATAGCTGGTCTCAGGACTATAACTGCTATTCATCTTCTTTCTCCTCTACTATCCATTCTAGATTCCTTTCATTTCAGCACTGCTACTACTGGTTTTGATAACTTAACTGATGGTGTTACCCAGACCTCTTGGGTGTGGAAACATGGACCCCACTCACTCTTCATGCTAGAGTTGCTGATTTATCCATTTACCATTTCAACCTAGCAAAAGAGTACAAAAAAGACACTGAAGTGTATTCGCTGGATTTCACATGTATTGCGTGTGTTTCCATTGTATCACAGCAACCCACTGCTGCCCAAAGATCAGGGTCCATTATCCCTGCCAAGATGATAACTCCTCTTCTTGTCCATCAGTTTCTGGACAGGAGCAGCACAGAATGCTTATGTGGCAGTTGTAATCTATATTTCAATGGGACACATGCTAGATCTCATAGTAGAAGTGTGCCCCCTTAGGTAACCGGGACCTTACAGGGCCAAAAGTTATGGGGAGGAAAAAAATGAAGGCACCTCTGGGTCATCAGGAGAGAGGGTGGTAAGTAGGGTCACTCCTGCTTCTATCCTTTGATTCCTGGAAAAATGGATTATTCTCACTGGGAATACAGTATCATATAACTTTTTTAAAAATTGTTGTAAGTTTTTATTATTGTTTTAATTTGGACAAATATACATGAGATAACTGGTTTAATCAAATTGCATAACTACAGAGGTAGTCCAGTATACTATTACCCTTTTGGTTTAAATACTCTTAAACTGTCATCTTGACTAATAAGCAGACTAGTGATATATGAATATCTTTAAATTAGATAAAGTAATCAGTTCTGAAAAAGCTTTGTCCAGACCTGTTATATCTTTTAAGAGGACATGTTCAGTAGCATAATTTCTGTTGGAAACTTTTTTTTTTAACATTACACAAGCTCCATAAATTGATAAGGTCTGCTACCTTTGACATTGTCTGAAGATGCAAAGATAGAAATCAAAATGATTAAGTCTCCTGGAAGATAAAAACTGTTCTCCACGGATGCCCAGTAAAATGCCATCTATTTCTGGAAGATGGAGCCCTTTTCTTGCCGAGTGTTCCTCCAAGCCAGTATTTCAGTGTGTCTTCAGGAGAACATTTCAGGGCTCAACAAGGCTGCTAGCTTCTGAGTGGTACAGATGTGAAATGATCAGTGGATCCAGTGGTCCTAGCCCACTCTTATACCTCTTTTGCAGGAAAGTGGGCTTCTTGTTCTTACACAATGTTATGTGGAAGTCTTTCCCACAAGAAAAAAACATTCTATCAGTGCTTGAATAATGATGGTAGCTCAGACCCTGCAGGCAGGAGAAGCAAACCCACTCCAGAATAGGTGCTTATTCTTATTAGAACAAGCCTCTGGCCTTTCCAGGTAAGAAAGGTTTCAATGTAGTTAACTTGAAGACCCTAAATCATCTCCTTGAGAATAGTACTACAGCAGGTTCTCAGTATTGATGTCTGCTGTCATCAAGTTGGGCATATGATGGCAGCAAAAGCTAACTCAGCCCTCATAGGTGGGAATCCATGCTGTTGGGACCGTGCATAACACCACTGTCTCCCACCATGGCCACCATTTATTTACCTACCTAGCCAGCCCCAGGACAGTTGATGACAGAGACAGGTGGAGTAGCCTTGTCTATTTGGCTGTTAGATCTTTCTCCATGGTCGATGCTCTGGGCTGAGCATTAGCATGTGATATAAAGATTTTCTCATTTCACCCCACTCCCATTTTTTCAAACACCTTTTAATCTCATTCCTTCAGTCTTAACTCATGGGTCCTTACTCTTGAGTCTGGATTTATCCTAACATAAGGTCACTTATCCTTTTCCACAAAGTGGATAAACCAAACTACCCTTTAGGAGGAATTCCCCTTACTACTGTCCTTCAAAGCCACTTGAAGTATGATTTCTTCCATTTTTAAGCACCCACGTACCAAGCTGTTCCCAATAGAAATCAAGCTTGGAATTTTTGCTCTTCTGTCAGCCAGTTATAAAAGATGCCCCTATGATCATAGTGAGAAAGAAGCACTGGTACACAGTAGCAGAAGTCGGGAGGGTCTTTTTTTTTTTTTTTTTCTCTTTTTTGTTTGTGGGTTAATTGTTTTGTTTTACATGCTCTTTAGTCCTTTTTGAGCTTGAACCTCTTTCTTAGGGTAAAATTTATAGGCCCTAAGCCACTTTATTATTTGGGGGCTCTGTGTGGACCCAGTATCTTTTCTCTTTTTCTTTTAAAATTTTTTTTCATACTGGGGATTGAATCCAGGGGCATTTTATCACTGAGTTGCATCCCCCAGTCCCTGCCTCTCCCCCCACCCCATGCTTTTTTTTTTTTTTTTTTAGCTGGTTCTTCCTAAGTTGCAGAGGCTGGCCTGTAACTTGTGATGCTCCTGCCTCAGTCTCCCAAGTCTCTGGAATCATAGGCATACACCACCATGCCTGGCTAGACCCACCTCTTGATGGGCAGTTCTGAAAGCATGGTCATTTGGTATCTTGATATAAAGCATTTCATATCTACCAATGCCCAGTAGTATGCCAAGAATTTGATTTTTGTTTTGTTTTGTTTTTATGTTTGTTCATCTGTTTTTGTGGCACTGGGGATTGAACTCATGAGTGGTCTATCACTGAGCTACATACTAGCCCTTTTTATTTTATTTTTAATACAGGGTCTTGCTAAGTTACTGAGACTGTGATCCTCCTGCCTCAGTCTCCCAAGTTGCTGGGATTAGTCATATGCCACCATCCCTGGCCAAGAGTTTTATGGTTTTTGTTTTTTATGTTTCTTGGTGTTTGTATGTATGTTTTGTTCTTGTTTTTTTGTTTTGTGTTTTGCTTTGTTGGGTTGTGTGTGTGTGTGTGTGTGTGTGTGTGTGTGTGTGTGTGTGGCTCTCCTTCCTCCAGACTCTTAGGAGCTTGAAGTGTTATTCTCCCACTGGGATGATTAAGGTCACTACATGCTTATGCAGTGGATCATTCACCTGTGCCTGGAGAAGGTGGGAGGAGGGAGTGGGGCTTACTGTCTGTGGTCATTCCTCCTGTAGAAGGAACCTAATGGTTTGGGATCATAATTCTATTAGAAATGTAAGAACCTGGGTGCCTGCTCTAAAAGGACACTTCAGCTAGGGATGGTCTGCGAGCAACACCACCAGAAGAAGTGAAGCCATGCAACAGAAACCCTTTTCAGCTTTTTGGAACATTAAAAGAGTAGGAGAGAGCCAAATAATCTATATAAATAAAATTAAGGTTCTGTCTGTTATAGCAGTTGGTTACACAGATTTTCAACACATTTGACAAAATTATTTAGAATAACGTATGTATCGGTTTCCTGCAGCTGCTGTAACAAATTACTACAAACTTTCTGGCTTCAAAAAACTGAAATTTATTTCTCATACTTTTGGAGGCCAGAAGTCCAAAACACAGAAATCAAGGTAACAATAAGGCTGTGTTCTCTCTGGGGACTGTAGGGGGAGAGACTCTTTCTTGACCCTTCCAGTTTCTGGTGGCTTCTAGTATTTTGAGTTGTGGTCACATATCTAGTCTCACCTCTGTCTTTACATCATCTTGTCCTCTGTAAGGGGATGAAATCTTCCTTCATGTCCCTTCTATAAAGACACATGTAATTACCTTTAGGAATTACTGAATCACATCTGCAAAAACCCTTTTTTCTTTTTTTTTTTTTTTTTTGTACCAGAGATTGAACCCAGAGGCATTTTTACTACTAAGCTATATTCCCAGCCCTTTTATTTTTTATTTTGAGACAAGAATCTTTCTAAGTTGCTTAGGGACTCACTACATTGCTGAGGCTGACTTTGAACTTGGAATCCTCCTGCCTTAGCCTCCCAAGCTGCTGGGTTTACAGGCATGCAACACCACCATGCCCAGCTCAGAATGCTTTATTCTTATAAGTTAATAGTGATAGCCTCCAGAGATTGGGATCTGTCTTATTTGTTTCCTGTTGCTATAACAGAATACCTGAGACTGGATAACTTATAAAGGAAAAAAAAATTATTTTGGCTCACAGTGCTGCAGGATGGAAGTCCAAGATTGAGAGGCCACATCTGATAAGGATCTCCTGTTATACCATAACAAGGCATAAAAGCAGAAAAGACAAAAGCCTTTCTTTATAATAACCCATTCTCCAGATAACTAATGGATTCCAAGAGAAAGAACTTCCCTGAGAAAGTGTTAACTCCTCTTAATGACCTAATTTCTTCTTAAAGATTCCCACCAACATGACCATAATTTCAACAGGAGTTTCAGAGGGGACAAATCATATTCAGACCAAAACAGGACCTGACATTTCTAGTGCCATCATTTTTGAGAGATGAACTCATTTAAAATACGTTGCACAGATGAAATTAGTCTCAAGAATTCTGGTTCTTCAAGAACAGTCTGTTTCTAGATAACCCCAAATTGAGAAACAATAGGATTTTCAGGTACCTGCCAAACAGAAGAGAGCTACTACTTGTATTAAGACACTGTGACTAGAAAAAATAATTGGAGGTTTCAAATTTAACCTCTGCCTCCCCCACCTAACCTACTGAAACGAACTCTTGATTCTTTTTTTAATTAATGCATTAGAATTATACATAATAGTGAGATTCATTGTTACATATTTGTACACACATCTAATTCTTACCCTCACTAAAGGCATAGGAGTAGACAATAGGCAACTCCACATAGCTGATTTCTTGGTAATAAATGGGACACACCATGTAAGATTCACCAGTAAGCAGTCAAATTGTGCTGGATGTGGTGGCACATGCCTATAATCCCAGAGGCTTGGGAGGCTGAGGAAGGATGATCGCTCAGTTAAAGCCAGCCTCCGCAACTTAGCAACTCAGTGACCCTGTCTCTAAAAAAAATAAAATACAAAAAAGGACCTAGGATGTGGCTTAGTGGTTGAGCACCCTGGATTCACTCCTCAGTACCAAAAAAAAAAAAAAGAAAAGAAAAAAAAAGAAAAGAAAAAGTCAAATTGTAGTAATAATATAATAATACTAGCTAGAACATTTATTAAATTCCCAGTAATGAGCTAATTACCTCATATGTATTGTCTTATATAATTCTCAGTGCAAGGTTTTGAGTACCATTTATTCATTAAGGCATTTGGTTGCATCCTGCAGAAATAAACAAAAATTTGTTGGAATTTCTCTGGGCCTACTCACAAATGGGAGGAGCTTGCACAGATGGGGTTAGGGAGGACAGACTAGAGTTGAGCTTGAGGAGCTCAGCACAGCTTCTGGAGCTTTTTGCTACCCATGCTAGTATTTTTGGATAACTCTCTCTAAGCCAGCTCCCACCTCTGTGGGGTTTTACTCATGATATTATTTCCAAGCAGAGTTACTCTAACTCTACTGGCACAAAGTCACTGGCCACCCTAAGCCAGGAGAATAGGTTTAGTTTTTAAAAAAAGGAAAAAAAAAAAAAAAAGGCGAGGAAGACAAATGGAACAGACAAAAATGATAAATGCTTCACAAATAATGTTATTTATTATCCTATTTTTCCAAGTGGGAAAACTGAACTTCAAAAAGTTCACAACTTTGTAGCAAGTAATAAAGCCTCAATCTGAACCCAATTCCGCCTAACCAGAGCTTATATTCTTAACTATGACTCTCATCCTGCTATCTGCTACGACCACAGAGGAAAGACTATGAGGCAATTTCTGCATGAAGTTACCAGGAAGAGCTGAGGTACTTCAGTGAATTGTGAGACCCATGAAAGAATCTGTACAGAGTTCTCTCAGAGATCAGATCTCATTCTGATCTGGTATTGAGGGCTGGCACTGTGGGTGCAGAATTGAACAAGATGGGCACGTTTTATAGCTTCAGTGTGGTTGCAAGAAGTGAAAACTCAAACCTCAAACAAGCTTAAACTGGTCTTTTTTTTTTTTTTTTTTTAAGGAAGGAAGTCAGGGAAGTTAAAAGGCAATGCTATCCTGCAAAAAATAAAGGAGTTTTGACTCTCCAGTTTATTGCTTTTCCACATTCTGCAAAGAGGAAGAAGTAAAGCAGACGTTCCTCTGCAGTGTGTAGCCTTCAATCTGAGCAAACAGAGCAGTATTAAAGGAGTCACCCTTATTTCTGGGACACTACACAGTCAGTGGGGCTGACTGAGAGGCCTATTGCCCTCCTTTTGGGATTTGTTTGCTAAACTCCTGCCCTAGACTTCAGTAGCTCTTCGTTGAGTCTTCTACAAGAAAGATCAGACATGGTCCTGGGTCTCTACCCACTCCACCACCAAACAAGGGCGAAAGGATCCCCTCATTTTCTTGTTTTAAAAATTTGTTATTTTTAAATATACATGACAGTGGAGTATATTTTGATATATTATGCATAGCTGGAGTATAACTTCCCATTCTCGTGGTACATGACATGACACTTCACTGGCTGTGTATTCATATACAAACATAGGAAAGTAATACGCAATTCATCCTACTGTCTTTCCTATTCCCATTCTTCCTTCCTTCCCTCAATCCCCTTTGCCTAATCCAATGAACCTCCATTCTTCCCTACCCACCCCTTATTTTGTGTTAGCATCCACATATCACAGAGAACATTTGGACTTTGGTTTTGGGGGATTGGCTTATTTCATTTAGCATGTTAATCTCTAGTTCCATTCATTTACTGCCGAGCATCATAATTTCCTTCTTCATAATGACTGAGCAATATTCCATTGTGTATATATACCACATTTTCTTTATCCATTGAAGGGCAACTAGGTTGGTTCCATAGCTTAGCTATTGTGAACTGAACCTCTATAAACAGTGATGTGGTTGCATCACTGTAGTATGTTGATTTTAAGTCCTTTGGATATAAACCTAGGAGTGGGAAAACTGGGTCAAATGGTCGTTCCATTCCAAGTTTTCTGAGGAATCTCCCTACTGTTTTCCAGAGTGTTTGCATCAACTTGCAGTCACACCAGCAATGTATGAGTATAACTTTTTCCTACATCCTGGCCAACATTTATTGTTACTTGCATTCTTGATAATTGCCATTCTGACTGGAGTGAGATGAAATCTCAATGTGGTTTTTAATTTGCATTTTTTTAATTGTAAAAGTTGAACATTTTTTCCTGTATTTGTTGATCGTTCATATTTCTTTTTCTGTGAAGCACCTGCTCAGTTCCTTTGCCTATTTATTTATTGGGTTATTTGATTTTTTGGTATTAAGTTTTTTGAGTTCTTTATATATCCCGGAGATTAATGCTGTATCTTAGGTATAGGTCGCAAAGATTTTCTCCCATTCTGTAGGCTCTCTCTTAACATTCTTAATTATTTCCTTTGCTGTGAAAAAGTTTTTTAGTTTGATACCATCCTATTTATTGATTCTTGATTTATTGATTCTTACTTTTTTGCACTTCAGGAGATTTGTTGAGGAAGTTGGTGCCTAAACTCACATGATGGAAAGTTGGGCCTGCATTTTCTTCTAGCAGGCGCAGGGTCTCTGGTCTAATGCCTAGGTCCTTGATCCACTTTGAGTTGAATTTTGTGCAGGGTGAGAGATAGGGGTTTAATTTCATTTTGCTACATCTAAAATGAACAGTCTTTATCGACTCAAGGAAATGGGGAATCTAAGGGAGACGAGTTTCCACAAAGCTAGACCTAATGGCTTCAGAACTTCTTTCTTCATCTCCATTTTTAGCTTCTATTTTCCTCGGTTCCAGCTTCATTCCCAAGGAGACTCCCTCCTGATGGCAGTAAAGATGGCCACCAGCAGCACCAGGCCTGCAGTACACCAAAAGCTAGCAAGAGCAAAGGAAAGAACACCTCTTTCTCTCAGGCATTCATGCCTATTCTCTGCAAGGATTCTGACTGAGCCAGGCATGGCAGCACTTGTCTGTAATCCTTTTACTAGGAAGGCTGAGGTGGGAAGATCACAAGTTCCCTACCAGTTTGGGAAACTTGGCAAGAGCCTGTCTCAAAAAAGTAAAAAGTGTGGGAGATGTAACTCATTGGTACAGCACCCCTGAGTTCAATTGCTTGTACTACAAAAAAATAAATAAATAAAGGATTCTAACTGGCTCTTTGTGGGCCATGTGCTGAACCAACAAGCTATACCAGTCACTGTGTCCAGGAAAAGGCTTTATACATTCTCTCTGTCTCTCCTGATTTTTGTGTCCAGTTCTACGGGAGAATATCTGGGCCACATGATTGACAGGCACAGCAGGATTGCAGAGTGGCCTAAAAGGACTTTCCAGAAATAAAAGTGCCTTTCTAGAAAAGGGGAAAGGATGACAGGCAGGAAAAAATATTCAGATTGTATACAAATCATAGGTAACAATGACTGGAGCAGACTAAAGTCACTCCCCTTGCTGGAATTGTTAAAGCAATAAAGCTGTCACCTCTTATAGACACAAACAGACTTTCGCAGGAGGGGAGAGAGAGAGAGCAAACTATGTCTAAATCAGAGCATCTCAGCCTTAGTTGCACATGAGAATCACCTGGAGAACTTAAAAACTATGGATGCCCAAGCTCTCCCTCCCAAGACCAGTTTAATCAGGATCTCCAGATATGTTCATTTTAATGGTGTCCCAGTGATTCTGATGTGCAACCAAGGTAAGGTTGAGACTCCTCCCTTAAGACATCTGAGACCCCTTCTGGCTCTGTTATTAATAATTACTGAAACTACATCTGCTGACCTAAGGGAGTGTGATGGCTAATCTTGGTTGTCAACTTGACTAGATTGAGAGACACGTAGAAAAAACGATAAAGCTCACTTCTGGATCTGTCACTCAAGAGGTTTTCCAGAGACAGCTGGCATGTGGGTCAGCAAATTGTGTAGGGAAGACCCTCCCTTAATGTGAGCAGCATCATTCAACTTTTGGTTTAAGTGGAAACAAAGAGCGGACCAGGAGGAAGTCCACATAGTCCACCTGAATGTCCGCAGGGTGTTTTTGCTTCTGCCATCTCCCATAGATAAGCAAACTCCAGATGCTTCAGCCTTTGAATACAGGACTCACACCAGCAGCTCTCCAGAGGGCTTCCAGGCCTTCAGCCTCGGCCTGGGGCTGCATCATTGGTCCCTCTAGTTCTGAGGCTTCCAGCTCTTGGACAGAGCTGGTCTCCCTGGTTTTTTCTGTAGACGGCCATTGTGGGGACTATCCAGTTTCTGATTTTGTAAGCCAGTCTAATAAATATCCTCTTATAATTTCATATATATGTATATATATGTGTGTATATGGTGTGTGCGTGTGCGTGTGTGTGTGGTGTGTGTGTACTCTATTGGTTCTACTCCTCAGAGAACCCTGACTAATACAGAGAGTATGGGTCCTAAACCCAGTCCAGAAGAGGAAGATACAGACCTGTGAAGTTAAGTTCCCCAAGCCATAAAGTAGCTAATAGGGAAGCTATAATACGTTTTTTGATATGAGACTTTTAGAACTCGTGAATAAGATACATTTGGTCGTGTAGCTAGCAGACATCTATTGTTGTTGCTGTTTTTGTTATTACAAGTACTATGGATGGAATTGTGTCCCTTCAAAAGTCATGTGTTGAAACCCTAACCCCAGTAAGATGGTATTTGGAGATGAGACCTTTGGGAGATAATTTAGGTTTAGAAGAGGTCATTAAGGTGGGACCCTCTTGATGCCATTAGTGTCCTGATTAAAGAGGAAATGACACCTGACCTCTTTCTTGGCTGTGAGGACATAGATAAGATGGCAGCTGTCTGCAAGTCAGGAAGAGAGACCTCACTAGAGCCCAACTGGTCTTGGATTTCCAACCTCCAAAAGGTCTATAGTACTTCATTATGGCAGCCCAAGACAACTAAGACATCCAGCATTCTTTTTCCCTTGCTTGGAATAAGCTTTTCATTTGGGAGGACTATCCCTTCCCAATTCTATGTAGTCTCAGTAGTACTATTGATCAAAACCTCTCATAAGACCTAAACTAAGCCATCGGACTTCAGGGCAAATGACAGAGAGACTCTAGATGGCTGGAATGTGCTTATTCCCATGTGTGACCTAAGGAAAAACGTGTTTATATATTTCTAAGGTCCTATAGCTTCCTGCTTTCTTCTTCCCAAGACCCAGCTTCAGCATTTCTCTTGAATTCTGTGAGCTGTATAGTATCCTTCTAATAAATTCCTTTTTCTACCTAGGTGAGTCAGAGCTTCTTCAGTTGCTTGCAAAACTGGTTCAGAATTGGTACCTGGACATGCCACATGGCAAGCAAACAGACATTTGCTGTAGAATAGAATTAGGTAGGTGCAGGGCAGTGAGACTTCTCCAATTCTGCTGAGAAAATTGAAGCCAACTGTTTTTCTGAGCTTCCCAATTTTTACATAATTCTTCTTTTTGCTCAGTCTAGTCCCAATTACTAATAATAAGGAACTTAGGCAAAACGTAAGGAATTATGCTAGTGTTCTTTTCCTTGGGGTTACTTGTGGATGATGGGCTGGGGTTACTGTTGGATATGTGCCTAGTAGCACTCCTTTACCCCATTAGGAGTAACCTCAGTGAATGTCAATACCTGGCTCCAAACCAGGCTTCACTTGTATATTTTCAAGCCAATAAATTGAGAACTGGAAATTTAGGTGCACAAGAAAAGTACCCAACCAAATGCTCCCTCTTTCTAAGATCATTGTACTAGAAAGAGCCTACAGAAAGCAAAAGACAGAGTACAGAAGGCAAGCTTAATAATGATGATGATCACCATTTATTAAACCTCTACTATGTGCCAGACATTGGGCTATATGTCATTTAATCCTAGAAAAGCATAGTATTACATTTTGTTTTCTTTCATTTTGTTTCTAAGGTTGAGCTGCAGAGGCACAGAACTGAATGATTCAATCAGTCATTCTTTTCTGTTATTGGCATGATATAATCATCTGTCTAGACATGACCCCTATTTTTCTTATCTTCTTTTATTCCCTCATCCCCAAGTGTATCTAATTGTCTTTCCATCTTCTTCCATAGACTTGCAGATCCATAAAAATGTGTAGTATAGTGTCTGCCTTTAAAATGTATATAAATGGATTCTAGTGTATGTCTCACTGTGCAATTTGCTTTTTTTACTCAGCATTATGTTTCTGTGCTCCATCCACATCGATATATATAGAGCTGGTTCATCTGTTTAAGCTGCTCCATTGTACACTATCTTATCAGTATACTGTACCTACTTATATATTTTCTCCTGAGGGATAACTACACTGTTTCTAACTCCCATTATAAAAAGTACTTCAATGGAAAAATCGCATACAGTGTCTCATGCATTGTACCAGAATCTCTGTAAGATTACTAGAAGTAGAATTTGGGGTGCCTTAAATATATATATTTTAAGTTTTAATAAATCCTGCCTAATTACTTTTCAAAGTAGCTCTACTAATTTATACTTCCATCAATTGTATATATATGGGCATTCTTGAGATAGATACTATTATTATCTTCATTTTGCAGAAGAGTAAACTGAGGAAATACAAAATGTCCAAAGTTAAATACCAGATCTATCTGAAGCATGACTATCTAATACAAGATCTAAATATACAATGTCAGTACACAATATATACTTATTAACAGTTAGAAATGCATTAGCTACAAGCAAAAGAACACATACCCGTAGAGGAAGCAGTATAGGCATTTGCCATCTCATTCTTCTAGTTTTTTAACAAGAAAGACTAGAAGAAGGTAGCTCCAGAGCAGGTCAGCAGCTCAACTCTGTCATTGTGACAGTTGATTATCACCCCCTCCTACACCGTTGTCCAAGTCAGAGATCAGACAAGTATCTTGATATTTTACTGACTTTCCACATAACAGCTCTCAGATTGGCTTCATTTCATTTTGTTTCTTCATCTTTACTGTTGGTGAAGTGTTTGTAGTATGAACAAGCATCATGGGCACCTGGGAGTTTGTTAGAAATGCAGAATCTCAGACTAGAATTTGCTAGAACAGAATCTGCATTTTAACAAAATCCCCAGGTAATTTCTTAAAGCTTGAAAAATTCTCATCTTGACTTTTGACAAAACTTATTAACTGATATCCCTGCAGCAGTCCCTCATCCCCTAAAACTCTTCCTTACATTGCAAGTCTCCAAAATCACTACCCTAATTAAAACTCATGACTAGCTCCCCATTGCTCTGGAGACAAAATGCAAAGACCTACTAGAATACAAAGCCTGCGGAAGCCCCCCTCCTGCCTGGTCTCCAGTTCCGCTGTCTTAGTCTGTGGATGCTAGCCACACTAGTTCCCTTCCAATTCCCATGCCAGGCCATAGTTTTCCCATGTCAGGGTCTCTTGGCTTGCTTCCCCTCCCCTATACTCAGCATGATGTCAACTGCCCTGGCACAGAGTTTACGCCTACTCCTTCACTTCCTCAAAAAAGCCCCCTTCTTCATAGCCCAACTGAGACCAGACATTCTCTCGTTAAGCTTTCTTTGCACACCATGCTCCTTTAAACATTTATCACAGTTGTATTTGAATAATGACGTGCGTGTTTCCTTGTTCAATGCCAGTCTTCCCAGTTGAATTGAAGCAATGAGACAACTGCATCTGCTCTATACGTGGTTACCTCCTTCCAGTGCAGCGCCTAGCACAGTGCGGAATACACATTAGTCCCTCAATCAGTATCTGTTGACTGAATGAATATGAATGAATGAGTAATCCCCAGGGAGCTCTCCTGGCTCAGGGTGGCCCTGCTTTCTTAGTTCAGTTGGAATCAAGAATCTAAAACGGCCTGCATAGGGCCAAGGAAGTACAATCTGACCACCAGCAAGCTAATCAGGGATGAAAATGTCCAGTTCTGACAGATGTATCCCATGCACGTGCTAAAAGGAAAACAGAAGCAGCCCGCCAGAGGGTGAGGGTAAACATTTTGTTCCTGAGCCAGTGCCCTCCTCCTCAATACACTCCCAAACTGACCTTTAGAAGGACTTTTGTATAGTGGGAGGTCTCTTTTAACCTCCAGTGAATAGGGGTATGAAGTGGTGTTTGCTTTTTGCCCTTTGTTCTCTGGCAAGAGAAGTCTGGAGGCGGTGGAGTGAGGCTTAGTAATACAATTGCCTTCCCTTTCAAATGCTAAAGAGGGTTTTTTGCTCCTGGTTTAGTATAATCTGAGAGTTGTGGAGGTCTGGAAGGGATCCACTCCACTTCCTTTTGGCACTGTGTTTCCTGTGGGCTAGGGGTAACTTTGCAATAAATAGAAAAATCAGAGCTGTTAAAAAGGTAGTCGACATTGCCCTCCAATCATCTCTGTGAGGTGAGCCAGCAAAGCTAAATTTAGGGAAGACCTCCAGGTGAAAGGCAGGATATATAAAGTCCCACAGACCCAAAGCTGGCCAGAGATCCTGGCGTTCCTTGGCATCCTTCACACCCGGGAGAGAACTGAAGCCCAGAGGCTGAGTTGCTGGAGATGGCGGGGAGGTGGCGAATTATCAAAGCCTTTGACTCCCATCCAAGCACAGAGCTGGTTTCGAGGGGCAAGATGTCTATATAATTTGGAGGACTCTTCAAGTTAAGAAAGCATAAAATTATGAATAATGTAAGGTATTGGGTTTTGGAAAGATCTAGTGCCACCGAAGTTCTTCATTGGCTGCTGGATACATCCACATCTGCCACAGTCAAGTATACTGGAAAAGATGAGACTCCAGAACCCTTGGACAAATGATTCACCACCTGTTAGAACCCAGAAAACTATGCCGGACACGGGAACTCACATAAGGGAGTTTATTAAGCACACAGATTGTCTCCCTGTAGGTAAGAGAGGAAAAGAGAGAGAGAACACGCATGCAAGAGAGAGAGAAATGGAGTAGACAGCATGAAAGTGAGGAGAGAAGAGAGAAAGAAAATGGTGGGGAGCTATCCTTAAGCAGTCAAATTCCGTAGGTTAACAGGACCAATAACGGAGAAGGATACTTGCAAGCTGACTGATGAACCAACAGCTAGCTAGGATGTTCACAGACTGACAAGTAGTTGGGAGGCGGGGAAGCAGCTTTATGTTATATTACACCACCTAAAACCTGAATTGGGTTGTCATGAGAAGCCAGGAGACACTCGGAGAGTGGGGGAACGCAGTAGACATGGAGGAGTCTCTACTCTGAAGTCTGAGCCCTGATCCACAGTGTCTTACAACATTTATAGGCTATTTGGCATCATCTCTGACCTGTCCTGTCACTGGGGGGTTTAAAAATTTCTAGCCTACATGACTGAAGGCCTTGCACAGGGGTCTCTAGCAGGAAGCATGTTTACAGAAGTAGAAGCAATAGAGGAAATGGTCTTTTCCACAGGCAGTTGTTTTTCAAGATAATGTCCTTGTAACTTCTTTCTGTTTTCTCATGCTGGAGGTTTCTCATCCAGGTCTGGTTTTGTGACCTCAGGGTAATCTGCAAAATGGGAACTTCAATCTCTCCCACACAAATTGTGTAAGTGAAACATGTGAGACAATAGAAGAGAAAGTAGTATTTGATAGGAAGGGCTCAGAAGAGACGTAGAGATCTCTCCCTCTGGGGATTTACAAATCCACTCTGAGCTAACTTCTCCTTCCCTTTAGCAGTTCCTTTAGTTTTTTGCAGGTACTGCTATAATCCATCCGGAATACCTATCACTCAGAAACTTGAAAGAGATTCTGCTGGGTACAGTGGGCTGCACCTGTAGTTCCAGCTACTCAGCAGGAGGCGGATCCCTTAAGTCCAGAAGCTCAAGGCCAATCTGATTTAGTAAGACCCATCTCAAAAAAAAAAAAAAAAAAGAAAAGAAAAGAAAAGAAAAAAGTTCCCCTACATTTCTTTGACATCAAAAGATTCTTCAATAAATTTATCATTTTTTTTTTTCCTGGTTTGGGGTTTGGAGTTTTTTGTTTATTTTTTGTACTGTGGATTGAACGCAGGGGTGCTTTACTGCTGACCTACATCCCCAGACCTTATTTTTTATTTTGAGACAGTGTCTCACCAAGTTGCTGAAGTCAGCCTCAAACTTATGATCCTCTTGCTTAGCCTCCGAAGTTGCTGGCATTATAGGTGCGTGCCATTATGCCCAGCCTTTGCTTTACTTTTTTAAAGAATCAGTTCAAGGTTGTTTTTCCCTCTCATTTGATTTGTTGTTTAATTTTCTGTCACTGTGTGAAAGGCAATCCAAACGTCATTGTGTGTGTTCATGTGTGTATACAGGCTGATCATACTGTTGACTATCCCAAGGTTTATCATCACTCAGTAGCTCCACATTGTAATGAGACAAGGAAATAATAGAAATTGCTATAGTTGTGTGTTATGTAGTAATAATAAGCTGTATCTGGTATTTGTCTGGACTTGTAAAACTAAAATAAAGGCGCCTGGTGACAAACTTGCTGTGTGGCAGGATGACACTCCTGAACAATGCCAATATGAACCTTTATCTATGATTTGAGTGGTGGCTTCTAGTATAGTTGTGTTCTGGTCTTTATCAATGAAGACCAGAGCATGATTGGGCTGAAAATCACTACTTAAACCCCTGGACTTTTGGAGCAAACTGTTAGTAGCACCGTGACCAGAGGACTCCATGTCGCTCTGTCTCTTGACTGCCTCAGCTGCTGTCCACTCCATCACTGATTGCTGATCGACTGTTGTCACTGAGGCCAGACAACTGACCACCTCTCCTGTGGCGACGGCTGCCACCAAGCCTCTGGCTTATCGGATACCCAAGGACATCCAAAGACATCCAAGAAGCTGAAAAAAGCTACTGAGAAGAATTCTGAGAAGAATCCCCTAGGTCTTGCTGACTGACTTCTTGGCTAAGAGACGTTGCATTGAGTAAGTCCCTGGGGATTGAACTCTAGGTGAACAAGGGAGTGAATCTTCAATGTATTTGTGGCTTGCTTTTATTAGGAGTGTTGAGTGTGCATTGCATGAATAAAATCCACTTGTTGGAACCAACTTGATTCCTCTCTTACTCATTGCTCGTGACACACATTTAAAATCCTGAAGACATCTGAGTTCATAATAAATCGAAATCAGCTAGTAAACTCAAAAAGGAGTGGGGTGGGAGGAGAAGGAATAACTGATCACATAAAATGTATAGCAAGCAGGCCAGTAATGTTGCAGTCCGCTGGGGAAAGTCTGGCCTCCCACCACCAGGCTCAAATCCCAGTTTTGCCACTTACCAGTTTTTAACCTGTAGCTATACTCAAACTTTCTAAATCACACTTTGCTCATCTATAAACCTGGGGTATTTATAGGACTCTCCTAAAAGTTTCACTGTGAAGATTAAATGAGAAAATCCTCTCAAACTGCTAAGAACAGTAACTGGAGCAGGATAAACCCTCAATAAATGTTAGTTATTACTAGGAGAACCTCCTGTGTCATCCATGGTGAGCTTTATATATGTCATCTCATGTTCACAGACCTGGAGGTTAAATGACCTGTCCAAGATAGAATGTACAGCAGAGAAGCCAGTTTTAATGAGTCTCTCTTTCCTGATTTTTTCCAAGTCAAAGACCTGTGGATTTGTAAGACAACGCTGATTTTCATATGTTAAAATGCGGAAAAATGTGTCTCAGAAACTACATATAATAGCACTCTTTCCAACATAACATGTCTTGCATATTGCCCCAATTTCTTTTCATTATCCTGTAACCCACCAATGGATGTGTCCATTGCCTACTTTATGTATTTAATTATAGTGCTGGGGTTGGAACACAGAACCTTACAAATGCATGCCAGGCAAGTGCTCTGCCACCTGGCCACATCTGTGTTCGCCAGCATTATTTCTTAGCTGGATTATACAGAGGCATCCATGTGGGTCTTGTGAACTTTTCAATGTCCTCATTTCAAGATGTGATTCAGATATTTGACAGATCCAACTATGAAGTTCATTCCATTCCCAACAAAAGGAAGCTACTAAGCAACAGCATGGTGATATTTAATTGTATCAAATCCTAGTTTTGAGCTGACATGCTCTGTAGAACACCTTAGCAGAGGCTGGGGAGACTTGGTTATGGAACTCTCTCTGTGGGAAGTGGATCTGGAGGACCTTGGTCCAGTTGATACTTCTTCAGCACAAGAAGTCATGAGGCTATAGACAAATGACCTCCTGTATAGAATGATACCACCAATCCTACCCTGCCTACTCCTGAAACCAGTGTGAGGATCTCGGATACAATGCAAGTAGAATATAGTATATATGAATATGCTGTACAACGTAACCTTTATTAGTGCAATTTTTAATTCCATGGTTTGTGATATTAGGGGAAATAGGATGACAAACATTGGAAAAGACATTCATAGAAAGGTACATGGGTATGTGTATAAGAATGTGTATGTCAGAGTCAAGCCCACCTACATACAGTTATCTCATACTAGACAAAGGAGCCACACACGTACATTAGAGAAAAGACAGCCTCTTCAATAGATGGTGCTGGAAACACTGGAAATGCTCATGTAGCAGAATGAAATTCAACCTCTATCTCTTGCCCTGCACAAAACTCAATTCAAAGTGGATCAAGGACCTAGGCATTAGACCAGAAATTCTGCACCTACTAGAAGAAAAAGTAGACCCAACTGTTCACCATGTTGGCTTAGGAACTGACTTCCTCAATAAGTCTCCCAAAATGAAGACTTAATAAATGGGACGGTGTCAAACTGAAGAGCTTCTTCACTGCAAAGAAAACAATCAAGAATTTAACAAAGAGCCTACAGAATGGGAGAAAATCTTTACCACCAGCACCTCAGATAGAGCATTAATTTTTTTTTTAATTTTTTTATTTTTTTATTTATTTTTTTTTTTTTTTTTGGTGCTAGGGAATTGAACCCAGGATCTTGTGTATGGGAGGCAAGCATTCTACCAACTGAGCTATATCCCCAGCCTTAGAGCATTAATCTTTAGGACATATAAAGAACTCAAAAAACTTAACCCCCCCCCCAAAAAAAAAAACCCCAAAACAAACAAATAAACCAATCAACAAATGGGCTAAGAAACTGATCAGGCACTTCACAGAAGATGAAATACAAATGGTAAAAAAAAAAAAAAAAAAATGAAAAAATGGTCAACATTTCTGGCAATCAGAGAAATGGAAATCAAACTTACACTGAGATTCCATCTCACCTGAGTCAGAATGGCAATTATCAAGAATATAAGCAATAATAAATATTGGCAAGGATATAGGGGAAAACGTTCACTTAAACACTGCTGATGGGACTGCAAATTGGTGTAACCACTCTGAAAACAGTATGGAGATTTATTAGAAAACTTAGAAAGGAAGCACCATTTGACCCAGTTATCCTACTCCTAGGTTTATACCTAAAGAACTTAAAAATCAGCATACTACAGTGACACAGTGACTTCAATGTTCATAGCAGCTCAATTCACAATAGCCACACTATCGAACCAATCTAGTTGCCCTACAACAGATGAATGGATAAAGAAAATGTGGTATATGTGTACACAATGGAATATTACTCAGTCATAAAGAAGAATGAAATTATGGCATTTGCTGGTAAATGGATGGAAATGGATAAAATCATGCTAAGTGAAATAAGCCAGTCTGAAAAAACCGAAGGTAGAATGTTCTCTGATATGTGGATGCTAACCCACAATAAGGAAGGTAAAGATTAAAAGTTCATTGAACTAGACAAAAGGGAATGAAGGGAAGGGAGGGGAGATGGGAATAGGAAGGAGAGTAGAATGAATCAGATCTACCTTTCCTAGCTGCATGTACACACCACCAATATAACACCAAGTCATGTGCAACCACAATAATGGTATCCTAATTGGAATAAGTTAGACTTATTCTATATATGTAGAATATTTCAAAATATACTCTACTGCCATGTAAAAAAAAAAAGAAATGCCAGTATGAATTAAATTATCTTAATTCCAAAAAAACAAAAAGCAATGTGTGTGTAACATTGTTGGTGATTGTTTGTGGGGCTGCAAATTGGTACAACCACTATGGAAATAGTATGGAGATTCCTTAAAACACTTGGAATGGAACCACCATTTGACCAGTTATCCCACTCCTTGGTCAATATCCAAAGGACTTAAAATCTGCATACTATATGGACACAACCACATCAATAGTGTTTATAACAGCTCAATTCACAATAGCCAAGCTATAGAAACAACCTAGGTCCATTCAACAGATGAATGGACAAAGAAAATGTGGTATATATTCACAATGGAATATTACTCTGTCACACGGAAGAATCTTAGCCACAAAGAAGAATGAAATTATGGCATTTGTGGTTAAATCAATGGAATTGAAGACTATCATGCTAAGTGAAATAAGCCAATCCCAACAACCAAAAGCTGAATGTTCTCTCTGATTTGTGGATGCTAACCTAAAATAAGGGATGGTGGGGATGGAGAGAATAGGAGTACATTGGATTAGACAAAGGGAAATGAAGGGAAGAAAGGGGGAGAGGAGCAGGAAGGACAGTAAAATTAATCAGACATAATTTCCTAACCTTGTATTTGAATGCATGACCAAGGTAACTCCTCATCATGTACAACCACAAGACTAGGATCCTAATTAGAATAAGTCATACTATATGTATGTATAATTTGCCAAAATGCATTCTACTGTCATGTATAACTAAAAAGAACTAACTAAATAAATAAATATGTATTCTAGGAAGTCCAAAAAGGTATATTCCCAAATGGTATATGTCAGTGGGTTTTCATATTTACTTCTTTAAAATTTTTAAATTGTAGATGGACACAATACCTCTAGTTTATTTATTCATTTTTTATGTGGTGCTAAGGATCGAACCCAGTGCCTCACATATGCTAGGCAAGTGTCTACTGAGCTACAACCCCAGTCCCTACATTTACTTCAATATTTGTGGTTTGAATTATTTTTTATGACAGATTTTTTTTTTTTTTTTTTTTTTTTTTTTTGCGGTGCTGGGGATTGAACCCAGGGCCTTGTGCTTACAAGGCAAGCACTCTACCAACTGAGCTATCTCCCCAGCCCAGGCATATTTTTAAATAACTTTATTTTAGTAAATCTCTATAAAAACAGCTCTGTCCTTAGACCTAGTCTTCTAACAGATTCCTCTTCAGAGATCTCTGTTCCTTTAGTCCCACACATCTGGCATCTCCTTTTTGCATAGAATTTTTGATATTTTTCCCTGATCCACTTACCCTTTTTATTTCTGTAAAACTTTTCAGTAATCAGTTAGTTCAATTTAGGTCATTACTAGTGTTTTAAGCCAAATGTACTCAAAGCCAAATTAACCTTTTTTATTTTGGTTTTGTAACCCTTAATTCTTCCCAGTCAACCAAGGCCAGTGAAAACTATCATTTCTCTTTTCCTTGACTTCCCCCTTCTCAGTGCCCCACAATCCTTTGGGTAGATTTTCATTACATCCTGTGTTTTTCTTTCCCTGCTCACTCCTGCCTTCCTAGTTCAGCCTGTTGCTTTCCAAAAAAGCAGAAACAAGCCATAGGCTGTGGGAGAAACACTCTCAATGGACAACCAGGAGGCTCAGAACTGGAAAGAGACTCTCTGTAAGTGGAAAAAGATATCCAAAATAATGGGACAGGAATAACAGTCTTCCACAACACCAATATGCCTGGCATCCTGAAAGATAGGCAAGGAGCTGGTGGGGTTTTGTGTTGGGTATGTTCAGAAATTCTCAGTGACGAGGTTGGGTAGGCTTGTTCATTCCAGGAAGACTTAGAATTCATTCCCCAAGAAGTGGAAAAATGCACTTATATAGCTAGAAAATCTGTTCTAAAACTGGTGTGATAGCCAAGAGAACAAATCAAACAAGCATTAACTGCAAAAATAGGAATTGACACACAGCATCTTTTTCTCTTAGAATCCATTGTTTCGGTACTGGTTGTTTGTGGAAGAGGGGGGGAGTAGGCATTGATAGTGCTAGAGGTGACTCTGAGTTTGCTGGTGTGGGTTCTTAGAAGCATGATTAACCTTGGAGAGAAACATAAACTGTGAATGACAGTACAGTTCAGTCTCGGGAAGGTGGAGTGTGATGATCAGTGGGGTACACAGGTGGAGTGTCCAAAATACACCATTACCTCCGTGAGGATGATCTCCTAGGAAAGCTATTCTTAGTTCCCTGTTGGATGTTTGGCTTTTATTTATAAATCAACACAGCAACCCAAAGACAATCTGTCTTGCCCTGAACCTACCATGGTTCTTTACCACAAATCACACACACACCTTCTCACTGAACTGTTCTGGCTAATGATATTTTTATTTCCCAAATTCCTTGTCTGGGATATATATATATATATATTTTTTTTTTTTCAATGCTTCTCTCTCTTTTTCAATGCCCATCTTCACATGGCACTAAATCTTACTGATATTTTCTTTACAGTGATGTTACTTCCACATATCTTTTGCCTCTTACAACTACTCCTGCCTAATTCTGGCCTCCTTGTTTTTTTCTATAGATCAGTTACCATTTCTTAACAGGACGTTTGTTTCCAGTCTGTCTCCTAATAATTTAGTCTGTCTCCGACAATGTCACTCACTCTTCCTAAAACCCTAAATTGATCTTTTATTCCCTTTCTCACAAATCGCTAAGGACTTGCCACCATCACCAAGATGAAGTTCAAATTTCATAACTATTCTTCTTATTTGTAATATATATCCTTCAGCATTCTCTCCAGTCCAACTGATCAATTTAGCATCTTGAGAGTCTATTCTCTCTCTGAGCCTTACTTCACTGCCTGCAATCTTATCCACATACATGGAACGCGAAAGATAACATTATAGAAATACCTTGAAATGCAAGAAGAGAGGTACTTGCTATTCTGGCAAAATCTCAAGTGAGACTTCACTGTACACATCAGGCTAACCGGCTATGTGAGTGGGCTCCAATAATAGACATGAAGACTACATAAGGGAAAGGAAAGAGGAAAAAGAAGAAAGGAAGGAAGAGGAGATAAAAGGCAATTGTATAGGAGTTAGTCATGAATCACACAAATATCAGTCATTTCAGTCTGTTCTAAATAACTAGTCTTTCTAAACTTAAAAGTGATTATCTCTTATTCTCTGAGCTCAGGGGCAGAAACCAGATCTTGATTCTCTTTGTCCCCCAGCACCCCACACAAAGGCTGGCATATAAATGGCACTCTGTAAATGATTCTTAAATGAATTGTCAGCAATCAACTCACTTTCTTCAATTAAAGGATGTCAGTTCCTTCACCATTTCCTCATGCTATATTTTGCAACCATAAAGCCTTTTTCTTTTTTCTTTTTTCCTGTGTGCCTTTTCCAAGATGTCCAGAACAATATTGAAATGGGGCAGCGGGGGGGGGGGGGGGGGGGGGGGGGGCGGGGATCACACTCAAAAATGACTTTAAAAATACAGTATGTAATGGGAAAATTGACTCACTCCAATGTAGTCATGTTTGTCAGTACATTTCCAAAACCATACTTGACTTTCTGTCTCATTTCCAGTTATGAACAACTTCTACCATTAACTCTTTCCAGCAGCTATCTTTCATTGTTAGTTACTGCCCTTGTAATCTGTCTGCCCTCTTAATAAGCATATTACTCTGTGCTAGTTGCTAATGAAGTTCATTCTTTTTGCCTCCACCTCTTCTCCATCTTGCCAGACCATTTGGAATTCTAATCCTGTCCTGGATGCTCGCCTTCCTAGCTGACGATGGGTGTCATCTGCTAACAGCATGCTATCATCTGTCAGCTCTAAGAGCTTATTTTCTGTTCTATCCTTGTAAATCATTGATGAAATATTAAAGAATCAGCCCCAGAATGGAGTCCTGTGGGACACAATTTCTAATGTATCTAAGTGTGACACGTGTGTCATTGATAATGAACTCATTGTAAAACTACCAACCACAGATTCACACTTCCTCAGTGTGCTGATAGAGCACGGTATTGGGAGGTAATGAAGAACTTTCTGGAGTCCAGTGGCAATGGAAAAAGTTTAGAGAAAAAGCGGGTACGCTGACTGCCCACTTTTCTGCTAGGTGCTTTACTTGTATGAATTTAATTAATCTTTCCACAACCCCGTAAGGATGGTGTAGAGATTACAAGATGGAATAAGGTTAGACTGCTGGAAGTTGAATTTTTTTCCATCACTTTCTAACCGTATGGACGTGGCAAGACTTGGCATTCTCTCTCCTTTAGTTTTATTATCTGAAAAATAAGGCAAATAATATAGGCCTCTGAGGACTGATTGGAGAATTCCACTGCGAATAAAACACTGAGTGCCTGGCACATACCAGATCTACAAATCGTCGTTGCTTATTCCAGATTAAAGTTGAGGAGATCAAGGTATATAGCACAGCCGAAATCTGAGACCCAAAGGCATGTGAGTCCAATTTTTTAAGCCCTTTCCTCTTTATTGTACAGACTCTAGGTGAGATGCTGGGAGCCATTGCAAGGCCGGAGCCTGCCTAGCAAGTGCTCCAGCCCCAGCTGCGCCCCAGCTATTGTGCAGACTTTGAAACTATTTCCCACATATTTCCAGAGACTTCTGGTAAGAATGGCCCTAGAAAGAAGAAATACATTAGATTGTATTTAAACCTCAAAATTAAACCAATATATTTTTGTTGGAGAGGTATTTATATTTCCTAAGAGAAAAAACAGTTAACCTAAGTTTGAAATAAAAAAAAAAATCACAGAATACTGGGCTCCAAAAAACTCGAGGGATCATCGAGTTAAGATTACCAACTAACAAAGCACTCCTTTGCTTTTGTCTTTTTACTTTCTTTTTTCTAATTACAAAAGTGCTAAGTGCTTACAGTAGGAAACTTGGAAAATCTCGGGAAGCCTCGTAGAGGAAAATCGCCCATAATTCAGACATTAATGATAATTGCTCTCCATGTTTTCTTTCTTGTATGTACTCTCTGTACTATAATGTTTCCATGCAAAAATTTTCTTGACAAAATGGTATCACCATACATATTCTATTTCAGTAGACTCCTTTTTTTCACTTGGGAGTAAATCCTCAACATTTTCCCATGTCATTGTTCTATCAATTTTTAATACCTGCAAAATATGTAAAAAATAAATCTTAAGAAAGTACCACAAATAACTTAACTAATCCCCTATTGTTGGACATTTAGGTTGATTCTACTTTTTCCCTACTATTATAAATAAAACTGTCAGGAAGAGCCTTGTATTATGTTGTTGCATAATTTTCTCATTATGCGCAAATCCTTCTTATCCTTAACAGATGGTTAGCCAGCCTCTGTTTGATCACTTCCAGTAACAGGGAGCTCACTTCTTTGCCAGACAGCTCATTCCATTTATGGACAACTCTAATTGTTAGAAAGTTCTTTATTTTTAACCAAAATCTGTTCCCTTTAACTTACACTCATTGATTCTCGTTTTGTGATCTGGAATTACCCAAAGCAATCTTTCCATTTTGTATTTGGCAGCCCATCAAATACTTGAAGAAGACCATAATGAAACTCCCTAAATATTCTCTTCTTGAAGATAAATATCCATGCTTATGAGTCTTATGATAAAAAAGGATTAGGAATTGGTGGTGGTAAGAATTTCCTCACAAAAATATAAATTTGGTGACGATCCCATTTCCCTTTTTGCTTTTGCCTCCTGGAAGCTCAGAGTCTAACTGGTTACCCCATTTTGATGACAGAAGAACTTTATCATCATGCATATATGTACACTATTTTTCCCATAGATCTAATCATCCTATTTTCCCTATATTTTTCCTGGTTATAATTATTTTCCCTTCAAAAATTACTGAATTGTATTTCTGCAGACTCTCATATACCCTCTATGGTACAAGATGTATTTATAACTGAATAAAGTTTTCTACTCCCTTTTGCCACTCTATGAAATATATTGAACATTTTGGTTCTCTCTTACCATATTAGTATCCATGCCTGTTTTTGACTCACCAAAGCTGTCAGAACAACAGCATAGGTTTAATTCCCTGCCCCTCCTCTCTGGTGAAAGGAATGGGAGGGTAGAAAACATTATTCCTAACTAATGTTGAATCATTAATAGTTTCTATCACATTTTTCATATCTCCTCTGTCATCCAGGGGCACCATTGTCTGTCCTGGATGGGCATCAGAGCGCGCACCTCACCAGCCTGCAAAGCAATGATTGCCACGCAGGAGGGGACAGACCTTCCCCTGCCCATGGGGGGATGGGTTAGCCTCCCACAGCACTGCTGAGAGGCACCCTGAGGAGACAGAGGCTCAGAGACGAGACTCGAACCCAGGTCTTTCAACTCTCCGCCCCAACGTTCACCGACTTCAGAAGAGCTCTGGTCAGACCCAGGCCAAGAGGATTTCACTGCTGTTGGACAGGAGACAGGCGACTCTGCATGTTCCTCCTTTCATTCGGGAATCCAGCTCTGATTATCCTCTTCCTGCAGAGAGAAGCGTGGTGGCTGCCAGTTGCATATGGCTTGACGAAGATAGGAGAGGACATAAAGGCACCCGCTGCTCCGGGTGCCCCCAAATGAGAACCAAGCAGATTGTTTCCTCAGTGGAGGAAGTGGATGTGAGAAACCTAAGGCAGCAGGCGAACCTCAAATGGGTGAGAATGAAAAGTCCTCCCCCGACCCCCTGTGTGTTCTGTCTAGAGGAGCCAGGTAGGAAGCCAGCAGGGCTGTCTGCGGGCCAGAGAGCTGGGATGTTTCCGCCCCAGGCGCTTCCTTCCTGAATACCCTCCTGAAGAGAGGCTGCAATTGCCTTCGGCCTCCCTGGAAGACCTCCTCTGCTGGCAGGCTGGCCCGCTGCACAACAGCTCAGAGTTGAAACCTTCTTAAAAATAGCTCTGTTCCCTTCTGGGTTTAGCAACTCACACTTGAAAAGCTCTTTATTCTTTATAATGAATAGAGAGCTGGGACTTTTCATTGACAAAGAAGAGCTATAATACAAAATAAGGCAGACCGATGGTAGTTATTCTTTTGAAGCGGTGGACAGAGAGGGCTTCACACTTAGCTTTCACAGATAGCAGTCTTTTCCTTGGGTTATTCCGGGAATAGAGGCATGGAGAAGCTTTTGAACAGCTCTTGCTGTCAAAAGCTCATGTGTGGTGGGCAGTATTTCAGGTGACAGCGCTAGCAAGAGATGCGCACCGCGGCCTGAAGTTGAAATTTCAATCTAATTAATGGAGCAAAATACCTGAAAGGAAGGCCTGCCTCCTTGCTGCCCAAGACACACGGCCGTCCTGTGGAAGGCCTGAGAATAAAGGATGGAGTGGCCAGCAAGCTGATGGTTCTCTTGGGGGTAAGAACCTCCGTTAAGTGTGTGCAGAGGCACTTGTGAGAGAAGCCAGATCCCACAGTTGATGTCTTTTCCAGAAAGAAAAAGGAGATCAGATAGAGAGATAAAATTCTTAGTCTACAACGTCGAGTCTCATTTCAAATAATTTAGTTTCTCTGAATCAAATGAAATGTACCTCTAAGGGTCCCACTGAGCCAGTGAGAAATTCAATCCCAGCTATTATTTGGGTCTCCTCTCTTCCTAGAAGCATCTGGGAGGTATATGTGTTGCATAGGAAGAGAGGTAGGACATCTTAATTAGGCAGGGTAATTAAAGTTATTTCTATGTAAGTTTTTTTTAAAAAAAGAAAACTCCAAATCTCACATTGCCTTACTGTCTTAAGATAGGAAGTCCATTCCTTACGCTGCAGAAAGTCCAGTATGGATGTTCTTGGGCAATCCCAGGCAGCTGTCCTTCAAGTAGCAACTCAAGGATCAAAGCCCTTTCCATCACGAGGCTCCATTATCATCTGTGCTTTGGAATCATTTGCTTCCTGGCACTGGGACCAAAAAGAGATTAAAGGTGGACATAAAGAGATCATGAGGAGCACGCAGTGGCGCACAACTGTGATCCCAGTGACTCAGGAGGCTGAGGCAGGAAGATCACAAGTTTAAGGCTGGCCTCATCCAACTTAGAGATATCCTAAGCAACTTAGCCAGACTCAGTCTCAATATGAAAAATGAAAAAGAGGGGTGTGGCTCAGTGGTTGAGCATCTTACTACCAAATACCTGGTACAGAAAAACAAAACCAAAAAACAAAAAAAACCTAGAACCTCTTTAAGGGTCACACCCCAAAAATGATGTACTTTACCTCAACCCATACAAAATTGAACTCAGCCATTTCACTCCATGTAGATAACAGAGGCTGTCAGAGAAATAGAATTTAACTATGTATGCCTGGCAGGGAGAAATAGTTATTAATGAAATTCAGCAATCTTTACCAAAATATCTATCTTCAGGTTACATTTTCTGTTATTCTCTCTGTTGCCCCAACATGTTCTGGAGAAGCCCAGAGTTCTGTTCCTTGATGGGGTTCAGGGAGACTGGAGGCCATGATTCTACTACTTCTCCTGTGGGAAGGTATCATGGACCCACCAAATTAAAACTCTTCTTTGTCAGGGAAAGATCTCTCCTTCCCTAATGCTCCTTTCTTTCTCTGGGACTCACACAATAGCTTTTTCAACAACCTCAGCCTTTCACAGAAGACGAGGAGGAAGGCTACCTCAAATAGCTTCAACTTCAGCTAAGCCGTGGCCCAACTACCTTCCTGGAATGAACAGAGGAAAAAATTCCAAAACATACAATACAGATCAATTCTTTTTTTCCTGGGCAGAGGATTGAACTCAGGGCCTCATACATGCTATACAAGCTCTCCACCACTCAGCTACATCCCCAGCCCTTTTTATTTTGAGATAGTGTTTTGCTCTGTTGTGAAGACTGGCCTCAAACTTTCAATCCTCCTGCCTCAGTCTCCTGAGTAGCTGGGATAACAGATGTGCACCACTGTGCCTGACCAGATCATGTATCAATAAATCATCATGCTACCAAAGTACACAAAACCCCTGACAATCAAGGGGTCTTTTGACTCAAGACTGCCTGTCACAGATTTCCAAATTCAAGAATGTCCCTGTCTTTTACACCTTTTTTTTAAAAGCTTTCTTTGCATTAGGAGATGAATTTATTTCCAGCATCATTTTCATGAAGACAGAGAAGTCATTTGTGGCTGTGATGAGATCAAGAGCAAGAACACAAAGCACACAGTTGGGATGGGGCCATGAGGCAGTTGCCTAGGCTCAGCCACTGACTAGACAAGCTGATGCTATTACAATTATGATGGGCTAGAGTTAAATGACTCAGCAAAATAAAATTAAAAAAAAAAAAAGATTACCTACCACATATCTCCAAATCTCTCATACATGCTTGAAATTTTTGAGCAAAATTGCCATCATTTTTTTAATGTGCCCAAAGAGATATGATTTGACTAAGTTCACCTGTGGTTTTTATGAGTTCATTCTCCAGATTTTGGGAATTACTCACTCTCCAGGGTGAAAGGAAATCCGAGAGTGCCATTTAACCCAGCACAGAGGGCAATCTCAGAAAAAATTGTGTCTCAAAGATTGACCTCAAAAGAATAGGAATCTGATTTTCAAAGGGGGGAGAAAGTGAGAATCATAGAAACTACAAATGTATAAATTAGAGGTCAATTTCTTTTCATACTCACTCAGATTCATTAGTCAACAGATAATTTATTACTTTTAAAAAACATTATAACCATTTAATATTATGTTGAGTTTGCTCAAAATAAGTCATGCTTTTGAACCAAATGAGTCAAACTCATTTCCTTTCCTTTTTTTATTTGAACTACTATTAAAGTGACAGATTAGGTGAGTATCATAGACCCACTTTATCTGGAATATGTTGAAGTTCTCAATAACAACATTTTAATAAATTTGAAACTATTGAACAATCAGATTTACTATATATTGAAAATAACTAATAGCAAATTGCTCCTGTCTAAGCTCCGAAGTTTTGGATAAGAAAATACAGATGGAGAAGAAACCCTCACCTTTGCTTCGGTGGGAGAATGCAGCTTATTATGTGACCATACCTAATCTGGCTCCTAATACTTGCTAATAGTCCAACCTGCCCATAGTTAATTTCTCTTTCCACTCATAGGAATAGCTGTTCCCCAAGGGCAGCTCTGGGCTTGGTGGAGGAGATTGTCTGCTGCTTACACAGAGACAACTTCAAAGAACTCAGAGAGGGCTTATTTGGCATTTTCAGTTTCTTTTCCATAATTCACCAACCAGCAAGCATGAATGAAGATGGAGGAGGGGAACTGGAAGTGATAGAAGGTATGATGCTGACATTTTTGGAACGGCAGAAGTTCTTATTTTATGGGTCAGGTTTCAATGCAGAAAGAGGGATGCAATGATTCTGTGTAGATTTCTCTTCCCGCTCCTAGGATAGGAGCTATTTGAGTCATGAAGAAATAGAAGGAATAGCTATCTTTTTTTAAAAGTGCTACCAAACTAAGAAGAATAACCGACATGACAAAAAATTATTTCAACTAAATGGAGCTCATGCTGGAATCTATAAGATGCAACTAAACAGCAATAAATATCATCCTTACTGAGGTTAAAAAATTTAAAAAGGAAAATGTCACATACTAAACAATTGTTCATACACAAGATGGAGACAGAAAGTTTGGCTATCAATGGGTTTTGGTTCACCTGAACTTATATAAGATAACTATCAGGTATCTGGTAAAAATGGTGATGCAGCTCCAGCTGCAACTGTTTGACAAATGACGTTTACCATGTTTCCCATGTTCGGTATCATGCAGGGTCCTCAGAGTTAATAGTGGCACAGTGTCTGCAGTAATGTGCCCAATTAATTATGCACATACTTCAAGAGTAATGCTAATGAATTAAACCGGAGCAGTGGTGAGAAGAGACAGTCCAATTTCTTCAGGTTCCATGTGGCAACTTCTACTCACCTATAGGAACAGTATTTGAAGATTTTATTGTTAAGAATTATTTTAACTGGAAATGCCATAGATACTGACATAACCAGCATAAACAATAAGAAAATAAGGATTGTTGTAAGGATAACAATAATAAAATCCAAAGTCAGACCAAATTTATTATAATTGGGGCTAGGAATCTTTCTCCACTCTTGAATTTTTCCACCCTCTAGTTGGACCTTTTCTTCAGACTGTTTCCTCTGGTGGTTCCAAGAGGACTTCCATCAGCTCCAGGAACAACAGGCTTCCTCATTAAGAAATCTTTGCTCCAAACTTTGAACAAAAGTTCTTACTGCAGTCTGAACAGGCTCGTTTGTATCATGTGGCCATCCCTGGTTCAAGAGCAGGCTCTGGAATGATGCCGGGCACTGATGGCTGAGGTGTAAATTCTGGAACCAGTCACTTGCAAAGGTGCTAGAAGTAGTACTCTTGACTCGAGTTGAGGTTGGGGTTGGCTTCCAGAGACAGGTGGACAACATGGAAGAGGGAGGCTCTTTGTAAATAACATGGGGTTTCTGTTTGAAAGGAGGGAATCTGTGGGAATGGACATTAGACAACTCTGGGAGAAGGAAAGTCATCTTGGGTGGGTGGGCTGTGGAGAAGAGCAGCCAGATGGCTTTCCTTCTCTCAGGAAAACCTGACCTCTCCTAGTGGTAGTGCCTTTCTTAATGTGGTGATAGCTGCAATTCATACCCTTTGAAACCTGGCACTGAAGGATTAGAATCAGCTGTTCTTTCTGTACGTGACTGTGTCAGATGAACTCAGGTAGGATGGTAGTAGGAAGGCCATTGTGGTCAAGGTCCAAATTCTACTCTGCAATCTGTGTTTACTGGAAATAAATCTGATCTTTTGATCTTCATCCGTTGGAATCCTGTGACTCTTTCTAATTAATTCATAACCAGTGCAGGGCATGATTATCACCCCTAAAAACTTCAACAAGTGTGCCCTCGGGAGCAAATCAGAATCTGGAGGATTCTGAGAACTCTGCCACACAGATAAAATGTAGAGTTTAATATTGAGATATTTGGCTGCTGTCAGATATCTAGATATGTCAGATTATTCAGAATGTCCCAAGGGCATGCTTTTTCACAGGTGTAGCCACACAGAAGGCTGCTGTGCTAGCAATAGGAACCCTGTCTTTGGAAATATTCATGAACTGACTGTGTGATATTCTCTTTCTCTCTCTCTCTCTCTCTCTCTCTCTCTCTCTCTCTCTCTCTCTCTCTCTTTCTCTCTCTCTCTAGGTCTGCCTTAAAATGGAATTCTGGCAGGTATGGTGGTACATGCCTATAGTCCCAGCTACTTGGGAGACTGAGGCAGGACACTCACTTGAGTCCCGGAGTTTGAAGCCAGCCTGGGCAATACAGCAAGATCCCATTTAAAAAATACTGCCTACTTGGAAAACTGAACATTTATTTGTATGGTGTATCCCAATATTTACATATATGTAAACCCATTACATAGATAGGTTTGTCTGGGGTTTCCAAAGTGTAGCTCCGAGAGCAGTTTTAGCACCCATTAGAAGCTTGTTAGAAATTAGATTATTAAGTTTCACTTTATCCCTCTTGTTATGGATTGAACTGTGTCTCCCTAAAGGATATGTTGAAGTCCTCATACCTGGTACCTAAGGATGTAGTCTTATTTGGAAGTGCTGTCACTGAGACGGAATTAGTTAAGCTAAGATGAGGTAAGGAGTAGGGAGGACCTTTAATCCAATATGACTAGTGTCCTTTTCTTTTCTTTTCTTTTTTTTTTTTTTTGATACTGGAGATTGAACTCAGAGGCACTTAACCAATGAGCCACATCCCCAGCTTTTTATTTATTTTTTATTTTGAGGCAGGGTCCCACTAAGTTGCTGAAGCTGACCTTCGAACTTGAGATCCTACAGGTCTCAGCCTCCCAAGTCTCTGGGATTGCAGGCATAATTCCTTGCCCAGCTGACTGGAGTCCTTAATAACAAAAGAGATTGAGACATGGAGGCATACACAAGGGAAGAACTCCCCAAGGTGATGGAGGCAGAGGTTGGAGTTGCAGACCCAGGAATACCGAAGATTGACAGCCATTCAACAGACTCAAGGGAGAGGCAAAGGAGGATTCTTTCCTATATTTTAGATGGAGCATTGTCCTACTGGCACATGGTTTAGGACTTTTAGAGTCTGCAAATGGGAGAGAGATAGCAGGCCATTTTGAGGTTGAGAAACTTTGGGGGTAAAGCAGGGAATGTAAGTTCAAGGGATAACTTGGGCCATCTTCTCGGGAGAGACAACCTTTCCCTTGTTTTAAACCACCCACTCTGATAACTTGTTAAGGAAGCCTTAGGAAATTCATACACCTACTGATTGGAAACTCTCATATTGGGGTCCAACAATCTGTGTTTATTAAGTTTTCCAGATTGATTCTGACAAAATACTAAAATTTAAGAACCAATTACTCTTCTAGAACTAGACCAGTGCCTCTCACATTGGTAGCATGTGAATGAGCTGAGGATTTTGTTGAGATGCAGTTTCTGATTCAGTGGATCTGGAATAGAGCCCTAGACTCTGCATTTGCAGGAAACTCCCAGGTGGTGCCATGCAGCTGGTAAGAAAAGAAGACCTTGAGTAGCAAGTATGTAGATCAGTGTTGTCTGTGGGGCTTCCCACAATAATCCAAGTGTTCCACATCTGTGTGGCCAAATAAGAAAGTCACTGGCTATGAGCAGCTATTAGGCATTTGAAATGCAGCAAGTCTGACTGAGAACTGAATATTTGAATTTTTATTTAATTCAAATTGATTTTCAAATAATAATCACATTAAATAGCCAAATATTAGACAGTGCAGGTCACTTTTCCCATTTTGAGTCTTCAGTGCTGTGTTTTGCAAAGCTTGCAGGGATCTCAACTTTTGTTCATCGAAACGTCTGTCATCTAGTAGTCAAGACTGGTAGTATGCCCTGTGCAAGACTGTGTGTGTGTGTGTAGTATATTAGAGCTTCTGGAGAACATAAAATAAATAGATTACAGGGTCTTTGCCCTTAAGGAACTTCCTGTTTATTAACCAGCTTTCATTGTGTTTCTTCCAGTTTCTGCCAAGCCTGAAAGTGTTAGTTCAATGTTAAAAGGGGGGAAATTAAGCAATAATTAGGAGAGATGATGCTTGGCAGGGGCTTTTTTATCTCAAGGCTACCAGATTTGTTCATGGAATTTGAGAACATGAGTGATTTGCATATGTTGCATAAATTTGCATCTTGTATTCAAGAGACCTGACTCCAAGTCTAGGAAGTACAATTTAATTAATTAGTGGAACCTACTACAGTTGTATTCTGAACAGAATTCAGGGCTTAGCACACATGAAATAGCTAGCTGTTGACAAAAATTCAAGAGACTCCAGGACAGGTCAGGAGACACATACATAAAGGGGGAAAGTGTGCAGATGATGGGGAAGGAGAGGGGAAGGAGAGGTACTAGGAGCTTGGCTGCCATCCCTGACCTCTGTCTTCCGTGCACTCAAACCTTTGTATATCGGGCTGTTTATTGCACTAGGTAAAATGAAGTTCCACAAAAGTATGCAATTGTGCCTTTCGTGCTTTTTGCTAGGGTGCATTTCCAGCTCTTACCCCCATCCCACCCCACCGCCACCTTGTTTTACTCTCTTTTCCTCTCTCCTCCACAAAGTACCTCCTCAATGTCTATGCCAGATTCTTTGCTGGGCCCTGGGGACAGACACAAAGTTAAACAATACAAGATTCTTGTCTGGAAGGAACTCAGCACCAGAGCAAGGGAGCTGGACATGCTGTGTGGGAAGAGGAACGATGAAGCATGTCCTAGGAGACAGAGATAAGCTCTGCTCATGTGAAGGGGTGGGAGGAAAGTTTTCACACGGGAGGAGCTTAAAGAAAGAAAAGGACTGTGGGCGGGGTAGTGTGTTCCAGCAGAGAGAACAGCATGTGCAGAAGGAGTATGGTGTGTTTAGCACACTGTGACTATCACCCAGTGTGATGGGGAGGAGGAGGGTCAGGCAGAGGTACAAAATCCAGACCAGTCCATAAAAGCCTTATTAACTTGTCTCAAGAGACAGAATTATATAAATAAAAAAGGGAACTTTAGACCACCTCACCTAGGAATGTTTTCATGGCAGAACCCCAGCAAGAGAGCTGGAAGATCTTTCTCCTAGGATAAAGCCATCCCTCCTAGTGTTCCTGACCTCTGTTAGTTACAGATCTCCCTCCCCCCAGCATTTCCTACTCACCCTTTCTAGAAGACCTGAGTTATTTTATGACCCAAGTTAATTAGCTATAGCAACTACATCATACATGCTCTGCCTGCTGCCTATGATAAAAATACCCTCTGCCCACTGACAGCCTACAGAAGCCAGACAGAGCCCACAGGGTCATCCTGAAGTGACCATGTCCACTATCTGGAAGACCCCACTCAGGTACCTCTCACCTCCTTATTGTAGTGGTAACTACTCTTTCTTTTGAGAATCTCAGAACCAAATGTGGCACCTGCATGCAGCTCCAGCGATACTGCAGATTCACCTGGAATCCCCAGTGGCTAAATCTGGGAGCCACAGATTTACTTGCTCACTGCAGAGTTTCAGGCTAGCAGTGATGGAGACCGATGGTGCCTCCCCTCACCTTACAAGGGAACTCTGTACTCTGTGGGAGGACTGGTTTTTATTTTATTGATTTACAAAACATTACAGGAAAAGAATAGTGTATACAATAACTAATACTCATGTACCTGCTCCTGTGCTTAGGGAATAGAGCATTCAAACTCCATATGAAGCTCTTGTGTATCCTCCCGTAAACACATTCCTTCCAGTCCTCTCAAGTAATCAGGGAGCTGGGTGCCAGTGGCACACACCTGTAATCCCACAGACTCAGGAGACTGAGGCAAGGGATTGAGGGTTCAAGGACAGACTCAATAACCTAGAGAGGTCCTCAGCAACCTCAGCAAGTTAGTGAAACCGTATCTCAAAATAAAAAATAAAAAGGTTGGGGCTGTAGCTCAGTGATAAAGCATGCCTGGGTTCAATTTTCATGGCCAAAAAAAAAGAAGAACAAGTGATAAAGGGGAGGAGGAAGAGGAAGGAAAAAAGGAAGAAGAAGAAGAATAAGAAGAAAACAGTATCTGGATCATAGTGCCTATCATACCAAATATATGGGCCAGGGGACTGGCTTGGTGGTAGAGTGCTTTCTAATATGGTTTCTAGAATGCTTGAGCCCCTGGGTTAGTCCCTAGCATGACAAAAACAAACAGAAATACCCAAACACTTGTCTTTACAAGGATGCTATGATATATTGAGTTGTTTTAAATATTTTAACATACATAAAAATGTTATCCAGTGATGTCCTGGTAACATAGAATAGCTGACTCTCCCAAGAGGAGAACAAACTTTCTTGATTTAAAGTACCTGCCAATATTCATTGTATAAATACTCCCACCACGGTCACTTTCAAGCTACCACTTGACGTCAGTGAATAAGGAGTTAGGAAGAGATATGTCCAACAGCATGAACCAGCTCCTGTATCCCACTGATTTGTTGTACTTTATGTATCTTTCATTAATGTGATTTTTTTTTTGCTCAACATTATTATCTTTGAGATTTATTCACGTTGATACATGTATTTCCAGGATTTTTTGCTTCCATGGCATATAGGGTTGATTATATGAATGCATTAAAATTTATTTTTCCTTTCCTTTTTGATGGACATTTAGGTTGTTACCATTTTTTTTTTTTTTCACTCTTAAAACTAATGCTGCAAAAATCAGTTTAGAATGTACTTTATGGAACACAGGTGCAGAAGACTTCTTGAAATCAAAGCCAAACTTCTAAGTCTGGGGTGTACAATGATGACTATATTCAACACATTTTTCCTCTTAAATAGTAATAATTTGCCCTCCCACTAGTTGTACATGAGAAATCCTATCACCTTCCTTTTTTCCTACTCTTAGTTTTGGCAGGTGATGGACTGATTGTGTCCCCCTCAAAATCCATAGATTAAGCCTCAACCTCCAATGTGACTGTATTTGGAGATGGAGACTTTAAGGAGGAAATCAAGGTTAAGTGAAGTTGTAAGTGTGGGGCTTTAATCTGACACAATTGGCATCTTTGTGCTAATAGGAAGGAACACTAGAGCAGTCCCCACATAGGGATAATGGGAAGGTCACATGAGGATACTTTGAGAAGCCCGCATCTACAAGCCAGGAAGGGAGTCCTCATCAGAAACGAAATCCACCAGAACCTTGATCTAGGATTTTAAACCACTAGAACTGCGAGAAAATAGGGTCTCTTATTAAAGCTAACCATTCTGGGATTTTTGTCATAGCAGCCTGAGAAGACAAATATAATAGCCTTTTTTTTGTTTGTTTACTTTGTTTTTTGTAGTACTAGGGATCAAACCCAAGGGGGCTCTGCCACTGAGCTACATAGCCAACACTTTTCATTTCTGATTTGGAGATAGGTTCTTGCTAAGTTGTCCAGGTTGGCCTTGAACTTGTGATCCTCATGCATCAGTCTCCCAAGTTGCTGGAATTTACCAGTGCATGTACTACGATACCTGATTACCAGAGACTTTTAAAATTTTACCATTAAGCCAGGCATGGTGGTGCATGCCTGTAATCCCAGCAACTTGGAAGGTTGAGACAGGAGAATCACAGATTAAGGTCAGTCTCAGCAATGTAACAAGACCCTCAGCAACTGGGCAAGACTTTAAATAAGAAATAAAAAAGAGCTAGGAATAAAGTTCAGTGATAAAGTACCCCTGGGTTTAACCCTCCCTGCTTTTTGCCATTAAATAGATATGGTTTTCCTTTATTTTAAGAAACATTGGTCAGGTGCATTGGCACATGCCTGTAATCCTAGCAATTCAGGAGGCTGAGGCAGGAGGATCACAAGTTTGAGACTAGCCTCAGCAATTTAGCGAGACCCTAAGTAATTGAGAAAGACTCTGTTTCAAAATAAAAAATAAAAGGGCTGAGGATTAAGCAGCTCTGGGTTCTTTTTGGTTCCCAAAACCAAAAAGAAACAAAAGAAAGAAACATCATTTCCTCTTAATCAAGTCTCAACTCTTTCCTAGATTGAAGAACCTCTCAAACTGATTTCTCCATTAATAACTCACCCAATTTGCTTATTCCCAATTTACTCCTTTCCAAGTTGCTCCATTCAGACTGATTTTCTCAGATTCCCCAAGCATACCAGGCTCATTCTTAACCTCTGGACCTTCACCGAAGGAGTTATACTTGCTCAGAATGCTGTCTTTCCCCCCGGGGCATATCAAAATCTTTCCCATTTTTAAAATATACAATTCAAATCCTATTCTCTAAGAGCTATGACTCCGAGTGCAATTGAAAGAAAATTCAAAACAAACTTCCCTAGGCACAAGAGGGAAATTTGGTTTCACAAAAAACAGAAGAGGTTGCCTGAGGAATGTCAGATACCAAAAGTGCTGTTAGATCCCTCCTCTCAGATCCAGGTACTTTACCCTGCATGGAATTCATGTTCCCCTTCCACTGACTTCTTTCCTCCATATTGAAGGGGCTGGAGTAGGGCAACAGAAAACTCCACACCCACAATAATATCCCCTCTTCTACACAAACCACAAGAGATAAATTTGTAATTTATAATATCTTGGGGCCTGACTTTGTTTTTTTTTTTTTTTGGTACTGAGTATTGAACCCAGGAATACTCTACCACTCTGCTACATCTCTAGTCCTTTTTATTTATTTTGAGACAGAGTCTCACTAGGTTGCCCAGGCTGGTCTCAAAAGTGGGATCCTCCTGCCTCGGCCTCCTGAGTAACTAAGATCATAGGTGTGTGCCACCATGCCCAGCAGGTCAATGATTTTCATTGGTCTGATTTGGATCAAGTGCCATTCCCTTTTTCAAATCAATCGTTCTAGCTAGAAGGATGGGAAACACTAAGCCAAGCTCAGAGAATATGCCTACAGCTGAAGCCAGGGAGGTCCAGTCTGTAACTAGCAAACTTACCGAAACCACATGCAGAATAGAAGATCAAATCCTCTTGTTAGTCTGAATGTTTGCATCTCTTCAAAATTCATATGTTGAAACCTGATTCCCAATGTGCTGGTATTAGGAGGAGAGGACTTTGGGAGATGATGCAGTCAGAAGGGCTTTGCTTTCATGAATGAAATTAGCACTCTTGCAAAAGATGCCAGAGAGAGAGCGTTCACCACATGAGGACACAACCAGAGGGCACCACTTATGCAGAAGGCAGCAAGCCCTCATTAGACATCAGATGTGCTGGCGTCTTCATCTTGGTCTTCTCAGCTCTAATACTGTCAGAGATGTGTGTCCACTGTTTATGAACCACTCAGTCCAAGGTACTTTGTTATAGCAGCCTGAGGAGACTAAGACCCTCCTAAAGAAGGGATCCTCAATAAACACAAACAGAATCTACCACAAGCATTATCCAGGGAGGGATCCCTTTTCTCTAGCCCTCATAGCTTCTTTCCAATTCCCAACTACTACTATATGTATCTAGAACTCTCTCACATCATTAGCAAGGATCTTGTGTTTTGTGCTAAACCATCTTCTCTTTTCAGTGCTAGAGACTAAGGTCAGAAGTGCTCTACCATTGAGCTACGTTCCCAGCCCTTCACTTTTTATTTTAAGACAAGGTCTTGCTAAGTTACCGAGGCTGTTTTCAGACTTGCGATCCTCCTGCCTCAATCTCTCAAGTGGTTGGGATTACAGGTGTGTGCCACTATGCTCCACAAATCATGTTTGTCTTAAAGCTAGGGATCATGTCTTCACTTACCATGTATCTTCCATAGTCCTTAACAGAGAACTGAGTATATAGCAAGCATGTAATAAATACTAATTCATAGGCCTGCTGTTTCTAATGGGAAATCTTTTAAATCCATTTCTATGGCTTCAACTATAGTTTAAACTCAGACTAGAATTTTGAAATTATGATAAGATACTGGAGATAATGAGTACAATAAATTGCAAGCCAGGTGCAGTGATGCATGCCTATAATCCCAGTCACTCAGAAAATAGAGGCCAGAGAATCCCAAGTTCAAGGCAAGCCTGGGAAATTTAGTGATATCCTGTCCCAAAATAAAATAAGAAGAAAAAGGTCTGGGAGATAGCTCAGTAGTGGAGCACCCATGAGTTCGATCCCCAATACTGCCAAAAAATAAAAGTGTATAATGCATTGGAATTTAGAAAACATTAACATTTTCACATTCTACAATTATTATTATTATTTTGGGTACTGGGAATTGAACCCAGGGATGTTTTACCACTAAGCTACATTCCTTTTTAGTTTTTATTTTGAGATAGGATCTCACTGAATTGCTAAGGCTGGCCTCAAACTTGCAATCCTCCTGCTTCAGCCTTTCAAGTCACTGGGATTACAGGCATGTGCCAACACACGCAGCACATTCCATGATCCTAATAGTGGATGGAAGGTAAGTACTGTCCCAACTGAGGAAACTGAGACTCAGTGTGCTTAACTGTCTTGCCCAAAATAGACTGGCTAGAAAGTGGCAGAAACAGATCAGCCACAGTCTGACAGCTTTGGGAGCAGTTTGCTTTGCATCACAGTCCTAGAGAGAGAGGCATGGTGAGGGGCACTTCTAGAAACAGCACCCTGGGGTTGGGGGCTGCCATCAAAAACCTCTGACAGGTCTCCACCACGTGCAGTCTCCATGAATGGATCAGCCTGTGGAATCTCTACCTAAATTTGGGCACTCACTGCCTGAAGCATGTATTTGAAGCCTGGAACCAAAGCATCTTTGTGGCCCTGAATGTTACTAAGGAGAGATTCAGCCCACATTTAAATGCCAGATGACAGAAGCAAGTGGCCAAGCAGTGCCGGCGTTCTTGCCAAGTTGGAATGGGAGCAAGTGTGACTAAGCCAATGGGACTAGAGGTGGCAAACAATTCGTGTCTGGTTGGAATCAAGCACTGTGTTGGTGATAACACTTCCAGAACAAGCAAGGGTGACCACAGACCCTTGTTCCAAGGAGCCCTGTAAAGGAATGAGCGGCACACGCTCCTGTTATCCAATGGAAATTCACCAACAGGGCCCTTCTTCTAACCCCAGCAAGTATCACTATGTCGACAGTGTCACCGCCAGGCCTCCCCTGCCGGCTGCTAACCCAGCGGAAGATTGTAAAGGCAGAACATGGTTGGGGCCCAGACGTCTTGTTTCTGTTGCTTTTGCCAGAGAGTTGCTCCAGAGGAGGTTCGCATTGTGTTATAATCACATGGTTTGCAAAATGATAGTTAAGAGTCTGTTAGCATTTCCACCCCAAACCTCATATTTTCAGCTGCTCACAGTGACTCAAATATAAGAATTCTCTTTAGGCTGAAATTTGGCACGCAGGGTCTCAGGCCCAGCTGGGGAGCAATTTCAACCTTTTTTGGGACCGGATTTCAATAACATCCATTTGGCTGTTTTTGAATAACAGCAGAAGTACAACAGAAGAGAAGTTAGCATTTTTATAGCAAAATGTTGCCATTATGTGACTGGAGAATTGGTATGGGCTGGGGGGATCCACCCTAGCAACTCCAATAAACCTTGGCAAGTGATTAGTCTTTGAGTGGACTAAGCATGTATACTATTTTCTTAAGTATACATTAAAAAACCAAACTGCTAGTCTGTTGTTCAGAACAGAAGAGAGAGATTTTGTTTAATAACATATTGTGTTTTTGAAAAGCAAAGTTGACTCAGGAACAATGACACATACCAGTGGATATTGAGTTTCTACTACACCCACTCCTTGGTGCGGCTAGGACAGTGGAAAATTGCAGGATGCAGTTGAGTTCCTAAATGTAAAGCGGGTATGGAGACCCGGAGGGGAGGCAGCACTAGAATGGCAAAGATGACATGCAGAATATCCTTGAGGATCTAAGGTCTGGGATCTGGTTCCTCCTTCTAGAAGGAAGGAGATGTCAGAACCCAGGCCTCTTCTCTACCTCCCACTCATTGATAACAACAAATCAAATTGCAAATGACAGATTTCAAAAAAGGAGAACAATACCAAGCATTTTTTAAACAAAATATTTCAGGAAAAATAAAAAGGCATAGAGAATAATAAAACACTCATGTACTCACCACTTTGTATGTGAAATAAAACATCACAAATAGAGTCAAATAGCTGTGTGTGTATCAGCTTTCTTGATGACTTCCTAGTCTCTTCATGTGAGATTTATTATTGTTCTCTTTTTGTAGGATATTGTTCCCAATTTGCATTTCATGGAAGCAAGTATACATGATTCCTCCTCATCCTCTTTATCTAAATTCTGTTTAAATTTATGACTTTTTGTTCCAGAAGTTCCTAGGTTCCATGACTGAACCAACACTGAGGGTGGGAACTTGAGATTCAAAAGCACTTTTCCTGATTAAAGTCAAACAAAGTCAATTTTCCTCAACCTCTGCTATAATGATATTCCAAAATACCTTAAGAATTTTTTGGTTGTTACATTATAGAGATCAATACCAGAAGCTTCTAAATTCTAGCTTTGGTTTGCTTACTTGCTTTTTTTTTTTTTTTCCTATTTTATTTTTTCTGAGTAGTGGAGATTGAACCAAGGGCCTCTCACCTGCTAGGCAAGCACTCTACCACTCAGCTGTATACCCAGTCTTTTTAAAATTTTATTTGAGAGATGGTTTTACTGAGATGAACAGGATGGCCTCAAATTCATAATCCTTCTGTCTCAGCCTCCCTAATAGCTAGTATTACAGATGTGTACCACTACACCTCGTTCATAGTAGATAGTTTTACTAAACAGCAGAAGACACAGTTTGATGTAGCAAGAAGCATATGAAGACCTCAGGTGTAGTGGCACATTGAATAATGCCAGTTACTCAACAGGCTGAGGCAGGAGGATCCCAAGTTCAAGGCCAGCCTGGGCAACTATGCATAATCCTATCTCAAAATAAAAATAAAAAGGGCTGGGATGTAGCTCAGTGGTAAAACAATGCCCCTGGATTCAATCCCTAGTACTGGGAGGGGAAAAAGAAGAGAAAGAAAAAAAAGGAAAGAAAAGTAAATGGTCTCAAGAATATTTTGCTTGTTTGCTTGTTGAAATGATAGCTATGAATTTTCAGCAAATAATACCTTACTTATAATTATTATAGGCACCCTGAAAGTAAGCACTTTAAATATAATAAAAACATAGAGGGGTCTGGTGCAGTGGTGTGCCCCTCTAATCCCAATGACCCAGAAGGATGAGGCAGGAGGATTAAAAGTTCCAGGCCAGCCTGAGCAACTGAACAAGACCTTGTCTCAAAAGAAAAATAAAACAAGAGCTGGAATTGTAGTTCAGTGGTAAAGCACACCCTGGGTTCAATCTCTCTAATCCCCTCCCCCCAAAAAAAGGCTGGGGCAGGGGGCAAATGTAGCCTGAAACAATCATAAAACTTAGTTCACCTACATGAAGAACAAACTGTATGAGCTCAGTCATCTCAAGTCTACCTTTCCAAGTAAATCTTTCTCCTTTGTCCATATAAATATGGTGGACAGAGAAATTGTTCAGTTCTGTGTTCCTTCCACTACCATCTTTTGGTTTTCCATGTGGCAAACTCAGTAACAGAAACCCTTTAATACCTAACACTTACAGTTCTCTCTTTTTCTAATCAGCTTCAAATGATCTCATAATTCCAAGAGCTATTGTCTCTATCAACCTGAAACTATGACTGGGTGCCATGGCTATAATTTTTTGCTAGTCCACAGGAACCACCTGCTGTAAGCCGTGATTGCCATTCCTATAGCTGCCTGATGCACCCTTTCCTTATTGTCTGCTTTCTCTTGCATGTTGTCAAAGGCCTAGGAACTGCATCTGTTTGAATTGTGTGTGTAGAGGCTCTGAACATAGAGCAGTGTGTGGACTGGGAACTCAGAAAACATTACTCTCAGCAAACTGGATTCATGAAGAGTCTTGATGAATGGAAATGATGAGAGAGGACTGAGCCCAGGAAGAGGGACTGGAGTTCATATTTATCTCTTAACTAAGAATGATTATTTTAAATAATCATTATTGAACCACTTTATCAATGCTTTGAGCAGAGACCTGCTCATACAATGGTAATCTCGTTGTAAGTGCTTGCTACTTAGTTGAGTTAGCTATTCAAATATTAAGAGGTTTTGTACTACTTTTGGAGTTGTTTGCCATACATTCTTACTCTTTAACATGTCTACTCATATTCTCCCCCCCCTTTCTCTCTCTCTTTCTCCCCCCCTTTCTCTCTCTCTTTCTCTCATCCTCTCTCTCTCTCTCTCTCTCTCTCTCTCTCTCTCTCTCTCTCTCACACACACACACACACACACACACATCCATTTGAAAAATCAGGCCTAAGGCTGGGTCTATACTTGGCCAACATCTTCAAGGTCACTAATGTTACTTCTTGCCTCTGCTGTGTGGGAGCCAGAAAGTGAGTCATCAGGGTGAATAATGCCTCTGTAATACTACCAGATTGTGTTTGTCTCCACTTCAAAGCTCTTAGTTTTAACAGAATAGTATTTCTCCATCCCGCCCACCCAAACAGCAGTCTGGATGGCTGAGAGGCTACAGTTCCATGAACAGCACCATCATATCCACAGGATGCTCCTAAAGAGCTGGTAGGACCCTTTATAAAAGTCATGCCATGTTCTAGTCAGGCTTTGCTAACTAGAGATGACAACTCATCCCCTTTTATACTTTTCCTTCCTCCCTCCTTCATTCTCTTCTTGTCTTCTCGTGTGTGTGTGTGTGTGTGTGTGTGTGTGTGTGTGTGTATGTGTGTGTGTATGTTTGTGCTGCTGAACTCAGGGCCTCAAGTGTGCTGGGCAAGCACTCCATCAACAGCTGGATCCTGAGCCCCCTTCCTCATTCCTCTCCTTTCCTTTCCTTTCCTTTCCCTCTCTTTCCTTATTTCTTCTCTATTTACTTCACCATTTACGGTCATAATTACACCTTTCCTGATCAGTCTTTAATCATTACTCATCCCTTTAGTCCTTCATTTTCTTTTCCATTCACAACTACGTATGTCTGCAAATTTGTCAAAAAAGAAAGAGAGACATTAGCCTCCTGAGTCTCTCCCCATTTCCACAGCATCCTCACAGCTGCTCCCAAAGACCCTTTATTTTAAAAGCCATATGACCTTGGTGTCCCAGAAGCACAGAGTGGCCATGACAGAAGGAATAAGGGAGAAACTACCATTATTGAACACCATGTCATACAGCTTCATGCTTTATACAAATGTTTCATCAACTACCCACAAATTGAAGTAAGCCTCATTATCTTTTCTACAGCTGAGTAAAGCAGGTCTGAAGATACTAAATAACTTTCCCAAGATGACAACCAGCAAGCAGGAAGGAGGAAAATAACTGTGTGTGGTGTCAAGATCCATGCTTTTTTCCCCCCAGCTACTCAGGCAAGAGAGGAGATATTAACCAGTCTAGATTTCTCAGTTTTCCTATGCCCTGCTTTTCTTAATGCCAATTTATGGAATAACTTGAAATAGCATAATTTTCTGTGATCATTCCTACATCACTTGCCCAAAGCAGCACCCCTCTGGTCGTTGTTACCAAGATAAGTTAGGCATAACTTCCCTACACTAATGAATAACATAGAAGTTTTGCCAGTCCCTATTCATGGCATACATGTACTAATTAGATACCCTCTAGGCCTCGAGTAATGACGTAATTTACCATCCAAGCAGGGACACTTTGGAGATGAAATGGAGTGCTATTAATGACCTCATTGGCCAGGTGTGGTGCCACATACCTATAATTCCAGCTACCAGGAGCCTGAGGCAGGAGGATCACAAGTTTGAGGCCAGCCTGGGCAACTTAGCAAGACCCTGTCTCCAAATAAAAATAAAAGGGATTGAAGATATAGCTCAGTGGTAGTGCTTGCCTAGCATGCTCAAGGCCCTGGATTCAATCCCCAGTACTGCAAAATAATAATAATAACAATAATAATAATAACAACAACAATAAACAAAAAACATGCTGGGCATACTGGAATGCCTGGCCACCCTCTTAGGATAAACTGTAACCAAACTAATATCTCCTATGGACAAGGATGCTACAAATAGTCTAGCCTGAACTAAACGCTGTGCAAAACGAGATAACAAGGATTGTGGGGAAGACAAGCTAGGTGTGCCAAACACCGAACTCGGTGTCCCACTAGCAGTTGCTGCATTTCTGGACCTGGTGGTGAAAATGAGAAGGTAGTTGAATGTCACTTATAATTAGAATGATCCTTATACCCATTCCTTGAGGTAGTGGCACTTCAACTTCAGCATGCTTAAGAATCACCACTAACTTTTATCTACAGTACAGATCCCTGAACTCTCTTAGAGATGCTGAAAAAGTTGTCTGAGGTATACCCAGGAAACTACTTTTGGTTTTTTGTTTGTTTTGTTTTGTTTTTGGTACCAGGGATTGATCCCACGAGTGCTTAACCACTGAGCCACATCCCCAGCCCTTTTTAATATTTTATTTGGAGACAGGGTTTCGATAAATTGTTGAAGGCTTCACTAAATAGCTGAGGCTGGCTTTGAACTCACACTCCTCCTGCCTCAGCCTCTTGAGCTGGTGGGATTACAGACATGTGCCACCTGCAGGAATCTATATTTTAACAATGCTCATATAAAGATTTTAATCTAAAAAAAAAAGAAAAGAAAAAGATTTTAATCTATTCACCATAAGGAAATAGTAAATATTTGAGGAGCTAGGTATGTTTAGCCTCATTTAAACATCGTACAATATATACATGTATTGAAATATCTCTTAGTACTCCATAAATACATACGATTTTTATGCTCATATATCAGTTAAAAAATAAATTTAATTTAAAAGTCCAAAAAGGAAAGAAAATAGTTCTATCTAGGTAATTTATGAACTACCATGGGAGGAAAAGCAGTCTTCTTTGATACAAAGTGTTTGCATGCTCACTCTATAAAGACAGGCAGAAGTTCAAAGAAAGACCCTGCAGGACTCAATAAAACCACCATTTACAACAATAGGATTTCTTCACAGATATCTCCTGTATGATCTTGATCACTATTTGAATCAAATAATTTAAACCATGTTAACTTTTTTTATTGGGGGGAGTGCTGGGAATTGAATCAGAGCCTCACATGTGCTAAGTGCACACTCTACTACTGAGCTATACTCCCAGCCCCTTGAGCTATGTTAATATTATAATTACTTAGTATAGATTCTTAGCCACACATATATGAAATGTGTGTGTGTGTGTGTGTTGTGCACTTGTGTGTTATGTTTATGTTGGATTCAAAAAATGAGGAGACATTTATGCTTTCTTATAACCACAGTAGTGAGAGCTGCTGTAAATTGACCAATGCACTTGTGCCAGTCATTTATCTACATTACCTTGAGGGTAAGTCATGTGACCTCTGTTTTATACATGATGGACCCCAGGCTCAGAGAAGTTGGGTGACTTGCCTGAAACCTCACAGGTAGGAACTGGCAGAACTGCAATTTGAAAGCAGGTCAGCTGCCTCACACTTGAAATATTTAGGGAACTCATAAGCACCCTGTGAATACTGAAAAATACTTGTTGGAAGGCCACATCATGATGTGAGCTAGCATGACCTTTCTAGAATGACAATTCCTAGACAGAGAGAAGACCTGAATGGTGGCTTTGAAACACGCTGAGGCATTTTTTGATATAAAAAAGGCTGGATAAAGTCAATTATTGGTTCACATTTGGGACGGTTCAGAGTACAGCTAACCATTTTCCAGGCTTGCCTTTGGATTTATTTCTCTTTTGTTGGCTGTGCTGCTGCTCCACTCTTTATTCATATTTTCAAGGAAACACAAGCACAGAGAATGTCTCTAATTGCACTCCCATCCTGCAGTGCGCCTGCTCCTTCAGAGCTCCACGGGCTGGTTCCATACGCAGCTCGTGTGGAAGGGCTGGTGGCAGCTGCAAGTTGGTGTGTGACACATTGAGTAGTCATATTTCTCTTCTCTGTGGCCCTCCAAAGCCCTTTCCAACATAACTTTTCCCCATCTGTTCTCGTTTGCACTGCATAATAGGGGACAGGTTTTGGAACTTGGGATTCAAAAAAAAAAAAAAAAAAACATTAAGAGAAAATAAAAATGAGATGGAATTTGAGTAGAAAGAAACTCACTGGCTTCCACCCTCCTTCCTCAGTTGCTGGGATCATTACCAGAGTATTAAATTGATCAGGTTTTTAGTCTAGTTGATTCTCTTTATGTAGTAGTGGAAAAATGTGTGAGAGAGCATCTTAAAATCTCTTTAACTGTCTGCATAGCCGTAAGACAGACAGCATGGCGGAATCATTAGCAGATCAGCCTTGCCCCGTATCTGACAAAGTTTTCCATATTTGCTTAGAAGTGCTGATAAGTTACCCTAATTGTCTCCTGCCTAAAGTTCTTCATCTATAAAATGGATGCCTGATGGGATTTTCAGAATATTTAGAAAGAGGATTTTCCAAAGTGCCATAAGCTCACCTCTGTGCATGTATGAATGATTTTGGAAATGATAGGAATATCTTTAAATTTTGACAGTAATAAATGTATTCAAATATGTAATAGAGAAAACTACCTGCCCATAGCCCAATATACCCCCAATTTCACAGGTATTTTTTCTTAGAATGAAGTTAAACTAGGCATTAAGTTTAAAACTGAACATACTTGATGAAGAATATTCAGTAAATAATAAATGTTAATATGGCAAAACAAAATGAGTACAAGAGTGTTGCTTAGAAAGCAAGTGGAGCAGAGCAGAGATTCTTCTGTTCTTTCCTTATGTTTTTTGAAAAGTTTTAGTGTGTGGGCCTCAAATTCCCAGTGTAGGGTTAATTACGATTCTTGGGTCATGGTGCCTGATCATCTTTGTATGGTAGGGGCTTATGATCCTTTTTGGATCACAGACCTCTTTGAGAATCTGATGAAAGTTGTGGGAAAATGTTTATTCCCATATACAAACTTTTGTAGAATTTCTGGGTTTTTATGCCCATTTGACATCCATTTGTGAACTCCTGGAGGTTTGGGGAGCTTATATTGAAGGTGATATCCACTTGTTTCTCTGCTTTCTTGAGATCGTAGGTTAACGGTCAAGCTGTTAGGTCATATCCTCTATATTTTTGCAAGGCACACCCTCTTCCCTCACTGCAAGCCCAGAGGAAACCACCCAGCCTGCTGCCTATGAGTATGTATGTGGTACAGCAAATATTTACTTCTCCACTTAGCCCCATCACGACTTTTTAAAAAAATATATATATACTTCAATTATTTCTGTAGTTGGGACCTATTGTGTTTATCAGCTCAACTCCTCGTCCTTGGGAGCTGCAGCTTCCCACCCCAACAAAGTGGTACCTTTGAGAGCTGCCATTCCTCACCGGCCTCTTTTCCAACTGGTCCAGAGACAGGAAACTGCCCCAAGTGAGACCAATCAACATCTCTCTGCTTTCCACTGCAGAACTTGGAAAAAGAAGTACATGATAGAAAACTCAGGAGAGAGGTCTTATTTGTTAAATCTGAAGAGAAGAGTGCCAGGTGCACATGGGGTTTCTATAAATGTCTCTGATGATATTGATTTCTTCCGCAGACTTCTGTGGAGCTGAAAAAATTTTTTATTTATTTATTTATTTATTTATTGATACTGGGGATCAGACCCAGGGGTGTTTTACCACAGAGCTACATCTTTTATTTTGAAACAGAGTCCTACTAAATTGCTGAGAGTCTCACTAAATTGCTGAAGGGTGAATTTCCTTTCCTCCTGCCTCTGCCTCCCGAGTTGCTGTGATTACAGGCATTTGCTAATAAGCCTGACTGGAGCTGAAAATGTTTTTGGAATTCTCTTCTGAATCTACCACCATGATTCTCCACCTTTTCCTTCATATAACTATTTATTTATTTAGATACCAGGTATTGAACTCAGGGTACTTAACTGTTGAGCCACATCTCTAGTCATTTTTTTATATTTTATTTAGGGACAGAGTTTCACAAAGTTGCTAATGCTGACTTTGAACTTGCCATCCTCCTGACTCAGCCTCCCCAGCTGATGGGATTATAGGCATGTGTCACTGTACCCAGCATACCCAGTTATTTATAAGAAAGGTAGGAAAAATGTCAATCAGAAGAATAATGGTAACCCCCAGGATTGTGGAATGTACTGTACCACTGAATGTACTGTACCACCCCGTTGTAGGTAATGTGCATGTTCTCAGGTAATGTTCTCAGCTCCTTCAGAAGCAGGCAGAATTGTCTACTCTGCTTTATAGACAAGCAAACTTATAGAATCAGAAAGTGCTGGAACCAGTATACAGATCCAAGACTACCTTATTCCATGTCCGGCAACTATTTCCTCTTTTACATTTTTTAGTAGGTAATTTATTCACAAAGTCTTTAGCTCTGTTCAAAACAGTCAAACATCTTGCCCTGTCGTTTGCTTCCTATAATTTCCATGCCTTCACCCTATCTCTGAGAATTTTGCCCAATTATGTTAGCCAATATAGATTGTATTTTACATTTACTTCCTTTTTTTTTTTTTTTTTTGGTATTGGGGATTGAACTCAGGGGGCACTTAATGACTGAGTCACATTTCCAGCCCTTTTTATTTTTTATTTTGCGATAGACTTCACTAAGTTGTTCAGACCTCACTAAGTTGCTGAGGCTGACTTTGAACATGAGATTTTTCTGCCTCAGCCTCCAGAGTTGCTGGGATTACATACAGGAATGTGCCACCATGCCCAGATTGCTTCCTTCTTTTTTAACTGAAATTGTAGTATACAATCCATTTTTGTATCCTTGCAGTAATTTTTTTTAATTTACCAATATTTTGAGGAGCTTAGTTCTTACAAATACATTAGAAACTTCCATATTATTATTTTTAAAAGCTTTATATTATTCCACTGTAAGGATGTATCATAATTTAGCAACTCAGTATACTATTGCTGGACATTTAGCATTTTTTTCATTCTTTGCTTTTCTATACAGTACTGCAATGCAAACCTTGTACGTGCATCATTTTATAATCAGGTAAGGATGGGGGAGAAAATATTCTTTGAATAGAATTGCAAGGTCAAAGTATATGTACATTTATAATTTTACAAGAAAAAGTCAAATTGCTCTCTGCAGACCACCAGCTACTTTGACTAAAATGTATGAGAATAACTTGAAGTATTCTTGATGATTTCCACCCTCACAGCTTAAAGATTATCCTATTGCTGGTATGGTGGTGCATGCCTATAATCCCAGCAACTGGGGAAACTGAGACAGGAGGATCTAGGTCAATCTCAGCAATTCAGCATGAGGCCCTCAACAACTTAGTGAGACGCTGTCTCAAAAAAAAAAAAAAAAAAAAAAAGAAGAAGAAAAAAAAAAAAGGTGGTGATGTAACTGTAGTATCTCAGTGGTAAAGTGCCCCTGGGTTCATCCCCAGTAGAAAGAAAAATTTTTTAAAAAGTCTTATCTTCTTTCAATTTGCTTTACTCAAAAGAAAAAACAAAAGGCTTATATTTAGTTTCCTTCTCCCTCTCCTTTTCCCCCATGAACACAGAGATAGACTTTTTTCTGTTGTGCATTTCCTCCTACTTTCCTTAGAGCTCCCTCTAACTTCCAAAGGAGACTAGGAGGATAAATGGTTTAAGGGCTTGTCTGGTACACTGTCAGCAAGTCAGTCCTGCTTAATCACTCAACCAACAAACAGATGGTTGCTTTCCAAGCCATATACACTGAGCCTTTTTGGGGGGTTTCCAACATCTCCCTGCTCCCCTCTCCCAATGGTCCCTCCCACCAGCCACTGTCAGGGGCCCCCACCACAAAGGCCCCTGCCTCCAAACTTCCTAATGGTTTCCACCCATTACATCTTTGCCCACCACCCCCATGTATTCTTCACATTCTTTGAAGGTTAATGACCTTGTGGAAATCTAAATCAGTCCCTCTTCAGGAAGTGGTAAAAATCCCTTGGAATAACAGAAACAAGTTTTAAAAGAGTTCTTGAGTTTATCTGTATTTCAAACTAATTAAAGAAACCATAATATGCAAAAAATTCAAGATGATATAACGAGCAATGACCAAAATCTGATAAGTTTGCATGGATACCGTCCCTTATGAACAATCAAAAAAAGCCTAGAAGAAGAACAGAAGCATCACCCACTCTCTCTCCTTCACAAGCTCATGTCCCTTCTCCTTTAAGTCATTTTAGAAACCAATTATTTAGAAAAGAACCAGAAGCAGTATCCTTTTTGTAGTAATAAAGCTTTGTTTTCACAGGAACTTAAGTTCAGTTCAGAAACTTTCAAACATGGTTTTAAAGGTTTTTGTGACTCAACTGTTAGTGAATCACACAAAAGGGGCCTTTATTAATAAGCATATTCTGTTCATTACAGAGAAATGAAAGCTTCAGAATAATTCACCAAATGTTTAAAGAGAAAACAAAAACAATGTGGTAAACATATCAGGACTTGATGAGCTGTCTAGGTAATTGGTTGTTTCTGTGCACCTGGTTCCAAAGACAATATTTAATGTGTAATCTGTTTCATTTGCTTGGGGAAGTAAGTGTAACCCTACCCCCTGGATCACATCTGCATTAAAATGAGGGGAGGCAGAGTCTCCTTTTAGTGAGTGGAAATTTATGCACATGAGTTGTCTTTTACATGGAGACAGCAATTATACCCCTAGAAATGCAGTCTGTGGGAGAAAATGACATATTCAAGGCTGGGGAACAAAAGCCTAATGCTAAGGGGACATTAACAAGGTTGGGAACCCCCTCCCAACAATTAACATGATCATTTACAAAATCTGCAATCTATAAAATTATTTTTAAAACATGTTTTTCAAAACAATGTGGTTTTTTTCTCTTATTTAAAAAAAGAAAAAAATCCGTAGCAACCACACAGAATCTGTTTGCTACTCCACCGTAGCAGCAATGTTTTAAAACCTCTTAAGATATGTCTGAAGATTGAAATCAACAAACACCACGGAGTGGCAGGGGGCCCTTGGACTAACAGCCTTGTAAGAACAGAAGTGAAAGTGTGTCCAAGAATTGTTCACTTTCATGAGGAAGTTGTGCTTGAAAGTGATAATCCTTAGTCACAGAAAGACTTAAATATATATGTGTGTGTGTGTGTGTGTGTGTGTGTGTGTGTGTGTGTGTGTGTGTGTAAGTAAAAGCCTCTATTAACCCAAACTGCTTATTTTAATGATTTGTTGAATTTATTGGTTGACTTTATTAAAGTCTTTTAAAGGACAAAGCTGGAGCCATTGAAATGGATTTAAGTTTTGCTTCTCCCATCTTTAGAGATTTAAAAAAATGGATAAGGAAGGGGATGTAGCTCAGTGGTAGAGCTGCTTACCTAGCAGTCATGAGGCCCCCAGCACCTTATATTTAAAAAGAGAGAGCAACTTAGTGAGGCCCTAAGCAACTTTGCGAGACCCTATCTTAAAGTAAAAAGGATTGGGGATGTGGCTGGGTACGAAGCCATGGGTAGATTGTACCATGGATCATCCCTGGTACAAAAAAAAAAAAAAAAAAAGAGAGAGAGAGAGAATAAAAGAAAGAAATGGCTAGGAAAGGATATGGATGTGTTTTTGGCCTTCATTTCCTCTGTGTCCTCTCCACCTTCCTGCTTCCTGGCCAAATAGAAAGGTTTTATTTCACATATCGCACTATTTCATGCACTAGTTGTATCTCCAATAGAAAACTATATGCCCTGCTTAGCTAAGAGAAAATACAGTAAATCAATAGAACCTATTATTTGTTTTTGAGTTTTTCCAAGTTTTTAATGCTTACTCTTAATTTTCAGAAGTCATATTTTCAGAATAATTTTATGCGCATAATTTTTTTGCTCGATTACTTTTGCTTCAAATTTTGAGTAAAAGCACTAGTACTTTTTATTGATCTATTATGAGACTTGTTTATTTATTTTGGTTTTAGGAAAACTTAAGTTTTTCAATTAACATCTAGAAAGTAACATCTAGAGAGTAAGTTCAATAGACTAGGTATCAAGAAAAGAAAACTGGGCTGGGAATGTGGCTCAGTGATAGAGCACTGACTCACACATGTCAGGCAGTGGGCTAAATACCCAGTGCCATATTAAATTTTAGGGTCATATTAAATAATATTATAGTGCCCACAGCTGTAATCCCAGCCCGTTGGGGAGGCTGAGCCAAAAGGATCTCAAGTTTGAGGTCAGTCTCAATTTAGCGAGAATTCAAACAATTTAGCAAAATTGTCTCAAAATAAAGATAAAAAGGCTGGAGTTGTAGCTTAGAGCCCCTGGGCTCAATCCCCACTACCTAAATAAATAAATAAATAATTTAAAACAAGAAAAATGGAAGAAGAAATGTGTACATTCTAAATCCTAACTGTTGGGAACTACTAGGACTTATAAATAAATATAGAAGAAGATTTTAAAATGTTTCTAATATTTTCTTAATCACCAGAAACTTAGACGACAAAGATTGTAAAATGGTAGTATATATGGGAAAGGGCATGATAGAATTGAATTAGAAGACTTGAATTCTACTTTATATTGATTAATTACTTCTATAGGGAGGATTCACTGGAGACTTTCAAGACTTATTTCTTTAACAGTTGAAAAACTATTAAAATAGAGGTGGAACACACAGACATGGTTTCATCTACAAATTATTTCACTCTCATTATCAACATTGTCATAATAACAAAAATGGGTAGAGGAAAAGACGGGAGGGCTAACTGGTTTGAATATTAACAGAGGGGCTGGGGATTTAGTTCAGTTGGTAGAGTGCTTGCCTTGTAAACACGAGGCCCTAGGTTCAATCCTCAGCACTGAAAAAAAAAAAAAAAAAAAAAAAAAAAATATATATATATATATATATATATAAACAGAGGCATTAAAGACCACCAGTCAAATGCAATGAGTGGTTATTGTCTGGATCTGGATTTGACAAAAGACCTTTCTAAGAAAATATCAGCAATTAAAATCTGAATTGGGGATCAGATAAAACCAAAGAATAATTCAGTTTGTTAGGTGTGTTAATGGCATTACAGTTACATAAGAAAATGTGTCTTAGAGATGCTCACTGAAACATTTAGGGATGAAATGACTGAAATGATGGATGGCTGAAATTTACTTTAAAAATACAAGGGGAAAAAAAAAAGGAATGGGGAACAGATGAATTCTGTGCTGACCTTGATCAACCTTCAGTTGGCGATAGATATGTGGGGTTTATTATACCATTTTTACCTTTCTTTCTTTTCTTATGGTACTTAGGAGTGAACACAGAAATGGCAAATGCGTTTTACCACTGATTACATTCCCAACCATTTTTACTTTTCAATCTGAAACAGGATCTCACTAAATTGCTCAGACTGGCCTTGAACTTCTGATCCTCCCACCTCAGCCTCTCAGGTAGCTGGGATTTGAATATACTTCCTCTCCCCTTCTTTTTGTTCATATTTGAAACTTTTTATTAAGCAGGAACACAAACATCATCAAATCCTTTAAAAAAAAAAAAAAGATGGAGGTTGTAATAAATTAGTTTTAAAGAAAATTCCATCATTTTATTCCAAAGGCCTGATAATGATGACTGATAAAGCAACTTTTTGCTTTATTTTAAAAATCAAGTAGTATCTAATTAACAGTGTTTGATTATTAAATTTCTCTGGTACCTGCTATGTAGTGAGCTAAGAATCAAAAGAAAGCAGACAATTTTCTGTGGTAAAACTTCTGATGAACACTTGATTTATTACCAAATCTACACTTGATTTGTCAGCAGGAAACTCTGCACCTTTCTCCAACGGAAAGCTGCTAGCAGCCCTGTGAGAGGTCCTTGGGCAGCCTCTGCTCTATGCTGTTTCCATCATCAAATTGACTTTCCTATCTCTTTATACCCAATAGGTTACATGGCCATTTTCTATACAGGTCTAATTATGGTCACCATCATCTTTGTCCCTCACTGTATGAACATTTCTTTCTATTCGGAAGAGATTTAGGTGTTTTCATTTTTTGAAACTCCAATTTGTTAGATGTGATCAGTAATATTAGTTGTTAAAGAGTGGGACGTTTATTTCCTTCATTCCAAACTGAATCTCTGTGCTAGAAACTGGAGGATTTGGTAACCTTTTGTATTCGGCAGTTGAACATTAGGCGGTACTGACTCAGTCAAACTTCGGACTGTTCATTGGTTTGAAAACTAATGTTTGTCAAAGAGAAAATTAAAGTGAAAATTTTATACTCTTGTACCATTTGGGCCAGGATTAATGTTAATCTGTGTAGGTATGGATAAATTTGGTTGAACACAATTTTTGGCTACTTAGGAAGACTACAACTTATTTAATGCACTTTTTATGTCATTGGTTGCATATACTATATTATTTTAGAAACTTGGGATGATATTGTCAAGCAGTTATTTTATCAAAATAGAAGGACTTTTGATCAGGTGCAGTGGAACATGCTTGTAATCCCAGCTACTTGGGAGGCTGAGACTAGAGGATCACAAATTAGAGGCCAGCCTGAGAAATTCAGCAAAACCCTGTCTCAAAATAAAAAAATAAAAAGGGCTGGAGATGTAGTTCAGTAGTACACTGCTTCTGGGTTTATTTCCAAGTACAACAAAAAATAAATAAACAAATAAATAATAAAAAAATAAGATTTAAAAAAATAACTTTGCAAGTAGTCTTCTCCCTCATTCCTAGTGATTTTTTCAGTACAATAAAAATGAAAAAAGGTCTCCCCAAAAGGCAGAAACAATAAACAGAAATCAAGTTAATCTTTTTTCTTTGTTTTACAGCACTGGAGATGGAATCTAGGACCTCATGCATACTTAGCAAGCATTCTACTATGGAGCAATGCTTGCTTAGTCCCAAGTTTATCATTAAAAGTTATTGATAGATTGGAACTTCTACCTGGTCATTCCTCTGCAAAAAAAAAGAAAGAAGAGAAAGAATCCTAATACTCTTATCATTAAAAATACTAACCTTTCAATAGAGTTACAGGCAAAAGACATTAACTGGAAAGAAAATTAGAAAAAAAAAATGGTTAATACATTTATGAACAAGGTACATTATCATTAATAATCAAATAAATGCAAACTAAAACAGGTAACTCCCCCCACTTTCCAGTGCTGGTGAAAGAACCTAGGATCTCACATATGCTAGACAAGTGCTCTACCACGGAACTACCACCTTATCCCCAATGATAACTTTCAAAATTTTAAAATAACTTTTTAAATTTTCCAAGTAGGCAAGAATAATAAAGGGTATGGTGACAAAGACAAGGAAGGACGTGGTGAGGTGAACAAATCACAGGAAAGAGCTCTAATTGCTCAGCAATTGAAAATAAGCTCCAGATTCCCACTTTTAGGAATTTATCCTAAGGAAATAATGAGATGTGGTCAGGAGTCGTTGAATATCCATAGATTTTATCCAAAAACTGTACTCTAAAAGAATGTCCAGTGAGTACTCATAATACAATTGAGATAAAAGAATCTATGTGTTTTTATATATGATACATGAATATGAATAGAAAAGACCAAGAGGAAATTATCCAAAACATTAAATCTGATTACAGTGGACTGTACAATTAAGTGATTCTTTACTTTCTTCGAAGTGCTTTTGTCTATTTCCTCTACATATTTACTTTCATAGTAAAAATTGTTTTCTCTTTCTTTCTTTCTTTTTTTGGTCCACAGCAGTATTACTTTTAATAGCCAAATGTCATCAGGTGATGAATACACAAACAAAATGCCTTACAATGAAATATTTTTCAGCCATAAAAAGGAATGAAGTACTGGTAAATGCTGCAACATGGATGAACCCTGAAAACATCATGCCATGTGAAAGAAGTCAGACATGAGAGGTCACACGTATTTCTAATAGATGTTTATTCTATTAATAACTTTTGTGAAACTTCAAAAATGTAAAATGAGGGGGGAAGTGCTGGGGAGGGATATTGGCCAAATTATATTGTTATATTGTGTATTGTGTGCATGTATGAATATGAAACAAATCTCATCAGCATGTGCAACTATAATGCACCAATACAAAATTGTGGGGAAAATATGTAAAACAAGCACAAAAAGCATAAATATGGTAAGAGACTGCTAATGGGTACAGGGTTTCTTTTTGGGATGACGAAAATGTTTTGACATTGATTTCAAATTATTTACTTATACTTTCTTAGTGTTTATTTTATTGTTTAAAAAATATGATACTGCTGGGCATGGTGATGCATGCCAATAACCCAGCTACTTGTGAGGTTGAGGCAGGAGGATCTCAAGTTGAAGGCCAGTCTGGGCAACTTTGTGAGACCCTGTCTCAAATCAAATTAAAACAAACAAACAAACCAAAAAGGCTAGAGAGGTAGCTCAATGGTAAACCTCCCAGGACTAGGAGAAAAAATTGATTGCAGTGATAGTTGCAAAATCTGAATATAAAAACCATTTAACTGTTTACTTCAAGTGGGTGAGTTATATGGTATGTAAATTTAGCTCAACAAAGTTGTTATAAAAATAGGGGGTGGAGATTTAGCTTAGTGGTAGAGCGCTTGCCTAATGCCTGTAACCCCAGGTTCGATTCCCCCACCCCACACACAAGAGCATAAAGATCAGCTGTACTGACATCATCCAGTATTACCACTGTCAGCATCTTAGTACATCACCTTCCAAACTCGTTTCCTGTGCATCATACATGCTTGTTTAAAAAAACAAAAGCTGAGTCAGATCATGCATGCCATTTTAAAAGATTTTAAAATTACAACGTGTATAATATCATAGTCAGAAAGTAAAATTGGATTGAGTGGTGGCTAGGAGAACCAAGGTCTAGCTCCAGCCTTGCCTAAAATAGTTGCAAGGCCTTGAGGAGACACATGAATTCCACGGACAAACTTTTCAAGTGTAAAAGGCAGGGTTGGGATTAGATGAGGGCTTTCTTCTTCTCCCATCTAAGTTGAGTTCAGTGCCTCCTTGAAGGGGTGGCACGATAAAAATAAATTTGGGTGTAAAAATTTGTCATAGTAAAGACTATCAATAGAGGATTGATAATCTTCAAGATACATTGTTACTTTAATTAAAAAAAAAAGAGAGAGAACAGAGTGTATATGTAGCATGTTACCATCTGTGTTAAAGCCAAAGAGAATACATGAATACTTTTATATGCCTAGAACATTTCTGTAAGGATACATGGAAGCTGGCATCAATGAGAAGAACTGGGCATTTGGGAAGTAATACAGGTCCTAGACTTTCCCTTTCCTATACAATATATACTTTTGTACTTATGTATTACTATTTTTATTTTGGTGCTGGAAAAGCAACCCATGGTCTCTGGCATGCTAAGCAAATATTGTACCATAGTACCACTGAGTTATACCCCATATCTTCTTTTTTTTTTTTAGTGATGCTGGGGAATAGAACCCTTGTCCTTGTGTATGCTAGACAATCACTCTACCATTGGGCTATGTCCTCAGCCCTTGCAGCATTGTGTGTGTGTTCATTGTGTTACTGAGGATTGAATTTAGGGACTTTACTTCTGAGCAACACCCCCAGCCCTTTTAACTTCTTATTTTGAGACAGGGCCCCGTTTGCCCAGGCTAGTCTCAAACTTGTGTTCCTTCTGCCTCAGCCTCCAAAGTAGCTGGGATTACTGGCATGCTCCCTCATTTTTTTAAACGATAAAATAAATATTAGGGAAAAAAATCTTATAAACAAACAAATATAGATGTCTTGGAGGAGTGATAAGTGATATAAATCAAACCTGTCACTCACTTCCTTGCTGAAACCCTTTTAATCATGCCCGTGATTTGTGAGACCTGCATGATTTGGCCAGGTCACTTCAATGCTCTTTTGTGGTTTTTGATGAAGTTTCACTCCACTTCACTTAAACTGGTCTTGTGCAAACTCCTCAATATCTAAGGTGAATCTTTATCCTCAGAAAGATCAAATGCAGCCTCAGTCACATCAGATAATTAGCCTTTTAATAATTTCCACTAAGGTTGAGAAATTTCACATCTGAGAGACCTCCAAAATGCAGCCCACCCCTGACTCCAGAGCTGAGGAAAAAGTAGGCTCCATAATCTGAAGTTACTTGTATAAGGTCACACGGCTAGTTCTTCACTATATGTAATTAACCTTAGCAGCTGCTCTCTGGAGTTTCATTCAACAAAAGTAGGTTAATAAAAAGGAAGCCTTTGGATTTTAGATATTGGTGGAATTGGGGCTACATTAGGACTTAGAAAATTAATTTGATTTCTTATCTATGAAAATGTCTTCATGATGCCAGTGCTCAGAGGAACCAACGAGGAAAAGAGGAAAATGAATGTTCCCTAAAAATGAAAATCTGCCATGATGCTGGGTTCTAAACAACCACACAGTGATGTTTAAAATGTATTTGTTTAATTTGAGGAAGAAATTAATTTGAACTTCCTGAGGGCTTCATAAGGACTTGTTTTAGAAATCCATATATAGATAGTGTAGCTACATTCACCGTACTTAAGTAAATTAGAAACTTGAGGAGCTCCAGAATGTGAAGACCATGGAAAGGTTCAAGGGCATCTAGCCCTCAAGGTCACAAGGAAGTGGGTCAGAAGGAGCTCAGAAGCAGGAAAAGAATTACATGCAGGCTCTGAATTATTTTATTTTTTATTTTTATTTTTGGTACTGGGTATTCAACCCAGGGGTGTTCTACCACTAAGCTACATCCCTAGCCTTTTTTATTTTGAGACAGAGTTTCACTAAGTTGCTGAGGCTGGCCTGGAACTTGCAATCCTTCTGCCTCAGCCTCTGGGGTTTCTAAAATTAGAGGAACCCACCACCATGCCTGGTAGACTCTGAATTATTTGGGAAATTTCCTTCTGAAAAACAAAAACAAAAACAAAAGGACCTAACAGTAGAGTACAAAAATGCCAAATTTCAATTGCATTCTACATACGCTGCCTGCCAGTTCACAAATATATATCTGTATGTATTCCTCATTAGATTTTTTTCATGACTGTCAGGCCCTTTAAAAGCATGTGCATTTCTATTTTTATAATATTTATTACTTCTGCTTGTAAAAGTAATGTTAAAGAACCACTGGAACTGAGACATGTATAAAGAAAAAAATTAGGAGCACCCTTCCGCTTTGTGTGGAAGGCTGCATATCCTGTTTGCAAAATGCTTGCTGAGCTAAAGCCTTGTTTTGTATCTAAAAAAAAAAAAAACAATAAAATAATAAGGAAAGAAGAAGAAAATAAATCAGCCACAATCCATAAGTAGTGAAGATCCTGACATATTTTCTTGTAGTCTTTTTTCTTTGTGTATAAGTGAACTTGAGGGATGAATGTGTTTATAAGAGTTTTGGAATTGCAATATTACATTTATGTTCAATTTTTTCAATTTGTTTTATTATTGTCATTTCCAAAGTTACTGGATGATGATTATGCTTTTACACAAATCTTTTTTGCGATTGATGATTATTTTTACAGCATAAATTCCTGAAATGGTATTAAAGTGTCAAAGGGTATAAATATTTTTAAGATGTTTGATACATACCACCTAATTGTCTTCCAGAAATTGTTATTCCAGTTTATAGTCTCCACAGCGCTGTCCTTTGTAAAGTCAATCTTACCAACAGATATGCTCAATTACATGAAATAATTGATGAAATATTATTTTTTTGTTGTTGTTATTGTTGCTTGCTTGTTTTGCTGGTACTATGGATTAAACCCAGGGGCATAGTAACTCTGAGCTACATCACAGTCCTTTTTTACTTTGAGACAGGGTTTTGCTAAGGTTGCACAAGCTGGCCTGGAACTTGCCATCCTCCTGCCTCAGCCTCTGGAGTAGCTGAGATTACAGGCCTGTGCCCATGTACCAAGTGCCAATAAGCTCTTGAATGACTTATACACCTTGAGTGACTGATACACCTGAAAAGTTTAACTTGAAGATAAACCAATGTCTGTCCTGACAGATTTGTGCCTTTTTAGGGAAAAGGGTGCCAAGCCTGATATGATTTTTAGTGATCCTTTTAGCTTATGATTTTTGTCTTTCACCCCCTACTCTTCTGATCTGGTAAATTGCATCTTCAGAATACGATATTGGTTTTCTGGGGGTTTTAGGATTAGGACTAAATTTCAGACCTCAAGGCCTTTTAATTCATCATTCCCTAAGAATAGTTATGATGCAAATGGGTCAGTTTTTCTCACATTTGAGTAATATGTAGACACCTTTAAAAGGAAAAATAAAAAGCTTATGGACCTTCAGACCTTGGTCCTTATGCTATTTTTATTAAAATATCATTTAAATAAGTTTCATGTTCTTATTGGTACATAAATAGCAAAAAAGACTGTGGGGTCATCGTAAACACTGTTGTAGACATTCGTATGATCTAGAATATGCATAATTGTTTATTTCTTTAATGTGGCATTTAAAAAAAAAAACATTGTAGTTTAAGCAAAAGCACAAATTTCATGGATTCAAAGAGAACTTGGAGACCACCTCAGAATGTATATCCTGGTTCCAGCTTAACAAAACAGAAACTGGAGACTCACTTTACCATAAATCACATCTAACTATCAAACTTGGCTTTTTTTTTTTTTTTTAAGTAGTGCTAGGGAATGGACTGGTACCAGGGCCATGTTCATGCATGCCAGGCAAGTGCTCTATCACTGAACAACATTTCCAGGCCTTTTTATTTTATTTTGAGACAAGGTCTCACTAAGTTGCTGAGGCTGACCTCGAACTTGTGATCTTCCTACCTCAGCCTCTGGAGAAACAGATTACAGGTGTGGGCCTCCAGCAAGTCACATTTTTTCTAAGCTGACTGGATGCCTACCCAGTCTTCAGTGCTCAACTTCAATGTGAACAATTACTAATGTAAACTAATATGCATATGCTTGTAACTACTACAGAACTATGAAATACAAAGTAAACATGAACAAGAGTATAGAACTAATGGTTCAGATAAACCTTATTTGTTGAGACAGATGATGTTGTTTTGCTAAACAAAATTGTCTGCTCATATCCACAAACACCCTATTATTGCCTGCTAGGAAGAGGGTCTTTTGTTTTGCATGCCCATTACTGAATGAACAGATATCAGAATTTGTTTATTCTCTCAACCATTAATTTTTATTTTTCTTCAAGAAACTTTTAGAAATTGAACTGTAGCACATCAATCCCTCAGGATTTTCATTAATAACACCAGCTTTCGAACATCCCAACAATCCTTTGAAAGAATTTGTTTCTGGAAGCTGGTAAAACCAAGCTAATATTTGATTTATGGGTTTTAATACAACATGTTCTTTCTTTTTTCTTCCCATTGTTAGAGGTCAATCTCAGAGATTTACACATACTAGCAAGGGCTCTACCACCAAACTATATCCCTAGCCCCAAACATCTTCCTTTATTCCATTATGAAATGAAACTTTCACTGGAACCAAAAAGAAATGGCTTAAAAATGAAAACTACTCCATGTAGTTATTTAAGTATTTTAAATGAAATGATTTTTAAGGATTACAATTTCTATGCTGTCTCATTTGTTGCTTATAGGTCTAAAAATTTAACTATAAAAGAGAAGTGGTGTGCAAAATTTTATAGAATAATTTCCCTCAGTTTTTATAAAAAAATATCATACAGGACTCTTAGGTTGTTCAAGACCCTATTTCCTAATAGTTTTTGAGAGCTGTTGACTTTTAGAAATGAACATGTTGATCTGGGCGTAAAGGAGGAGGATATGCAGAAAACAGAAGAGGTGCCAATTCACAATGCAGCAGGCAATTAATTAAGAAGAGTCGTGCTCCTTGAAACATATGATCGAGGAGATCTGAGAATCTTAGAATAACAGAAAATGTGTTTCCTCCAAGTTACTTTACTGGTGTATTTCCCATCAGTTTTAAATCAATGTACTAAATCTTGGGGTAAGGCACTGGTTCTAACAGGGAGCAATTTGCACCCTAGGAGACATCTGTCAATATGTGACTGTCACAGCTAGGGAGGAGTTTGTCCTATTGGCATCTAGTGGATACAGGTTGAGGATACTGCTAACATCTTTCAATGCAGAGGGTAACATGTCAATTATCCAGCCAAAAGTGTCAACTGGGCCAAAGTTGAGAAATCCTGTATTAAGGTGTTAAAGCCTAAAGGCTGTATCCTTGAGTGTGGAGGGATGATAGTATCTTAGTGTAGCCTCATGCTTTACACAATCTATAGTAGAAAGTTAAAAGCACTACCCAGAATCCTCCCTTACAGTGTCCTGGAACACAAGTTAGTCACAGGAGGGTCCTAAGGTAGAGTTTTGCACTGAGCCAGCTACACAATAAGACCATTTCCAAAAACCAAAACCAAAATCAAAACCAAAAAACTGCATAAGGAGCAAATGAAATAGTTCAAAGCATAACAATACTCATCGATTCATTTATTCACTTACTCAGCAAACCTTTATTAAGCACTCACATGTACCATTCTGCTAGGCATGATGATACATGATGAACACAATCAAACCTGGTTCCTGCCCTCGTGGAGCTTACAGCCTAGAGGGTACTGTAAAGAAGGCTATCAAAAGAGACCAGTTTATTAAAAGAGGACTCTATAAATATGTACGATGGAAAAACAGCAGTTTGAAAAGCATTCATATGTATTCTCATTTGAACTGTACAACCATCTTAGGAGAAAGCCTTTAATTCCTTATTAGGTTAAAAGTGTGCACAAGGTTAAAACGGATTTTAAGTAGCAGGGCTGACACTTCAGCCAAGTGACATTGTTATTATTGTTCCATAGGGCAGGAATACATACAGGCAGTCTTCCTTTGATTTGACCTGGAATTTTTTCTCCTGATCCCCACCAAACATATATGTATAAAGTCCCTGTCCTTATTGAAAACAAAACAAAACAAAAGAACACAAAATGCCCCCAAACTTCTCCATCTTTTTGTTTACTTAATGCCTGGGGATTTCCCCCGCTAGTTGCTCCTTGTATATATACCTGTTTCTAACTAGATTGTAAACTCCTGACCTGAAGGATCAGATCTTCCATTTCCTTTGCAACCTTTTGCAGTACTGCAGTCACCCAGTAAATGCCCTCTGCATGAATGGACCTGTAGAGATAAAAATATTTTATGGTATTCCCATTTATTGGTGTCATGCTTTTATTTTGCTTTGTGCTAGGGTATACACTATAGGCTTCTAGAGGGCAGAGAAAATGGCATAGTGCTTCCTTACACTCAGCAGGCACCATGCAAAATTTGATCCTTGCCTGTCTTTTTGATGCTCTGGATAATGCTAGCATACTGGGGTGTTTTTGAGTATCCAAGGATCTGGGTTGTCAGCCTCTTGGCGGTGGGGAATGTTCCTTCCTTTGCATTGTAAACTCCCATGGCGCCTAGGACAGGGCTAGATAACTGCAGAAGTCCACCCCCACTCCCAGATTTATTTTTATTGCCAAGGAAGCCGACAGCGAAAATGGCAAAGGCTTGCATAACCCAGACCTTGCGAGGAAATGAACAAAGTGGAAAGGGATTTGAAGGCAGGTCAGAAATGGCCTGGATGAGAATGTGAAGGTTCTCTCAGAATCCAACCTAAGCTGACAAGCAGGATTCGAGATGCTGGAGGCCCGCAGCTCCCGGGCCCAGGAGCCCGCCCGCCCGCCGGCCTCGCGCGCCCCCGGGAGCTGTCCAGACGGCCCCGCCCGCGCCTACCTGGGCACTCACCCGCGCCGCGCGGCCTCTCCTCCTCCCACCCCGGCCGCAGGAGCCCGGCTCGGGCCTGCCCCGCCGCCTCCGAGGAGCCCCGCGGGCGGCGCGCTCGCAGCGTCTTCCCGGCCCGGCGGCCAGCCACCGACCGGCTAGACAGCGCCCGGCGCGCCGGGGGCGGCGCGGTCAGGCTCGGCGGGGCTCGGCGGGCTCGCCCCGGGCCGGGCGCCTGCAGGGGGCGCGGGGACGGCCCCGCCCCGCTGCCTTCCCTCTCCCTCCCGGCTCCCTGGATCCGCGCCGGGAGGAAATGATGTGTTGCTGCCTGGTTAATCACAGCTCCAGACACTCATTGGCCGAGCGCTCCGCAGCCACTTCCTCCTCCTCCTCCCGCTCCTCCCGCTCCGGCTCCTGCTCTTTGCAGCCGCCGCCGCCGCAGCCTACCCCTCGGCGCTGGGGGAACTTTTCTACTCTCTGTGACCGTCTCCCCCACCGCCCCCGGGGCAGCCCCCACCCGGCGCTCCCGCCCTGCCCGCGGCTGTCCTCCCAGCCCGAGCCTCTGCGCCTCGGGAAGTTTATTCCGCCCGCCCTCCTCCCCTTCCTCCTCCTCCTCTTGCTCTTCACCCCGCCTCCCCTCCCTCCCCCGGCTCTTTCCCCCGGGTGGCTGCCGCTGCCGCTGCCGCCGCTGCCGCTGCCAGCCTGCTCCTCCGCCAGCCGCGCCGGCCTGAGGCTGTGAAGCCCCTGGCCTCACACGCCGCTCCGCTGCAGCCGCCGCCGCAGCCGTCACTCGGGGCCGGCCGCCGGCCCTCGGCCCCGCAGAGTTCCGGGCTCCCTCGCCGGCTGCACCGCCCCGCCCCGCCCCGCGCCCGCCGGGGCCGCCCGCCCCGCGCCGCCCCGCGCCGCGCCGACCTGCAGCGCCTGGCTGCCTCGCGCACTCCGCCTCCCCCGGCTCTGCCCCCGGCCGCGGCGGGACCAGAGGTGAGAGCAGGTCGTCGGCCGCGCTGCCGGAGCCGGGAGGATTGAGGGAGGAGGGCGCCTAGCGGGAGAAGAGACAGGGATTGGGGGTGGGAGGGTGGGCGTCTGCGGTGCCTCCCCCTCGCTTTCATTCCTTTCTCCCCCAAGCCTGATCCCCTCTCGGTGTGGGGAGCAGTCGCGGAACAAAACTGTCTTGCCTTGGGCCTGAACTGCTGGTGGGATATGGGGGAGGGCAGAGGCATGGAGCAGGGGTCTCGGCTTTGCACTGGGCGTGTGTGTAGGTGTGTTGTGAACTCCTTCAGGGTGTGCGCCTCTGACTTATAAATCGATCTGGCCATTCGGCCGGGGGCTCACCTTCCTAGCTGAGCTTGGTAGAGAGTAAAGAGATGGGCGAATCACCCCCACCCTCAAAATATCCATCCCTTCCAAGAGGAATTTTCTGCTGGAGAGACAGCCAATAAACTCTGCTCAACTCCCTCCCTCCCTCCGTTCTTCCTAGCTGCAGTTTCAAAAAGCTTCAAAGCCAGGAATGTGGGATTCATCTTCCGATCCCCAGAAGGCAAATGTGGTTACAGATGTTGCACGGTACTTTGCCAAGTTTAAAACCCTTCCTTCAACACTGTAACCAAAACAGTGAGGCTAGAACCTTGGGCGCGCTGGGGAGAATGTGGGCCTCTGAGGTCGCTGGATTCAGACTTCCGTCGGGTTCTAGACTGGCTCAGCCCTGTCCAGTTTGTGCCAGATACGTCTCCCACCCCCTCCCCATTTTCCCTGGAGTTTTGAACGCTCCTTGCATGGGAGAGAAGCTGTGGAGGAAGCTACTTGGGGAAGAAAACATTCCACTTAGCAGAAAAGTCTGGGTTAAAAAGTTGTCATTAATTGGACTTTTGGAGAGAGGTAGAAGGTAGTACAATGGATTTGTTCCTTTTATTGGGCTTTTTTTTTTTTTTTTCTTTTTTGAGGCATGGGTGATAGGTCTTAGAGATGGGAAAAGGGACCAACCCTGGACATGTTTTGTATATTTGTGAAGAGAACCTCGAATGGAGACATTATCCATTGATTTTAAAGAATCCTGTCCCAGGGATACAGACTACTCTGACAGCCCAAGGGAAGGCGGTGGCAAAAAATAGACACCACCTCCCTTTTCCCCCAAAAAAATTCTTCCTGGAAAGGTGGTGTTAAGAAATTTCAGAGATGGGCTGATCCAAGTGTCGGGCCTTAAATGGAAACACTATAGTATGTCCTGGCACTTGTCTCTGGAGGTGGGTTGCTGGCCAGGGGCCCAGGCTTGGGCAGCCAGCAGACACTAGACTTGTGCTGACCTCAGACACCAGCTTGCCATGCAGCTTTACAGTGTGCAGACTGCTTAAGTATGAAATATGGGCCTCACCCATGTCATTAATGGGGACAGTGGGGTCAGGAGGTTATTTTAGGACTGGATAGGATCTGGATCACCATCTCCTAGGATCAGATCATTTTGTGATTCAGTTACTTTTGTTTTCTGCCTTGGAATTTTTTTAAAATGGAAGTATTTTTAAGTTGAAATGTATGCCTTAAGTTGACATATTTTGCGTTGAAAAATAGCATTTCTTCTGTTACCCCTGATGCAAATACTCAAAAATGGTGAGCGATGTTGAGATAATTATGGACAGATGACATATTAAGGACTGGATGGTGCAGTGATTGGATTCACACTCTTCTTTTCCAGATGTATTGCTGATTTTAATTTGAAAAGGAAAGAGTGGTTTTCAGTAAAACTTGATTTAGGTAGTATTCTTACAACTTTTGTGTCTTGGGAGAAAGTGATCATCTAAGTAGTTTCAAAGAGTGTTAAGGATGCAGAGTAAAAATGCTGTATTCAGAAATGGAATGAATTTTCAAAGTGAGAAATTTAATTCAATTAATAGCGTTGTAATGATTTTTTTTTCAAAGTAGTGATTTACCACATTTTATTCCTGCAGCTACATATGGGATAAGAGAGACAATCAGTAAATACAGTTTATGCCTCTGTCTTACCCAAGACTGGACTGGACTAGTCTGTGATGATCATGATAAACTTCTAGGCAATTCTTAGGGTTGGATTGAGTAGTCTAGCCTTTAAGGGAGGAGGAGACAGGACAGAAATGGATTTGAAAAATGATCCTACTCTTCAAGGTCACAAGGTGAAGATGGAATCAATGCTGGGACTGGGAGCTGTCCTTTGTGGCTTGTTAGGCTGTTGGATCCTTGTATCTTGATTTTTTTTATGAGAGGAGATCTCATGCCCAACTCATTAAGAATTATGGAGAAGAAAGCCATGGATGGTGGCAGAACCCTTTGATATGTGTGCGTGAATTTAATGACAGGATGATTTGGGTGTGTTGGATATGAGCCAGACACTGTTCAGCTCTTCACATATACTTCTTCACCACATTTCCACAACCATCACATGCTTTATTATTATTTTACCCTTCTACAATCAGAAATTGAGACTTGACAAGTTTAAATGATGGAATGGAGATTTGAACCAGAGGTCTTTGGTACTCTGGTAACCTTGTTCGGGTCTGCTGTTGCCAGTGATTCCTAAGCTTTGTTTATTCACACACTGTCTTCTTGAGTGTTCCATAACTAAGTTTCACTTAGTCTTTATTTACTATATTTTTTAAAGCATCAGTCCACCCTTCCTTTAAAAAAAAAAAAAACAAAAACACAAACTTATTATCTTTTTAGGAGGAAACTATTGCTGCCATATTTAGAAAGCCAACTCACTTTTTGGGAATAGGAGGTAATCTTCAAGATGCATTTAAACTTGTACCAAAACCTCAAATTCAGGATAATGATTACCTGGTATGTGTGTGGCCTGGGATAAGGGTGGACAAAGTAGGTGGAAGATACAGTATTGGTAATGTTCTGGTTTTTGGGTTGGGTGTTGGGTTCATGCATGCTGGTTTTATTTTTAGACTTTATAACCTACATATGTGACACATACTTTTTTTCATAAAATGATAAAATTAAACACATTATTATCATAATGATTACTTGGGGAATATTTCACTGCACTCTGCCAAGTATAGACAGCTTGGTGTCTTGTATAAAGTAGGCACGCAAGAACTATCGGCTGGTTAAGAAGACCCCAGGTAATAATTTTAAAGCCAGCTGATTTTTTGTTATACTTGAGTAAAGCTGAGGTATGTCACTTTCTTTATTGTCTCCTCCTTCCACTCTTATAGCCAGTGTTGTATCTAAAATGATAGCGTGGGCTGCAGTGGGGGGTTTCTCTTGAATTCTCTGCTTTTGAGGGCGACATGAGTTGGGCTGCAGCTGGTACTTCTCAGCATCACCTTGTCTTATATATCTAGTACTTGGGATGGGGCACAGAGTCCTGTCATGAAGTGTTAAAATGCTTTGGTTTTTACCCAGGGATAAAGTGACCATTCAGAGCTGGAAGTGGTATTTAAGTTTAAGCAGTGACTGGGTAAAATGTTAACAACATTAAACTGGTGAGGCTAGGAAATAAAGCCATCAGAGGTTTTAATTGGAATCCAGAGTCTCCTGTTTTATTTTCCCAGGCAAGTATTGGGCACTGTGGCTTTATTCCTGGAAATGAGGATTTGGAATTGGGTTTCCTGGTACAAAATGCCTTCTTTGATGTTTTGGAGTGAAAACTTTGTGTTTTTTTTTTCTGTGGCCAATTCCAGCTCTCAGAAGAACCAAACGGAAGATTTCCTTCTTTTTTAGCTGTTGACCAGAGACTGCTTTTGCTTGCCATGCTAGTTTAAGAATCAGAAGTTCCAAACCAGGATCTGTCTGTTGTAAAGGACACTCAAGTGAAAGAATCCCTTTGAAATCAAGTTAGTGTGGTTGGCACATCATTAACTTTGGTTCAGAGGAGATACTGATTTGCCACTCAAAATTAGCTAGTAGGAGACCCAACAAACAAAGAATATGGGGGAGGCTGGTGCTGTAGTTCATTGGCAGAGCACTTCTTGAGGTCCTGGGTTTGATTTCTTTAAAAAAAAAAAAAAAAAGAGAAAAAGAAAAGGAAAAAAAAAAAAAAAAAAAAAAAAAAAGAAAAAAAACAAACCAAAGAGACCCACTGACTTTATTTTTAAAGTTAAAACAGATATACCGCTGCCCAGTATTCAGGTTGACTGCACAGTCAAGTAATATTCTTTTGCTCCTCTAGGCAGTTCTGGAAATCTGAGCTTGTTTATAAGTCTGAAGGCTCTTATGCTATCCATGAGAGCTTTGTTTTCTGGAGCCACCATTACTCATTTTTTTGACTTTTGGGTTTTCAGTCTCTAACCAACATTCCACTTTGCCTATTAGGGTTGTTTCATTGTTTACTCTGGGTATCTGGCCTTTATATCTGTGACTGGGAAAGTAACTTTAAATTTTGTTCTTTCTAAATTTTGTGGAAATAGATGCAATAGATGAATATTGTTTTGGGAGGGATGGGGTGAGTAAGGGGCTGCATGTAGCACAGGTGTCCTGATGGATCTCCAAGAGGTCAGCTCTCTTTCATCCTGAGGCCTGGCCTTGGCTGCCTGACCCTCTGCATTGCCCTCCTCCCTGGTTGGGGAGAGCCAAATCCTTCAGGGATCAAAGTAATCTCATTGCCAGCAAGAATGCTTCCCAGATCTTGCCTTTTGACAGTCTCTTAGCATTTTATCATCCCTATTCCTCATTTTGGTCCTTGATTGAGCTCTCTGAAGGCAAGAACTTCAACTTATTCATTCTTCCATTTATTCTTTGGACACAATTCATTCCCCTTCAGTGATTTAAAGCCTTTTAGATTGTCTCAGTGGGCTCCTTGAGGGCAGGGACTGTGTCTTATTCATCTTTTGTGTATCTTTTTTTGCACCTAACACAATGCCTGGCCCAGACCACACAGCCAGTAAATTGTTTTTTAATTGCTGAAAGAATGACTGGATGGTTATATGTTAGGGGAGCAAAGGGACCCTGACTTCTAGGGAATCAGTGAATTCTCAGAGAAAATGATACCTATCTCTGGTCACTGTGGTCCCAACCATAAGTGTGAAGCAGGGACAAAAGACATTGTAGGTAGAAGGAAGTGTATTCTATTACCCACACCCTTGCACTTTTTTTTTTTTTTTTATGGTACTGGGGATTGAACCCAGGGGTATTCTACCACTCAGCTATATCCTTAGCCCTTTTTATTTCTTATTTGGAGTCAAGGATCTCACTGAGTTGCTGAGAGTCTTGCTAGGTTGCTGAGGCTGGCCTCAAACTTGGATCCTCCTACCTCAGCCTTCAGTGTGGCTGGGATTATACGTGTACCCCATCTTGCCCGGCCCCTCTTGTGCTTTGCTCTAACTCAAGGCCTCACTCATGCTAAGCATATTCTCTACTACAGAGTTACATCCCCAGCCTGATGCTTCCTTTTTTATTGATTGTAACTTGTACTTAGTGAATTCACAAACATGTTTTGTATTCATTTCAGAGTTTCCTTTTTGTTTGTTTTTATATTTAAGGGAAAAAAACCCTCCATTTTGGGGAAGAATATTTCAACTAATTTTTTATAGCCTGTGGAGCAAGGAATCCTGTGTTAACATGTGTATGGCTGGGACCCAAACACTTGGTGAATTGACTCCTTTACTCCAATTTTTGCCTGTGGCATAAGTTGTTGAACAGTTGAGAGAAAGCACAGAGAGGTATGCAGTACTTATGTCAGAGGTGAAAGAATGTGCATGACCTCTTTGGAAAATGGATGGAATCCAAAGTAAACTCCTCTTCAGATAGGTTTTAAGGGCTGATTTGAGTGGGTATGACCACATGGAACTTTTCAACTTGAATACTTGGTGACTGGGCATTTTGTTTGTCTTCGAAAGTCCAGATCAGCCATTCATAGTCATCAGGCAGCATTGATGCCATTGACAAAGAAGATTGCTCTAAGTTTTTTTTTTTTTTTTTTTTTTTCAGTTTTTAGATATTCAGGGAAGAATTGTTGATTGAACCACTAAAAACAAAACAAGAACAAAAACAAAACAAGAACAAACAATAAAGCCCTTGGATTGTATGAGAAAAGGAAAAAGGATAAAGGAAGGTAGGGGGTGATGTTGGACAAAGCTGGATGTTAGAAGTGGGATGATACTTGGAGTTTGGAGAGTGGGCGCTGGGGAAAATGTGTAATAAAAAGAACTTGACAAAAAAGCATTCTGGAACGGAGGGAAAGAGATGATATTTTAAAGCATGTTCTGAATCTTCCACTATTGCAACTACTGATGAGTGGTGCTATACTCTGGGCAAAAATGTAATGTGCTTGACTATTCTTAAGTGGTAGATTAATGCTTATAAGCAAAAATCACCAAGAAAACTGGAGATTTCTGTCTCTTCTTTATGCCAAGGACTTACACAATACAGAAATATACATAGGAACAGTCAGTGAGGAGAAAAGGATAGGTTGTTATCTAGAGTGACCCTTACTTTCCTTTTCATAAATAAGGAGAATGGCTAGGGACAATGTGCCAAAGAGTATTTTTCATGTTTTTCAAACTCGAAGAACCCCGAACAGTTGTGAGCAATGGGTGGCTAGAGTAAATACTTGTTGGTATGGTCCAGTAAAAAAAATGGAAAAGGTTAGTTTTATTTCAGTGTTTTTAAAAGCTTTTGACTCTTGGCAATGCGTTTTTCATCATGAGTTAATACATACACACTCATACATGCATATTAAAAATAAAGCTGAATTACAAGTTTCAGAAAGCAATATTGTAAGGCTTTCTATTTTGTATTCACTTTTTATTAAAAATTGTGATACTTATCTACTAAGTTAATTTTACAACTTGCTAATGGTTCATAATCAGCAGTTTGGGGTTAAAAAAAAAACTATTCTACGTGTTGTGGAAATTAAACCTTAATTTGTTTATTGAATAGTTGCTAATCTGGATGAGAATTTCGGTTTTATTTTTGTACGAATTTCATCAGTTTACAGAAAGTCCCCACCCCTATTCATCCCCCCTCCCCTACCAAATTCTTTTCTCTGTTTAAGGGTCTTTGCTTGTTTCTGCACATGATATTAAAGTGACTAATATGTGTTTTGGACCAGCTCCAAGAGTGCATCATCATCTCAATCCCAATCAACATCAAAGGTGGGGCTGATTAACTTAAAATGGTGGCAGGAGCCCTTAGCTCCCTGTTGGTTTAGATTATATTTGAAAAGAATGGTGACTTTCAGTAATAAGGGGAAAGCAGGAGTATCTGCCAGCACTAAAAGGATGAGAGGGAGGTGGGGAAGAGGACTCCATGTATTTTTCAGAATTGTAAAATGGAAGTTCAGTAGGGACGTCCCTTTATATTGAAAGACGTGAACAATTTTGTCTTGTCCTCATTAAAATTTCCCTATCTTCTTGCTCTTCTTTATCCTTCATTTACTGAGCATTTATTAAGTCTTACAGTCCTTGGGTCTGGGCATACAATTTTGCTTGGTAAGACCAACTTGATCTTAATGGTACTTGAATAAAGAATTACACATATAACTATAAATTATATAGTTGAAGAATTGAACTATTCAATTGAAGAATTACACATATAACTATAAATGGCAGAGCACTGAGTATCTTGGTCACAAGATACTGAAGGATAAGGATCAACTGACACCTTTGAGGAAGTGTCTGTTTGGCTAGCTTTTGAAAGAGGTACCATTTTGATATTATCATTTTGACAGGTATCTCTGTGTGTGTAGGTTGTGGACTAGGCAACATTCTAGAAAGAGGGAATGGGGCAAGTAAATAAGAGGTAGTTGTTTTTTGTTTAGGAGCCAAGTTGTACAAAACAGGTGTGCCTAGTTTTAATCACTAGACTCAGACTCCTGTCCTAAGGTGCATCTTCTCTGGGAGTCTTGCAAGACCTGAGACAGTGGGAAGGAATGGCAGGGTTTATGATATGATTTGATCAGGGTGAAAACCATAGAAGGAAGGTAAGGAAGAGAGATTTGAAGTCATGCTATGGTTTCCTTGGAATGCTTGGTTGAAGGTTAAGACAATGCAGGCCTTGGTCAGATCCTTACTCGCATTATTTCATTTACCTACTCTATGAAGTACCTAATTTTGCTATCCTCATTTTACAGGAGAAACTGAGACCCAGAGAGGTGATATAACTTGTTTGCGATCATACATCTGAACTTTAACCCAGGCTGTATGTTCCCAAGATCTGTTCTGTAACGGAAGTGGAAAACTAATAGCCCTGAACTGAATGCACCTGAGTGTTGTGTTTTGTCTAATATTGTATTGTAAATGTTTTCTTAACGAATGGTTGCCAGAATTTAAAAATGAGATTTCCCATGAAAAAATTTGAATTTCCAGCTGCTCCTATAACATTGAAAACATCTGCAGCACTGAGACCTTTTTCCTACAGGAACCTCTCAGAGCTTCTGACTGTGACTGTCAGAGGTGACATGTACATTGTGTGTGCCACAGTCTCAGCTCTTCCTGTTTTCTCCCCTGGTGAGGCCCAGGATTAGTTGCTACTTATTTTATATACTTGTGGTATTTTTCCTTTCTTTTACCCAACTTTTCCCACCTTTCTTTCTCTTTCTCTCTCTCTCTCTCCCCCCCCCTCTCTTTCTCTCTCTCTCTCTCTTTCTCTCTCTCAGGAATTGAATCCAGGGGTACTCTACCTCTACCCCTGAGCTATATCTCCAGATCTTTTTATTTTTTATTTTGAGACAGGGTCTCACTGAATTGCCCAGGCTGGCCTAGAACTTGTGATCCTCCTGCCTTAGCCTCCCAGGTAGCTGGGATTACAGGTCAGCTGTGTCTGACTAGCTTATTGATTGATGGATGCATTAGAGACAGGGTCACACTCTGTTGCCCAGACGCGCTCCAATTTCTGGATGGAAGCCTTCCTTCTTTCTCAGCCTTTCAGGTAACAGGGAAAACAGGTACATGCAGGCCACTGTCCTCAAGTACTAATTTTTTTTCTATGTACATTGAATGCTATTGTGCACATTTCAGTTCTGTACCTGGTTCTTTTCACTTAACACTTGTCTTGGAAAGCTTTTTTCTATTAGCATGAATAGAGTTGCCATATTTCTTTGAAAGGCATTCCTTTGTGTATGATAATTTATTTAACCAACTTTTTAATTGTTACTTTAGGTGACATTATATATTACAGTGCTTCAGTGACTAACTTTACATATTTGATAATCCCTTATTATTTGTGGTTTTACTCTCTTATGTTTCCAGTTACCAGAAGTCAACTGTGGGCCAAAAATATTAAATGGAATAGTTCAGAAATAGAATTTATAAGTTCAGAATAACTTTTATCATAACATATTGTTATAATTGTTCTGTTTTATTCTTTGTTATGGTTAATCTCTTCCTGGGCCTAATTTATAAATTAAACTTTATCATAGGTACGTACATATAGGAAAAAACAGCTCTAGCTCTCTCCATCTTCTGTATATCAAAGATTGGAATTGTTGAATCAAGTCATTTGTATTTGAAATTTCAGCATTGTTTGTACCATGACTGTGTGTTTTCCTTGTGGTACCAGGGATTGAACTCAAGGGTGGTCTAACATTGAGCTACATCTCTGCCCTTTTTATTTCTTAAGTTGAGACAGAGTCTTGCTAAGTTGCCTAGTGTGACCTTGAAGTTGTAACCCTCCTTGATTCTGTTACCTCAGCCTCTTAAGTCACTGGAATTACAGGTGTGTGCCACCATGCCCAGCTTAATTACCTTTTTGATTTGTTTGAAGCAGTGTGGTATGGTGTGAATGAGAGCACAAAGAAAGACTCTAGCAGTGTCTGTTCTGGTGTAAACCAATTGTGTGGCCCAGGAACGTGATTTTCTTAACCTTTTTCTCCATCCTGCTTTCCTTTCCTGTTTGTCTAGAGGGTCATAGACTCAGTTATTTACAAAGTTTAATAATTCGTTGATTCTCTTTCAGTCTTTTTTTTTTTTTTTTTTACCAGTAAATGGAACTTGATGGTTTTTTTTTTTTTCTTTTTTTCCCCCTCTCTCTCCCGGAATAAGTTTGACTCTTGAAGAACTCTGGGCTTTGGAAGCCTTGCTAACCACAGCTTTACTTTGATTGTTTTAAAGCACCATGTCTGGTTTGTGCCTTATATTAAAAGCAGAGCTTATATGGCTAATTATCTTTTTTTTTTTTTATTTTTAATATGGTGAGTGGTAAGTAGGCATTTAGTCATCAAGAAACTTGTATAGTCAGCTTTTTATTATTGATCAAGAATAGAGGCAATGGATTTTTGGACTTAGGGTAAAAGTTTTATTTTTATAATACCTTTAAAAAAAGCAGTAAGTTTGTGATAGTCTTTAAGAAATAGCAAAATTTTATTTATGAGTTTGGAACAGACCAGAGCAGACAGCATTTGATGTATCCTATAATGTGAAGAAGGTAAATAGGGTTTGTTTGAATTTTTGAAGTATTTAATCAGTATTCTTTAACAAGGTAATTGGATTTCCTGGTGGTTTCCAAAATAGATATATTTAAAAATTTAAATTCAAGTAAACAACATTATATAAAATTCATGTTTTTTCTCTATACTGCATTTTTTTTTCCCTTAGAGTTGGCCTCCCCTACGCTAAGTAATATATTTGAATTTTTCATTTGATAGATTTGGAAATTTTGGGTTGCTAATATAAATTTTTTTCTGGAGCATTTTTGAGCCCTTGGTTACTAATTAAAAATAAAAGTATTTACTAAATGTCTTTAAGTATACAAATTTATTCATCTAGCTGTAGAGTAGCAAAAAAAAAAAGACAACTTAAATGTTCTATAGTAGAGGTTAGGTTTTATTTACATACATGAAATATGGTATCTATGTAATCACTAAAAATAGTATTTTAGTTGAATTTTCAGAGACAGATTTCACCTTAAACGTTACCTTCTCAAAGAGTCTTTGTTAACTATTTCATCTAAATAAATCCTTAATACTTTTCTGTATTTTACATGTACTACCTATATATATATTGTCAGTATATCTGGGGTAAATAAATACCAAGGAAAAAAGGTACTTTGCTTAGTACAACATGTGTGAGTGAATGTGCATGTGTGTGTGTCCTGTGCCTAGTATACGTCCTTATCTATAGAAGATGCACAGAAATTTCTGGAATGAATGACCATGAAGAGTACAGAAAATAACATTTAAGTAGAAAGCAAGACACTGAAAACAGCATAATTCTATTCACATAAATTATGCACAATTCCATAAACATAAACATAAAATGTAGTACTTTCCAGATTTGTGGTTATATACATATGGATGTAGAGGAGAAGAAAAAAGACTTGTAGGAAATAAACTGAAATGTTAACAGTTACTGTCTCTGTGCTGTGGGTCATGCATAATTTTGAAGGGAATCTTTAAATATAAACAGTGAAGTAAATATTGGAAGATTATGTCACCTTCATAATGTATTTTACCTTTTCGGCATTAAAGGTGGTCACCTTTTCCTAAAATGATGTATTACAATACTGTGGCCTTTTCTCCTCGGGAGCAAAATGTACTGTATCTCTATAGTGTGACAGGTTTTATATCTACTTTAGGATTAAATTATGATCTGAGAGTTGCACTTTTGATAAACTGGTTTTAATTTCACATCAGTTGAAGCTAAAGGGTAGGGAAAGTATATTAGATCTGGTACAAGTGTCTAATTATAATTATTGACACATTTTCAAATGCTCTCTTAAGTGTGATACATGGCCCATGATTTTGACAGCTGTGACTACATTAAACCTGCTAGAGTAAGTACTCTTTTCACAAAGGTTTGTTTAAACTTAGAATTGTCAGAAGGATTCTCTGTAAAGTGGATGATCATAGGCTTAGAGGTGAAATGGTGGTTCATATCCCACTGTGCCTGGTGGGTTTTAGTCGTTGATGTTAATCAGAAGATTATCTGGGTTCATTTTTCTTTTCAAGAATGCTGGAATTTTAATTTTTTGTACAGTGTAAAAAATATGAGATGCTGTTCTTTTGTGATTTGACTCTGAAATGCTAATATTGATTCTACCTATTTTTCCTCCTGAGGATTCCCAACCACATAATTCCAAACCAACAGACTTGATGTTGCATGACAGTCATCTTCTCTTTTTTCTTTGCCTGTCTACCTACCTGGCTGCTTGCCTGCCTTCCTTTCATGTTGGGAATTGAATCCAGAACCTCATACATGCTGAGCAGGCACCCTACTACTGAGTTACATTTCCAGCCCCAGTCTTATTTTGTAAGTTTTCCTAGATCAAGTGTATGTGTTATCTCCTTTTTGAGTATTATTTCCTTCCATTTATATAAACTTTAGTGAGTAGCTACTGTATGCCAGGCGAGCTCACAGACAAAAGAGTTCTCAGAGAGCTCAGCTTGGCAGAGGCAGAAAAACAACCTAGATATAACAGAAGCACCAGAATAGAGCTGTAAACATAAAATAAGATTGGATGCAGGGGCTGGGGATGAGGTTCAGTGGTAGAACACTTGCCAAGCATGTGCACGGCCCTGGGTTTAATCCCAAGTACTGCCAAAGAAAAAAAGAAAAGAAAGAAAGAGTTGGGATGTACTGTAGTTTTGTTTAAGAGGTCACCAAGGAACATTTTCCCAGGAGAATGATCTTGAGCTGCTTGTGATGTGGAGTAGGAAGTTATCGAATTGCAAAAGACCTTCCAGTCACAGAGGCTTATAGGAAAGACAGCATCCTTTAAAATTGAATCTCAGCAGAAACTTGCTACTCAAAGTATGGTACTTAGATCAGTAGTGATGACTTCACTAGAAACTCAGAGTCTCAGGCTACTCTGAATCTTACATACGGGAATCAGCTTTATAATAGTATCCTCAGGTGACTTGAATGCTTTTAAAAATTTGAGAACCATTGGAACCTAGGGTACAGGAACGGGTAAAAAGTGAGAGAACTGGGAACGTACAGGCCACCTAAGGAGTTTTTTTTTTTTTTTTTTTTTTTTAAGCACAAGTTGTTAATGGAGAAGTAACATCAATTTATGTTTTCCAAAATTGTCTAGGAGTACTCACAAGGCAACATTTAGTAAGAATGTTTCTTGAAACCTAAATTATGCATAAAGTGCTCCACAAAAAATGGCCCTCAAATTGCAAGATATGCAGGACATTATATCCTTCTCTCAGGCAATGTAAAGTGTACATCAAAGGTTCTGAAAAGTCAGTCTGGATGGGGGCCGGAGAGTCATTGACTTAATTACTTCCACTGAGATATCGCTGGGGTCTTCCAAATCTGTTCTACAATGGGACCTCATGTAGCCTTTTAGCTAGCTGTTACCCCACTTTGAGTGTCACATTTTGGGAAATGGTAGCATTACTTCTCAAACTTCAGACACTCTGCCTTATCTTGTAGGGCGACCAACTACCCTGGTTTGCTTAGGACTGAGGGATATCCTAGGACACCAGACTTTTAGTGCTAAAATCCTGCACAAACCAAGGCGAAGTAGGCATCCTTTCTACCTGTTTATTGTACATTTGGTTTGACTCTCCTTGCCCCAGGTGACCTCATCCTTTTCCCTTAGAATGCCTGTTTTAAGACACCCACCCCCCGACCCTGACCTGGTTCTGGGGATTGAGCCAGAGCCTCTTGCACATTAGTTAAGTGCTCTACTTCTGACCTACCTCCCCAGATCTATTTCAGGGTCATTTTCTGTCTCTCTTTCTTCCTTCTGCTTATTTATTTATTTATTTATTTAATCCTTCATTCCTTCTATCCATCCATCAATCCATCCATTCCCTATACGGGGTGGGGGGGTCAAACCCAGGTTTTTATGCATACTGGGCACTTGGCAAATGCTCTAACACTGAGCTACCATCCCTAACCATTTTTGATTTTTTAAATTTTGAGCAGAGCTTTGGTAAGTTGCCTAATCTGATTTCAAACCTATGACCCTCTTGCCTCAACCTCCCAAGTAGCTAGGATTGCATACACATAATAATGAAATGGTTCACAACTCTCCTGTGCTCCGTCTGGTGAGGTTGTGATTCAGTTGGTCTGATTTTGAAAGGTTCCCATCCTCGGTTATTCTAATGTGCATGAAATTTGGTTCTGACTAATTACCTGTGGAGGTGTAGTTTTGGTGTGCTGCTTATGGATTTGTTTTAACATGGTATAGAAAAAAATTAACCATTAGAAAGAAAAGAACACAACTACCACTTAACATGTTGGGGGATCACTGGTAGTCTGTGTTTCATACTTTGGGAAATGGGGAGTAGTAGTCTGGGCAAGGAAGGAGGAGGGCCCCATTGCTTCCCTGGTAACAAATGTGACTGGAGAGAATGGTGAGAATTTTAAGGAGGAGGAGCTTGGGAGGGTGAGCTGATGAGATGTGGTGACTGATCTGATTGAAAGTGGGGGATAGGATGGGAGGAGGAGGGTATCTGATAACTGAGGCTCCCAGTCATGGATGGTTATCACATAACAGAATAGGAGGAATAGGGCATGCTGGAAGGTGACAGGCTCAATTTGACAAGTTGGGTTTGAGGGGTCTTGGGACACTGAGATAGAGCTCTCTTATTCAGAAACAAAGGAATTAACAACTCAGAGGACAGTGCTGGATTGGAGACAGTTTAGAACTTGTCCTGGTCCTGGCAGCAGGGACGTTCAGGTAGAGATCAAATTCTGTATGAAAAAAGGGAGAGGGGGTCTGATCCGCAAAGCCCCCCGGGTGAGTGCTTGGACACGGACTGGTAAGAAGAATGTAGGAACAGCTCAGGGTGAGTGGGACACTAAAGGAGCAGGAAGGGAAGGCTCCTGCAGGTACTCCCATGAACCAAATGGGCAAAAGGTCAAGCGGGCAATGTGTTGGTCATTCATGGTGTCATTAGTAATACTTGTGTAAGTTTAGCATGAGGAAGGAAGCCATATTACAGTGGACGGAGAGGGAGGTGTGGCTAGAGCAAGTGGCTTTTTCTAGAACTTTTGACCAAAGAAATAACCTGGGTTGGTATGGGACCTTAGGGACTAAATCTGGGTTTGTTTGAGGGAGTAGTTATCTTCTGGTTACTCATGGAGTTTATTTCCACAAAGAAAAAAGATTACAAGGTATATTCAGATATTCACAGAAGAATTGCCAGAGCCCCCTGGGGCTCCATAAAATTGCTTTACTTTCTAACATAGTCACTCACCTTGTCTCTCCTTCTTCCTTGAAGCTCCCCTTGTTATTCCCTCGACACAACAATCTCAGTGCCTGAATTTATATGTTTATAAATGTCATTAAAGATTCTTTTTATGGTGATGCTCAGGCAGCATGTGATTAAGTGTTCAACCTTTGTTCCTATGTTTCTCACGTTCGAGGAGGGCTCTGTAGCTTACCAAAGCAGTGCCACGTCTTATGTGATCCTCTTAATCACCTTGTTCAGGAGGCAGAGCAGAAAGTAATATTATTCCTTTTTACAGGGGGATAAAAGCCCCTGAAGTTTAAATATATTAAGGAGGGCTTGCTGATGATTAATGATTCAGTGATGGGTTCAGGATGGAATCCTGGCTTCCTGGTACATTTTTTCTGTTCTATTTTTTTTCTTTCCATTGGTTTTTAAATCCCTTGAGGGCAGCTACCACATGTTCACTGTTGAGTTGTTAATATTGACTCATCCGTTCATGTTGCCTGGAGACTGTGGGTGAGGGTGGTAGTGGTCAGGAGGACCCTTTGACCCAAGCTTCCCACTCACAAGACGCTTCATTCACATCTTGACCTTAACCCGGAATGGTAGGGTCCTAGAAATACACCATCAAGATTGAAGAAGGCATCTTGGATTATGTAACTCTGAACTCATGTATCATAACCAGCTTCTGTAATTATCTTGAGATCAGCCCAGTTGTACTGCCTGGCATGTTTTGTAAATATTTAAAATTTACACAGTTTTTTCCACCCTGATTTTGTATCCTTTTTTTCAGATGATCCTTGACTTATGATGTGGTCATGCCCCAATAGATCATTGTAAGTCAAAAATATGATAAGCTGAAAATGCACTTAATACACTTAACATAGTTTTAGTTGTTTACCTTCATGAAAGAGTCTGACTGGGAGCTGTAGCTGGCTGCCCAGCATCATGAGAGAGTATCCTACTGTATCATTACATTTGAAAAAAATAAAAGTTCCTGATTCCAAGTTTGGTTCTATTGAAAATACATATTAATTTTACAACCATCATAAAGTAAAAAATCGTATATTCAAGCCAAATGCTTGAATACCTGTAATCCCAGCTACTCAGGAGGCTGAGGCAGGAGGATTGCAAGTTTGAGGCCAGCCTGTGCAACTTAGTGAGACCCTGTCTCAAAATAAAAATTTTTTATAAATACTGGGGGTGTAGCTCTGTGATAGAGTGCTCCTGGGTTCAATAACCAAGTATGCTACAACAAGAACAACAATGATAGCAAAATAAAAAACAAACCCAACAGTTACTACCCCCCAAAAAACCATAAAAAACAAAAATATAAGTTGAACCATTATAAGTTGAGGACGGTCTCTGTTTTAATACCATAAATCATAAGGCCCAAATGTCTCCGAATTCAAAAGGCCCCTGCTGTGAGATCCTTTGATGAGCTATGTGGAGGTTCATGAAGATGAATCAGGCCCTGTCTAGGAAAGCTAATTTTTTTTGGGGGGGGGGATACCAGGAATTGAATCCAGGGGTGCTTAACCACTGACCTGCAACCCCAGGCACCCCTTCCCTGCCCCCACTTTAAAAAGATTTTTAAAAAAAATTTTAAGACAGTCTCACCAAGTTGCTTAGGGCCTTGCTAAGTTGCTGAGACTGACTTTGAACTCGGGATCCTCCTGCCTCATCCCCAAGTGGTTGGGATTACAGGTGTGTGCCGCCACACCAGCATTGATACTGTTTTGTGACCACTTGCAGGGCACACATTGGGCACTCAGTACACACTTGTTTTGAACTGAGGGAGGGCTCTTTTGGGTCACACATTCTCCATATGTCATGGTAGACCACTCTCAAGTTTTTATTCTTTTTAATGCTCTTTCCCATGAGACATTAAAGATCTGGTATTAGAATTTGGGGAAGGGGAATGATGAAAGAGAATGAAGAAATGGATCAGCCAGCTTTAGAACAAGAGGCTAGAGGTTTCAAATGGGCAGTGAACAGTTGAAAGCAGGAAGGAGTCACTCAGAGGAGTCTGGGAACATGTAGAGGTACTTTTTAAAGAGCACACCAAGGAGATAGGAGGATGAGGTAGGAGTAATTCAAGTCTGGTGATGTCCTAGAGGGGAATACTGAAGGCTTTCTTCGACCTTAATTATAGCTGCAGGACAAAAGCACATTATAGCACTTTTTTCTACCTGTAGTAAAGGCTGTTATGGTATAATTCCTTTCATAGGGTCATGTCTAAGAATCTTAATTCAGTCTACCTTAGAATTTATTTATTTTTTGGAGTGTTGTAAGTTGGGGAAAAGGAATAAAAATTTGACTCCTTTTCTTATATTAAAATTTTAGGTTCCTGGTTCATTATGAAGGAAGGAACATTTTAGTAATTAAAGAGATTGAGGCAGATGAGTTCATGTTTGGTCATCAAAAAAGTACCATTAGGAGCTTGTTTCTTTTGGGAAGAGAAAAAAGCAAAATATGAGTCAGACGGAGCATAAAGTCATTTCTTCCTCTTGATTCAGCTACCCTCCTACCAAAGGACCATGGACCTGGCAAGTGTAACTGATGGTAATGGCCATCCCCCCAAGACCACCTGCAGTTGTTGACTCTTGTATAGTATAGAAAGCGAGTACTTCCGATGAGTGGGGGCACATGTGGATTGTTCACTTAGAAAAGGTACTTTAGTTGACTTAAAACCCAAAAGTGCCACATGCCTTTCTGACTTGGATGGTTTTCTTTTTTGTGAGGGGCCCATCAGTTGTTCCCTGGCATTTATGGAAGGGTGGCAAACAAGTCCCTGACACTGGTAGAGCACTAAGTTTGTTTTATAGATGAAGACAGACACTCTTTTGTGCATTTTGGGCTTGCCAGTTCTATGGCAAAGTACCATGGTTCTCTCCATCTTGCTCTTGGTCCCTCAGGTCTTCTATGTTGTGTTCCATTTTACTGGAGATTGAAATAATCTCCAAATCTTTGTGCAAATAAAGGGGGAGCCTAACTAGAAATATGTGTATGAGCGAGTATGAAATGTTAGGAATAGAAAAATGCCTTAGTCTTTTTTTTTTTTAAGTCTTTTTAGGGTCTGTTTGATTCATTCTTTTCTTTTCTCCTCCCTCCCTCCTTCCCTCCCTCCCTCCCTCCCTTCCTTCCTCCCTCCCTCCCTCCCTCCCTCCCTCCCTCCCTCCCTCCTTCCTTCCTTCCTTCCTTCCTTCCTTCCTTCCTTCCTTCCTTCCCTCCTTCCCTCCTTCCTTGTTCCTTCCTTCCTTCCTTCCTTCCCTCCTTCCTTGTTCCTTCCTTCCTTCCTTCCTTCCTTCCTTTCCTCCTTCCTTGTTCCTTCCTTCCTTTCTTCCTTCCTATGCACCTGTGTGTTAGGCTCTGTACTGGCATGTGTTGGTCACACAGGTACCAAAGGGGCTCTTGGCTTCCAGAATGTTCATGGCTTAGTGAGGGAGACATGTGACTCAGCGGTTCCATTACAGATTGGGGAGTGCAGAACGTGCAGTGGTGATCCAGAAGGGAAACACCTAACCTGCTTTAGGGGAAAGATGTAGGGAACATTCTGACCCTGGGAGATGGCAGGATTATAAGAATAATTGGAACTTCACCTGGTAACATAAAGAAGGGGATTCTAGCATAGGGACATGCTGTGCAAAGGTGGAAGGAATAAGAAGGGCATGGTGGTTTAGGTGAACTACTGCTTAGATATAGTGTGCTTGGGAACTGATGGAATGGCAGGTTGGAGAGGCTAGGGAAGGCTGCATGGCAGACTGCTTATTGTGGCCTAAACAATTCAGGTCTTATTCTCAAACTATCAGGGAATATTAGGCAGGAAAAAAATCTGATTAGATTTGGATTTATTCATCACTGGTGGCAGTTTTAAGGATGATCTTTTAAAATTTTACCCGTATTCCTATGCTGTAGATAAAATTGTCTTTCTCACTCTTAGTTCACATGTTGAAGCCCTAACCCTCAGTGTGATGGTATTTGAAGATGGGGCCTTTGGAGGTTAATTAGGTTTAGTTGAGGTTGGGCCTTCCTGTTGGGTTAGTGTCTTTATAATATAGACACTAGAGAGCCTGCTGTCTCTCTCCACCATGTGGGCACATGACAGGAAGGTTGCCTTCTGCAGGTCAGGAAGAGAGCCCTCATCAGCACTTTAACACACTGGCACCCTGATTGTGGACTTCCAGCATCCAGGACTATGAGAAAAGAAACTTCTGTTGTTGAAGTTAGACCCAGGGCCTCACACATGCTAGGTAAGTGCTGTACCACAGAGCCACATTTCTAGCCCTCTAATATTCTCTTTTTGAAGCAGAATATTTCCAGTGCTTCCAAGTAATCATCACCAAACATACTACCAACTTGCCACTCACACTTTAGTTTGATTATGTCTTAAAAATTGGTGTCTAAGCCGGGCGTGGTAGTGCTAAGCAACTCAGTGAGAGTGAGACCTGTCTCTAAATAAAATACAAAAGAGGGCTGGGGAGTGGCTCAGTGGTTGAGTGCCCCTGAGTTCAATCCCTGATACCCACCACCCCCCAAAAAAAATTGGTATCTAGAACCAATTACAATATTTCTGGCTAGGTTTTTGTACTTTTTTTTTTTTTTTAAACTTCCCTGCTTGGTTCATATGCCCCAAAGTGCTATATTTTGTATTTCAGAGAGCCACATTGTCCTACCTATTGAGCTGACTGCCAGTGAGAATCCCAAAAATCCCAAAGTGTTTTTCATAGGTGCTGCTGCTGTGATGGGTTCCCTACCCATCACTGCCTTATGCTCATTCCTTTTACTACACGTCGGGCCTTATATTTACCTTACTTTTCAGTATGTCAGATCCTGCTATTAGCAGTAGACTTTTTTAAAAATTTCATTTCCATTGTTTTAGGGAAGAGATGAATTCTTTTTTTGGTCCTGAGGATTGAACCCAGGGGTGCTTAACCCTTAAGCCATATCCCCAAACTTTTTTACTTTTATTTTGAAACAGAATCTCACTAAGTTGCTTAGGCCTCGCTAAATTGCAGAGACTGACCTGGAACTTGTGAGCCTCCTGTCTCAGCCTCCCGAGTTGCTGAGATTACAGGCATGCACTGTCAGGGCCAACAAGAGATGAGTTCTTTCAAACAGCACCCTTTATGTAGAAATGTTCTTTTTTTTAAATTTATCTTTTAATTTTTTACAGACTGCATTTTGATTCATTGTACCCAAATGGGGTACTGCATTTTGATTCATTATACACAAATGGGGTACATTGTACACAAATGTGGTTGTAAACGATGTAGATTCATACCATTCGTGTAATCATACATGTACATAGGGTAATGATGTCTGTCTCCTTCCACCTTTTTTCATACCCCCTTCCCTTATGTAGAAACTTAACAGACATACTTCTTTAATCTTTTGTCTGTGTTGACCATGAATATTTAATGAGAGACTTTGTCAAATGCTTTGCCAAAATCTAGGTATGTCTGTTTCCTTGAACTGTCAGCTTAGGAATCTTTTTTTAAATTAATTTTTTATTGGTATATTATATGTAATAGTGGAATTCATTGTGACATATTTGTACCTACACATAATATAATTTGGTCTATTTCATTTCCCTTAGTGCCCCCCCCTTCCCTTCCTCTACGTTAGTGTTCTCCTAATTTAAGGAAATCTCATACCACCTCCTTCCTTGCCTTGTCCTTCTTTAGCATCCATATATGAGAGAAAACATATAACCCTTGACTTTCTGAGTCTGGCTTATTTTACTTATGATGCTCTCCAGTTCAGCTTAGGAATCTTACTGAAAAAGGGTTAATCTTGAATGACTTGCTTTTATTTTGGGGGTTCCCAGAGTTTACCACTTTCTTTTATTCTTTTATTATTCTTTCTTTTATTTTTTGCAGTTCTAGGGATTGAATCCTGGACCTTAAGCGTACTAAGCAAGCACTCTACTACTGAGCCCATTTAAAAAAAAAAAAAAAAAAAAATATATATATATATATATATATATATATGTTTATATGTAATATAAAACATTCCCAGTGGCTGTTTTAAGTGTTTAAAATTCATTTCCAAATCTTACCTGAAGTTTTTGCTCTGTAACTATGTAGTCTGTGGATAATTTTCATTTACTTTAATTCTTCTGAAGCATCTAGTGATCATTGAATTCTTTGAAATGGTAAAGGATGACTTCCTTTTTATCACAATTTTGAAATTTTCGAAGATTGCCTTTTCTCTCTTTCAGTCTCCATCCTTTAAGATTCTCTATATTTTCATTGTTCAATAAGCTACCCACTAAACACAATCAATACAGATGTGAGACTGACTTTAATGAAACTACGGACTTGAAGTTGAAAGCCAGAGCAGGAAACACTGACACATGGAAAAGAAGGTTAAGGTCGACTATTCCGGGAATTGAGAGAAGAGCATGAAGGAGAAAAGTGGTCACAATTTAACCAGTTAGACCTGCTGATTGCTATTGTCGGATTATAAGTTGATGTCTGTGCCTCTGTCCTCTGTTAGCAATGAGTCATTCTTGCAAGTAAAGTAAATATTAATAAATTAATGTGTATAGTGTTTTTTTATTTTTAGCTATACAATTGTATGAGAACTGTGCCAAGAAATAATGAATTTGGGAAGCAAACTAAGTCTTTAAATTGGCAGTTTTGACATGTGATTCTGTGTAGTGTTTATCTCCTTGCTGGGTTATTCGACTACTATATGATTGTGTTTGGAGGCATTTCTCAATAGTTGAATATTTTCCATGAGCTATAATTGTTTTGTGTACTACTAAATGTAATATTTCTTATTTAGTAAACAAAAGATAATTCAAGAGTAAGTAAAGAGTACCCGAAGTATTTTTAAAGTATTTTATGATTTTAGGAATTGTAATTTCTTGTTTCCAAATTCTAAATGTTGATATCTGCAGGAAATTTGGAAACAGTAGTCCGTAGTGCTTGTGTTGAGAACTCTTTGTCCTCATCTATAATGTGATGGGTACAGAAATTGAGATTAAGTGTTTAGAGATTATTATGACAATCTGACATTGCCACAACTGAACATGTGGCAAGTGGATTTAACTCACTGAACAGGGTGTTTTAAAAAAGCATTGGGCCATTATGGTCTGTAAGTTTAGTTGGATAAGCACTGGTCTAGGTGAGAGAGGGTGATTGGCTGGCTTAGGCATAGCTTGAGAAGACACTGGTTAGAATCAGGACATTGAAAGTGGAGGCAGTGGGGTTTGTCACAGGGTTAGATATTCTAGATTCTCTTTTGCTCTCTGGTGTTTCACTTGTAAAATGGGTATAATTATGAGAGTCAAACTCAAGGATTGTTTTATCTATATTAGATGTTTCTGTATACATTGTTGCTAGTATAATGCAGTAATCTGTCAGGTGTTTTTTAGGATTCTAATCCTTGCTATACATTGTTACCAATATAATCTTCCTAATCCAATCATATAATCCCCTTGATTTGATTTTCACCATTATATGGAACATTTAAACTGCTTCTCTTGACTTTTAAGATAGGTGGCATCTTCTTTTAGACTTCTCTCCATGGGTCTCTTGTACCATTTCCTCTTACATTCTTGACAATAGCCCAACTAGATTTCCACTGTTCCAGTCTACCCATTGTTGTATAATAAACCACCTCAAGTACAGTGGCATAAAATGACAACCATTTTATTATGCTCACAGTTTCGTGAGTCAGGGATTTGGAACTTACACAGCAGAGATAGCTTGTCTCTCTTCTACAGTATCTGGGGCCTCATTTGGGAATGTTTGGAGGCTGGGGCCCATGTACTCACCTGAAGGCCCCTTCAGTTACGTCTGGTGGTTAATGCAGCCTGCCTGCTGCCTGAGGGTTGGGAGCTCAGCTGGGGCTGTCATCTGGAAGAACTACATGTGGTTTCACAGCATGGGCTATTTTGAACTTCCTTGGATTATGGTGGTTGAATTCCAAGTACAAGTATCTCAAGAGACAGGAAATGGAAGCTACAAATTTCCCAAGATCTGGCCCTGGAAAGTGTGACTCTTAACTTCCACCATATTCTATGGGTCAGGAGGTCACAGAGCCTGGGTTCCAGGGAATGGAATACAGATCCTGCCACTTAAACAGAAAGAGAGCCACAGCTTAGGCCATGTTTTCAACCACCACAGCCTACTGTTCGCGATGCCTCCTACACTTGTTGGTGTCCCTGTCTATGTCAGCTGCTCTCTCCCTCCATTCCCTGCCACCTCCCCAGTTCATATGCCATCTCTGTCTACAGATCCCTTCTGAGGGCCATACACATATGCTTTTGTGCTCATTCTTTTCTTTATCCATCTAGCCTTTTAAAAATGACAGATCTCAGTTTCCCAGTGTGACATATGTTGCTTTTCTCTTTTCCATCAGAAACAACCTATTCCTCTGCTCTCAAGAAAGAAAGAAAGTGGAATTATCTTATTCATTTTTTTTCGTTTTGTTTTATTTTGGTGTAGCACCCATAGAGTAAAATACCCAGATCCTGAGTTTACAGTTCAGAGAATTTTTATATCTGTCTTTATCCATGTAAGCATCATCACACATGAAGATTTAAAACCATTTTCATCACCTCAGAGGGAAATAACTTATTCTTAAATTCTTTCTTGAATAAGGTGATTGTATGAATGAATTAATAGATTCTCTCTGACTGCCTTATGTGGCACATGTAGTACAATATTCTCTCAGTTACTGGTGGGCAACCTCAGCCCAAACATATGACATGGAAAATTCCAGAAATAAACAATTCATAGCTTTCAAATTGCACATTATTCTGAGTAACATAATGAGATCTTGTGCCTTCCTGCCTGGAATGTGAATCATTCTTTTGTACAGGGTATCTGTGTTGTATATGCCACCTGCCTGTTAGTGAGTAACCACCTCAGTTATCAAATCTTCTGTTGTGGTATCTCAGTAACCCTTATTCTATTTGATAATGGCTCCAAAGAGCAAGAGTAGTCTATACTGGCAATTTTATTGCGGAATATTGTTATAATTGTTCTATTTTATTTTTAGTTATTGTCGTTAATCTCTTACTGTGCCTAATTTATAAATTAAACTTTGTTATAGGATGTGTGTGGAGGGGGAAAATGCATTTATGGGGTTAGGACTATCCTTTCTTTTAAGCACCCACAGATGGGGGGCAGTCTTGGAATGTATCCCCATTGGATAAGAGGAGACCACTATAATAATGTTTAGTTTAGAAAGTTACAAAGATGTGAAGTAGCAGAATCAGGAAGTGTTAAAACAGGGAGATAGAAGGTCAATGTGAACTCTGGGAGAATTAAATGAATCCATCTTGGCTGAGCCAATGGGGAGAAGGAAGAAGGAATCCTTTCAGGAAAAATTCACGGTAGATAACGTTATCAGAATTTTAGCGGGAGAAACATAGTTCTTACTTTGCTTTTGCCACTTGAAATCTCACAGATTTTGTATCTTATAACAACACAAATTTATTATCTTACAGTCTTGGAGATTGTCAGGAGAGAATCCCCTTCCTTTGACTTGTAGTTCCTTCATCTTGCTTTAATCATCTCATTACATCACCTTCTTCTCTCTGAAGTTAAATCTCCCATCATCCTTCCAGCCCTATTTCCCCTCCATTGCTACGTGCTGGGGATTGAACCCAGGGCACTCTACCACTGAGCTATACCCCTAGACCTTTTTTATTTCTTATTTTAGGATCTTGATAAGTTGCTCAGGTCTGCTTCAAATTTATGATCCTCCTGCCTTAGCATCCTGAGTTGCTGGGATTATGGGCAGGTGCCATGGCACGTGACTCTGTCTCCCTCTTAAAAGGATACTTGTGATTATATTTAGGGCCCACCCAGATAATCCAGGATAATCAGCTCACCTCAATCTTGTCTCATAATCCTTAATTACATCTGCACACTCCCTTTGACGTATAAAGTAGCAGTGACAGATTCTGGGGATTAGGATATGGATATTCTACTTGTTTTTTGTTTTTCAAGAATCTTCATAAAGGGAGGGTCTATCAGGTATTTGCTTCTAATTCACTTTCCTTTTTAATATTAATGTCTCAGTGTGTTGTTCATTTTATTTCCTTCCTTAAAGTTCTCTGGTGAGTCCACATTAGCTAATCAAATTAATAGAACCTAGATTGACATTCAGGTTGTTCTTTAACCCCAAGTACATTTCACTTTTAGCTCCTCTGTAATCTGACATAGCAGCTGTTCCTCATTGTTTCTTCTGTTACCGGCTTGTCTCCCTTTTCTTGATGTTTCTTCTTCCTGCCTGCAGGACCCTCGCCTCCCTGCTTCCCCGCCAGCACTTTCCTTGCCATCTGTGTTAGTTTTCTAGGGTTGCCATAAGGAATTTTCACAAACATGGTGATTTAAAACAACGGAATCGTGTTCTCTCACAGTTGTGGAGGCCTGAAGTGTGATACCAAGATGCCAGCAGGGCCATGCTCTGAGGTCCAGAGTAGAGAAGTCTGCATGTCCCTTGCAGTTTCTGGTGTCTCCAGGAGTTTCTTGGGTTGTGATAGCATAACTCCAATCTCTGCCTCTCCCTTCACTTGGCCTTCTCTGTGTGTCTCTTGGTGCATAAGGACACTTGTCATTGGATTTAATGCCCACCTGGATAATCCAGGATGATCTCTTCTCAAGAGAAGTTTCTTAACTTAATGTAATTAATTGGCAAATACCTTTTATTTTTTTCCTCCAAATACATAAGCTTACTTCTACAGGTTCTGAGTTGGAATATGACATTATCTTTTGGGGTTCCATTATTCAATTTATCATCCCACCTTAACCAGCAGTCATAGTTTATTTTGGCCTCTTGACATGACTGTCATACCTACACAATTTATTTGGACCTCATCATCTCTATCCTACTATTTTTGGATAATTTTGCTTCTTTGGCTAGACTATAAGTCCATTTGGGCTATTATAACAAAATGGCTTAGGCTGGGTAATTTGTGAACAATAAAAACCTATTGCTTTCAGTTTTGTAGTTTTAACCCAAGATCAAGGTGCCAGCAGATTTGGTGTCTGATGAGAGCTCACTCTCCTCTTTACAGATGGCAACTTCTGGCTTGTCCTCACATGGCAGAGGAGGCAAGTGAGTTTTTTGGAACATCTTTTGTAAGAGCATTAATCCTGTCCCCGAGGGTGGAGTCCTTGTGACATACTCACTTTCCAGTGTTATCACATTGGATCTTGTTAGATTCCAGCATGAATTTTTGAGGGGATAACAACATCAGCATTCAGATCACAGCAGCCATGGAGGTAAAGAAGGCTTCTCTGCCAGGCATGGTAGCACATGCCTGTAATCCCAGCAACTCGAGGCTGAGGCACGAGGGTTGCAAATTTAAAGCAAGCCTGGGTAACGTAGTGAGACTCTCTCAAAAAATAAAAAGGGCTGGGGATGTAGCTCAGTGGTAGAGCCCCCCTCTGGGTTCAATCCCAGTACCAAAAAAAAAAAAAAAAAAAGACTTTTGCTTCCAAACCCTCAGATCCTGGCAGAGTACTTAGGTTATGTGGTTTAAGAAACTCTTATTTGTTTGTTTTGTTTTGGTACTAGGGATTGAACCCAGGGGCACTTCACCACAAAAGTACATTCTCCGTCCTTTTAATCTTTTTGTTTGGAGATAGAATCTTACTAAATTGCTGAGGCTGGCCTAGAACTTTCCATCCTTCTGACTCTGCCCTCATGAATTGCTGGGATTATAGATGTGCACTGTCATGCCCAGCACACTGACTTTTAAAAAATTAACTGATAAGTGGCATGGAAGAGTCATGCTGATTTCCAGGATATTATAGTCAGCCCCTCTATATTCATTGGTTACCCATCCATAGTTTGTACCTGTGGATTAAACCATGGATCAAGCATATTCAAAGGTTGAATTTGTATTAACCATGTATGGGTGCTTTGTGTTGTCATTATTCCCTAAACAATATAGTACAAAATCTATTTATACAGCATTGTCATTGTGTTAGGCATTTTTAGTATCTGAAGATGATATGGTAGGATGTGAATAGGTTATATGCAAATATTCCACCATTTTGTGTAAGGGACCTGATTTGGATATTCACAGAGGGTCCTGAAACCAATCTTTTGTGGATGCTGAGGAGTAACTTTATTTTGAAAGAAATTGGGTGATTTTTCTTATTGCATTTTTTTTTTTTTTTTTTTTAATTTTTTGGTCTTCTACTGTATGGCAGGAGCAGCTCACTGCCTTTTATTTCTCTGCAACCTTAAGTATTAGTTGGGAGGGAGCAGAGCTGATGGCTAAGCAGAGAAAAGCCTAGCAACTTAGTGGGGACAATGGCTTTGGCGATCTGCCAGGTGAAGCTTGCTGGCCTATTGGCAGATCTGTCACTGTTACTTGGGAATTTGTCTTACCTGGTCTCTTAGAAGTCTTTATCTTCACTGGAATCCTTTCCGGTGCATTTTACAAATGCAGAAGACTCTGTAGACACCTAAGCTCAATTTCCTTATCCTAGTGTAGAGGGTAGGGGAGGAGGAGGAGGAGGAGGAGGACATCTTTGTTTCCTATGAGGAGAGTTGCCTAGTGTCCTCTGCTGGACATGCTCTCCTTTGCCTGCACTGTAAGCACAGCTGCTCTTGAAAGCTTACCAATGAGCACAGGCCTTTGGCTGTTTTCCCAATCATTCTCTTCTTTATTTGGTTTAATTTCAAGGTTATCTGATAATAGTTTTTTTCTTTTTCTTTTATCTCAGCCTTACTTTGGATAGTTGCTGACAGTCTAACCCTATAAAAGTCTAAGGGGTGCTCTGTTGCTTTTTTGAACTAAGCATTAGAAAGTGACTGATTTTCAGCCTTTTTGATATTTTCCAGCTGGCATTTGGTGGCTACCTTCATTTGGAATTTATTGTCCATGGATCTGATGTAACTAGTTTCTATAATGTAGTCATTACATAGCACCTATAGCATTGATAAAGTGCATGTTAATCTGCTCCCATGAGATCATGGCTGGAAAGGAACAGAGACTCTAACATGATAGATAAGAGTGGCCTATAGTGCCTGTCTGGTGTGGATTTGAAACCCATTGTACTACTTCCTAGCTTTGTGAAAAGCTACCTCTCTGAGCTTCAGTTTTATCAACCGTAAACCGTAGATGATCATTCCTGTTGTATCGTGATGTATGTTGGAATGTGTATTTTAATCACTAGCATAGCAGTGTCTGCTACCTGGCTAAGTATTCAAAATATTGACTGTGGCTGCTGTTATTATTTTTTATACAGGGAAAATTGAGGCAGAAGAAGTACTTCAGGAATGTTTCAAATCACCTTCAGTAAGACTTAACTTGTTGGGTAACACTATATAAGTCAGTTGTGACAATCATAACACTCTGGCTAGGTAGTATATGTTTGGTTAGCTTGTGGAAAGACAGAAAAAAGACATGAATAACAGCACATAAATGGAATTTTTTAGTGATCTGAAGTATTTATCACTAGCTCTTCAAAGATACTTTCTACTAGTTCAAGGCTTCCATGTCCAAACTCAATGGGAGGATAGAATTTAGAGTATAGTTTAATTAGCATTAAATTCACATCTTCAGGATTAATTGTGACTGTTAAACTCTGAGAGGTTTATTCTGTAATCATGGCTTCTATAATAGATGTGTAATTAAATACAATGTGCTTTTTACTAGAAAACCTTGAATTCATATACTACCTTTTTTTTTTTTTTCTTTTTTTTTGCGGTACTGGGGATTGAACTCAGGGCCTTGTGCTTGTGAGGCAAGCACTCTACCAGCTGAGCTATCTCCCCAGCCCCATATACTACCTTTGAGGAACCTTAGGATAGTCCTCCACTCCGAGTCACTGTTTTGGGTTAAGATGACATTTCCTAAGCCCCTCTGAGAAATCAAATGATTTTTTTATTTTTAGAGAAGAGTAGGGCAAACATGTCATCGTCTGACCTGGAACATGGATGTTGGGACTGAATATTGAGAACTTTGCAAAATTTGTTGGTTCATGAGTTGAAGAATTCTACATGTCTTCTTACATGGAGAGTGCCTCTCAGATGTGTGTCTTTCAGCAGGAGACATGGTTAGGTGCATGAAAAAATTTCCATGTGAAGTTCAGTCCTGGTAAATTTTATCAGAGTAGGAACTTGGTGACATTGCTGTTAGACAACCAGTGTGTAAAACTCCTTGCTATAGGTGCTCAGACACAAATGGATATGGATAGGAAAGACAGTGAACTGGATGGGCTAAAACATCCTCTGTACTTTGTACTCAGTGTAGTTTATTTCTAACTTGACTTTTGTTAAGGGTCAGGAACCTGGTTGGAAGAGATATATATCCACCTTTTGAAGCACCAACTATATGCCAGTACTGTGCCAGGAACTGGTAATGAGATGGTATAAAAAATACTCTCTAGTGCCTTCTTCAGTGCTGGATGGTTGGAGGTTCTGTTTGTTTGTTTAAATGGCAGTTGTAACCGGGATATTTCCCTAGAATGACTCCCTCTAGGGCGGAGTGATCTCTGGATTTAGGGGTTGTGTGAACCCAACTATTATATCTAGTTCAGTTCTTAGAATTGGGGTCTATTTTATTGTCCCCAAGAAGCAGATTGGTATATGTGGCCATTTAACATGATTTTCCTGTCTAAGAAGTCTTGGTGACCTTCTTATACTTCTTCTCTTTACCCCCAAATAGAAGTAACGGCAGGTTCTTCACACCACATCCCATCCTGTCAATCTCCTTATAACTTTAAATAAAAGAGTGAAAATAAAGGTTTGAGTTTTATGTGTGTGTCTTCAAGGAGAGGGGTCGAGAGTGAGTTGACCTTCTCCCTCCTGTCTTTCCTGTGGCAATTTAGAACCTGTGTGTTGTATAGTTTTTTTCTTAGTACCCAACCGAGATGTTGCTTCCATCGTTTTCAACTTTAACATCTTCTCTTTTTGATCTTTGGGGATCTGAAACCAAAGATGGATAAGAAGGAGTCGAGAAGCCAGGTTCACCAGAGCACTGAGTAAGCGCCTGTGTGCTTCATAGTTCTCGTCATGCTCTGTTGGTTGTGCTGATGGTCCCGGGGGAAGGCCTGCAGTTCTGTTACCAACAGAGGAACAGGGGTTGTGGTTGCTGCTGGGACCACAGCCAGGAGGGTATTTATAGTCTGTGGTGAGTGGCTGCGAGCCCACCCTGGTTCTGGACACGCCTCCTGCTTGAAAGTTCCCTGTGTTCTTGAACTGGACCCTGCCCTCGTTGGCCAGACAGTAGTTAATGATAAAGTGGATGGCTGCATGACGTGGTGCGTGATAGCCTTGGCAGCTCACAGCCTGCAGGTGCTTGTGCTTTGGCTGACCTGAGCACCCAGTGAAGACCAGGTGTCCCCCTCTCCTGCTTTGCTCCTGGCTGCCTTGGTTTGCTGGCCTTTCCCCAGACATTGACACGGTGGGTGGACCACTTACTAACTGGAATCTACTTTCTTTATGCCACTTGTGCTGTGTCAAGTAAAGATTTATAACACTAAAAGAAAATGCAGGCCATGAATTTATCTTTCTCCTCTCTCCTTGAATTCAGGTCAGACATCTAGACTGCTTTAGAAAGGGGATCAAAATCAGGTGATGGTTTGCACACCTTAGCTCACTTGAAGTCATAAGGACTGGAAGGGAAAGGTGAAAGAGTATGTTCTCATAGGAAATTGCAAAAAGTACAAAAACCTTTTTGTTGTTTAGATGGTAAGGTATAATGTGTGTATTTGTGCTGACCTTTGGTTGCTTTGATGGTGAAGGGAGGGTTTATTTGTTTTGTTTGCGTTTGCAAGTGACTGAAAACTCAACCCTACCTAGCGTTGGAAAGTGGACCATTAAATGGTGGCCTTTCTTGGGAGTCCAGGTAGAACAGGTTCCAGATCTGGTTTGACCCAGGGTTCAAGCAGCATCCCTGAGACTCTGTTATTTTTCTCTGTCAACTTTGTTCTCAGGCAGGCTCTCTCATTATGGTATTGGAATTGTTGTGACATATTCTCTTACATTCAAGTATAATGAGAAAATCAAACTTCTAGTAATTCTTATAAAATTCCAAGAGTTGCTCTCATCAGACAGGCCTAGGCTGCCCTCCTCCCAAAATCAAATCCAGTGTGCTGGTTGGTCTAGTCCCTCCTCCCTCCCATTATCTTGAATTTAGAATAGAAGAGGTGTATCCCAAACTGGATTCAGGAATCATTATTGGAAAGTAGCAGCAGGTAGAGGCACTGGGGAGGCAAAGGGTTTCTACAAAATGTTTTCATACCACACATGTTGGGGCCCTTCATTATCATGGACCTCCTCGATTTTGCTGTTTTTCAAGAAGTAGTAAGTTCTAGTAAGTAGTAAGTTTTCCCTCAGAAACAGGGAGCCAGAGATTTTGTTGATGCCCCTGGGATGTTCAGTGCAGGGTATCAGATTATAGTGGGTCCTAATGGATGCCATGCTAGGTGGCTCTGTGATGTGACCTTAGCTCAGTCAGCTCACACTGTATGCCATTTCTCAAGGATAGTAGCAGGATGTCTATTCTCTACATATGTTTTGTTTGTCTCTGAAAACACGTGTTCCATTTCTCTGGCTATTCAGATTCATTTTGGGTGACTGTTTTGTCAGCCTGGGGCTAGGAAGAGGGGAGGACAGGCTGTGTTTTGGCAGCCCTTCAAGCCTGGAGCAGCATCCTGCAGCCAGCACCATAAGCTGTATAATTTGTCCATGGAGGCCTATGCATTATAAAAATGAAAATCCCTTCTCTGACAGCATTCATTGCTTAGCATGCAGCAATTTGGCTGTCAGAAACAGCTGGCCCTGCAGGGTGGGACAATAGAAAGGCGAGACCAGAGAGAGGCCAGTGCTTACTCAAGTCTCCCACTGTGAGAGGATCAGGTTACTGAGACTGTCATTAACAACAGACTGCAAGGGGCTCTGAGGCACAGCTTCCAGTGGGCAGGAGCTGGTGGCCAGGCAGTGAGTGATTTCCCCCTTTTTGCTGAATGGAACAACAACAGCACCACCACCACCACCACCACCACCACCACACACACACAAACACACACACACACACACACACACACACACACACACACACACACAAAACCTGTTAACTTTTGCTGACTCGAATATTCAGTTCTGACGTGTTTTCTCCTGGATGATGAGCATTTTAGGGGCGATAAATCCTTTCTACATTATACATAGTTGTTATTGGAACATTGTGGAAAACTCAAGAGAAGTGTGGGGAGGGGTATGATGGACTGCTTGGTACCTGTATTTTGGCATCTATAATTTTTAGGTTCTGTTTACCTAGAATTAGCTCCAAAAGGCCCAGCACTGAGAACCCCATGAGGCACGAAGGCATGAAGTAGAGACAAGTGTGTGTGTGACCCAGATGTAGCATGTAGCAAGGGTGAGGAGGGGCAGAGACCTGTGTGGCTGCAGTGTGGCTGGCCCTGTACTCTTTCCTGTATTGATTCCATGACTCACGGAGCATGATCTAAGCAAAAAGCACACTTCAGCTATAGTGGAGACAGCTGTCTGTTATGGGAGGACATATTTTCTGGTTTTAATGGCGCCAGGGTTTTCCTTTTAGTTTATACACTGGTGATAAACTCACTACAAATGTCTCATCAAGGGTGTTTAATTTTTTCCCTCCTTCCTGAGAAAAGAATTCTTTTAAAAATGTTCTTCTAAATATTATTCTTAACTTTTATTTCACAACTGGACTTCCTGTGTAGGAGAAGTTTTGTTGTTCTGTTTTTGGGGAAAGCTATGTCAAGATGGTAAGGGCCTCCTGGCAGTTTAAGGCAACACAGTGGAAGGTATCTTGGATTTCTGAAGGGAACAGCATTTCAGAGGTTCTGGGTGACTCCATACGTTTGCTAGTTGGGATCTGGTAGTTGTTATGTGTGGCTGAGACTGTGCTTTTCCCCTTTTTCCATCTAAATCTGTTTCCCTTTTACATGATAGAGGCTGAAGTTCCCAGATGTTGTTTGGATTAAAGAGTGTGTGGGGGAAGAGGGGGAAAAAAAAAAGCTTTCTTAATGATAATAACAGAGTCAGACTGGCTGGTTCTGTACTGACAGGAAAATGGAGAGATAAAAAGTCCATTAATGGTGTGTGCACAGCCTAAGTAGCCAATAAAACAATGCTGTCCTCCCTGGAAGCCGGTCCCAGACTGGCAGCGCTTCGTGCCAACTGCAGGAGACAACAGCTGCAGAGGGGCAGAAGGATTCCGAGTCAAGAGTCCACGTCCACCGATTGGCTGGGGGGTGGTTCTTTTGTTCTCTGCCTCCGCCTCCTCTCCGCCTCCGCCTCCTGCCCCTGTTCCTTTTGCCCATTTTCCACAGTGAGCCCCTCTTAATGCTCGCTGTTCCAGAAATTGAACCACATCTGATTAAAACTTAATGGTTACTCAGAATGAAGTTGGCTGGTGGTTTCCAAGCCTATTTGTCTGGGTTAGTTTGAGTGTGTGACCATAGAAATGTTAATTTATACACAATGTATCCAAGTATTACTGTCCCCAAAGTTTGATAGAATAGTCACTTATCACAGAGGTAACACTGTATCCCTCTTCCCAAATATTGAATTTACATGCTCAAAATGAGTAGTAAAAAAAAAAAAAAATTATTTTTTCTTTTAGCATTTTCTTTTGGAAGGTAACTAGGGAATGGTGAAGACTTGGTTTCATCAGCATTTTTTCTGTGTGTGTGCTTCTTTCTTGGCCAGTCCTGGGCCAGGTCCAGTGGTGTGGGGAGACCTTACTTACTCTTTCCTGGTCAGGTCAGCCCTTAGGTCTCCAACCAAGGGGAGAAAGGAAGTCCTGAGTGGAGGGGAAAATCACCCTTGTATATTCAAAAGGGAGGTGATCTTAAAATGAAATAATAATAAAAAAAAGTGAGGTGATCTGATTTCTTCTGTCTCTGTTACCCACAGGTTTAGTTAAAAAAAAAATCTGTTATTATGACTTTATTCCTATTATACAAGGGGAAAGGGCATAGTGATTGGAGTATCCATTTTTGTGCCATATCCTGGCCTATAGAATTGACCTATATTAGGAAGTACTCCTAATACACTGGTGTTCATAGCTTCATTTGGCAGGGGACAGAAACAAAGTTTGAGAAACTCCCTTCCTCAAGGCCACAGAGTCTGTTCTTGCCCGTGGGTGCAGCTGGAATGAAACATGTACTGTGAACCTGCTGTGTAGCCAGCCAGAGGGAAGATGGTGTTCCTTATCTGGATACTCCAGAATATCGGTGGTGCAGAGTAGGAACACACTTTGCTTTTGTGTTTCTGTGTTACTTATTTAGGTGCTGGGGATTCAACTTGGAGTCTCCTGTGTCCTCCATTGAGCTACACCCCAGCCCCACACACTGCTTTTAAATCCCAGAAGCCTTAAATCCTAGAAGGCTCCGTGGAAGAGGAGACTTTCCTTTACACTTCAACACTCTCTTTGGGTATGAACTCTGCTCAGGCTTTCTGATCAGGGCTGGGACTCAGAACTGGAAAGGATGAAGGAAGTCCTGCTGTCAAAGTGTGGTCATCATTTTCTGGTGGATAGAGCCCGGATTGTGGAAGACAGAGTGGGTACCCACCCATCCTGGGAGAAGAGAAGCTTGAGAAAAATACCTGGTAATGAGCTCAGCTGGGAGGAAGGCTTATCCAGTTGACCCTCCCTAAATAGAAGGCTTGGAGCCGAGTGTGGACCTTGGAATGAATGTGCAGAGGAACATTATGTCATGCTTTTAAGTACTATCTGCGTTTCCCTTTTGGAAACTGCATGTAGCTTATGAGCTGTCTCAGTATTCTTGGCTTCAGACTTCTCCTCCCTCCCAGACCATTCCCAGGCCACACCAAGTGCCATAGTATCCGAAGAATGGTTTTTCTTCTTTTGACTAAAGATGGCAAAATAAGGTCTGTGGGCAAATTATGTTCTTTTACATAAAAACCTTTATGTTAGACACCTTTTAGAAAGTATGTAGCCATGCCTGGTTTGGTGTTTTATTTAGATGGCAAACTAGAGAGACTGTTCTGAGGAAATATGACCCCTCAGTGATTAATATTAGATATTGAATGGCCTTTAACATGTCATGCTTGCTCTACTGTGCCAGCTTGTCTTTTTCTAAATGTCAAGCCATCACTGTGTCAATTTTATATGTTTGAAAGACTGGGATGAATTCCAGGTGTGACACTTTGGTTTTCATTTTTACATTTTATAGTAGTTTAAATGTCTCGATAGTGTTCTTGGTGGAGGCTTGTCTAGGTCCATGTTGATGAAGAACAGTAATGTATTTTAAAGTCATGCTTGGTGTTTTGGGGGTGACTTGCTTTCAGTTCTCTGTTCACTAGCTGATGCTGGGGATGTGAATGGGAATTGACATGCTGGTTATTAATCTGAAGATTTCCCTTTATTCTGTCAATAAACTCCACTGATTGAGGGATCTGCTTTTACCATTGTTTTCGATTCTGCTACGGGGCATCTCTAGACTGCAGTCCATTGTGAATATTGCCAAGTAATTTATTATTCATTATTGAGGAAAAGAAGTTTTGACATATATCAGAGCTGATTCAGCACCGTACTCTCACATGCATTGTTATATCTTTCAGAGTGAGAAAAGAGGGAATTCAGAGACAGGTCGAAGTAACCAGGTTTTCATTGGTAAAAGCTAACAATTTTTTCTTATTTTAAAGGAAGGAAATCACTATTATGAAAGTCAGTGTTGTGATTGTGAAAGCATCAATAATAGTAATGACTTATCCTGAAAGGGTGTTTATATCCGGTTCTGTTCTGAGTGCTTTACATATATTAACTCGTTTATTTTAATAACTCTGTGAAGCAGGTTCAATTTTCTTTTAATCTAAATTTTACAGATGAAGGAAATGAGGCACACTAAGATAGTGCCTAAGGGCTTAGAGGTAGCAAATGGCAGGGCCAGAATTCTAACTGAGGTGGTCTGGCTCAGATCTGTATTTTAGCCACAGTGAAGGGTTAAAAAAAAAGGAATAGTGACCAGGAACACATAGAGTAAGGTGTGGAGTCCTGACAATTTCCTAAAGAAGAAAATTAGAACCCTCACTAAGACGGAAGAGTCTGAGGGATGTGAGGATACAAGGAGCAAACATCTGTGGCATGAATACTGGTTTGTTAACTTACTGGACTTTGGAGGAACTTTCAGTGAAGGAAGTTATCTGACTGTGGTGTTTCCTCCTAAAGGTTTCAGTTGCAATATATGTATGTATAGTCTTAGTCTGTTTGGGCTTCTGTAACAAAATACCTGAGACTGGGTAGCTTATAAAGAACAGAAATTTATTTCTCACTTCTCTGGAGGCTGAGAAGTCTATGAACAAGGCACTGGCATGTTCTGTGTTTGCTGAGGGCTTCTTTGGTCATATGTGGTGTCTTCTTACTCTGTTCTCACATGGTAGAGGGGCATGGCAGATCAGTGGGGCCTTTTTTATAACAGTATTAATCAGCCCCACCTCATGATATGATATGAAATTTCACCCTTATGATCTAGTCACCAAAGGCCCCACCTTCTACTATTATCACATTAATGATTAGCTTTCAACATATGAATTTTAGGGGACCCATAAATATTCAGACCATGGCATGGATCAAATATAAATCATATGTATGCATACACATGTAGTTTATATATGTGCATATATATGTATGTGAATCTCTATTTTATGAATCCAGACTGTGTTTGAGAAGTAGCAGTGATGTGTGTGTGTGGATACTTAGTTCCTTCACCATTCTTGCTGTTGGATGTTCAGTGAACCCCACAGTTGGGAGCTACTCAACTATTGGAGAGAGAACACACTCACATATGGAAGCTTCCCCAGCTCTGGCATGAAGTTTTCACATTTACTTGCCTGTTTCTTTAAAACAAAAAATTACTGTATATGTTGAACTTGTCTTTGCTAAAGGCACTGGGAGTTGTACTCAGAAGTAGAAGTCAAAGTGTTCGGTGTATGTGCACTGTGAAAGTCCACCCCAAATTGTATTTAAAATAAAATAGTTTCTAGATATGTATGTGAACCACTCTTCCTGTGTCCAAAGTAAAAACCAATGGCTCACAATTGTGTTAAGCTGGTATAAATCTTGTGATAACTTCTAAGAGGCTTAATTGAATTAATGATAGTGTATGTTGTCTTAAAATAAACCTGACTGGTAGAAACAAAAGTGCTGTATGTGAAAAAATAAGTTTTTTAAACCATTATCTACAAGTCCTTTCCCCAATACTTAGTACTTTCAAAATTAAAACTAACAGGAGCTAGCCCTTTCCTTCCTGCCATTTTTAGAAAATAAGCCATTCTAAAACTTACAGAAGATTATCACTTCCCCCTGGGATTTAAGAAGAAAAATAGCAAAGTCAGGGAGACAAATGCTTATGAAACGGACTAGGGTTTAGTGACCTGAAACTCGGCTGAGTTTTTCTCAGAATTGTTGATAGTGTGAATGGCAACCATTGACAATTGCTAGTGTTTTTATATACTTTTTATAATTCTTGTATGTTCATGTTCTGCCTTCTAATTGAAGCAGTCCTGAGAGTATTAACTGTTTAATGTGGTGTCTATCTGAGGGATACTCAACTTTGAGTCACCTGGAGAGTTACCCACCTCTGAGTGTTAGAGGTCAGTCTCCAGGTGCTCTAATGTGCAGCCGGGTGAGGACCTGTGGGCTCATTCAGTCCTTTGTCCTGGTGTTTGGATGATCCTTACCTGCCCCTCTGTAGTCACTGAACTCACGTGTGTGCTGGGCATCAGGGATGTGAGGATACAGGAAGCAAACTTCTATGGCATGAACACTTGTTTGTTAATTTATTGAACTCTACAGGAACTTTCAGTGAAAGAATTTAACTGGCTTCTGCCTGGGAGAATGTAAGACTGGCAAAAATCTTTCCTTGAATTTATTTTTATTATTGTTTTTGTGGTGCTGAGGATTAAACCAGGGCCTCACAAATGTTAGTGAAGTGCTCAACTACTGAATTACAACTATGACCCCTGAATTTTTTTTTTTAGATCATGTGTGTCTTAAAGTTTGTATGAATGCATATGTATCTGTATATATGAAGTATATAGACATACATACATTTTATATATATGTAGTAAAACATGTGCATGTATATATGGACTTATGTATATATTTATATATATATTTTTTATTTAATTTTGTAATTTTAGATATGGTACTGGGACTTGAACCCAGGGATGCTTTACCACTGAGCTACATTCCCAGACCCTTTTTACCTTTTATGTTTTTATAGTCTTGCTAAGTTGCTAAGGCTCACCTCAAACTTGTGATCCTCCCATGTGTCTGGGATTATAGGTGTGCACCACTGCTCCTGGCTAAGCTTATCTGTACATAAATAAATATTTTTATCCCTTTTAATCAATCCTAGATAAAGTATGTTTTAGATAAGAATGGTGTAACATGTTTATGAAGAATTAATTTCTGGTCTGTGGGTGTTTGGTGATAGAACACTTGCCTGGATTTTGTGAAGCCCTGGGTTTGCTCCCAGCACTGAAGCAAAGAGAGAAGAAAATAATTTATTTCACATTAGAAGTTCTGGCCCACTTGGCAATTTGGGATATCAATGGCAAATATAGATTATTTGTGTTAACTGTCAGGTAAGTTGCTTCTTAAAAGTTGCAATATCACAAATGATCAAGAAGCTGATGTTTCAACTTGTGCTGATGTAAATTAATCACAGGTGTGCAATCTTGAGGCCTGTGATGAAAGGAGTGCTAACACAGTCAACTTCAGACATTTTTCATTTTGTAAAATTAATCTATAAAAAATGAATCTGGGGGCAAAACTATGTGTTCTAATTAATAGTAACCAAAATCAAGAGACTGTAATTCCATTAGTGGACTGAATGCTTAATGACACAAGGAGATTAAAGTATGGAAAATGTCTGTGCTTTGTGGTTACTCTTATAAAATTACTTGAGTTAAGGAATCCAGAGATTCAAGTATCATAGATAATGAAGTCTTGATAATAGCTTGTAATTCTGGAAGCAGGCCCATCCCCACCTTCCCACCCACATCTCCCCACTCCAAAGTATCATTGTAACTCACAAGAGGATTCCAGAGGGGTTTTCCCTGATTCTAGGTAGGTTGGCTCTAGTCCTGACTCCTCACTTGCCATTATTCTTCCTGTTGTTTTGTCTTCCCTTTTATTTTCTTCCAGCACTTCATGTGTCCTTTCTTGGAAGTTGTCCCATGTTAATTGTCTCAGCCTGAGCTTGGTGATTTGCATGTTCTCAGGAGCCCTTCTCTGATGAGCACATGGTGTCTGCTTATTTTATAGATGGGGCCACAGACTCAGAATAATATTCCCAGTACCTGGGGAGGACAGGCATAGGTTCAGTTCCTAAGCTGTGTGACTCCAGAGCTTTCATTCTTTTCCACAAAAATGGATTGGGAGACAAAGTTTGTTAATAAGTACAGCGTACACTCAAGGTAGGGAAAACTTCTAAGAGGATAGACAGCATTGTGAGTTCTCTGGTACTGTGATGAAATACCTGAGACAATCAACTTTAAAGAAGGAAAGATTTATTTTATTTCATGATTCCAGAGGTTTCAGTCCATGGTTGTTGGGCTCTGCCGCTTTGGGCCTGTGGCAGCACAGTATATCATGGCTGGAGCACATGGTGGAAGAGGCCTGTTTACCTCATGCCAATGGAGAAGGAGAGAGAGAGGGAGGAAGAAGCTGTAGTCACCAAGTCCCCTTAAAAGGCATACCTCCAGTGATCTAACTTCCCTGTCCTGGGCTACACCTACTAAACGGTCCACCACCTCAGCCATTAGCCTCTCAGGCTGGTGACCTGTCCTTCAACACGCGGGCTTTCGGGAGACACTGCCAGAGCATAGCATTGTGGAAGGGAGAGCACATCTTTCCCTCACTGCAGTCCCTTCAGTCACCTGGACTGCAAATAACTGGAAGAAGGCCAGAGAGTGAGACCCCTGCCTCAGGAATTGTATGGGGCACAGCTCCAGGTGACCATCTCAGGAACAATTTTCTGGGAAAGGAATTAACATTTTTCTTATAAGATGGAGCATTTCCTCTCCTACATTTTACTCACAACACCTTAGTTTCTAGTAATATTACATTGTTAGCACAGTACTTGAGTATTATTTCAGTTCTTTCTTTCTCTCTCTCTCTGTGTGTGTGTGTATGTGTAATTTAGAAAAAAGATTTAAGTGGTGGAATAGAAAATATTTCTTTTTTTTCAAGTATAAGTCAGTAGGAAGCTAAGGTTGAGTGTATATTACACATTATCTTTTTTGCATAAAATAATACTTGTAGATCTCTCTTAGTCTCTTTAACCTAAGGTTTGGGGGACAGTGGGATATTTGTTTGTTTTGGTATTGGGGATTAAATCCAAGGGTGCTTAACCACTGAGCCACATCCCAGCCCTTTTCTTTTTTCTTTTTGTATTTTATTAGAGACAGGGTCTTGCTGAATTTCTAAGTGCCTCCCTAAATTGCTGAGACTGGCTTTGAACTTGGGATCCTCCTGCCTCAGCCTCTGGAGCCACTGGGATTACAGGCATGTGCCACCATGCCCGGCTGGTTGTTTGTTTTGCTTTGAATTAAAAGCTGTTGCAACACTAAAAGTGGGTTCTGGGTAGACCTACCTCTGTTTTTTGCCACTAGCATAATAATTTGTTTTTACATTTTTTTCATATTTCTCTTGGAGGTTGCCTTTTATGCTTCGAATCCGTTGTCAGGATATACCCATTTGTACATCAACATTTTATTAAGGAGCTATTGGTTTTAAGAAATTCCTGATATTTCAGAATGAAAAATACTACTTATCTGTGAAGAGTCCACTAGGCAAATAGTTAAACTGAAAAATTGAAGTGTACTCTTTGAGTGCTTAGGCAGTTAAGTTTGGGAACACCAGATGAGAGGACATGTACTTCAGATGGGATGTCAATGTGGAAGCTTCGGGAGGTGATGCTAGAGCTGATTCGGAAGCACAGGAATTTGCCAAATGCATATTTCAGACCAACAAGTGCGAAGGCAGAAAGTGAATAAGATCATGGTGTGCTCAGGGAGCTGTAAGGTGCAGTTAGGGTGAGGGGGCCCTGTGAGGTAATGACCTGGTAAGGCCAGAGATGTCTTGGGCCAGACTGGGAACACCAGGAGTCAGCACATGTTGGTGTGATCCTGTGACTGCTTCAAGCAGCCGAGAGGCAGTTCAGTGGATGGATCGACTGCCCTGTTGGCAGATGTGTAGGGAAAACCAGGGATGAGTACTGCTGTGGGGAGAGTCAAAGGTAGTGGTGGGTTTGTAAGGTGAACTTGGTTTCTGGGTTGTTAATCAAGGTCAATAGGTGCTTCCATTGCAGGCGTTAGAACATAAGGGAATATCAGCTTGTTTGGGAGATGGTTGAGGTAGACATGATGACTTTAGTTTTGGGATCCTGTATGTATTCTTATGCCCCTGAGAGCCTGGTTGTGATGAATACCTACTGTTTTACTACTTCTCTTCTGCACTTTCTTACTCATTTATCCTTCAATTGGCAGGCAAATTATTGGTAAACAAATTAAATGAAAAGCAAACCTCTGTGAGTTAAGAACTGAACTGCTAAATTAAATGAAAAATGTTGTTTTTAGCTTTTTTCTTTCATGAGTAGGTTGGGTGCTATCTCGGTACAGGAGTAGATTGGAAAACCATCTTTAATTAAAGAGTATGCCTTCTTGTTAGCATAATTCTTGAGAAATCCTGGTAACAGTCACAAATGAAATGTCTAAGCAGAGAATCTTTGAGCTAGTGGGGAACTTAGTGACCCAGACCACTGTCCTTAGTTTATATTTAGAAATGGAAATCAGAGAGGGTGAGTGACTTCCCAGCATCACACTGCAAAGGCACCAGGGGTGCCTTTCTCCACAGTGCTTTCTCCACTGAACTTTGATGACTCCCTGCATAATCCCATACTGGTGATAGAGGCAGATTTTGAAGAGCTCTAATGCTCAAGTCCACTTAGTTAGTGATAAACCCAGTTACCTAAATTCTTGACTTGATGTTAAGTTCCTTTTTCGTTGTTGTTTTTTTGGGCACACTGGGAATTGAACCCAGGGCCTTGCACATGCTAGGTGAGCACGCTACCACTAAACTACATCTGCAACCCTTCACTTCTATTAACTCAGTATTCATAGGTTAACAAGTGTGTGTTGACTATCTAATATGGAAGGGATACAGCCCCAATTATTATAAAAGATAATAAGACAAAGATACATAAGAGGCTATTTTTCTCATCAGGAAGCTTGAAGGTTAGTTTTTTTTTTTTAGATAACTCATTATAGGACTGGTAACTACTTTCAAAATACACAGCTTGTCTGACATAATTATGCTTAAGTAGTATACACACACACATACACACATACATGATAACAACAAGAAAACAAGGCCATGTGACACATTGTTCACCTTTCATTTTTGTTTTTAACTTTATTGGATCTTTTTTTTCTTGTTACCTTGTTCTCTTGGTGAGGGCACGCAGTTGGCTGAGTAGCCTTGGGAATGCCTGTATGCCTGGTGGCAAATGATAATTTCAACTAACGGATTAGAAAAAGTGTTGATTAACTTTTATTCAGTTTATTCTTGTTGAAATTTAATTAGGGACAGTGATTTGGTGAAACATTTATTTAGGTTGATAAATAACATAAATAATATTTGTAAGTGGGGATGAGAATATTTTGTTCTTTTCTTTCCTGTTTTGCATTTGATATCTTGGGTAGAAACTTAGCCATGTAGTGATAGAGGAATTTTTTTTTTTTTTTTTTTTTTTTTTTTACCACTATGCATTTGCAATTGTTAATGCTTTTGGTTTTTCTGTAATTTTAAATGTCACTCATTCCATATATATTTAAACCAATCTGGCACAATGTTAGTCCAGCCTGGGAGATATAGCAGGGGGTTGGACACAATTTCTGCTTTCAGGAGGGTCCTCATGGAAGCTTTGCTAAATATCTGTGTAGTGAGGTAAATAGACATAGGCACCCCAGAGTAGAGCTTAGGAGAAGCAAAACGCCAGACACCCCATTAAAAACCAGAAAATCTGGTCCTAGCCCGGTGGGTGGCATCCTTGCAAACTCTTGTAAAAGTGCCTTGAGATCAGGAGCTGATGAAAGCCTGAATGGCCTTGTGTGTGAGGGTAATCATCAAGGATTACCACATTCCGGTGAGGCAGCAGTTAAAACATGGGCGCCGTGGTGGTATGGATGCTGCAGTGGTGCTAGATTGGGAAGTGCACACAAGATACTGAATTGAACAGACCAGGAAGAGCCCCCAAATTGCCATTTCAGTCTGTTTCTGTTTAGGGGTGTTCGGGGAATATGGAAGAAATGACAGGTTCCTCCTTCCTTACCTCTGCCAGTTCTTAATCCTTCTCCACTCCAGGTGCTGATTCCTTCCTCAGAGCATTTTTGAGATACAGATGTAGCTGGAATAGAGCAATTGGGTTGAGGCTTAGGGGAATGTCATGACACACACAACACCCAGTACGAAGAAAGTATAGGAAAACAAGGAAAAGAGATGATGGATCCGCTGGATTTCTTTACTGACCTTCCCACTGTTCTAAAGACATGGAGAAGGGTTTGCTGTGTGGTTAGTGACATCAGTTGACTAGAGATGCTAGGTCCAGTTCCTTTCCCAACTAATTAACAAGTGACACTGTTTGGTTTTTCATAGGGAAAGAAATGAGAGAGCAGGAATTGGGAAGGAAGAGAGAAAGGAGTGAGTTTTGTGGGTCCCCTGTAAGTGGGAAATACTAGTCTCTGTCTTTCCGTCTTTGAAGGATCTGCCCTTCTCTGATGTCACCCTCACATCTGGTGAGGTGGTAACTCTGAGGGAATTCTGTTTTAGCCTGCGCCTTCCTATTTGGTGTCTTATAAATCCTTTTAAGCTGCCGCACTGGTGGAGGAGTGAGTTTGGGGACTGTTAGTCTTTCGTATTCCCGTTTTCCAGGCTTCCCTGTAGTAGCCTTGATAATACTTATTTAAAATTGCGATTTGTGGGACTGGGATGTAGCTCAATGACAAAGAGTCTGCCTCGCATTTGCAAAGCCCCGGGTTCAACCCCCAATTAAAAAAAAAAAATGCAATTTGTGTGAGTCAAAATGGCCAAATCTCAATCATTTCATGTGATTCAACCTAATAATTCAGCCTTAGTCATCTCTACTGTCTCCTCTTCTTACCCCTTAAATATTGAGTTTATAATAATAGCTACTATTCATTAGCACCCACTGTGTGCCATTCTCGTTACTTGTGGCAGCTCTACAGGGACGTCATGGTGCCCGCTTGCCTGCGGGATGCTGCTGCGAAGACAGTTGACTCAAGCTCAAGTGACTGGTGGCTGACAGGGCTGGGATTCAGCTCAGGGCTCTGGTGCAGACCTGGAACTCCCTTAGTCTACCATGGCCCCCTGCCTTTGTTCCCTCAAGTTTCATCCCTGATCCTCTTACTTTGTATTTCTGGCACAAATAAATGAGTCTTTGGCTGGATGAATGAAAGGGATTTTGATGGACCGCCAAACCACTTCAGTGGAGAGTTTTGAGGTTACAAAGTATAAGCAGGTTATCTTCAGAAGTGTAGTCTGTTACTTAATTAAACTGAGTAATTAAATAATCCACAGTGGGTCCCTCTCATCTCAGCCAAATTATACATTAAATTCTAGAGGAATAAGGTGCTCTGAAATTTGGGTCTTAAATCCTGTTACTGGGCCAAACTGTCAGGATAGCCCCGCTTCACTGAATCTTCTCTTTGGCTTGTCTTCTCCCTAGGCTTGTGAGACCTTGATCTTTTCCTTAAAACATCCTGGGGATTTCATTCCTTCTCATTCCTTCCTTCCCTCCCCGATACTTTTCCCTTATTCTTTAAAAGTCTAGTGAGTTTGATCCCTACTCAGTATCTGGATATACACCTGGAGAGATTAGTATTCCTGTGGCAGAATTCTTTCCCAGGATTTCTTACTAAATGTACTGTTTATATTTTCATCCCTTCAGGAATGAAAATCAGTTATCAGGTAAATGGGAAAAAGGGTTATAATTCTCCTGTGAGAGTTAAAATAGTCAAAATAGAGATAGTAGTAGGTAGAAAGAGTCAACTGATGTCAAGTTGAAAGCAAGCACAGAAAAGGTGACGTGTGGAGCTGAAGGTTAAGAAGGACATTTCTTGGAGTCAGGGCAGGATAGGAACATGTGGGAGAGAATTGGACTTGATTGCTTGTAGCTCTTGCTGTTAAATGTGTGTTTGTGGCCCAGTCTGCTACTACTGGTGGTGAGTCATCCTTGCAAATAAAATAAGTTTATATGCATAGCTTACTGTATACAAATCCTATGGGTGGTATTCCAAGAAACAAGTTTCAGAAGCAAAATAAGTCTAAGTTGGCAGTTTCAACTTGTGATTCTGTGTACTACTGTTAACTTTGCTTGTAGATTTGAATGTAGGTTATTGCAGGGGTCAACATACTTTCTCTCTAAAGGGCTAGATAGTAAATATTTTAGGCTTTGCAAGCCATACGGACTCTGTCACAGCTATCAACTCTGCCATTTCAGTGTGAAAAGAGACATAGACTTTACGTAAAACGAACAAGTGTGCCTGTTCCAATAAAACTTTTATTTATAAAAACAGACTGTGGGCTGGATTTTGCCTGCAATTTGAATACTATCCAGTAATGTTAGCTGGCATTTTTTTTCGAGTTTTAATATTTACTATAGGCCACAGTTCTTTGTAAATACCACTAAGCTTGCTATTTCTTATTTAGTAATGCTTTTAGATATCCATAATTAATAATGAGTAAAGAATGTATGGAAGTATTTTTTTTTCCTTTTGAGACAGGATTTCACTATGTTGTCCAGGTTGGCCTCAAATTCCTGAGCTCAAATGACCCTCCTGACTCAGGCTCCTGAGTAGCTGGGACTACAGGTGTCTGCTCCTATACCTGGTTTGTTTTGGAAGTGCTTCAGCAATAATATATTTTGGGGAATTCTAGAGAAATTTCCTGGAGATTTCCATTTATCACCCCCAAATGCAAAGATTAATAATTGTTGAGAATTTGGAAACTCCTAGATTCATGGAGCTGCTGTCTGTCATCTGTACTTTACCTTAGTCAGCTCTGGTCTTTCCCAACTTCACGGGCCACCCCCTGCCCCCCGCCCCCCGCCCCACCGACACCTGTGGTGTTCCTGGATTTATCTCTATTTACAGCATTTGACATATTTCATTTGTTTCCATTGGGAGTCAGGAATCTTGGAAGCTGACTGATGACCCCATTGCCTTTCTTTAGACTGCTAGCAGATCAGGCCTGTTTCCCCACATGGGCAGAAGGATCCTCAACATTTATGTGCTAGATTGCACTAATATTACATTAGATTCAGAACAGGAGGACATTTGGAGTATCTTACAAATAATTTGTGTTATTGTTGGAATTGGTATGTTTCATACTTTTCTTATCATGATACTTTACCCCTTCAATTATCCTGAAAGATAGAAGCATGAAAGGGAATTCAGAATATTCACTATGAGTATTAGTTCAATATTTACAGTCAAGAGTCAATTTAACTTGGTGGTAAATTAGGAGCACGGATTTTTGGAGTCAGAAAAATATGGGCTAATTTCTGGTTTTGCCACTAATTAAAAAAACTGTGACCTTGAACATTCTTACTTAAACCTGTCTGAACATTGTTTTCTTATGTATAATATGGAAATAGTACTTCCTCTCAATTTCATTGTTAGATTAAGTCAGATAGTGCCAGTCATGTTAGCCAGAATGAAGACACTCACTAACTGATTATTATTAGTTAACTCTTAAAGATGAAGTTATTTATCCTTTTTCATGAAAAAGGAAACTGAAACTCACAGAGGTTAAATGATTTGTGAAGGTCACATTTAGTAGCTTTGAAAGTTTAGTTTGCTTCCTGAGTCCATGTTCTTGGACTACAATTCCACTTTTAAAAAAAATTTTGCATAGGTTTATTCCTTTTTTGGGGGGTAGTATTGGGGATTGAATCTTAGGGTGCTTTGCCACTGAGCTACAACTCTAGCCTTTTCTATTTTTTATTTTGAGACACTGCGTTGTTGAGGCTGGCCTTGAATTTGGGATTCTCCTACCTCAGCCTCCTGAATCACTGGCATTACAGTGTGCACTGCCATGCCCAGTCTTTTTAAAAGTGTTGGGGATGGAACCCAGAGTCTTGCATATGTTAGGTAAGCACTCTCCCGCTGAACTATTTCCCCAACACTTCTTAAAATTTTACTTTGAGACAGTGTCTTACTAAATTGCTAAAGCTGGTCTTGAACTTGAGATCATCTAGTCTCAGCTTCCCAAGTAGCTGGATTTAACACAAAATGGCTTGGTAAATTTTTCTGCTTATTTTTAGTGTTTCACTATGGTTTGGGAGCATTTCTTTTTTAAAAAATTTTTATTACTAAATATTAATTATACAGCTTAGTGTTTCATTGTGGCATATCTGTACATGCATATAACATAATTTGATCAATTTCACTCCTCAGTACCTCCTCCTTTCCTCCCTTGAACCTCTTCTCCTACCCCACTGGTCTCCTTTCCACTCTCATTAGATCCCACTCTTCCCTCCTTGCATCCACCTGTGAGAGATAACATGTGATACATGTCTTTCAGAGTCTGGCTTATTTAACTTACTATGATGCTCTTCAGTTCCATCCATTTTTCTACAGATAACATATTTTTGTTTTTTATGGCTAAATAAAACTCCATTGTGTACCTTGACCTTGTTTTCTTTGTTCCATATCCCACGTCTTAGAGTGATTTTGGTTAGTGGTGATTCCATAGTGAGATGCACCATGGTTAGTTTTTGTGATGGGACTGTGTGGACAGAGTGAATGGGATGGTTCCTGCAAGAACGGGGATTTGCAATATTTGGAAGCTACAATTTCTAGAAGCCAAGGATGTGGTTATTACTACAAAGTCGAGAAAACTTAAACTGTGTTTTGCTTTTGTTTTATTTGTTTGTTTCCTGTTGCTCAGCTGCTGTGTTGACTGCTGAGACCTGTTTGGATATAAGTACTTCATACGCTTGCCTGTTACTTGGGTCCCATCGTATCACAGCTTTTAAGAAGCTGTGCATTTTCTTTTGAACTGGACTAATGGAAAATGTATTGCAATGTTAAATGTTCAAAATTAGAGCTAGAGAATTGGATTAATTTCTTTTTTTCCCCTTTCTTCATAGTCTCCCCCTACCCCCTCGCAGGAATGTGCTTTTGACCTTTATGGGTCAGATTTTTATGCAGCTTCATTGGCTGCCAATAATTAAAATTCCATAACAAAACAAATATGTTGGCTAAATTTTTGGAAAAAGCTTAGGTCAATGGAAGTCTAGTGCCAAGTTGCTGGAGTTTGTTATATAGATATGTATCTTATAGTACTGATTTTAATTAGTACTATAATTAGTGCATAAGTTTTTTAAAATTATTCTATTTGTTTTAATTTTTTAAACAACCTTGGGATTTTGAACATCATTTCTTTCTACTACTTCTGAGGTCTGCCAAGCGTGCTTATTGACATCGAAGGTATTTGTGCGGACATGGGTCCTACATAGACCATTTGGAGCATTTAAGTATTCGGACTTCGTTCAGTATTTTACCTCTTATTTTACTAACCTTTCTTTCATATAATACATCACCAGTTTTGACATTTATTCATGGGTTATTTGAGATCTCCATGAATTTTAAAACAAATGTTAAAAGAGGTGAAAAACCTCTACAATGAAAAATACAGAACTCTAAAGAAAGAAATAGAAGACCTTAGAAGATGGAAGCTCTCCTATGTTCTTAGATAGGCAAAATTAATATTGTCAAAATGGTCATACTACCAAAAGCGCTATACAGATTTAATTCAATTCTTACTAAGGTTTTGATGATGTTCTTCATAGAAATAGAAAAAGCAATTATGAAATTCATTTGGAAAATAAGAGGCCCAGAATAGCCAAAGCAATCCTCAGTAAGAAAAATGAAGCAGGAAACATCACAATACTAGACCTTAAATTATACTTCAGAGACATGGTATTGGCACAAAAGCAGACAAGAAGACCAATGGTATGATATAGAAGACCCAGAGACAAATCCACATAAATACAGTTATCTCATGTTAGACAAAGTTGCTATAAACATCTATTGGAGAAAAGATAGCCTCTTCAACAAACAGTGCTGGAAAAACTGGAAATCCATACATAACAAAATGAAATTAAACCCCTATCTCTCACCCTGCACAAAACCCAACTCAAAGTGGATCAAGGACCTAGGCATTAGACCAGAGACCTTGCACCTACTAGAAGAAAAAATAAGCCCAAATCTCTATCATGTCAGTTTAGGAGCTGAGTTCTTCAACAAGACTCCTAAAAAGCACAAGAAGTAAAATCAAGACTCAATAAATGGGATGGTATCAAACTAAAAAGCTTTTTCACAGCAAAGGAAACAATCAAGAATGTGAACAAGGAGCCTATTGAATGGGAGAAAATCTTTAGCACACGCACCTCAGGTAGAGCATTAATCTCCAGGATATACAAAAAACTCAGAACACTTAACCCGATAACCCAATCAATAAATGGGCGAAGGACCTGAACAGACACTTCATAGAAGAAAAAATATGAATGGTCAACAAATATATTGGAAAATGTTCAACGTCACTAGCAATTTAAGAAATGCAAATTAAAACTATACTGAGATTTCATTTCACTCCAGTCAGAATGGCAATTATCAAGAATATAAGTAACAATAAGTGCTGGTGAGGATGTGGGGAAAAAGGTACGTTCATACATTGCTAGTGAGACTACATATTGGTGCAGCTACTCTGGAAATTTGGAGATTGATTCCTCAGAAAACTTGGAATGGAACCACCATTTGACCCAGGTATCCCATTCTGTGGCATATACCCAAAGATTTAAAATCAGCATACTATAATGATGCAGCCACATCAATGTTTATAGCAGCTTCAATTCACAATAACTAAGCTATGGAACCAACCTACTTGCCCCTCAACAGATGAATGAATAAAGAAAATGTGGTACATATACAAAATGGAATATTACTCAGCCATAAAGAAAAATGAAATTATGGCATTTGTTGGCAACTGGATGGAACTGGAGACTATCATGCTAAGTGAAATTAACTATTCCTCAAAAACCAAAGGCTAAATGTTCTCTCTGATATGCAGATGCTGACACAATAGGCGGGGGTTGCATAGGAGGTGGGGGGGCAAGGGAGGTGGCATGGTGTCAGCCTTCTATGGACTAAGACCTCTGAAACTGTGAGCACTCAAATGAACTTTTCCTGCCCCCAAATTATGCTGGTTGGGCGCTTTAATCACAGCAGCCAAAAAAGGTGACTAAAACAAATGGGAATGGGAAAGACAGAATGAATCAGACATAGCTTTCCTATGTTCATACATGAATACATGACCAGTGTAACTCCACATCATGTACAACCACAAAATTGGGAAGTTATGTTCCATGTATGTATGATATGTCAAAATACATTCTATTGTCATGTATAATAAAAAGAACAAATAAAAGATTAAATGTTAAGTTATATTTAGTTTTCAGATTTTGTTTTTATACAATAACTCTTGAACACACTGCTAGGTACTATGAAGGAGGAATGGAACAGAAGAATAATACGTGATCGTCACCTAGTTTTAAACTGATTTTGAGACAAACCTAGTTCATGGCAGAGAACTGCATGCCAAGTTGAGTCATACAGAATATAAATACCAGAAAATCAGCATGAGAAAGATCTGGAAAATATGTTTGGAGTAGGCTGAACAGAGGCAGGAGAACCTGAACACTGTCTTGAAAGATGGGAAGGAATTCCATGCAGTCAAGATGAGGCTGGAATGTAATTTAAAAATGCAGGGTGCAGCTCCATGGTGCACATTGGCCTAGCATGCTCAAGACCCTGAACTTAATCCCTAGCACTGGGGAGAAAGTCATTCTCTGATTTTTTAAAGCAGAGATTCTGAAAGAATTTAGAAAATATACACTAGTATTTTTAAAATTTTCTTGCTTCTCTAAATCTTCCACTGACAAAGCACGTGTGATTCCAGACACAATTGACCCTAGGCATGAGAGCTAGTGATGATGGCCTACTCCTTAGACAAAGCTAGTTGTTGGCAAAGAAGAAAGCAACCTTGGCCCCATGATCTTGAAAAATACCAGTATTGCAAAAGTTTATTTTGAAAACTCAAGGGTTTGTGGGTGCTGCTCGGCAGAAGAGTTTGTAAGGATGTCCACTGTACGAATGGAGTTTTACTCTTTAATTTTGCTAAATGATGACTGAAATGGCCTTTTTATTGTGTGTTATTTTTAGTGTGTCTTTTACGTGTCTAGGTTTTTTTTCCAATAGATGGGGAACCTCAGTTTAAGCTGAAGCAAGGGATGTTTTGATACTATCTGCAAAACTTTTCCCTTGAATTCCAAGGTGACTGGAAGGATTTTCTTTTCCACATAATTACTTAGAAATGTTGTATTTTGGGTTTGTTTTCTGCTTAGATTTATTTCCATGAAAATTTTTCTTGACAGAATTTTCCTTGAGGTTAAAAAAAAGAAAAGGAAAAAAAAGTGCTATTTTCAAAAAGGAGTAGGGTATTCAGCACTTTGTATTTTTTTAAGGTTTTAAATAGGAAAGTTTGGTTCTAATAAAAATTTCCTCTTCCTTTGGCAAATGGTCATGTTTTTCAAGTCTTACTAAAGGAAAAGGGAGCCTAGGTGGCTTTTTGTTTTTTGTTAGTTATCTAGAGGACCTCTTCCCTTCCACTTCGTGCTCCTTCTACACCATTGTTTTAGGAGTCTTTGAACTAGATGTCTACTACTGAGAATGTTGCTTGAAATGGACCCAAACCAGATATTTCCAAATTTCCCCCAAAATTGGTGACTTTGGTTTACTGGATGTCTCTAGGGAGGACTAGGGGTCTGGAAAGAGAAGGGAACTTTGTTCATTCTGTCCTTTGTACTGCTCAGACTTCTTTTTTTTTTTTTTTTTTTTTTTTTAAGAAGTACATATAAAAATTAATACACACTGCCATTGTTTTTGTTTGATTTTTTTTCCTTTTCTTTTCTGTAATGGTCTTGAGCAGTGGCATAGGGGCTTTGAAGGAATTTGAGTTTGAAATTTGCGAACCTTTTACTGGATTTGTGTAATTTATAAAAATACTTAAAAATATCAGTGTTTTCAAACTATTCATATTCATATTTCACTTGTCAGTCAGCTTTAGTTTTATGATCCCAGTTGAAAAAATTGTCAAGTTGTGTACTTGTCTTTAACTGGCGCATTCACACAACTACAGAATTTTCTTCTGTTTTGCTACAGATTTTTCTTTCTTTTCCTCTGCAGCCCTGAGCGGTCCTGAGCATCACATTGCCATAGGGAGACTGCTGGAGAGCTCCTAAATCTAGAGGACTCCAGGAGCACCTCCCAGGGAACACAGCCAGTGAAGCTCTAAAGGAGGGCGCTCTGCTTGAAGGACTGTGGGCAGATGTGACCGGGAGCCAGCTTTAAGGTAGCTGAGTCAGCTTTTCCTCGGACCTCTCCAAGCAGCGCCACCAGAGCTGGTTGTACAACCATTTCAACAGATTACCTCTTTTAATGCTCTTTGGCAGAGATCAGATCGACAGGGTAATTTCTTTGCCACAAATGATTATTTTGTTATTTTATGTGCATTTAATATAAGAAACTTAGGATCAGTCTACTGGATTTTGTTCTTGTATTGCTTGGATGGTAGGCTTTTGGGGTGGTAGATCTGTACAGCTATTCTTTAATTTTGGCTAAGTTTTTAAAATACCACCATCATTTCCCCTACATATAAAAATGTTTCTGCCATTCTTTTCACTGTATAGGGCTACGATATTTACTTTTTTCTTCTCACCCTTTTTTCCTTCTCTGTGGAAATGGGGATTGAACCCAGGGACACTCTACCACTGAGGTACATCTCCAACCGTTTTTATTTATTTTTTTCGACAGGTTCTCACTAATTTTCCCAGGCTGACCTTGAACTTGGGATTCTGCCTCAGCCTCCCGGGACACTGAGGTTATAGGTGTGCTCCACTGTGCCTAGGTGAACTTTTTTATGTAGACATTTTTTTTTTTTTTTTTTTCCGTACTGGGGATCGAACTCAGGGCCTTGTGCTTGTGCAGCTGAGCTATCTCCCCAGCCCTATGTGGACATTTTTAATAAACAAATAAAATTGGGAGACTGGGGTTGTGGCTTAGTAGTAGAGCACTCACCTGGCATGCGTGAGGCACTGGGTTCAATTCTCAGCATCACTTATAAATAAATGAATAAAATGAAGGTCAGTCAACAACTAAAAATTTTTTAAGAAATCAAAATTGGTTTATTATGTTTAAAAATTGATGAAACATGATTACACATTTTGTATCACAACTTGCTTTCCATTTAATATACTGTGGACTTTTTTCCTTCTGAGCAGAATTCAGTTTCAGTCTAAGTAATGCCTGCTTACCTGGCTGTAGCATAATAATAAGTAGCACTTTAGCCTGTAATTTAAAGGCCGTGGGGGGAGGGAGGCCTTTCACATCAGGCAACAAACCAGTGTTGACACTAGACTTGGAGTCATTAACCACATGAGTTTATATTTTCCATGGCAGATGATGCGCTGCTTTAGGCTGTTGCTGATGTATCAGCTATGTCAAATTTTCATTTTCTGGAGGCTGTGTTGATATGTAAGCATAGTTGTTAGTTCTGGCTACCATCCTTTGAGCATTTTGAAATACTTTCATGCCCATGTAAGCTGGAGGTTGAATTAGTTTTAAGAGGAAGTCATGAGTAACAGGGATGGCATTAAGTGACTGACTGTATTTTGTATATTTGTTTAGTTGAGGGGAAGAGGAAAAGATGATGGCTGTAGTTAATTGCTAACCCTGTGATTCTTTAATTATGAAACAAGGTTAAATATATTTAGTTCAATTGTTTCCTAATATGGCTAACAGTGAGAATCACCAGAGACACTTTCAGATATCTAATAGTGAGAATGAATATTTGTATTTTTTTATTGTGTAAGGTATTTATTTTTGGAAAAGTAATATAATCAATGTAGACAAGATTTAAAAGACACAGGTTGTGCAGTAAAAAATAAATCTCCCTTTTCCCCAAGTACCCAGTTACCCTGGGAAACCATTGTTACCATTTTCTTTCAGAGATTTCTGACTATGTATAATATGTAAGTATATAACCTATAAATTACTAATTTTTTTTACACAGATTAAGAATATATCGTTTTGCATCTTCTTTTTTCTTTGGAATAATGTTTTTTGAAAGTTCTCCCTTATTAAAGCCTCATTCATTTTCAGTGAATGCCAGATATCCTCCTGTAAAGACATGCTGTAATTTATTTAACCAGGTCTATATTAATAGATGTATTTCCAGTATTTATTATCATGAACAGAGCTATGAGAATAACTTCTTATATATGTCATTTCAAACATGGAATCTGTAGGATCCATTTCTAGTAGAATTGCTGGGTCACAGGGTACATATATTTTAATTTTGGTAGAAATTTATCACCAAGTTGCTCTGTTCTTACAGCTTATTAGTTTAAGATTTCACCAAAAATGGATGAGAATGTTGCTTCTTCATATCTTTGCCAATCACAGTATGATTGCAGAACTGATAGGGTTTTTTTTTTCATTGCCAAATTTATAGGTGAAAAATGTCAGTTTAGTATAGCTTTTATTTCCATTTTTCTTATTTTGATTGACATTGAAAATCTTTTCATAAGTTTAAAAGCCATTTGTACTTCTAGATCTGTACCTTTTATTCTATGTCTTTGTCTGTTTTCCTATTGGGTTATTGTTTTAGTCAGTTTTTTTTTGTTTGTTTTGTTTTAACCACTCTGACCTTAAAACCTGTCAAGAACACTTTTACAGGAGGAAAAGTTTATTTGGGGCTTATGGTTTCAGAGGTCTCAGTTCATAGATGGCTGACTCCATTGCTCTATGACCGAGGTGAGGCAGAACATCATGGCAGAAAGGCATGGTGGAGGAAGGCAGCTCAGAACATGACACCCAGGAAGCAGAGAGAGCTCCAACTCACCAGGGACAAAATATATACCTCAAAGACACACCCCCTGTCATCTACCTACTCCAGTCACAAGGCCCTACCCATTTACCTACGTTGGTTAATACAGTTAATCCATGCAAGTGGATTAATGCATTGATTAGATTAAGACTTTCTTAATCCAATCATTTCACCTCTAAACTTTCTTGTATCATCTCATAAATGAGCTTTGTAGGGGGTGGGTACAATATATTCAAACCATAACATAACAGATACTGATTTTATTATCAGAATATTGACTTATTATGAGAATACTGATTTTTATTATCAGTTTATAGCTCCCTTTTTTCTCCTTGTCATATGAACCATTTATATTTTTCCCCAGGTGGTCATTTATATAAAGACAAATAATTTTGATGTGCTGATTATTAAACATCTTGAACAGTTAAATTTACCAATTTATTCATTGAACACGTATTTATTGATTGCCTTTTTTTGTGTTAGGAACTTGTTCTAGGCACCTGGCTATATAGTAATGAAGAAAACAGACCCTAGTTCTTGCTCCATCCTATTGGAGGAGATATTCAACAAAGGATGAACAGATAAATTTATAGAAGTAAATATATAATCAGTCTTTTTGTGGTTTCAGGCTTTTGTATCACAGTTTAAAGACCTTTTCCAGTTATAGATTTAAGAATCTGTCTCCTGGTTCCTGCTCATGTGATGTGGTTTTTGTTTTTCAGATTTAAATCTTTGATCCATCTGGAATGTTAGATATGATCCAACCTCATTTTTCTCTAGGTGCCCTTTTAATTAGAATAAGGCTGAGTTGCTGTAAACCAAGTGACTGAAATATGTAGTGGTTCAAAGAACACAGAAGTATATTTTTTCCTCACTTAATAGTTTTAGTCTGAGCAAAACAGGTCAGTAGGACAGTCCAAATCTTCATTCAGAGATTCAGGTTCCATCTGTCCTGTTGGTTTTCTAATCGTTATCACTCTGATTATCTGCATGTTCTTCTCTGGGACCCTTCACTGGTGACAGCAATGGAGAAAAGTTGCAGGCATCCTTGCAGCTTGTGTTAGTGAGAACTTAGCCATGGCCATGGGTGTAATCTAGCTGCAAGAGAGGTCGGGAAGTGCTATTTCTGGTGGTCACCTGGAACCCAACAAGAATGGAAGAAAGAATTTCAGTGAAAAATTGGCAATCTCTGCCATACTGGTTAGCATTCCAATACCCTCCTGGTGCTCTGTCACTACTAGTTTCTCTCTCTTGCCCTTGGGTCTCCAGCCCTGCTGCCCTGTGACTCTCAGCACTGGCACCACCCAGTCTTACAGTTTTACTGAGTAGTTCCAACTTTTCTTTGGGAAAAGTTTCTTTCGTAGTATACTTCCTCCCTCTAAGAAGAAAGCCTGTTATTATTGAGATTTTGTATAGAAAACTTTGTTGGAGAGGGTTCATACCTTTAAGAGGTTAATTTTTCTTATTTGCTATTAGTGTTGTATATTTATTTTGGGAAACACTTATCTAGGTTCTTCTTTTCTTCTCTGGACAGTGAAACTTATATAATTGAAATAGACAAGAGGATGCTATTTTAAATACATGGTTTTTGATTATGACTAGGAAACCAACATTTATTTCTCTCTTCTACAAAAACAAACTTGGAATTTGAAAAAACAAATTTTTTTTTTTTTTTTTTTTTTTAGTTTGAAAATAAGGAAGGGATAATATTTTAGAAGTTTATCGCATAAACTGGAACATACAAATCTGGGCAAAATTTTGCACATGCTGTATATGATGCATAGTACTTATTGCTTGCTTGGTGTGTGTGTATGTTATAGCAGATATTCAGCTTTTGTCTTTGACTTTACTTTTAATTGAAAAAACAAACAAATTTACTCAAGCAGCAACTTAGTTAATTATTATAAAGTGAAAATTTTGTGTGACTTCTATGCAATTCATGAAATAGCATATTAGGTAGTATATACTCACTGTAATTGCTTTCTTGGTTTTCTTTATAGTTTTATCACCCAGGTGTTCGTACTTAGCACTATAGTTTAGTTTTTTATTTCTTATCAGGTTTCCCTCTCCAGTTCTCTGTTTTCCCCATTTGTCTGTTGAAGGACCCAGCCGTTTGACTTCTAGTTTATTACTGGGTGGTTTTTGGTGATTAAATCCTCATGGTTCAATTCAACTTGTTTTTCTTAATTTAAGTGGGAAGTGGTATTTTAACATTAAAGTCTAGGTTCCAGGGATGCTCATTGCTACTAGATGGGTCAATATTTTGAAGCTCAAGAATGAAATATGTGTAGGAAATACTTAATGCCAGTACTTCAAATTCAGATTAAAAGATTTTTACTTCATCTGTTTTGTGTTACATCTATCTTTCCCTTTATTCCACATAGGAAATTCTGGTTCTCAAAATTAATAGGAAATGACCAGGCATGGTAGTGCATGCCTTTAATCCCAGTGACTCCAGAGGCTGAAGCAGAAAGATCACAATTTCAAGGCACACCTGGACAACTTAGCATGATCCTGTCTCAGAATAAAAAATTAAAAGACACTGTGAATATACTTCAGTGACTGAATGCTTGACATGCATGTGTGTGCTCGAGGCCCCCGGTTCAACCCCAGTACTGCAAGAAAAAAAAAAAAAAAAAAGAAAAGACCACAGTTACTCATTTACTTTCATCTGCACTGTATGCATATTGTTCTTAAAGCTGTCACAATACTGAGATACTACTTATATTACCTGCAAATGGATCCAAACTGTTTCTTCCTTTTATACTATCCCAGTCTTCTTTTCTTGGGGGAAGTTTTTATAGTTGGAAATTCACCAGGTGTAAATACTGATTAGCTGTTAGAAGATATTTGGAGGAATAATAATTTGAACTTTGCTAGGTAAGATGCTGGGTTTCTTTTTATGTTTAGAAGCAGTACTTACCTGTTAGAGAATTTGTGGGAAACATGATACGACATTTGGGACTATGGTTAAAATACCTCAGGGGAAAAAATAGAAGACATAAAATCAAATTATTTTGAAACTGGGGTCAGCGTATTATTTTTGAAACTGGATGTTAAAGGCTGGTATTTATTACATTTTCTATTTCTATGTAACTTGAAATATCTGTAATAAAAATTCTAAAGGTTAATTTTATAAATGGTAAAAAGACAAGTATACATGGGGAAGAAGGTAAGAAGGAAAAGATCTGAGGGTGATTCCATTCTCAACTTGATGGTGGAGCCTGAGGTCTATAGTGGACCCTGAATCTAAGAAAATAAATAGCACCTTGAGTAAGAAGAAGAAAAGGCTGAGGTGTGGGACCCTGAGGGAAACCAAGATTTACAGATGAGTGGCAGAAGAGGATTCCACATCCAAGGAACCTTGGACATAACAAAGCATTAAAGGCACCAGAGAGTGGGGCCTGAAGTCCTCAGCTAGGGAAGAATTCAAGGGAAGACTGAAATTATTGACAACTCCATCCTCCATAAGAACAAGTGAGACCCTTTGTCATTGTCTGCATCACCAGAATAGCTGGAGGGTTGGGATTCCTGGGCCTCATCACAGATCATCATCTCTTGGGAGTGGGGAATCTGTGTGTTGAGGAAGTTCCTCTGTGAATCTGACAGATAATGAATGAACTGAAAATAGTCACTGCCTTAGTGAGGGTTGTTGCAGTGGGTTGACTGAGCAGAACACTGTGGACTGAGGCCTGAAGGAGCTATGGGGGCAACCAGTGTACATGGCTCTTCATGAAGCAAATGGATAGGGGAGGACTTGGAGCTGATCCAGTTACCCCTCAGGTGTAATTGTTGAATTTTGCTGATATTTGTGATAATACAAGAGAGGTTGCTTATAAGTGGAGAGAACAGGAATGGCTTTTGGTGCAGGATGGCAGAGTAGTCAGGCTACACATGTGCTTAGATTCCTTCACTGCCAGAGCAGTTGCTTTTAGGAAGGAGATTTCGTTGGTTCAGAGAAAGTTTAGATGTAGCCGTGTGGTGGTTTGCCCTTGTGATTGCAGGGCTGACTGGGAGTTGCAGCTTGCTGCAATTGCTCTGCATCCAGAGGGAGGAGAGTTGGGTATATCACTAGTCCAGAAAAGTTCAAAACTACTTTATATGTATCACGTTCTTATCAGCATACTGTCGAAAATATGAAGTTGGGTACCATCTGTACTTTGGGTCTGTTGGAGGTAATTCCACATTTCCATGATGATTTCGTAATCACGGTGTTTCAAGGCCATGCGTGTACCAGGATGGAGGTGAGAATCCTGTTCTTGTCTTCCTCTGCCTTGGTATGTGTGTATGTGTCTTTGTTTTTACAAATGAGATTCACTGATTTCTACCCTATAGGCTTTCTACCTCTCTACTTGGAGACATCATCTGTTTTTTAAAAATTCTTTTCTTTCTCATTTAACACCGTGCATTTAGTTTTTCTCTTGGCATTGTTGCTGCATTTAGGTCAGCGAGTATTTTTTGTTGGTCACATCCTTTTTTTCCCCACCCAGTATCCCTCTAGAACCTCTTCTGCCTCATGTCCCATCTCCTCCTTGTTTTCTGTTGTGGTTACTTGGATGCTAACCCATCCAACTTCTGCACTGACCCTGGTACATGGCTCCTTTTCTTTCTCATGATCGTATTTATACTTTTGATGGATATATTTAAATGAACAGCTGTGCGTTTGTTGAGTCATACCACAATTATCTGATTCTGCTTTAGCTGCTTGACTGGCAAAAGCATACTTCAAGCTAAATTGTGATAGAATTCCATTAATCACATTCTAGGTGGGTGGGGGGGGGAGGAAAGGACCACTAAGAAAAGACTTTTTAAAAGATTAATTAGCAATTCCATTCTTTAGAGTAGGTTGGACTTGTTGCTATTTAATGTGTCACTTAGAGAAACTTTAGAAAGGTGTAAATAACTATAAAAGGCTTAATGATGTCAGCCCTGTGGACAAAATTCTCTGAGATAATTGATGTGCAGTTAGTAGCTGGTTCAGGTTTATTTAAATAGGTAAGGAACCTTTTTTAAAAGTGTCCTTTTCTGTAAAGACCAGGCTTCTTGACGTGAAGTCCTTGAATTCATTGGCCAAGTATTTTGTCTTAAACTTCCTGACAAGATAAAGTTTAATACAGAAGATGTTACAACTTCCATGTTGTTTTTCCTCAGATATCCTAATTGCTAACTGTAACCTCTGATTGAGTCTTTGGCTTCCCTCAGCCACATCTATTTTTCTCCTGACACTTCCTTGGGGTTCTTTCTGAAGGTTATTAATAGGCATGGAAGCATAGCTTTCCAAATAGCGTCAATAACTGTTAGAAGCCTTGGGGGGAGATAATATGTCAATTTTTGACTTGTAGGAGATGTATTTTCAAGCTTCAGAAGCTGCCTCAGAGGTCACTGGGGATGGCTCTGGGCAGATCAGCTGGTGTCTGCAAGGAGAGATCCAAGCGGCTCTTTCCAAATGGGATATTGTCCACCAGGGAGTTGTCTGGTATAACCAGAGGCTGCCAGCCGTCTTTTTGTTTGGCTGCTTCTCTTGGATGACACCCTTGAAAACTGGAATCCAAGTTACAAATGATATCTTTTAATTTATCTCAAATACCAGTTGCTACTATATTAAATCGAGGTCATGGGCCTGCCTGCACTCCCCCTCCTAGTTATTTCCTTGCTTACACTAGACCTTGCTTTCTCATCCATCCCATAGTGCAGCGTAGACTGAGAGGTTAGAATTAATGTACTTTAATGGATATCAAGTACATAGTAGGTACTAAGCATGGGGCGGTTGCCATGTAGTTTTTACTGTCATGCTGCTTAAATTTTGGTGTGTGGAGGAGAGAGAGGGAAAACACAATGAAAATATGTAAGTGGAGGACAAATGTCACCTGGTGCTGTGAAGGAGATACAGCGGGTCATATAATGTACGGAGTGGGTGGGAAGTCTGAGCTAGGAATGGCCTTGGAGTGTGAGGGTGGAGTGAGGGTGGGAGGGAAGGTTTTGGACGGACCAGAGTATACATGGCAGTTTTCCTCACCTCCACAGAAATGTACTGTGGTGTCTTCCACCGAGAGACAGAGAGCAGGCAGAGCTCTACCCCTCTGATTCTGGTATCCCTTTCATCTATTGCCTCCACTTCACCTTGTTCACAGGTTGATCTGTTAGCCTTAGCATTGGGGCAGTTGTATCACAGGGTAGGTACCGCAACACCAGTCATCTAGTAACAGGAAGGATAAAAAGCTCTACTTTATCAGCTTCAAGGGGAGACTTAAGATTAGATACAGTTAGAAATGAGAAAGAGACGGAGAGGTCTCTAACTGAAAACTAATGGAGGTACTGAATTTTAAATCTGAAAGATTTTATAGGAGGGAATAATAGGGCCTCTGATATCCATAGGTTAAAAAAAAAAAAAAAATATATATATATATATATATATATATTGGGTTTGACCTTGTGTCCTTGGATCATTTACTCCTACTGATCCATTTTCTTTTCTATAACAATAGGATTAACATGAGTATTTTTCAGTGTTTTAGGGAGTGATTGGATGAGATAATGCATATTGATCATAAGCACAGTGCCAGGCTCATTAGTAAATGCCACTAGTGCTATGGTGATAATGATGTAACACTGACAGACAACCAAGAGAAACTAGAATTTTTCTCTCTCTCTCTTTCTCTCTCCACTGGAAATTTAATCCAGGGGAGCTTTACCAGCCAGCCCTTTTTATTTTTTATTTTGGGTCAGAGTCTCCCTAAGTTGCTGAGACAGGTTTTAAACTTTCCATCCTGCCTCAGCCTCTCAAGTTGCTGGGATTACAGGTGTGTGCCACCACACCTGGCTTATTTCTTTACTCTTTTGCCTCTGCCATTTATATTATAGAGAATGATTTTTTTGTTTCACAGTAGACAGAATAGTACAGACTGTGCGAAGCAATAAAAGGAAAAAAAATAACTTATGGAATAGGAGTAAGAGAGCCCTTATAAGTGGCAAGCCAGCAAAGTTTAAAGAGACTACACATGATGTTGTAAAATCATTCAAAACAGAGATAAGTGCTCATATGATCCTCGTTCAAGATTCTTTTTAACTCAGAGATTGTCAAAAGGGGAACCAAGAAGAGGATCAAGAAAGTCCCTATTTAATAATTAGGTGTTTTCTAAATTATGTATTGAACTAATGGACAAACCAAGTGAGTTTGGGCTACCTGGCCAGACAAATGAACATTTTGTAGAAGTTTTGGACAGCTTTATTCTTATTTTCTGTATTATGGACTGTAAATTGTATGTTACTGTTAAGTCTAGATTTTAGAAATAGCCTTTATTGCCATGTGGTAGCTTATCAAATAGATTGCCTAACATAAGTTCTAGAAGTTGAATATAGAAATTCAGTATATCATAGTCTTTAATTATTCTATGACCAATATCAAAATGATTCTTTTTGTAGTGTACCTGTATACCCGTGGGTTTATTCAGTTTTAAAATTGTGATAAGCAAAAAGAAGTACCAAACTTGGTCTTTGGCCCACACATTAGAAATTGAACTGAATGCTGGATCCTTGACTGGATATCAGTCTGACCTATAAATGGAGTTTGAAAAGCACCCTGGGATTTGTAAAGTGGTTCTGCTCTGCCCTGTGATTGTCTGTTTTTAGTAGGGTATCATGAGAATGCTCTGTCTCCCAAAAGGGTAGATCTGAGACACTATAAGAAGTACTGATTCAAAGAGGGTACCTTAACCGGGCAGGAGGTCCTTAGCCATTTTCCAAAAAGCTGTTTTCCTTGTGACTGAAGTATTAAGATTAGTTACCAGGGATGGAGAGTTTTATCCAAGAACAGAAGGAAGAGTTGTATACACTACAGGCAAAATTTCATACTCAGAACCTTTCAGATAATATTTTGCAATCCCAGTAGCCTATTACTCTTCATTTAGGGACTTTGGCACTTGAACCTAAATGAGGTAAGCAGTGAGTCCCTTCAGATTACAAGTTTATATACTACTTTAAAAAATGTAGTTGTATATATATAAAATATCATTCCTACATTTAAAAACGTATCAACACATTTTTCCATGACTGATAGATTTCCTTGATGTTAGTTTTTTTTTTTTGTTGTTGTTTTTTTGCGGTGCTGGGGATTGAACCTAGGGCCTTGTACTTACAAGTGAAGTACTCTGCCAACTGAGCTATCTCCCCAGCCCAATTTCCTTGATGTTAGAATGGTTAATGAGATTTCTAAAACTGAGGAGAGTAGCACTCTTGTCAAGTACGGGGGCAAGTGCTTGGTCTAATATATGTGGTACCATTTGGCAAAGTGGTATAGTAGAAGATCTGAGCATCTAAGCTGTAAGGCAGTGGTTCTCAAAGTGTGGTCCAAGAGTCCCTGGTGTCTCTGAGACTTTCTTGAGTGTTCTGTAAGATCCTTCTTGCAATTCCATTTGCAAGGCTGAATTTTCTCTGCATACTTTAACCAATCCTACATGTTGTAACAGGTTGAATGTAGAATCATATTGAGAATCCAAGTATCTTCTTAACCAAACATAAAGATTTGCAAAATGTAAAGCAGTGCCACTTTTCTCCTACATATTTTTTGTTTAACATACAATTCTTTTCAAATTTATAAAAAATGGGGTAGTATGTTTATTGTTATCTTAATATAAACAAAATATTTTTTAAATTCTCAGGTTTCTTATTTTTTAAATTGTAGGTGAACACAATACCTTTATTTAATTAATTAATTAATTATTTTTTTAATGTGGTGCTGAGGATAGAACCCAGTGCCTCACACATTCTAGGCAAGTGTTCTACCACTGAGCCCCAGTCCCAGCCCTCAATTTCTAAAGTTAAATTAAATGAGTAGATATAGTGTGCACTGACAAGTGGCTCAGTAATCTTCAATAGTATAAAGAGATCATAAGGCCAAAAAGTTTGGAAACTACTGGAGTGAGGCATCCCTGAATTATTGAATTATTCCTATTTCCATTTCCACTGATCTCTCTTTCTTACCAATAGCAGGAGTCGAAAGTTTAAAGGCAGTGTGTGTGTGTATATATATATATATATATATATATATATATGATTATAAGTTTAAAATTATAAGATTATTTAGGTTGATACTTTAGCATATTGATGTTTCTTTTTCTTTTCTTTTTTTGGGGGGAGGGATATACTGGGGATTGAACTCAGGAACACTCGACCACTGAGCCACATCCCCAGACTTATTTTGTATTTTGTTTAGAGACAGGATCTCACTGAGTTCTTTAGCACCTCACTTTTGCTGAGGCTGGCTTTGAACTTATGATCCTCCTGCCTCAGCCCCCAAACTAGTAGGATTACAGGTGTGTGCCACTGATGTTTCTTATAATTAAAGCATGATCAGGAATTTTCAGGATATTCTCTTTTCTGCTTTCTTTTTTCCTTTCCTTTTTGGGATCCTCTTTTCAGTAACTCAATTAATGGGCCTCAGAGGCACTCCAGGCCTTGAACAGTGCAGCCAGTAAGTGATGTTGGCTTTTTACCCCAGTAATTTTTGGAGCAGTTTAAGATTAGCTTTGGGGACTGAATTTATCATTCTTTTTCTGTCTCCTTATTTATAAGCTTAAATTAATTTTGCTTTCATAATGACAATCTGTAAATAGACATTTTGGGGCATTGGCTTTTGTTGTCTTTGTGGCATGGAAAATATGGAAATATCATTGTTTTTGAATTTTTTTTTAAATACTGAAAGGATTTTTGACTTTGAAGTTAAGTGTTGACATTAATTCTTACCTAAAATAAAAGTGTACACATGAAAGTCTATGGAGATGATACATTTTTATTTTGTTTTATTGGCACATTGTAATTATATGTAAAGTGGAATTCATTATGTCATATTCATACATGCATATAACATAACTAGATATGATACATTTTTTAATATTGTCATTCCTTTGCAGGTATACATGGAGGGAGAGCTATTAATTTTTTAATAAGTTGAACTTATTAATTTAGGAAACACTATACTTAGAGAAGTATTAAATGAGCACCTGCATGGCTCTGGCATTGATCAACAAGGTAGACAATAGATTTTGCTACTGTGGATTTTAGTGTAATAAGGGAGACATGTTCAGAAGCACATAAAGATCTGAATGCATAATTATTAATAATGATGATTTCTATGAGGGAAAATTAACAGTAGTATATGAAAGTGAGAAGAGGGTTTTTGAGGGTTTAGGCACACTTCTAGAAGGAAGGGGCATTTACATTGAGACTTGAATGATGCGTAGTCAGATTGGGACTAAAAAGAGGACCAGTGACAACACACATACAGAGATCTAGAGATGGCAGGAAGCAGGTTGATTGGCATGCCTGGAAGTAAGGGGCCTAGGGAACCAAGGTAGAGATGGTGGTAAGAACCAGTGGGGGTAGGTAGCAACCCCTTTCCAGTCTTCTTGGGCTGTCTCCAGCTTCCTAGAGCAGCTCTTCTAGGTTTCTGGTTCCTGACCATTCTGGTGTTTTCCAGTTTTAAGTTAAGCCTTAAAGTCCTCAGGACATACCACACTCATCCTGGCCATGGGGCTTCTATAGAAATTGAGGAATTGTACCTTTTTCCTTACGTGTTACTCTGTGTGTACCTGCCCATGTCTGTATCACATCCCCCGCGATATACACACAGACAGACACACACACCTAGCAGGTGCCTTTTTCCTGGTACCTTTGCCCTGGACTATTCAAGTACTACCTCAGGGAAGTTCCCTCATGCTCCAGAAAAATCTCAACTTGTTTTCTGGGCAATATAGTTTCATACTTCAGTTTTTAAGTTATGCAATCTTTTTGATGATATTTGATTACCAGTATATCTATGTTGTAAGTTCCACAATAGCAGAAACCATATTTGCATGTCTAATATATAGTACATAGTATATAGTTTCTGATTATACCACATAGTAGGCTCTCAATAGTATTTGAATCATGAATGAGTTAATGAAAGAAGGACTGGAAATTCAGAAATAAGACTGAGATAAAACATTAGTTTAGTGGTTTCAAATGGCTTTTGATGACATATTAGATCAGTTTAATTTTCTTAATGTACCCTAAAAATATGTTAATTTGTGTTTTATATAAAATGCAAGTGTATATTGTAAAATATACATGTGGATTTGACCTTGGGTCCTTGGATCAGTTACTTCCACTCATCCATTTTCTTATTTGTAGAATAGAATTAATGTGAGTGTTTTTCATGGTGTTTTAGGGAGCAATTGAACAAGATAATGCATATTGATCCTAAGCAGAGTGCCAGGCTTATTAGTAAGTATCACTAGTGTTTTGGTGATAATGATGTAACACTGACAGATGACTAAGAGAAATCAGAATTCCTTTTAATTTCTTTTTCTTTTTTAAATTTTTTTTGGTACTGGGATTTAACACAGCAGCACTTTACCACTGAGCTATATCCCCAGCCCTCAGATTTTCATCCCTGTAACAAAATACCTGAGATAGCTAACTTAGCAAGAGGAAAGGTTTGTTTGACTATGGTAGAGGTTCCAGTTCATGATGGGGTAGACCTATTGCTTTAGGCATCTAATGACGGTATGGATGGCAATGGTGGGCATATCAAGGTGGAGCAAACTGCTCACCTCATGGTCAGGTTAAAAAAAAAATAAAATAGGAAGAAGAAAGGGTCAGGATCCCACAGTCCTCTTCAAGGACATGTTCCCAGTGACCTAACAACCCTCTACTAGGCCCTATCTTTTAAAGATTCCTCCATCTACCAGTAGCACCACCCTGGGGACCAAAACTTTAACACATGGGCCTTTGGGGGACATTCAAGATCTAAATCATAGTAATATATAATATAGAAATTTTAAAAACTAAATATGAAGTAGTTAAGGTAATAGTGATGGCATCATATTAGTACTGAAAAGCTCAAGACATTCAAGTAATACTTTTTATATATGTCACTGGATGTGAATCCAGTTTTCAAATATTTTTTTAAATTTTGAGTTTGGGGAGACTAATTCATACCAGATTAACCTGAATATTCTTACTTTTTTTTAGTGAAGTGGTTGAAGAAGAACTATTAGGAATAAGTGAGGCTGGGGCATGGTTTTTTTACTCTTTGGGTGCTGGCATTAGTAACATAACAAGCTCTAGTTTGTTTGATTTTAGGTCACCTACCATTGGGGGAGAGCTCATTTCATTATAACTAGCCAGTGTAACTATAAATCCACTTAAATGGACCCTCAGGTCTGGTGCTCAGCTGTACTCTGTAAGCAGATCATGCCTACCCTTTCATCACATAACTGTGCTCTTCCTGAAACCTCAAGTTCTGCTGTCACAGGGAACTGAGAGACTCCCAATAAAGACTTGAGTCATTTACTACTTTTTAAAATTCACAGTTTTATGAAAAAGAGAGTTTAGTATTTTTATTCTGTGACTCAAGGAGTTTTCTCACATGGCCAGCCTTTGGATGCATGTGTCCAAGTTGAGGGACAGTTGCTGGGGACTGCCACAGACTTGATGCAAGTTGTTCTAGACCCACGCTGGGAAGCTGAAGTCTCTTAGGTAGAGAGGGCTTTTACCAAGTGTTAGTCTATTTTATCTCCCCACAATGCATACCTTAGGCCAGGTAATTTGGGAATAAGAGAAATTTACTTTCATGGTTCTGGAGGCAGGGGAGTCCAAGAACACAGCTCTAGCATCTGCTCAGCTCTAGTGAGGACCCTCTTCCTGCCTTCTACCATGGCAGAATACATCACACCGTGAGGCCACTGGCTAGGGTTGATTTTCCTTCTTCTTACAAAGACTCTGGTGCCAGCACGGGACCCCACCCTCATGAGTTCATTGAATCCTAAAAGCCCCACCTCCAAATACTACTAATATATGATTTTGGGGATCAAGTTTGCAATACAGAAACTTTTGGGAGACAGATTCAAACTATACCACCTTTTGAGCTAGATCATGAATGACATGAGCAGCTTGGGATGGTTCAAGCAGAGGGCAACAAACAGCATACTGCTCTTCAGAGGCACAGAGAGTGTCCGAGGAGTTAGCCTGTGGTTGTGAGGGGTCAAGATGAGGGATTTGTAGTCTCAAAAAGACTTGCTAGAGAAAAGATCTATAGGAACATGAATTATTATAACAACTACAGTTGAAGAGGGCCACTCCAGTTTCAAATGCTTTTAAAGATAAAAGGAAGGTGCATTAAAATTCCCAGTATCCCTCCTTGTTATTACAGAAGTAATAGATTGAAATATAATTGTGGAAAAAGGGAAATATTAAATGAGAGGTGAAAAGACATGATGGAGTGTGGTAAGGAAACAATCAGACCACCAACCAAATTTTTTTATTTTAAAGAGGAGGATCACAAGGAGTCTACTCCAAACAGTTTAACAGAATTTGCCCTTTGGTTTGAAGCTGTAACAGTAAGGTAGCACATTAGCCTATTCATGAAGAACTGTACCAGTTTTCTTTGTTACCCTATCTAGAAAATTGCACCTAGCCAGATTCCCATCAGATTCCTGATATTTGTAGGACTTTCTCAAGTGGGAAAGTTCTTAATTCAGAAAATTGAGCTTCTGTCAATGTAGTTTTGGGGCAACATCAATTATCCTGTTTTCTCAATGGTAATTTCATATATTATAGATGTACATGATTTCATATTTCAGGAGTATTCCTGTCTTAATTGCATCTGTCCTTCAAGGTTAACATAGAAATGCATTTCTTTGCCATAGATGAGGTGTTTTCTGTTTGCTTGTTTGGTGGTTTTCTTTGGAATGCCGATTCCACCACCTCCTCACCTTTTAAAGGAAAGTAAGGTGCAAACAAATTCAGCTGGAGTTATTCAGTCTCTTAATCTTTAACATTGTGCTAGAATAGTCTTTTCATTCTTCTTAGGGTTTTTAATATTGTGTCAATGTGATGTTCAGTAGTAGGGTAAGATCAAATTCAAAACCGAAATCTTTGGGAATGCCTCATTTTCAGCCTTTACACCACTGTTCCCTGAGTTCCTTACTGAGTTTTTCATAAGAGGGTAGGCTCAGAGAAAGCGAGGTGAATCTGATTAACTCCTCAAATGATTTCCTAAGATCAATGGAAAGGGCATCCATTTAAATGTACTAAACATAAGGGAACATATGTTAGGGGGATTTGTAAGAAGAGCCTTCAATGGCAGAGGAAGATAATATGCTTAATTTAATTTGTTATTCTGCAGTTAAGATTTTGTTTTACTTACTTCTCTTCTCTTCTCTCCACAGTTGTACGATGGTAGATGGAGTGATGATTCTTCCTGTGCTAATGATGATTGCCTTTCCTTCCCCGAGTGTGGAAGGTAAGGGACACACAGCTATTTGGATTAGGATAAATATACTGTGTATCATTTGGCTTGCTGTAAACTAGGCAGTTCTTAACCCTATTAGCCTCAACACACCCTTTTTATAATAAATATTTGGTAATGCCTTTGTACTATTTTGAATTGCAATTCTGATCCCTATTATATTGTAATTTTAAAGTATTTAAAACTATAAAAATTTGGCATAATGCACCATCTAAAATATTAAGAAATAAAGAAATTTCTGTAATTAACAATACAGCAGTATATATAAACAAATTCCATACGTTCTATCACAGTCAGCATGAGTATGCTACAAGACATATAGAAGTAGAATAGCTCCCTGTCCCCCAATGGTTCCATTTTCAACAGTTTTAATTGCCTGTGGTCAGCCATTGTGTAAACATATTAAATGAAAATTCCAGAAATAATTCATAAGTTCTAAATAATTTTTATTCTGGTGTAATATGATTTTTCTATTAGTTGTTAACAACTCTTAATATGCTAATATAAATTAAACTTTATCATAGGATACGTATATGGAAAAAATATAGTATATTTAGGGTTTGGTGCTCTCCATGGTTTCAGGCTTCCATTGAACATTTTGGAACATGTCTCCCCAGGACAAGGGGGGCTACTCTAGCATGTGCTATGTATGTAATGATCTTCAGCATCCTCAGAAGCAGGTTGGTACTGTTGTGTTTTATTGTTGTCACAAGTGGCCTAACCTTCAATGATTGTATTTTCTGAATAAAAACAAAAATTGGGAGTTGCTGACCTTCTGTTATAGTTTAAATCTGGAATCTAGAAGGAGCCCTCATGTATTATTAAAGGCCTAGTTCCCCTCTTGGCACTATTGGGAAGTGATGGAAACTAAGAGGTGGGGCCTATGGGAAGTCTTCTGGTATTTGGGGTGTGCTCCCAAAGAGGTTTGTGGGACCTCATCCCTTTCACTTTTTGTCTATTGCACTTGGACTTGAGGTGACAGGTTTCCTCTGCCATGTGCTCGCACCATGATACACTGTGTTGCCACTGGATAAAATAGTGAGACCAAACTGTCATGGACTGAAACTCTCCAAACCATGAGCCAAAGTAAACCTTTTCTCTTATTAAGTTGATTATCTTGAGTACTTGTAACAGTAGTGGAAAGCTGATAACATACCCTTAGGTTTACATACCCTTAGGTTATATAGTAGTATATATTTTTTTGGGGGGGGGGGAATTTACACATAAAGACAGTATAAGATATATATAGTATATAGTTAGGTATTAGGCTCAATTAATTATATGAAGGTTTTTCATGTAAATGAATGTGTAGTGGGACAGTCAAAATTTGGGGGGGCATTGGCTAAGTCTTAGTCTGTATGGGCTGCTGTGACAAAAATGTTACAAACAGGGTTGCTCATGAACAATAGATGTTTATTTTTCAGTTCCAGAGACTGAAAATTTCAACTGCAGGATGCTAGAAGTTCCAGTGTCTGGTGAGGGCCCATTTCTCTTGCAAACATATCAGGTTAAACTTTAATACCAGCCAGGTATTTTAAGGACTTTGACATCTCTGGCAATTTCCAAAAAGTTGCTTAGAGGCAGTACTAGTCCTTTTTAAAACCAAGGAATAGATAACCAAGAGAGAAAAAATAAAAGTTATTCATAATTCTCTGCTTCTTATGTGATTTCTTTTAGAATGTTGGCATATAACTTTGTAGATACACAAAACATAAACTTGCCTTCCTGTGCATCAAGCTGTGCCTACTCTGTTTTACAAGGGTTCCTCCTTAGAGATCGGTGCTTACAATGTGAATTCAGCCTCCTTATGATAGGTGGGACAGTAAGGCCAAGTGAGGGACATTACCTAGTTATAAGTTCTTTGGGGTGTAACAGTCTACTTTATATAATTGATAGTTGCTTGGAAGTAGATAATTAGACAAGTTAGTGTAGCCAGTACAGTGGGAACCTCGGTGCTTCAATATTCTGGAATCTATTTTGTTACTTTTAAGCGTATACTATTTGATCTTTTCCTACCTCCTTTCCATATTCTTGACATACATTGTGCTTCTCCATTGTCCAGTGTGATGGCCTGTGGTCAGTGTAGCATTTGAAATGTGGCAGTGGAATTAAGACATGCTGTAGGTGTGAGGTACAAACTGGATTTTTTTTTTTTAAGACAATGAAGATGTAAATTTCACTTGTTTCTTTTTTTTACCACTTTGAGAAAATTTAGAATTACATAAGATTGCTAACATTTTATTTCTCTTGGACAGTGCAGTCATATCCTGCTTTAGATGTCTAGTTGTTAAAGACATAATATGACAGTTGTGTCAATTAGTGCCAAGGATGTTTGAGCCTTCTGTGGCAGTGTGGAAGGGATTATTAAGAGGAAAGGGCTTCCATGAAAGCTGGCAAGATTTGTTGAGTTAGCAGTGGTTTTCATCTGTGGGTGATTGTCCCCCAGATGAAATTGTCTCCCAGGAAATACTTGGCAATTTCTAAACACATTTAGTTCAAGTGAGTTTCTAGGATTCTTTCTCTTCTTTTAAATTACTTAACAATATGATGATTATTATTTTTTTTTAAATCCAAATACTCTCAGGACTGAATTCTCTCCAATTGTCTTATGTTTCCATAGGGGCCTTAACCAGTTCTGTATGGTATTAATTAGTACCTGGGGTTCACATTGGTATCATAGACTTAAATGTGATGTAGGCAAGATAGAAAAGGAGTGAAAGAGAAATAGAAGTGGAAATGTAGTATAAAGAGAGAAGGAGGAGTGGAGAAAAAACAGGAAAAAGAGAGGAGAAAATGGAATTTATGTTAGTGTCAACAGCATTGCTGTTGGTTGCTTTATTCCTGATTCCAGCTCTTAAGCTTCCCAAAGAGTCCAGCAAATGACATTTTAATGCCACAGTGAAAACATGTAATGAAACTAGTTTGTCTGGGCTGATACAGAAATAATGGCCACTAAGGTTTTGCCATTAAATCTACTACCACCACTAGGATGTTAAAAAATATGGACAAGAATATGGGAAAGAATGCCTCATCCTTTAGCTGAAATACTGTCTTTTTAAAAAGCAGAACATCCAGTGGGTGCTGTGACCTAGAGTGCTTCAGTCATAATGGCCCTTGCCTGGGTGCTATCCTCTCTTCCTGGCTCAGCTCCATGTTAACTGTCAGTAGCATAGTCTATGAAAGGCATTCTTGTTTTTTTGTGTTTACCAGCATTTTTTTGTAACACAGATAACCCCTATTTGTAATATGCTCTAATATACTCAACATTACTTGTAAAGCAAATGTTAAGTATAAAATACTTACTCCAAAGAGTTAAACACCAGGGTAGACAATGAAGACATTTGTAGTAGCATTATAGCTTCTATGGTGCTGAACTTTATAGATTACCAAGTTTAAAAAACAAAACAAAACAGACCCATATTTAATATTTACAGAGTAGGGGAACCATCTTATTAATTGTGCACCAATGATATCAGTGATGCTAAATAATGTTATTGGGACATAAATAAAGGTCGTAGAGGTTTTTTGTTCTTTTTGTTTTTTTTGTTTTTTTATTTTTTTGTTTTCTGTTTTGGTACTGGGGATTGAAACCAGCAGTGCTTTACCACTGAGCCACAACCCAGCCCTTTTTATTTTCTATTTTAAGACAGGGTCTCGCTAAGTTGCTAAGGGCCTTGCTAAATTGCTGAGGCTTATCTTGAACTTGTGATCCTCTTGCCTCAGCCTCCCAAGTCGCTGGGATTATAGGCATGTGCCACTGTGCCTGGTGAGATTTTCTTCTAATATATTTTGTAGTCCATTAAAAAACAAGCAAGGGTCAGGCATGGTGTCATGAGCTACTGGGGAGGTTGAGGCGGGAGGATGGCTTGAGCCCAGGTATTCAATAGCAACCAGGACAACATAGCAAGACCCCACCTCTAAAACAACCAAAGAAGTATAGGGAAAGGTTGACCAGTGGATACTGAGTTACACTTAGACAGGGAAAGTTACTTCTGGGATTCTGTTGCACAGTGGGATGGCAACATAATAATAATATATAGTTCAAAGAAAGCAAAGAGGGAGAATTTTGAATGTTTTCACCACAAATAAATGATAAATGTTTGAGGAGATAGGTGTGCTTACCATGATTAGAACATAATGCATTATATAAAAGCATCAAAACATCACTTGTCAACCATAAATGTGTAAATTTATGTGTCCTCTCCCCACAAAAAACAAATCCATGAAATAACTCTTGCTCCTTTGTCTCCCAAATGTTTTTTTCCCTCTTTTTTTGCATTGCTGAGGACCAAATGTTTCTTAAACATTGATTAAAAATCTGGTAACACTTCAAATGGTAGGTCCAAAATCATGGACCTACTATTGGATAGAGTTTGAGTGTACTTCAGAACGGTTTTCAAATTCTATGGAACTCTAAATGCTCTGAGCAAAAGGGGACTTTAAAAAAAAAAAATATTGTTGTTTTTGTTTCTAAATACAGAAAATCGGGAAATACTGCATACTTTGATGGTTACACTTAATAATTATTTATAGCTTAGTATGTGCAAGTTAGTGGGCTAACTGCTTTATGTTATTATTTCCCATATTAATTTGTATTTATTTTCCACAATCCTCACAATTACTCTTGCAAGACAGGTTTTTTGTTTGTTTGTTTGTTTCTTTTTTTTGGGGGGGGGGGCTATTTGGGTTGGTTAAAGCTCTTTCTTGAGGTTACACAGTCAACAAAAGGCGTAATGTACTTTGAGGAGTAGTATTCGAAAGCTTCTATCATTATTATTATTATTATTATTATTATTAGTGTGGTGCTGGAGATTGAACCCAGGGCCTCACTAGTGCTAGTCAAGTGCTCTACCACTGAGCCACATCTCCAACTCTAAGAGCTTCTGACATTATTAATCCTCTTCAAATTTTCACTTTTTTTTTTGTGTGTGTGTGTGGGTGTGTCCTAAATGTAGCTACATTTACATTCATTTAGGTCTGGTGTGTGCTAAAATCCAGCTCAATCTAGTCTGAGAGGGTAAGAAGAGAATGTGTAATAGCAAATGACAAGGCCCCTTCAGCTGGGTTTGCGTTTTTCACTTCTCTTGTCTCTCCTACCAGTAATCATTTTTCATGTTCATTATCTGCACAACTCTAGCTGCAGGAAGAGTTTTATTTGCTTTTTACAGAGAAGAGCACTTGAGTCCTAATTACTTGTATATTCTTCCCTTCCTTCCCACTAATAAGACTCATCGTGCTCCAATACTACTATTATGCCACCAGGGAGAAGACAGAACCTCTGGGTTTGTCTTTCCTTTTGTCCCTGAATGCATGCAGGTGAGGACGTTGACACTAATACTTAAAATGGAGTATTTCTTCTTTGGAATTCTTTTAAAACTGAGACAACCAACATTTTGTAAGATTTGTAAGTCACACTTAGATTTTATTATAGCAGGGGAGCCTGGACTTATGCAGAGTTTTGTCACAAGTGATTTTGGCCTATCCTAGAGAAGATTTCTAGGTCCTAAATTATTTTCCAAGTTGACTGGATTTTAGTATTTCCAAAACCATTGCCACTCATACTTTCCAGCCCAATTACCCAATGAAGGAAGGAAGGGGATAACTTCAATGGACTTTTTGTTAGGGTCCACAAAGGTGCCGCTCTTTGCTACTGGGGGAAGAATAGAATAAGCCTTTCTTTGAATTTCTCATTATTGAGGATTCAGGAAGTTCTTGAAGGGGCGAATGAATGTAAAAGAAATATCTCAGTATTAAATTTGTTGCTCTCATTTCTTGTTACTATAATTTATCTATTTTGTTCAGAATAAATTTTTTTCTTTACCGTATCATCAAATGAGAATTTTTTATGGAGCGAGAGATGAGATGTGTTGGGTTATTTACCATTACAAGAACTTAAATTGTAAATGTTGGGTGAAGCTGCACACTTTTAAGATTTCATTTCCTTATTATCATGTTTTCTTATGTAATAAAGTGATTGTATATGATCTGATGCAAGGAGAGCTGAAACAAAGCTTTCTGTTAGCCTTGCTTTCCTAGGAAATGTTTGTTTCTACTGTGAGTAGTTAAAATAGATCCACACCCTCTATCTATCTATCTATCTATCTATCTATCTATCTATCTATCTATCTATCTATTTTGGACAGTGTAAGAGGGGGTTAGGTAGTACTCATTAAATTAAAAATTTAAATTTACTCATTAAATTAAAAATTCAAATCAAACAAAATCAGGCATTGAACAGATGGGAAAACAAGTTCAGTTCACAAGCTTATGAAATGCTTTTCTCATAATTAAGGGTGCAGAGCCTTGGGTCCTCATAGATAGGTCTCAAGAGTACGAGGAGGTATGCCATTTCTTCTACAGAAAAACTAGTAAAATAGGAGGCATGTAGGATTGTCATATGTGTAACTTTCACTTGAGGGGAAAAAAGGTAAAATAAAACTCTTTTAAAAACTGATTTTCAACTCTCAAAACGCTGCTAGCCCCTCTAGAACTCCCCCTGCAGCTTGAGGTGAACTCAGGCAAGCTTCCATGGATAATGATTATTTATAATAGTCATAATTACGCAGAACTCATGTCATTCCAAGAAGTATAAGACACAGGGTGGGGTGGCTTCCCAACTTCTGACTGACTCACAGCTAGAAATATTTTAGAGAGGGACCCAATGTGCATACGGGACCCACACACCTCTGAAACAATAGGTTCATGAAATAGTAATTACTCTTACCATGTTTCTTCTCTTTTCTTAACACTATTCAGTTTCATCTCCAAAGAAATGGAAAGAAACCTTGTCATGAACTACTAAATCGATTTTGCTACCCACTAATGGGTCAAAACCCTGTTTAAAAAAAGACACCCCTCCGTCTGCTCCTAAGAGTTCACTTTTCAGAAACTCTTGCTGCCCCAAGAGGAAAGTTCTGACCACTGATCTTAGGTCTTCTGGTATATTCACCAACAAAGCTGGCCTAGAATCTTTTTTTTTTTTTTTCCCCCACAACTTCATGTAGCCTGACCACCCTGTCTCTCCAAGCCAGTGATTTAAGAGGAAAAGGGAAGTTTACATTTGCACCTTCTCAGCCTTGGTCATAACACTGTAACAGCTGTTGCCTGATTCTAATCAGCTGAATCTGAGCCCTGGGAGCGGGTGTTTCCTTGAGCCTGGGTTAATGCTGAGCCTAATTCTTTGTTATGGGTTAGAAAAGAACATGAACTTTCCAAGGAGATATATACATACACACACACACATTTGGGGATGTGGGAAGGAAAGAAGGAATAAAAAGAAGAATGCAAAATTCTTTTGGGGGAGGTGGTAAGAGTCACCTTAAAAATAATAATCTACCTGTAGATTTTATTCACATGGAGTACCATTTGTCAAAATGGGCTGGCCCTGGAAATGTCCGAGTAAGCAAGAAGGGGTTCTAGCTGTTAATGAGTCAAAGTCCAGTTGTTGGAAGTCTGTCGTTACCACATGATTCTAATACTTTCCTTACAAGGAATACCTTCGACTCCTATGGGGCTGGGGCTGGGGCTGGGACTGGCCATCCATGGAGGCAGAGTCTTGTAGGATGAACAGGCCTTAGACCAGCAAAAGAGGAACTAAGAAGGACATTTTAGGCAGGGGAAGGGTGGAGCCCAGAGACCATGGGGGACACCAAGTCATGAGACAGAATTAATTAGGGTTGAGTTGAGACCTGCAAGTTAGGCAGAGCCCTGTGCTTGAGGTGTTGTGTCTTGTATTCTGAAAGCAGTGGAGAGCTAGTGAAAGATTAAGTAGAGGCAATTTGTGTGCTTTGAAAGAGTGGTGTGATGGAAGGAGATTGTAAGTCATGTCAAGAAGAGAAGGAAAGGGAGTGAGAAAAACCAGTCCTCCTGCAGTTTTGTGGCAAGCCAACCGCATGCTGCATTTTCAAAGGCATCCCAACTACAGCAACTAAATGATGGCAAACAGAAGCAAGCTTTAGTTCAAAAAGTAGAACTTTATTACAGGTAGCTCACAAATAATGACAATAGCTTCGAAACAAGACTTGTCTAATAATAATCCACTGCTAACTTTATTATGAAAACAGAAGCCTGAGCTGCCGACTTTTCTAGCAACTTTTGCAAGACACTTCAATCCTTCTAGCTGGCCCTTTGTTCCTGTGTTGCCATGGAGTGTCAATAAGCCCCGCTCAGAATAACCCAGGCAGTGAGCCGAGAGGTACAGCCTGCCTGCCAGCATATTGGCTGGGCAGGTTACACTGTTTGCCTGTCTCCGGTCTTGGGAGGAGCACTGGACGGCTGGTTGCCCTAGCAGCTGTGAAAGGTGTATGTCTCTTGGCTTCCCAGAGTTTGAAATGCTACCAAAACTCGCCTGCCTCCTGAGCATGTGCGGCTCCCAATTGAGCTGATAGCAACTGAAAATAGCCCACTGAGCACCTGTCCCTGGTACAGCAGCCCCTGGCCGACTGCCTTGAAGGACAGTGTGGACTCACTTGGTAGACAGCAGGTGAGGTACTGAGCAGATTTTAATGATTCTTAGCAAGATCGGGGCCCAGCATAAAAGGGAGCAAAACCAAACAAACACACAAAAACAAAAAAAGAACCTAAAACAATAAGCAAGCTTTTGAGCAGGTCCATTTGGCACTTGTGTGGTTAGTGGGTGGCCATAATGGCTGTGTATGTACAGTGTGTCCAAAGGCTCCATGTAGTTCCCTTGTTCAACAGAACAGTGGGTTAATACACTGAGAGGCCCGAGTTTCCTCTTGGAAGGAGAGGTTTTCCTAAAAAACTCCTGGATGGCAGGCAGCCAACCATGGTTTGTGTTGCCTCTGCTTTAGAAAGGGGAGGCATTGAGTTAAATTCTTTCGTTTCATTTTATACCTGCTCTTTAATCTCCAATGGTTCAGTAGATGGTTTCCACGGGGCGTCTCTGCAAGATTATTTCTCAGTAGTCCAAATGTGAGTGCGTGGAGAATTAATAGAACTGCAGTATGTTAGGAGCTGTCTGCTCCCCTTTGGGACTCCTTCCATTTCCTTCTGGACTTTCATCTCCTCACTGGGCTTGCCATTGTTGGACGACTTGGCATGACAGCATGGATGGAAGCAGGCTCTGGAAGGAAATACTTCTGAGATGACTGGTGGTATTAAAGCTACTATTTAAAAGTGACCCTTCGTAGATACTTGGGTTATCTTTAGGCTGGGAGTGATCTGCAGCTACGGGAGCCAGCGGGAATCTGAGGAAACTCTTGCCTGTTGCCCCGGCTTGGGTTTGTTTAGGTATTCTTGCTTCCCAGCCAGTGGCCTCGTGACACATCTCAGATTTAGCTGGCTTTCTTCTGCCAGGGTCCAAGATGACTGTGGAAGCCGGGAATGGTTTGCCATGCTGCAGAGATTGAGGCAGTGGGATGGTGTGTTTGGAAAGCCAGTTCTGGTTCACAGTACTCTGAAGAAATGCATTCTGCTTCTGTCCTGAGCGTAGGCACCTGGAACTTTTCTTTGAACTTGAATAAAGAGGAATAAGCTCAAAATGACCCAAACTCAACCTTCTCCAATGACTGTAGAGTCTTTATTCTCTCAGTAATCAGCCAGTCTTCTTAGATGTGTTGAATTTGGAGTTAATGTGTTCTTTTGGACCATATTAATCAGTCTGATAGGGGTTGGAAGGTATGTGAAGCAAACATCAGATTCTGCAGGATGGTAATACAGTCATGTATTCTTGGGACTGAAGACATGGAATTCCCTGCTTCATTAACTCCTCACGGAGCTCTGGACTAGATAGGGCCTTGGGAGGTAGATTGGGGAGCTGATAGGGAAGTAGCAGGGACAGAGGTTTGGACCGTGCCCCAATTTTTCGCTAATTTTATTTTTTAACGCCTATGGTTTCATCTAGCATGGAATGGAAGTAGTCTAGAAATCACCATGTCCCTTCTGGGCTTTTCTCTGGAGTAGAACAGAGTATAGAGCTAGGGAAGGGGATGTACTAATTAGGGGCATTTCCACCTTTGGCTTTGGGTGCCACAATGCCTAAGGCTGCATTCCAAGACTGTTGTTAAACAAACTGGAACCCTGCCCAGCATTTGAAGGGTTTATCTGTGTGGTTTGAAAGCTTCCGGACAGGGTGGAGAGGTGTGGTAAAGGCTTGTGATGGTAACTAGATCCAAGGTTGGCAAATTTGCAGGAGGTCGGGTCCCTGAACCCCAGAGGAAAGGGTGGAGTATGGCAGGAGAGGAGAAACCAAGGTACAGAGCTGGGCTCTGAAGGCCCTGATAGTTCCTTCTCCACTATTCTGTCCTTTGTTTAAGTTTTCCTGATAAACCAAGTTTCAATTCAGAGACCAGGTAGGAAGCCCTCAGTGGCAAGCCATGTACTCCCTGGCTAGCCCAAGGAGTCGGGGAAACCACCAAAAATGAGTTGGCCAAGAGCGGCACCCCTTCCTGTACCATGAGCAGAGCTTCCAGCCTGAGATGGTCAATAGATGGAACCACAGAGAAGGAGTGACTTTTCTGAACTGTTTATAACTCACTGGGATGAACTGCTTTCCTCTTCCTTCAGGCTACTCTCCCTGGAACTGGAGGTTTGTTCGGACATGGGCATTGTTATATGTGGAGGGGTAGGGGAGAGTATTTTCTGGCCTATGGAAATATTCCACAGTAGGCAATTACCCTCAGTCCTCATAATCATTTGTTTCTGTGAAACCTTGGCTAGAGAAGTTTAAAGACAAAACAGAGGGCATTACTTTTCTCTCAAGTTAAGGAGTTGCATCATAGACAGTACTATGTTAAAGCCAAGTCTGTCCTGCATTCAGAGAATCATAAAAAAACATGGAAAAGACAGGCCAATATTGTCTTAGGTCATTACCCCACAGTGTTGTTTAATTTGTTAGTCACTTGAACACGGGCTGAGTTTTTGGCTTTGAAATAGAAGGTGTGGCTGCTGCAGTAGGCTTAATTTACAGGGATTATTTCAGAGACAAGGAGTCAGCCCAGACACAAAATAAACAGATGGTACTTTTTTTTTTTTTTCTTTCTCAGCTTCAGCAGTTCAAATGCAGAATGACTTAGGAATCCTTATCACCTTCAGCAAAGCAAGAGGAGAACATGATGTAATTTGCTCTTTCCTGCTCCCTGCTGAACTTGCCATTATGGCACTGATATGGAAAAAAAAAAATGGCAGCAAAGATCAGGGGCAGTTTTTTCTCTAAGCATCCAAGTGCTGCAGGCATCACTGTAAACTGGCTGGCTGGTGTTGAGGGCACTTACTGTGTGTGGATGATCTTGATCACTGTAGCACTATAGTAGCCCAAAGTCCTTAAGCAGCCAACCCAAAGAGGACCAGCCACAGAAGCCCAGCTGTTCTAGAATGTATTAGAGTTCCTTATTTTAGGAACTCTGTGTCTTAGTTCTTTCTTCTGACAAACAAACAAACTAACGAAAAACCTACTGTACCACAAAAAGTACTAATTTGCCACACATGGGAGCCCAAGTAGTGAACAGATGTGATGGTACGGCAGGCTTCTCTAGGGAAGAAATGGTTTGCACAGACATGCTGGCCTGGTGACTAAGCCTTGCCTTAAGTTCTGTGCTGACATTTGAAGACTTTATGGGCTCAGTCTGCTCTGAAAACTAGCATCAGGTCTCTTCTCACCTCCGAAACCTTTCTGTGAGGAGAAAATTCATGCTGCAGCAAATACTCATCAGGCTGGTACTTCTGCCCGGCACTGAGGCTTTGGCTGGGTATGTAATGGTGATCCAGGCAGGTGCAGTTCCCACCCTCACAGTGCTTGCAATCTAGATGAAAGGGCTGGGCATTCAACAGCCACAGGGACACAGACCTGAGTGTCTGAAAGGGGTTCCTTCTCTACATTTGGGTGCGTGAACAAAGTCTGCTCCAGGAAATATCATGCAAGGTAAGATGTGCTTGGTTGATAGGCACTGACTAGGAGAAAGCAGTGTTAAGAGGTGGACATGAACTGAAGGGAATTCCACACCTATAGGACCTGGGATCCTGAAGCAGGAAGAGACCGTCTGATGAGAGCTGCCATGTGCTGAAGAGGATGCCAGGGAGCAGGCAGGGGTTAGACTGTTGCCTGTCTTTGGAGAGTGGTAGGAGCCAGTGAGAATCAGAATCAGGTGCTGCCATTCCCTGAGTTAGGGAACGCTGAGGAGGAGCACGTTTGGAGTGGAGGCATCATGAGTTCAAAATCTTAGACATTTTTGTTGTTATTCTAGCTTATAACCGTCTTTTTGGAATGCTTCTGTTCTTTTATAATCCTGGAATACATTTTCTTCTTGGCTTTACAACTTTATTAAGTATCAGTCTCTTTGATTAAAAAGAAAAAAGAAAGTGAGTTTGCTAAATGAGTGTTTTATAATGAGAAAGCATCTGGGCACTTGGGGTTTTTAATCCCTGAGCATATAGCCTGCCTTCTTGCCAGAGGATCAAATGCCCTTCACTAGGCATTCCGGATGGACCTTTGTGCTCCTGTCTTAGGAGCAGACTTGCTGGCAATGAAACCTGGCATTGCAAAATCCTTCCTTAAGCCTTTGTTTAATGCCAGAGATCTCAAATGCTTGCAGATTCTGGAGAGGTGCCAAACCGTGTTCCGGATTAGAAAATGATGGAAGGACTCCCATAATCTATAAACCTAATATAAGCTGCCATTTCAAGTGAATGAATTGTTTAGACTGTTGGAAGGAGGCCAGGAATATTTGGAGCTCCTTTTTTAGCTGATATAAGTTCTGTACTTTTGGACTTTTGTAATTACAATCAAATTACTGCATTATTATTTGTGCTACTTTGAGGTAAGACTAAAAAATTCAGCTTGTTTCTTTTGCTGACCCCAAGGATGGATCATAACTACAGGCTGGTTTACTTGTAGCATTTGCTCATTTGTCTTGTATGAAATATCTTAGTGGGAAATGTGGGCTTTTATGCACCATTTAGAATGATAATCAGTTTAAATGCCTTAAAGCATTATAGAGTACATGACTGGGCAGGTGGGAATAGATAAGTCCATAGAATTGTGCTTAGATTGCTAAAGTCTCAAACATAAATATGAATACATTTACTGTGACATACAAGATTATCCCAAACTATGAACAGTCTTTGAAAGTCCGTGATGCTCTTTGCTCTGCCTCTTCTTCTGCCAGTCTAGGATTAGTCTTAGGGTAGGTGTGTCCAGATGGTGAGCTGAGTATTGCCCAGAACAAGAAAAATCTTTTTAAAGATTTGGCTGTGGTAAACTCCTGGGATTCCCAGCCTGCATCTCTGGTTTGCAGAGCCAGCCCCCATCCTCCCCCACCCCTTGGCCTCCCTCTCTATAGGAGGCAGCCTCCATTTGTGGTCAGAACTTGCCGCCAGTTCCCAGCCAGCCCAGGCTGTGAGCGTTTTCACACGGCCCTGGTTCCTGTGATACAAAGGGCATATGGAGCCAGCCATAACACTGAGTAATGCTGGGAGGTGCCTTCTAGAACAAACAATGTGGGTGAGCTCTGCAGAGAGGGAATACCTCTGGCTTGACATTTAAACTACTGAATTATTTAAATGAATGTCAATTAGGTAGAGTAGACTTGCTGCCTTCTGCCAGGGCACTTCCTGGTTATTTGCACAGGCAAGTGTAAAGTACTTCACATCAGATATGGTACTTCCTGTCTGTACTGTAGAAAACCCTTTTCAGGGCAGGCTTATCCATTCCCTGGTGTTTCCTGATGCGTATTGCATTTATATCCCAGTCTGTGCTTAGGGATCCACACACTCTTATCTGTGGCCCTCAAAGGCAGCCTCGCCCCAGTTGCAGATATCACAGACCCACATGTGTTATGGTGATTTCTAAATTTGACAAGACAAACTGAGTCATGGGCATTTTGAGGCCTCTGTACTTCTAAGAATTGTGGATACCAGTATTTGGGAATATTCTACCTTGTTTTTAACTTTCTTTGTTGAATTAATAATCCTAGCTCAGAAAATTCTTTTGGTGTCTCTTCAGATTTACCCAGTCTGTCAGATAAAATCGCCATAGTGACATTTGACACGTGTGTGTGTGTGTGGTCATTCTTATATTTTTGTGAGTTTAGGGTCTTCATTTATATTTACATGTATATAAAAACCAGTATATGAAGGACTCTGCTCATTAGTTATATGGGAATGTACAGATTTAAAAAGGTGAAAGGTTGGGTGAAGAGTGAAATGGAAAGAAGTCCTGAAGGTCTTGTACTTTTGCATTACTAACTGCTGGACTTGGCTCATGGTTTTTTCCTGTTGGAGATTAAGTTAATTATTACCTTTCATTAGCAGTCATTTTTCTTTGCCTGTTTTAATTTTAATTTTAATTTTGTCCTGAGTGTGGAGGGTAGGATGTGCAAATCCTGGTTTTTGATATTTTGCTTCAAAGAATCACCAACTGAAAGATAGCCTCTTGATCTTCTGTACACAATTAAGGAAGTATATGGAAGATCCAAGGACAGTGTTTAATAAATGAGTGAATCCCTTTGACTTAGTTTATGACCCTGTGAGATTAAGATCTGATTGAGGTCAGGGTAGCTTTATGCCTGTGTATACTGCAGAGGTAGGCCCAGTAAGTTGAATTTTACTGAAGATGGTATTTATTTGAGGCTGCTCTCTTTTGGCAAAATTCTTTAGGTTACAGTCCAAATATCTGCCAGAGTATCTGCATATCCCGTTGAAAACTGGAAACCTTAGAAAAGCAGTGTCCCTTCCTGTATCTGAGTGCTTAGAGTTATTTTGGACTTGAACTTTAAAACTTGTTCAGCTGGAGGGATAGAAGAAAAAATATTACTGTTTATTTTTTTTAAATTGCCTTTTTAAAAAAATTAGAACCATAAAGTCTCATTAAGTCTTTGGTAGCTTGGACCATCCATTGCTATTATTTATTGATTGATTTATTTATTGATTGTGGTATTAGGGATTGAACCCAGAGCCTTGTGCATATGAAGCATGCACTGTAATGCTGACCAATATGCTGGTCATGTAAGGCTGGACCGTCCATTTCTATAGGATCAAGGGTAAGCCAGCCCTCTGCAGTCTAGAGCTACTTGTTTGCTACTGCTGTTGTTCCTCATGAGCCTTATTGCAGCGGGCTGAGTACATCACACTCTCTTCATTATTAGTCCATGAATAACAACACTCTTACTTTATTTTCATTTTACTTCTTAATCCCAACATTAACTTCTCATCCCTGACCCAGAGTCAGCATGTACACACTCTTAACTGTGTGTTACTTATGTAACATGGACACCTGTGATTTTAATTTTTTTATTTTTTGGTACTAGGGATTAAGCTCAGGGGCACTTAACCATTGAGCCACATCCCCAGCCCCTTTTCACAATTTATTTAGAGATACTGAGTTGCTCAGGGCTTTGCTAAGTTGCTGAGGCTGGCTTTGAACTTGTGATCCTCCTGTCTCAGCCTCTCGAGCCATGGGATTATATGCCCAGCTGATCTTTTAAAAATAATGCTTTTGAGTGTTTCAAATGTGCATCAATTGTATTATTTGAGTCTTATGAATATAGTCATTCCATTCCCTGCTATAGATCACAAACAAATCAATATGACACCATTAACTCACTCCACCCATCCATTTCCTTCCAAAGAACTATCACCTGTTGGGCAGCATAGTTGGCAGCCCTCAGCCCAGCTTCTTGCCATTCAAGAGTGGTGAGCATGTCTAGACTCCATGGAAATATTATCTTTCAACTCTGTTTTGGCAAGTGTAAACTTTTTGCCGGATTATGTCAGCAGATATATATGTTTCTTATCCTCATAGAAATAGATTGGTGCTGGAATTTCTCTTGGATTTCTCTACTCAGAGAAAATAAAGACTATCTCTTTGCTCATTAAAATTTTTGCTCATTAAAAATGTCTGAGGGCTCTTGATTCTCAGGGGTGAGACTGTGACATACATAGCACTGTCAGCGGCTATTTTGGATTTTCTGCTTTCAGGCATGTCTTTGCTTTTGGATGAGCCCCTTGTGGTTTTCAAAAGAACTAGCAAGTCAATTATAAATAGAAGGCTGTGTCTGTGTGTCTGCATGCACTTACTCTGTGGGACGAGGCACCCACATGACAGTGGGCAGTGAACTATTTTTCCACTTCTTTGAAGAGGGAAGAAGAAAGATTAAGAACACTTTTCTCTTTTTGAGATAACCCACATCTCTACACACGCCCACACAAATCTGTGTAAATGAATTTGACATTTCAAAGACCTCACCTTTAGGTCTTCTCTTGAAAGCACAGCCACCTGACCTGTTATTTTAAGAAAGAAAGCAGTTACCTCACAGACCCACAACTGAGGGTTCAGGGATTGGAGGGCAGTCTGTCTGTGCCAGACATCTTCAGAGGGTACTCTGCAGGCTGAATTTCCTTATGTGAACGGTGCTTTGGTGAGAATGGCCTTGGCTAACTAATCAGTGGTCTCTAGCACTTGGCTGTTTACATTCTGTCTTCACTTTCTTTCCCCACTGGTGGAAACGGTTGGAACAAGCAAGTCCAAACGAATCATTCCAACAGGGGAGGGAAAAAAGCGATGTGAAAAATGGAACTGCAAATGGGTGTTTTCAGACAGAGATAATTAGGAGGTCTGATTAAGTATACTTCTGTTAGAGCCTGTTTCGGCCTTTCTTTCCATTGTAGCGTGGGTTCACCAGGTACAGGGTACTCCTTTGGTCCTACTTGTTACCTTAGTGTTCAGACATGGTTCCATTCCCTTTGTCTCCTTGTGCCCCTCATCCTGGATATTTGGTGCCCCCCATTTTTTTGTTTTGACAGTTGAAAATTCTTAGGTGGCTCTTAATTCCGATTTTAATCATATAAAAACTTATGTATTATTATTATTATGGAGAACTTAGTCTAGGCATCTAGCCGGAAATCCATCTAGCTGGATTTGTAGCTATAGACTACATCTTAACAAACTTATTATACCAGTATATTTCTGAAGCAGGAAAGTTAGTATTGCTTGTTTTACTAGTTGATGAAGATTTATGCAGCAGGAACTAGTGTTAACAGCTGTCATATATTTTGGGTATAAAGTTATGGTGAAATTATGTTCCAGCAAAAACATTTTATTTGGATGCAAGAACTGGGGTATAAGAGCCTTGTGAGCTAAAGGTAATATGAAAGCCACAGTGGGAGAAACTACTTGCCAGAACTCCATGGACAGACAAAAACCAAAAACCAGTCTCTGGTCTAGAAGGATCTAAAGGAGGGTACTCAGCTTATATAAGTGCATTCACAGGGTGCGAGGTGACTATTTGGTAGTTGGTCAAGTGACGGGGCCACAGAATGTGGCTATCATGGTGATGACTTTGCTCTGTGAATGTGTTTGAAGTGGTTGTGGAGAAACTGCTGTTGTTGAGAGTGAAACTCGGACAGTGATCCCATCCCCCCCACTTTTCTCTCCTTTGCAGATGAGAAGCCCAAGGTCAACCCCAAACTTTACATGTGTGTGTGTGAAGGCCTTTCCTGTGGGAATGAGGACCACTGTGAAGGCCAGCAGTGCTTTTCCTCACTGAGCATCAACGATGGCTTCCACGTCTACCAGAAAGGCTGCTTCCAGGTGTATGAGCAAGGAAAGATGACCTGTAAGACCCCACCATCACCTGGCCAAGCCGTGGAGTGCTGCCAAGGGGACTGGTGCAACAGGAACATCACGGCCCAGCTGCCCACTAAAGGTTCACATGTCCTTTTCTATTTCTAGGTCAGGGGTTTCGTTAGTAGAGTCCTGCTCTGTTTGGGTTTAAGATCTATGCAGCCATAAGGCTCTCCTCCTACTCTTTGAACCAAGGCAGCGGGCCACAGAGAAGGGTGCTTTAGGTGAGGAAGAGAGAGGCATGGCCTTTTGGAATCTCATAGGAGGATGGACATGTTTGAGAAAGTGAGTAAGGTGACATCCACTTTGGGAATAGATTGACCAATCAATTCTTTTAGGTTCACCAAGAGGTATACAGCTTTTCATGCCACTTTCTGTTAAGGGGCTGGTATGTCTTTCATAATTTCTGAAATAATTCTACTTAGTAAACACTCATCTCTAGACCACACATGTGGGGAGGAAGTAGAACACAAAACTGTGCATGAGTGGAATGGTCTTCCTTCTTTATGAGGAAGGTGGCAAAGAGGCTCTCTGACCTCCTCCCAGATCTGATTCCCCAGCTGTGGTTGAATCTAGAAGCCAGATGAGTTTTCTCGTGAACCCTGTAGTTTATGTGGAATTCTTTCCCTTGTATATTCACTACAGATTTCCTATCTTCTGGAAACTAGTACTCTTAAACTGTTTTCCCATTAAATGAGCCCTAGACGGTGATCTCAAGTCCCTGATAACATTACCGTAGACTCACTCCAAACTAAATTTATTCTCTTAATGCATAGTACATTTTAATAGGTATAATTGCTTAATTTTGCACTTGTGAAAGAAGAAAAAGCAAAAGGTGGAGTAAGAGATACTACTAGGAATATTCAGTGCCAGAAATAGCCAACAGGGTGGAGTCAGAAAAGCAAAAAAGCCAATAAGAGCACATTATAGAGATTTTGATGGTACAGTGGTGACCTTAAGGCAGACAGAAAAAGTTCAGTTGTGATAAAAAAATAGGATTGAATAATAACTGGCTTTAAAAAGAGAAATCAAATATTTAAAAGATTAAAGGAGTACTTTCCTTGAGTTAAATTTTCATTAATGTAGTGGATGGACATGAAGAAAGGTCTGCATTCACACAAAATTTGTGATATCCACAGTATGAAGTTCCTCATCTGTAGAACACTCTGCCAGACTCTAGGTTTAACAGAAGATTTGTTTTCTTTAAGGACTCTCGAATCTGAGAGGCTACAATATTTATAATTCAGTGTTCTATTTAATTACTTTTCAACTCTATCATGCAAATAACATGTACCATGGAGTATTGTGTACACCAAGTCACTGTTTGAGCTTAGAAAGTTGGAGAAATATACAAAAGAAGTTCAGCTTGAGAGTGCATTGCTGAAGGGGACAGGAACATGGACACAGGTAAAGCAGATGTACAGAAGGACCAAACTTGGTGACATAATGTCATAAGGGGTCTGAAATTCAGAAGTGAGTATTATTTGGGGATCCTTAAATTATGGACCTTCACTGTCCAACTAAAAATTTTTGATGAAACTCACTAGGCAAGGGGAAAGCCTTTGTGAATATCTGCTTGTGTAACAGGTGTAGTGTTGAGTGAATGTACCAGTGTTTGAATGGGTACTGTAATAATGTCTGGATGAGGGAGTGAATCAGTGAATGAATGTTTGAGTAGGTGACTAAATGCACAGATGAATAAATAGCTTCGAGAGAGGAATCATGCTGTAAAAAGATCAATGAGAATTCAGCAGTAGACATTCTCAAGAAATATTGAAGAAAGAGCACAGATGGGGCAATTTGGTTTTAACTGAGATAGCACTTTCTCACCAGGATATTATAGCATAGTGTCTGTCTGTAAGGGCATCTTTAAATATCAAATCCAAGTAAATAAGAGTAATATCTAGATTTGTATAGTACTTTACAATTTAAGAACACTTTCATGTACATGAATTAATACAGTTGGTTCTCAGTGGAATTTTTTCAAACTCCAGTTATGTCTAATCAAATGATGGTTTAATTTGGCTGGGCTATTGGCCAGGTATTAAGAATTATCTTAGTTTTAGCACTTTGTGTCTTGTGAGACAATGTGGTCAGGATCAGGAGCTACTTGTTAAGAGATTGGTTATGCTAAATATCAAGGAAACCGTGATCCTGACAGCCAATTACCCTTTTCTCCCCCATCTTCAGGAAAGTCCTTCCCTGGAACACAGCATTTCCACTTGGAAGTCGGCCTCATTATTCTCTCGGTGGTATTCGCAGTATGCCTTCTAGCATGTCTGCTGGGAGTGGCTCTCCGAAAATTTAAAAGGCGCAACCAAGAACGCCTCAATCCCAGAGATGTGGAGTACGGCACCATTGAAGGACTCATCACCACCAATGTTGGAGACAGTACTTTAGCAGTGAGTTTGTGACCCCATGGGGAATCCTAAGCACAATAAAGATGGCTGAAGACACTTCCATATTTCTGGCATGAGAAGCAAACAGTGAATGGACATACATGCCTTTGGTCACTTATTTCCAAAGAAAGCACATGGTAGCATTTCTTTGGTCTCCTTTACACGAGAACATCCATTCTACATAGATACAGAAGTAAAGAAGGGGATTTATTTTAGTAGATTACTCTTGGGGGTCGGAGGGGATGGTAAAGGAAAAGGGACAGAGAGTGGTTGGTTGCCTGCAATTTTGGAGGGCTTGGAGTTGGTATTCTGTTATTCTTCTATTTTTAGCCGTAAAATAGCTTTTTAAAGGAAGTACTTTTGCTTAATATTAAAAATTAATTTCCCTTCGAGATTATTTCAACACCCTATAATTTAAGACTTTAAAACTTGACATCCAAAAAAGCAGCTATTAAATTTTTCATGCTCTTGTGCTGCCCCCTTGTGGAGTGCAGTCATTTGGTTAAACCAGTGTGGCCCAGTAGAAACCTGTGCACCAGATATGTAAAATAACATTTTAAAGTTGCTACCTTAAAAAGGTAAAATAAAACAAAAGAGTAAAACAGGTGAAATTAATAGTCTACTCAACCCAACACATGTAATTTTTTATCATTTTAACCTATAATCAAAAAAATGATTGAGGTATTTTACTTTTTGAGCTAAGTTTTCAAAATCTTATGTGTATTTTAAATTTATATGTATCAATTTAGACTACTTAGCATTTGCTCAATATGGAAACCATTGTGTTTATACATTTATTAATCACTTTTGTATATTTTTAAATGACAACATTAACAGTGGCTGCCTTCCTTAGTTATTTTTAAAATTCCATTTTGTTAAATTTTTTTTTTTTTGCACTAGGGATTGAACCCAAGGGCATTTAACCATTGAACCACATCCTCAGCCCTTTTTATTCTTTTCTTTTCTTTTTTTTAGACAGGGTCTTGCTAAGTTGCTTAGGGCCTCGCTAAATTGTTAAGGTTGACCTCGAACTTCTGCTCCTCCTGCCTGAATCTTCTGAGCTGCTGGGATTACAGGCTTGTGCTACTATGCCCAACATCAAATTTTAATTTTAAAGAGACTTTAAACTTTAGGGAAAATGATAGTTTGCTCTAAATAGAAGGTTACTGTAAAGTGTAAAAGAAAAAAAGTAATAATATTCTACATGGATACTGTGCTGTATCTGATGCCTTCTTTGAAAAAGGCAAAAATTTGTGGTATGAAAGAGATGTGAAAGACATGCAATAGCAGTGGGTTCTCTGTTTGTCATAATCCATTGAATTGAAAGACAATCAAGGCAATAACTTTCTAATGTGACTCAGTGTCATTTCATGCCATGCCTCATCCAGTTTCATCGTGTGTTGTCTTACTTTGCTAGAGACAAGCTTCACAGTGCCTGGTAGTTCTGCAGTTAGACTTGCCCTGGAACTTCCTCTTTGCTGGAGAAGATGTACCTTCACCAGCAGTATTTTTGTAGCTCAGGTGCTACACCTGAACAACTGCAGGATCCACCTTAGTAAGTCACCAGAACATGTGATGGTGACTGAATAGGCAGGAAGCATCTTGACCTGCTACCCGCCTCCATCCTTGGGCTGCCAGTCAAGTATACTTTTTGTGTGAAAAAGGGACAAAATAGCCATTTGCGACTTTCCTTTATCAATCTATTTAAATTGTGTAGAACTAGGAGAAGAGGAAATAATGACATTTTATTTTGAAAAGTAGAAAAATACAAATTTTCATTAAAAAGTTACTCAGAACTCCATTCCAAGCTTTAAGGAAAATTAAATGAGCTTATTGAGTTAGCAGCAAGAAGATGTAAAGATGAATCCTGACAGAGCTTCATCAAAGCAAGATTCTAAAATAGATTAGTCAGAACTTTATTCCTCAGAGCTGCTAACATAACTAATTATCAAGGGTAATAATTGAAATATCTAGTAGTATAAATTACCATTTAAATAGCTTTTAGGATTTTGAAGGAATGAGAGTACATGCCAAAACGGTCTTCTAAACTCAACCATGTCAGTGACAGCATATCACTATATAATAACACAGAAACCTACATAATTTTTAAAAACAAGTTGTCCTTATTGGTCTATATACTTGCTTATTTAAGCAATCTGCTCTTTGATGTGATTCAACAAAGCATACCCTCACTTTACCACTTGCCTATGTTGAGAAAAGAAACCTTAGGATCCCAGATTGAAGAACATATTCTTTGGCTGATATTTTTTTTTTCCATTCTTAAATCTATAGCTTTTGTTTAGGACCAGAATTGTGCATTATGAAAAAGCAATATATTTAATTTTAGCAGTTTAATTTTCAGAATTACTGTTCTTTTTTTTAAAAAAGTTGAATGGACAGCAGGGAAAAAAGTAGTATATGAACTCTGCCTCATCTACACTCATTTTCTTGTTGATTATCCTTTTTGTGGCTTTTAAGGGTTCTGAATTTCTTCCGTTGGGTGCTCAGCTTTTGGTAATTTTGCCAATCAACAGTACTTTGCAGTGGTTCTCAGAGGAAGTGAAGAAGATGAAATTCACAGAAATCGATGTATTGCTTTAATAGGGCAGCTAAAGTGTTTGGGAAAGGAAGAGCCTTGGGAGTGTTAGCTCAACATTACTGCAGCCTTAGCCCCATCACCGTGGGCACAATATTATTTATTACAGATCATCTACACTGTTACCCAAAGACTTGTGCTTGTTGGTTTGTGCCGACAATAAGAAAGAAAACTATGAATGAACTATCTAGGAATCTTTTTGAAACCTGTTCATTTGCAGAAGTCAATTTGGGACCCTGGCTTTGTGTTTTTATTGTTTTTCCCCCCCTTTCCAATTTTTGATTCACATTTTTTAAAAATGGGAAGTAGTTGTTAATTTAGTAACCCTTTTGTTCCTCACACAACTGAAAGGTAACCTCATCCAGGGAGCCCATTCCTGCTTGAGTGGACCAGTTTAATCACATGGTTAATGGAGTGTCTCCATTGCCAGTGTTAGAGTTGTTTGTTCATATTCCTAATTTATTTTTTTCCTAATTAGACTTTCTTAGTATGGCAGCTAAAGTGGATCATTTGATGAATACTTCAGGAGCAAAGCAGAATGTGGTAAATTATACCTGACTCTTGGAGTTGAAGGGATCCTGTACCCTTCTTTTTCTATCTGCTGGTCTCTTTGAGCTCAATCCTGCTTCTTAAAATTTTTGGTTTGCATCTTTAAATTTGCTCAGCTTATTTATGTATTTTACTCTAAAACTCTGGGTGTCAGAGAGATGCTTAACCTTCAGGAAAATCTACCATGTATCAGTAAAAGGGCTCACTTCTGGTTTTCATAAGAAATGAAACTAATCCTGCCTTTGGTGGAGCTTTCCAGGCAGGCCGATGGCCATGTGCCCAGGATTGCCACTTTCCTCATGAGTTATAGCAACATGTTTGTAACACTTGAAACCAGGAGCCATCACTCAGTCATTTCTTTTTCTCTGTCTTAAACCACAGGATTTATTGGATCATTCGTGTACATCAGGAAGTGGCTCTGGTCTTCCCTTCCTGGTACAAAGAACAGTGGCTCGCCAGATAACACTGTTGGAGTGTGTCGGTAATTCTTTTTTTCCTTTCTTTGTGAATAACGGGCAGTGGTTAGCAGTGGTTGTACAAGTAGGATGGAACTTACAAAGTCTGTTGCTTCCTTATTACACTTGGGAGATGCCAAACAGTCATGTGTGTAGCTTACTGAATTTCAGGACAGCCGTGGCTAGTGTAGAGAATGCCCAGTCAAAAGTGTTTACTTACATGTGAACCCTTTGGGATGGTGGGAAAGCTTGAAAAATGAATCAATGATGACTGTCCTTCCTGTAGACATGGAATGATCTGAAGTAAGTAGGTATTTGGACAATGAAGTTGTTCATTGCAAGTCTCTAATCCCTCTGCTCTACCCCTCCCTTGAAAAATAATGATAAATGGGTGTAATTGTCAATTAAAAATCAAAAAACACTTTTAAAGGTTTTTAAAACACTGAAATTTTACCAAAGGTGCTTTTATAACTCCTTTATTTATAATAGCTATGTGCATTTTTATGGCCTCTAACTTTCCCCACATGGGAACATCTTTTTATGTTGATATAATCATGGTGCGTGGTTTACTTTGTGCCTTTTTAGTTTTAAGCTCATGTACCTTTTGTGTATTTGCATACATTAGAAGTATTTTTAAAGCATTTCTAAGAGTCCACTGATTGAGTTTAACATTACCACTTGAAAAAAAATTTACACACATTACTTCTTTCTTTAGAGTTTTCAGAATCAATTCCCAGGAATTGGGAGTTTCTGGGTCAAAACTTGTGAATATTTTATTGTTTTATACTATTCTCCAGAAAAATAGTGTAAAATGATTTTTAAAAACATTCTTTTTTTCAGTACTGATTGAACCTAGGGGTGCTGTACCTTTCAACTATCTCCCCAGCTCTTTTTTAAAAAAATTTTTGAGACAGAATCTCAACTCAACTGAGTTGCTGAGACTGACCTTGAACTTGCAATCCTCCTGCCTCAGGGTCCCAGCTAGCTGGAATTGGTGTGCCCAACCCAGCAAAATGCTCTTTTAAAAAGTCCTGTTTTTTATTAATTTTAATATGGTGCCTGTGTATTTTCAAGGGGCATGATGGTTTTCATTGATTACCCCTTTCAGATGCCCTGTGGGGTTGGCTGCAGTAGTGATAATGGCTTGGTACCACCTCTGCTCTCCTCTTAGTGCTCCAGGTTTCTTTGGATGGCTTTGGGGCACCTGCTCTCTCTTCTTTGCTTTGGGGAAGTGGCTGATTATCATCAGCTGCCTCCATACAGTTATCCTCTGGGTTTTCTTCTTGTTTTCATGGGAAGAGAGGTACCCCAAGCTCAGCATTCGGAAAGCAGATGGACAGAAGTAGGAAAAGCAGTGACTGCTGCCTAAGGCACATGGGTGATGGGCAGCAGCTTTGTTCACTTTTCTTTAGTTCTGCAGCTATCATAACTATTTCCCCTATACCTGTCTCCTCCATAGCAGACTGAGAATAGAGAAAATAAAGCCAAAAAAGCCCCAGATGTGCTCATTACGAGCAACCAGAGATATCTTCTTGTACTAACTAGCATCCTGTTTGATTACGAACCGGGGTGTCTGGGTAGTGGTGTGAAGGCAGTGAAGGGGGACATGCAACTGTCTCACCTGTCCTCCACCCTTCTGTCCTGGGGCTGCCTACCCCTCAGGGCAGCACCATAGCTTAAGCTCAGTCGTCAGAGATTAGATCCAGACTCTGAAGGGCAAAATAATATTGTACCTTTTAAAAATATATGTGATTTCTTGTTCTATAGATATTCTTCAGCATTTTTTTTTTTTGAGATAGTGTGAATTTAATTTTTGCATTTTGTTGGGTTGGTGTTAAAGACTTTAATGAAAGCAGTGATGAGCATTCATGTGGTACAGCTCTGGATAAAAATATACATGATAAACTGCATGGGTAGCATGTTATCATTTATGTTTCAAAAATCATGTAAAGTTGGATTAGGTCAATGAACAAGGTCGGGTGAATGCCCAAATTTTAGGTGCCTTGAGGATCTCCTTTGGGGGTTCCGTGGTCAGGGCTTTTGGGAAATTCCACTTTTATAAGGGCCTTCTGCGTGTGGCTGCTTTTTCAAAAAACATTTGACAAAAGCATTTGAAATTCAGTGAAATTGATATCTATTTTAATTGTATCTACCTACCCTATTTGCTTGTGGGGGTAAAAAAGAAAGGATTTGAAGCAACTTTATGTTCACAATTCTTTGGGCTATTTTTCTTTCCTTCCTAACGAAAGAATGAAGGCAAAGGGAAAATAAAGATACAAAATGGAACCAAAGGCAGGAAAAGATTAGCATATCATTTTTCTGGCAGCCAATTTTGTAGCATCTTCACTCTAGCCCTCGCCTTAAGTTACAAGAGCTGAGCAATTGCTGCAATTTGATTAAATGAATTCTGTACTAAACAGTGTCTGTGACCTGTCAGTGGCCCACAGTGAGCACCTATGGGCCTTATTTAACTCCTTTTTGGATTAATCATTGATGTTTCATGGGAACATTGGCTTTTAGGGAATCTAGATATAGTGGTGTCCATGATGTTTCAGGGGTGTCACATGGATAGACCTGCTCTCTCTCCATGTTTGGGTTCTTCCTCAGTGGTGTAGTTTTTCAGCCAGGGAGTGTGTATTCCTGCATTGCAGGTGGTGCTACAGCTGCTTATTACAGCCCTGTAATCCCAACTACCACTTGCCTGGGCAGAAAGCCCCACTCCCCTGCAAGTTGTATCTCCTACCTCTTTGCTGCCCAGGCTGATTATACCCTGTGTCAATGCCCATAGTACTGAGGTAATTACCTCCTCCCAATCTCCCTCATCACCCCTACCTGTAATTAAAGAGAATGTGAACATGTTGTTGACAACTGACACATGTGGCTTCAGCAAGAGGGGAGTACAGACCAGACAGGTCAGACCACAACCAAAGTCCCTGTGTTTTTCAGAATGTATTCTCCAAGAGGTCCTCTCAGCATAGCTGATTTGTGGCATCATAGGGCTTGTCTACTAAACAATGTCAGAAATGTCAGAAATCAGAATGGTTGTGGGATTATGTGTTTAAGACTACAAATCCTCTTTAGAGATATATCCTCCACCAAGAAAGCCTATAGGGATGGTGGTAGTGAGCTTGAAGATCTCTCATGTAGCTTGTGTTTTGTTGTCTTTGTTTTTAATCCTCAGAACACACATCCTAAGTGTAATAGTCTCCTTTGTGTAAAAATACACACATAAATTCAGATTTGTATGCTTAGAAAATGCCTATGTTGATTCTATAAGAAGGAGCCACGATGGAAGCCATTTAATTCAGCTACACACACCTTTTTTGGCTTTCAGCACAACATTGAAATCTAATAATCCATAACATATTCTAGATTTTACTAACTTGCATATGTTTTTGAAAGTCATATGCATTTTAGTAGAGGAATTCAAGTGTAAACTTTGTAATTAATAAGTAATTGTACAATGCAGATACACATGACAGCTTATTATCACTATAGGGTGGGGCAGGTTCCAACCTATCTTTTATATATCTTCACAGACAAAAGGTTGTAGTATTGATATTCCTAAACTACTTTCCATGACAAATAATGGGCAGTATTGAGTTGCAGACCCTAGGCTCACAGGTGCATTCTTAGGAGTCAGGCTGGCTGCCTCTCCTGTGTCATCCTCCAGTGACTGCTCTCTTTTCTTTTTCACAGGAAAAGGCAGGTATGGTGAAGTGTGGAGGGGCAGTTGGCAAGGGGAAAATGTCGCTGTGAAGATCTTTTCTTCCCGTGATGAGAAGTCATGGTTCAGGGAAACAGAATTGTACAACACTGTGATGCTGAGGCATGAAAATATTTTAGGTAAGTACAAGAATATTCCTCAATTAATTGTGTGTAGGTAGGGAGAACTGGTGACCTTTGCCCTCTCAGGTTTGCTGACTATGAATTGGAGAGTCTCTCCTGAAAAGCGGAATAGGGAGCCTCAGCATCTATATACTGTTTAATTTTCTTTTAACGCCAATTTCTTGTGTAAATCTGCAAATAAGTTAGGTTGTAAGATTCTCTGGATGATGAAAAGGAAATCCGTTATTGCTCATTCTTATTCCTACATCTGCAGATCGTTATTTAAACAACAAAAATTTGCCCCGTATTGTTCACTTCAAGGCTTCATGGGTTGTTCTCCTTACCCCACCCTTTTTGAATATTTATTACTTGAATCAAACTAAGAAAGATCTTTGGATTCTTTCCTAGAGATTCACAGCTCCCAGGGACACCATAATTAAATGCACATTCCCTCAAACTAGGCATCATTTTTAAAGACCAGATTTCCAGAGGGATTCAGCATACATTTTAATTTAGAAACTAAAGCTTAGCAACATTTGTGAAATATGTAAAGTGCCCAATGAAATCCTGCAATGGCAGTGTAAGGATGAACCTGTTCCTTGGGCCATTGACTTGAGTAGCTTTTCAAGGTTTCTCTTAATGTGTTTACACTAACATGGGCGGAGAATGCCACCTGGGCTGCTGCTTTAACCTGATCAGGTAGTGTCAGCCATTTCATGGCTAGTGGATCAGCTCTGGCTTATAGAAAGACCATTGCCAGAATGTATTTCCGTTCTACTACTATTAATTAGTATTTAAATCTGAATTAAGTGTCGGTAGACAATGGTTTGATGGTTGTTCAAAGCTTTGGTGTGGTGGCAATGTTTTCTCTTGGAACTGGCTCAGTTTCTGTTCTTGATCTCTCTCTTCCCTTCTCTTACCCCTGGGGCCTTCATCATTACAGAATCCTCCTCAGTTCTATTGTTGCTGTCAACTTCCAATTTCCGATCCCTCCTGCCACACAGATTTGGTCTTCCACTGAGAAGCAGAGATAATTCTGCTCAAAGTGTCTCTGATGGTTCCCAAACTGCCTGCAACATTTATGACTTTTGGACCCAACATTCAAGACTTCCTATTTTGGGCCTCCTTGTGGTCTCTTAAACATCAACTACAAATATGTACACATTCTGCTGCCACCAATAGTTGCCATTCCTTGGGATTGCCACCAACACTGAGGTCTCTCTGTCCCTGTGCGTGTTGTTTTGATCACCCACTGTCCCCTTCCCATCCTTCAGCCACCTTTTCCTCCATTAAAACTCAGTTTCCTTCCAGTTTCTCCCAGGGAAATTGCTTGTGCTTTGTGCACAGCTTCATGTTGTACTCTGCTCTATTTTTACACACTGCCATGTGTTACCGTTAGATGTCTGTGTGTAACCACAGTAATGACAACAATAAGAACACAATCAAAAGTAGTAACCACAGTAATGACAACAATAAGAACACAATCAAAAGTAGTGAAAGGCTGTTACTATGCGGTAACCACTGATCTAAGTGCTTCAAGTGCATATTCTCATGTAACCTTCACCACAACTGTAGGAGGGTAGGTTTTTCTTATTTTTTCCAGTTTTAATTTATGAAGTAGCTGATGTACAGGGAGGTTGAGTAGGGGAGCTGGGAATTACACTGGGCAACCTAACCCTCTGCTGCAATTTTGTATCCAGCAGTGATCTGCTAGATGTTCAGATAGCAGTGGATTTGCTTTCTAGATTCCAGTCCGTGTACGAGGTGAAAATTTGTCTATAGTCAAAATAACCTTTGAAGTCCTGTTTCTCCCTCTGCTACTAGAACAAATTGAGTTGGTTGTGTTAAAAGCCATGTCATATAAAAATATTTCTCTCAAGTAGCAGGATTATTCTTCATAGGCAGGTGCATGTTCCCTTATGAAGCACATGACATCTGAGACCTGTTGAAGGGCACATTTGGGTATCCCCACTCATACTGACAGAGCTCACAGACTCATTGTGCAAAATACACTAGACATGCTGTATTCTGCAGATGGTCTCTTATCCACACACTCTAGTTAAAAGGCCTGTGATGCACGCCATCCTGCTCTGTGGAGAGAACCTTTGGCATTGCTTTTGCCTTCACACCCAGTGCTAAACACAGTACCCTGCAAATGACTGAAAATATAAGTTGGATTTAATCACAAAGAAAATTTGAAAGGCACCTTTACAATCTGATTCAAATATAAGAAGTTAGATTTCCTTATTGTGATCACAGAGGGTAAAACATTATCCATTTTTTATTATCTAATGGTCTATGGAAATTCTGAATTCATAATATCTTTCTGCCTTTATCATAATCACAGCCATATGGATTTTGTAGTCTAATTAAGAAAACTCATAGAAACAGATAGCCATTTTTGTTGAGTGTGTGTGTATATATATATATATATATATGATTTTTTTTTTTTTTTTTTTTTTTTTTTTTTTTTTAGACAGGATCTTGCTGTTTCAGGGAAATCTTAAAACTCCTGGATTCAAGTGATCCTACTGCCTCAGCTTCCCAACTAGCTGGGAATCCAGGTGCATGCTGCCACACCTGGCTTACATGCTGAGTTTTAAATATCAGATCATGATTCCCTCCCACTCATAAGTATTCCTAACTTTAGTCCCCCAAAATATATAATTAAATTCTATCTATGTATGTTTCTATGTATCTGTCTATACATATAGAACTCTGGACCCCCAGGGTTTGTGTGTGTATGTGTGTGTGTGTATAGCAAATAGCAGGAATTGAACTCAGGGGCACTGGACCACTGAGCCACATCCCCAGCCCTATTTTGTATTTTATTTAGAGACAGGGTCTCAGTGAGTTCCTTAGAGCCTCTCTTTTGCTGAGGCTGACTTTGAACTTACAATCCTCCTATCTCAGCCTCCTGAGCCACTGAGATTATAGTTGTGTGCCACCGCACCTAGCTGGCCTCTCAGTTTTTATCCCCTTAGCCAAACGTATAAAATAATATTTTTCAAGTGGACTGGTTTGAATTTCAACTCTTTCTTCTGTTACGTCTAGTGTGGCACTTAAAAGATGAGTAATAGTAGCAACGATAGTCTTGGAGTTTGGGAGACTGGTGTCTACTCTGGAGACTGTTAGAGGTCCACTGTTTGATTGAAAGTTGTATCTTTCTTTTCCTCATTATTAAAACTATAGATGTTTATTAATATGAGAATTTACTCCAAGGTCTTGTGTTATACCTTTTGAAAAACATGTTGTAAAATATACGTAGCATAAAACGTGCACTTGACGCATTCTAAGCATGCAGTGGCACTAAGTTCATTCATCTTGTGCAGCTATTACACCTTTCTGCTCCAGAATGATCTCGTGCTTGTGCTTGACTGTTTCACCACTCCCGGTTCCTTAAAACTGATACAAGAAAAGGAAACTACCTGTTAAAAAAAATATATTAAATCACAAAACTGTTGTTATGGTTTTAATGGAATCTGGGCTCTTTTCAAATGTATTAGTGGCCAGCCATTCTTAAACACTTACTGTGTATTATTCATCAGATCAAGCATTTTTACATGCAATGTCGCTTTTTTTTTTTTTTTAACCATCTTCATTTTATTTTTTTTTAATTTTTAATTTGTTCTAATTTGTTGTACATGACAGCAGAATGCATTTATACATTTTGATAGATCATACATAAGTGGAGTGTAATCTCTCATTCTGATTATACATATTGTCAGATTTTATTCTCCGAATTACCCCTTGAGGTATGTTGCCATTACCCTCATCTTATGAATGAGGAAGCCAAGGAGATTATGTGACTTGGGTGGGCAAGGTCTCCCAGTTTGGGATGGTGCTGCTGGCCTGTGAGCCAGTCCTGAAACTGGGCACAGCCCTTTCTGACTTTGCTGTGGGTGGTGGCCTTACATCCTGGCCATCACACCTACCCAGTACCTGGTTCCTGTGAGCGGTGCCAGTGAGAGGCTCACAAGGGGCACTGGTCACTTTACTTAAGACTGAGGTTTTTTTATTTTAGCTCTTGAAAAGATGGGGAAGATGACATTGACTGTAAAGTAAGAGACCCTAATTATTTTCTCCCCTTGTTAGGAACACATCCAGGGCCTACGCTAGAACTCCAACTGCTAGCCCCTGTTCAGCCTCTACTAACAGTAGAGTGCTTTGACTCAAAACACAAATAGCCCTCAAAAGTGCTCCAACATTGTAAAACAAATGTAGTTATGTAATTCACACTTAAGAGATAAATAGTTTAAAAAAAGCCTTGTTATTTAAAAAGTCATTTTTCCTGAAGGTTCATTCAGAACATAATTAAGAAGGATGACAGAATCCTTCTTTTTAGACCTAGGGTGCTAAGGGAGAGTAAGGGAATCAAAGTTTGCTTTTTATTTATTTAACCAAAGGCTACTCTTCCTTGGGGGAAGAAATCAGCAGAGGTAACATAATAGCAATTTAATTTCTTTAGAGCGGTGTGTTTTTTTGGTTTGGGGCATTTATTTTGGGGAAAGTTATTGAAGATTAAATGTTCTTTTAGTATGCTCAAAAGTTTCCTCAAAATGTCAAAAAATCACCCTCAATGTCTGTCTGCAACTATCAGAGTCTCACTTTCCTTTAAGACCAGTTCAGTTGTCACTTTCTGATGAAACCTTTTATAATATCTTAATACCTACTTTAGGCTTGTGTTGATTGGTTCCTTCTTTATTTGATGAATAAGTCAATCGTTCAACATCAACTCATTTCTGTTCTTTTTACAGTTGAGCAGATAAAGGTCAAAGAACCTACAGGAGTTGCCCATTATTACATAGAAATCATAGGCAGGCAGGACTAGAATACTGGCGTCCAGGTTCTGGGTTTTGTGTTTTTTCAGGACGCTTGATGAATGATCTGTGCATGGAATATCAACATGATGAAGAATTTGGCACTATTATTATGGATGAACAGAAAGTTTCTTTTCTGAGTCTTAATACAATTAAAAAATATTTTCTAAAGGATCATTTACAGTGGAAACTAATAGTGGAAACTAATTTCCAATTAATTTGTGCCCTTTTAAGGAATAAGTGCTGTTGTTTTCTCTATTGCTGCGTCTGTAAACCTCTCATGGCAATTGCTATTTACTTGTTTTTGTTGCAGATGATTCCTACTGTGTAAGTCATTTTCTGAGTATGAAAAGTTATGGAATGCTCACATGTCTAATTTTGTTCTTACTCTTTCCAGGTTTCATTGCTTCAGACATGACATCAAGACACTCCAGTACCCAGTTATGGTTGATCACACATTACCATGAGATGGGGTCGTTGTATGACTATCTTCAGCTCACTACTCTGGATACAGTTAGCTGCCTTCGAATAGTGCTGTCCATAGCTAGTGGTCTTGCACATTTGCACATAGAGATATTTGGGACCCAAGGGAAGCCAGCCATTGCCCATCGAGATTTAAAGAGCAAAAACATCCTGGTGAAGAAGAATGGACAGTGTTGCATAGCAGATTTGGGTAATTTAAAAAAAAGCATTTTTTAATTACCATTTTTACTTCTGTTTTCTCCTGTGTGTAGTAGATTGCAGTACTTTTCTCCTATCATTATGAAAAACTTCAAACATACCAAAAAGTTGAAACAACTTTAAAATCAATAAACGCATGCCCACAACCTGGATTTTCCCATTTATGAGAAAATTCTTTAAGCTTTTCATATTCTTTAAGCTTTATCACATGTCTATCCACCTCTCTATTCATCAGTTTTTAGTCTGATAACACCACAAAGTAAACTGCCTGCTTTTTGCAGGTAGTTTCTTCTAGTGACTTCACATTTATAAATACTAGTACACCATTTACCAAGAGGCCCTTTTTTTTTTTTTTTCAGGCAAAATTGATATATCATTAAATACACAGATCTTATGTGCATTTTTAGAGTTTTGACAAATTTTATAAAACCCAAATCTCCGTTGACACTTTCAGTTACTCTAGAAAGTCACCTCAGACTCAGCCAGGCACTGTCCCACCCCAGAGGCAACTAATAATGGCACATACTGATTTTGAAAACCTTCACATGAAGTTGGCTCACGGTTAAATATTCTGTGAAATGAGAAATATCTTTAAAGATGTTTTCTAAAATCATTCTATAACTAAGACAAAATTATCAATTTGAGAATGAGCAAAATAGTTCATTTTATTCTACTAGAATATCTCACTTTTATGGTGGTAGGGTAATTCTCAGTGTAGTTTTTATTGCTTTATATTATAAATAAGATTATTTCCTTGTACTGTGGCATTTTATATAAGACTGTATTCATCCTAGACCCCTATAATATTGACTGAATAATTGTGCTAATAAAACTGAGTTATAATAGTGGTTATTCATTTCAGTGGACTATTGAGAGTCCTATTTACTTGATTAAAAAAATGGTTTATCACATTTCAGTTATTGTTAGACTGATAAAGGTTTAGGCAAAATTAGCTTTAATTATAATAACAATAATAAAACTCATTATTATTTTGTTGTTTGGTTTTAAACACAAGGGATTTAACATGTTAGGAAATTTCACTTCCTTTGAATCCCTTTAAATCATTCTCTTTTGGTTGAGAAATTATTTTGCAGTGCGTACATGATTTTTGCAGGCAGTTTCAATGTGATATAGAAGATGCTTATGGCTTGTGTTGTATCTCTTGGTGCTAGGGTAATTTGGGTTTAAATTCTGACTTTCCTTTTTATTTACCTTGTGTTTTTGCCTGAGTCTGTGTCGCTGTGCAAGCAGTGTCAGCCCAAGGGCTGTACTTCTGCCTCATCCTGTACTTAGTACTGTTGGAAACTTGGATCATTGCATGTACGTGTGTTACTTATATAACTAAAAGACAAGTAGGCCTACCTCACAGGATTCTGATAAGATTGAGATATTATCATCACTGCCTGGCTAGTAATAAGGATTCAAATGGTCCCTGCTGTTATAATCTGGTGGACTTGGAGGGATGGATAAATTGAGCTCTTGGCTTTAGGATATGGGACTTGTAGGGAAAAGCGTGGGGGCATTGTGCAATAAGTTCTTCAGCTATAGTTTGTTTGGTCTGCAGCCTTCCAGTTAGATACACTAGGTGATTTAAAAGTCTGTACTAAGATGTTGTTATTCAGTGGATTGATAATGTATGGGAAACAGCTCTTAGAAGACCATAATTAGTATATAATTTTTACATTATACTCAGAAATTAAGGCTCACTCATTAGAAATAGTTCTATTATTAATACCGCTAAAAGAGTAGCATTCCATTTGGTTTTTTTTGAACTTTTTATTGTAACAAATTCAAACACACATAAGGATTGAGAGAATAGTATAGTGATCACTTAAAATTCTCAATATCTAAATTCAAAAATTTTGCCACATTTGCCTTATCCGTATATGGTTGTGTCTGTATTTTTGCTAACCTATTTGAAAATATGTTGAAGACAGCACACTTTTCTCCTGAAGACCTCAAACATATCCCCTAAAAATGTCTCAAAATGCATCTCCTGCATAACCAATTCTTGATAATTTTCTAATATCATTTAATATCTATTTTCAAATGTTTTTGTTTTTTTTCCCAAACAAAATTCACATATTGTATTTGGTTGTTTTGTCTCTTTAGTGTAAAAATTATCCATTAGTAGGTAACAAATTCTTTCTAAAACTTAGCAGCTTGAAACAATAGAAATTTTATCATCTCACTCATCCCCTAGAGGATCAGGGATCTTAGAATGACTTGGCAGTGTGGTGCTGGCACAGGGTCTTGTGGAGGGTTCAGTCAAGCTGTTGGTCAGGGCTGCAGTCATCTGAAAGGCTTGACCCAGGCTGCAAGATTCAGTTCCATTATGGCGCACCCACATGACTGCCAGTTCCTTCCTTGTGACCCTCCCCAGGGCTGCTAAGGGTCTTCATAACATGATTTGAGAGCCATGAGAACAAACAAGGAGACTTTTATAATTACCTGATGTCTTTTATGTCCTAATTTTAAAGACACAATCCACTCCTTTGGTCATGTTTTCTTGAGTAGTCCAGCCCACTCTCATGGGGGTGAAAAATTCAGGGTCACCTCTTGAAGGGAAAAGTTTCAAAGAGCTTGTAGATGTATTTTAAAAGCACCACAGCTGTTACTGTCATGTGTTGTTTTTTTTTTTTTTTTTTAAGTGCACCTTTTTATATTTATGATATTTTAGCTCTGGTTCTGGGAATGGCAGAGGGGCATATATGATTTGGGAAATGTTCATGATGGCTCTAGAATCTTACAGTAAATTATAAAAATAGGAGAAAAAAGATCCAGTCTGCTTTAGTGAATATTTTTAAGGGTGAGATAGCAATATGCTACCTCCTTGGCATTACATAGAGTGATTATCCCACACATTCTGAGGCACGAAGTGGAAAGAGAAGCATTCTCAACAGGTAGTTAAGGGAATTCCAGGTGATCTTAGGATCATGCAGGTTTACAGGGGCATCTTGTTCCATGTTGGCACTTTTCATTAGATCAAGTAGGTTACGAATCATCTTCAGTTGTTCTGAATATGCATCAATAAGTAATTTCATCCTCAAAGAAGCCATATCTGAATTCATCTATCCCAACTGGCTAATGAGGAATGCCAGGTCTCTCATTGATTGAGGAATTTGGAAACGAGCCTTGGTTTAAGTGTTTCAGGCCATTTAACATGAGAGATGCATACTGGCTGGAGGTCCTGTTTAATGCTATCTGTTCCACTGATTCCAGGGAGAGGTCTGTGGGCCTAGTAGCCTTCTTGCTCAGAGGAGCAGCTCTCCCCTTAGGGATGTAGCAGGGCCTGTTGCAGTCTGCCTTTGTGTGGTGGCAAATTACCTCAAATTCTCAGTCTCACACTATTTGAAATTTATGTTTGGAGACTAGTGGGAATGGTAGTGGAGTTTGAGAGCTTAATTTACTTATTAAGCCACTTTGAGGTTCTCACTTAACGTGGGAGCCTGTTTTCCTATGGACTGCAAACACTGGCCTCATGGATTTAATATATTGGTCTGCCATTTGCCAAAACTTTTTGTCCCTTAGAGGCTTGTATATTAATCCAGTAACCCCATAATGTTTCTAGCATTAATCTTCTTTCCTGCGTTCACTGCAAAAGTCACCCCAAGTATTCCAGGAATTCTTCTGGGTGTAATGCAGCAGTGACCTCCTGTACCACCAGAGGGCACTTTTGATCGGGGTTGGTTTGAAATCCTTCCAAAGCCTCTGTGAGAAAGGAAGTGAGCTAATTTGCACTGTTGTCTTCTTCCTTTTAGGCCTGGCAGTCATGCATTCCCAGAGCACCAATCAGCTTGATGTGGGGAACAATCCGCGTGTAGGCACCAAGCGCTACATGGCCCCTGAAGTTTTAGATGAAACCATCCAGGTGGATTGCTTTGATTCTTACAAGAGGGTTGATATCTGGGCCTTTGGACTTGTTTTGTGGGAAGTGGCCAGGCGGATGGTGAGCAATGGTAGGTATCTGATATGATATTGTCCTTGTCTCCATTCTCTTGACACTGCTACTGTTGAAAGGGCAAAGAGGAAGACACAAGCCCACCTATTTCCTTGAATTATACTTGTGAAACTCTGGAAGTGTACCTCTGACTTGTGGCTAGTAGGTGTACTGTCATGGCATCATGTCTGAAGCATGAGAGGAAATGACTGTTGAGAAACAATATTTCTGGGGGAGACTAATTATACCTTGGGTGTTGTTCGGGTTGGTCCATATTTCATTTCTTCCTATTTTAATTTCTCCTTTCTTCTTGGTTCTTCTCATAAGGTAAGTTTAACTTGAGAACAATGCTCAAGTAAGCCTAAGGGTGAATTCTTCTGTTTTAGATAATTTCATTTCTTGGGATTGGCTTATTGAGAAAAGTTTCGGTTTTCACACTCAGAAGCCACTACTTTCTGCATGAGTCCAATTTCAATTCAGGGAGCCCTCAATAAGTGGCTTATGTTGATCTGTTTATAAGTAGTTTAATGAAATGGTGTTGCTTAGCACTTAAGGGTGCATTTGACACTCATTTTTAACCTGTATCCCTATGTTCAGCTCTCACTGTTATCTTTTATGTACCCAAATCAATCTTGAATACATAGTTGGACTTTAAGTACTTTGTGTTTAGAAAGCACTAAATATGCTTTTAAATTGGACATGCCCCAACAACCCACAAAGTTGTGTTTTTTTATAGCAGAATCTCTTGAACCAGCTTGACGAACTTCTTCATATTTTCACCACTGGAAGTCCTATTTCACAGAGCATGAATCTGAAATTGACCCAGGAAAACAGAAGAAAATGTCATATATTTAGATTTCTATTAATTTCTAAAAGACACTTTAACATTTTACCCTCCTGTGATCCATTTTGATCCTAGATTTCAAGTATTTGAGAGAAAAATGCATGAAGCCTCTAACATCTGTGCTCCATCCAACCTTCTGTGGATACTTTCTTCTAAGGATTGAGATTTTTGGGATAATTGTAATTTTCATGACCACACAGCCAGACTAGGAAGTTTTGTGGGAGAAGAAGTGGAGTTGGGTAATTTAATATAGTTTTAGTGCATAATAATTAAAATTGGCATGCCTTCATGATAGCTTTTTGTGTGAAAGCAGAGTGTATCTGCTTTGAATGAACCCTCTGAGAGTACTAAAGCATGTGTTTCAGAGTAAACATACAAGGATTATAACTTGACTCTTCTTTCAAAGTATTTTTTTTTTTTTTTTATGGAGTCATGAGCATTTTCTTGGTAATTATTTCTCAATTGAGAGAGCCACGGCCTTGCAGTTTGTGCCATTGAAGCGCCTTGAGACTTGTTTGCGACAGAGGGATTTATTTTGCTGATTTATGAAGTTCTGAACTTTGCCTGAAATTGCACATCAGTTTCATTTCCTTGCCCCCCTCTCCAGTCATTCTTGAGCATCTTGGAATTTGGTGGGCGGGGAGGGGGGGGCGTCTAACTCTGATAAGTTTATCTTACCGAGACTGTAGAGAAGGATTGGTCTCAGAATAAACTGTGTGATGGGGAACTTCCCCAAATGAGGAGGAAGCTGGCATCCCACGGCCAGCACAGTAGCACTTCCAGCTGTGGGCGTGCGGCGCAGAGCCAAGCAGGCTTGCTTGGCAGAAACTAAGGATCCAGACTTTGTAAGAACTCATGTTGCAAACCGGTTCCCTGTGTCACAGGCATAGACCCAAATGGCTTTTAAAGATCAGCTGTGATTAATAGTAGTCAGTTTGAAGTCAGAGTCATCCGTTTAAAATTTAGCTCAACAAATGTTAGCTTGCTTGCTAGATCCTATGTTTAACATTATTTTTGGAAGAAACAGTTGTGGATGGTAGAAGGGAGAATGTTTTGGTTGTTTTTGATTTATCGATCTCCTTTTTACATCATTTAGCTGCTAGCTATTTCCTAAAATTTTGTGGGTTGAACTTCTGTGATGTGGTTTGATTTTTAGGAGGAGTAAGGGGATCTTATTTCTCATTTTAAATCAGCTGTTGTTTTTTGGCAATGACTCATTTGATATTTTCTCTTCTCTTTCTATGGTCCTTCCTCTTCTCTGCACATACCACCAGCACCACCACCCACCTGCCAGCTACAAATCAGTTTATCTAAACTCAGACTTAATGGTGTCCCATGCCACTTGAAAACCTATTTTACTAAAATTAGTACTTTAATACTACTCCCCTAAAACAGGAAAAGTGAGTAGAAAGAAAAACAGGAAAATTTTGCTTTCAGATTCTAGCATTCACTTTTCTTTGCACTTCTCTGCATCCATATTTTAAACTCAGTTGTAATCATACAAATGCAAATCTATGTCATCTTTTTCACTTATGTGTGGGTTTTACATTGTCAGATAGCCCCTGTTCTTGTTTTAAATGGTCACATGATATTTTATTAACTTATCCATTTCCATATTGTTAGACATCCTGTCTTCCCATTTGGGGCCTAGAGTAGACATTTTTGTGCACATCACTTTTTCATTTGGGGAATTTGTTCCTAATCTGAAAAGAAGCAGACTTAATAGGTCAAAGAGTATGGACATTTTTATGATTTGGAACACATTGCCAAATTGCTTTCCCTTAAAGCTGTTCTAATTTACAATATTCTTCTCACCCCAGGGTGTGATGTACCTATTTTACTTTCTTACCAGCTTTAGGTACTATCATTAAAGGAATATAGATTTTGAAATTATTGTATATAAAATGTGCCTCATTTAAATATGTGAATATCTTATATTAAGAAGGTTATTATAATTATGCATCCTTTGAGTTTCAGAGTCCATTATAAAAATTGATGACCAGGTAGTTCTCTTGGAGCAATATGATCCTCAAGTGAACAATGAGCATAAAAATATGTAGTATTTTTATTGGAATCGTATATTTATTTTCTACTAATAATAAACCTCATGCTGTTTCTGTACAGGAAATGAGAGTTAAGTCCATTTTCACAGGTGAACATTTCTCAATAGTGTCTTTTGGAATTTACTTGTGGTGTTAGTTTGACACTGAATTTGGAATTGGTGGGAAAGAAAACTGTTTTCTCGCTTCTCCTGTGTGAATATCTGTATGAACTTCAGGTAGGGGTTTGCTTAGATCAGTGGTTCTGAAACTGAAGTGTGCACTAAAATCACGAACAGAGCTTGTTGAGAAGCACAGTGCTGGGCCCTAGCCCCAGAACTTTAGTAGCTCGAAGGTCAGAAGCTTTGATGCCACCATTCCCTTCCACATATACATAACTCGGAATAGAAAACTTCAGAAGGCAGTGTACCCAGATTATGCAGGCACATACCTGTAGAAGACAGGACAGATCTGTTTCTCTGGTGTTTGGTGGTTACAGGGCTTATTGAAATGGACTTTTCTGTCTTCCGTTGCTCTGGGTCTCTAGAAATGTCACCTTACACAAGCGCCTGCTGGGCTGTACTCTCCAGAGCTGAGCACTCTTTCTCCTGGGCCCACTGGAGGCAACAAAAGGGAATCGGTAACACTTTGGGTTCTGAGATCATGCTCTTTGACCCAATCACTTAGATTAGTTTCATCACTTGAAAAAGGTAGGTAACATCCACATAAAAGGGTTGATGATTAAATAAGGTCGTATAGGTGAACCACCTGGTGTGTGTCTGGCGTAGAGAGAGTGCTTTGGTATTCATTTTTTGTTTACTTTGCAGAAGGGCAAGTTTCTTGGAGCTTGCAGACCTCTGACACCCCTTTTCTGCTTCTCACTGTGCTAGCACTTTGCCTGGACATGACCTTCGCTTCCCCTTTTTCCTGCCCATGGGAAGACACTGTTTTACTGGCTTTGACTATTTTGTGATGAAATGCAGTGTTCAATGTGTCGAAAACTGTTTGGGTCTCACAGAAAAACCCTTGCTGGCCAAGCTGCACCTCTTCTGGGATGAGGACTAGGAAACTCTTGTTAGAATAAGCTTATGTTTGGCACACTTATTTTGGAGAAACCTCTTCTAATTAATCTTGAGCTTGCCAGGGAACCACGTGTGCTTCTGTTCCTAAGCACAATGGGCTTGTGTATGGAAACCATGACAACTCTCACTTCTTCAGCAACTTAATATCCAACATGTTTCATGATTTTAATTGACTACTTTAGTATATATTAAGGTTTGAACAAATAGCTGAATCATACTAGGGAAAATTTTTTCATATTCATCAAAGCGATTTCAGCTCTTTTGTTCTTTTGTTTTAACTTTTAGGTAAGCAACTGGGGTAAGGAATATGGAGGTGAGGTGGAGAAAGAATTTTTTTCCCATCAATTTTCTGGAATTCCTCATCCCTGATTTAGAGATCCAGAACAGAGGTGGGCAGTCAGCTGACCTCATGCCAAAATAACCGGAAGGCAGCAGAATTTCATTGGATGCTGTTCACTGCCCACTAGTCTCTTCCCTGATTGGCTCTTGAGAGCAGTCCTTCACCAAGACAAACATCAGCATCTTGAAACCTCATAATAGCCCTAGCATCTAGTGAATGGCACCTTCTTCTTATAAGGGCTTCATAGCTCCCAAATGTCTACAGCTCTTGTGGAGCTGAATCTCTACATTTTGGGGTAAGACCAACTCAGGGAACAGCTGGCAACTCTCCTAGGCATTTTGTCCACCCCTGTGATAATTCAGTACATTAATGGTTAAATATTTTTAGTTAAATCTGACTTCTTAGTAATTGATAAATCATGAACTTTTGCTATATTGCATCTATGAGAATCTTAGTCATGGAAATTAATTAATTAATTTTAAAATTAATTAGTTTTATAATTTTAGTATGGATTCCCAAGGAGGCAGTAGGTTTTGACTTTGAGAAGCAGTGGGGTGAGGACATAGCTCTCACAACCTTACTCTACCTAGCAAGGAGCAGAGCTGCCCTCCCAGCTCCATCTCTGTTTCAGAAAGGGCTACCTGTTGTGGGACTCCTGGATGCCCCAGGTACTGTACTGATTCTCTGACCCCCCTGGCAGTGAGTCAGGGCCACCAGGTCCAGAACTCTCAGTTGTCTTCCCCTCTGCTGCGACTAGCCCTTCGCTATATGTTCACTAACCATTTTTTATGTATGCTGTGTCATGAAAAATATTTTGACATTCTCTTGTAAGGCATGTCAGGTGGAGTAACACAAGTATTAGATGCACCTCTATGAGCCCTGTCTCAATAGGAAGAATGTCTTTCTGTAAACTCCATGTTCCCAAGATTCACCCATACACATGCTACCTTCATGATTTTCCCATACCCATTTTCCACTTGTATCACTATTTATGTAATCTTTTCTTTCAAATTGACTTGTTTCAAACTTGAATTTTGTTTTGAAAGGAAATTATATTACCACTAGAATCAGAAAACCACTGTCCCATGGCATAAAATGGAAGACAGTGATGCAAATAAATATGCAATTAGTAAGATAAAAAGATTTTGTCCTTCAACTACATCGAAGTGTCCCACATGCCACCCTTAGAAGAAACATTGTTTTAACTTATCATCTTCCCTGAAAGCAAATCCTCTTTTTTTCTTTCCAAAGTAGCCTTAGTTCAGCTAATCTCTGAAGAATTTTCAGCCACAGCAGCTCTCTGTATGGACATACCTGCAGCTATAACAAATTTTCAGTAGATTGCACTGTTACAGTTGGGGTACACAGGGAGGTGCCCGAGTAAAGGGTGAGCACTGAACCTTGGGACCCTGGAGTTGTGGGAGTTGGAGGGCCTGCTCAGAGGATAGAAGGCATGAACCAAATCAGAAAAGGGTTGAACCAGAGCTCAGCTGGGTGAGCTTGTGAAGGTGTGAGGTGCAAGTGGGCATGAGAAATAGAATCAGACTACAATGATAATTGGTATGCTACGCAAAAATAAGAGCTACGGCAAGTCCGTAGACACCCCTTCAGTGGAAGTGCGAGCCTTTTTAGTGTAGCAGATGCCCAGGTGTGTGAAGGGCTGTGGTGGGGAGTGGGCAGCCTCCTATGGGCAATACTGGTGGACGCCGTACAGAGGAGGGACATGGTGCGCTTACCTTCAGTTTTCTCCTGAAGATCCTGCTGGAGACAATGGAATATGATGAAGGATGGGATGGTAGGGTGTGAAACAGAAAGATGTGTGACACGCATCTGTCGAAGGGGAGAAGATGGCTGTCTGGTTCAAGGCCTTGGAGGCAGGATCACATGGGAGGTCTTGTTTCTGGACAAATGGCCTTTCATTGTTTTCAGAGGACATGTTGAGGGTATTCTTGTTTTGCACATGAGCTTTGTGATGTGTACTTTAAAAGTGTTGGAAAATGACAGTATGACGACTGAGGGGCTACTCAGAGCCATGCAGCCTATTAGTGGTAGGGATATTGATTGGTAAAGATAGATATCCCTCAAAAAACAAAACAAAACAAACAAACAAACAAACAAAAAACCCAAAACCTTTCAATTAAACATATGCCCGGGGGGTGGGGGAGGTTGTATAAATTAGTTACACATGCCAAAAGTTGAGGGGTGTAGTTATGAATAATTTCTCTGATTGCTTTCCTCTGGCCACTTTGAGTCAGCAGCCACCTTGATGGGAAGACCAGCCAGGCTATTTGTTCCTTTCTTGACTAGCGTTTACAGCTCCTCTTCCCCTGCATCCCTATATCATTTGTTGTTTGTACCACTCCTTTGGCACTTGAAGCACTTCATATTTTTAGTTGCTTTCCTGAATTCGTGCTGTCATCTTTGCTGGCTCACGATTTGGCAGTTGCTCATTGGGGGCTGCCTTTATAGGACTTACAGTTCACTTTTTTTTTGCCTGGCTACCCAGATTGTTTGTCATTTTTTGGCAGAAACGGGAAGAGTCAGTCAGTCACTACCTACCTCTGACAACAGTCACCTCACGGTTGGCCTCACCTCCCACCTACTCTGGCTCTTCCTCTCAGCTCCCCACCAGCCTGTGCCCCATCTCACCCCTAGGAATCTCCCCTTCAGCTCGCCAGCATTGGAGGCTCACTGTCATCCTTCCCTGCCCCACTCTCCCTCTGCCTGGAATAGACTTTCTCCATGGTAAATTTTTCTTCTTCACCCCTCTGTGCTTCCTCATAAATTGTGTATCTCTGGGTACCCAACCCCTGGGTCCTCGAGAGCTCATTGTACTCTTGTGGCAGTTTATAGATGATACTTAGTAAACCATACAGATGGGTTTTTCTCTGCCCCCCCATCTTATGGCACCTGTCTCCAACACAAGTTTATCATTTCATTTTATCCACCTCTCCTGTTACCTTGCTCCTCGGCACCAACACCACATCATTTCAATTTTGTATGCCTACAGCCAAGTACAACTTTTGATACACAGAATTTAAAGGATCACATGGTTATTGAGTCAGTGTTTGAGCTAACAAGCAAACATATAGTAATTCTACTTTTGCCTTTCAGGATATAAATTGTGGGATGAAAAAGGTTTCAAGGTTCTTTTTGACGAGAGAGCCATGATTGCCAGGCACAGTGGTGCATGCTTGTAGTCCTAGTGGCCAGGGAGGGGGAGGCTGAGGCAGGAGGATTGCCAGTTTGAAACCAGACTCAGCAACATAATGAGACCCTGTCTCAAAAGGAAAAAAAAATTTAAAAAGGGATGGGGATGTGACTCAGTGGTTAAGTGTCCTGGGTTCAATCCCAGTACAAAAAAAAAGAAAGAAAGAGAGAGAGAGAGAGAGAGAGAGAGAGAAAAGAAAGGAAAGAAAGAAAGACAACAACAACAACAAAGAAACCATCATCTAAGGAAAGAAAGGGACTATGTTGATCTTCCACTAGAATTTGAAGTCCTTCAAAAATAAGAGCATGACTTAAACTTTTTCATCCTCAGCATTTAATATGTCATTCCACACATAGTAGGTATAATGTACTTTTGACTAATAGAAATTGCTTTCCTTGACTAGAGGGAGTTCTAAGTGATTGCTGTAGTTTAATCGCAGGTTTATTTTATTTCAGAGCGCCTAGCCAGAGTCAACCACTGTTGAAGAAACAGAGTCGGAACTAAGTCCCAGGCATAATCAATTACAGGGTCTTTCTTTTTGAACTTGACTTTTCCTACAAGCAAGGGGCATTTAATAAGATTAAAATGTGGGAAATAGAAACATAAGGGAAAACTTCAACTTTGCAGAGTGATGTTCATTATTGGCCATCATGAAATCTTATGTTTTAAACCACATCTTATTTTATTTTGCCTTTATAGAAAAATCCAACTTCGTGTTACTGTTTGCATTCACATAACCCTTTGCAACACTCACTGGGCATGTTACCCCAAATAGCTATCATGTGAGAATTTTAAGGAATTAAGCAAAGTTATTAAATGTGTCCCTGCAGAAAAATCGAGAGATGGTGAAAAGCATATCTTTGTTTCCCATAAATGCACTCATATGTCCTGGCAAAGGTGCAGGTCCATATCCAGTGTGTTTTAGGTGGTGTCTCCAAGTACTGAAAAGAAGTAAAATATTTCCATTTAAATGCTTCCTGGGATCCTTGTATGAGAAGCAGATAAGGCCTCCGAGATGAGATGCTCCAGGTATTCTTTTAGCTGTGGTTGATGCCCAATGTGGACTGGTCATGATTTGTCAGGGAAGGTTTTAGCCTAGTGACTGACACATTACAGTGCAGCTATGCAATGGGCTAAGTGATTCAGAAGTAAGAAGGGTACCAACTAGAATTTTTTAAAATACAATTTAGACAACTTTCTATTTTAAAAATAAACTCTTTAGTTGAATTTGTTAAGTTTTAAAAAAAATCTGTAGTATTTCTTGAACAGATGCTCCTTATCATATCTAATCTTCTGCATAAGTGGTTTGTATTTATATGAGGTTTGCAAGAATGGTAGGTAATTTCTTACTACTAGGTAATTTCTCTGATAAACGAAAAGGGGATTGAAGCTTTTCGGGTAACTAGTAGGAACTAGGAAAACTTAATCATAACTGTATGTACAGCTTCCTTCTGTCCTCTGCCACAACCCCTTATGTATTTAGGAGGAGAAATAAATTACATGGAGGAGGGAGAGAGAGCTGGAAGCCAAGTTATCCACTGACTGCTCTGCCGAAGTCTTTGATAGAGGGAAAGGAAAGAATAGATGTTTTTGGTTTCATCTCAATGAGGGGAAGAATCAAATTTCCAATTCCAAATGATGAAGTTTTAAATTTCTCTATTTGTGGAATTATTCTTCTTTGATAAAAGGAAGGAATTACATAATTTTGTTGGAAAAGGTTTCTAAGCCATGGGAAATCATTCAGGAATAGATGCTGAAAGTGGTCACTTTGATGTTTGCTTGGGGATAAGGGAGGAGTTCATCTTTCTTCACTGAGCCTTTGCCTTCCCAATGGCTGTTCTCTCTACAGTTTATTCTGTGCCTTCAATCTGAGAGTAATTGATAGAGTTGTGTCTGGTAGTTAGAGGGTACTCACTGCATGTAGAATAGATGAACAAGGAAATGCAGTATTACATTATTGGCATCCCTCCTAGTGGGAAGGATTATTTTTTAACAATGATTCTTATTACAAAATAATTCATAACAGAAAGACTTATTTTGGTGATGGTCTTAATTTATTTGCCTCTAATTCTATTTTGAGGACAACTTTTTACTTCTATTTATGGGTGAAAATGACTAGATTTATGTACTTTTTAGAGGTGTCTTGTTCCTCTCTGATGACCAGAGGAATTTTTGTTTTAGGTCAATCCATTCTTATTAGGCAATGCAGAGCTGTTTGTATACACTGTATACTCATGATTATATGAGAAATTTATTTTTCTTCTAACAATTATTCTATTATTCTTTCTCCAATTCCCTACAGGGTATGTAGTTATTGCCTTCTTCTTCATGTATTTTAGGACCTCCTTGTAGCTTCCAGAACTGCTAGAGGTATGAGGAAGGTGACTAGAATTTTATCCTGTCACATTCTGACTTGTGACACTCATCAATAAAATCCTGGGGGTACATTTACTATCTTGCTAACCCAGCACAATTCTTGTCCCATATGCAGGTATAGTGGAAGACTACAAGCCACCATTCTACGATGTGGTTCCCAATGACCCAAGTTTTGAAGATATGAGGAAAGTAGTCTGTGTGGATCAACAGAGGCCAAACATACCCAACAGATGGTTCTCAGACCCGGTGAGAGTGCTGGTTTCTTGGTTCTAGAGCTATTTTGGCTGCTTGTGATTTGCTTGCTCTTGATTTCAGCAGGTCTTTAGTATCTAAGTCATCTGCACTCTATATTGACTACTCTTCCTCCCTATTTTATGTAGAAGGCTCTTTGAGCATAACTGAACAGATTTGGAAAATTGTCTTGTTCTTTAAGAAGCCCTTCCTAGTAGGGCTTGCTAACGAGTGATAATCTTCAAAAAAATTTTTTTTGATTGACCAAGGATTAGGAGACACATCACTGCCTCTATAACCCATGTGATTGTATTGAGATCTGGAGCGATGCTTTTCATCTCCTCTTCCTCTCTGTTTACCAAAAATTCCAAATAAGCTCCTCAGTGCTGTAGAGCCTATCTTGCTACACATAACTAGTAGCAGATCTAGGACTTTGAGAAGTGATCCTATTTGCAAATCACACTGTTATCTCCAGGTTAGTACTATTGCTTTTATTGTCCATAGATCCATCAAGGGGTCTGTATGATTTGCCTAATAAGGTTAAGTTGGTAGTATTAAGAGTCCAAAGGACAGAGTTCAAGAAACCCTTGAGTAACTTTATCATTGGTTAAAGCCTTGACTGTTTGTTTAAAGAAAATGGCAATAACATCCCTTCAACTTCACCCGACCTGCAGAGTTCTTCAAAACAGTTGACATGACCTCTGCCCCACTTCTGTTGCCACTCAAAAGCCAATTTGTCACTGTGGTCTTTGTTCTTTCTCTTCTCAGACATTAACCTCTCTGGCCAAGCTGATGAAAGAATGCTGGTATCAAAATCCATCTGCAAGACTCACAGCTCTGCGTATCAAAAAGACTCTGACCAAAATTGATAATTCCCTGGACAAATTGAAAACTGACTGTTGACATTTTCATGGTGTCAAGAAGGATGATTTGATGTTGTCATTGTCCAGCTGGGACCTAATGCTGGCCTGCCTGGTTGTCAGAACAGAACTCATTTGTCTCCCTCCCTCAGTGGCCACTTTGACGAGGCAGACATCTCACCCAGCCATGTGCTGGGGAGACACCAAAACCACCCCAACCTCGCTCAATGACTGTGAACTGGGCATTTCGCGAACTGTTCACACTGCAAAGACTAATGGTGGACAGATACTGTTGCAAAGGTAGGGAACTGGAGGAACACAGAGAAATCCTAAAAGAGATCTGGGCATTAAGACAGTGGCTTTGCATATCTTTCACAGGTCTCCTAGACACTCCCCACGGGAAACTCGAGGAGGTGGTGAATTTTTAATCAGCAATATTGCCTGTGCTTCTCTTCTTTATTGCACTAGGAATTCTTTGCATTCCTTACTTGCACTGTTACTCTTAATTTTAAAGACCCAACTTGCCAAAACTTTGGCTGTGTACTCCACTGGTCTGTCTTTGGATAATAGGAATTCAATTTGGCAAAAACAAAATGTAATGTCAGACTTTGCTGCATTTTACACATGTGCTGATGTTTACAACGATGCCGAACATTAGGAATTGTTTATACACAACTTTGCAAATTATTTATTACTTGTGCACTTAACAGTTTTTACAAAACTGCTTGTGCGTATGTTAAAGCTTATTTTTATGTGGTCTTATGATTTTATTACTGAAATGTTTTTAACACTATACTCTGAAATGGACATTTTCTTTTATTATCAGTTAAATTCACATTTTAAGTGCTTCACATTTGTATGTGTGTAGACTGTAACTTTTTTTCAGTTCTTATGCAGAACGTATTTAGTCATTACCCATGTGACACCACCGAATATATTACTGATTTAGAAGCAAAGATTTCAGTAGAATTTTAGTCCTGAACGCTGTGGGGAAAATGCATTTTCTTCGGAATTATCCATTATGTGCATTTAAACTCTGCCAGAAAAAAATAACTATTTTGTTTTAATCTACTTTTTGTATTTAGTAGTTATTTGTATAAATTAAATAAACTGTTTTCAAGTCAATCAGTGAAATTATTTTCAACGTATAAGGAAGATCTGTGTTATATAATGTGTTTTCTTATGGGAGCGATAGAGGCACAAAACTAATTTGAAAATTGCATTTGCTTTCCAAGGCAAGTAATGAACCTGAGGGTACTGTGAGGATCTCTTACTCCTTGAATTTGATATTGGAAATTTGGGTTTTATGTTTATCTTTTGTCTGTTGTTTTTCCTCTCAGTTTTCCCAAGTTGATGATAACAAGCTTCTCTGACATATGTATGTATATATAAGATTTTGTTTATCCATCCATATAGTCATCATTTATCACAAGGTGGTGGTGAGTATAAAAGTGAAGAAAAACGTCAAGGCATTTTTTTGAAGATCCAAGTGCATGCAGACCAGTGTTACGCATCTTACCCTGGTGCTTAGAAAAACCCATTCTTAGCTCTTTTTACTTCTTGTGCACAGCAGGATTAAAAAGGCAAGGACTAGAGTAGGCCAAAAAGAGAAGAGAAGTGAAAATTCTAGAATGTTCTCCAGAGGGAAGTCAATCAGTTCATTAGCATGCACTTATTCGTAGGGTATGTAGTAGAGTCACATTTAATTTTTTAAATCAAAATTTTAATTCCTGGTACACATAAAATTTACTATCTTAAATTTTAAGTAAACAGTTCAGTGGTGTTAAGTACATTCACGTTGTTATGCAACTCTCTCCGTCATCCATCCACAGAGCTCTTCATCTTGTAAAACTGAAACTCTGTACCTGTTAAGTGCTAGCTATTCACCTACTTCTCCCATCATTTTGTTTTCTGTCTATAAGTTTGGCCATTTTAATTTCCCTATACAAGTGGAATCATATAGTATTTATCCTTTTATGAGACCAACTAATTTCATGTAGCATAATAACTTCAAGGTTTATGCACATTGTAGAATATGTCCAAATTTCTTCCCTTTTTCAAGCTGAATAATATTACATATGTGCATATACAAAATTTTGTTTATCCAACCATTCATTCACCCATTGGTGGACACTTGAGTTGCTTCCACATTTGACTGTTACAAATAACACTGCCATGAGCTAGTGGGTTCTTAGTTTCTTGGTTTCAGTTCTTTTGCATATATATTCATAATTGGAAGGAAGTCACATTTAACTTGTATTAAAGTATTTCATATTTACATAAAAGTACACAAAAACACATGTAAAAGGATACAGCTTGATGAATTTTTGAAAAAAGTTTTTCTAAATTGGTTACACCCATGGAAATAGCACTCAGGTCAAGAAGCCAAGCACTACAAGCACCTCAGAACTCTACCAACCAGAGTTGGTAGGTTATGTTGCTTATTCTGGAATCCCTTATAAATGGAATCATAGGTTATGTTGCTTATTCTGGAACCCCTTATAAATGGAATCATGCAGTATATGTGTATGCACAAGTGGAATCACTGGGTGATAGGATATGGCATGTGTTCCACTTCAGATAATTACCAGTCTTTTTGGGGGGTGGGTACTGGGGATTGAACCCACGGGTTTTTAACCACTGAATCACATCCCCAGCCCTTTTTATTTTGACACGGGATCTTGCTAAATTGCTTAGAGCCTTGCTAAGTTGTTGAGGCTGGTCTCAAACTTGTGATCCTCCTGCCTCAGTCTGTTGAGTTGCTGGGATTACAGGTGTGTACCCCCACACCTGGCTATCAATTCATTTTTAAACAGGGTTGTTCAATGTATGTTCCCATCAGCCATGTATGAGAGTTCTGGTTGTTTTGCATTTTCAATAGTACTTAGTAGTGTCTTCTTTTCCATTTTAGTCATTCTGGTGGGTGTTGTACACATTTCAACAAAACAAAGAAACAAAAGGGAGAGAACCAGTAAGCGACAGTTTAAATAGCTCTTGCGGTTCTCCTTAGTGACTGCAGAACCCAAGTGAAAAGAAGCTCCGAGATAGAAACAAATAGGTCTTAGTTCCCATGTGCTGACTAAGTGTGAGTCTAGAATTTAGTGGTTCACATCATTTTTTATGCAACCTTGAATAATCAATGATGTCTTCATCTGGTAGTCACTCTTGGAGCCTGGCTGCTTCAACTCTGGAGGATGATCTGGCTGTGTAGACCAACATGTTACATGAGGGACTCAAATTGGTCTTATTTCTAAGTCATTTGACCCTATCTGGTTCCCCAATTGTTTACTGACTTTGAAACCTAACCCCAGTTAAGATTTCCATATTGGAGGGGGCTGGGAACCTGGAAGCCCTCCTGGAAAGCAGGTTTATGTTGATTCATGCCATCTGAGTGTCCAGTGAGGAAATTGAGGCCCTTAGAGGCTTGCTGATATGCCAGGGCTAGACCTTTTGATTCCACAACCAGAGTCTTCTCTGGCCACACATCAGTTTGTAAAGGTGACATCTACCTTCGTTTGACATTGGGCCACATTCTCTGAGCTGCATGGTCACCCATGAGAGCTCTGAGGTGAGGACATATTTGATTTGTTCAGTTGTTTTTTTTTAACCAGGACTCCTATTTGTTCTGGTTTTGAGACAGGCTATGTGTCCCAGGTTATTCTCAAACTCCTGGCTCAAATCATTCCTGCCACATCAACTTCTGGAGCACTAAGACTAGAGGCACACATAGCCAAGTTTTTGTTATTGTTGTAATTTCTGCTCTTCTGCAGTCCCAGGGATGAAACCCAGGGCCTTGTGCATGCTAAGCAAGTGCTCTACTACTGAGTTTCATCCTCAGCTCACGCCGAGTTGTTTTCAAATATAACAGATGTCCTGTATCAAAATATCTGTTAAGAAAACACAGGTAGGCTCTTACAATACTTTTCATAGGCATTATTCCAGATATATGAACCCATTGTCTCTTCTTAAAACCTGTCCTTGATGTTATATGCATGCATGAAATTTTCACAGAGACCCATTTTTTTTTAAATAATTATATGCACTAATAATAATATTTTTAAAAACCCACCCTTTTCATGCACCACTTCCTCAGGCTTTGGCTACAACTCCATCAGCTTGGTTATGCCACAGAGATCACAGGAGGGAGCCTACATGGTCCCCGCCAGTTGCTTCCCATTCTGTCAGAATCACCCCAGCCTCCCTTCTTGACCTTGACAGTGGTAGTTCCTTTCGTAGCAGAAGAGTCTCAGTTCAGTTGGCAGTTGTTCTAATATTTGCAGAAACATTATGCCCCCATGTATGCCCTTATTATGCCCCCACTTCATAGATACTAAACACCAACAACTGGGGTCCACTCTTCGGAAGGCAGGGTCCCAGCCACCTCTAAACTCAGAGACACCAGCAGAGCCCAGCGCCGCAGCTCTTAAACCTCTCCATTCTAATAATTCCACCCCCTTCATTTGTTCCTCCAGGCTTAGGGGTGTGACTGCCTTGTCTCGTCACTTCCTCCATGCTAACATTAAGGTTGTCATTTTGGTCCTTTTCCGATTACTGTTAGACCTAGTGAACTATCTCTGCATTAAAAAATAGGGAAAAATGGGTGTGGCCCTGTTTCCTGGTGGACTCTGATTGATATAAGCATTATCCCCTTATTACCGCTTTGCTGATGTTTTCTAAAGTGGGTAGCATGATTGTTACACCCCCAATTTACAGATGAGAAGAGTGAGACAGTAGTAAAGTCTGATTGATCAACTAATTATAAACAGAACTAAAATTGGATTCTTAAGTTTTTAAGCCAGAAGCTCGGTTACCTGTGACTCTCTCTTGCCATCCTCCCCTCCCAGTTTACAACCCCACCTGGGAGAAGGCCTAAGAAACAGAGGGTCCTCTGACCGGCATTCACTGTTTCTTTCCTTCCTTCCTTTCTCTCTCTCTCTCTCTCTCTCTCTCTCTCTCTCTCTGTCTTTCTCATTATAGTTATACATAGTATGTGGGTTCATCCTGACAAAATCATACATGCATGCAGTCTGACCCACTCCATTTCTGTCTTCTTTCCTCTCCTCATCTCCCCTTCCCTTCCCCAGCTCCCCTCCACTTCACTGACCCTCCCCTTGCTCCTCCACTTGTCCATCCTTGATTTGTATTTCCCACACATATGAAGGTGAAATTTCCTGTGTGGTATTTTTATATATGCACATAATGTAATTCTGTTAAATTAATTCACATTTCCTTCACTTTCCCATCCTCCCTCTCTGTTGTTCTCCTTCTTCTACTCCACTCATTTTCCCTATATCTTTATGATAATTCAATCCCCTCATGCCCCTGGGCATGCATCTTTCTCTTATTTTGCTTTAGCTTCCACATACAGAGCAAAGATTCTACCCTTGATTTTCTGAGTCGGGTTTATTAGCATGATATGCTCCATTTCCATCTATTTACCAGCAAGCACCATGATTTCATTCTTCTTTGTGGCTGAGTAGAACTTAATCCATTCATTTATTAAGTATCTAAGCTGATTCCATAATATGACTACTGTGAATCGTGTTGCTATAAACATTGAAGTAGCTGTATTGCTATAGTTATTTTGGATAAATATCAAGGAGTGGGATAGCTGAGTCATGGGGTAGTTTTATTCCTAGTTTTTGAGGAATCTACATACTGCTTCCCAGTGTGATTGTACTAATTTATAGTCCTACCAACAATGTATGAGTGTACCTTTTTCCCTACATCACCAGCATTTATTATTATTTGTAATCTTGAAAGTTGCCATTCTGAGTGGAGTGAGATGAAATCTCAGTGTTGTTTTGATTTGCATTTCCCTGATTGCTAGAGATATGGAACACTTTTTCATGTATTTGTTGGCAACTTATGTTTCTTCTTTTGAGAAATGCCTGTTTAGTTCTTTTGCCCATTTATTGATTGGGTTGTTTGTTATTTTGGTATTGTTTTTAAGTTTTTTATATACTCTGGATATTAATTCCCTGTCAGAAGGGCAACTGGCAAAATTTTTTCCCTTTCTGTAGGCCATTTCTTCACATTCTTGATCTTTTCCTTTGCTGTCCAGAAACTTTTTAGTTTGGTGGCATCCCACTGACTGATTCTTGGTTTTCTTCCTTGAGTTTTAGGGGTCTTGTTAAAGAAGTCAGTGCCTGCACCAATATGATGAAGTGTTAGTCTTGTTTTCTTCTAGCAGGTGCAAAGTTTCTGGTCTAATTCCCAAGTCTTCAACCCACTTTAATTTGACTTTTGTGCAGGGTTTGAGATCGGGGTCCAGTCTCATTCTTCCACATGTAGAAATACAGTTTTCATGGAAACTTTTATTAAAAAAGCTATCTATTCTCCAAATATTTTTGCACCTTTGTCAGGTATTAGATGTCTTCAAATGTGTGACTTTGTTTCTGTATCTTCTGTTCCATTAGATAGGCAGAATGAATATTATTGAAGTGGCCATACTACCAAAGCAAGGTAGAAATTCAACACAAATACCAGTGATATTCTTCACAGAACTAGAAAAACAGTCTTAAAATTTGGAAGAATAAGACCCAGCATAGCCAAAGCAATTCTGAGTAAGAAGATCAATGCAGGAGGCATTACAACATCAGACCTCAAGTTATACTACAGAGCTATAGTAACAAAAAACAGTATGGTATTGGCATCAAAACAGACAGGAAGACCACTGCATTATTTCTTCATGCATCGGTAGTCTCTTACAAGATGATCATGGAACACATGTCCTGACTATCGCTTTTTTCCTAGGATGTTAGCTTCTCTGCAGAGGAGTTGATCTACCTGTTTCCCCTTACCTCTGTTGCTAAATAAATACTATTTTTTTCCACTTAATTGGGAGTCCCCAAAGGGCTTTCTTCATCACTAGATGTCTTATGCATGGGCACTTCATTGATCCCCGATCTTTCATTCCAAAGCTTCCTATCTCGGTCTCTTTCCCTCTCAGAAACCTGGGCCATAGTATTTCGAAACCTAATTAATTCACATATTTCAGGAGGAGACATGCTGAGCAAGACATGTACTCTGTAGAGTTCCCTGTTGCAAATTCTTCTTGACAGTTTCCACTAGCTGAATCTCCTAAATAACCATTATCCTCCCCACATATCCCTTTCTTAATCTGAAATCCTGATAATGACACTGTAGTCACTCAAAAACTCTAGCTTTGATGCTGAAGTGTGTCCACAGTTAACTAATTTAACAAATAAATATTGAGTGTCAAGTACCAGAGGGCAGGCTTTCCTCCCGTCCTTCCTCCCACAATGAGGACATCTTTGCCTCAGTCACAGTCCCTTGGTATGATCTATTTTTGTGGTATAAGTTTCATCTGGTAGGTGGTTATTAGTCATAATAATTACAAACTAATAGTTAATGTTCACTGAGCATTCACTACATGCTGGTCATTAGCTCACCATTGAACAGATGCTCCTCAAAAGAATAGTAGCAGACAGGCAGTACTATCATTTTTATTTGACATTTAGAGAAACTGAGGTTCATGGAGATTGCAATGGTGTGCATCCCACAACCAGAGAGCAGGAGAGCTGGGACCTAAACCCAGACAGACTGACTCCAACACCTGGGCTCTTAATGAACATTCTGTGTGTTGCTACTTGTTTTAAAAAGTACATATTTTTTCTGCCTTTTTTTTTTTTTTTTTGCATGAAAATGATGTCATTGACTGCCTTTTCAGTAGAATATGAATACTGTATTTCTGTGGTGAGTGGATGACTTTCTTTCTAGGGAAGAGTATTTTTCTCTTGTTTAGTTTCAACATTTTTAGAAATAAATTCAGGACACAAAATTACATGCCAGGTATGAACTTAGTTGTTCAAAAAATGCTTAGAAAAAACTCTCCCCAGTCTTACCAAAATATTTCACATCATTACCTTTGGTGGTGTTCTATTTCTTCATAATTTCTGTATTTTTACTTTCTATAATGAGAATTTGTTTTGAAATGTTGAAAGGCAATTTTGTGCTGGTTTGGGAGGTCAGGTCAGTCTGTTAATTACTAAGCGACTTAGTAGGTGGCTAATAGTTATTTTTGTGAATTTATAATTTTAATTTCTCCCTGTTATCCATGTCATTATTTTAAAAGATAAATAGTTCCATAAAGTTTATAATAAAAAGTAGCAATCCTCTGCTATTTTCTGCTTTTTTACCCCCTCCACAGTGACAATCTTTTTTTTTTTTTTAAACAGGTCTCTTCAAGTCTTTACCTTTGTTTTTAAAATAGCCTAATTATTCTTCTGTTTCTTATTTTTTACTTTTAAACATTATCTCCTGACTTCTGTGGAAGAAGAGGATGTAGCTCTCATCAGTTTTTCTTACCCTATCCTACACTCATTCATATATCTTCCCTCTTTTCTCCCTGTATTCATTCAGAGACTTACAAATATTTAATGAGGGCCTATTATGTGCCAGGCACAGCTGATTATCAAGGGAAATAAAGCAATGAATAAAATCGACCAGAATCTCTTCCTTCATAGAGTTTTACAGAGTATAATTTCAGGTTAATCAATGATCACTGTTTAATTTTATTATCACCAAGTAAATGTTATTCACAAGTGATTGCACTTCTTTCCTGTACAGCCTTTAGTTTTCCCTTGAAGTTGCTGATTTTCTTTTCTTTTCATTTGCTGTTTTCAGTGTACTATCAATTCCTCACCAAACACTGTCAAGTCATTCATCTCTCCATCCATCCGTGTAATTCTGTCTACCAACATCTATGCACAATTATTTCTCCTGGAGCCTTCTGTCCTCCTCCAATCTGAACTGGTTGCTATTTGGACTATTAATGTTGTCCTCTTGGAATCTGCCCTCACAAAGATCTTGTGGATTCCCCTGCTTCATTCCTGTGTAGGAACTCTGATTTCACTTATCTTCCTTATTATTTCATCCTTTGTTTTGCTAAAGTGCATCTTCAGTGAATTCTTGAGAAAGAGTGTGTGGAGAGTCAATATTTTGAAACATTTCAGACCAGAAAGTGTCTTTATTCTACCTTAATACCTAACTAAGAGTTTAGGAATATACAAATCTAGGTTGGCCTTTTAGAATTTTGGAGATATAACTATATTATCTGGCATTCTCTGTGTTAAGAAATCTGGTACATTCTGATTAGCAATCTTTAGACATTTTTCTCTATAGAATTTTAAGTACTTTGCTAAAGTTTTTGCTATTTTGCATGCCTGCTATTTGGATGTTGACTCTTCTAACTTTATCTTCTAATTTTTAAAAAGTATTTTCTGTCCAATTTTCCTGTGTCTTTGCAATGTAAAGGTTAAGAACACAGTCTATAAACAAATGGTAATCCCAGTCCTGCTACTTAGAAGCTATCCAAATTAGGGCAAGTCACTCTATTTCTTTGCATTTTAGTATTTTTCTTCTCTGAAAGGGAAATAATAATATCCATCTTATAGATTTTATTGTGAGCTTTAAATGAATCAATACTTCTTTTTTTCTCAGTTTTACTTGCCAACATATTGCCATTTTCATTTCTTAATCATATTTAAACATTAAATATATCATATCCAGAAAGTGAGTGGCTCCTTAAAAGTCAATTTAAATGTAAAAACTGACTATGGAGTTACTGCTATGGGCCCTGTTGTGGGCCATGTTTAATGAGGTATAGCAATCAGGACTATTTTGAAATTTTTGTTATTTTGAAATAAGATCATGATGGCTTCATGCTACCATGTCTTTCCCAATTCTTTGTTGCTTTCCTTCATTTTCTTCTGGGTTAACATAAGAAACTGAGGAAATGGGCCTATGTAGATAATTCCTAGTTATCCAGAAAAACCTGAATGATAAGTTACAAAATTTTAAATGTTAGTTTAAAAATCTGGGGCTAGGGCTATGACTCAGTGCCAGGGCACTTGCCTATCATGTGTGAGGCCCTGGGTTCAGTCCTCAGCACCACAAAACAAACACACACCTTAAATATTTGCCAATGTATTTAATATTTCCAGTGCTCTTCTTTCTCTTGTGTAGATCCTTGCTTTCTTCTATCTGGTGTCATTTTCTTTTGCTGTTAACAATTTTTACAGCGCCCATCTTCTGATAGTGAATTCCTTCATCTTTTTTTCACTTTTAGTTTTCAAAGATGTTTTTAGTGCATAATTCTTGGGTGAGAGCTTTTCTTTCAGTACTTTCAAGATACTGCTCTACTATTCTTTTTGCATTATTTCCTATGAGAAATCAGCTCTTATCCTTCTTTGTTCTTCTACATTAATGTGTCTCTCTTTCTGCTCTCTTCTTTGGAGACTTCAATTATACATCCGTTAGACTGCTTGAAGTTGTTCCACAGTTCACTGATTATACTGAATACTTTTTTTTTCTGTGTTTTATTTTGAATGGTTATTGCTCTGTCTTCAAGTTCACTAACCTTTTCTGCAATATCCAGTCTGCCATAGATCTCATTTAATGTATTTTTTTCTCATGTTGTAGGGTTTATTTTTTAACCTGTAGAAGTTCAACTTGAGTATTCTGAAAAATATTCTCAACATCTTTACGGTTTTGACCCTATTTGACATAGTTGTAATAATTAATGTCCTCATCTGCCAATACTCACATCTTTGTCAATTCTGATTTTTTTCTCATTGTAGGTCATATTTTCTTCTTCCTTAAAATTTTTATAGTATTTTTACTGTATGACAGACATGGTGAATTTACTTTGCTGGGTGTCAAATTTTTGTATTCCTATAAGTATACTTCAACTGTGTTCTAGTATGCAGTTATTTGAAAATAGTTGGAACTGTAGCAGTAGTCAGACTGAGCAGTACTCAGCCTAGGTATAGTTTTTTCCCACTATTGAGGCAAGACCCCTTTATGTACTTTACCCAATACCCCATGACTCATGAGTCTTTTCATCTTTACAAGTAGACAACAGCATTATTCCTGGCCTTTTGTGAAGACCAAGTTGCCTCTAATCCTTTTTGGTTGTTCTTTATCCAGCTTTGGGTAGTTTTCTTACACTGACTAGTAGCCAGATGAATACCATTCATATAATTATGGGTCTTTGCATCTTGAAGATCTCATTTGACATCCTCACACTGTTTCATCTGGTCTCTACTTTTTTCCCCTCATGCTAAGTGATTATTTTTTTAGATCTTGAGTTGATACTTTAGGGCAATTTTTCTCAAAGTGTGGTCCTTAAATCAATGGTATCATTATCACTAGGAAACTTATTACAAATGCAAATTATTAGGTGGCACTTCACACCTACAGAATTGAAACTCTGGGTAGGGAGGTATTATTTAGAACCAAGAATCTATATTTTAACATGCACTCCAGATAAATCTGATAGGGGCTAAAGTTTGTGCTTAGAGTCCACAGTAAATGGGGGAAAGAGTCCTAGGAAATATTTCAGGTGCCCTTGAATACTTGTAATTAGGCAGCTGTCAATCCCTTTTGCATATAGGTTGACCTAATCAGGCAGAGGATTGATGAGAAGGGTTACTCAAATTAAAGACAATATAGGAAGTAGAAAATATGATTTTTCTTTTCAGAAAGTTTCTTGATTAGGAAAATTCTTTCCAAGTTTCTTTTTCCCTCTTAGCAGAGGGAGTTTGGGAACTGAGAGAAAGTAGACACTGGCAGTAACTAATTTTATTTTGCACATAAGGTTTTCAAGGCAAACAAGTTAAGGGAGTGTGCTCAGGGACTAGGCCACTAGCTTTTGAGATTTCTTGGTCCCTGATGCCATGTCTGGTAAACAAGCTACTGGCTCCAGAGGGGGCAGCTGGCAGTATCAAAAAAGGGGAAAGGAGTTCATGCCATAGGGCATCCTGTGTTGGATAAAAGTTGCAACGATGTTGGGCAAAAGCATTTATCTTGAAAAAAAAATGGCCTTTCAACAGCAGTGGGCCAGACTCCCAAACAGACGATTTGTTTAACAGGACTCACTCTGGCCCTTTGCACTGTCTCCCTTGGCAACATGATGGCTTTGCCTCTTCTCTCTGCCATTCAGGAATAGGACAGGAAGGACAGAGGAGACAAAAGTTGCTTCTCTCTTTGTTTTTTGCAAGTGGCTTATTTCTTTTTTTGCCACAGGATAAAATTGTTCATATCAAATAATCAGACTTTTCCTGTATGGACCCTAATTGAGAAGGAAAGACTGGAAGCCTGAGAAACACCTTGGGTGGTGCAAAAAAGTGATCTGATATCTATATAAAGGATATGTATACATATTGTATATATATAATGTATATATTTTTCAAAATGTAAATGAGTAAACAGTAGATACAGGTGATACAATTGCCCCCAAATTGTGAATACTCAGAAGTTGTTGTAAATAGGTACCACATGATCATTGTTCAGTATTCCTAGCTGGATCCCTTTCATATTTGTTTGTTTATTTCTTTTTCCATGACGTTTATTGATGATCTTCTAAGAGTTGGACTTGGAGCAGGTACTAAAGAAACGTCAAAAGAGAGGTGCCTTCCAGGAGGTCAGCCATGCAGAAATGCAATGAGTGATCTCAGCATTTTAGGAGTCCCAGGCCAGGAGTTCTTTATTGATATGTAGTACATATAGTCTCTTGTATGAGTATAGTCGCTAGGCTCTGTTCATTGTTCCCATAACCAAGTCCACCTTCATTTTTTGTTCCCAAACTTTTTCACTTCCAAGGTCAAGTTCCTACCTTAGAGACTTTTCTTAAGAGTTATTATAATAGTTAGTTAATCGCAATGATAACTTAGCTTTTTTTTAATTAAAATATTTTTTATTTTTACAAATTTGTGTACAACCATAGAAATGAAAAGTTGTACCCCATTTGTGTACAATGAGTAACTTAGCATTTTTAAGCCATTTGATATGTGCCAACATTCTCTAAGGGCTTAACATTAACTCACCTATTATTTCATTCTCATGGCAGCCTAATGACAGGCTTTTATTATCCCCATTTGGCAGATGAGGAAACGAAAAGATGGAGAATTTAGGTTGTTTTGCAGTGGCAGTCTTCTCTAGTGTTTGGAATTGTATCCTCGGTGCAGATTCCTGTGTCTGAGTCTATTCTTCTTCTTGCTGGAAGTATTCTTGTTGTCTGCTTAGATGAATGCTGGTTCTATACAGGAAGTTTTTTGTCACCTGAGTTCTGGTTTATCTTATTATCTTAGGCTCTTTGTCTTTCCTTCTAGAATATGATTCCTTGATAGCAGGGATCATGGCACATACCTGATACCCAAAAAATATTCTTTTTTTCTCCATTCCTAGTAGGTGCTATAAAGGTATTACAAATGCTGCTGGGTCTGTAGCCCCTGCCCTGTGTGGCAGCTTTGTTGGGTCCCAAGCTCTTACATTTAAGTGAATCAGGTAGGTGGAGGGTAAGCTAGGAGGGAATGACAGGGACTGAGTCACACTGGAGAGTGCTATTCAATCCTAGCTGACTGCCACCATGCAAGAACGATGACCAACTTTTCCAGTGTTTCACGCTAAGTCAAGAATCTGGTTTGTGATGTAAAATTGACTAGTTTTAAAAAATACTGTGCTGAGTTCAGAAAATTTGCAGTCCAAATTTCTATGTGAATTCTACATTTGCAAGAGATTGAAAGAGTTGTTTGTTTTTTTAGATGGTTTGTTGAGCATACAGAGATACCTATACTATGAACCCTCTAAAAACAGTAGTTTACTAATGATATCCAGTGGATACCACTTAAGTGGATTAATGTTAAGTGGATTGCTTATCCAGGCAGATAAACAATCTTGAAGCTAGTGGATGTGGTACATGTGATGTGACCACTTGTAGGCAAGGATATCAAAAGAAGGGAAACTCAGGTGAGGAGGGTTGAAGGCCAATGAGAACAGCTCTGGTTTTATAAAGGGGAAGGGTAGAAAATCTCAACACTACCCAAACAGGGCTCTTCTAATTTGTTCTCCCACTCAAGTGGCAGCTCACAAGATAAAACTAAGGAGTTGGAATCCTTTGTCACTATGGTATCAAAATGGCAGAGTGGCAACAGCCTCAGTTTTGGAGTTGGGGGAATGTCTTTACTTGATTGCTTGTTGGAGAATCAGCTGCTTTGTGGAAGAATTTCCGAGAGACTCCTTTTGCCTCAGTCACATCTAAATCATTATTAATGTTTTCCATGATCCCATAACACAAGATCTGAAAGGATTTTTTTTCAAGAAAGGATGATTTTGAAAATACCACATTCATATGAAATGTATAAAGAATTTCCTAGAGGATGCCACCATCTTCAGGAGAATGAGAGATTATCTGTTGACTTATTGAATGATTCCTCAACACCTACTATGTGCCAGATGTTGTCATAAGCAAATTTTCTTAAGGAACAGTGGATAAAAAGAAGTCAAAGCTGTGATGCTTACCTTTTCAGAAATGTACAGTTAGCTTGGGAAGAAAACAGAGCTAGCCACAGGGGAGGGAAGTTGCAAAATGAGGAGGAGATGAGAGAAATCAGAGATGGGAGCAAGCACTCTGACTTTTGGCTGAGAATATCTGCCAAATTTGCCTCACATATGAAGACTTATTTACTTTGCACACTCTTGCAATCTGTAATATTGCAAAACAAAGTGAGATTTTCTTCCTCTTATTTTAATACTCAACAGGATCTCCACCTTATTTTGATTTTACAAACTGCTACAAACACTATGGTATTGTAGCATCATTCTCAGAATATATTCCCATCTGTGAATATAATACTTAAGGTCAGGAAATTAGATGTTGGCATATATGAAAAATGAGAATTATAACCAAATGAAAGTTAGACAGATTCAATTCCCTGGAAAGGAAGATGTTGCATCATAGTATAAGCACCTGGCTTTACTTTAAAATCTGCAGCTACTACACATGAATCTTTTTATACACTTACATGTCTATATATTTATTATAGGTTGTGAATATATATTAAGAAAAATAAAATGATCACTGTGAGAATATTTAATTTTCTTCTACATTCCAATACACAAAAATATAATGGAGATTGATTTTATGCTTTGGCAGTCTTTTGACTTAATAGTATTAAGTCTTTAAACAGCAGGTTTTAAAGTTGCATAAGAAGTTGGTTTTTTTTTTTTTATTCAGATTTTAAGCCAAATCCAATGTCAAAATTGGCTGAAATGGTGATGGATTGTTTATTCATCTTTTGTAAAAGGCATACATCCCCCTAAAGATGATCTGTCTAATCCTCAGAACTGTGAATATGTTAAGTTACATGGCAAAGAGGAATTATGGGTGCAAAAAGAATTAAATTTACTAATCAGTTAAATTTAAGATAGGGAGATTACCCTGGATTACTGGGGGGGACCCTAAGGAATCACAGACTTTCAACATTGGAAGAGGGGGGAGAAGGGAATGTCAGAAGGAGATGTGACTATGGACAAATGATATAAAAAATGCAATGTACTGGCTTTGAAGAAGGCAAAAAGGGCCTCAGAGGTTGTTAAAGGCAGTGAAACAAACCTCCTAGAGCCTTCAATGTCTATGTCTTGTTTTCTGCCCAGTGACCTCTGTGTTGGGCTTCTGACCTATACAGCCATAAAATAATACATTTGTGTAGTTTCAAGCTATTTAGTTTGTGATAATTTGTTACTGCAATAAGTTGGAAAATAGTATAATCTTGAAATTAGTCATTTTGGTCACTCAAACTTGTTTCCAAATGTGAATAAAATGCAAATATTAGCTTCTGCTTCTGGCCGTGTGAGTAAAGAGTTCAGAATTACCTTCTTTCCATAAATGATGAGAAATTAGATGAAATATGTGTGAAAAAACTCCAGTTTTTAAGTATGAGACAATAGCAGCATAGAACAGAGGCATCCAAGAGGAGGAAAACAAAGTAAGCCCTGTATTCATACCAGTTTTCTGCTGTAGAGAGCAAAAAATCAAGTTCAATAAGCCTTCCAAATGATGTAAGCCCACATGTGCCAGGTTTACACAATGTAGACATGGGGGACACTCCCCGCCCCATATCATCACAATATTGCTGAGTTGAGGAGATTGGAGAAATCAAGATGGCCAAAATTTGTGGGGCAGACTAACAGAGAGGAGGGAACTGTAAAGAGAACACTCAAAATATTTGTAGAGATGTTCTTGAATCTTTGGCAGAATACCAATTTGCACGTATATAGTGTAAAACCTCATGAGACTGGACAATAAAAACTTCTAAGAAATAAGCAATCGTAGGGAAATGCTGTGATTTGGATGTGGTTTGTCTCCAAGGAATTTAGGTGTTGGAGGCTTAGTCTTCAGTGTGGCAGTGTTAAGGTGTTAAAAACTTTAAGAAGCAGAATCTAATGGAGGTCCGTAGGTCACTTGGGGTATGCCTTCAGATGGGCTTAACATAGTTCTCTTGGGATTCTACTTAATCCCCAGTAACTCTTTGGCTTCCTGTTAAGCAGCTAATCTCTCATTCTTGCCTGCATGTGTTCCTGTGATTGTGGTACCATCTTCCATGATGTCCTTACCAGGTCAGAATTGATGTTGGTGCTATGCCTCAAACCTCCAGAAATGTGAGCTAAATACACCTCTTATCTTTATAAAGTTACCCAGCCTCGTTTTTTTTTTTTTTAAATAGTAACAGAAGTTGACTAATAAGGGAGCTATAAGCTGCAATATTTCCCCAGTTCACACAGTAATAGAAATTGTTCACAACAGTGCAAAAAACAAATCCTTATTAAAGACACACAATGTATTATAGAGACTCAAGAGGGGCTACATCTTATTATCAAGACTAATTTAATCTTAAAATAATGACTCTCCTAGGCCTACTCTAAAAAAGAATAAAAACAAGTAAACTAAAAACCAAGCTTATTCACAAATAATTTAGTTTTTTAGATTAAAGTCCAAACTCTTTATAGGAATATAACAAAATTCCATGCTTAACAATGTAACATTCAGAGTGTCTAGAATATAATACAAATTATTACACATACAAACATAAATATATATATATATATTTATATATTTATATATATATATATATATATATATATTCCCAGAAAAGGTGGAGCTGATGAAACAGTGAACCAAGGGTGCTAAACAGCTATTCTAAATATGCTTAATAAGCACATATTTAAAAGAGTACATTAAGTACAATGAGCGAGAGAGAGAGATATGAAGGAATCAAATAGAACTTCTAGAATTGAAAACTATAAGGTAAATAATGACAATTTCACTGGCTAGAATATCAGTGGCTTCAACACTAAAGCTCAAAGATCAGTGAACTCAAAAAAATAGCAATAAATTTACCCCAAAGTAGGAACAGAGGAGAGAAAAACCCTAAAAAACAATAAAGGTAGCCTCAGCAATTTGGGGATAATATTAAGTGGTTGAACATATGTATAATTGGGGTCCCAGTAAACAAGGAGGAGAAAGAAAAATATCTGAAGGAATAATATTTAAAAATTTTCCCAATATAATGAATGCTATATATATATACAGATCCAAGAAACTCAAGAAAACCCAAAATACCAAATAAGCATAAAACCCAATGAACATGAAGAAAACTACATAAGGAGTGTGATAAGCAAATGTTTGAAATTCAGTGATAAAAAGTGAATTAAAAGTGGCCAGAGTAAAAGGATGCATTATCTATGGAGGAACAAATAATTAATGCAGACTTTTCAATAGAAACCATCTAAGCCAGAAATCATTTGAATGGAATTTTTAAAGTATTAAATGAAAAACTTTGTTAAACTAAAACTCTCTGTCCCATGAATATGTCCCTCAAAAATTAAGTCAAAATAGGACTTTTTCAGATGAACTGAAGCTGAAGAAATTCATCATGAACAATTCACATTACCAAAAATTGTTCAGGGAAGTTCTTCAGATCAAAGGAAATGATATCTGATGCAAACTTGTACATATGAAGGAATGAGAGCGCTGGAAAAGGCAAATATGTTGGTAAATATAAATGACCTTTCTCATTATGAACTATAGTTTTGTTAGTATCAAAGTGAATTTCAACATAATATATTCAGAGGTAAAGAGGCATTTTTCAAAATGAATTTCTCAAGAAGACATAAAAATATAATAAATGCATGCAGAGTTAACTATAGAGGTTGAAAGCATTGAAAGGAGAAATAAATCTATAGTTAAAGTTTTGTATCTCAATAATCTCTCAGTAATTTAAAGGACAAGTAGAGATTTACATGATTAAAACAAATTTATCAAAAAACTTGACACAACCGACATATAATACTCTAATCATCAATTGTAGAATGCACATTATTTTCCAATGCACACAGAATGAGATTATATGCTGGGCTAAAATAAAATCACAAAAATAAGCCAAAAGAAGGAAGGAAATTAGAAAAAAGATTAAAGAACAACAAAAACAAAGAAATGTTAGATTTGAATCAATAATTACAATAAATATAAATGGTCTAAACATTCTAATTAAAAAACAAGACTCAACCCTATGCTGTTTACAAGAAACTTATTTTGAATATAAAGATACAGATCAGGTAAAAATAAAAGCATGGAGGAAGATAAATCATTCAAATCCTAATTAGAAGAATGCTGGTACAGTCAATGTGTACACATATCAATAGTATTGTTAAAAATTTGCTTTAAAATTTGATAATATATAAGGAAATGAATTCATTTTCCCTTTAACTGTTTATGTTTGAGACAGCTTTACTTTTATTTGTATCTGGGTTAGTTAAGGAATGCAAGGGGGCCATAGTGTCAGGTTTCTTATAGCTTCTTATATAGATCTGAATTCTTATGATAACAGTAAATATCACTTGTAGGTATTATTTATTGAGCAAGTCTCCCACTTATTAGAATATTGGAGGTCTGTTTTATTAAGTGGTAAAATTAATTTGCTTCCAAGTGGGACCAGCAATAAATTTTTTTATTTCACTTTTATTCTTTCTTTTTGAAATACATTCTATCTACCTAAATATATTTTATCTACTAATCAACTTCATATTAGTGCACTTTTACCCTTATGCCTGTATTTAAGAATTAGATTCACTTTCCTATATCTAATTATACTAAGATCTAAAGCAGTATCCAAAACACCCTGTTGGGAAGAATAAGACTTTCATTCAGGTGGGAATGATAAAAACAAAGTATAATTAACCGTTACATTAATAGATATTAATCGGCACTTGCAATGATAAGATATCGGTAAAAACCACTCTCCATTATTTAGTAAAGCTCTATTTGTATGTAGAACACCAACAGGCAGCCTTTCAAGAGACTTTGACAACCCATTAAGCATTTGCTAAATGAGATGAAGAGCCTTAGTAAACTGAAGCCCCCAAAAAACCACTTACATGAGCTTTTTCACCTTGAGAGAAGGTAATTAGTTGAAATTATGGCTCAGCTGCAAGGGTAGTATCTTCCTATGAGCATGCCAGTGAACAAATATTTGCATTTTTTGAACCAAATCCATGAAGTCTCTTAAAATGTAGGTTGGTGTACTTAAGCATGGTTTTTATTATATGGGCCAAACCCTTTGAACCCATAGGGTATATGTCTATTAGATTATAATGTTAAATAATGGAAGTATACAAGATGTGACTGTAAAGCAATAAATCCTTGGGGCTTGTCATTCCTTTCCTTCCTCCCCTGACAACTTCATAGCACAAGAGCCCTGATTTCCAGCTCCATCAAAGAAGTGCCTATATATGAAATTTGAAAAACCCTTTAATAGTCTGAGGAAACAATGTCCATTAAAACTTAGCTGATTTTGACTTGGGGGGAAATGTTGGAGCCCTCTGAGAGAATGAGGCTTGAGGAAAGGTGATTTTCTCAGTGCCTAACCCAACATAATTAATTTGGAATTCGTTGTTCCGTATTAGAATTTCCTGGCAATGTCTTCAGCTTCATATACTAGGCTCTGTACCCCTGAACAAGTCTCTTTAAAAAAAAAAAAAAAAAAAAAAGGCTATAGGTAGTGTCATGTAAGTATATGTTTAACAACTGATTTTCTGAAAAAAAAAAAAAAAAAAAAAAAGAACCTGATTAGCAGCATTTGCTCATGTTCATGGTGTTAATACTCCTACCAAAGCAGATTTTAAAATACTGAAGTGAAAAAGACTAAATGCAAAATTGGAAAGACACGCATACAGTTGACTCTAGCACAGTACTGGCTCCATGTAACAACCCTAGAAGGAAATGTTGACTGAAGAACCTTCACCAATTTGGGAGGTCACCCAGCACCTCCTTAACAGAAAGGTGCCAACTAATGCTAGATGTGAGCAGCAGTTCAATGCAGAGGATTCTAAATTAGGATCAGAGAATGAAATCTAAGTGCAACACTGTGTACTATGAGGACTCCAGAAAGTCCAGTTTTGTTTTGTTTTGTTTTTTAAACTCATAATGCTTTAAGAGTAGAACCTTAGAAATCACTGAAAACTTTTTCTTTTCTTCTTTATTTTTTCAGTGCTGCAAGTTGAGAACCCAGGAATCTTGTTTATGCTAGGCCCGCATGCTACCTACTGAGCTACATCCTCAGATTCTTTAATACATGCAAAGACTACTTTTTATTTATGAAATTGTTTCCATTCAACAAATAATTAACGTATCCCTGCTCCATGTCAGGCTGAAGTAAGTGCTGAAATAAATAGCAGATATGGTGTCTGCTCTCATACAGCTTAGAATATAGAAAAGAGAACTTTTAATATCTGTGACTAAAAGGAAGTGCCATAAAACACAGGTATACAATTTATAAAGCAAAAAAGAATTACCTTTCCCAAGAAAGTAATGTTTGAGGGGCATCTTTTAATTTGCTTATTTCAGGAACAAGCAGGTAGGTCCAGGTTCAGTCTTTCTTCCTAGCCATACCTGTTTTTGCACTTTGTCCATGCTCCTAGTCTGCCACTGCAATTCTGTGTGGGGAACACATGGCATCCTTGAAGTCCAAATTTCTCCTGATTTTCTAGAGCTGAGTTGCTGTTTCAGGCTCTAAGTGAATTTCTCAGAAGTTAATCTAATGTACTCTAAAAGAATCACTCTCACTTCACTAGAATTGTTAGACTTTTCTTGTGAGATGCCTCCAAGGGCATGTTGGAATAAGCCATTTATCCACAAATCACTCCTTTCAGAAAGAAAATTGAGTCAGTAATAATATTTATTCTGCCATTAGTGGTCTAATCTGAAGAAGGACAAGTGAGTGGAGGCATACCAAAATGAAGCCTACAAGAGGATGGATATAAAAAGGGGGCCCTCAGGTACAGCTGAGGTCTGTAAAAGGGTAGTTATAGGGATGTGTATGTGTTGTGCTGGGGTGTGTGTATGTGAGTGTAAAGGAGGGATTGAGAATAGGGATTAATAGGTAGGGAATTTAGTGGAGGGATAAAGAGAGGAAACAAAGATGGTCATTTGTCAGGAGGCCATTATTAGTAGGTAAAGTCTCAATATTTTGTGTGCTAATTATTAAATAATTGTGTGAGCACTAGACAATTCACAAAGTGATTTTCTGTACATTCTCTAATTTCGTCCTCAGTATAGCCTTATCATCATTTTAAGTTAGTTTGGGTAACAGTGGGACACATATTTACTGATGAAGAAAGTGAGGTTCAGAAGGTTTATGTGTTATCTTCCAGGATCACAGAGCTGACCTGAGACCAAGTAGATCAAGGGTTGATTAAAGTAGTTAGCAGACCAAATATGGCCCACTATGTGCTTTTATAAATAAAGTTTTATTGGTTTAGGTGTATAGTATTGTCTGTGTCGCTTTTACCCTAAGACAGTAGAGTTGATTAGTCAGGACAGAACTCTTGACAGAGATTGCACACAAACCCCCTTCAAATGTCTGCTACCTAGCCATTCATAGAAAGAAAAACAAAAAACAAAAAACTACTGATGCCACTTTTAGATTCCAGATACCATGTGCTAGCTCCGTCTGATGCCAGAAGAGTATATGATGCCACACTCAGCATGACTTTAGCAGAGCATTAATGCCTCTGGTGCAAAAATAATACCGAAATAGAGCCACAGTAATGGCTAACATTCCTATCATTAGTCACTTTGGAAGTAAGGCATGGAGGGTCTCATTTAAGATATTATCCAGGGAAAAGTGGACGATACTAACACAAGTCTGTATCAGCTTGCAGTATTCTTCTTAATTGATTTATTTATTAATCAAAGGGTAGTAGATCCTAAGAGTATGGGCCATAAAATGAAAAAGTCTTGGAGGGAGGGTAGGTGTCAACTGAAGAAACATGGTATAAATGAAAGACTCTACTAATCCTGTATTTCTATTCAATTTTTTATAATTACCAGCCTGCCATCTCAACACTGCTGATTGGATTAAATGAGCTATATGTAAAACAGGTGTAACAACAGTACCTATCACCTAGGAGTATTGTGAACATTAGAAATTGTTTCACCTAATGTGTTTAACATCAAATGAAGACACAATATGTGGTGGTAATAGTTGTTGTAGGACCAGTAGTAGTAGCAGTAGCAGCAGCAGCAGCAGCAATACTAGTTGCCTTGAAGCATCAGTAAAGGAGTACCCTAGTAACAGAGAACTCTGGAACTTTATGGGGCCTCTCTGAGATAAAAAGCAACACTTCAATTGAGGGACAACAAGTCACTGAACATTGAACTTTACTCATTTGTCAGTGATGCCAAAGATGCGGTTGGTATCCTGCTTCCTAAAGGCCAGAGTGTGGTTTGGTTCCATTTGAATCTCCACCCTCTTCACAGTGCCTAGCTCAGAGCAACAGATACAGAGAAAGCTTGGTGAATGTAACCACAGATCACTCAAATGAGATTTTGCCCTTGGAAAATCATGATCTGATTTCTTATATGACGTTTCTGAAAACGGAGCTGTGGCAGTGCCACTCATGTACCAAATGCTTCCCGACGTGGCGCCTTTCCTGCGGTTCAGGGAAGAATGGCACCAGGCAGGCACAGGCTGGTAGTTCACAGGTCTTATGTTTGTTGTCAGAGCACTAGAAAAATGAATTAGCAGCTAACTTTTAAAAATGGAAAGACTTAAATAAAAATACAAATTTTCAACTTTGAAAAATTGGAAAAACTGGCATCACTGAACTATCACGTGGTTACACATGTTGGCAAAGGTAGCAGTTGCCCTGCTTTAAGTTATATTTGTATTCTTCATCGCAGGCTCCAGGCTCATGTCAAGGGGCTGCAAACTCAGGTGTCTACAGAGCCAGGCAGGTACAGTGAGTCAAAGGATCCCTGGTGACTGGTAGATGCAGCACCCTGCCTGAAACTGGTCAGCCTATATTCACACCCAATTAATGCCAATTGAGAATAAGGACCCAGAGTTTTAGCATCTTCTTTTCCAAGAGAAGTTTAAAATCCAAATTTTATATTTAAATCTTCACATTTTTAAAATATGGTGATTACATTTTTTTTTGAAAAATGCTGTATGAGCAAAATAAAACATATGTGAAAGCCAGTTCTATCTTTCTGCCTACACAAGGCTGCAAACTGTGCATGAACCTTCTGATAGTTAGCACCTACTATGCAATGGGCAAGGGACATTTTGAGGCAGTCATTTTGAAAATGTGGCCACTTTGGTATTCAAATCAGCCCATTTTGTAATTCCCAAACAAATAGTAAACATTCAGCCTTCAAAAAATTATCAAGGGATACACTGTACAGAATGTTCTCTCACATCCCTGAACCTTACACTGTCCCACACCCACACCATCATGGACTGCCCTCTCCCTCCTTTCCTTCCATTCCAACCTCTGAGGCGTACTCACAGGCAATGCAAGAACACTGGGTGCAGTTGTAATAGATTTATGTAAACAAGTTCAATTTATGTAAACAAGAATATTTTATTAAAAACTTATTGGTGATATTGATCAATGATGCTATTTAATAAATTAGAAAATTTCCAAATTTCTGCATTACATGTTAAATCCCATTTTGTCAATCAAAGGAGATGGCTCATTTTTTTTTTTATTTCTGTTTTCCACCTTCATGAACAAACAAAACAAATAAAATATGAGAGTTTACCTGTGGTATAGAAGTAAACCAAAGACTAACCTATAACAGTTTCACTAATCCAGTGGGTTCTGTCGATTCTGTCAGTCACAATTTTCCTTTTCCTCTGACATTTGTTGGGAGGAAAGAGAGAAAAGGGTCATGGCCAGGGTTGCAGGGGATAAGGTGGAATGAAGAAAATTTAATTCCACAATGCTCTATAGTATTTTTTTTTAAGTTTGATGTATTTTTTTTCTTTTTGTACCAGGGATTGAACCCAGGGGCACTCTACCACTGAGCCACATACCCAGCCCTTTTAAATATTTTATTTAGAAATAGGATCCTGCTGAGTTGATTAGGGCCTCACTAAGTTGCTGAGACTGGCTTTGAACTCATGATCCTCTTGTCTCCAGTTTTGACTCTGAGGTCATATCAAAACACTGCTTCACTGGGGAATAGATTTCTCAGTCTGATGTTTTATGTTATTCTTGCACAATGTAGTGATGCAAACAATGATTTTCATGTGAAATATTCTGATTTTTTGAAATGTTAGCAATTAATTTTTAAAACATACTTAATAAAATTGCTCATTTAAAATAACTTTCCTGAAACCTCATCACTGATCTTTTCAGAAAGATCTATTCTTTCTTCTTCCTAGGTGCGTTTATTGTTTTTCCCTTCTCTAAATTTTTCTCTTGACCATTATTGACTTACATTCATTCATTAGCCTCATTCTCTTTTCACTACTTCTGGAAGTTAATAGGAAGCCATATGAGTCCTCTGTCTCCTAATTGGACAACTTAGAAATTCCTTCTGTTGGAGCAATGAGTTTGGATATGGAACTCCAAGAGTTACCTAGGTGGTCACAAAGTGTTTTAGTAAGCTTTTTTGCTGTTGTAACTAAAAGACCTGAACAATTAGAGGAGGAAAAGTTTATTTGTGGGCTCACAGTTTCAGAGGTCTCAGTCCTTAGCCTACTCCGTTCCCTGGGGCTCAAGGTGAGGCAGGACATCATGGTGGAAGGGTATAGCAGAGGAAAATGGCTCAGGACATGATCAGGAAGCAGAGTGCTAAACTCAGCTCACAAACTCATGCCGCAGGATCCACATCCTCCAACCACACTCTACCTGCCTATAGTTACCACCAAGTAAATCCCTATCGGGGGATTAATGCATTCATTATGTTAAACCTCTTATAACCCAGTCATTTCATCTCTAAACTTTCTTTGCAGTGTCTCACACCTGAGTTGTTTGGGACACCACACATATCTAAACCATAAAATAGAGAAAAACAAAACTTCTATTTATTTAATTTTGTGAATACTAGGGACTAAATCCAGGGGCTTGTGCATGCTAGACAAGGGCTCTACCTCTGAGTACATTCCCAGACCTTTTAATTTTATTTTGAGACAGAGACTCAACAAGTTCCCAAGGCTGGCCTTGAACATGTGATCCTCCTGCCTCAGCTTCCTGAGTAGCTGTGATTGTAGGTATATGCCACCACACCTAACCAAGAAAAATAAAGCTCTTTATTCACTCTTTCTTAATGAAGTTCATCACCATTAGGTATAATCCTTTGGCATAAGTTTAAAAAAATGACAACTGAAACAGCTAAATTAAAAAGTTGTATTTATTATTGCCACAGAAGAATGTTTTAGGTACATTTCTGATTTAGAAAGAATACTGGGCCTCACTCAGGAAGGGACCAGAGCTAGGTTTTAAATACATGTTATTCTTTTCTTCCCTACATCTTTCTCTGTTTCTGCTTCCTTCTTTCTCTTTGCAGCCAAACTTATGCTTCTCCAGGCCATAGAACAGACAATGACCACCCGTAGCTCTGGTTGACAAACACTGTCATTCTACCCATTCTCCAGTCCTCTGCCCTCCAGAGGAGCTAGCTTGCTGCCATTGTCCCAAGTCCACATTCCAGAAGTCTATACTCATATAGTCTATATCCACGGAGGAGGGAGACCCTCCTAAAGCACAAGTCAGATCGTCTTATGCTCTAACTATTCCAATAATTTCTCATCCCATTCAGAGTCAAGGCCAGTCTGCACAATGCTCTAAAGCCCTTTGCTGGCTGGGCTCTGCACACACTGGCTCCTTTGCTATTCCTTAAATATTCTAAGGGTGTTCTGAGCTCAGACTCTTGCTTGTGCTCCTCTCTCTACTTGGAGCACTGTCCTCCTGGTCTCTGAATGCCTCTCTCCTTCACTTCTCTGCTTAAAATGCATTTTACAAAAGTGACTTTCCTAGTCAATCTTTCTAAACTCATACTTCAGCCTCTACTCTCGGTTCCCCTTTTCCTGCCTCAGTTATCATCATGGCACCTATCACTATCTGACACATTATATTTCCATATATTTCTTTATTTTCTTTGTTTCTCTTCTACTAGAATATAATCCCCAGGAGGACAGGGACCGTTTTGTCATTGCTCAATCTCTGGTGCTCAGTATGATACTTGTTTCTTGGTGAGTACTCAAAATATTTGTTGGATAAATAAATGAGTAAATGAATGAATGACTAAATAGGATCCATAGAATCTTTATGGTCCACCTACTTTCAAGATCACTTCCCAGTATCCTCTCTTGCCACTTGCCATTCTGTGTTCTCATAGCATTGCATGGCTTGTCATTTGTCACAGTTCTAACTCTGCATTTATTTGTAGGATTATTTGATTGCCAACCTCAAGGGTAGAAGGGTAGAATAGTGTCTATTCCTTCTAGGTGTTGGTAAATATTTTTTTTCTATGAATAAGTAAATATAGTAACTAGTCCTAGAAACAGACCTGTAACTGATTTTCTTTGTAGCTCTGGACAGTGTTGTTCTCTGGCTGTCAATTTCTCAATCAAAGGGGGGAAGTTGATCTTCCAAGGCTACTTTCAGCTTTCCTTTTTATCTCTCTAATTAAAAAAAAAAAAAAAAAATATATATATATATATATATATATATATATATAGGTAGCCATACTCAATGTTTGCCTTCTGGTTTAGTTGAATGAAACCTAGTGAACTCAAAGAACATCCTACAAGCTTGATGAAATAAGATGTTTTCCTTCTTCTTGGGTTTAGATCATTTGATAGGCAAAGTTTACCTTCTGAATTCTTTATCAAGATCTTCTTTCTTCTCTCTCTCTCTGATCCTTTCTCCTGAGAAGACATAGACACCCTGAAGCCTGTTTAACAAGGAGGAAGGTAAGATGAGTTGTGGCAGAACCATGGTAGAGTTCACTCCAAACTCTGGCTCTTCCACAAGTCATGCTGCCTCCTGACCATGGGTTGATCCCTTTGTGGCTTGTCTGTTACCTCATTTATTTCAACAGAGGATGTTGAGGACACTGTTTGCTTTAAGAGGCTCATTATGGGGTCAAAGAAACTGTGTCCCTAACTTAATGAAACAGGCTCCAAAAAAAGGCATTTTAGGGAAGAATAGTTTTCCAATTAAAGTCTTTGCTCCTGCACTCTGGTCTTAGAGCTTTAAGTTTCCTGATTGATTTCTGAGAATCGAGGATTAGCTGGAAAAGAACTTACCCCATCCAAATCCCAAAGTCTATGATAAAGGAACTGAAACTCTGAGAAGCTGCGTGCATTATCTAGGATTACAGAACTAGTTAAATGCAAAACTGGGAATAAAATCCTGGCCTGATTCCTTGTCTAGTGTGTTCGTAGGCACACTTAGGTTCCTACGAAACTCTAGGGACCTAGCATCAGTTGTCTAAGTTGATGAGGTGGGCATGACTAAGTCAATGCAAATCAGCCCTCCCACCACCGAATTCAGTACTGAATTTCAAGGCCCCACATCACAGCGTGGGGTGTTCAATTATCTCTATTTTTAAGTTTTCAAGAGTCAGATTGTGTTACAGACCAATCTGGGATAGTGGAGGCAGGGGATCAGCACCCAAAAACCCTTCATTTCAAATTGAAGGTAAATTCACTGTCGCCCCTCTTTATAGCTCTGTAGTGTGAGATTTTTCCCTCATGTTTTAGAGCCACTGTACGATGCTCTTGTGTGCAAAACTGTTGGTTCAAGGCCAAGTGGGTCAGAACAGATTGCCTAAGGAAAAATATGTGTTTAATCAGAAGGTTCTTGTTTCGAATGGAAGAGTAACCTGAGGACTTGGTGGGCGGCTTTGCTTTGAGAAGGAGCTGTGGGACTCCAGGTGGCACTTGATCAAGTATATTTATAGTATGTCACTAAAAAATCCTTAATGTCTTTGATGCTGAGAGATCCATTGTGTGTGGGTGTTAAGAAAGTGGGCTCCACTGTGAGATGCCATCTCTACTTACTAGCTTTGTGTTCTTAGATCGAAGCTGAATCTCTTTGCCTCAGTTTCAAGTTTACCAAGTGAAAATTTTAAAATGACACCCATCACAGATAGCTGTGAGGTTTTTTAAAAAGTTTTTTAAAATATAGTTTTTAGTTGTAGGTGGACACAATACCTTTATTTCATTTTTATCTGGTGCTAAGGATCAAATCCAGGGCCTCATGTGTGATAGGTGAGACAGCTGTGAGTTTTAAATGATTTAGGACATACATGGTGCTTTGGGCCGTACCTGCACATAAAACATATTAGCACCTGTTTTTGTCATCGTAATTACTGGCGTGCTTCCTTCTCTTTCCTCTCTCAGCATGGAATCACTTCAGTGGTGGAGGGTCTCTTGGAGTGGACATCGCTCCCTAGGATCTGCATGACAGATGCCACCGTGTATGGAGATGTACACTGATGTACTACAGAGATGTAGAGGTGGAGAGGTGTTGTAAATGCATCTCCTCAAATTCTGCTTTTGCCGGTAGAAAATGAATATTTCTCCTCTAATGTGTTCTTCTCTATCTTCAGTATTGTGGCAGACACAGAAGTGGGTCATCTAAATCCTTCTTCAAAGGATTTGTCCCTCTAGCCATAGGACGATGGCCTCCAGATGTCAGCTCATAGGCATACGGGGCCATTTCACCAAGGCTGTGCTTCCTGGGCATCCCACAGTTAATGTCTGATAAAGCACTGAAGGAAAGACCTGATCATTTTGCCCACCATGGGTCACTCTGAGGGTCCACATACTTTCCTGCACCCCTCTGGCATTGCAGAGGTTTTCTTGGTTTGCATCACAGTTGACTTCTGCCCCAATCCGCTTTTGTGGCCTCTCTCCCATAGAGGTTGATCCCTGATACATACTTTTTTTCAAAAATGGTTTTATTAGTGCATTACAGTTATACATGATAGTTGGCTTAATTTTCACATGATCCTACATATATGGAATTCAATTTTCTCCCTTTCAGTCCCCAGTGCCTTCTCTTTTCCTTCTCTCTTCTTCCCCATACTTCCCTTCCTCTACCCTATTGGTTTTCCTTCTGTTTGTTTATTTTTTTTATAGATATACATAAAGTCAGAATTCACTGTGCTGTATTTGTACATGTACATAGTGTAATTTAGTCAAATGCATCCTGTGTTTGGTCCTCTTTTCTATTCTTCCTTCTTCCCTCTCAGCTCCTACTCCGTGGCTCTTGTCTCTATCCTTATGAAATCTGACCCCACCCCCTTAATTCCCTTACTTTCCTCTATCTTCCATATACAAGAAAAAGCATTCTACCTTTGATTTTCTGAGTCTGGTTTATTTCACTTTAGCATGATGTTTTCCAGTTTCATCCACTTACCCATAAATGCCATCCTTTCATTCTTCTTTATGGTGGTGTTATGGTTTGGATATGAGGTGTCCCCCAAAAGCTCACATGTGAGACAATGCAAGAAGGTTCAGAGGAGAAACGATTGGGTTGTGAGAGTCTTATTAATCTAATCAGTGATTTAATCCCCTGACAGGGATTAACTGAGTGATAACTGAAGTGGAGGGGATGTGGCTGGAGGAGGTGGGAATTGGGGTGTGGCTTTGGGGTACATATTTTGTATCTGGAAAGTGAAGACACTCTCTCTCTGCTTCCTGATCTCATGTGAGCTGCTCCTCTCTGCCATACACTCCACCATGATTTCAGCCTCACTTTAAGCTCCAAGGAATGGAGGCAACTTTCTATGGACTAATATCTCTGAAACTGTGAGCCCTCAAATAAACTCCTCCTCTAAATGTGCTGGTCATATCATTTAGTCACAGCAATGAAGAAGCTGACTGAAACAGGTGGAGTAAAACATCACTGTGTATGTATAGCATATTTTCTTAATGCATTCCTCTGTTGATGGGCACCTGGGCTGGGTCAATAACTTGGTTATTGTGAATATGCTGCCAAAAACATTAACATACCTGACACATAGTTTGCATGCAAACTCTACTTTGACTTCTGCAGAATCCACTCTGAAAATTGACTCTCAAAGGATGTTACTAACATTTAGAAAGAGTTGGGAATCCACTGTTAAACTGAAACTTTGGAAAATGATTTGATCTTCCAGGGTCTCAATTTCCATATCAACAAAATGCAGGTAATTATTTTTAGCTTGCACAGTTGTGCAGATTAAGGGAAATTGTAATGTGCCAAGTTCATAGAGGTAAGCTATGTAATACAGACTGTCTCCACTTTACCTCCTTTGTGTCTTCAATTTACTTTCTTCTCTTCCTTTGCTAAATTGCTCATAATTTTATTTTCTTTTGTCTCTCTTTTTCCTCTTACTTTCTTGTCTTTGCATTTGCAACCATTATAATTTCCATTTGCACAATTATAATTGCACACATTTTAATTGTGCAGGCAATGGATTTTGAAAAAAAATGTGTATACATGTGGATCCACTACAATCAAACCTACAACAAATTTTCACCGCCACAAAAAGTAGGCTTGTACCTCTTCCCAGTCAATCCCCATCCTACAACCCTTGCATAGGTAACAACTGATCTGCTTTTTATCACCATAGATTGGATTTATCGTTTCAGAGTTTCTTGCGAATATTATTCTACAATATGTACTTTTTTTCTGTCTGGCTTTTTTCTCTCGACATAATGTTTCTGAGATTGTCCAGGTTGTTGTGTACTTTTTATTGCTGTGCAGTATTCTATTGTGTGAATGTATTACAATTTGTTTCTTCATTTACCAGGTGTTGGACATTTGGTTGTTTCTAATTTGGGGTTATTATGAATAAATCTGCTATGAACATTTATGTACAAGTCTTTGTGTGGATATATGTCTTTTTTGGGGGGTAAATATGTAGGTGTAGAATTACTGAGTCATATGTTAAGCATATGTTCAACTTTATAAGAAAATGCCAGTAACATGTTTTATTCCACCAAAAAGTATGCACGTTTGCGATACTCCACATCATTTCCAACACTTGGCATTGTTAATCTTTTTTAGTTCAGCCATCCCAGTAGGTGTGAAGTGAAAGTATCTCATGATTTTAATTTGCATTTCCCTGATGACTAATGATGTTAAGCATCATTTCATTCTTCAATGGCTATTTGTATATCTTTTGTGAAAGTTTTCAAATATTTTGCCCATTTCTAACAGGGTTGATTGTTTTCTTATTATTGGGTTATAAAAGTTTGGTATATATTTTAGATACAAGTTCTTTATTAGGTATATATTATATGTATTTTCTCCTGATTTGTGTCTTGTCTTATAATTTTCCATGTGTGATGGGCTGACAGATCTGACTCCATGAGAATGTTATAGGCCAGACTCTAAGGGAAATGACTAAACAGACTCCATTTTGCTTTGAGACTCCATATTATGTAGGAAATAAGCTTCTCCCATGGAAACACCCCACCTCGATGCCCATCATCAGTTAGTTGGTGTGACATGTTTAATAATACACAATGGCAACTCCTATGTAGTAAAGAATTGCTCTCTTTTGATTCCTATTGCTCCTAAACAATGTACCACGTGAACGGTGATTGTGTGAATGTTAGTAACCATGTTAGTTTGTACCTAGGTAAGGGTCATTTTGACCCACTTCTCCCTCTGTTGATGATCTCATGATGTTAGTTTTTAATTTCAAATTATAGCAACAGACACTTATGATTGATGTGATTTTTGGTATAAGAACCCCTACAACCCTGTGGTCAGGGATGTTCTCCTAATAGCCATTTTTTGGGGCATTGTGTGAGACAGTCAGCCGGCTGGCTTAATAAAGACTCTCAAATTTGGACTTCTCAGTGGTGAGCAGTCTGTTCTTAAGTTGCGCCCCATAACACATGGTTATTTTTCAAAGTGAAATTTTAAATTCTGATAAAAATGAACTTACTACTTTTTTCCTCTCGTCTTTTTTTTTTTTTTTTTTGGTGGAACTGGGGGTGGAATAATCCAGGGGTGCACTACAAAAGAGCCACATCCCAGCCCTTTTTAATTTTATCTTGAAGCAGGGTCTCACAAAGTTGCCCAAGCTAGCCTTGAACTTGCAATCCTGCTTCAGCTTCCAGAGTCACTGGAATTATATGCATGCACCATCCTGCCTACTATCTTTCAAGCCCTTTGTATCTTATCTGAGAAATACTTAAACTATTGTAAATTTGAAAAGACTTCTTCATAATATTTTTTTTCTAGAAGTGATTTTAGTTTTGTCTTTCACATTCAGGCATATAATCCATTTTAAGTCAACTTTTCTGAAAGATGTAAGGTATGAGTCTTATTTTTTCCATAAAGATCCCCACTGCCAATACCTTTTCTATAAAGTCTTTCCTTTTCCCCATGAAGTTACTTTGGTACCTTTGTCAAGACAAATCTGACATTAGTTATACAGTTTTGGTTCTCTTATCTATGTCTTTCCTTATACCCTTAATAAACTCAATTGTTGTGGTTTATAATAAATCTTAAGACAGGTGTGTAAGCCCTTGCTTTTTATTTTTATTTTTTTTCAGTACAGTGTTTTGGCTACTCCAGGTCTGTTAAATTTCCATATGAATTTTAGAATCTGCTTGCATATTCTTGCAAAAGTACATGCTGTGATTTTGATTAGGATTTCATTGAATTTATTGGGAAAGACTTTACATCTTAAAAATATTTTCTTCTTATCCATGAGTATGGTATATCTCTTCATTTAAGTCCTAATTATTTTTAGTATAGTTTAATTTTTAGCATAATTATTTTGTATCTATGGATAAATTTACTCAAATATTTTATTTTAAATGTTTTTATAAATTACATATCTCAATTGACAATACACAGAAAGGCAGTTGATTTTTTTGTGTTAACAGAGCTTGCTGAGACATTTTCAAATTCATATATTACTTACAGGAGATTTTTATGTAAAATTTTTAGTATGTGTACATAGACAATTGTATCATCTGCAAATGAAGGCAGTCTTATTTTTTTCTTTTCTAATATGTATGCTTTCATTTCTTTTACTTTTTTTCCAATTGCAATGGCTAGAATTTCTAGTATAACAACTGAAGAGAAGTGGTAGCCATGGGTATCCTTTCTTTCCTGATGTTAGATGAAAGCATACAGTCATTCACCATTAAATTAGCTGTGGATTTTTTGTAAATACCTTTTATTAGATTGAAAAAGTTCCTATTTCTAGTTTGCTGAGGTTTTAACATAAATGGGTATTAAGATTTGTCAAATGATTATTACGACTCCATCCATTTACCTGCAAAAGCCATAATTTCATAATTTCATTCTTCTTTAAGGCTGAGTAGTATTCCATTTTGCATATACACCACAGTTTCTTTCTATTCAGCCAAGAAAGGGCATCTAGGTTGTTCCAGAGTTTTGCAATTGTGAATTAAGCTGCTATACGCATTAATGTGGCTGTGCCACTGTAGTATGCTGATTTTAAGTCTTTGGGTATAAACCAAGGAGTGGGATAACTGGATCAAATGATGTGGAATATTACTCAGCCTTAAAGAATAATTAAATTATAGCATTTGCAGGTAAATGGATGGAGTTGGAGAATATCATGCTAAGTGAAATAAGTCAGTCCCCACCCCCCCCCAAAAAAAAACAAAGGCCAAATGTTTACTCTGATGTGTGGACACTGATCCATAATGCGGTTGAGGGGGTAAGGGAAGAATGAAGGAACTTTAGATTGGGCAGAGGGAAGTGAAGGGAGGGGAGGCATATGGGGATGGGAAAAATGGTGGAATGAAATGGACATTATCATCCCATGTATGTGTAAGATTATACAAATGGTGTGACCCTGTGTTGTATGTAACCAGAGAAATCAAAAGCTGTGCTCCATTTGTGTACAATGAGTTGAAATGCATTCTGCTGTCATGTATAACTAATTGGAACAAATAAAAAAAATTATTACATATCTATTGATATGATCATACAAGTTTTACTTGTAATCTGTTAATATGATGATTATATTAACAGATATTTAAAATGTGAAATCAACTTTGCACTTCTGCAATATACCACTTGGTCATGGGACAGTATCTTATTTGTGTATTGCTGGTTTCAACTTAATAATATTTTGGTAAGGCTATTTTCATTTACTTTACTAACACTATATTGGCAGGTTTGGTTTTGGCAACAAGGTAATACGAACTCTACAAAATGAGCTTGGAAGTTTTCCAAATTTTTCTATTTTTGGAAAAAGTTTTCATGAGATTGGTATTTTTTCTTCCTCAAATATTTTGAAAGAATTTGCCAATGAAACTCTCTGATTCTGGATCTTTCTACTTAGATTTTAAATTAAGAATTTAATCTATTTAATTGATATGAGGCTATTTAAGTTTTTAAATATCTTCTTCAGTTTGTTTTGATAATCTGTGCCTTTCAAGAAATTTTTCTATTTCCTCTAGGTTGTCAAATATCTAAATATGTAGGTATAAATTTGTTCTTAATAATCTCTATAGTTAAAATCTTTCCTTCACTTTTTATATTTATTAGTTGCATCTTCTCTGCTTTTATGTGTTAAGTTTCCCTAGAGTTTTGTTATATTGAAAAAATTTAAAATACCAATTTCTGATTTCATTGAGTTTCCTTTGTTGTTTGATGTTTCCTATTTTACTGATTTCCACTCTTAACTCCATTATTTTCTGCCTTCCATGTACTTGGAATTTAATTTGCACTTCATTTTTCAATTTCATAAGAGAGTTAAATTTAGATATTTAATTTTGGACATTTTCCTCTAAAATAATCATTTAACAATTATCATGTTATCTGAGACAGTGCTGACCAGTAGACTTTTCTGTGATGCCGTACACTCAGTAAGGTGGTTGCTGGCCTCATATGGCTATTGAACACTTGAAATATGACTGAGGAAATACATTCTTTATCTTACTAATTTTCTATATTTTAAATGAAAATGTTAGTAGTCACATGTAACTGGTGGCTACTCATTGGACAGTAGTCTTCTGACTTGCGATTTCAGTTTTTGATAATAAACTTACCAAAATTCTTATATTTATTCTGAATTATATCTCATCATTTCATACTTCTGACTTGCTTAATATCTTTCTCTTCATCACTGTTTTTTTAGCAATTTGATTATGATGTGCTGTGGCTTTCCTTATTTTAACCAGTTTGGGAATCATTGTACCTTGGGAGTCTTAGCTTATGTTTTTCTATAATTTGGAAATATTTTGATTATATTCTTAGATATTTTTTCCCTCCCATCTTACTAGACATATTTCAAGTGCTCAATAGTGATAGGAGGCTAGTGACCACCCTACTGAACAGTACACCATCACAGAAAAGTCTATTGGTCAACACTGCCTTAGAAAAAATGGCAATTATTAAATGATTATTTTAGGGGAAATGTCCCTTCTCTTTTTCTGGGACTTAAATTACATGCATATTATGTTAGATGCTATGTATCATTCTACCTGTCACTGGTGATAATATTTTTCCTCCTCTTTCTCCTTCTCCTGCTTCTTATTCAACTCTTCTTCCTCTCTATGTTCCATTTTCAAGAGTTTATATTGTGTTGTCTTCAAATCCACCATTTTTATTTATTTGCAGTTTCTTAATCCTATCCAGTTGACTTTAACTTTAAATGATTTATTTTTCATCTGTAGAAGTTCTTTGGTTCCTTTCTGTATCCTGTTTTTCTTCTTCTTTTTCTATTTGTATTCATTTTACCCTTAATTTTCAAGCATAATGATCACAGTGGTTTTAAAGTTACTGCCTACAGGAAATTTTTTCCTACATCTTCATAATTGCTAGATTTCTTATTATAGACTGACATTCCTCTGATTTATTTATTTGTTATAATTTCCCTTTTTTTGAGGTTTTTTCTTTTTTGGTACTGGGGATTGAACCTAGGGGTGCTAAATCACTAAGCCACATCCCCAGCCCTTTTTTTATATTTTATTTAGAGACAGGGTCTTGCTAATATGCTTAAGGCCTCACTAAGATGGCTTTGAACTCACTCATGATCCTCCTGCTTCAGCCTCCTGAGCCACTGTGATTATAGGTGTGCATCACAGAGCCTAGCCTGATTCTGAATATTGTAAATTTTATGTTATTTGAAGCTGTAGTTTGTTATATCCATTAAAATAGTATTTATTGGTCCTTGTTCTCATAGTCATTTTGGTTATTTGTAGAACAATTTTATCTGTCTTTCAAGACTTGTGTTTTAAAGACTTTATTAGGGCATATCTAGAATGTGCTTTATTTTATGACTGGAAAGGTATCACCACTGAGGGATGACCTGTATATGGTCTCTGTTAAATGCCTTCTTTATTTAATAAGAACTTTTCCCTTTGCTGTGAACTAAAAATTATTACAAGTTATGCATGTGCTCTTACAGTTCCCTGGTCATTGTTCTCACTTCGGAAGTTGGTTTTTTGAATAATTTTATGGAATTTTACCTAATGCATGTGAACTGAAGACTGATATTTGATAGAAAAACTAATAGGGGATTCCCATACCTCAGCAGCTCTTTTGCTTTTTTTTCTCCACTAATTTTCTTTGCACACATGCTCTCAGTCTTGATTTCTGAACTCTGTCATTCCAGCTTAGTAAGACCATTAGAATCTCTTCAGGTGCACACTTTCTGAACTGAGTTCTAGAAATTACTTTTTACATGCTCATAGGGCTCACCCCATTTAGTTCCTATTTCTCAGGCAGGCATCACAGTCCTTTGCTGTTTATTGTTGTGTGTTTGAAAACTGTTGTTTAATGTATTTTGTTCAGTTTTCTAGTTGATCATGGCCTACAATAAGTCCAAACTGGGCTGGGGATATAGCTCAGTTGGTAGAGTACCTGCCTCACAAAAAAAAAAAAAAAAAAAAAGTCCAAACTTTGTTTCTTCCTAATGTCCCGAAGCAGAACTCCTAAATTAATTTTTATCTGAGGTTAAACATGCTCATAATTTAAAGAGTCAAATAGTAGTACCAAGTTGTTATTTAAAAAATGAAATAACACAACACAATGGCAATCCCCTGTCCTTGATCATGTTGCTCACATCCAAAAGCAAACACTTTCAAATCTTTCAGCTGATTGTTTTCACATTTTCTTGTATTTGCTTATGTTGTCATTTCTTGAGTCTTTAGCTTTTTAACCTGTAGCCTTTAAACTTTAGAGTACCTGATAAAGAGGCAATGCTCTACATTTCCTGGTGAGAGACTCTTTCAAACTTTTCTGGTACCTACACCTTTCTTATGTCCCTCATCCTCACAGTATTGCTATAGCATGGTTTTGGTTTGATAACTATTACGTTTATGTTATTATGGTATATGAATGTTTTTCATACTTGGGACATAGTATAATAGTATACTATGCTTATTCCAATGTATTGGATGCTTTTTTAATTTTAATTTTATTTTTTAGTTTTGAGTTATTTTTAAAATGTATTTACTAAATTTTAGTCAGGAATAGTTCATCTCCCAAATCACCTTGCTGTTTATTTTTCCTTTTCTATGTTATTATACTCAAAATATTCTATCTCTCTCACTTATTGAAGAATTCTAGATGCTGGAGACTTTTGATATGCTCTAATCTGGTCTTCTTATTTAAACCCTGTGGACAACCTTTGTCTTGGCATCTCCCTTTTGCCTATCTCTTGGATTTGATGTTCTAATATCTGGTGTCCCATGTATTTTCTTCTTGGTTTAGCAACTCATTTTCAGTGGAGTGACTTCTCTACCAACTACCTGAGAAAGGATACATGAGAAGTAATTTTGATTTGTTTTTATTATTTCCTTTTTATGATGTTGTAGCCTTTATTTCACCTGCATATTTGATGAAGAGTTTGGGTATATTTTTGTAAATACTCTTCATCTGATTAAGGATGTTTTCTCTCTTTCTTTGTTAGATAAGATTTTTTTCATAAATAAATATTAAATTTTAACAAATGCCTTTCCTGCTTCTGGTTATAGATACAAAGGACTTTTTTATCCCCTTTGAAACAAAAGACTTTGCTTCATTCTCTTCTAGCTTTGCAGGATTGCTATTGTGATACTTAACTTTCTGTATCTCTGTCTTGGATTTTGTCTCTGTCTTTGTTCTTTCCATTAGCTTTTAAGATTTCTTTCTTTATCCCTAGTACTAAACAATTTCACAATGATGTATTTTGGTATGCAAATTACATCCCAGAAAGTTTATATCCTAGAAAGTAAACTTGAGGCAAAGTCCTATTTGCTATTTATTGGGTGTGAAAATCCAAAAGCCAGGAGTAAAGGACAAGGGACAAGAAGCAGAAAAGAAGTCGAGCCAATATAAAGATGACTTAGTAGTAGTCCAATATCATGGAACTATCCTCCAGAATGGAATACACCTGAGGGGAAAAAGGGAACAGAAGGTTGTCAGCTCCCACTTCCTGCTGGTAAAAGGTCTGCCCTGAAATTCAAGGTGGGTGTGTGTGTTCGTATCAAATAGGGAATGGGGGCATCTCATTCCTCAGTTCCAATTGAAGGGTCTCAGGGCAAGTTAATTGTTTGCAGTGCTGACTCGAGGTGAGATATACGTGAAGCTTGGCAAAGCCTGGTTGATCTGGTTGTTATTAAGGCACCGAAGCAGGAGATAGGAGAGATCAGAAGAATCTGATGTGACCTAAGTCCGATACTGTGTGGTCTTTTCTTTCCTTCGTGCTTAGCTTTTGAGAAGCCTTTTCAGTTCAGAAAATTATGTTGTTCAGTTTTGGAAAAATTTCTTGAATTATTTCTTTGAAGATTCTCTCCCCTCATTTTCTCTGTTTTCCCTTTCAGGAACACCTGTTAATCAGATTTTAGACCATCTGGGCTTTTCCTGAAATCTTCTTATGTTTTCTCCCTTATTTCCATATTATGTTGTATTGCCCTACTTTTTGCTAAGATTTTCTTAACTTTATCTTCTGATGCTTTTGAATTTTCATTTCTCCTACCATTTAAATTTCCAAAGGATTTTTGTGTTGTTTCTGAATACATGTACATATATATATATATATACATATATATATACACACACACACACACTCACGTGCACATACACATATTCCTGTTCATGTTCAATGGTTGCAATATTTGTCTTTGAATTCTAAGGATATTAATTATAACTCATGTGTTGTTTTCTCGATTTCCTTTTTCATGAAAATAAATTCTTTGTTTCTCCTACATTTTATCCTTGTCTTGTTAGCTTTGACTTTTGTCTTCATCTTAGAATTGTCTGCCAGATGTTTGCTGATTATATGTTAGAATGGGCCCTGAAAAGCTAATTGAAAGCTCTCTGTGCATGGATGAGCCATTTAATTAAAGAGCTTCCAACATCATTATCTTGAAGACTTTTCTTTTTGGCTCATCATATTCCTCAGAGAAAATTCTTACAATTTTGACCTAGAGGGCATATGCCAGGCTGCCAATACTAAGGAATCTAAGTGGGGTAAAAGTTGGGGAGGGTCACATTTAATATGCAAAATTTTGCACATTCTCTTATTATTTTAGGTTAAGACACTTCTGTTAGTTGTGTCTGACAGTTGTGCCAGAGACCACCTATTTTACCTTCTCCAGGGAATGAACTCAAGTCTTCTGCCAAGAGGATGAGGGAATCTTGGGTGCTAAGTACTTCTTAAATAGACTTGCAAGCAACCACCCTTATTTAACCCTACTGCATGCTTCTGGAGGTACCTAGTGCCAGCAATTCCCGAGTCTTTGGGGGTTCTACAGTGTAAAATGAGTTGTTTCTCAGCTCTCATTACTGCCAGTTTAGGATTTAGCTTCTTGGGTCTGCTAAGCTACCCATCTGTTTTCCAGCTTCCAAAAATTTGTGGCTGGGATCTCTTCTGTTCTTTTTGTGGTATCTTTTTCCAAATCTCTTTTTCATGGAATGTAAACACACACTTGAAGATCTGCTCTTCCTTGCAGTCTAACAAATATAGATATTGACCAAATTAAGTCTACTGGCATTTCCTCTGCTCCTTGTGCCTTAAAAAATTCAGGTCCCTCAATATGTGTGTACCATAATAGCATTTGTGTCTCTTCATGTGTCAGCTCTGGCTTACTGAGGGGTTACAAAACATTGAACAGTTAGTATAGCACATAAAAGAAAACTTCATTCATGAATTTTCACTCCATCCCAATACAGTATAATAGAACTGCAGTCCTCTAGCCGAGTTGACATTTCCCAGTGAATTCAGTTTCTGGGTGAAAGAAACAAATTCAAAGGTAACAGTCTTATCGGGAATTTAATTAAAAGAATATTCCAGTTTGTATTCAGAGGCTGAAAAAATATGGGCGCACATCCTATACTTTCCACCTAAATGACAAACAGAATTAATAATCCAAATGAGGACCTTAAGACACTAAGATAGATTGTTCCAAATAAACATAAAATTATACTTTAGTCTTACTTGGTAAGGTAGAACCTTACACATTTCAGAAAAGATTTTTTAGCAATGAGTGAAACATGAAAGGATTTCATGTTAGCCATAGCCATTCACCAGAATGCTCCAATTCCCAAAGTTATTCTAGCTTTGCAACACAGAAGTAAATAAATGAACAATTGCCTAGAATATTTAACTAGGGACTGTGCTAAGTTGGAAGAAGCTGAGTCTACAGAATTGTAGGCTTGAGCCCACATTCAACGGCAACAAACTATTTTTCACCCAGAATCTGTTTTAGTAATTGCTTTGCAGTTGCTGCCTCTAATGAAACTCCAGAATCACAATGAATCACTGCAGCAATCTGCTATGGAAAATCAATACTTCACGTGACAACTTGAAAAATCCCAAGAGAATACTTTTGAGACAGTTAGATCTTCTCCTCTGAGCTCTGAGGGACCCAAACAAGTGTGGAACAGAGTTATTTTCTTTAACGGTCTTACCATATAGCCAGGGAGAAAGACACTATAGACAACTAGATGTATAATGTAGGAAGGTACGTGTATGTTACTGGGAGGGATGTTAATGGTTTTGAAATAACACAGAAGAGGTATTCAAGGGGCAGATAGGGTCACCAAACAGGAAAGGCATTAACTAAAGTGGTTCTTGCTTTGGTTTCTTAGCTCATCCTTTGGCCTTAGATAGTGGGAACTCAGGCAAATAGTTTATATGTATCAAGTTTGGAAAACAGTAGCAGCTCTAATGTACATATTTTAATGTGCAGTTTAGGATTTTAGATTTTGAGATTATAATTCATATATATTTTAGGCTGGGGATGTTGCTCAGTGTTAGAGTGTTTCCCTAGCATGTCAAGACCCTGGATTCAATCTCCAGCCCTGAAAAGATTAAAAAAAATTATATAAATATATGTGTGTGTATATATATTATATATACACTATTATTATATATATTATATATACACTATTATTATATATATACTATATATATATATTTTTTTTATTTTTTTATTTTTGGCGGTACTGGGGATCGAACTCAGGGCCTTGTGCTTGCAAGGCAAGCACTCTACCAGCTGAGCTATCACCCCACTCCATATATATATATATATAATGTAGAGTATACACACACACACACACACACACACATTAATCAGATTTCTTCTGGTGACAGAAATCCATCTTAAACTACCAAGGGTAGAATGGGTCAGGTATGTATGTACCTAGAGGCTCAGATGTCAGGAGGCATTTGTCTCTTAGTTCTGTTTTCTTCTATGTTGGCTTGAGTTTTAAGTGAGACATTCTCTAGGAGGGGGGAATTATGGTTAATTCCAATCTTATGTGGCCCATACAGTTTTTCTTGGCATCTCTATATAAGAAATGTCTGGGAGAGTTTGACTACCTACTCTGAGGAGCAGTCATGATGGATGGAGGATGATTGTTCTTAATAACATGGTATAAGGGAAGAGCAGTTTCTCAGCAAAAAAAAGTACACTGGTGAGGGAGAGACAACAAGTGTGGATGCATTTTCTCTTAAGTTATATCAACAAACAAACAAACATGTCTCTTTCTTGAGTTCCAGGTTGTTTATAGTAAGGGTCACTGACCGACATAGGAATGAGGACTGGATTTGGAAGTATCACCTATCTTATATGGAAATTATCACACAGTCTAGCTATTGCCCACCACAGCAACTCCACTCATGAGAATATGTTACTACTTGGCCACCTAGTTCCAAAGTCACTCTGAACAAATCTGGCACTCATCATGATAATGTGCTAATGGAGAGAGTTAAGACTATATATTTTTAATAGGACTTCAGGATTCTTTCTGGATTCTTCAGGATTGGTTTCTTTTGTTCATATTTTCCGAAATGTTTCTGAGCCTTCACAGTTTTCCCCCCTGGAAATTTAGAAGCATAGGAAATTCCACTAATTTGTAAGACCTTGTAACCTGAGTTAAGGATCTTATCTTCTGAATCCCATGTCAGAAAGATTAAAAGAACTCATAGAAAAAGAATGGAAGTAGTTCATAATAAAGGCTTGAGACCTAGAAAGTCTGAACGGATGGGAAAAGTTTCAAGTTGCCAGGGTAAGGCAGAACATTGGTGACTAGAGCAACTTTACATGTTCTGGGTTTTTAGGTGATTCTGGGACATATGAATGAAAAAAAGAGAGAGAGATTGGAAAGCACTGGAGGTAGGCTGGTGGTGTGGGCAGATAAATCTTCAGCTTCAGAAACACTGCTTAGGCCTTATCTGATTCTTTAGTAGTGAATGTCTTGAGCAATGTATTGAGAAGGATTCAGAAAATGCAGGGGAGGCGCTGTGATCAAAAGGTCAGCCAGGGGCTTGAACATAATAACAGATGAACAACCAGTACTTCTCCCAAGGGCATTTAGTAGAACAGTCTAAGGAAATACCTAGAACTCAAATATAAACACAAATGTTTAGACTGCTTAATGGAACCAGGGAATCAGAATTATAAAATGCTTTACTCTATCAAGTTTTGCAGGAATTGAAATGAGACACATGTTAAAAAATTCCTCGATGTTATTGTTTATGGGTGAGAGTAGGGCTTGGGGGACTAATTGAGAAATACACTGAAAAGATTATGTCAATGATTTAAAAAAAATCACCTGCAAGATTTTTTGGGGGAAAGAATTTGTGCTTAGAAAATAAGTGAGTGCTAGGTTTATTATAGCAGGCTGCTAATTAGCAATCAGCCATTGCCTAATCATGATGTGCATTTGTTAGTTCTAGTTGCCACTCAATCAGTTTAAGGATGCTACTTTATATATGAAATAACACAAAGTTTCCAAGCACCTCCAAAAGTGGTTTCCTACTCTCGGTAATTAAATATTTATTGAGGACTTACTAGATGCCAGGTGTGCTAGACTGTGGCACACAAGGCTTTCAGAAATGTGGGAAGCATTCCTCTAAAACTTCAGAGTAATAATGCTCCCATGACCCACAACTACAGAGAGGAAGGAGAGATGTATCCTGCATGAGGATTTAGGGATTACTTGACAGAGGAGCTGATAGTTGAGACAGGATTTTCAGGGTTGACTAAATATTGTTGGCTTCATAATTTCCCGATTCCCCCGTGGGCATTAATTTATTTGCCAAATATTGATCACATATTTACAAAGAGCCAAGTATTCTGCTGGCCCTTATGAAGGGAAAAACAAGATGAAGTCTTCCTTCTTCTCAAGAAGATTAAAGCTGCTGGTTGGTGGATATGGATGAGTGAAACGAAAAAGTAATTTGGAGAAATGTGTTGGAATTTAGAGGAGGGCAAGACTGAAAGAGAGGAATGGAACTAGAAGTCTTCTGCAGCAATCCAGAGGGAGAAGCATGAAGACTGACCTGCAAACCCATGTTTCTCAGTGCAATGACAATATTACATTTGAATGTAATATTGTGTGTACATTTGAATCCAAAAGGAGATAGTATAAAGGAGACTGGTAGAAAGTGGAGTTCTGGAGCCAGTCAGCCGAGATTTAATGTAAGTCTGGATGATTTGTTGTGTCTTCATTTCTTCTTATGCAATACAAAATACCAATAGGATCCCTTTCCCAGGGTTCCTGTAAGGACCAAATGAGTTAATATGCATTTAAGTTGACATTGTTTGGCACATAGAAAGTACTCACCGATCAGCTCCTCCCCCTCCTCCTCTTCCTTCTTCCTTTTCCATCGTCTCAGAACATTTTGAGGCCATCCTTAACTAGTGTTTTACAATACTGGTTGCTGGGCCACCAAGGAGCATTTTTTTCTCTTGGTGTTTAGCTCAGGATTCCCTGCTTCTCAGAGCACTTGCTTTTTGGAGCCCAATTTTTGTAAAGTGATACGTCTCTGTTCGTCAGGTCTGAGACTCCTGAGGTTTTAGAATAGTCTTCTGAGATATGTCTGTATTAAAGTCATTCCAACAATTTTCACAGTCAGGCCCCACTTCCCTTTCTGAGCATTAACAGAGGTTGTAGCATATAGTAAGAGGACAGCAAGCTCAATTTTCTGAGGAGATTTTCTGAGATCAACTGTTTAGATAATAGGCTATGTCTCTCCATTTGGAATTCCTCTTGCATGTTAGTGTATAAAGTCCTGTAGAAAATATACTTTTTAACTAAATGTTACTCAAAGGAAATCAACCCCAGAATTTCTCAATTTGGTAAAATTACTTTCCCAGCAGTCTAAGTTCAAAAAAATCTTGAAACTTATTTTTCATTCCTCCAATGGTTTGGATCTTGAATGTCTTGTAAAGGTTCACATGTGAAAGGCTTGGTCCCTAGGGTAGCACTGTTGGAAGTTGGTTGAACCCTTGAAAGGTGGGGACTAATTGGAGGTCTTTAGGTCAGGGGGGCCATGGTCTTGAAGGTGATTGTGGATTGTGGGACTTTGGTCTTTCCTCTCTCTCTCTCTCTCTCTCTCTCTCTCTCTCTCACACACACACACACACACACACACCACTATATCCACAAGGCAAGTAGTTTTGCTTCCCCACGTGCTCCTGTCTTGATGTGCTGCTTTGCCATAGACTCAAACCAACAAAGCCAAACAATCATAGGCTAGAAGCTTCCAAAACTGTGGGCCAAAATAAACTTTCCTTCTTTATAAGCTGATTACCTCTGGTATTTTGTTATAGTGATTAAAAACTGACTAACACAATACTTATATAACGTCTCTCACAAAAATACTATAGATTTTTCAAGAAATGTTCCTCAAAAATTTTTATATCTTCAGGAAGAAAGGACTGCAATAAATTATTTTTAGACCTTCTTTAGAAAGGTGCCTATTTGGGAAGAAGAAGATTAACCTGTCATCAATGCTTCTCAGCTCCTTCTCTGTGTTCATTGTATTAGTTTAATGTATTAGTTATAAAGTCTCACCTAAAATAATGAGATCCTTATGATACAGTGTGTTAAATAAGATATTAATGTCTTCCCCTTCATGTAATAGTCTGGTTGGTCTGAGTTGGTTAGGCAACTCTGCCTCACGAGGACACTCAGGCATCTGTGTTTCTTCTAACTGTAGTTCTGCCAGTCCCTAGGGCAAGGTATTTACCTTCATGGTTGAAGCAGAGTCACTGTCATGTCAAAGTTTCAACCCAAGGGAAAAGGAAAGTCAAAATTCGAGAATGTAGTTTAAGTTAAAAATTATCTGGAAGTGGTATACATCACAGGTTATGTGATCCCATCTAGCTGTGGAGACTGAAAAGTATATTATCTAGCTTCTTGACCATGTGCACAGGAAGAAGAATAAAGTGGATCTTGGGACAATTAAAATTCTGACTTACTATCTTTACTCTGGCCACAACATATTTTTTTTTCCATTGTCTCTTTTTTACACATTTTTTTATTTGTTCTAATTAGTTGTACATGACAGTAGAATGCATTTATGCATTTTGATAAATCATTGATAAATGGAATGTAATTTCTCATTTTTCTGATTGTACATATTGTAGGATCACATTGGTCATGTAGTCATATATGTACATGAGGTAATGTCTGTTTCACTTTACTATCCTTTCTACCCCATACTCCTTCCCCTCCTTTCACTCCTCTGTACAGAATGGAAAGTAACTCTATTCTTCCTTAGCCCACTCCTGCTTATTGTGAATTACCATCCACATATCAGAGAAATCATTTGGCCTTGGGTTTTTGGGTTTGGTTTATTTCACTTAGCATGATATTTTTCAACTTCATCCATTTACAGCAAATGCCATAATTTCATTCTTCTTTAAAATTGAGTAATATTCCGTTGTGTGTGTGTATATATTTCTTTATCCATTCATCTGTTGAAGGACACCTAGATTGGTTCCAAAGTTTAGCTATTGTGAGTTGAGCTGCTATGAACATTGATGTGGCTGTGTCACTGTAATATGCTGAGGAACTGAACAGACACTTCACAGAAGAAGAAATATAATTGATCATAGTTAGATGGGACCACATGACCAGTGATGTATACCACTTCCACTAATATATGAAAAAATGTTCAACATCTCTAGCATTTAGAGAAATGCAAATCAAAACTACTCTAAGATTTCATCTCACTCCAATCAGAATGATACTTATCAAGAATACAAGCAACAATAAGTTTTGGTGAGGATGTGGGGAAAAAGGTACACTCATACATTGCTGGTGGGAATGCAAATTGGTGCAACCATTATGGAAAGCAGTATGGAAAGGCCTCAGAAAACTTGGAATGGAACCACCATTTGACCCAGCTATCCCACTCCTCAGATTATACTCAAAGGATTTAAAATTAGTATACTACAGTGACACAGCCACAACATATTTTAATTTATCATTCATGCATTCAGTTTTTGAGTCATTTATTTATTTATTTATTATTATATTTGTTTGTTTGATCAGTATATGTTTAAACAACTACTTTGTCTTATTTGGACTGTTTTCTTAAACAGTTCCTTATAAAAGCAGAACAAGTGATTGATGTCTGAAGACCTCTAAAGAATTTGGGGGAATTATTTTTGAAAGGGAAGGTACTTAACCTCTACCAGTGAGTTATCTCTGTGGGAAGGCTCACCCTGTCAGCACATCAAAGGACCCTACTCAGTTGGTTTGAAAAGGCTGTTTGGAATGAAGTTTGCTTCATGGGGTGCACTGAAGTATAGTCACCTCTCCATATCCATGAGGAATTGGTTCTGCAACTTCATATGAATACCAAAATCCATGCTGCTCAAGTACTCTATGTAAAATGGAGGTATTTGCATATGATCTATGCATATCCTTCTATATGCTTATAATACCTTATATACTTATAATACCTAATTCAATGTAAATGCTATGTAAATAGCTGTTATGCTACACTTTTTAGGGAACAATGACAAGAAAAAATATGTATATATTCAGTGCAGACACCATTTCTTTTAAAATATTTTCTACCCTTGGTTGGTTGAATCCGGAACTGTGGAACCCATGGATAAGGAAAAGATGACTATACTTTGGATTCATCTTTCCTTTTGAAATGTGAGTAAATAGTAAATAGAAAGGTAGAACAAATTCTTTAGCAGCAATATCACAGCTGCTGTTTCCATTTCATGTTCTAGTGTTCATTATCTAGTAAATTGCTATTTTAATTGCCTCCAGAATCTGTCATCTGTTGCCCAGTCAATAGGAAGTCTGTGAATTCTTGCATGTGATTTAATATAAGGAATTTGTCAAGGCAAGCACCCAGATGTTTCCATGTCAAACATAAGTTTTATTTCTGTTCATTCTTTTATTTATTGATTGATTGATGACTTAAGATTGAACTTGGGGACTTGCTCATGGTAGCCAAGTAATTTACTCTACCACTGAGCTACACCACCAGCCCCTGTTTGTTGAACCCAGGAGGCACTTAACCACTTAGCCATATTCCCCACTTTTAAAAAATATTTTATTTAGTGATAGGGTCTTGCTAAGTTTCTTGGAGCTTCACTAAATTATTGAGACTGGTTTTGAATTTGCAACCCTCCTGCCTCAGCTGCTCGGCAGCCTGTGCTACCATGCCTGACTTATTCTATCTGTTCTTAAAGAGAACTTCTTCATACATCAAGAATGAAAATCTTAAATTCTATTCCCTAGCTCCTCATTCTTAAGTTATTTCTTCAGCAAATTGTTAACCTCTTAGAGTCTACATTTTTGTAATTGAGGAACTATTGATAATTAATTTTGTGATGTTAGTAATCTACTTTGAGCCCCCTTACTCTCTTTTCCTTCTGCTTACTTCCATTCTTCTGGTGTCTTTGTCAAGATTTAGCAAAGTCATTTCCACATTTCATCTGTACTGAGCAACTTCCCATTGTTGTCCAAACCAATAAAGCATGAGCATTGTGTATAATGAACTGTATTTAAAAATAATCCACACAAATATTTACTATTTATCTGGTACCTGGTCCACACCAGGCATTGGCATGGTGTGGCACAGAGTAGCTCACATCATCATTTGAAGAGCTTTACACAGAACCCTTCTGGCCATCTTTATCAACTAAGAAGAGATCTATCTTCATTTTACAGTTAAGGAAATTTTAGCATTGAAAGTTAATTCAACTTGGCAAGGTCCCAAGCTAGCAATGACCCTGTGAGTCACTGCTTTGTGAGATCTGATAAAACAAAGAAGTAGTTTTATTGTTTGAGGTGTTTCAGGGTAACACTTAATAATCAGTGGTAGTAAGCACTTCTCTTTTAAGAGGTTGATTTTTTTTTTTTTTTTTCTGTCCAACTGAAAGTTTTCAGAGATCCGGGGTTAGGACCAAAATCAGAGAATGGCACAATGCTCTACATCCAAAGCCCCTTGAGCTATTGAAGCTACTCTTTTCCAAAAGCGACAAGGACAAGATTAATAAAGGCATACCAGGAAAAAACAATAGACAGGAAAACATCATAACTATCTCCTTCTCTTCCATTCATTCTTTATTAATTCAAAAATATTTAAGGAATCTATTACCTATCAGGCACTACAGATGGCTCTGGGCTACAACCATGAACTCCATACAGACCCTGCTATCAAAGGGCATCCATTCCAGTGAGGAAGATGGTAAGGAAACAGTACTACTTGCAAGTGCTGTGATGAAATGAATTTTATTTTGGGAGCATATAAGAGGGACTAGCCAATCCAAGCTGTGGGAGGGAGAAAAGTTCCTGACTTTCTCCTGATAGTCTCAGAATCAACCCTTTGCCTCATTTCTCCAAGAAAATCTATTTTAAATCATTGACTCAGAAAGTTCTAACTACAAGATGTTTTAATTTGATCATGGTTGTGTTCACTGCAGGGAATCCTATACAGTCTGGATATTTGTTAGAATTAGAGGTATAATCAAAAACCAACTAGGTGCCAGGTTATGTAAATATCTGGTGTAGAAAATATTTAATAAACAGTAATTTAGTAAAATAATTTACTCAGAGAAGGACCTTATTTGAGATGCCATAAAAATGTGATGTGAGTTCTCCCAAACAAAGGAAGTTAACTTTTTTTTTTGCTTGCCTGTAGTCTGGGTCCTGTGAAATTCACATCTGGTGTCTTGGGCAGTTCTCTCTTGTTATCCTGCACACTTTCCATGAGCAATAGTGCTTGCAATTACCAAAAAGGCAATGACCATCCAGTGAAATCTCCAGTCCGATCTTTTCTCATGTGCTCTCCTATGTTCTCAAATCTCTCTATATATAATTGCCTACAGTTATCTCCACCTGGATGTTCTATAACCTCTCAAACCTAATATGAACAAAACTGTACTTGTAATTAAAATCTGCCATATCTAAAACAACCCCTTTGCTTCCCAACCTTATTGGGTATTACTACTGTGAACCATTTGCTCAGGGTAGAGATCTGGGATTCACCCTCAACTCCCTGTCGTCTTTCTCTTTACCACCTCCCACAATCAGTCAACCTAATCAATAACCAAGTCCTGTAGTCCCAAGTCGCAAGTAATTCTTGATTCCATCCACTTTCCCATCTTGGTTGTCAGTACCATATTGGAGGTCACCATCACCTCCCACTTGGATATTATAGTACTTCTAGTGATTTTCCTGCCTCCACCATTGCTATAATATAGCTAGAATGATCATTTAGAGGCACAAATCTGGTCATGTCACCACTCACCCTAAATATTTAATAGCTTCCCATGACCCTTTGTATAAAGACGTACTTCCTGCTTATAGATTGTAAGTGGGCTGACCATATGTCCCATTTTCCTGGAATAGTCTCAGTTTATGCACATCATTTTGAAATAATTATTAATAGTCCCTCTTTTCACTCTCAGGCATGTTCTGGATTTGTTGATAGATTTTATGGTTACCCTATTGATAAGGCCTTTCAGTAGTCTTGATTTTACATACTTTGTGAACTTATCTCTTACCATTCCCTACCTGCACTGCTCCAGTCTCATTCAGTACCTTTAAGTTCTTCTGACACTCCTCCTTTTGCTTGCAGACTATTGCCCATACTCTTCTCCTCCTGGGTCACTTTTCATCTTCTCTCAATCCTGGCTCTATGGTTTCCCTCTCTTCAGATCAAAGTTTGGTGCCTTTATGTCTCTATTCAATCATCACTCAGCACCAGTATTTCTGCCTTCATGGTTCTTGTCACACTGATGTTTAACTATCTAATTATTTATCTGAAGATGGCACTATACCATAAACTCTTAGGGCATGTATCAAGAATGACTCATTCATTTTTTCCCCCAGGAATTCCTCTTATTCCAGTTACAATTTGGATTCCCAGTAAATATTTGATTAGTAAAGGAATAAATTTGGACATACAAGAATGCTAAGTAGAATGTCAAAACATTTAGGCTCTCATGAGTGCAGTAGATAGATACAGTGGATTTAGCAGTTAGCAAGACAAAGGAGAGATACCTGCCTTACTTGCACAATAGAACTTACAATGTGCTTTAGGGTTATCTTTTCTTCTCTGGCTGCTGAAAAAAATTTAAGTGTGATTCCTTTGCATCGAAAAAGGCCAATAGATGAGTATGAACTTGCAGAACATAAACTTTCCTTGTTACTGTCCCATTCCTTAGGAACTTATTCTTCTAGAGAAAACCCACGATGAGCACAAAGCAAGTTATCTGTAAAACTGTGATGAGGAGTAAGTGACTGCTGCTCTTGAACCTCCACCTCTTACGCCTTGTCTGTCTAGGGCAGCAGGCTCAGCTTCTGAAGGGGATACCAAATTTTCCACGAGCGTATTCAAGCCTGGAGTTTGCTTCCTGGTTGCTTCCTTGGTTGGGTTTTGGATGAACTTTTCTTTCCTTTATCAGGCATAGTTAGCACAGGGGCAAGCACACTATGATCTGTGGACCAAATGTGGTCTGTTAGCTGGAATAAATAAAACCTTATTGGAATATGGCCATGTCTATTCAATTGCATAATGTCTATGGACACTTTCTTACTATGAGGGCAGAGCTGAATGGTTTCAGCCAAGGTCTCACAAATCTAAACCTGGCTCTTTATAGTAAAACTTGCTGGTTCTCTGTCTTAAGTTCCAATCTAGGAGACTTTGGAAAGAATCTAGGAGCCTGCAACTCCATGTGTGTTCTGTGGACCAGCAGCATCAGCCTCAAGGAATTCATTATGAATACAGAAATCTTGAACCCAACTTTAGACCTACTGAATCATAATCTTAATTTCAATAAGATCCCCAGGAGATGTGTGTGTACATAAAATTTGAAGAATTGCTGATCTAGGTGTCTCCAAAGAATGAGGAAAAAAACCCAATAGAATTCAGTTTGAAAATATATTGTCTCTAGGACATGTAGAAATTTTGGATGGTGGCGTATGGGTTTCAGGGAAATCACCATGCTAACAAGTCACATGTCTTAACCCCAAACAAGAAAAACTTGATAAGGCAAACTTAGAGCTGTGAAAACTGACAGGGTGAACATTTTGGAGATAGAGAGACTCTAAGTACCCCCTAAATCACACTAGTAGGCAGTCATGTGCTTTGCTTACGAAGGAGGCGAACCCTGAGAGGGACTATGGGAGATTAGCAGTGCCAGTCAGAGCAGATGCTGTTTCAGTACACACCACAGTGCTCTATTTTATTTGCAATGACAAAAATACTCCCTCTCTCCGTGTCCACCCTGTGGTTTCTGAGTTCTTTTCTCCAAAAGCTGAAGTTGGTACTAACTGCTTGGGGGTGGGGGAAAGATGAGGTGACTTTTCAAAACAGAGTTGTTTTACATCCAGAATTTTGTTTTGGTGCCTCTAAAAAAATTTTTTTGAAGTCATGCAAACAAGACTTAATTTTTATTTATTTTTTATTGCTTTCAAGACATCACATGGGGGACAATTCCCCAAAGCCTACAAGAATCATATTGAGTGGTGGAGCAGTGTGATAGTGTAGAACACAAGAAAGCTTACTGCCATCAAGTAAAGCTTCCACATAAATACCAGTACAGGCTGCAGAATGTTCTGTAACTTTACTTACATGGTAAGGCAATGAATGTCTCCAACACCACATGATTTCCCTCTTTAGAGCAGTAGATGTGTTTATTCTTCCAAAACAATTCAAAATAAAACCTAAAGTCAAGGACACAGAGTGCTTTGTTGTGATAAATGAGCAGACCCAGTGTGTCAACCTGGAAAATTTAATAAATCTCATCACCAGCTGCATCACTGTATCCTTTTGTCATGGGAGAAAGACGTAGGAAGTTGATTTTGTTTGTCTATTTTTGTAGCTGTTGTTTTGGTCAAGACATTTATTTCACTAACCTTGGTCTCAGATTCCTCTATCAAAGAGGAAAGAACACTCTAAATTTATTACATTATTAATTTGGGTAAAAGTACACTTTGTATGTTTTAGAACCTAAGAATAATAGTCCCACTCATTCTCAACTCACAAATGTTGATAAGGGACAGAAACAATTTAAAAATCATGATTTTGATGTCGCCTTTTTCTGCCCTTACTAAACTAATTTCAATAACTAGAAAACAATAACTTTGATAAAATTTTATTTCATTTTGCTATTTCCTTGATGCATGTTCAAGTGGATTGGTTAAAATAAAAATTAAGGGGCTGGGGATACAGCTCAGTTCGTAGAGTGCTTGCCTGTCAAGCACAAGGCCCTGTGTTCAATCCCAGCACTGCAAAAAAAATTAAGTAAATAAATAAAATTTTAAAAAAATGAAAATAAAAAGAGAAAGAGATTTAGAATACCCAAAAGTGAATCTTCAGGTTTTTGAAAAATGGCACTGGTTTTGTGGCTTCATTAAAGGAATCCGTCAGCTAGGTGGGACTGGAGGTTTACAGTGCTAAATTTCACCTGGTCTCCCTAGTACCCCTGAATGATTCCATGCCTCATAACTGAAGAGCACATGATAATGGGGGGAAATCACAGATTTAAGATTCTACACTGTTGCAAGATGCTCTGGTGAAGATCCTTTACTGTTTTTAATGTATTAATGTATCTCAGGGGTGGGGATCATCTATAAATATTTTCCATATAGAGGAAGAGTTCACACCCTCCTCCTTAAGAAGGCTGTTCTAATCTGAGACACTCTGTGAATGGGGAAACTCATGCTCTTTCCTGGTCTATTAACTCATTTAAAGTATGTCATTTCCATTTCTGCAGACAGCCCCAATGTACCTTTGAGGGCAAATTCCTGTGTCATCACTCGTTTCAGTCACTGCTTTCCATCACCCTATGGGATAGGGAGTATTCCAGACAATTTACAGATGAGGAGACTGGATTCATAGAGGTGTTCTGGCACTACACTGTGCTGCACTGTTTTATGAGCAGGCTGAAAAGCCCTCATTTATCTATCCATCATCCACAAGTACAGATTAAGGTAATGAATATGGAATATGCAGGCACTATGTTCAGTGTTGAGGTTACAAAGGCAAATGAGTCACTATTTTTGCCCTCATGGGACTCTGTGCCCAATGGGAAGATATGGATTTTGTTTTTCATTACAAACTTGAGTTCTTTCTTTTTCTTTTTTTTCAATCTCTTGAATCGCTTTTGCTTGGCATTAAGAGTGTACTTGCTATACGGCCTGTGTGAATTAGTGTAGGCACAGCCTTTGCTCTTTACATGTTTATACTTCATGACAGACATAATAGACCTACGGAGATGACTAAATAACCATATGGTGATGACAAATGTGCTCATTAGCTACAACAGCCCACTAATTCAAGAATCTCAATTTTTGAAAAATAACATCAATCCAATAAGTAAAAGTGAGCCTCTGAGCACCCAAAATAGAAATTACTGAATATACCAGTGAAGGCACATGTACTTTATTTGCAGGAAAACAATTTAGACCCTCTGTTTAAGCCAATGTATTCTCATATCTTGCAAAATTTTAACATGGTAGGATATCTGCTTGTAGATTACAGCAAATTTTTAAAAAGCAACCTGTTTATCATTAACCATCACTTAAAAGAAGAGATTAGATCTCTCAAAATATCTTAATAATTTTGGTGAGGGCTGGTTCTGTTCATCTGAACTGGGAGAGTGTAGAAAATGTATTTAGAAATACAAAAGAATTTTAAACAAACATATTTGACTTAAACTTTTCCATGAAGAGCATGATTGAGCTTAACAGTCTTTTCCCAAAACCATTATACCTTTCATTGAAAATAAATACATCCTTTACCCTTTGTTCCATGCCCTCTCATCTCCCACTGGTGTGTGTACCCATAGTGGCTCTTCTGCACTTGTCCATCAATTATCAACCACAGAAGTCCTGCAAACCAAAAGAGATTGGCTTTTAACCTTAGTTTCCCACAGTGTCATAAAGACATGCACTTGAGATGGAGTTTCACCATCTTATGGCAAAACAGTACTTTCTGGAAGCCTGCCTGAGTTGCTTCACATTCTCAGTTTAGTTGCTTCCTATATTAGTTCCTAGAGTGGGCTTATCTAGCAATAGCTAAGCCAATTAGAAAGAAGCCCCTGTGAGTTGGAAGGGGAACAGCAGGTACACTAAATTCAAGGCCGGAACAGCTCACCATGAGCATGGATCTTGGCATTTAGAAGTTTCACTTCCGGGTGGTTCATGGTAGTTTCATTGACATGTGAAGTGTCTTCTATGACAGGACTATGTGGTTAAATATTTCTGAGACTGGATTTGCAAAATAATGTCCAAAGGTGGCTCTGTTCTTGAGGATGAAAAAAAGATAAGGGAGTGAAAAAGAATATGGGAAAGTCTTTTGGACATTTGCACATTTTGAACAACAGCAATACGCAAGTTAACTAAAGAAAAGTGTAACTTGAATCCAAAGATGAGATCTTAACAATAACTTTTGGTTTTCTTTGGATGACGTAGAATAGGGGTGTAGAGTATTCTTGTTGCTTTTAAGGATCCCTTATTTAGAAACAGGGCAATTCAGAATTTTGATCCAAGATAGCCGAGTAAGGCAAGATAAAGGGATCAAGAAATAAAATGCAGATGTGTAATTTTGTGTTGCTGTGACCAAAATGCCAAGCAAGAACAACTTAGAGGAAGGTTATTTATTTGGAGCTCAAGGTTTCAGAGGTCTCAATCCACAGATGAACGATTCCATTCCTTGGGCCTGAGGTGAGTCAGAACATCAAGGCAGAAGGGCCCAGTGGAGAAAGCTGCTCAGCTCATTCCGAGGTCAGGAAGCAGACAGAGAGAGAAAGGGGCAGGGGCCACAGGGAAGATGCACTCTTCCAGGACTTGCCCCCAGGGACCTACTTCCTCCTGCCACACCCTTTTGCCTACAGTTACTACCTAGTCCATTCAAACCAGGATGGACTGATTATAGTTCTCATAATCTAATCACTTTGCCTCTGAATATTTCTTCATTAACAGGAGCTTTTGGGGGACACCCCATATCCAAACCATGACACATATTTCTTTGAGTCTTTCTCTCTTTCTGTGTAGCATAGGGGATTGAACCCAGACCCTTACAATTGCTCTGTAAGTGTTCTACCACTGAGCTACACCCACCTCCAGACCAATGCAGATCTTTTCACTTGCATTTACACATTCAGCCTGTTGGCCTCATGGTTTTGTAACCCATTTGAATAAGTGGGCTACTCTGTAAAAACTGACTTTTTCTTGAACAAATGACTGAGAAAAATCCATCTCCGGGTCAAGATGTTGAGAGATAACACTGGATAAAGGCAAGATAAGGTAATGTATTTGTCATCACTTTCAATGAGTCTATTTTTAATAAAATTTATATTTGACTATTGTTCAATGCCTACACTTGAAATCAAATGTTTAAATTTAATGTAATTTTGTATTCAAAACAGTTAATTCAATTTGAGATTTATTTACCTAATGATGAGGTATCTGAGGCCCAAGTTGCCTTAAAAACGATAGATACATGAACCTTACATTACAAACTTTTTCAACTGAATTTCTCCTTTGACTACTATGTTTAATCATACTTTATATCTTTCTAGGATTTTACATATTTTGTAGACTATCCAAATATTTTCTTACCTCATCTCCTCTCATAGGACTCAGTCCATGAAATCGTCATCACCACTTCCTTCGTTACCATCACTACTATTGAGATGTGCTAAACATTTAACACATATTAACTCGTTGATAACTCCCAGTAACCCAATGGGATAGGTAATATTATCCTGATTTTCCTGAGGGAAAGTGAGGCAAAAAGTTAATAATACACTCAAATTTTCACACCTATCACTGAGGATAGTCTCTTAAACATTATTCTGTATCATCCTAGACCCATTGAGATCTGAGGGCAATTTTAATTTTAGTCTTTTAAGTTTGCAAAATGAGAGAACTGAGGCTCACAGAGAAGAACTGACTTCCCCGTGGTACTCTCTAGTTCTTGACAGAGTTTTAATCAGAATTCATGGTTCTATTTTTTAAAAAATATTTTTAATTGTAGATGGACATGATACCTTTATTTTATTTGTTTTTTTTTAATGGGGTGCTGAGGATCAAATGAAGTGCCTCAACACGTGCTAGACAAGTGCTCTACAATACAAACTCGACTCCCAGAATTCCACGTTTCTGACTCCCAGTTAGTGATCCAATATTATACTTTGTGCCTTGTTTTCTCAGTAACACACTTTTAACCAGAATGTCCACTTCATAAGGGAAAAAAGGTAGAAATTGAAGATGTTCATTCTTATATAAATGAAATGCTTATTGGAGATGGAGACTTAGTCTATTGAGTAAAATCAGAATGAGAAAATCGGAATAGTTTTATGTACTTTGCAACCTGTGAGACCCTATGAATCTGGATATATCATAGGTGGCTTAGGGCAATCATCCAGCTTTCACCTTTCGGGGAAGCCTGTTTACTTCCATTGTCCTTAAGTCGGAAGGGTTACAGTATTGACTTAATGCCATTCATAAATGAGTGATGTTAAGATATATTGAAGTATATAGTCCTAGTCTCTCATACCAATAAATTTAAATGTTCACATTCCTGGACCAAAATTGGACAGTGCTTGAGTAACTCTGAACATGATTTGCCTTCTTCTGTCTTAGGAAGTCTCCATTCCCACCCATGACATACGCAAGTAAATAACTTCTTTTAAAAACCAAACATTCATTGTTGATTAATATCTGTTGAATAGACCAAACATTCAAGTACACTAAAGCACACATGGAAAACACATGCCCATTAAATAGCTGACATGCTAAAAAAATGTGGAAGTGAAGGTCTTCTAGTATTTTAGAGTGTTCAGTAATGCTCATTTGTGAAAACCACAGAACCTGGTTCCTCCTATAAGCTCTGTTAATTACAGAACAGAATGTAGTTTGAATGAATTAATTTTAATCTTTCTCTGTAGTGAGGAATTTAGATTATGAAGTGCCCAAAGGACTTCATTATGAAGCAGTTTCACTTATAAGCAGGGCATCAATCTACCTATTTTGCTTTTGAGCAAGTCTCAAACTTATGGGTAAAATATTCCCTTGGGTTAAGGCAGATGCCTTGAGAAGTTGCATTAATAACTATTTAGAGTAACTGTTTATGATTCATGAGCTAAGCAGGGTTATTTTCCTGTGGCTCACCAGACCATCTGTAAATTGGCCTGACAGAGGGCTTCAAAAGAATAAATACATAGAAAAAAGTTCTGAGTAAGAATTGAGGCTGTTTTCTTACATTGAAATCCCACTTGTTTTTAGACTAAATCAAGTGCCTTTCATTTTAAACTCTTGATCAAACATTTCTTTTCACTGAGGTCTAAATATTGACTGAAGATTAATTTCAGTATATAAAATTTAAAATGTGGTAAAAAGTAAATATTTGTTATTTTAGATACATCTCCTAATGTTTGAATATACTGGGTACCTAAAGTAGAAAACATGTATCTCTGGGAAACTCAGATAAAAATAAAATAATATTATATAACCATCAAGTCCCCAACTTTTCAGTGAAGGTCTGGATGACTTAAATTATGAGCAGTACATACTTTTAATCATGAGTGCAGTATGTGACTTTGTAAAATTCAAACACAGAAGTGAATAAAAGCAGAGTGATTAAACACTCCCACTCTCTTCTTCTCAGGTATCTGTAGTAAGTGAACTTGCAGGACCTCTTCCATAAACATATCTACTAGTGGGCATTTACATGCACTTATTCTTTTTGCTTTATAAATATTGGGATCAAATTATGCTTATTATATGGTAACCTGTTTTATTAATCTTAGAAGTGAACAACAATGTATAAAAATTAATTTTTTTCAGCTGCTCATTATTTCATGAATCATCTTTTAAAAAACAACTACTTTATTGACAGATATTGAAGTTCTTGACATTTTTCCCCATGAAAAAATGATCCCTTGTGAAAATATCCTTGTAATTTCTCAGTTACATTAATAATTATAATTTTAATAGATAACATCTATACTTGATTTAAAATTTAAAATGTATTTATGACTATACAGTAAAACTAAATTTCCCTTCTACTCCTATTTCCTAAACACTCAATTTCTTTCTTTTTAGAAAAAACTTCCAAAGATTTTCTTTGTGTGTGCATACAAAATTTCTCCTCTCATATGCTACCATAATACCTACCTTTTTTTTTTTTTTTTGGCAGTGCTGGGGATCAGACTCAGGGCCTCATGCTTGCAAGGCGAGCATTCTATTGACTGAGCTAGCTCCCCAGCCCCTCCTACATACCTTTGTTATCTCTTAACTCATAGGTCAATCTGTTTAAGTTGCTATTTTCTTTTTTTCAACTATGAGTTATTTCCTTGTATGGATATAGGGTAACTTTTTTGTTTTGTGTGCTGGGGATTAAACTTAGGGCCTTAGGAATGCTAGGCAAGTTCTCTACCATTAGTTAAACTCCTCTCAATTCATAGTGTACCTTATTAGTCCTATTAAATATTAAGTACTCTATTGTTTCCTCTTCACCATCAAAATAAAGTGAATGTCCTTACACAAATTCCATCTCCATGAGTAATCATCATTGTTGAGTGCAGAATTGTTGGACCAAAGAATCTGTGCAATTTTATTTAGGAAAATGTTAAATTTTAGACCTCTTGTATATGGAGCTTGTAACAATGTATTCTTCATCCAGCCCTGTGTAGGAGAACTCTTCTTCCAAGTGCGCAAAGTAGTTGCCCTCTTTCTCTCATCATGGCCAAAGTGGTAAATTAAAATGGTTTCTCATTATGATTATGTTTTCTACATTTTTAAATTCTTAGTGAAGGTGAAGAATAATTCATGTGTTTAAGAATCATTTGTATTTTTTTTTTACCTATTAACATTTATCTTTATTTCTTCCCAAACTGATTCTTGGACTTTTCTTGCTTAAGATTAGTGAAGTTCTCACATTTAGAGCTATTGGTAATTTATTAGTAATATTAGTTATATGACCACTCTCCTGCCAAAATTTGCATCTGTCATTTGGATTTTTGGTCATTTTTGGAATGAAAAAGTTTTCCATTTTTTATGCAGTAGAATTTATCATCAATTTTTAGCTGTTACTGATTTTTGTTTACAAAGATTGTTTTCTCTTCTAAGTTGTTTTTGTTAACCAGTTGTTTCTTTTAGTGCTTCTCTTGCTGATTTTTTTTCCCATCTCACCTGAAAAATATTTTTCATTACATATCAACTTTCAGATCTACTTATCTGGTTTAATGCTTCTGTAGTCAGAATTCTGGTTCTGTTCTTTACTAGTGTGGCACCTTCAGAAAATGTCAGTAGATGCTGATGGCCATCATGGTGGTAAGTAATGTCTCTTTCATAAGCTTGCTATGAAGATTCAATGAGATGACACATCAAGTCTTTGCTCCACAGTGAGAACTTGTCATCATTTTCAACATCATCATCATCATCATCATCATCATCACCATTAATTTTGTGATTATTGTTATCACTCAAACCAGTAGAGTCACACTGAGATAGCTGCCTTTGGGGATCTGGAGAGGAGCCCAGTTATGCCCACCACACATTTAGTGGGAATGCCATTATATCAGATGCTGTCTCTAGGCATACCACACTTAAAAACTCACAAGATTTTAGTGCTGAATTATGTTTAAGTAGGGATATTGTGCACCACACACATTGTCACCTGACTGTGAAGGGTCCTACTTAGGGCTGGGGATATAGCTCAGTTGGTAGGGTGTTTGCCTTGCATGCACAAGGCCCTGGGTTCAATCCCCAGCACAAAAAAAAAAAAAAAAAAAAAAAAAAAAAAAAAGAGTCCTACTTAGGCTGTGTTCACCAGCTTTTCAAGAAACTTGCAAATTCACATTCGCCCAATTTTGGGATTCATATCCAGGCCAGTAGGACTGGTGGATAACAGATACAGAAAATTAAGAAGAATATATTTATAATCCTGATGTGGATACAATCGTCCTAGGGATTTGAAACATGTAGAAGTCATAAAGGAAAGCATCAACAGATTATAATACTTGAAAGTTTAGAGTTTCAGTGCAATAAATGTCAAAAAGTAAAGTTAAAAGACAATTGTCAACCTAGTCAAAAAATTTTGTAACATGCACATAAAAAGATAACAACCTTAGTATCTAAAGTTTTCATGAAAATTAAGGAGGAAAAGTTAACATAATACAAATTCAAACAATTGAGAATTGCCAGAAAAATGTGAAAAATGTTCAAATAGAAATTAAAAGATTAAAATAAAATTAAAATATTTTTAAGAGTCAAGAAAATGGGAAGCTAGATATTCATACATTGGAAGTAGACTGCAATTTGAGAGTACCTGAAATTATATGATTCACACATGTTGAACTGGCAAAGGTCGTTTCTAGGTGTCTCTTCTGCATACTGACATGTTTCAACTAAGCTATATGATTAAAAGAAATAAGTACAATGTCATATAACAATATAATGTGGCCAATATCATTCCATAATATTTCCTTTTCCCTCCTATTCTCCCTTTACATGGTCCTTTTCCACTACTGAGGTCCCTTCCATTTTCATGAAATCTGCCCCCTACAACTTTTTTGTCATTTGTCCTCTCCAACTTCCACATATAAGATGAAATATACCCCCTTTGACCTTCTGAATTTGGTTTATTTCATTTAACATAAAGTTCTGAATTTTCATTCATTTTCCTGCAAATGATGTAATTTCATTTTTCTTTCTAGATGAATAAAATTTTGTTGTGTATCTTGTCTCTTATCCTACACAAAAGTCAAAATGGATCAAAGAACCAGGAATTAGACCAGAAACTTTGAAACTAGAAGAAAGCACGGGGTAAACCCTCCAGCATGTAGGCATAGGCAGTGACTTTCTCAGCAGGACCCTTGAAGCTCAGGAATTAGTGCCAAGAGTTAATAAATGGGATGGCATCAAATTAAAGAGATTTTGCATAGCAAAAGAAACAATTAGGAATGTGAAGACAGAACCTACCGAATGCAAGAAAATGTTTTCTAGTTACTCTTTGGTGACAGAGGATTAATATTCAGAATATCTAAAGAACTCAAAAAACACCAGAAAACCTCCTAATTAATAAATGGACAAATAACTACACAGACACTTCTCAAAAGAAGAAATAGAAACAACAACCAAACATATGAGAAAATGCTCAACATCATTGGCAATTAGGGAAATGCAAATCAACACTACACTGAGATTTCATCTCCCTCCAGTCAGAATGGCAGCCATCAAGAATATAAACAATAACAAATGCTGGAGAGGATGTGCAGAGAAAGGAACACTTTTGCAGTGTTGGTGGGATTGTAAATTAGCACAACCACTACGGAAATCAGTGTGGAGGTTTCTCAAAAGACTAGGCATGGAACTACAATACGGTCCAGCTATACTTCAGTATTTATCTTCAGTATTATCCTAAATAATTGAAGTCATCATACTATAGTGATACATGTATATCCATGTTTATAGCAGCACAATTCATAATAGCCAAACAATGGAACCAGCCTACGTGTCCATCAATTAATGAAGGGATAAAGAAAATGTGTTATATGTATATAATGTGATACTTGTATGTAATGTGATGTGTGTGTGTGTGAAAGATTTTCCAAACATACTATTACATAAAAAAGGAAATTGTAGAACAAAATGCATAGTGCATTTCTATAAATGAGGAGAAATTCTCCAGACAAAAGCATATATTGTATACATATAACTATGCAGAAAAATGTTTAGGAAAATGCACACTGGTTAGCTCATTATGCTTCTGATAAGAAGAGTGGAGTCCATGGGTGGAAAAGGACAGGCAACAGGGAGATAAAAGTGAGCATGGGATATTTTCATTTCTTACACTTGGTATCTCATTGTTTAAAATACCTATACTTGGAATGCATGTGTGTGTACTTTTGTAGAAACTTAATAAAAAGAGCTACAATAACAAGGATAGCCTCACACAATACTACTTGCTGCAAAGCGAAATGGAATGATTACGTCTAAAATACTTGATTTTTCTCAGAATACAATTGGAGAACCATTTATGAGATCACAAATCTTCAGGGGATATAATATGATTGTAGTGTGGATATGAACCACCACACTACAGCACAGGTTTTAAGATAATGCCCAGATCCTCATTAGAGTGGGAAATGGGTTATATAACAAGCTGATTTTGCTGACAAACTGCACCCAGCCCCATCATACTAGATTCTGTACCACAAGGACTATCACCTTCTGGGATGGACTCTCTTTCTCTGCTGCAATCCTACTGCACTTTTGCTCTTTAACATATTAAAAAAAAATAGTGGTAGAATGAGGCCTCCCTGGTATCATTAACTGTGAAACTGACTTAGAAATTTTTGGCAAAGCTGTAGCACAAGGACATCGTTAATCTTCTTCCTTGATATTTCATGAGAAAGAGATTGATGCCCTAATATCACTGGATTTTTTTCCTCAAAGATTGGCCTTTTTGGTCTGTCATTTGTTTTCCTGCTTTTGACAACTATCTGTATAAGCAAAACAACAATGAATGCACAATGGTAAACATCAGTGAAAATCATCTGCGGTGGCAGGGAAGCATCAGGGAGTGAAAAGACCATGACAAAAGTGCATGCCCATCCAAAGACGGCCTCTCTGTTCAGCTCCAGTTGGTGGTTAGTGTTGGAATGGAGGCCCAGTGGTGTAAATTTTCTGTGCTTTAAAGAGAAGCAAAGAATAAATAAAGCTCAAAACAACCAATTTGATGTGATTTTTCACCCTTTCAATTTTTAAATATTGGGAAATAAACATATAAGATATAAACATTACTTAGTCATGCTACAAAACTTATTTGATAGTCAAAAATATAAGGGCCACCATTTTGCAACTTCAGATTTTTATGTCATTTTTTTGTCCCAAATACTCTGTATCATAGGTTTCCAAACTTAGCAATGTATGACTACCTATAGAAGTTAGTAACATTAGAGGCTATCAGGCCCCACTCAAATGCAATAAATTTGAAACTACATTTTGTACAAGCTCCCCCATTAACTGTATACAGTTAGTTCGACAACAGCTTCTGGCTAACTGCCAATCTGCTATAATTGGAATGGCAGATGGGATCTCTCTTAAATGCAAATTCTAATCCATTAATGGTGGCTGCCTGGAACACTGACTTGAGGAGGACTGTCAGACTGTGACTAGGTTCTGTGGGGAACGATAGGGGATCTGTCAGTGATATATACCTTGGGCACAAGCAAATGGAAAGAGATGGTACCTGTGCAGCGTCTTCTCTGACCATGACCCATATGGTAGAACCTATGCTTTTAAAAATAATGTTTAAATCCCTCCATGATGTGGCCCTACTTTCTTCCATTAGAAGTTTGTGTGTGTGTCTGCTGAAAGAGAGAGAGGGAGGGGGAATATGTTAGAATAGGGATTCAGAATAATAGTTACTCCTGGGTTATTCATAAACCTAGGAGTTTTATGGAATCAATTAACTTCAATTTTCATTTAGCAATCATTGATCAGACTCAAGTCTTTGGATAGGAAGCACAACACCAACATAGGAATAAAAGTCCTGTTTATTCTGCTCTGTTCACTGGGTATCCTACAGCCCTTATTTAGGCTTTCCTGTTGGTCACAATTTTGAGGAGTAAGACATCTGTGAATAGCTGTGTGCATAGTTGAAAATAGTTTGTCACTACCTGCATCATTTATCATGCTTTTGGTTAAAAGTAGTAAGCAGCTTAAACCATATAATAATATGTTCTCATTAACAAGAAACTAGAAGCCAGCAGTCTCTGTGTCGGTTTGGTAAATCCATATCGTCACAAAGAACCAAGGTTTTTCTCTTCCTTTTGTTCTGCCATGTTCACCATTGTCTCTCCTTTGGGTTTCAGAAAGACTGTGCTGCTCCAAGCATTACTTCCTGACATGCATGTCCTCTAGTTGAAGGGCAGAGAGTTGGGATAAAGGGAACTTTTCTCCTCTGAACTCCAGATGCCCTGCCCTTCTATATCATTGGGCAGAACTGTGTCATAAGCCCATCACTAGACCAATCATTGGCAAAGTAGAATGAGCTGAATTAATGGCAGTTCATCCCATGCAGCTGGGCATTGCACCAAAAAATCAAAAGAAGTGGGCAATGAGGAAGGGGAAGTAAGAAACAGTGTGTGCTACATTATATGTAGAAATCAGTGTCTAGAACAGGATCCAGTGCAGGATGATGAATGTGACCCCACACCTGGATAGCATTCCTAAGAATCAGAGATTCATGTTCATGAACAACTTGACACTCATATGAAAGTGATGACCGTAAATGCAGTTGTAGTGGTAAGATGTATTCTATTTGAAGAGCACTCTAATCTGTACACAAAGGAAATGCATTTCAGAAAACTTGCATTAACTGATGTTAACTAACAAGTTGGTAAACGGGATGAGCATCATACCAAGATATTTAGTAAAGTCTAGTTGTTTCCGAACCTCACTATGAATCCAAGTCACATGGCTTTAGAAATTCCAAGTGCTTTGAGATTGATGAAGAATATTAATGCAAAAATATGGAACAGCCCAAGGTATTTGTGTTTTGAACACTTTAAAAAGCTTAGAGACATTTTAGTGACCTGTAGATCTTGACAATATATAAAATCAACATGCCTTCCCTAAGTGCACTGATGTTCTTAAATGGTAAAATCCAGTCAGATGTGCATAGAAATCTTGATTAAACAAAAGAAAAGGGAGTAAGCTAACTTGTGTTTGCCTCCACCAGTGGTTTTTAACCTTCTGGGTTTACAGGCTTCATTGAGAATCTGAGCAAGGTTATGGAATACTTCCCGGAGAGGCACATTTGCATAGTCGCACAATGTTTTGAATATTAATAACCTCTACTCTAATGTTCTTGGTCCTATTAGAAAAACTAAAGCAGCATAACTAATAACCAACAATTGACATTATTAATTGAGTCCTTACAAGTTTTCCAGGTTCCACTGAGATCTACTAAACTAGAAGCTTCAGGGGCACAAAAATACATAATTTTATAAAGTTCTTTCATTATTTCTAGTGAAATTAAATAACTCCTTCTTTGCCAGTAAGAGAAGTCAGGGGTTTAGAGTCACACAAACTTGAGCTAAAAGACCAAAACTTTACACTCACTGGCATTAGTCAGTCACTTCAATTCTCTGAGCTTAGTTGACATCACCTGTAAACTGGAAAGGCTAACAGTCCTCACAAGAGCATGGGAAAGACAAAAGGAGGTAATGTGTGACTGCACCAGCATGTGCTTTGGCATATAGAATGCACTTTAAATATTTGTTCTTTATTGTAGATACTTGAGAGAGGTAGATTTGTTTGCAGTGAGAATGTTGTCCAAATATGAAGTAATTACCTGAACGAAGAAATTCATGGTCATAACATTTCCATTAAATGTTAAAAACAGAAATTATGACAACAAAGAGAAGATGGCAGGGGTGTGAGCTGTACATGGGCTTTTGTTTGAGATACATGACGTGAAAACATAGGAGCGAGGCAAAGCTGCAGAAAACAGCTCGCTGACACTTAGATCCTCAAGTCTCAGCTTCACTCTGACCCTAATTTTGCAAGGCTTCTGGGAGGTTTCCAACCCCTAAAGCTTTTAAATTTTCATGTCAATACAGTAAATTCTTGGTTGTGTGGAAAGAGACTCAAGTGTCCAAAGTGGTTCTCAATTGGGAAAAAGGAAAGAAACCATGTTATATGTCCAGCAGTGAATAAAGAGGAATCTTCAAACAGAGTACAAAAAAACATGAAGGAAGAGTAATGATTTGAAGATTCATTCTTATTGATTATTTGGTCAACAAAAAAGAAAACCCTTATTGCAAATGACCACTTTCAAAGGACAAAACTGGGACTTCTGAGTTAGGCCAAAGACAGCAAAGACATGGGGTAAAATAACTCAGGAAATAGAAAAGAAAGTAGCCCAAAACAGGGGAAGCAGTCATGATTGTTGGCATTTTTGGAGGGATTTTAAGTAATTTTGCAAAGCTCAGTAATTTAACTGGGAGGTATTCTGTCATGCCCAGCGTTGATACGTTTGCCTATACTGAGGACCTATAGGATGAGTCAGGAGCGATAAAGTCAACAAAGGAGAGTCCAGAAATGGATTTAGATCAATAAAAGCTTAGTGACACTTCATGACCTGTGAGGTCACTACTGTTTCTTACAGAAACAATGTAGAGGGTAAGTATGTGCCCTGAACCTATGTTGTCCTGCCAAAATTGAAGAATGGGGATTAGGGCCTGCTAGTTGGCACTTTTTTAAAGTTCAGAGCAGCCTTATGTTTGCTTGGGTTTCACATGCTTCCATCATGGAAAGAACCTCCCTAGAGCAATCATTTAACACTTACACATAAACAGGGCTTTGTGTTTTGATTGCCCTTATGTAATGTGCCTAGTCATGCAGGGTAAGGCAAATGGCATAATTAATAGCCAGTGAGGCTATTTTCAATTAGTTTCTCAATTAATTTCAATTAAGCAACAACTAATAGCTACTCTTAAGATTTTACTATGTTAATGACATCGTATTGAGCCTTTGAGCTGCATTATCTCATTCAATCCTTACCTCTACCCTGTGAGGTGAATAATGTTATTGACCCCACTTTAGAGATGAGAAAACTAAGATAGTAAAACTAAGTTGTTTGTTTAAAGCTCTATAGCTAGCAAGTGACAGAAACAGTAATCAAAGTGTGTTTTTTTAAAATGCTAGAGCATCAACTCTTAGGCACACCCTCATATTACCTTTAATTTTTAAAATAATTTTTAACCACTTAAGATCTTTTACAACGACCTGGGCACGAAAGATTTGTGACCATTTGTATTTATACGGTATGGGGCGTGTGTGTGTGTGAGCGTGCAGTGTTTGTGTTTCTGGGGGTCCTCAGCTTTCATCAGATCCCCTTGGACATTCCCATCTAAAACAGTAAACAATCAGTCACCCAGATGTTTCACATTTTAGCTGTGGATTAAGTTAGACCGTCACAGAGTCACATTCTCTGGTCACACCAACCATCTTTCTCTCTCCTCTTTCACCTTACAGAATTGCTGTCAAGAAGTTGTTTTCAGAATTAAATTTTTAAATCTTGAATTAAGGAACACTTTAGAAATAGCTGTTCAAAATCTACTGCATTGACCCTAGGAATATTTTTGAGCATATTTTCCAATTTGTCTTTCAGTGTCTTCTCCAAAAGATTCTAAGCAATGAATTGCTTTTAGATGAAAAACAATATTTTCTTTATGTATAATAAAAATATAATGGTGTTTCCCTTATTCTAGAGGCAAAGTTTCAGCCTCAAATCTGCATTCCAACTTTAGTACCTATGTAGGAGTTTCTGGCCTACATATTCATATTTTAACTTTCCCTCAGTCATAGACATCTACTCCAATTTGTATTTTCCTTTGTTCTGAATATATATTCACATATTTCATTCCATGGATTCTTGTAAGGCATCTCCAATTCTTTGTGGAACAAAGAGGAATATAAATTTAAAATTTAACTTCTTTCCCTTTTCCTCTTCTACTACCCTATGCTTCAAAAGAGGCAGAGCTTTGAAAGCTTGTAGAAATTTCTCCTTTAATAACTTAATCTTCAAAGATACAAGTAAATGACCCCCCACTTAGAGCAGTACAAAAGAATAAAAAAAAAAAAAACACAAACCTTCTGTGACACTTTCTTTACTGATTATTCAACTTAATAGAGGCAATATCTTGCTTCCTTTTCCCCCCACAATTACTTATCTCAGGCAAAATGGATTTCTTTCATTCATGATTGGATTTTCTAGGGAGCAGCTGTATTGCCGTATTTCATGTTGTGAAGAGAACAAAAGCTAGGTGGCTTAAGCCCCAGGTTTAAAGGGACAAAGATCTCTTTCAGTTGTGTACACTTGAGTACATGAATTTAAAGTCTATCCCAGGTAAAAGATCAACATACCAGCACAAGCTCTGGCCAATATAGTGTTATCTACACATAAAGTCAACATTTTTCTCAAAAAAGAACATTGGATTTGCTTAAGTAGTTACACTAACTGATCAGTTAGGAGTCTAAGCCTTGGTTCTACAGCTTAAGTCTTGAAATTATTTTAAATCAGGTTTGAACCAATTTTAATTTTGGCTGAGAGACAATAAAAAATCAGGGAGACTTCTAAGATATCTTCACTGAATATCTGGTCTGAAAATGTGTGGCCAGAAAATCTTACCCACAGTCTTGACATCCCCACCCCTTGTATTAGACAATTCACAAATGTTTACTTCCAGCCAAGCCTGGCCTTCTAAGCCCTTCACCTATATATCTGACTCCTCAGCTCTCCTTGAGGACCACAGTCATCTCAAGCTCGAGGTCTGCAGTGGATCTCATATTCATTCACTCTTTGCATTTCTCTGAATGAATGGCATCTTTGTCCAGCGAGTGCAAACATCAGAAGTCTCAGGGACACCTTGAATCATTCTATTCCTTTCCTGTTTCCTCCTCCCTCAATACAATTCTCTTTTCCCCATCTCCCTCGCCAAAACTGATGCCTGCCAAAATCCTCTTTTACCCACATGACTGCATAATCCTCCCAGCTAGTGGCCCAGATTTCACTCTTGTCTGGATAAGCCCACTCTCTACACTAGAAGCCAGAGTGACTATTTAACATTTTCATCCAAAGGTAATATTCTCTTCCTTGAGATTTTTTGATGATTTTCTCATCACTTTAACAATTAGAACCAAAGTCCTTAATGTGTCCAAAAGGGCACCTGACTGGTCTGAATTCTTCTTCAGATTCATCTCCAGCACTTTCCATATGTTGCCACATTGGTTTTATTCAGGTTCCTCTAAAACCAACTCCCTTCTTTCTCTGAGTCTTTGGAACACACATACACACCCCACCTGATTTCTATTCTACTCAAACTCTGTTTAACACTCACTTCCTATGAAAAAAATCTTCCTTGCCAACTCTGATAAACTCTACTACAGTTTTTTACATTATCCTGTACTTGCCCTTTGTAATACTTATTGTAACTTAATTATTGTGTAATTATCTGTGTAAGACCTTTCTCTATGATTTGACATGAAGTCCATGAGCAGTGAATGACATCTTTCTTTTTCATACTGGCTTGGTACTTTGCACACAATAGGTGTTGGATGGATTGATAAATTAATTAAGTAATAAGTGATAAGCTATTAGAATGGGTTAGGGAGTCTAATTCTTAATAGTCAGATGATTTCACTTAGTGGAAATTATTAAAAATAATTTTACTGACTATTCCACCATGAATTTGGGGAAATTAAGTCTAAGCCAAATATTAGTAAAAACTAGAAAAGGAGAGGATGGGCAGTTAAATTTATTGAGTGCTTGCAATGTACAAAGTCTTTAAGTCATTCAAATAACACTAATCCCCAATGAATTCTAATGTAATTCTCAAAATTACCCAGTGAGAATTCATGGAAAAGAAAAAAGAACCAGGAGTAATTTGACTATAGTTATAAAGTTATCACATGGTGGAGATGGTAATAATTCAATGGTTTCAGCAAAATAGGTTCTCTCGTTTGAAACAGAAAGACCAAATTTATCTCCTTGTGTATCATAAAGCTATGATAACACTAATCACATGACAGACATTTAACAAATATTTCTGAAGAATTATGCCAATTTACTCTAATTTTGTTAGCAGAAGGATATCATGGGAACTAGATAGGTCTGTATGACCATGTGTCAAGAAACCATTCTCACCACACAGTGATGTTTCAGTGTTTATGGATTGAAAAAAGAAAGAAAGAAATAGCAATAGTGCTTTTATGTATATCAAAGAAATATTATTGGCTCTGAAAATTTACACCATATATAAGACTTTGGGGCTTTATGGAATAATCTTAATCAAATCAAGAGAGGAAATAGCAAGTTTTCTATCTGCTTCTATGCCATGAACTATCAGACCCTTGGATCTCTGAGGTTTAAGAAAGAGTATAAGGAATCTTCATTTCTTTATTTTTTTTCTCCTAAGGACACACCAGCTTGCCAGATGTGTCTGTGCTATAGCATGATATGTTCAGGACCTTGAATCAGATTACAACTGCTTGTCCCCTTTCTCTTCCTCTCTTATTTTCTGTACCTGGTCTCTTAAGAGAAAGCTGCAGCAGGGTGATGGGACAAGGTACCTCTTGAGGAGAAACTCATTTTGGGTTCTTTTGATTGTAAACTTGACTATCTACAAAGAGATAAGTCTGGTGTTGCAATAAATTGGACTCTTCATTGTGAGGGGGGCACGCCTGTGTGTGTGTGAACCCCTGTGCCTCCTTTCATGTTTTTTCCCCTGTATTGTGATAGGTTTTCTCTTGTGAAGTGAAAAGGCCACACCCATGTGGGTGGGAGGAGGGTAAGAGGTCTCACTTGATAGAGATTTCTGGAGTCAATCATATGGTGAAATGGAGGATTCTTTGAATGGACATTTAAAAGGTGGACTTTAGAAAGGCAAAAGCAAACACCTGCTGATGTGTGAGTCACTCTTCCCTTTGTGTTAAAGATGGCCTTGCCTGCAAGGGCCACAGAAAATTGAGCCTGGAGCTAGAGGAGGAATGCTTCTTTAGGAGAACACAAGATAAAACCTGAGTAAATTATGTTTTTATGAACCATATTGCCTGGTCATATGTTCCTTTCTTGTTTTATTTCCATTTTTATAATCTCTGAGCTTAAGTGGTATTTGTTTAAGTGCTCAGTACTGTGTCAGCTCTAGTACTGGGAATTTAGAGAACGGTTCTATTCCACTTTTTTTTTTTTTTGCGGTACTGGGGATCGAACTCAGGGCCTTGTGATTGCGAGGCAAGCACTCTACCAGTTGAGCTATCTCCCCAGCCCTCTATTCCACTTTTTAAAAAAATTATTTTAGTTTTTTATTTATTTGTTCTTTTTAGTTATATGCAGAATCCATTTTGATGTATTTATGCAAACATAGAATATATCTCATTCTAGTTGGGGTTTCCATTCTTATTGATGTATATGATGGTGTACTATGTTGTTTCATATATATTCATGAAAAATTATGTCAGATTCATTCCACTGTCTTTCCCTTTCCTATCCTCCCTCCTTTCACGTCATTCTCCATTGTCTAATCTACTGAACTTCTATTCTTCCCTCACACAATCCCCCTTTATTGTGGTTTTAGCTTTCACATATCAGAGAAAACAGTTGACCTGTGGTTGTTTGGGACTTACTTATTTCACAGCATGATCGTCTCAGATCCATCCATTTCCTGGTAAATACCATGTGTTTCACATATTATCTATTTTTTTTTTAGCCATGTTATTATAAGTAGACCTTTTTTTTTTTTTTCTACTTTTGGTACCTCATGTCCCTACTTTCTGGGTCCAATGTGCTGGTAGAATTAATTATTGAGAAGTCTTATCCTTTCACTTTCTACCCTGTAGGACAATATTCTCTGCATTGAAACTTGAATATAGTGAACTTATGGCAGATTTTGGTCTCCCTACAGGAATAACTTCAGAATCTTTTTGACAGTGAGATTTCAAGTTTCTCTAGAGTCTTCAAATTTTTCCCTAATGAGGTTGCTGTTTCTGAAATTCCTTTAAGAATTAATTTTCCTTCTTCAAAACAAGTTTATACTTGATTTAGCAATAGTGTGATAGAATCTTTAATCTGAAATATAATTGGTCTATCATAAACATATGATTTCGAAACTTTCCTTGTTGGGAAGAATGAGTGGGAAACTCATGTATCAGGAGACAAAATGTGAGACATAAGACAGACTGGAATGATCAGAGATCGTTTGGAATTACTTACCTTTTTGGGGGGGGTGAGGCTTGAAGTATATTTTCTTTCAATTGAATATTGGGTGAATAGGCCCTGCTCCAAGTCCTTTGACCCTGTGCAACATAGGGATGGGGCAGCATGAACTGTGAGCCATGTTGAGCTTGCATAGTACACCAAGCATTGATGAGATTTTCCTCAAGTCATTCTTTCCTAACAACTTGATTCCCAGAGAATTCATGACCAGAGATATCAGTGTGTTTTACATCTCTGCACAACAGGGAGAGAGAAAAAATATCAGCAATAATATACTCCATCTTCCAAAGCTTCATAGTTTGTTATAATGTTGAGTAATCTAAAAGGAAATGTGTAGTTTGATAATCATTTATTATGAATTACTAAGAGCAGAGACATATTTCAAGGCCTTTTTTTTTTTTTTTCAGGGCCTTTATTAGATGACAAGTACTCTATTGGCAGCAGAATAAGGAAAGCTTTTGGATCATAAGGACAATCAGACAAAATAATTGAGTTGGAATTTTATTGAGTTCTCCGAGCATCTTTCTCAACACTCTCAAATTTGCACCTCTGGAAACTCAGGCAGTAGTGTCTTTTGTCATGGTTTTTATTTCAATTTCTTTTCCTGCTTGGGTCTAGAAGAACCACTTACTTTTGAATTTAGGGAAAAATTGACTTCCTTGAATGGGACAGATTTTAATAAATATTTTAAAAGTATTTGCCATTTATAATCTTTTTATTTTTGATATTCAGTTTTTCTCTTTTGTTTTGAAAAGTACGGAGAACCAAACTCCTGTCAGACTCCCCACACAAAAAAGATTCTGAGGAGGGACAGGGTGAAGAGAAGGTAACAAACACAGTCACATAGCATAGAATTAGGTCACTTGATTTACTTCAAATGAGTCCCCCAAATTTCATGTGTTGGAAACTTAATTTTCAAAGTCATATGTTAATGTGTGGGTTTTTTGTTTGTTTTCTTTTTGCAGTGTTAGGAATTGAACACATAGCCTCACGTATGATAACAGCACCCTCAGTCCTGTTAATGGTATTTGAAAGATGGAACCTTTAAGGAAGGAATAGGTCATGACCTCTCATGAATGGCTTAATGCATTCATGGATGTAGTAATAGTTATCACAGAGTGGCTTTGTTGTAAAAGTGAACTCTTTCTCTGTTTGCTCTGTTTTGCCAGTGGTTCTGCCTGCCATGTTATGATTCAGGAAGAAAGTCCTTGCCAGGTGCTGGCACAATTTCCTGAACAGACCAGACTCCAGAACTTTGGACTAAATAAACCTCTACTTTAAAAAATCACCTCAAAAAAAAAACAACAAAAAAAAAAAACAAAACAATAAAAAACTCAGATGGCTTTCCTGCTGGTGGCTCACCTGAACTCTTTACTTAAAAAAGAGAAAAAAGAAAAAAAAACCTACAAAAAAAAAAAAATCACCTCATCTGTGATATTCAGTTATAACAACAGAAAATAGACTAAGACATCATAACAGAAAAGAAAAATAAATATCTGGAATTTTTCAAAGACTATAACAATACAAGCAAATATTTATGAATTTTAATTATAGTTAGTATTCTACCTTTTCATGCAAGTTATTAGTAATCTGTTTCTTACATTTGTCCATACATTTTTTTAAAATTCAAAATGACTCAGTCTTACCTCATTATGAAATGTTTTGTGCATGGGGAAATATTATTATCCCCATTCAGTGATAATGATATTAGAAACAAATTATATTTACATAATTTCTGAAAGGATTTTATTTACAAAATAAGCCTTGGATATATCTTTTCTTAGGTTATAGATGAAGAATATAAAATGTGATAAAGTTATGGCTAAATAAGGATTATAATAGTTATTATAATAGGTCTAAAGTCTCAGTTTCTGGCTATAACTTTGGAAAGATTAAGTAATTTGCTTAAGTTCTGGAAAAGTGAGACTAAAATCCTGTACTTCTGGATCTTAGTTGTCATTCCTTTAAACCCCAGCACCTTTAAACATTCATTCTATTAGGGAGAATTCCCTATCACAGGAGTCTACCTTTCTCTGAGGATCCCAGTAAAATCCTGAAACTCAGTCCCCAAGCCTCCTTTAACTTATATGAGACTAAGAAGTTACCTTCAGTGTATATAGCAGTTGGAGAGGTTCTGGCAGAACCATCCAGCCAGTCTCAGGTTGTTAGTTGTGTTAGATGCTCTTTGTACCGGTGGAGGGCAGGACAGTGACTTCTCCAAGGACAAGTCTGTAGGCAAGTGTGGAATGTTGTTCCTAGTTCTATAAGTTCCAGGTCTTGGTTCTTGGGCCATTACGCAGAAGCTATGACCTACTTAATATTCTTTTTTTAAATTGGTAATATTAATTTTATAGAGAGTGATTTCACTATGGCATAATGTATATGCAATATGACACAATTTAATCAAGTCTACTCTCCTCCCTCCCACCCTTTCCCACTCTTCCTTACCTCATTGGTCTTTCTTATCTTATTGGTCTCCTTTCTGTTTTCATGATGTACTCCTCCTACACTAGCTTCTACATATGACACAAAACACTATGCTCTCCGTTTTCATCCCTTTTCCTGCAAAAAGCATAATTTCAATCTTCTTTATAGAATAATGTAACACCAACTTTTCTTTACCCATTCACTTTTTGACAGACACCTAGGTTGGTTCTATAACCTGGCTATAGTGAATTGTGCTATGATAAACATGGGCACACACGTTCTCTAAAGTTGCTGACTAATTCTTCTGGACAAATACCAAAGAGTCATATAGGGTGGATAACATGGTTAGTTCTATTTTTAGTTTTTTGAGAAACTGTTATACTGTTTTCCATAGTGGTGTACAAATTTACATCCCACTAATAGTGTGTAGAGTTCTTTTCCTGTATCCTCACTGGCATTTATTGCTGTTATATTCTTGATGATTGCCATTTGACAGGAGTAAGATGGAATCTCAGTGTAATTTGATTGGCATTTCCCTGATGGCTAGCTACTTGATATTCTGTAATACACATAATTCTGCTTTAACTTACAAAGGTAGGCTTCATTTGGTTAGCAACAATAAACCTTGACTGACATAAAGTTGTTCTTTTTTTTTTTTTAACTAGGATAAACTTAAACCCTCAAGTCAGAGGACTTCCCTTAGTGAGCAATCTTGCTCACTGTTATGATTTGGATATGAAGTGTCTTTCAAAGACTTATGTGTTGAGGACTTGTTTCCTAATGCTGCAATGTTCAGAGGTGGGTTTTGGTGCAATGATTGGATCATGGGGCTCTGAATTCATTGAAGGATAATAATTTGATGGCAAAAAGGAAGTGGTAGAATTTTGGAGCAGGAACCGGTTGGAGGAAGTAGGCCACTGGTGGAATGCCCTTGAGAATATCTCTTGTGCTCAGCTCTTTATCCCTGTGTCTCTGTCTCTCTCTTTGTCTTTGCTTCCTGGCTACCATGAACCAAGATTCCTTCCTCTGCTACATCCTTCCACCATGATATTCTGCCTCGCCTCAGGCCCAACCTGAAGGATCCAGCTACCATGAACTGAAACCTATGAAACCATGAGCCAAATTAAATTTCTCCTCCTCTAAGTTGTTTTGTTTTTGTTTTTCCAGGTACTTTCCACCATGATAAAATGTTGACTTATGATGCTCACCATTAGCTCTAGCATGCCCTCTCATTTTCCTACATTTCTTTACCCAAACTACTCTCTTGGGTTTGGCAAAGTGAATACAAAGGGTTATTTCTTTAGTTGCAACTATTGCTGTTGTTGAGCTTATTCATTTATTCGACACATTTAGCATTAGTGTTAGGGGAGCAGAAAGACAGATGGACATAGAAAAGTGGGTTTGAAGCAATATGAGTGAGATTCCTAAGTGTCCATTATTCTTTAAACAAATATTTATCAAGTGCCTACTATGTGCTGTATTTGACCATATTATGTGCTATAACAAAATATCTGAGTCTGATAATGAAAGAGATTTATTTCATAGGTCAGGAGGTTGGAAGTTCAACTTTAGACAGTTACACGTCAGCCTCTGGTGAGGGCATAGTGGTAGGTAGCTGGAGTGTATGTAAGAGGGAGAGCTCATACAGTGAGCCAGATATCAAGCTAACTCTTTTATCAAACTTACTCCCGTGAGAGCTAATTCAGGATCCCATGAGGACTAAGTTATTCCTTAAGAGGGAAGTATTCCCAGTGGACCTATTTACCTTGCATAGTGGCTTTGCTCTTAGGTTCCACCTACTCACAAAAATCGCCACACTAGGGAGCAAGCTTCAACACATGACACCTGAGGGAACGAATCCCATCCACCTACAGCATGTACCATGCTGATTGCAGCCAAGAGCAGAACAATGAACGAAGACATGATGCCCGATGTGGAAGTTTATAGCCTAAGAGTGCAGACAATGAAGATAGGACGTGGCAATGCACTGTTAATACATGATAGATATTAAATTAGCATTGTAGTAGCAAACTGAAGGAAACACCCGACTGAGAATTTTTAATGGGGGATGAAGTGGGAGAAAAATTTCCTGAGATAGTGACTCCTATACTAAAAAACTAAGGAATGGAATAAACTCGTGAGAAAGCAGGTGGTGGCAGGAAGTCTGTTCCATCTAGGAAACAAGGGGCATGTATTCAAAGACAAAGAACCATGAAACAGCAGGCAGGGGAAGGGTGCAGAATAAAATGAAGTTGAACTGATAAGTAGTGATGGATGTTCAAGGCCATGAAGCCAAAGAAAGATTTGAATTTAGCATGAAGGTAATGTTAAGTCATGGGAAGTTTTTAATTTGGTGTTATGGTGGGATCAAGATCATTAACCCAGCTTCCTAATCCAACACACAGATTTTTGATGCTTACTAAGTATCAGATACCCCCTGGTACTTCCCTGCTTTTGTCATTTCATCCTAACCACAAATAGAGGAAGTAGCTGCAAATGTTGACTTCATTTTACAGGTAAGACATTAGAGTTTAGAGAGGTTAAAAAATAAATAACATCAGTGTTTGATCTGGCCTTATGTCTTAGATAATTTTTAGTGATCTGATCACATTTGTGCTATAGAAAGATTCCTCTGGCTGAAAGAATTTAGAATTGATTGGAGGGGAGGGAGTCTCAAGAAAGTGAGACTAGTTATGAGGCTTTCATGACACTTAAAGCAGAAGAAGGTAGTGATCTGAGCAGGTCTGGTAGCATTTCAGTGGAAAGAAGTGAAAAAGTGTAAGATATTTTTATAAAAGTCTGTGCGACTGCTTGTTTAGTTGGATATGAATGGAAGAAATGGGAGATGGAGAGATAAGAAAAAAACAAAAACAAAAACAAAAACAAAAAAAACAAGAAATCTGACTCGAGTGGGTGGCAATTACTGAGATAAAGGAGACCCAAGGAGGAGCAGGTTTTGCACTTGTTGGTTTGGGGCACCTTTGAGCAATAGAGATAGTGATGGCAGTAAGATATATACATTGGAATTCTGAAGCAAGATAAGAGCTAGAGAAGTATTTGAGAGTCTGGAGCACATAATAGAATAAAAGTTGAAGTTATGGAAATGATGAGATCACCTGGGTGGGTTAGACTCAGGAACACCTGGGGTTGCCCAAAAGTTTTCCAGTTTCTACAAGGTGAAAACTACTTCTATAATTAAGACAAAGATGTTACTAACCTTTTCCACTTGTCTCTCATGAGTGCACACTGAAGTTTTTCAGAGGTTGCAAGTTGTGTCATAATGTTATTACTTCAAAGGGCTAATGGAATGTGTCTTGCATATTCCTGTGTTTTAAGAATTTCTCAGTTTTAATTTCTAGCATAGTAAATAGGTACAGCCCACTTAAACATAAGGGCTTTAGGGTCCTCAAAATGATTAAAAAGTTTGAGAGCCATGTGTGTACTAGAGAACTTAGCCTTGATTCCATAGGCAAGGATGGTCACTGAAGACCTGAAGGCAGGTAAGAACATAATCAGAAAGTTGTTCCGATGGCAGCCTTGAGATACCTTAAGTTGGGGATACATGAAGTTACAGAGATGATTTAGTTGGTAATTACAGCAACTCAGGTATGACATTATGGCCTTACTAAGGCTCAGACTATGGAAACAACCACTGACGACAATGGACAACACAAAAGAAATAAAAGGTGACTTAATTATCAACTGAATATGTGTTACCATCAAAGAATGAAAGTTAGCAAAAGAGAACTGGATTTGGAACAATGTGATTGGAAGAAAGGTCATGCTGCTTGATGTCTGATATTCAGGAAGGGAGTCATTAGATGAATATTATCCAGTAGAAATGAAATGAAAGCCATAAATATAAGTTGATACTTTTTTTTTTTTTTTGGTACTGGGGATTGCAAACTCAGGGATGCTTAACCACTTAGCCACATACCCAGCACCCCCCCCCCCCTTTTTTTTTGTATTTTATTTTGGGACGGGGTCTCACGAATTGCTTAGCACTTCGCTTTTGCTGAGTCTGGCTTTGACCCTCCTGCCTCAGCCTTCCCAGCTGCTAGAATTACAGGCGTGTGCAGTGGTGCTACATTTTTAGTCAGCTGTTTTAAAAAGTAAAAAGGTGAAATAATTTTAATATTTCATTTAAACCCAGGATATACAGTATTATCATTCCAGTTATCATTTAATGAATATAAAATTACTGAGATAGTTTACAATATCCTCTCTTTTGGCATGTGTGTTAGGTCTTTGAAATCTGGTATTTTGCATGTGTAGTACACATAATCATATCAGTTAAATTTTAAGTACTCAATAGCCACAAGTGGATAGTGACTGTCACTTTTTTCACAGCTTTAAGTTATTCTTTTTTCTTTTTAGTCAAATGTATCAGAATCCTAACATTGTTTCTGTCCTGGGTTTTTGGTAACTCTTTTCTTTCTGAGCTCTTTTTCTCAGAAAGTGATAGATTTGTACTGAGTCATCTAACTCTTTTACTTCCTTCAGGCCTTACATGTGTAGGGTGTAATTATGGGTCCATTCTAAGGAAATGATCTAAGTTGTGGTGGCTTGCTTACCTGGAACTGAATCTCTGAACTGCTTTTTATAGGACCTGTACTGAATGTACCTAATCAACCCAACACACTGACATTGGTCAGTGAAAGAGAAAACGGAAAATTTGAGTGATGGGAAAGACCATATCCATAATATTAACAGGAAATGAAAATCAATGAAGGAGTTTAGGGATTTTAGAAGATGGGAAAACAGAAAATGTAAGTACTGCAAATAGACTCAAAGCTGTAGTAATGGCAGTTAAACTAAGAAACTATTCCATATCCCACTCATTATTTGTGTCTGCAGAGGGATTGGTTGTTATTATTTTTTTCTTTTTGAAACCTGAGGTCTCCCGTTGGGTAGACTCATTGAGGGTATGTGTTGTAGAATCTCAATAAAAGTCTTAAGGCATCTGAGTATTTTTATTTGAGACATAACTTGATAACTAAAAAAGAATAGAAGTGAAAACAAGTTTTTCCAATGCAAAGATTTCTGGGATTAAGAAGTTGAGTGGAGATGAATTTGCCATCATTTGTATAGGGGAAATGTGAGTTTGGAGAAGGAAAAATGCAGTAAGATGAGAAAAGATTAGATACTGATAATGCATAGCAGATCACTGTAGTATGCCTCCTCACCATATGCTCATTCCATGATAAGTTTATGTTCCAGGATGAAATGAGAAATTAAATGTGCGTAACACCGGAATTTCTGAAAAGGATAATAACAAAAGACACCTTATATGATAAAAATTTTTAACCACACCCAAGAAATAGTCTTTTTCAAAGTTCAGTTGTTACACACATTATGTGCCTTATGAATTTGGAATGATAATCTGCAAATGTATCATATCTCTATGGGTTAAAGTCCTTATACATGCTTCTTTGCTTATATAGGATTTTAGTCACACGAAGTCTGTTTTGCTGAGAAGTTATGAACCCTCAGTTATTTGTTGTTGTTTTCTTTTGTTGATAATCCAGGAGTCATGATATAAGGTTGCTATGGCAATGAATATGTACAACTAGATGTTTGGGGGGATGTTAAATGATGGAAAACATTTGCATGTAAATTTCTTTCTAGTGAAATTTAAAAATCTGCATGTCAATTTTTCTGTTATGTAGAACCATATGAAAGAAGTGTGTTATACACATCTTGAATGATGCATCTCTATTGTGTATACTAAATAATAGGAACATCTTAATATGCTACAGCAAGTTTTGTTTTGTTTTGTGGTTTTTTGTTATTGTTTGTTTTTTTTTTCGGTGCCAGGAATGGGCTTAACTACCAGCCCCTTTTATTTTTTATTTTGAGATTCAGTCTGCATGAGGTTGATTACAGCCTTGCTAAGTTGCTGAGGGTGGGTTTGAACCTGTGATCCTCCTGCCTTAGCTTCACGCTGCTGGGGTTACAGGCATGAGCCACCATTCCTGACCCAGAGTATTTTCTTAATAGTAGTTCATTTTATAAGACTGGATTAATTCCCATAAAGGGTATGTAGGCATGCGCGCATGGATGTGTATAAACAAAGTATAAGTCAGGACAGATTATACGGATGAAGTTCTCTTCTTGTTTGCCATGAAGGTGACATTAAGGACTCAAACTTGTTAGAAGTATTTATAAGTGTCAAACATATAAATTCCCAGCTTTGGGGATTCAATACATTGAGAGTGGTTAATGCCTCTGTTGAAAGATTTCAGAGTACTGACATTGGAACATGCACAATAGAATAGGGAATATGGTATGTGAAGACATACTTTAAAATACTCTTACAGGTGGGCGCAGTGGCACAAGCCTGTAATCCCAGTGGATTGGGAGGCTAAGGCAGGAGGATCACAAATTCAAAGCCAGCCTTAGCAACATAGCAAGGTTCTAAGCAACTCAGTGAGATTCTGTCTCTAAATAAAATATAAAAAAATGTTGGGGACGTGGCTCAATGGTTAATTGCCTTTGGGTTCAATCCCTGGTACAAAAAAACAAAACAATACAAAACTAAAACAAAACAACCCCAAAAATATTCTTACAACAAAGAGCTTAAAATTGAACTTATTAACTTTTTTTGTTGTGTCACAGATCTTTTGCACCAAGAATCTCAAAAGATCCTGATTCCTTTATTGACCCGACTACATATGACTGGTCAGATACTGCTACTCTTTCATTTTTTTTCATATTGTATGTCAGGCAAGGTAACGGATCTTGCCACCCTAATGAGAATTAATTAGACCAGCACTGTCCAAAAGAGATATAATGTGAGTCTTATATATAATTTAAAATTGTCTAGTTGACATATTAGTGTTATTCAGCTTTCTGTCACTATAACAAATACCTAATGTAATCAACTTAAAAAGGAAACATTTATTTTGGCTCTTACTTTTACAGATTAGTTAGCCTGTTGCTTTTTATCTATGTGGCAATTCAGGACGAGAGTTAGTGGCCAGAGCCCAAAATAGCTTGCCTCATACTTGGCTAGGAATTGAAAAGGGGGAAGAAACAAGAGGGTGGGCATCCCTATCTCCCTCAAGGTCAAGTTCCTCAATGACATAAAGAGTGACCTAAAGACCTCCTGCTAGTTCCCTGCCTCTTAAAGGTTCCACCACCTTCCAATACCGCCATGGGTAGGGGATCAGTTCTTCAATATCTGGACCATTAAGGGACATTTATCCCAATCACAGTACATATTAAAAAGGGAAAAAAATGGGTAAAATTAAATTTAATAATATAGTTTGCATCACTTAGTGATGGGATAATTTCTGAGAAGTGTATTTATTAGGCAATTTTATCATTGTGCAAACACCATAGAGTGTATTTACATAAATCTAGCTGACTATACACACCTAGGTTGTAAGGTGTAGCCTATTTTTTCAAGGCTACAAATCCCTATAGCATGTTACTGCACTGAATACTGTAGGCAAATGTAATACAATGGTAAGTATTTGTGTATCTAAATATATCTAAATAAGAAAAGTTACAGTAAAACACAGTGAAATAAACTAAAGTGGTACACCTATATAGGGCATTTACCATGAATGGAATTTGTAGGACTGGAAATTGCTCTGGGTGAATTGTGAGTGAGTGGTGAGTGAATGCGAAGGCCTGGGATGTCACTGTGCACTGCTGTATACATAGGCTACATTCAATTTGAAAAAAAAAAATCCTTTCTTTAGTAATAAATTAACCTTAGCTTACTATATAAACTTTTTCTTTATAAACTTTTTAATGTAAAAAACTTTTTAACTTGTTCATAATATTACTTAGCTTAAAACACATTTTAGAGCTGTACAAAAATATTTTCTTTTTTATATCCATACACCCTGTTTTTATTTAAAATTTTGTTTTACTATATATGAATACACATGCACACAGACTCTAAAGATAAACATAATAAACATATATTGAAATTCACTCTAATATAAAAATATAATACAGTAAATATATAAACCAGTAGCAGTCATTTATCATTATAAAGTATTACACATTATACATAATTTTATTACTTTTATGTGACTGGTGGCACAGTAGGTTTGTTTACACCAGTATCACCACAAACATGTGAATAATGCAGTATACTACAATTTTAGGATGTCTATGGTGTCACTAGGCGATAGAAATTTCCAGCTCCATTATAATCTATGGAAACACTGTTGTATATGAGGTTTGTCACTGACTGAAATGTTATGCAGCACACTGCTGTATTTTATTTAATTCAATCTGTCCAAAATATTATGTCAACTTGTAAGCAATGTAAAAGTCATTAATAATGTATTTTACAGTCTTTTTTTTCTTTTTGCTAATTCTTTGAAATTTATCATGTATTTTGCTCTTACAGTAAATGTCAATTTGGTCCAATACATTTCAAGTGCTCAATATTCACATTTATTAGTAGATACTGTATTGACAATGCACCATTTGATTAAGAGGAAAGGAATGAGTTCGTTCAGAATATTGAGTTATTCTGCATCAGATTTCTTGGTAAAATAACCTCACTTTCTTAGAAAACAAGAACTTTCCGACTCAGAGAAGACATTGCTTACTGTATTCAAGACAAAATAAATCTGTGGGAGTAAACACTTGACATTAGTTAGTGCTCTCACATATACTACCTTTTTGATCCAGTCTTCTGAGAAATGGAGAGGAATGAAATTTCATTTACTTTTAAGGAAGCAGACCGAGAGTGCACTACATTTTCTTCAAGCTCCAACTCTCACGATCCAAATGGAGATCACAATCTAAGGTACAGTTACCAAATAATGAGCAAACCAAGTCAGCCAAAATATGTGTCTTAGTATTTTCTTGCTTCTTTTATTGATTTATTTTTTAAAGCATCTGCTTTGTGGGTGTTTGGAAGGATTCTGACTTGTCCCACATCTCCAGTTTTTTTTGTTTGTTTGTATCCAGAATAAAATGAGAACGAAGTCTTTTTATACCTAGGAGTGTTTTGATTCATACGGTGGTGGAAGAGATTCTTGGAATTGTCATCATGCCTCAAAGTTCAACAACCATCCTGGCTACAATATTGTTCTATTTTGACAATAAGTTCATTTTTATTCTTTATGTTTTGTTACTGGGGAATGAACCCAGGGATGCTTTACCACTGAGCTACATCCCCATCACCAGTCACTCGCCTTTTTTTTTTTTTTTTTTTTTTAATATAACAGGTATTTCATAGACCTCATAAAGAACACTCACTGTTTAGTGCTGAGCTAGGTGAAGAAGCACGTCATCTCTTCCTTTAAAGCAATTAATTTACATGACTCAATCACTTTTCAAGGAACCCTTTATTAGTAGTAATAAGATCAGTAGTAGTATATTCTTGGTTTTTCGTGTTGTTCACATGAAAATAACCCCATTCATTTTTTATTCAAGCTGCATAGGGTGAATTGAGTTTAGGCTAATTTCTATCAATTGATAATGTTGTTGTGTTTTGAATCACAGTTTAGACGGCAAGCATCCTATTTAACGATGAGCCTTTAGGGGTTTAAACACTACTCTTGCTTGTAATGTGTTACTTTAAACACTTCTTCCCCTTCGCTTGTGCGTATAATTTTTTTTTTTTTTTTTTCAGTTCTTCAATTGCTAAAATTGCAGCTGCTGAGATACCTTTCTAAGTCAGGTCCTAAAAATTCTTTACCCCTTAGTAGATGATGGCATCACCTGGTGTAGGTGGTCCAAATTTGGTCGCCATTCTTAGAGCAGAGGGTTTCTGAAAGGGATCATAAGTTTAAGGCAAAGTCGCAGGTCCCGAAGGCAGCCGGAAAATTGGTCATTTCCAGAGATGGACAGAGAGGGCGCACTTCCACAGACGAACAAACAGCCTGGACGTGGTGGTGGGACAAAACCACAGGAACACCGGAGGGTATTCTCACGGCGCAGACTAGTTACAGAGTCTAGTTAAGCTGGGCAAATAAACGAATGTCAAAAGACCTCGAAGAGTGGATCTTCTGCAGGAGACCATAGAGCAGATCTCCAGAAAGCAACTGCTGCATAATTTTAAGTTTCCCTTAAGTCTCAGCGGGGTTTTCCCTCCTGTCCTGACTACTCTCACAGAGTAGTCCTGGGGGCTCCGTGCCGCTCCTCCACCACCTCCTCTTTCTTCGCCCTGACTCTGGGCGATCTCACTGCCCCGCCTTCGGGCCGCCTCGGCCCGCCTGCCCCGCAGCACCTGGCCGGGTGCCTGCCAGAGGGCGTTGGGGGTGGAGGCGCGGCAGGGGCGGGCTCTGCCGCCCCCGCCCCCTCCCAGCCTGCTGCTGGGGCCAGTGGCAGGAGCGCCGCGCACCGCCAGCCGCAGGGGGCGTGGGATGGGGGCGGCAGAGGAGGGGGGCGCCCGCGCTGACTAAAGCCAAACGCACACTTCGAAAGGGTGTCGGGGCTGCGTTCCCCTCCCGCGCCCCGGGAACTTCAAAGCGGCCCGCGCTGTCCCAGCTGCCTTGCTCAGCTCTGGGGCCCCGCAGCCCCGGCGCGGCCGCTAAGTGGCCATGACCCAGGCGCTCCGCTCAGCGCTCCGCCAGGCTCTCCTGCTGTTTGCGGTGGCCGCCGAACTGTCGGCAGGTACGGTGGGTGTTTTTCCACCTGTGCTTACGAGGGTGGGAGTTGGGGGCAGTAAGCACACGGGTGAGAAAAAGAGGTGCTCGGAGTAAACTGACCGTCCGCGGGGCGGAGGTGGAAGCGCCAGTCTGGTTGAGGGGGCGCGGGATAGGGTGCAGCGTGGGCACCTGACGTCTGGCAGCTGTAGGAGTAGACAGGTGTGTTGAGGATGAAGCCTGGAGGAGGAGTGGGGTGGGGGAGTCCGGGACGTGGAGTATGGATAGTAAGGGTGAGGTGGGTGACTAATTTGGGGGCAGTTTGCAGTAGAATCAGTGCAGGAGCTATTGTAGGTGGGTGCTGAGCTGGGAGGTGATGGCACTATGAATTTACCCTGCAGAGACTTGGAAGGCTCTAAGTGCCCTTGGGAGACTTTATGCTGAGCCCCCAAGGCTATGCAAGGACGGTGACATGATGGTGGGGGATTGGCAATTGATCTGAGATTAGGAGGCGTTGGTGCCAAGCTGGGGATGGCAGGAGTAGGAGCTTAAATCTGCGTGGTTTACAACGCACATGCTTTCGAGGTACGATCTTTACTCAGAGTTTGAGGGGAAAAAATTCTGCAAGCGCCCCCCACGCGTTTATAACAGGTCTGTGCCCTTGATAGGCCTAAATAGAGCCCTCGACCCAAGCTAGAATCCAAACGTTCTTTTACAATATTTACTAGAAACTGGGGCAAATGCATCTTTTGGTAGAATCATAGTCTGCTGGACTAAAAACCTTTAAGCTTTGACAACTATTTCATTAATGTCCGGGATATTACATAGACCAGGAACAGATTCCTTGGCTAACTCCATTCTTTAAACATTTTCAATCAGACATTGAAGACATTTGCAACATAAAAACCTGGTGTTTTTCCATAGAGCTGTACTTTGTCCGATGCTGATTTTGATGCATTTTTGTTTTCCCAGATGACAATCTGTTTGACATTAATAGCTATACTCAGGGTGGGTAGTTTTCCTCTCTGTGCCATGTGCAGGAGAATATTTTGAGTAGTATGATTGCTGTCATGTACGAATTTCAGTGTTTCAAATGGACTGAGAGAATCACTAAATACAAGTAAATCATTAAATATTCAAGTAAAAAATGGATAAGTGGAAATTATTAATTGATAAAATCAGAAGGTTAAAGCATTTTATTTATTTTTTAGAAAAACAGAAATTACCCTGAGACTGACAGGAAGATGGTGGGAGAAAGTGACACATGTGCATTTAGAGTTAGTAAATTCATCAGTGGGAAGAAAACCAACAATGGGAAGTCTTTACAAGAAATGGGTGAAAAATTCTGCTAACTTGGGATACTGAAAGTGCTCTTGACAATTTCATAGAGTTTTATCCCCCCCATAAACACACACACACACACACACACACCCCTACATACACCCAAAATATAGTCTTCCAGATATCCTAGCTTTGACTGGGCATCTATGAAAACTGCATCTACAGGCTGACTGTATAACTTTTATTGTGGGAAGCTAATAACTAGGTTACAGACATGTTGAAAAAAATCAATTTTTAAAAATCTAGGCTTGAATGGATATTATCCTTTATGATAGAATCTTTTAAAAGTTGCAGAGACCCCTAGGCATACCAACAGAATAAAACATGCCCCATTATGTTCCTGACAAGGCATGGAACTTTGACTTTTGAAATGAACAACAATGAAAAAATTAGGTCATCCGTTCAAATTTGATGTTCCTTCAAAATATGAAATCTAAGAAAAATGCATGATATGGAGTTCTAATGTGTCATATTACTAGAGAAGTAGTTATAAAATTGAACTTTTACAATGGAACTTTTCGTCAATTGCAATTATTTAAATTTCTCTGGAAATTTGTACCCCTTTTGTGTCCCACATAACAATGTCTACTGCTACCTCTGTCAAACTATTCTAATTTATACAAATCCTTGGTTATTGAGTAAAGGAATTCAAGGTAGTTTTTATTCTCCATCTTTTAAATTCATTTTCTCACATGGGTACCTACCTTATTTTTGACCTGGACACTTTTGTAAGTTACATCATTAACATATTGTTTGTTTACGAGTAGGTACTCACCCTTGTCAGAATGTTATATGAGGCAACATGGTCATGTAGCTAGCAAAGCTGCGTGACATGAAGAGCCAGCTTTTAATTTGGCTGTGTTGAACACCAGTCCAGAAGTATCTATAAACCAATAACCTCTTTATGCTTTGACTGCCCTTCCCTGGGATCTTTGTTGTGTTTGAGGTATCATGCATTAAGGCAGAGAACAGACCGTTATTCTTCATTGAGAATCTCAGAGGGTAACAACTGGTGGAAACTTAGAAAAACTACTTACTGCTCCAGAGTTGATTTTTTAAAATTATTTTGCTCCAATTATCTAAACTTTAGATTTATTGATGTTTGATTAGAAAGACCTGAGGGAGAGCCTCAGAACATTCATTCATCTTTCATCTTAAACAAAGAATTGGCGGTGAATGTTCAGGAGATCTGTACCTTGAAATTTTGATTTGGAAAATGATGTCGATATATACTGTAGCAATCTCTTCTACTTTCATGAAGCTCTGTTGTCATCTGGTTGGCAAAGATTCTTAAGAGTCCAGAAAGCTATATGCTCTTACTCTAAAAGTCTAACAGCAGTTCTCATGGAAAGTTTTCAGTGGTGCTTTTGGAAGTGAAAGTGAAACCCTGGGGCTGAGTTTATAAAATGAAAAGATGTCACCACCCTTTGCCCTTCTTTAACACACAGTCATTTATTGGTTGATTAACACAATGTGGCAAGCAACTCCCTTATTCCAAGGATGAGACATCTCTGGCCCAGAAAAAACTGTACAAACACCCTTGGGGCCTTATTTTCTTCATTGACTGTGCTGCCTAAACCCATTATCTAGCCTTAACTTAAACATGTGAAATAGAATTCCCTCTGAATTGCAACACTTTATAACAAGAAATACAGGGTTGAAATGGAAGAGAAAATGAAGAGGTAAGGATGACATTTGAATTTTTGACCCAAGCAATGGAAGAATGGAACCTTAACTGGGGTGTGTGTGGCAGACTGCAGGCGATAAGCTGGTCTGGGCAGAGGAGGGGCATGGTGGCTGATAATGGAGCTCGGTTGGAAATATGTGAGTTTTAAATGCCCGGTAGACACTGAAACAGAGATGTCTAGTAAGCAATTAATGTTTGAGTCTGAAGTTCAGGGGATATGTGTGGGCTGAAGGTAAAAAGTTTGTTAAACCGAGGGCATTTACAGTGATTGTGGAAGGTTACTTTGAATAGACTTTTGAATTAGCAAATAAAGCACAGAACACCCAGTAAATTGCATTTCACATAGACATTGAATATTTTTGGTATAAGCATGTCATAAATGTGCATGTGACATACCTATATTGCAAAATTTATAGCTGTTTAATTCCAAGTTAATTGGGTACTCTTCACTTTTATCTGGAGACCCAACATAGAAAAGGTATTTGGTGAGACCTGGTTTTCTGTGTCTTGTATCTTAGAACTTCTGTTCTAGCTCTACTACCATCCCATGTGCATCTAGGATGGGTCATTCCCAGCTCTTTGAAGATGTGCCACTGCTTCTGTATGAACTGGAGGGAGTACCTACCCTTCCCAACCTGACATGAGTAAATCATGTGAAAGTATATGTGAAAAGAAATAAGTTTCTCCACTCCGGAAGTGCTGATTACATGAACATAGTCAATCTTTCACAAATTTGCTGTCTTTTGAAAATGATTGTTATTTATAGATGCATTTTTTTTGCATATAAATATGTTTCTCTTTCTCTTTTAGAGAAAAATGCTTCCAGGTAGTAGATACCCAACTTTTTTTTTTTTTTTTTTTTTTTTTTTTTTTTTACCTTGCCAGTACTTGCACTCTTACTGTTACTCACACAGGTTAAGAGAAGAGAAAACTGAATAGAGTAGGGGGTTAGGAAGCTATCGAGTCCCACAGGAACCTGCTAATCTGATACTATTTGTGGTTTTGGAGTATGGTTTTTTAAAAGAGTATGTAAGTCCTTTGGAAAAGAGTCCCGCATGCAACAATATTAGTCAGAAGCTGTTTAGTGTGTTCTTGCTAAGTCTTGACCAGCAATTGCAGCTACCAACTGATTATGTATTGTCTTCATTTTGAGACCTGTAGTGGAAAGTGTCCTATAAGTAGACACCTGTCTGTAAGGATCCTTAAATATCTCTAGCTGATATGTTCATATGTGTTATAAAGAGTTCATTTTAATGAATAACAAAATGATAGAATTAATTAATAGTAAACAAAAGTAAAGCAAAATGTAAGCACAAAGAGTGTACATGTATCATACCTTATTTGCTTGCCTCTCTGACGTTCTTCTGGATTTTTCATGCTTGGACCTTCTAGATGTTAAAATTTTCATTCAATAGTCAAATTCTCAAGGTTTTATCCTTATACTTTATAAGAAAATTGGGCCCGGTACTGTTGTGCATGCCTATAATCTCAGAGACCAGAGAGGCTAAAGCAGGAAGTTCACAGGTGTGAGGTCAACCCTCCCTACTCCCAGCCAAAAAAAAAAAAGGACTGCAGGCCTGCTCAGTGGTAGAGGGCCCCTGGATTTTAATCCCCAGTTACCAGAAGGAAAGAATGAAGAGAAAAATATGTTAAGCAATTGTAGTATGTTCTTAACTTACACAGAATGACACTTTACTAGAGGGACCTAGGAGTATCTAAATAATGTCTTGGCTCAGGTGCCTCCCTCCACTCAGAAGAAGAGATCTAGAAAAAGAGAATGAATTAAACTAACATTTTCTTGTTACCTGGTTCTTTGTCTCCCCAGCTGCATGGTAGGATTCTAATACATTCCTTTCCTTTCTTTTTTTAAAATTTATATATATATATATATATATACATATATATATATACACACATATATGTATATATTTTTGTTGTTGTTGTTGTAGGTGGACACAATACCTTTATTTTATTTTTATGTACTCTAAGAATCGAACCAGGGCCTCACATGTAGGCAAAGAAGGGGTGGGGGCTGTGAAAGTCAGAATTCTGGACCCTGACACCATGACTCCATCCTGAAAGCCTATCTAGTGCCTGGCAAGATGGAGCCAGAGAGGCGGTGGAGCAAGGATCCTCTACTTCCGATGCCTCACATTAGTGCTGCTCTCATAGAAACTGTGGCATGGTTTTAGGGCAATAATATCAGGTGGTGCCTGCTAGTGCGAAAGACAGAGAGGGTAGGGAAGAAGGGTGGTCTCTTCTACAAGGAAGAAGGTCTTACCTTTCCCACACTTGCTGTGGGAAAGAGGTAGGAGACAGCACCATGACCCTGCATCCTCGGCCATTCTTTGTACTTTGAAGGTTAGCTCCTGAAAGCATGTGGGCCACTTGGTCCCCCTGAAATGTGAACAATACAAATCACTACTCCTCTCACTTAGAGATCTAGAAAAAAGACGAGCGAGGAGGAGGTGAGTAGGAGTGTGAAACAGAGAAGAAGACTTTATTTCCACAGAGGCTAGACACCTTGCTACTTCCCATGCACATCTTGAATTCACTGGCTCTGACTGACCAGCCAGGCTAACAAAGTTCTACTCTGTCCTAATTCTTTACTTTTTCTCCTCTAGAGTAGCTTCCTTTTTCTGTTGTTCTCTTCTGTCTCTTAGAGAGTAGGCATGTTTCTTTGGAGCTGTTTTAAATTAAACCCCTCAAGAATTCATGGGTGAATCACTCAGTATGACTCAAGAGCTTGCTTATTATTTTTTTGAACAATTTAAATTTGCAATGACTTAAACATCCCAAATTAGATCAATCTACTTTTTCATTAAACTTTTCACATCAAGAAAACCATTAGGATGCTCAGATTTTGAAAGTGAAACACATTCTTTTCCCAATCTGTTTTGTCATCTTTACCTCATGGTAAGGTATAAGGACAGTGATAAATGCCACATTTCTGGATGTTGATTACGTGTCTTATAATTTCTTTGTGCAACTTTGAGATTGATGAAATAAAGATCTGTGGTAAACTAGAATTAGAAAAAAAATCTCTCATCCAGACTTGGACAATAATTTTAATGCAAATGTTTAGTTTCATAAATGCATGCTTATCCAAGAGATTTCAACTAAGAGAGTGGTAATCCAGATTAACACAGTTTTAAAAAACCAGATTGTTTTAAACAGAGCCAGAATATATTAAAGAGTATTAACTCATCACATCTCACAATTTTATCTGAGACATTTTCCTGGCCTGCTCCCTTAGAAGTGAATTTTTTTTTTTTTCTTTTCTACCATTCCCATTATCACTCTCCAAGAGTAAAAATTCTACTCTGTGAACATTGCCTGCTCTGATAGTCATGGTGAGATGGTGTTCTTACTTGAATTCTGTTTACAATCTAGTATTTCCAGGAAATAGACAATGCACTAAGTTTTGAAAGGACTTAAGCAAGAGAAATCAGGGGGCTAGGGTTGGACTCAGTGGTAGAATGCTTGCCTAGCATGTGTGAGGCACTGGGTTCAATGTCAGCAGCACAATTAAATAAAGGAATAAAATAAAGGTCTATTAACATCTAAAAAACTATTAAAAAGTAAGAAAGAATAGTATATAATTAGCAGAAGATTCTTATAGGACAACAAATAGTAAGTGTAATAAAACTTTCTTTTTAAAAAACCTTCCCTTCCTCCAGTTTCTTAGCTATATTTGAGGCATTGTTTTTTTTTTTTTTTTCTGCAGAGTGAAAAAAAAATTGCCTTCATTAAAACAATCCCTTTAAAAGGATTGAGAGTTTGGCTAAATCATGATGAAGATGTTCCTCTACAATGGTTTTGACCAACTCTACATTGGCTATAGCCATTACCATAGAATTTTTCATATTTTCCTTAAAATCTTTTAAATATTTATAGGATTTGTAGTGATATCCCTTTTTATGTTTCTCACATTGGGAATTTGAATTTTCTCTGTTTACCTTGATCAGTCTAACTGAAAGTTTATCAGTTTTATTGATTCAAATAAATACTGTTTTCTTATTGTCGGTTTTTTATCTTATTTCCTTTCTCTACTACTTCAGGTTAAATTTATTCATTTTAATTCTGGCTTCTTTGGTGGAACCTTAGATCAGCGTAAGCTGTTTTTTCCAAAAGGGTTTGTTAGGATAAATTTCAAACTTGGGGACCATATATAGTTTATGTGGCAACTACTTAATTCTGCTTTTGTAGTGTAAAAGCAGTCATAGACAATATATATGCACATAGATATTGCTAGATTTCAGTAAAACATTTGCAAAGGGACCAGCCAATGGGCCACAGTTTTCTGAGCTTTTCTTAAACCTTTCATTTAAGTACTTTATTCTTTTCTAATTACAAGCATTTGAATCTCTAAATTTTCCCTCTAGGAAAGGAATTTTCAGTTCCTCCATACATTGTGATCTTTATGTTTGCGTTTTTCATTTTCATTGAGAATATTTTCTTTGTAATTTGTTGGGGCTGGTGTGATATACAGGTGTCTGTGGTTTAACTTGCAAATACTTTAGGAATTTCTAGCATTTTGTGATTGTCTTGTTTAAATTCAATGGTAGTGAAATAACATAACCTGTATGATATGGGTTCTTTGAATTCATTCATACTTGCTTTGTAGCTCAACTTGTGTCTAAACTATTGAATATACTTGAAAATAACGTATGTGCTGCTTTTTGATGGTTACAATATTCTATAAATATTAGTTAAGTTATTCACACTTTTATATCTTTACTGATTTTTGGTTTCCTGGTTGTATTAATTGTTGAAGGATTATCGTTGACATCTTCAACTTACCTTGCACTGGTCTATTTACCTTTTCCAATTTTTGTTTTATGTATTTGAGAATTTTTCTATTGGGTACATATGTAAGTTTGTTATGTTGCTTTGATGAGTATTTGTCTTTAGGAAATCTGCTTTATCTCTGGCAGTATTTATTATTATGGCATGTCTCTCTTCATCACTGGTGATAATATTCTTTGCCTTGAAGTCTACTCTGTCAATATAGTCATCAGAGCTTTCTTAAGGTTAGTATTTTCATATCTATTTTTAAAATTATTAAGTTACTCTAGATTTCTGAATGTCTGCATTTTATAGATTTTTCTTCCTCTTATTCTTAACTTATTTATGTCTTTATGTTTAAATGTTTTTTTGGTAGAGAGCAGATGGTTGAGTTTTGCTTTGTCATTGAGTCTTACATTCTTGCCTTTTGACTGCAGTGTTTAAACACATACATTTATATATATCAATATGCTGAGACTTAAATAGTCCTCTTGTTATTTTTATCTCTTTTTACTTTCTCCTCTTTTCTTATCTTCATTTGGTTTAATTGACCAGTTTTAGTCTTATATTTTTTTCTACTGTTAGGTCATAAGCTATAGCTACACCTTTTTTATTTTTAATGATTTCTCCAAAATTTATAATATCCATCTTCAAATTGTCATAATTTAGTTAAGCCCCTTACCTTCATATACTCCAGTTCTTTTCTTATCCCTTGTACAATTAATCTCATCCACTATACTTCTAAAATATTTTATAAACATCAAAATACATTGTTAATATTTTGACTTTAAATACTTGATTATATGTAAACAAATTTTAAAACATGAATGAAATAGTTTTTTTTACCCACCTATTTGTCATTTCTAGGGCTCTTGTTTACTTAGCATAGATTCCAGTTTACATCTGGTTTACACTTTCTTTATTACTGTGCTTCTGTTCTGATGGCAAAGAATTCTAATTTATTTTTGTTTTTGAAAGTTTTTATTTCATTTTTATTGTCCCCTTAAATTTATCATTAAACTTTCAAATATACACCAAAATTAAAAGAATTTTACAATTACCACCTACCAACTAGATTATCAGTGTCATTTTATTATATTTGCCTTATCAGATATATCTTCATTTTTCTCCTCTCTACACAAAAATACACATTATTTTTGATGCATTTCTTAATAAATTACAGATAGCAATACACTTCCTTCTGTGTACTTCACAAGTTCTGCATATTAATTCATGGAATTTTAAGAAATGCGTTCACTTAATATTTTTCAAGATATTAAAGATTAACATCACCACAATGAGTTTCCTCAGTTCCTTCCTAGTTGTTCCTCAATGCCATACTCCCAAAAGCATGAACCATTTTTATTTTTTCCATAGATTAGTTTTGGCTATTTAAGTGTATAGTTTTGTAAGTGCCCATTTAGGTCAAGTTTGTTGATTGTGCTGTTCAGATTGTTTATATTTTTACTAACAATCTTGCTTTAAAATCTCCAACAATGCCCTTTGGTTTGTCTATTTTTTTTTAGTTGTTATGCAAAACATTTATAATCGTCATGTCTTCTTCATGCAATGACTATATAATTATTACTATAAGAGGTGGTTCTTTGTTTTAGTAAAACTCTTATCTTAAAGTCTACTCTAATATTAATATAAACCATGCTAACTTTCTTATGTTTAGCATTTGTGTGTATATGTATTTTCCCCCTACTTTTATTTATAACCTATGTTGTTATATTAGAACTACATCCTTTACAAATAGTATATTTAGATGATTCCTGATATTGTTCCTTAACAATACAATAATAGCTGCCTTTAATTAGCCCATTCACATTTAGTGTAATAACTGGTATGGTTTTTAGCCTACCATCTTGTTATTTGTCTCTCTTTTTATTGTTCCTCTGTTTGTTTTCTTAAACCTGCTTTTTTTTTTTTTTTTTTGGCTAGTCCTTTTTTAGTGTTCCATTTTCTTTTCTTTATTTATTTCTTAATAATATGTTTTAACTGTTTTTAAGGGTTTCTCTTAGCCTCATGTATTTTTTCTTATGTCCATTTTGAGCCAATACTGTACTATTTTATACTTTTCCCTTCACACCTAAAACTTCAATCTTCCTACTTCACACATCCCTCTTTACTTTGACATATCCCAATTTAAGTGTGAAGACCTTATGATAGCATAATTCAGTCTATAAAAAATATATTTACATCAACCAAAAATTATGAGACACAAATAACCAAGGAAGGAACCCCTACTTTTAAGAGACTAACCAATATACCTGACTTAGATATGATGCAGATATTACAAGCATAACATAGAAATTTTGAATGATTACAATTAAAGTCTATAGTGGAAAAGATGGGAAAATATGCATGAAGATATGTGACATCTCAGCAGAAAGATAGAAATGTGAGAAAGTATAAAATGGAAAAGCTAGATATGAAAAATAGGAGACAAGGAATACATTTGATGTGCTCATTAGTAGACTCCACACAGCCAAAGAGTCATGAATTTGATGATGAGCCAATGGAAAATGCCTTATAATCATAAAATTATATTATTTTAAATTTATTACACTAAGGTGAGAGTTAAGAGGAAGTAAAGAGGGAAAAGTCAAAAGAAATAAATCAGAGAATCCAAGAGGTATGGGAAAGTTTGAAGTGGCAAAATAAATGTGTGAATGGAATGCTATATGAGAAAGAAGGAGACTAGGATAGAGGGAATATTTGAATAAATATTGGGTAATAATTTTCCAACTGTAATTAAATACCTGGAATTACCAATTACAGAAGCTTAAAAACCAAACAGAATAAATACCTCTCCTCCTGAACTTCACACCAATAGGACATGTAATGTTCAAATTGAGAAGATTTAACAAAGAGAAAAGCTTGAGGGCAGCCTGAATAAAATAAAATTATTACATGTGGAGGAATACTTTTAATAATAATACATACTCTAATCAGAAACAATGCAAAACAGACAAGAATGAAGTGCCAACTCTAAAATACAGCAATTAAAAATCTGCCCAACCCAATATTTCATACCACATAAAGTTATCTTTTAAAATGAAGGGAAAAAAAATGAAGGAAAAATAAAAACATTTTTAGATAAATAAAAACAGAACATTTTTTACTTATAGAACTGTACTGTAAGAAATTTTAAAATATTTAAAGGCAAAATAAATAAAATAACACAGAGAATCTTGGATCCATATACAGAAATTACAATCTCTGGAAATGGCTAACATGAAGATAATGTAAAATACATTTTTCCTTAACTTTAATCATTCCAAAAGTTCATTGACTCTCTAAAGCAAAAATAGCAGCAAGTTTCTGTGAATTAGTAGCATATCCATAGGAAAATGTGTGGTAGTCTTAGCGCAAGTGATGATAAGGAAGTATTGGGAAATATAAATTCAGTTCCTTATATCACATGTGGAATATTATAATGCTTTTGAAAATATGCGGAGTATATTGTGAATAAATGATTGTATACAAATGGGCAGTCTAAAACATGAAAATGAAAGAGGGGGACATTTCTACATACTGTGTAGATAGAAAATAAAAACAAAGGAATACTGAAAATATTTTTGTGTCCAATTCAAAAATTTAATTAGAATGGAGTAATTCCTTGGAAGATACAAATTACCAAGGATCACTCCAGAAATTATAAATTACCCAAATGGCACCATAAATATATTAAAGACATTCACTTCGTGGCTCAATGCTTGTAACGTCTAACAAGGACTCCAGTCTCAGAGGACAGAGGACTTTCCTGTTGAAATCTATCAAAAAGTTTAGGAAGTCAATGTCCATTCTACATAACTCTTCCACAGGACACAGAAGGGAAGAGAACACCTTTTTACTTTTTTTTTTTCTCACATTGTTAAGACCAGCATTACCCTAAATCCAAAATTAGGAAAAGACATCATGATAAAAGAAAACTACAGACCAATATTCTTCATAAAAATAATTTATCATAAAACTCTCAATAAAATTATTAGTTTGAACCACAATTTAATAACAAGAGAATAGGATATGACCAAGTGAAATTCACTTTGACAGTGCAAGGCTGATTCAATATTCAAAAACCTAATTTTGCAATTAATCATTTAAGCAGACCAAAGAAGAAAACTATATGACAATATCAATAAATATGCAAAACTAGATGACAACACTCAATTACAACACACAGTTGAAAGAACTTAAAATCTGAATAAATGGGATCATATAGTCTATTTACAGAACCAAAGGCTCCATGTTGTTAATACATTAATTATCCTTTGCAAATCCATCAAGCTGATTAAAAATTTATATTGAAAAGCAAAGGAACTGGAAAAAACAAATACATTTTGAAAAAGAAAGAATAGCAAAGTCAGAATGCTCACAGTACTTATTTCAAGACTTATAAACCTACAGTAATTAAGACAGTGTGGTATTGGAAAAGTAGACCAATGGAATAGAATAGAGGAACCAGAAAGAGACCCATGCATGTACATCTACTGATTTTAAACAAAGGTAAAAAGGAAGCTTAATAGAAAAAGATAGTTTTTTCAACAAATTATGCTGGAATAATTGGACATAATTAAGCAAACAAAACAAAACAAAAAACTCTCCAAACACACCTTGCATGTCTACAGGTGTTAACTCAGAGATAAAATCTGAAACTGTGAAAAAGAATTCTAAAAGAAACACAGAAGATAATCTTTTTGATTTTAGGTTAAGTTCTGTTTCTTAGATGGAAAATTCCAAACAAAAAAGAAAAATACTGATAAATTAGACTTCATTACAATTAAAATTTTTTGTTCCTTGAATGATGCTGTTAAGAGAATAAAAGACAAGTCACAGGCTTGGAGATAATATTTGCAAAACACTTATCTGATAAAGCATTTGTATTCAAAATGTGTAAAGAATTGTCAGAACTCAATAATAAAGAAACAACCCAATAAGAAGTTTGCAGATGATATGAATACCTGAAACTCTATTACATGGCCATATAAATGCCAAATAGTACAACCCACTTGGAAAACACTGACAATTTTATATAAATTTAAACATTCACTTTCTGTACCACATAGTAATCCCATTTGTAGATACTTGGCAAAGAGAAATGAAATCTGTTTCAAATAATCACCTTCATATTAACTTTTATAAAAAGTTTAATTCTAATCCATAAAAGCAGGAGAAAAAAAGAACAAATGTCCTGTAGTGAATGGATAAACAAACTCTTGTACATTCATTCAAAAAAATACAGAGGTATACAAAGACATGAATGAATCTCAGATGCCTTCAGCAAATCAAAGAAGCCAGACTTAAAAGGCTACATTCATTTGACATTCTGCAGAAGGCAAAAGTATAGGAACAAAAACAGCTTGCCAGCAGCTGGGTGGGGAGAGAAGTTGTCTAAGAAGGAGTGTGAGGAAATCTGAGAGGGAGGGATGATTGAACTACAATTGTCAACCTCATAAAAGTGCACACTAAAAGCAATGAATGTTCCAAGTGTAAATTACATCTCAATAAACCAGATTCTCCACCCCAAATTGAAGGGTGTGTGTGTAAACTTTGAAGTGTTATATAAAATGAGGAAGTTTCAAATACTTAATCAAGAACCATAGAGTATTTTTAATGTCCTAAACATAATAACAAAAATATTTTAAAGTGGGTGCCTTTGGGAACTTACTGGGGAGTTATGGGTCACTAGATGGATGCTTTTCATTTGAATATTCCCTGTGCTACTTGTTTGCCATGTGCATTTATATCATTGATTTAAAAAGTAAAATATTTTAACATTTCAAAAAATTGATTTACTTTTATTTTATAGCTTTTTTGTTAGTAAGGAATTTATCTACATATTGAAATGCTTTTTTGTGCATGTTTTCTGTATTCTGTAAAGTGGCATGAAGTAGATATAAACAAAATTGAATTAGGATACATTAGGTTATGTTTAATTTATTAGCATAGAATAGTGAGTTCTCTTGCAAAGGAAATTGCAACTTGGGGACATTATCTGTACATAGATTAAAGCTCATTGTAAATGCAAAATTGTGCACCTGCCCTTTTAAAGGTGAAGCATTTGGTACAACTTGAAAGGTCATTTATCACTTACAAGGGAACACTTATGAGTTACTTGGGTTTCTTTTCTCAGTTTACTCTAGCATTAAGCTTGCTTATGGACAATGTTGCTTGCATCTGCAGTCTCTACACAGACTCATTAATGTGTTAACAAACCTCATTTTGCTGAGTCAGATTAGAGGTAGCTCTTATTCAGTGTGGTGCCATGCACACAGTGGGCAATCAGCATTTTCTTGATTACATTCTCCATTCAGGGAAAGTCATTAGGTCTATTCTAACCCTCTCTCAAGACAATTAAAAGATGAGAGGAAAAGTTATGGGAAGATCATCAGGCTAAGCTAGGCTGTTGATTTATGTCCCAGAGATCAGTAGTGAAGTTTGAGCATAGCATGGGAGTCCTTTTGCAATGATCATATGTTTGAGTTTTCAGGGACAGCCCTGCTTTTCAACATGCTAGCCTATTTTCAGACTACAACCTCCAGGTTTGGGACTACAAAACAGTTGCTGTCACTATGGAATGGCTTACAACAGGGCCTGTGGGTGCTCTGTCAGTATTATTAAAGGACTTTGCAGAACAGCCGACCCCAGGTGTTCCCATGGCATTTTCAACCACTGCCTGCGAACCAAGTAGTTTGACAGAGCAACAAATCACTGTAACAAAACAATGTCCACTCCTGATTAGAGGATTGATATGTTGGTCATTATAAGAAATTAGGGAGAAGTGTTGAAAAATGTAAAAATCATCTTTAGTCCCATACCTCAGAGAAAACTGCAATTCATATTTTGACATATTTCATTTTAGTCTTTATTTCAATACATGTATATAAATTGAGATTACACCTACATGTTTATGATTCTACTTTTCATTTAATTTTATAGTGAGCAAGTTCCACTCTAATTAAATACTACTAAAAAGTAGGATGTTATACAATCATATATATTGTCCAATTTATTTACATGTTTTGATTTGGAAATATTTAGCATATTTCCATTTTTTACTTTTGTGAATATCACTTCACAACAGAAGTTTTAAATGAATGTTTATGATTATTTCATCTAGAGGAAGTAGGAATACACAAAGATAATAAATACTTGTAGAATTCTTGAGACAAATATTTCAGATTGTTTCTAAAAGTTTGATACCAGTCCATATTCAACAGCATATAAAGATGAAATATTAATTTCCCAGAGCCCATCCCCCTCTTCCTCCACATTTTAGTGTTATAATTCATAAAATCATTGCCAGTTTGGCAAATAAAAATTATTTTTTTATTTATTTTGTTTTGAATATTAATGAAAGTAAACATTTTCTTTTTCAAATTTATTGGTATTTTTGTTTACCTACTTCATTTGTTTTCTTTTTTTTAATTGAAGTATTTATCTGAACCAAGAAATGACTGATTGAGAATGGAAAAACATTAGCATTATAAGCAATATGAGAGTTCTAAATACTTTGTACTTAAATACCAATTTTTTAAAAAATAGATCTTTCTTGCTTTGGAGCAGCTGATTTTATCACCTTAGTGTGATAGTATGAAAACACCAAGCAAATGTTAATCAGAACCAGAAACAGTTGTCAGAAACACTACAAATCATTTTTTAGGAGTGTGGTTTGTGCCTCAAATGTAGTGCTCTATCTAGTTCCTAACTTGTAATAATGGGAGCTTAATTTTTAGTTTTTTTTTTTTAAACATCCATGGTATGTCAAATGTATTATATAAAAATCTCATTTAATCTTTGTAAGAGCCCTGTGACATATCAGTTATTACCCCTGCTTCACCGTAGGATCCTCAGATTTATAGAGGCATTGGACCTTCCCAGGCCACATGACTGGTCTAGTGTGGCTCAGGATTTCAGGTATGAATAAAGCACCTTCCAAAGTCCAGGAACTTTTTACTGTACCTTGCTGAATTCTACAATGTCAAATTCAAATGAATTGAGCTACAGAGATGAGGGTTTTGTTTGTCTACTACAGTTTTTTTGCTTTGTTTTGTTTTATACTGGCTTATCATAGAGAAGCAGTGGAACTCAGGACAAGCTCCCTCACTTTCCTTTTGTGCTGGCTAAGAGACTTCTCAGAGCTTCTCTAACTTCATTCTAATATTTCTTCACTTGCATGTCTCAATATAAATTTGTGTAGCTGCAAATAAAAGGCAGTTATTATGTTTGATATACTTTGGTAGACAAAGGAACCAAAAGAAGCCATGTAACTATCTCAAGTAGCTATGATAATCCCTAGAAGTCTGAGAATTACATTTTTTTAAAATGTATTTTTTAAATTATATATTTAAAAATTCATCTCCTTCTCATCAGCTTCCACTCCCACGCATCTCCTTTGACGAGAGGGGCAGGTGGTGCACATTATGCATTCTTAATATTATCCAGGTTAAATCTTTGAGGCTTGGGGTCAGTGCTGGAAAGAGGCACAGTTAAGATAAATCTTAAAAACAAATCATTTGGCCTCTTGCCCTCTTTTTCCCCTTTCAACTCTTCACTTGCCACACTATTTTTAGCTAAATCAACTTTTTACTTTGGATAGTTCCTTTTTATTTCTAGATAATCATCTATTCTTTAACATATCTGATCATATAAATGTGTAACCATGGATTGTGAAATAAATTTTTGACAAGTGAGCCCCTGAGAACTCTTGAGAACTTTAACTTTTGAATTTTCTTTGCGACTTTCATTCTAAACTTGAGTCACTTGTCTTTTTCTGTGTATTCTTATAGCTGTGTTTTGAGTAGGTATTATTGATTATGTATTTTCTTCTTTACTATTTTTAATTGCTTCCTTTAAACAAGTCAGATATTCTTTAGCTTTTGAACCCTTAATGTTTTTATCATTAACCCTTCATATTTCATACCATTTTTCTCACATAGATTAAGTATGCCACATGCTTCAAGTTTCCTTTTTTCACCAACTCTCTGTGATCTTTCCCCATTGGTTTCTATCTTCTCTACTTTAGTGGAGACTGAAACACAGAACTAGACTTCTATGACTTAATGGACCTCAAAATTATGAGCCCAAATTATCGCTTTAACCTTTATCACAGTAAATTCTTCTCTGGAACACTTTTCTTCCTGAACTGTGATTGGGGACAACAATTTCATGGTTCTCTGATATGAATCACTCATCCTGTTCTTTCTGATATTGCAATGTACCCATTGATAGATTTAGCTCTTAGGGCCATAGAACTTTAAGACTGGGAATGATGACAGAGATTATCTAAATGAATTATTTCTCAGACATAACAGTTGAGAACATAGGCCTCAAAGGCCATGGTTGCTAGAACTAGGATTAGAACTCCAGGCCTCCTAACTTGGCTCCTAAATGACTGAGGTACATCAGGGCTATTGCAGTGTTTTTTTTTTTTTGTTGTTTGTTTGCTTGTTTTTAAACAGGTTCACTTCTCTATGCAACAGAGTAACAATTCCTACTTATCAGAAGATACTGTTGGACATTGTATCCTTCAGGTATTGTTTCCAATTGGTAATTATTTTCCATGGAAACAAAGTTAAAATTGTATGGTTTGTTCCTTATCAAGTGTTTATCATCAGTTAAATCATATTTGATGAGCAATATATTGAACACAGGTCTGTAATCACTTTAAAACATGTACATTATCCTCTAAAATCTATAAAATAGGTCTAAATGTGCAGACCAATCAAATACAGTACTAAGATCTGGCCCCAGTCTGTTTGAGGTTTTCCGGGTAAATTTCTGGCTGGTGAATATTTGCATAGAGTAAGCTTGAGCCAGGGAGGCCCAGAAGCCTTGTCCTTTGAGCAAGGAAGTCCTTTGTTAGTTAGACACCTTGGCTGCTTGCTACTGATAGCTTTCTTTGTAGCTTAAAGTAGGTGACTTAATGTAATTGTCAGCCCCCTCCCATTTTCCAGAATGTGCCATATTGAGTAAAAGCTGCACTTTAGAAATTGTCACTTCCATTTGAGATAACATTCTTATATGGAGTGTGGCCATTGCTTGTGAACAAAATACAGGTTAGAACAAGAAGAGGTTGGACACTCAAGCTCCACTTTCTGAAACACAGTCAACCACCCGATTAACAATTTGTATTAGAAAAAGACAATTAAAACAGGATGTGACATTCTAAAACTTAACTATGTTTTTCCACATTTGAAATTTTAAAAGGATATCCTTGATTTTGGTAAAGTCAAGTCTTAATTCTGAGACATATGACTTGTCTTACCTGGTTGGTATTATAATGCCTCCTTTTCCATCCTTCTTCTTCTCTCCCTTCCCTTCTGTTTCTTTCTTTAGAGTTTTTTTTTGTTCGTTTGATTGTTTGTTTTGTACTGGGGATCCAACTCAGGGGCATTCAACCACTGAGTCACATCCCCAGCCCTATTTAGTATTATTTTTAGAGATAGGGTCTCACTGAGTTGCTTAGTGGCTACCTTTTTCTGAGGCTGGCTTTGAACTCTCCATCCTCCTGCCTCAGACTTCTGAGCCACTGGGATTACAGGCATGTGCCACCATTCCTGTCTCTTTAGAGCTCTTTTATTTTTATTTTTTAAATTATTTAAAAAATTATACACACACACACACACAAACACACACATATTTATTAGTTGTAGGCAGACAGAATACCTCTTTTATTTTTACGTGAGGCTGAGTATTGAACCCAGGGCCTCACATGTGCTAGGCAAGCAGACTATCACTGAGCTGCAGCCCCAGCTTTATTTTTAAAATTACTATTATTTTAAATTGGACAATCATTTGTGGGATATAATGTGATGGTTCAATATAGGTACTTATATGGAATGATTAAATCAAGTTAATTAACCTCCTCCCACCAAGTGATGGTAACCACTGCTATCAGGTATGATATTATGGAAACATAAACATATTAGTATATGACCAACATGACCTAAATTAAAGTATTATCAGTTTTTCTTTTCTGCTTCATTTTGAAAAGACTTCACTGCAATACTTGGATAACTGGGATGTTTTATTGCAATCAAGGTATTTTTAAAATAGGTCCAGGAAAGAGCACTTTCACAACCATTGTCCTAGGCTAGAGAGGTGATCTTCAAGGGTATGGTGTGCGTGTGTGTGTGGGGGGGGGGGGGGGGGAGGCGGGGGACTGTCCTTTTCCTAAAGAAAAAGCACATTCAAATCATCATTGTGTCCCTAAGTTTCTAGACAAAGTATTTTACTTTGACATTTCAAATAAGCCGAGGGTATGAGATTTTAATGTTTATTTTAAGGAGACAAGTGTTTTAAAAACGCTTGTGAAATGCTAATCTGAGTGGAGGTCTTTCTGTCGAAAGTAGCCTGAGTCCTGCCTCTGCTGCTGCTGGATGGTACTCAGGCATGCCAGGAAACCATTCCAGGAAACATCCCCCTCTGGGTTGCCTTTGCTTTCTGGGAGCATAATTTAGTCTTGGAAAGCCTGGGCTCACTGGTGACCCCAGGCCTGTCCAGCAAACAGGAGGAAGAAGCCCGGCCCTCGCTCCGCGCAAGGGCTCCTAGTACAGACCTGCAAGTCCAGAGAAAGTGAGTTCAACGTACCGCCCGCAGTCCGGCCTCCCACCCCCTGCAGAGGTGGCACAGTGCCCAGGTGCTTGTGGGGGTGGGGAGCGGGCTGGGGACTGAAATTGAGTTCCAGCTGGAGAGTGGGTGTGACAGAAGCCGTTGACAAAGTGGGGGCAGGTTAGTGCCCATACGTTTCAGCCTCACAGCAGGAGATATTTCCACACTGCCTAGTGGGTTAGGACTGCCGAGGTTTCCCCAGGCTGGTGGGTGCGAGTTGGCTGGTCTTTGAGCACTGCTGAGAGGGTGCGGTGGCATTGGCACTATAAACATGCCTGGATGATGAAGCAGGTGTGTTCCCCAAGGCTCACCTCAAAGAAACCTTCCGCCCCCAGCCCCACCCCTGCCTCTGCTGGATTAAGTGTGCCCCACCTCTGTGTCCCAAGGTGCCCTGTGCTCCTGCCTTTTACCATACTCTCCCAACATCCTTTAACCTACTGGGCAAAGGTCCTTTAGGGCACAATTTTTCTCTGAATTCCCTACCTCCCTTCTTCAACAGTGTTTGGCATACAGTAAAATATTCTTTAAATAATAATCTTAAACACTTTTTAATATCTAAGGATTTACTGTAATTCACTTGTAGCCTGTTAAAAAGATTTGTGTATTATCCATAATCTGGATAATCCATATAAATTCCATATAATTTGAGACTGAAGTGTCTAAAAATAGCATGAGATCCTGAGTACTGACAAAAAAAAAAAAAAAAAAAAAAAAAAAAAGAGAGAGAGAGAGAGAGAGAACTATCTGAAGTCAATCATAAACTGGGAGAAAATGTGGGATGTTTAGAAAATATCTGAATGGGGAATTTACTGAGTCTTTAGGCAAAGAAAGTATAAAGTAGAAGATTGAGATAGTTTACATTTATAATATTAGATTTTTAACAAGAACATCACTAGGCATATCTGTATATTAACGCCATAGAAAACTATTTGGAGAGGCCATTAACCATGGTCAGTTTTGAGATAGCAGGTATATGGCTGTTTATTTTATTTTACTTCCTTAATATCATGTGGATTATTTGACTATTTTTCTGACAGAGAATTGTTTTATTCCAAAAGTAATGGGGATAATGTTTAAGAGAAAGAAATAAATATGAAAATGACCAAGGATTTCCATCTTTACTTTATAAAAAGCTCTTTCAGATTGAGAAGAGACTTTAAGATATATCCAGGAGATAAATATTCTGGATAAACAGTTCACCCAAGAGGAAAGCCAGATGAATTATTTTTCAAGTTCAACCTATTAGTAAGGAAATGCAAACTAATTTCACATACAACTTTTATCTATCTCATTATTGAGATTTTAGTGAGAATTTGTTTGTGGGTGTTGTTGGGGATGGGGGGTGTTGGAGACTGAACCCAGGCTAGGCAAGTATTCTATCAATTTAGCTACATTCCTAGCCCCTGGGTTTTAGTGAGGACTTCAAATGCTGCAAATGTATTGTGAAATGGGTACCTTCATACAGGGTCAATGGAAATCTTAAATGGTACAACTTTTTTGGAAAGTTATTTGACAATATCTATTAAGAATGTCTGCTGTAAGAAAATATAGGCTCCAACATGTAGGCTCAGACATTGACTTCCTTACTAAGATTAATGAAACTCAAGAAATAAAACCATGACTCAATAAATGAGATGGCATCAAATTAAAAAGCTCTGCACAGCAAAAGAAACAAGAGTGTGAAGAGAGGGCATAGAGAATGGGAGGAAATCTTTGCCAGCTACTGTTCTGACCTAGCATTAATATAGGGGTATATATTCAGAATTCAAAACAAATAACCCAATCAATTAATGGGCAAATGAACTAAGCAGACACTTCTCAAGAGAAGAAATACAAAAGACCAACAAATATATGAAAAAATGTTCCACATCTTTAGCAATCAGGGAAATGCAAATCAAAAGTACACTGAGATTTTACCTCGCTCCAGTTAGAATAGTAATCATCCAGAATACAAATAACAAAAAATACTGGTGAGGATGTGGGGGAAAAGTACACTTATACATTGTTGGTAGGATGGCAGTTTAGTACAGCCACAGACCTTCTTATTATGGGTAATTGCCTCTTCTTCAACCTCATTTGCTATCCCTTTCCATTGACTTTCAAAACAGAGTTGTTTTACATCCAGAATTTTGTTTTGGTGCCTCTAAAAAATTTTTTGAAGTCATGCAAACAAGACTTAATTTTTATTTATTTTTTATTGCTTTCAAGACATCACATGGGGGACAATTCCCCAAAGCCTACAAGAATCATATTGAGTGGTGGAGCAGTGTGATAGTGTAGAACACAAGAAAGCTTACTGCCATCAAGTAAAGCTTCCACATAAATACCAGTACAGGCTGCAGAATGTTCTGTAACTTTACTTACATGGTAAGGCAATGAATGTCTCCAACACCACATGATTTCCCTCTTTAGAGCAGTAGATGTGTTTATTCTTCCAAAACAATTCAAAATAAAACCTAAAGTCAAGGACACAGAGTGCTTTGTTGTGATAAATGAGCAGACCCAGTGTGTCAACCTGGAAAATTTAATAAATCTCATCACCAGCTGCATCACTGTATCCTTTTGTCATGGGAGAAAGACGTAGGAAGTTGATTTTGTTTGTCTATTTTTGTAGCTGTTGTTTTGGTCAAGACATTTATTTCACTAACCTTGGTCTCAGATTCCTCTATCAAAGAGGAAAGAACACTCTAAATTTATTACATTATTAATTTGGGTAAAAGTACACTTTGTATGTTTTAGAACCTAAGAATAATAGTCCCACTCATTCTCAACTCACAAATGTTGATAAGGGACAGAAACAATTTAAAAATCATGATTTTGATGTCGCCTTTTTCTGCCCTTACTAAACTAATTTCAATAACTAGAAAACAATAACTTTGATAAAATTTTATTTCATTTTGCTATTTCCTTGATGCATGTTCAAGTGGATTGGTTAAAATAAAAATTAAGGGGCTGGGGATACAGCTCAGTTCGTAGAGTGCTTGCCTGTCAAGCACAAGGCCCTGTGTTCAATCCCAGCACTGCAAAAAAAATTAAGTAAATAAATAAAATTTTAAAAAAAATGAAAATAAAAAGAGAAAGAGATTTAGAATACCCAAAAGTGAATCTTCAGGTTTTTGAAAAATGGCACTGGTTTTGTGGCTTCATTAAAGGAATCCGTCAGCTAGGTGGGACTGGAGGTTTACAGTGCTAAATTTCACCTGGTCTCCCTAGTACCCCTGAATGATTCCATGCCTCATAACTGAAGAGCACATGATAATGGGGGGAAATCACAGATTTAAGATTCTACACTGTTGCAAGATGCTCTGGTGAAGATCCTTTACTGTTTTTAATGTATTAATGTATCTCAGGGGTGGGGATCATCTATAAATATTTTCCATATAGAGGAAGAGTTCACACCCTCCTCCTTAAGAAGGCTGTTCTAATCTGAGACACTCTGTGAATGGGGAAACTCATGCTCTTTCCTGGTCTATTAACTCATTTAAAGTATGTCATTTCCATTTCTGCAGACAGCCCCAATGTACCTTTGAGGGCAAATTCCTGTGTCATCACTCGTTTCAGTCACTGCTTTCCATCACCCTATGGGATAGGGAGTATTCCAGACAATTTACAGATGAGGAGACTGGATTCATAGAGGTGTTCTGGCACTACACTGTGCTGCACTGTTTTATGAGCAGGCTGAAAAGCCCTCATTTATCTATCCATCATCCACAAGTACAGATTAAGGTAATGAATATGGAATATGCAGGCACTATGTTCAGTGTTGAGGTTACAAAGGCAAATGAGTCACTATTTTTGCCCTCATGGGACTCTGTGCCCAATGGGAAGATATGGATTTTTTTTTCATTACAAACTTGAGTTCTTTCTTTTTCTTTTTTTTCAATCTCTTGAATCGCTTTTGCTTGGCATTAAGAGTGTACTTGCTATACGGCCTGTGTGAATTAGTGTAGGCACAGCCTTTGCTCTTTACATGTTTATACTTCATGACAGACATAATAGACCTACAGATGACTAAATAACCATATGGTGATGACAAATGTGCTCATTAGCTACAACAGCCCACTAATTCAAGAATCTCAATTTTTGAAAAATAACATCAATCCAATAAGTAAAAGTGAGCCTCTGAGCACCCAAAATAGAAATTACTGAATATACCAGTGAAGGCACATGTACTTTATTTGCAGGAAAACAATTTAGACCCTCTGTTTAAGCCAATGTATTCTCATATCTTGCAAAATTTTAACATGGTAGGATATCTGCTTGTAGATTACAGCAAATTTTTAAAAAGCAACCTGTTTATCATTAACCATCACTTAAAAGAAGAGATTAGATCTCTCAAAATATCTTAATAATTTTGGTGAGGGCTGGTTCTGTTCATCTGAACTGGGAGAGTGTAGAAAATGTATTTAGAAATACAAAAGAATTTTAAACAAACATATTTGACTTAAACTTTTCCATGAAGAGCATGATTGAGCTTAACAGTCTTTTCCCAAAACCATTATACCTTTCATTGAAAATAAATACATCCTTTACCCTTTGTTCCATGCCCTCTCATCTCCCACTGGTGTGTGTACCCATAGTGGCTCTTCTGCACTTGTCCATCAATTATCAACCACAGAAGTCCTGCAAACCAAAAGAGATTGGCTTTTAACCTTAGTTTCCCACAGTGTCATAAAGACATGCACTTGAGATGGAGTTTCACCATCTTATGGCAAAACAGTACTTTCTGGAAGCCTGCCTGAGTTGCTTCACATTCTCAGTTTAGTTGCTTCCTATATTAGTTCCTAGAGTGGGCTTATCTAGCAATAGCTAAGCCAATTAGAAAGAAGCCCCTGTGAGTTGGAAGGGGAACAGCAGGTACACTAAATTCAAGGCCGGAACAGCTCACCATGAGCATGGATCTTGGCATTTAGAAGTTTCACTTCCGGGTGGTTCATGGTAGTTTCATTGACATGTGAAGTGTCTTCTATGACAGGACTATGTGGTTAAATATTTCTGAGACTGGATTTGCAAAATAATGTCCAAAGGTGGCTCTGTTCTTGAGGATGAAAAAAAGATAAGGGAGTGAAAAAGAATATGGGAAAGTCTTTTGGACATTTGCACATTTTGAACAACAGCAATACGCAAGTTAACTAAAGAAAAGTGTAACTTGAATCCAAAGATGAGATCTTAACAATAACTTTTGGTTTTCTTTGGATGACGTAGAATAGGGGTGTAGAGTATTCTTGTTGCTTTTAAGGATCCCTTATTTAGAAACAGGGCAATTCAGAATTTTGATCCAAGATAGCCGAGTAAGGCAAGATAAAGGGATCAAGAAATAAAATGCAGATGTGTAATTTTGTGTTGCTGTGACCAAAATGCCAAGCAAGAACAACTTAGAGGAAGGTTATTTATTTGGAGCTCAAGGTTTCAGAGGTCTCAATCCACAGATGAACGATTCCATTCCTTGGGCCTGAGGTGAGTCAGAACATCAAGGCAGAAGGGCCCAGTGGAGAAAGCTGCTCAGCTCATTCCGAGGTCAGGAAGCAGACAGAGAGAGAAAGGGGCAGGGGCCACAGGGAAGATGCACTCTTCCAGGACTTGCCCCCAGGGACCTACTTCCTCCTGCCACACCCTTTTGCCTACAGTTACTACCTAGTCCATTCAAACCAGGATGGACTGATTATAGTTCTCATAATCTAATCACTTTGCCTCTGAATATTTCTTCATTAACAGGAGCTTTTGGGGGACACCCCATATCCAAACCATGACACATATTTCTTTGAGTCTTTCTCTCTTTCTGTGTAGCATAGGGGATTGAACCCAGACCCTTACAATTGCTCTGTAAGTGTTCTACCACTGAGCTACACCCACCTCCAGACCAATGCAGATCTTTTCACTTGCATTTACACATTCAGCCTGTTGGCCTCATGGTTTTGTAACCCATTTGAATAAGTGGGCTACTCTGTAAAAACTGACTTTTTCTTGAACAAATGACTGAGAAAAATCCATCTCCGGGTCAAGATGTTGAGAGATAACACTGGATAAAGGCAAGATAAGTATAATGTATTTGTCATCACTTTCAATGAGTCTATTTTTAATAAAATTTATATTTGACTATTGTTCAATGCCTACACTTGAAATCAAATGTTTAAATTTAATGTAATTTTGTATTCAAAACAGTTAATTCAATTTGAGATTTATTTACCTAATGATGAGGTATCTGAGGCCCAAGTTGCCTTAAAAACGATAGATACATGAACCTTACATTACAAACTTTTTCAACTGAATTTCTCCTTTGACTACTATGTTTAATCATACTTTATATCTTTCTAGGATTTTACATATTTTGTAGACTATCCAAATATTTTCTTACCTCATCTCCTCTCATAGGACTCAGTCCATGAAATCGTCATCACCACTTCCTTCGTTACCATCACTACTATTGAGATGTGCTAAACATTTAACACATATTAACTCGTTGATAACTCCCAGTAACCCAATGGGATAGGTAATATTATCCTGATTTTCCTGAGGGAAAGTGAGGCAAAAAGTTAATAATACACTCAAATTTTCACACCTATCACTGAGGATAGTCTCTTAAACATTATTCTGTATCATCCTAGACCCATTGAGATCTGAGGGCAATTTTAATTTTAGTCTTTTAAGTTTGCAAAATGAGAGAACTGAGGCTCACAGAGAAGAACTGACTTCCCCGTGGTACTCTCTAGTTCTTGACAGAGTTTTAATCAGAATTCATGGTTCTATTTTTTAAAAAAATATTTTTAATTGTAGATGGACATGATACCTTTATTTTATTTGTTTTTTTTTAATGGGGTGCTGAGGATCAAATGAAGTGCCTCAACACGTGCTAGACAAGTGCTCTACAATACAAACTCGACTCCCAGAATTCCACGTTTCTGACTCCCAGTTAGTGATCCAATATTATACTTTGTGCCTTGTTTTCTCAGTAACACACTTTTAACCAGAATGTCCACTTCATAAGGGAAAAAAGGTAGAAATTGAAGATGTTCATTCTTATATAAATGAAATGCTTATTGGAGATGGAGACTTAGTCTATTGAGTAAAATCAGAATGAGAAAATCGGAATAGTTTTATGTACTTTGCAACCTGTGAGACCCTATGAATCTGGATATATCATAGGTGGCTTAGGGCAATCATCCAGCTTTCACCTTTCGGGGAAGCCTGTTTACTTCCATTGTCCTTAAGTCGGAAGGGTTACAGTATTGACTTAATGCCATTCATAAATGAGTGATGTTAAGATATATTGAAGTATATAGTCCTAGTCTCTCATACCAATAAATTTAAATGTTCACATTCCTGGACCAAAATTGGACAGTGCTTGAGTAACTCTGAACATGATTTGCCTTCTTCTGTCTTAGGAAGTCTCCATTCCCACCCATGACATACGCAAGTAAATAACTTCTTTTAAAAACCAAACATTCATTGTTGATTAATATCTGTTGAATAGACCAAACATTCAAGTACACTAAAGCACACATGGAAAACACATGCCCATTAAATAGCTGACATGCTAAAAAAATGTGGAAGTGAAGGTCTTCTAGTATTTTAGAGTGTTCAGTAATGCTCATTTGTGAAAACCACAGAACCTGGTTCCTCCTATAAGCTCTGTTAATTACAGAACAGAATGTAGTTTGAATGAATTAATTTTAATCTTTCTCTGTAGTGAGGAATTTAGATTATGAAGTGCCCAAAGGACTTCATTATGAAGCAGTTTCACTTATAAGCAGGGCATCAATCTACCTATTTTGCTTTTGAGCAAGTCTCAAACTTATGGGTAAAATATTCCCTTGGGTTAAGGCAGATGCCTTGAGAAGTTGCATTAATAACTATTTAGAGTAACTGTTTATGATTCATGAGCTAAGCAGGGTTATTTTCCTGTGGCTCACCAGACCATCTGTAAATTGGCCTGACAGAGGGCTTCAAAAGAATAAATACATAGAAAAAAGTTCTGAGTAAGAATTGAGGCTGTTTTCTTACATTGAAATCCCACTTGTTTTTAGACTAAATCAAGTGCCTTTCATTTTAAACTCTTGATCAAACATTTCTTTTCACTGAGGTCTAAATATTGACTGAAGATTAATTTCAGTATATAAAATTTAAAATGTGGTAAAAAGTAAATATTTGTTATTTTAGATACATCTCCTAATGTTTGAATATACTGGGTACCTAAAGTAGAAAACATGTATCTCTGGGAAACTCAGATAAAAATAAAATAATATTATATAACCATCAAGTCCCCAACTTTTCAGTGAAGGTCTGGATGACTTAAATTATGAGCAGTACATACTTTTAATCATGAGTGCAGTATGTGACTTTGTAAAATTCAAACACAGAAGTGAATAAAAGCAGAGTGATTAAACACTCCCACTCTCTCTTCTCAGGTATCTGTAGTAAGTGAACTTGCAGGACCTCTTCCATAAACATATCTACTAGTGGGCATTTACATGCACTTATTCTTTTTGCTTTAAAATATTGGGATCAAATTATGCTTATTATATGGTAACCTGTTTTATTAATCTTAGAAGTGAACAACAATGTATAAAAATTAATTTTTTTCAGCTGCTCATTATTTCATGAATCATCTTTTAAAAAACAACTACTTTATTGACAGATATTGAAGTTCTTGACATTTTTCCCCATGAAAAAATGATCCCTTGTGAAAATATCCTTGTAATTTCTCAGTTACATTAATAATTATAATTTTAATAGATAACATCTATACTTGATTTAAAATTTAAAATGTATTTATGACTATACAGTAAAACTAAATTTCCCTTCTACTCCTATTTCCTAAACACTCAATTTCTTTCTTTTTAGAAAAAACTTCCAAAGATTTTCTTTGTGTGTGCATACAAAATTTCTCCTCTCATATGCTACCATAATACCTACCTTTTTTTTTTTTTTTGGCAGTGCTGGGGATCAGACTCAGGGCCTCATGCTTGCAAGGCGAGCATTCTATTGACTGAGCTAGCTCCCCAGCCCCTCCTACATACCTTTGTTATCTCTTAACTCATAGGTCAATCTGTTTAAGTTGCTATTTTCTTTTTTTCAACTATGAGTTATTTCCTTGTATGGATATAGGGTAACTTTTTTGTTTTGTGTGCTGGGGATTAAACTTAGGGCCTTAGGAATGCTAGGGCAAGTTCTCTACCATTAGTTAAACTCCTCTCAATTCATAGTGTACCTTATTAGTCCTATTAAATATTAAGTACTCTATTGTTTCCTCTTCACCATCAAAATAAAGTGAATGTCCTTACACAAATTCCATCTCCATGAGTAATCATCATTGTTGAGTGTAGAATTGTTGGACCAAAGAATCTGTGCAATTTTATTTAGGAAAATGTTAAATTTTAGACCTCTTGTATATGGAGCTTGTAACAATGTATTCTTCATCCAGCCCTGTGTAGGAGAACTCTTCTTCCAAGTGCGCAAAGTAGTTGCCCTCTTTCTCTCATCATGGCCAAAGTGGTAAATTAAAATGGTTTCTCATTATGATTATGTTTTCTACATTTTTAAATTCTTAGTGAAGGTGAAGAATAATTCATGTGTTTAAGAATCATTTGTATTTTTTTTTACCTATTAACATTTATCTTTATTTCTTCCCAAACTGATTCTTGGACTTTTCTTGCTTAAGATTAGTGAAGTTCTCACATTTAGAGCTATTGGTAATTTATTAGTAATATTAGTTATATGACCACTCTCCTGCCAAAATTTGCATCTGTCATTTGGATTTTGGTCATTTTTGGAATGAAAAAGTTTTCCATTTTTTATGCAGTAGAATTTATCATCAATTTTTAGCTGTTACTGATTTTTGTTTACAAAGATTGTTTTCTCTTCTAAGTTGTTTTTGTTAACCAGTTGTTTCTTTTAGTGCTTCTCTTGCTGATTTTTTTTCCCATCTCACCTGAAAAATATTTTTCATTACATATCAACTTTCAGATCTACTTATCTGGTTTAATGCTTCTGTAGTCAGAATTCTGGTTCTGTTCTTTACTAGTGTGGCACCTTCAGAAAATGTCAGTAGATGCTGATGGCCATCATGGTGGTAAGTAATGTCTCTTTCATAAGCTTGCTATGAAGATTCAATGAGATGACACATCAAGTCTTTGCTCCACAGTGAGAACTTGTCATCATTTTCAACATCATCATCATCATCATCATCATCATCACCATTAATTTTGTGATTATTGTTATCACTCAAACCAGTAGAGTCACACTGAGATAGCTGCCTTTGGGGATCTGGAGAGGAGCCCAGTTATGCCCACCACACATTTAGTGGGAATGCCATTATATCAGATGCTGTCTCTAGGCATACCACACTTAAAAACTCACAAGATTTTAGTGCTGAATTATGTTTAAGTAGGGATATTGTGCACCACACACATTGTCACCTGACTGTGAAGGGTCCTACTTAGGGCTGGGGATATAGCTCAGTTGGTAGGGTGTTTGCCTTGCATGCACAAGGCCCTGGGTTCAATCCCCAGCACAAAAAAAAAAAAAAAAAAAAAAAAAAAAAAGAGTCCTACTTAGGCTGTGTTCACCAGCTTTTCAAGAAACTTGCAAATTCACATTCGCCCAATTTTGGGATTCATATCCAGGCCAGTAGGACTGGTGGATAACAGATACAGAAAATTAAGAAGAATATATTTATAATCCTGATGTGGATACAATCGTCCTAGGGATTTGAAACATGTAGAAGTCATAAAGGAAAGCATCAACAGATTATAATACTTGAAAGTTTAGAGTTTCAGTGCAATAAATGTCAAAAAGTAAAGTTAAAAGACAATTGTCAACCTAGTCAAAAAATTTTGTAACATGCACATAAAAAGATAACAACCTTAGTATCTAAAGTTTTCATGAAAATTAAGGAGGAAAAGTTAACATAATACAAATTCAAACAATTGAGAATTGCCAGAAAAATGTGAAAAATGTTCAAATAGAAATTAAAAGATTAAAAATAAAATTAAAATATTTTTAAGAGTCAAGAAAATGGGAAGCTAGATATTCATACATTGGAAGTAGACTGCAATTTGAGAGTACCTGAAAATTATATGATTCACACATGTTGAACTGGCAAAGGTCGTTTCTAGGTGTCTCTTCTGCATACTGACATGTTTCAACTAAGCTATATGATTAAAAGAAATAAGTACAATGTCATATAACAATATAATGTGGCCAATATCATTCCATAATATTTCCTTTTCCCTCCTATTCTCCCTTTACATGGTCCTTTTCCACTACTGAGGTCCCTTCCATTTTCATGAAATCTGCCCCCTACAACTTTTTTGTCATTTGTCCTCTCCAACTTCCACATATAAGATGAAATATACCCCCTTTGACCTTCTGAATTTGGTTTATTTCATTTAACATAAAGTTCTGAATTTTCATTCATTTTCCTGCAAATGATGTAATTTCATTTTTCTTTCTAGATGAATAAAATTTTGTTGTGTATCTTGTCTCTTATCCTACACAAAAGTCAAAATGGATCAAAGAACCAGGAATTAGACCAGAAACTTTGAAACTAGAAGAAAGCACGGGGTAAACCCTCCAGCATGTAGGCATAGGCAGTGACTTTCTCAGCAGGACCCTTGAAGCTCAGGAATTAGTGCCAAGAGTTAATAAATGGGATGGCATCAAATTAAAGAGATTTTGCATAGCAAAAGAAACAATTAGGAATGTGAAGACAGAACCTACCGAATGCAAGAAAATGTTTTCTAGTTACTCTTTGGTGACAGAGGATTAATATTCAGAATATCTAAAGAACTCAAAAAACACCAGAAAACCTCCTAATTAATAAATGGACAAATAACTACACAGACACTTCTCAAAAGAAGAAATAGAAACAACAACCAAACATATGAGAAAATGCTCAACATCATTGGCAATTAGGGAAATGCAAATCAACACTACACTGAGATTTCATCTCCCTCCAGTCAGAATGGCAGCCATCAAGAATATAAACAATAACAAATGCTGGAGAGGATGTGCAGAGAAAGGAACACTTTTGCAGTGTTGGTGGGATTGTAAATTAGCACAACCACTACGGAAATCAGTGTGGAGGTTTCTCAAAAGACTAGGCATGGAACTACAATACGGTCCAGCTATACTTCAGTATTTATCTTCAGTATTTATCCTAAATAATTGAAGTCATCATACTATAGTGATACATGTATATCCATGTTTATAGCAGCACAATTCATAATAGCCAAACAATGGAACCAGCCTACGTGTCCATCAATTAATGAAGGGATAAAGAAAATGTGTTATATGTATATAATGTGATACTTGTATGTAATGTGATGTGTGTGTGTGAAAGATTTTCCAAACATACTATTACATAAAAAAAGGAAATTGTAGAACAAAATGCATAGTGCATTTCTATAAATGAGGAGAAATTCTCCAGACAAAAGCATATATTGTATACATATAACTATGCAGAAAAATGTTTAGGAAAATGCACACTGGTTAGCTCATTATGCTTCTGATAAGAAGAGTGGAGTCCATGGGTGGAAAAGGACAGGCAACAGGGAGATAAAAGTGAGCATGGGATATTTTCATTTCTTACACTTGGTATCTCATTGTTTAAAATACCTATACTTGGAATGCATGTGTGTGTACTTTTGTAGAAACTTAATAAAAGAGCTACAATAACAAGGATAGCCTCACACAATACTACTTGCTGCAAAGCGAAATGGAATGATTACGTCTAAAATACTTGATTTTTCTCAGAATACAATTGGAGAACCATTTATGAGATCACAAATCTTCAGGGGATATAATATGATTGTAGTGTGGATATGAACCACCACACTACAGCACAGGTTTTAAGATAATGCCCAGATCCTCATTAGAGTGGGAAATGGGTTATATAACAAGCTGATTTTGCTGACAAACTGCACCCAGCCCCATCATACTAGATTCTGTACCACAAGGACTATCACCTTCTGGGATGGACTCTCTTTCTCTGCTGCAATCCTACTGCACTTTTGCTCTTTAACATATTAAAAAAAAATAGTGGTAGAATGAGGCCTCCCTGGTATCATTAACTGTGAAACTGACTTAGAAATTTTTGGCAAAGCTGTAGCACAAGGACATCGTTAATCTTCTTCCTTGATATTTCATGAGAAAGAGATTGATGCCCTAATATCACTGGATTTTTTTCCTCAAAGATTGGCCTTTTTGGTCTGTCATTTGTTTTCCTGCTTTTGACAACTATCTGTATAAGCAAAACAACAATGAATGCACAATGGTAAACATCAGTGAAAATCATCTGCGGTGGCAGGGAAGCATCAGGGAGTGAAAAGACCATGACAAAAGTGCATGCCCATCCAAAGACGGCCTCTCTGTTCAGCTCCAGTTGGTGGTTAGTGTTGGAATGGAGGCCCAGTGGTGTAAATTTTCTGTGCTTTAAAGAGAAGCAAAGAATAAATAAAGCTCAAACAACCAATTTGATGTGATTTTTCACCCTTTCAATTTTTAAATATTGGGAAATAAACATATAAGATATAAACATTACTTAGTCATGCTACAAAACTTATTTGATAGTCAAAAATATAAGGGCCACCATTTTGCAACTTCAGATTTTTATGTCATTTTTTTGTCCCAAATACTCTGTATCATAGGTTTCCAAACTTAGCAATGTATGACTACCTATAGAAGTTTAACATTAGAGGCTATCAGGCCCCACTCAAATGCAATAAATTTGAAACTACATTTTGTACAAGCTCCCCCATTAACTGTATACAGTTAGTTCGACAACAGCTTCTGGCTAACTGCCAATCTGCTATAATTGGAATGGCAGATGGGATCTCTCTTAAATGCAAATTCTAATCCATTAATGGTGGCTGCCTGGAACACTGACTTGAGGAGGACTGTCAGACTGTGACTAGGTTCTGTGGGGAACGATAGGGGATCTGTCAGTGATATATACCTTGGGCACAAGCAAATGGAAAGAGATGGTACCTGTGCAGCGTCTTCTCTGACCATGACCCATATGGTAGAACCTATGCTTTTAAAAATAATGTTTAAATCCCTCCATGATGTGGCCCTACTTTCTTCCATTAGAAGTTTGTGTGTGTCTGCTGAAAGAGAGAGAGGGAGGGGGAATATGTTAGAATAGGGATTCAGAATTAGTTACTCCTGGGTTATTCATAAACCTAGGAGTTTTATGGAATCAATTAACTTCAATTTTCATTTAGCAATCATTGATCAGACTCAAGTCTTTGGATAGGAAGCACAACACCAACATAGGAATAAAAGTCCTGTTTATTCTGCTCTGTTCACTGGGTATCCTACAGCCCTTATTTAGGCTTTCTGTTGGTCACAATTTTGAGGAGTAAGACATCTGTGAATAGCTGTGTGCATAGTTGAAAATAGTTTGTCACTACCTGCATCATTTATCATGCTTTTGGTTAAAAGTAGTAAGCAGCTTAAACCATATAATAATATGTTCTCATTAACAAGAAACTAGAAGCCAGCAGTCTCTGTGTCGGTTTGGTAAATCCATATCGTCACAAAGAACCAAGGTTTTTCTCTTCCTTTTGTTCTGCCATGTTCACCATTGTCTCTCCTTTGGGTTTCAGAAAGACTGTGCTGCTCCAAGCATTACTTCCTGACATGCATGTCCTCTAGTTGAAGGGCAGAGAGTTGGGATAAAGGGAACTTTTCTCCTCTGAACTCCAGATGCCCTGCCCTTCTATATCATTGGGCAGAACTGTGTCATAAGCCCATCACTAGACCAATCATTGGCAAAGTAGAATGAGCTGAATTAATGGCAGTTCATCCCATGCAGCTGGGCATTGCACCAAAAAATCAAAAGAAGTGGGCAATGAGGAAGGGAAGTAAGAAACAGTGTGTGCTACATTATATGTAGAAATCAGTGTCTAGAACAGGATCCAGTGCAGGATGATGATGTGACCCCACACCTGGATAGCATTTCTAAGAATCAGAGATTCATGTTCATGAACAACTTGACACTCATATGAAAGTGATGACCGTAAATGCAGTTGTAGTGGTAAGATGTATTCTATTTGAAGAGCACTCTAATCTGTACACAAAGGAAATGCATTTCAGAAAACTTGCATTAACTGATGTTAACTAACAAGTTGGTAAACGGGATGAGCATCATACCAAGATATTTAGTAAAGTCTAGTTGTTTCCGAACCTCACTATGAATCCAAGTCACATGGCTTTAGAAATTCCAAGTGCTTTGAGATTGATGAAGAATATTAATGCAAAAATATGGAACAGCCCAAGGTATTTGTGTTTTGAACACTTTAAAAAGCTTAGAGACATTTTAGTGACCTGTAGATCTTGACAATATATAAAATCAACATGCCTTCCCTAAGTGCACTGATGTTCTTAAATGGTAAAATCCAGTCAGATGTGCATAGAAATCTTGATTAAACAAAAGAAAAGGGAGTAAGCTAACTTGTGTTTGCCTCCACCAGTGGTTTTTAACCTTCTGGGTTTACAGGCTTCATTGAGAATCTGAGCAAGGTTAGGAATACTTCCCGGAGAGGCACATTTGCATAGTCGCACAATGTTTTGAATATTAATAACCTCTACTCTAATGTTCTTGGTCCTATTAGAAAAACTAAAGCAGCATAACTAATAACCAACAATTGACATTATTAATTGAGTCCTTACAAGTTTTCCAGGTTCCACTGAGATCTACTAAACTAGAAGCTTCAGGGGCACAAAAATACATAATTTTATAAAGTTCTTTCATTATTTCTAGTGAAATTAAATAACTCCTTCTTTGCCAGTAAGAGAAGTCAGGGGTTTAGAGTCACACAAACTTGAGCTAAAAGACCAAAACTTTACACTCACTGGCATAGTCAGTCACTTCAATTCTCTGAGCTTAGTTGACATCACCTGTAAACTGGAAAGGCTAACAGTCCTCACAAGAGCATGGGAAAGACAAAAGGAGGTAATGTGTGACTGCACCAGCATGTGCTTTGGCATATAGAATGCACTTTAAATATTTGTTCTTTATTGTAGATACTTGAGAGAGGTAGATTTGTTTGCAGTGAGAATGTTGTCCAAATATGAAGTAATTACCTGAACGAAGAAATTCATGGTCATAACATTTCCATTAAATGTTAAAAACAGAAATTATGACAACAAAGAGAAGATGGCAGGGGTGTGAGCTGTACATGGGCTTTTGTTTGAGATACATGACGTGAAAACATAGGAGCGAGGCAAAGCTGCAGAAAACAGCTCGCTGACACTTAGATCCTCAAGTCTCAGCTTCACTCTGACCCTAATTTTGCAAGGCTTCTGGGAGGTTTCCAACCCCTAAAGCTTTTAAATTTTCATGTCAATACAGTAAATTCTTGGTTGTGTGGAAAGAGACTCAAGTGTCCAAAGTGGTTCTCAATTGGGAAAAAAGGAAAGAAACCATGTTATATGTCCAGCAGTGAATAAAGAGGAATCTTCAAACAGAGTACAAAAAAACATGAAGGAAGAGTAATGATTTGAAGATTCATTCTTATTGATTATTTGGTCAACAAAAAAGAAAACCCTTATTGCAAATGACCACTTTCAAAGGACAAAACTGGGACTTCTGAGTTAGGCCAAAGACAGCAAAGACATGGGGTAAAATAACTCAGGAAATAGAAAAGAAAGTAGCCCAAAACAGGGGAAGCAGTCATGATTGTTGGCATTTTTGGAGGGATTTTTAAGTAATTTTGCAAAGCTCAGTAATTTAACTGGGAGGTATTCTGTCATGCCCAGCGTTGATACGTTTGCCTATACTGAGGACCTATAGGATGAGTCAGGAGCGATAAAGTCAACAAAGGAGAGTCCAGAAATGGATTTAGATCAATAAAAGCTTAGTGACACTTCATGACCTGTGAGGTCACTACTGTTTCTTACAGAAACAATGTAGAGGGTAAGTATGTGCCCTGAACCTATGTTGTCCTGCCAAAATTGAAGAATGGGGATTAGGGCCTGCTAGTTGGCACTTTTTTAAAGTTCAGAGCAGCCTTATGTTTGCTTGGGTTTCACATGCTTCCATCATGGAAAGAACCTCCCTAGAGCAATCATTTAACACTTACACATAAACAGGGCTTTGTGTTTTGATTGCCCTTATGTAATGTGCCTAGTCATGCAGGGTAAGGCAAATGGCATAATTAATAGCCAGTGAGGCTATTTTCAATTAGTTTCTCAATTAATTTCAATTAAGCAACAACTAATAGCTACTCTTAAGATTTTACTATGTTAATGACATCGTATTGAGCCTTTGAGCTGCATTATCTCATTCAATCCTTACCTCTACCCTGTGAGGTGAATAATGTTATGACCCCACTTTAGAGATGAGAAAACTAAGATAGTAAAACTAAGTTGTTTGTTTAAAGCTCTATAGCTAGCAAGTGACAGAAACAGTAATCAAAGTGTGTTTTTTAAAATGCTAGAGCATCAACTCTTAGGCACACCCTCATATTACCTTTAATTTTTTAAAATAATTTTTAACCACTTAAGATCTTTTACAACGACCTGGGCACGAAAGATTTGTGACCATTTGTATTTATACGGTATGGGGCGTGTGTGTGTGTGAGCGTGCGTGCAGTGTTTGTGTTTCTGGGGGTCCTCAGCTTTCATCAGATCCCCTTGGACATTCCCATCTAAAACAGTAAACAATCAGTCACCCAGATGTTTCACATTTTAGCTGTGGATTAAGTTAGACCGTCACAGAGTCACATTCTCTGGTCACACCAACCATCTTTCTCTCTCCTCTTTCACCTTACAGAATTGCTGTCAAGAAGTTGTTTTTCAGAATTAAATTTTTAAATCTTGAATTAAGGAACACTTTAGAAATAGCTGTTCAAAATCTACTGCATTGACCCTAGGAATATTTTTGAGCATATTTTCCAATTTGTCTTTCAGTGTCTTCTCCAAAAGATTCTAAGCAATGAATTGCTTTTAGATGAAAAACAATATTTTCTTTATGTATAATAAAAATATAATGGTGTTTCCCTTTATTCTAGAGGCAAAGTTTCAGCCTCAAATCTGCATTCCAACTTTAGTACCTATGTAGGAGTTTCTGGCCTACATATTCATATTTTAACTTTCCCTCAGTCATAGACATCTACTCCAATTTGTATTTTCCTTTGTTCTGAATATATATTCACATATTTCATTCCATGGATTCTTGTAAGGCATCTCCAATTCTTTGTGGAACAAAGAGGAATATAAATTTAAAATTTAACTTCTTTCCCTTTTCCTCTTCTACTACCCTATGCTTCAAAAGAGGCAGAGCTTTGAAAGCTTGTAGAAATTTCTCCTTTAATAACTTAATCTTCAAAGATACAAGTAAATGACCCCCCACTTAGAGCAGTACAAAAGAATAAAAAAAAAAAAAACACAAACCTTCTGTGACACTTTCTTTACTGATTATTCAACTTAATAGAGGCAATATTCTTGCTTCCTTTTCCCCCCACAATTACTTATCTCAGGCAAAATGGATTCTTTCATTCATGATTGGATTTTCTAGGGAGCAGCTGTATTGCCGTATTTCATGTTGTGAAGAGAACAAAAGCTAGGTGGCTTAAGCCCCAGGTTTAAAGGGACAAAGATCTCTTTCAGTTGTGTACACTTGAGTACATGAATTTAAAGTCTATCCCAGGTAAAAGATCAACATACCAGCACAAGCTCTGGCCAATATAGTGTTATCTACACATAAAGTCAACATTTTTCTCAAAAAAGAACATTGGATTGCTTAAGTAGTTACACTAACTGATCAGTTAGGAGTCTAAGCCTTGGTTCTACAGCTTAAGTCTTGAAATTATTTTTTAAATCAGGTTTGAACCAATTTTAATTTTGGCTGAGAGACAATAAAAAATCAGGGAGACTTCTAAGATATCTTCACTGAATATCTGGTCTGAAAATGTGTGGCAGAAAATCTTACCCACAGTCTTGACATCCCCACCCCTTGTATTAGACAATTCACAAATGTTTACTTCCAGCCAAGCCTGGCCTTCTAAGCCCTTCACCTATATATCTGACTCCTCAGCTCTCCTTGAGGACCACAGTCATCTCAGCTCGAGGTCTGCAGTGGATCTCATATTCATTCACTCTTTGCATTTCTCTGAATGAATGGCATCTTTGTCCAGCGAGTGCAAACATCAGAAGTCTCAGGGACACCTTGAATCATTCTATTCCTTTCCTGTTTCCTCCTCCCTCAATACAATTCTCTTTTCCCCATCTCCCTCGCCAAAACTGATGCCTGCCAAAATCCCTCTTTTACCCACATGACTGCATAATCCTCCCAGCTAGTGGCCAGATTTCACTCTTGTCTGGATAAGCCACTCTCTACACTAGAAGCCAGAGTGACTATTTAACATTTTCATCCAAAGGTAATATTCTCTTCCTTGAGATTTTTTGATGATTTTCTCATCACTTTAACAATTAGAACCAAAGTCCTTAATGTGTCCAAAAGGGCACCTGACTGGTCTGAATTCTTCTTCAGATTCATCTCCAGCACTTTCCATATGTTGCCACATTGGTTTTATTCAGGTTCCTCTAAAACCAACTCCCTTCTTTCTCTGAGTCTTTGAACACACATACACACCCCACCTGATTTCTATTCTACTCAAACTCTGTTTAACACTCACTTCCTATGAAAAAAATCTTCCTTGCCAACTCTGATAAACTCTACTACAGTTTTTTACATTATCCTGTACTTGCCCTTTGTAATACTTATTGTAACTTAATTATTGTGTAATTATCTGTGTAAGACCTTTCTCTATGATTTGACATGAAGTCCATGAGCAGTGAATGACATCTTTCTTTTTCATACTGGCTTGGTACTTTGCACACAATAGGTGTTGGATGGATTGATAAATTAATTAAGTAATAAGTGATAAGCTATTAGAATGGGTTAGGGAGGTCTAATTCTTAATAGTCAGATGATTTCACTTAGTGGAAATTATTAAAAATAATTTTACTGACTATTCCACCATGAATTTGGGGAAATTAAGTCTAAGCCAAATATTAGTAAAAACTAGAAAAGGAGAGGATGGGCAGTTAAATTTATTGAGTGCTTGCAATGTACAAAGTCTTTAAGTCATTCAAATAACACTAATCCCAATGAATTCTAATGTAATTCTCAAAATTACCCAGTGAGAATTCATGGAAAAGAAAAAAGAACCAGGAGTAATTTGACTATAGTTATAAGTTATCACATGGTGGAGATGGTAATAATTCAATGGTTTCAGCAAAATAGGTTCTCTCGTTTGAAACAGAAAGACCAAATTTATCTCCTTGTGTATCATAAAGCTATGATAACACTAATCACATGACAGACATTTAACAAATATTTCTGAAGAATTATGCCAATTTACTCTAATTTTGTTAGCAGAAGGATATCATGGGAACTAGATAGGTCTGTATGACCATGTGTCAAGAAACCATTCTCACCACACAGTGATGTTTCAGTGTTATGGATTGAAAAAAGAAAGAAAGAAATAGCAATAGTGCTTTTATGTATATCAAAGAAATATTATGGCTCTGAAAATTTACACCATATATAAGACTTTGGGGCTTTTATGGAATAATCTTAATCAAATCAAGAGAGGAAATAGCAAGTTTTCTATCTGCTTCTATGCCATGAACTATCAGACCCTTGGATCTCTGAGGTTTAAGAAAGAGTATAAGGAATCTTCATTTCTTTATTTTTTTTTCTCCTAAGGACACACCAGCTTGCCAGATGTGTCTGTGCTATAGCATGATATGTTCAGGACCTTGAATCAGATTACAACTGCTTGTCCCCTTTCTCTTCCTCTCTTATTTTCTGTACCTGGTCTCTTAAGAGAAGCTGCAGCAGGGTGATGGACAAGGTACTCTTGAGGAGAAACTCATTTTGGGTTCTTTTGATTGTAAACTTGACTATCTACAAAGAGATAAGTCTGGTGTTGCAATAAATTGGACTCTTCATTGTGAGGGGGGCACGCCTGTGTGTGTGTGAACCCCTGTGCCTCCTTTCATGTTTTTTCCCCTGTATTGTGATAGGTTTTCTCTTGTGAAGTGAAAAGGCCACACCCATGTGGGTGGGAGGAGGGTAAGAGGTCTCACTTGATAGAGATTTCTGGAGTCAATCATATGGTGAAATGGAGGATTCTTTGAATGGACATTTAAAAGGTGGACTTTAGAAAGGCAAAAGCAAACACCTGCTGATGTGTGAGTCACTCTTCCCTTTGTGTTAAAGATGGCCTTGCCTGCAAGGGCCACAGAAAATTGAGCCTGGAGCTAGAGGAGGAAATGCTTCTTTAGGAGAACACAAGATAAAACCTGAGTAAATTATGTTTTATGAACCATATTGCCTGGTCATATGTTCCTTTCTTGTTTTATTTCCCATTTTTATTATCTCTGAGCTTTAAGTGGTATTTGTTTAAGTGCTCAGTACTGTGTCAGCTCTAGTACTGGGAATTTAGAGAACGGTTCTATTCCACTTTTTTTTTTTTTTGCGGTACTGGGGATCGAACTCAGGGCCTTGTGATTGCGAGGCAAGCACTCTACCAGTTGAGCTATCTCCCCAGCCCTCTATTCCACTTTTTAAAAAAATTATTTTAGTTTTTTATTTATTTGTTCTTTTTAGTTATATGCAGAATCCATTTTGATGTATTTATGCAAACATAGAATATATCTCATTCTAGTTGGGGTTCCATTCTTATTGATGTATATGATGGTGATACTATGTTGTTTTCATATATATTCATGGAAAAATTATGTCAGATTCATTCCACTGTCTTTCCCTTTCCTATCCTCCCTCCTTTCACGTCATTCTCCATTGTCTAATCTACTGAACTTCTATTCTTCCCTCACACTCCCCCTTTATTGTGGTTTAGCTTTCACATATCAGAGAAAACAGTTGACCTGTGGTTGTTTGGGACTTACTTATTTCACAGCATGATCGTCTCCAGATCCATCCATTTCCTGGTAAATACCATGTGTTTCACATTATTATCTATTTTTTTTAGCCATGTTATTATAAGTAGACTTTTTTTTTTTTCTACTTTTGGTCCCTCATGTCCCTACTTTCTGGGTCCATGTGCTGGTAGAATTAATTATTGAGAAGTCTATCCTTTCACTTCTACCCTGTAGGACAATATTCTCTGCATTGAAACTTTGAATATAGTGAACTTATGGCAGATTTTGGTCTCCCTACAGGAATAACTTCAGAATCTTTTTGACAGTGAGATTTCAAGTTTTCTCTAGAGTCTTCAAATTTTTCCCTAATGAGGTTGCTGTTTCTGAAATTCCTTTAAGAATTAATTTTTCCTTCTTCAAAACAAGTTTATACTTGATTTTAGCAATAGTGTGATAGAATCTTTAATCTGAAATATAATTGGTCTATCAATAAACATATGATTTCAGAACTTTCCTTGTTTGGGAAGAATGAGTGGGAAACTCATGTATCAGGAGACAAAATGTGAGACATAAGACAGACTGGAATGATCAGAGATCGTTTGGAATTACTTACCTTTTTTGGGGGGGTGAGGCTTGAAGTATATTTTCTTTCAATTGAATATTGGGTGAATAGGCCCTGCTCCAAGTCCTTTGACCCTGTGCAACATAGGGATGGGGCAGCATGAACTGTGAGCCATGTTGAGCTTGCATAGTACACCAAGCATTGATGAGATTTTCCTCAAGTCATTCTTTCCTAACAACTTGATTCCCAGAGAATTCATGACCAGAGATATCAGTGTGTTTTACATCTCTGCACAACAGGGAGAGAGAAAAAATATCAGCAATAATATACTCCATCTTCCAAAGCTTCATAGTTTGTTATAATGTTGAGTAATCTAAAAGGAAATGTGTAGTTGATAATCATTTATTATGAATTACTAAGAGCAGAGACATATTTCAAGGCCTTTTTTTTTTTTTTTTCAGGGCCTTATTAGATGACAAGTACTCTATTGGCAGCAGAATAAGGAAAGCTTTTGGATCATAAGGACAATCAGACAAAATAATTGAGTTGGAATTTTATTGAGTTCTCCGAGCATCTTTCTCAACACTCTCAAATTTGCACCTCTGGAAACTCAGGCAGTAGTGTCTTTTGTCATGGTTTTTATTTCAATTTCTTTTCCTGCTTGGGTCTAGAAGAACCACTTACTTTTGAATTTAGGGAAAAATTGACTTCCTTGAATGGGACAGATTTTAATAAATATTTTAAAAGTATTTGCCATTTATAATCTTTTTATTTTTGATATTTCAGTTTTTCTCTTTTGTTTTGAAAAGTACGGAGAACCAAACTCCTGTCAGACTCCCCACACAAAAAAGATTCTGAGGAGGGACAGGGTGAAGAGAAGGTAACAAACACAGTCACATAGCATAGAATTAGGTCACTTGATTTACTTCAAATGAGTCCCCCAAATTTCATGTGTTGGAAACTTAATTTTCAAAGTCATATGTTAATGTGTGGGTTTTTTGTTTTGTTTTCTTTTTGCAGTGTTAGGAATTGAACACATAGCCTCACGTATGATAACAGCACCCTCAGTCCTGTTAATGGTATTTGAAAGATGGAACCTTTAAGGAAGGAATAGGTCATGACCTCTCATGAATGGCTTAATGCATTCATGGATGTAGTAATAGTTATCACAGAGTGGCTTTGTTGTAAAAGTGAACTCTTTCTCTGTTTGCTCTGTTTTGCCAGTGGTTCTGCCTGCCATGTTATGATTCAGGAAGAAAGTCCTTGCCAGGTGCTGGCACAATTTCCTGAACAGACCAGACTCCAGAACTTTGGACTAAATAAACCTCTACTTTAAAAATCACCTCAAAACAAAACAACAAAAAAAAAAACAAAACAATAAAAAACTCAGATGGCTTTCCTGCTGGTGGCTCACCTGAACTCTTTACTTAAAAAAGAGAAAAAAGAAAAAAAAACCTACAAAAAAAAAAAAATCACCTCATCTGTGATATTCAGTTATAACAACAGAAAATAGACTAAGACATCATAACAGAAAAGAAAAATAAATATCTGGAATTTTTCAAAGACTATAACAATACAAGCAAATATTTATGAATTTTAATTATAGTTAGTATTCTACCTTTTCATGCAAGTTATTAGTAATCTGTTTCTTACATTTGTCCATACATTTTTTTTAAAATTCAAAATGACTCAGTCTTACCTCATTATGAAATGTTTTGTGCATGGGGAAATATTATTATCCCCATTCAGTGATAATGATATTAGAAACAAATTATATTTACATAATTTCTGAAAGGATTTTATTTACAAAATAAGCCTTGGATATATCTTTTCTTAGGTTATAGATGAAGAATATAAAATGTGATAAAGTTATGGCTAAATAAGGATTATAATAGTTATTATAATAGGTCTAAAGTCTCAGTTTCTGGCTATAACTTTGGAAAGATTAAGTAATTTGCTTAAGTTCTGGAAAAGTGAGACTAAAATCCTGTACTTCTGGATCTTAGTTGTCATTCCTTTTAAACCCCAGCACCTTTAAACATTCATTCTATTTAGGGAGAATTCCCTATCACAGGAGTCTACCTTTCTCTGAGGATCCCAGTAAAATCCTGAAACTCAGTCCCCAAGCCTCCTTTAACTTATATGAGACTAAGAAAGTTACCTTCAGTGTATATAGCAGTTGGAGAGGTTCTGGCAGAACCATCCAGCCAGTCTCAGGTTGTTAGTTGTGTTAGATGCTCTTTGTACCCGGTGGAGGGGCAGGACAGTGACTTCTCCAAGGACAAGTCTGTAGGCAAGTGTGGAATGTTGTTCCTAGTTCTATAAGTTCCAGGTCTGGTTCTTGGGCCATTACGCAGAAGCTATGACCTACTTAATATTCTTTTTTTAAATTGGTATATATTAATTTTATAGAAGAGTGATTTCACTATGGCATAATGGTATATGCATATGACACAATTTAATCAAGTCTACTCTCCTCCCTCCCACCCTTTCCCACTCTTCCTTACCTCATTGGTCTTTCTTATCTTATTGGTCTCCTTTCTGTTTTCATGATGTACTCCTCCTACACTAGCTTCTACATATGACACAAAACACTATGCTCTCCGTTTTCATCCCTTTTCCTGCAAAAAGCATAATTTCAATCTTCTTTATAGAATAATGTAACACCAACTTTTCTTTACCCATTCACTTTTTGACAGACACCTAGGTTGGTTCTATAACCTGGCTATAGTGAATTGTGCTATGATAAACATGGGCACACACGTATCTCTAAAGTTTGCTGACTAATTCTTCTGGACAAATACCAAAGAGTCATATAGGTGGATAACATGGTAGTTCTATTTTTAGTTTTTTGAGAAACTGTTATACTGTTTTCCATAGTGGTTGTACAAATTTACATCCCACTAATAGTGTGTAGAGTTCTTTTCCCCTGTATCCTCACTGGCATTTATTGCTGTTTATATTCTTGATGATTGCCATTTTGACAGGAGTAAGATGGAATCTCAGTGTAATTTTGATTTGCATTTCCCTGATGGCTAGCTACTTGATATTCTGTAATACACATAAATTCTGCTTTAACTTACAAAGGTAGGCTTCATTTGTTAGCAACAATAAACCTTGACTGACATAAAGTTGTTCTTTTTTTTTTTTTAACTAGGATAACTTAAACCCTCAAGTCAGAGACTTCCCTTAGTGAGCAATCTTTGCTCACTGTTATGATTTGGATATGAAGTGTCTTTCAAAGACTTATGTGTTGAGGACTTGTTTCCTAATGCTGCAATGTTCAGAGGTGGGGTTTTGTGCAATGATTGGATCATGGGGGCTCTGAATTCATTGAAGGATTAATAATTTGATGGCAAAAAGGAAGTGGTAGAAATTTTGGAGCAGGAACCGGTTGGAGGAAGTAGGCCACTGGTGGAATGCCCTTGAAGAATATCTCTTGTGCTCAGCTCTTTTATCCCTGTGTCTCTGTCTCTCTCTTTGTCTTTGCTTCCTGGCTACCATGAACCAAGATTCCTTCCTCTGCTACATCCTTCCACCATGATATTCTGCCTCGCCTCAGGCCCAACCTGAAGGATCCAGCTACCATGAACTGAAACCTATGAAACCATGAGCCAAATTAAATTTCTCCTCCTCTAAGTTGTTTTGTTTTTGTTTTTCCAGGTACTTTCCACCATGATAAAATGTTGACTTATATGCTCACCATTAGCTCTAGCATGCCCTCTCATTTTCTACATTTCTTTACCCAAACTACTCTCTTGGGTTTGGCAAAGTGAATACAAAGGGTTATTTCTTTAGTTGCAACTATTGCTGTTGTTGAGCTTATTCATTTATTCGACACATTTAGCATTAGTGTTAGGGGAGCAGAAAGACAGATGGACATAGAAAAGTGGGTTTGAAGCAATATGAGTGAGATTCCTAAGTGTCATTCATTCTTTAAACAAATATTTATCAAGTGCCTACTATGTGCTGTATTTGACCATATTATGTTGCTATAACAAAATATCTGAGTCTGATAATGAAAAGAGATTTATTTCATAGGTCAGGAGGTTGGAAGTTCAACTTTAGACAGTTACACGTCAGCCTCTGGTGAGGGCATAGTGGTAGGTAGCTGGAGTGTATGTAAGAGGGAGAGCTCATACAGTGAGCCAGATATCAAGCTAACTCTTTTATCAAACTTACTCCCGTGAGAGCTAATTCAGGATCCCATGAGGACTAAGTTATTCCTTAAGAGGGAAGTATTCCCAGTGACCTATTTACCTTGCATAGTGGCTTTGCTCTTAGGTTCCACCTACTCACAAAAATCGCCACACTAGGGAGCAAGCTTCAACACATGAACCCTGAGGGAACGAATCCCATCCACCTACAGCATGTACCATGCTGATTGCAGCCAAGAGCAGAACAATGAAGAAGACATGATGCCCGATGTGGAAGTTTATAGCCTAAGAGTGCAGACAAATGAAGATAGGACGTGGCAATGCAACGTGTTAATACATGATAGATATTAAATTAGCATTGTAGTAGCAAACTGAAGGAAACACCCGACTGAGAATTTTTAATGGGGGATGAAGTGGGAGAAAAATTTCCTGAGATAGTGACTCCTATACTAAAAACTAAGGAATGGAATAAACTCGTGAGAAAGCAGGTGGTGGCAGGAAGTCTGTTCCATCTAGGAAAACAAGGGGCATGTATTCAAAGACAAAGAACCATGAAACAGCAGGCAGGGGAAGGGTGCAGAAATAAAATGAAGTTGAACTGATAAGTAGTGATTGGATGTTCAAGGGCCATGAAGCCAAAGAAAGATTTTGAATTTAGCATGAAGGTAATGTTAAGTCATGGGAAGTTTTTAATTTGGTGTATGGTGGGATCAAGATCATTAACCCAGCTTCCTAATCCAACACACAGATTTTTGATGCTTACTAAGTATCAGATACCCCCTGGTACTTCCCTGCTTTTGTCATTTCATCCTAACCACAAATAGAGGAAGTAGCTGCAAATGTTGACTTCATTTTACAGGTAAGACAATTAGAGTTTAGAGAGGTTAAAAAATAAATAACATCAGTGTTTGATCTGGCCTTATGTCTTAGATAATTTTAGTGATCTGATCACATTTGTGCTATAGAAAGATCCTCTGGCTGAAAGAATTTAGAATTGATTGGAGGGGAGGGAGTCTCAAGAAAGTGAGACTAGTTATGAGGCTTTCATGACACTTAAAGCAGAAGAAGGTAGTGATCTGAGCAGGTCTGGTAGCATTTCAGTGGAAAGAAGTGAAAAAGTGTAAGATATTTTTATAAAAGTCTGTGCGAACTGCTTGTTAGTTGGATATGAATGGAAGAAATGGGAGATGGAGAGATAAGAAAAAACAAAAACAAAAACAAAAACAAAAAAAACAAGAAATCTGACTCGAGTGGTGGCAATTACTGAGATAAAGGAGACCCAAGGAGGAGCAGGTTTTGCACTTGTTGGTTTGGGGCACCTTTGAGCAATAGAGATAGTGATGGCAGTAAGATATATACATTGGAATTCTGAAGCAAGATAAGAGCTAGAGACAGATATTTGAGAGTCTGGAGCACATAATAGAATAAAAGTTGAAGTTATGGAAATGATGAGATCACCTGGGGTGGGTTAGACTCAGGAACACCTGGGGTTGCCCAAAAGTTTTCCAGTTTCTACAAGGTGAAAACTACTTCTATAATTAAGACAAAGATGTTACTAACCTTTTCCACTTGGTCTCTCATGAGTGCACACTGAAGTTTTTCAGAGGTTGCAAGTTGTGTCATAATGTTATTACTTCAAAGGCTAATGGAATGTGTCTTTGCATATTCCTGTGTTTTAAGAATTTCTCAGTTTTAATTTCTAGCATAGTAAATAGGTACAGCCCACTTAAACATAAGGGCTTTAGGGTCCTCAAAATGATTAAAAAGTTTGAGAGCCAGTGTGTACTAGAGAACTTAGCCTTGATTCCATAGGCAAGGATGGTCACTGAAGACCTGAAGGCAGGTAAGAACATAATCAGAAAGTTGTTCCGATGGCAGCCTTGAGGATACCTTAAGTTGGGGATAACATGAAGTTACAGAGATGATTTAGTTGGTAATTACAGCAACTCAGGTATGACATTATGGCATTACTAAGGGCTCAGACTATGGAAACAACCACTGAAGACAATGGACAACACAAAAGAAATAAAAAGGTGACTTAATTATCAACTGAATATGTGTTACCATCAAAGAATGAAAGTAGCAAAAGATAACTGGATTTGGAACAATGTGATTGGAAGAAAGGTCATGCTGCTTGATTTCTGATATTCAGGAAGGAGTCATTAGATGAATATTATCCAGTAGAAATGAAATGAAAGCCATAAATATAATTTGATACTTTTTTTTTTTTTTTGGTACTGGGGATTGCAAACTCAGGGATGCTTAACCACTTAGCCACATACCCAGCACCCCCCCCCCCTTTTTTTTTGTATTTTATTTTGGGACGGGGTCTCACTGAATTGCTTAGCACTTCGCTTTTGCTGAGTCTGGCTTTGACCCTCCTGCCTCAGCCTTCCCAGCTGCTAGAATTACAGGCGTGTGCAGTGGTGCTACATTTTTAGTCAGCTGTTTTAAAAAGTAAAAAGGTGAAATAATTTTAATATTTCATTTAACCCAGGATATACAGTATTATCATTCCAGTTATCATTTAATGAATATAAAATTACTGAGATAGTTTACAATATCCTCTCTTTTGGCATGTGTGTTAGGTCTTTGAAATCTGGTATTTTGCATGTGTAGTACACATAATCATATCAGTTAAATTTTAAGTACTCAATAGCCACAAGTGGATAGTGACTGTCACTTTTTTCACAGCTTTAAGTTATTCTTTTTCTTTTTAGTCAAATGTATCAGAATCCTAACATTGTTTCTGTCCTGGGTTTTTGGTAACTCTTTTCTTTCTGAGCTCTTTTTCTCAGAAAGTGATAGATTTGTACTGAGTCATCTAACTCTTTTACTTCCTTCAGGCCTTACATGTGTAGGGTGTAATTATGGGTCCATTCTAAGGAAATGATCTAAGTTGTGGTGGCTTGCTTACCTGGAACTGAATCTCTGAACTGCTTTTTATAGGACCTGTACTGAATGTACCTAATCAACCCAACACACTGACATTGGTCAGTGAAAGAGAAAACGGAAAATTTGAGTGATGGGAAAGACCATATCCATAATATTAACAGGAAATGAAAATCAATGAAGGAGTTTAGGGATTTTAGAAGATGGGAAAACAGAAAATGTAAGTACTGCAAATAGACTCAAAGCTGTAGTAATGGCAGTTAAACTAAGAAACTATTCCATATCCCACTCATTATTTGTGTCTGCAGAGGGATTGGTTGTTATTATTATTTTTCTTTTTGAAACCTGAGGTCTCCCGTTGGGTAGACTCATTGAGGGTATGTGTTGTAGAATCTCAATAAAAGTCTTAAGGCATCTGAGTATTTTTATTTGAGACATAACTTGATAACTAAAAAAGAATAGAAGTGAAAACAAGTTTTTCCAATGCAAAGATTTCTGGGATTAAGAAGTTGAGTGGAGATGAATTTGCCATCATTTGTATAGGGGAAATGTGAGTTTGGAGAAGGAAAAATGCAGTAAGATGAGAAAAGATTAGATACTGATAATGCATAGCAGATCACTGTAGTATGCCTCCTCACCATATGCTCATTCCATGATAAGTTTATGTTCCAGGATGAAATGAGAAATTAAATGTGCGTAACACCGGAATTTCTGAAAAGGATAATAACAAAAGACACCTTATATGATAAAAATTTTTAACCACACCCAAGAAATAGTCTTTTTCAAAGTTCAGTTGTTACACACATTATGTGCCTTATGAATTTGGAATGATAATCTGCAAATGTATCATATCTCTATGGGTTAAAGTCCTTATACATGCTTCTTTGCTTATATAGGATTTTAGTCACACGAAGTCTGTTTTGCTGAGAAGTTATGAACCCTCAGTTATTTGTTGTTGTTTTCTTTTGTTGATAATCCAGGAGTCATGATATAAGGTTGCTATGGCAATGAATATGTACAACTAGATGTTTGGGGGGATGTTAAATGATGGAAAACATTTGCATGTAAATTTCTTTCTAGTGAAATTTAAAAATCTGCATGTCAATTTTTCTGTTATGTAGAACCATATGAAAGAAGTGTGTTATACACATCTTGAATGATGCATCTCTATTGTGTATACTAAATAATAGGAACATCTTAATATGCTACAGCAGAGTTTTGTTTTGTTTTGTGGTTTTTTGTTATTGTTTGTTTTTGTTTTCGGTGCCAGGAATGGGCTTAACTACCAGCCCCTTTTATTTTTTTATTTTGAGATTCAGTCTGCATGAGGTTGATTACAGCCTTGCTAAGTTGCTGAGGGTGGGTTTGAACCTGTGATCCTCCTGCCTTAGCTTCACGAGCTGCTGGGGTTACAGGCATGAGCCACCATTCCTGACCCAGAGTATTTTCTTAATAGTAGTTCATTTTATAAGACTGGATTAATTCCCATAAAGGGTATGTAGGCATGCGCGCATGGATGTGTATAAACAAAGTATAAGTCAGGACAGATTATACGGATGAAGTTCTCTTCTTGTTTGCCATGAAGGTGACATTAAGGACTCAAACTTGTTAGAAGTATTTATAAGTGTCAAACATATAAATTCCCAGCTTTGGGGATTCAATACATTGAGAGTGGTTAATGCCTCTGTTGAAAGATTTCAGAGTACTGACATTGGAACATGCACAATAGAATAGGGAATATGGTATGTGAAGACATACTTTAAAATACTCTTACAGGTGGGCGCAGTGGCACAAGCCTGTAATCCCAGTGGATTGGGAGGCTAAGGCAGGAGGATCACAAATTCAAAGCCAGCCTTAGCAACATAGCAAGGTTCTAAGCAACTCAGTGAGATTCTGTCTCTAAATAAAATATAAAAAAATGTTGGGGACGTGGCTCAATGGTTAATTGCCTTTGGGTTCAATCCCTGGTACAAAAAAACAAAACAATACAAAAATAAAACAAAACAAACCCAAAAATATTCTTACAAACAAAGAGCTTAAAATTGAACTTATTAACTTTTTTGTTGTGTCACAGATCTTTGCACCAAGAATTCAAAAGATCCTGATTCCTTTATTGACCGACTACATATTGACTGGTCAGATACCTGCTACTCTTTCATTTTTTTTCATATTGTATTTCAGGCAAGGTAAGGATCTTTGCCACCTAATGAGAATTAATTAGACCAGCACTGTCCAAAAGAGATATAATGTGAGTCTTATATATAATTTAAAATTGTCTAGTTGACATATTGTGTTATTCAGCTTTCTGTCACTATAACAAATACCTAATGTAATCAACTTTAAAAAGGAAACATTTATTTTGGCTCTTACTTTTACAGATTAGTTAGCCTGTTGCTTTTTATCTATGTGGCAATTCAGGACGAGAGTTAGTGGCAGAGCAAAATAGCTTGCCTCATGGCTAGGAATTGAAAAGGGGGAAGAAACAAGAGGGTGGGCATCCCTATCTCCCTCAAGGTCAAGTTCCTCAATGACATAAAGAGTGACCTAAAGACCTCCTGCTAGTTCCCTGCCTCTTAAAGGTTCCACCACCTTCCAATACCGCCATGGGTAGGGGATCAGTTCTTCAATATCTGGACCATTAAGGGACATTTATCCCAATCACAGTACATATTAAAAAGGGAAAAAAATGGGTAAAATTAAATTTAATAATATATAGTTTGCATCACTTAGTGATGGGATAATTTCTGAGAAGTGTATTTATTAGGCAATTTTATCATTGTGCAAACACCATAGAGTGTATTTACATAAATCTAGCTGACTATACACACCTAGGTTGTAAGGTGTAGCCTATTTTTTCAAGGCTACAAATCCCTATAGCATGTTACTGCACTGAATACTGTAGGCAAATGTAATACAATGGTAAGTATTTGTGTATCTAAATATATCTAAATAAGAAAAGTTACAGTAAAACACAGTGAAATAAACTAAAGTGGTACACCTATATAGGGCATTTACCATGAATGGAATTTGTAGGACTGGAAATTGCTCTGGGTGAATTGTGAGTGAGTGGTGAGTGAATGCGAAGGCCTGGGATGTCACTGTGCACTGCTGTATACATAGGCTACATTCAATTTGAAAAAAAAAAATCCTTTCTTTAGTAATAAATTAACCTTAGCTTACTATATAAACTTTTTCTTTATAAACTTTTTAATGTAAAAAACTTTTTAACTTGTTCATAATATTACTTAGCTTAAAACACATTTTAGAGCTGTACAAAAATATTTTCTTTTTTATATCCATACACCCTGTTTTTATTTAAAATTTTGTTTTACTATATATGAATACACATGCACACAGACTCTAAAGATAAACATAATAAACATATATTGAAATTCACTCTAATATAAAAATATAATACAGTAAATATATAAACCAGTAGCAGTCATTTATCATTATAAAGTATTACACATTATACATAATTTTATTATACTTTTATGTGACTGGTGGCACAGTAGGTTTGTTTACACCAGTATCACCACAAACATGTGAATAATGCAGTATACTACAATTTTAGGATGTCTATGGTGTCACTAGGCGATAGAAATTTCCAGCTCCATTATAATCTATGGAAACACTGTTGTATATGAGGTTTGTCACTGACTGAAATGTTATGCAGCACACTGCTGTATTTTATTTAATTCAATCTGTCCAAAATATTATGTCAACTTGTAAGCAATGTAAAAGTCATTAATAATGTATTTTACAGTCTTTTTTTTCTTTTTGCTAATTCTTTGAAATTTATCATGTATTTTGCTCTTACAGTAAATGTCAATTTGGTCCAATACATTTCAAGTGCTCAATATTCACATTTATTAGTAGATACTGTATTGACAATGCACCATTTGATTAAGAGGAAAGGAATGAGTTCGTTCAGAATATTGAGTTATTCTGCATCAGATTTCTTGGTAAAATAACCTCACTTTCTTAGAAAACAAGAACTTTCCGACTCAGAGAAGACATTGCTTACTGTATTCAAGACAAAATAAATCTGTTGGGAGTAAACACTTGACATTAGTTAGTGCTCTCACATATACTACCTTTTTGATCCAGTCTTCTGAGAAATGGAGAGGAATGAAATTTCATTTACTTTTAAGGAAGCAGACCGAGAGTGCACTACATTTTCTTCAAGCTCCAACTCTCACGATCCAAATGGAGATCACAATCTAAGGTACAGTTACCAAATAATGAGCAAACCAAGTCAGCCAAAATATGTGTCTTAGTATTTTCTTGCTTCTTTTATTGATTTATTTTTTAAAGCATCTGCTTTGTGGGTGTTTGGAAGGATTCTGACTTGTCCCACATCTCCAGTTTTTGTTTGTTTGTTTGTATCCAGAATAAAATGAGAACGAAGTCTTTTTTATACCTAGGAGTGTTTTGATTCATACGGTGGTGGAAGAGATTCTTGGAATTGTCATCCTCATGCCTCAAAGTTCAACAACCATCCTGGCTACAATATTGTTCTATTTTGACAATAAGTTCATTTTTATTCTTTATGTTTTGTTACTGGGGAATGAACCCAGGGATGCTTTACCACTGAGCTACATCCCCATCACCAGTCACTCGCCTTTTTTTTTTTTTTTTTTTTTTTAATATAACAGGTATTTCATAGACCTCATAAAGAACACTCACTGTTTAGTGCTGAGCTAGGTGAAGAAGCACGTCATCTCTTCCTTTAAAGCAATTAATTTACATGACTCAATCACTTTTCAAGGAACCCTTTATTAGTAGTAATAAGATCAGTAGTAGTATATTCTTGGTTTTTCGTGTTGTTCACATGAAAATAACCCCATTCATTTTTATATTCAAGCTGCATAGGGTGAATTGAGTTTAGGCTAATTTCTATCAATTGATAATGTTGTTGTGTTTTGAATCACAGTTTAGACGGCAAGCATCCTATTTAACGATGAGCCTTTAGGGGTTTAAACACTACTCTTGCTTGTAATGTGTTACTTTAAACACTTCTTCCCCTTCGCTTGTGCGTATAATTTTTTTTTTTTTTTTTCAGTTCTTCAATTGCTAAAATTGCAGCTGCTGAGATACCTTTCTAAGTCAGGTCCTAAAAATTCTTTACCCCTTAGTAGATGATGGCATCACCTGGTGTAGGTGGTCCAAATTTGGTCGCCATTCTTAGAGCAGAGGGTTTCTGAAAGGGATCATAAGTTTAAGGCAAAGTCGCAGGTCCCGAAGGCAGCCGGAAAATTGGTCATTTCCAGAGATGGACAGAGAGGGCGCACTTCCACAGACGCACAAACAGCCTGGACGTGGTGGTGGGACAAAACCACAGGAACACCGGAGGGTATTCTCACGGCGCAGACTAGTTACAGAGTCTAGTTAAGCTGGGCAAATAAACGAATGTCAAAAGACCTCGAAGAGTGGATCTTCTGCAGGAGACCATAGAGCAGATCTCCAGAAAGCAACTGCTGCATAATTTTAAGTTTCCCTTAAGTCTCAGCGGGGTTTTCCCTCCTGTCCTGACTACTCTCACAGAGTAGTCCTGGGGGCTCCGTGCCGCTCCTCCACCACCTCCTCTTTCTTCGCCCTGACTCTGGGCGATCTCACTGCCCCGCCTTCGGGCCGCCTCGGCCCGCCTGCCCCGCAGCACCTGGCCGGGTGCCTGCCAGAGGGCGTTGGGGGTGGAGGCGCGGCAGGGGCGGGCTCTGCCGCCCCCCGCCCCCTCCCAGCCTGCTGCTGGGGCCAGTGGCAGGAGCGCCGCGCACCGCCAGCCGCAGGGGGCGTGGGATGGGGGTGGCAGAGGAGGGGGGCGCCCGCGCTGACTAAAGCCAAACGCACACTTCGAAAGGGTGTCGGGGCTGCGTTCCCCTCCCGCGCCCCGGGAACTTCAAAGCGGCCCGCGCTGTCCCAGCTGCCTTGCTCAGCTCTGGGGCCCCGCAGCCCCGGCGCGGCCGCTAAGTGGCCATGACCCAGGCGCTCCGCTCAGCGCTCCGCCAGGCTCTCCTGCTGTTTGCGGTGGCCGCCGAACTGTCGGCAGGTACGGTGGGTGTTTTTCCACCTGTGCTTACGAGGGTGGGAGTTGGGGGCAGTAAGCACACGGGTGAGAAAAAGAGGTGCTCGGAGTAAACTGACCGTCCGCGGGGCGGAGGTGGAAGCGCCAGTCTGGTTGAGGGGGCGCGGGATAGGGTGCAGCGTGGGCACCTGACGTCTGGCAGCTGTAGGAGTAGACAGGTGTGTTGAGGATGAAGCCTGGAGGAGGAGTGGGGGGTGGGGGAGTCCGGGACGTGGAGTATGGATAGTAAGGGTGAGGTGGGTGACTAATTTGGGGGCAGTTTGCAGTAGAATCAGTGCAGGAGCTATTGTAGGTGGGTGCTGAGCTGGGAGGTGATGGCACTATGAATTTACCCTGCAGAGACTTGGAAGGCTCTAAGTGCCCTTGGGAGACTTTATGCTGAGCCCCCAAGGGCTATGCAAGGACGGTGACATGATGGTGGTGGGATTTGGCAATTGATCTGAGATTTAGGAGGCGTTGGTGCCAAGCTGGGGAGGCAGGAGTAGGAGCTTAAATCTGCGTGGTTTACAACGCACATTGCTTTCGAGGTACGATCTTTACTCAGAGTTTGAGGGGAAAAAAATTCTGGCAAGCGCCCCAGCGTTTATAACAGGTCTGTGCCTTGATAGGCTAAATAGAGCCCTCGACCCAAGCTAGAATCCAAACGTTTCTTTACAATATTTACTAGAAACTGGGGCAAATGCATCTTTGGTAGAATCATAGTCTGCTGTGACTAAAAACCTTTAAGCTTTGAAACTATTTTCATTACATTGTCCTGGATTACATAGACCAGGAACAGATTCCTTGCTAACTCATTCTTTAAACATTTCAATCAGACATTGAAGACATTTGCACATAAAAACCTGGTGTTTTTCCATAGAGCTGTACTTTGTCCGATGCTGATTTTGATGCATTTTTGTTTTCCCAGATGACAATCTGTTTGACATTAATAGCTATACTCAGGGTGGGTAGTTTTCCTCTCTGTGCCATGTGCAGGAGAATATTTTGAGTAGTATGATTGCTGTCATGTACGAATTTCAGTGTTTCAAATGGACTGAGAGAATCACTAAATACAAGTAAATCATTAAATATTCAAGTAAAAAATGGATAAGTGGAAATTATTAATTGATAAAATCAGAAGGTTAAAGCATTTTATTTATTTTTTAGAAAAACAGAAATTACCCTGAGACTGACAGGAAGATGGTGGGAGAAAGTGACACATGTGCATTTAGAGTTAGTAAATTCATCAGTGGGAAGAAAACCAACAATGGGAAGTCTTTACAAGAAATGGGTGAAAAATTCTGCTAACTTGGGATACTGAAAGTGCTCTTGACAATTTCATAGAGTTTTATCCCCCCCATAAACACACACACACACACACACACCCCTACATACACCCAAAATATAGTCTTCCAGATATCCTAGCTTTGACTGGGCATCTATGAAACTGCCTCTACAGGCTGACTGTATAACTTTTATTTGTGGGAGCTAATAACTAGGTTACAGACATGTTGAAAAAAATCAATTTTTAAAAATCTAGGCTTGAATGGGATATTTCCTTTATGATAGAATCTTTTAAAAGTTGCAGAGACCCTGGGCATACCAACAGAATAAAACATGCCCCATTATGTTCCTGACAAGGCATGGAAACTTTTGACTTTGAAATGAACAAAAATGAAAAAATTAGGTCATCCGTTCAAATTTGATTGTTCCTTCAAAATATGAAATCTAAGAAAAATGCATGATATGGAGCTAATGTGTCAATATACTAGAGAAGTAGTTATTAAAATTGAACTTTTACAATGAACTTTTCTGTCAATTGCAATTATTTTAAAATTTCTCTAGGAAATTTGTACCCCTTTTGTGTCCCACATAAACAATGTCTACTGCTACCTCTGTCAACTATTCTAATTTATACAAATCCTTGGTTATTGAGTAAAGGAATTCAAGGTAGTTTTTATTCTCCATCTTTTAAATTCATTTTCTCACATGGGTACCTACCTTATTTTTGACCTGGACACTTTTGTAAGTTACATCATTAACATATTGTTTGTTTACGAGTAGGTACTCACCCTTGTCAGAATGTTATATGAGGCAACATGGTCATGTAGCTAGCAAAGCTGCGTGACATGAAGAGCCAGCTTTTAATTTGGCTGTGTTGAACACCAGTCCAGAAGTATCTATAAACCAATAACCTCTTTATGCTTTGACTGCCCTTCCCTGGGATCTTTGTTGTGTTTGAGGTATCATGCATTAAGGCAGAGAACAGACCGTTATTCTTCATTGAGAATCTCAGAGGGTAACAACTGGTGGAAACTTAGAAAAACTACTTACTGCTCCAGAGTTGATTTTTTAAAATTATTTTGCTCCAATTATCTAAACTTTAGATTTATTGATGTTTGATTAGAAAGACCTGAGAGAGCCTCAGAACATTCATCATTCTTTCATCTTAAACAAAGAATTGGCGGTGAATGTTCAGGAGATCTGTACCTTGAAATTTTGATTTGGAAATGATGTCGATATATACTGTATGCAATCTCTTCTACTTTCATGAAGCTCTGTTGTCATCTGGTTGGCAAAGATTTATTAAGAGTCCAGAAAGCTATATGCTCTTACTCTAAAAGTCTAACAGCAGTTCTCATGGAAAGTTTTCAGTGGTGCTTTTGGAAGTGAAAGTGAAACCCTGGGGCTGAGTTTATAAATGAAAAGATGTCACCACCTTTGCCCTTCTTTAAACACAGTCATTTATTGGTTGATTAACACAATGTGGCAAGAACTCCCTTATTCCAAGGATGAGACATCTCTGGCCCAGAAAAAACTGTACAAACACCCTTGGGGCCTTATTTCTTCATTGACTGTGCTGCCTAAACCCATTATCTAGCCTTAAACTTAAACATGTGAAATAGAATTCCTCTGAATTGCAAAACTTATACAAGAAATACAGGGTTTGAAATGGAAGAGAAAATGAAGAGGTAAGGATGACATTTTGAATTTTTGACCCAAGCAATGGAAGAATGGAACCTTAACTGGGGTGTGGCAGACTGCAGGAGAAGCTGGTCTGGGCAGAGGAGGGGCATGGTGGCTGATAATGGAGCTCGGTTGGAAATATGTTGAGTTTTAAATGCCCGGTAGACACTGAAACAGAGATGTCTAGTAAGCAATTAATGTTTTGAGTCTGAAGTTCAGGGGATATGTGTGGGCTGAAGGTAAAAAGTTGTAAACCGAGGGCATTTACAGTTGATTGTGGAAGGTACTTTGAATAGACTTTTGAATTTAGCAAATAAAGCACAGAACACCCAGTTAAATTGCATTTCACATAGACAGTGAATATTTTTGGTATAAGCATGTCATAAATGTTGCATGTGACATACCTATATTGAAAATTTATAGCTGTTTAATTCCAAGTTAATTGGGTACTCTTCACTTTTATCTGGAGACCCAACATAGAAAAGGTATTTTGGTGAGACCTGTTTTCTGTGTCTTGTATCTTAGAACTTCTGTTCTAGCTCTACTACCATCCCATGTGCATCTAGGATGGGTCATTCCCAGCTCTTTGAAGATGTGCCACTGCTTCTGTATGAACTGGAGGGAGTACCTACCCTTTCCCAACCTGACATGAGTAAATCATTGTGAAAGTATATGTGAAAGAAATAAGTTTCTCCACTCCCGGAAGTGCTGATTACATGAAAATAGTCAATTCTTCACAAATTTGCTGTCTTTTGAAAATGATTGTTATTTATAGATGCATTTTTTTGAATAAATATGTTTCTCTTTCTCTTTTAGAGAAAATGCTTCCAGGTAGTAGATACCCAACTTTTTTTTTTTTTTTTTTTTTTTTTTTTTTACCTTGCCAGTACTTGCATCTCTTACTGTTACTCAACAGGTTAAGAGAAGAGAAAACTGAATAGAGTAGGGGTTAGGAAGCTATCGAGTCCCACAGGACCTGCTAATCTGATACTATTTGTGGTTTTGGAGTAGGTTTTTAAAAGAGTATGTAAGTCCTTTGGAAAAGAGTCCAGCATGCAAAAATATTAGTCAGAAGCTGTTTAGTGTGTTCTTGCTAAGTCTTGACCAGCAATTGCAGCTACCAACTGATTAGTATTGTCTTCATTTTGAGACCTGTAGTGGAAAGTGTCCTATAAGTAGACACCTGTCTGTAAGGATCCTTAAATATCTCTAGCTGATATGTTCATATGTGTATAAAGAGTTCATTTTAATGAATAACAAAATGATAGAATTAATTAATAGTAAACAAAAGTAAAGCAAAAATGTAAGCACAAAGAGTGTACAATGTATCATACTTTATTGCTTGCCTCTCTGAAGTTTCTTCTGGATTTTTCATTGCTTGGACCTTCTAGATGTTAAAATTTTCATTCAATAGTCAAATTCTCAAGGTTTATCCTTATACTTTATAAGAAATTGGGCCCGGTACTGTTGTGCATGCCTATAATCTCAGAGACCAGAGAGGCTAAAGCAGGAAGTTCACAGGTGTGAGGTCAACCCTCCCTACTCCCCAGCCAAAAAAAAAAAGGACTGCAGGCCTAGCTCAGTGGTAGAGGGCCCCTGGATTTAATCCCCAGTACCAGAAGGAAAGAATGAAGAGAAAAATATGTTAAGCAATTGTAGTATGTTCTTAACTTACACAGAAATGACACTTTTACTAGAGGGACCTAGGAGTATCTAAATAATGTCTTGGCTCAGGTGCCTCCCTCCACTCAGAAGAAGAGATCTAGAAAAAGAGAATGAATTAAAACTAACATTTTCTTGTTACCTGGTTCTTTGTCTCCCAGCTGCATGGTAGGATTCTAATACATTTCCTTTCCTTTTCTTTTTTTAAAATTTATATATATATATATATATACATATATATATATACACACATATATGTATATATTTTTGTTGTTGTTGTTGTAGGTGGACACAATACCTTTATTTTATTTTTATGTACTCTAAGAATCGAACCAGGGCCTCACATGTAGGCAAAGAAGGGGTGGGGGCTGTGAAAAGTCAGAATTCTGGACCCTGACACCATGACTCCATCCTGAAAGCCTATCTAGTGCCTGGCAAGATGGAGCCAGAGAGGCGGTGGAGCAAGGATCCTCTACTTCCGATGCCTCACATTAGTGCTGCTCTCATAGAAACTGTGGCATGGTTTTAGGCAATAATATCAGGGGTGCCTGCTAGTGCGAAAAGACAGAGAGGGTAGGGAAGAAGGGTGGTCTCTTCTACAAGGAAGAAGGTCTTACCTTTCCCACACTTGCTGTGGGAAAGAGGTAGGAGACAGCACCATGACCCTGCATCCTCGGCCATTCTTGTACTTTGAAGGTTAGCTCCTGAAAGCATGTGGGCCACTTGGTCCCCTGAAATGTGAACAATACAAATCACTACTCCTCTCACTTAGAGATCTAGAAAAAAGACGAGCGAGGAGGAGGTGAGTAGGAGTGTGAAACAGAGAAGAAGACTTTATTTCCACAGAGGCTAGACACCTTGCTACTTCCCATGCACATCTTGAATTCACTGGCTCTGACTGACCAGCCAGGCTAACAAAGTTCTACTCTGTCCTAATTCTTTACTTTTTCTCCTCTAGAGTAGCTTCCTTTTTCTGTTGTTCTCTTCTGTCTCTTAGAGAGTAGGCATGTTTCTTTGGAGCTGTTTTAAATTAAACCCCTCAAGAATTCATGGGTGAATCACTCAGTATGACTCAAGAGCTTGCTTATTATTTTTTTGAACAATTTAAATTTGCAATGACTTAAACATCCCAAATTAGATCAATCTACTTTTTCATTAAACTTTTCACATCAAGAAAACCATTAGGATGCTCAGATTTTGAAAGTGAAACACATTCTTTTCCCAATCTGTTTTGTCATCTTTACCTCATGGTAAGGTATAAGGACAGTGATAAATGCCACATTTCTGGATGTTGATTAAGTGTCTTATAATTTCTTTGTGCAACTTTGAGATTGATTGAAATAAAGACTCTGTGGTAAAACTAGAATTAGAAAAAAAAATCCTCTTCATCCAGACTTGGACAATAATTTTAATGCAAATGTTTAGTTTCATAAATGCATGCTTATCCAAGAGATGTCAACTAAGAGAGTGGTAATCCAGATTAACACAGTTTTAAAAAACCAGATTGTTTTAAAACAGAGCCAGAATATATTAAAGAGTATTAACTCATCACATCTCACAATTTTATCTGATGACATTTTCCTGGCCTGCTCCCTTAGAAGTGAATTTTTTTTTTTTTCTTTTCTACCATTCCCATTATCACTCTCCAAGAGTAAAAATTCTACTCTGTGAACATTTGCCTGCTCTGATAGTCATGGTGAGATGGTGTTCTTACTTGAATTCTGTTTACAATCTAGTATTTCCAGGAAATAGACAATGCACTAAGTTTGAAAGACTTAAGAAAGAGAAATCAGGGGCTAGGGTTGTGACTCAGTGGTAGAATGCTTGCCTAGCATGTGTGAGGCACTGGGTTCAATTGTCAGCAGCACATATAAATAAAGGAATAAAATAAAGGTCTATTAACATCTAAAAAATATTAAAAAGTAGAAAGAATAGTTATATAATTAGCAGAAGATTTCTTATAGGACAACAAATATGTAAGTGAATAAAACTTTCTTTTTAAAAAACCTTCCCTTCCTCCAGTTTCTTTAGCTATATTGAGGCATTGTTTTTTTTTTTTTTTTTCTGCAGAGTGAAAAAAATTGCCTTCATTAAAACAATCCCTTTAAAAGGATTGAGAGTTTGGCTAAATCATGATGAAGATGTTCCTCTACAATGGTTTTTGACCAACTCTACATTGGCTATAGCCATTACCATAGAATTTTTCATATTATTTCCTTAAAATCTTTTAAATATTTATAGGATTTGTAGTGATATCCCTTTTTATGTTTCTCACATTGGGAATTTGAATTTTCTCTGTTTACCTTGATCAGTCTAACTGAAAGTTTATCAGTTTTATTGATTCAAATAAATACTGTTTTCTTATTGTCGGTTTTTTATCTTATTTCCTTTCTCTACTACTTCAGGTTAAATTTATTCATTTTAATTCTGGCTTCTTTTGGTGGAACCTTAGATCAGCGTAAGCTGTTTTTTCCAAAAGGGTTTGTTAGGATAAATTTCAAACTTGGGGACCATATATAGTTTATGTGGCAACTACTTAATTCTGCTTTTGTAGTGTAAAAGCAGTCATAGACAATATATATGCACATAGATATTGCTAGATTTCAGTAAAACATTATTTGCAAAGGGACCAGCCAATGGGCCACAGTTTTCTGAGCTTTTCTTAAACCTTTCATTTAAGTACTTTATTCTTTTCTAATTACAAGCATTTGAATCTCTAAATTTTCCCTCTAGGAAAGGAATTTTCAGTTCCTCCATACATTGTGATCTGTTATGTTTGCGTTTTCATTTTCATTGAGAATATTTTCTTTGTAATTTGTTGGGGCTGGTGTGATATACAGGTGTCTGTGGTTTAACTTGCAAATACTTTAGGAATTTCTAGCATTTTGTGATTGTATTCTTGTTTAAATTCAATGGTAGTGAAATAACATAACCTGTATGATATGGGTTCTTTGAATTCATTCATACTTGCTTTGTAGCTCAACTTGTGTCTAAACTATTGAATATACTTGAAAATAACGTATGTGCTGCTTTTTGATGGTTACAATATTCTATAAATATTAGTTAAGTTATTCACACTTTTATATCTTTACTGATTTTTGGTTTCCTGGTTGTATTAATTGTTGAAGGATTATCGTTGACATCTTCAACTTACCTTGCACTGGTCTATTTACCTTTTCCAATTTTTGTTTTATGTATTTGAGAATTTTTCTATTGGGTACATATGTAAGTTTGTTATGTTGCTTTGATGAGTATTTGTCTTTAGGAAATCTGCTTTATCTCTGGCAGTATTTATTATTATGGCATGTCTCTCTTCATCACTGGTGATAATATTCTTTGCCTTGAAGTCTACTCTGTCAATATAGTCATCAGAGCTTTCTTAAGGTTAGTATTTTCATATCTATTTTTAAAATTATTAAGTTACTCTAGATTTCTGAATGTCTGCATTTTATAGATTTTTCTTCCTCTTATTCTTAACTTATTTATGTCTTTATGTTTAAATGTTTTTTTGGTAGAGAGCAGATGGTTGAGTTTTGCTTTGTCATTGAGTCTTACATTCTTGCCTTTTGACTGCAGTGTTTAAAACACATACATTTAATATATATATATCAATATGCTGAGACTTAAATATGTCCTCTTGTTATTTTTATCTCTTTTTTACTTTCTCCTCTTTTCTTATCTTCATTTGGTTTAATTGACCAGTTATTAGTCTTATATATTTTTTTCTACTGTTAGGTCATAAGCTATAGCTACACCTTTTTTATTTTTAATGATTTCTCCAAAATTTATAATATCCATCTTCAAATTGTCATAATTTAGTTAAGCCCCTTACCTTCATATACTCCAGTTCTTTTCTTATCCCTTGTACAATTAATCTCATCCACTATACTTCTAAAATATTTTATAAACATCAAAATACATTGTTAATATTTTGACTTTAAATACTTGATTATATGTAAACAAATTTTAAAACATGAATGAAATAGTTTTTATTTACCCACCTATTTGTCATTTCTAGGGCTCTTGTTTACTTAGCATAGATTCCAGTTTACATCTGGTTTACACTTTCTTTATTACTGTGCTTCTGTTCTGATGGCAAAGAATTCTAATTTATTTTTGTTTTTGAAAGTTTTTTATTTCATTTTTATTGTCCCCTTAAATTTATCATTAAACTTTCAAATATACACCAAAATTAAAAGAATTTTACAATTACCACCTACCAACTAGATTATCAGTGTCATTTTATTATATTTGCCTTATCAGATATATCTTCATTTTTCTCCTCTCTACACAAAAATACACATTATTTTTGATGCATTTCTTAATAAATTACAGATAGCAATACACTTCCTTCTGTGTACTTCACAAGTTCTGCATAATTAATTCATGGAATTTTAAGAAATGCGTTCACTTAATATTTTTCAAGATATTAAAGATTAACATCACCACAATGAGTTTCCTCAGTTCCTTCCTAGTTGTTCCTCAATGCCATACTCCCAAAAGCATGAACCATTTTTATTTTTTCCATAGATTAGTTTTGGCTATTTAAGTGTATAGTTTTGTAAGTGCCCATTTAGGTCAAGTTTGTTGATTGTGCTGTTCAGATTGTTTATATTTTTACTAACAATCTTGCTTTAAAATCTCCAACAATGCCCTTTGGTTTGTCTATTTTTTTTAGTTGTTATGCAAAACATTTATAATCGTCATGTCTTCTTCATGCAATGACTATATAATTATTACTATAAGAGGTGGTTCTTTGTTTTAGTAAAACTCTTATCTTAAAGTCTACTCTAATATTAATATAAACCATGCTAACTTTCTTATGTTTAGCATTTGTGTGTATATATGTATTTTCCCCCTACTTTTATTTATAACCTATGTTGTTATATTAGAACTACATCCTTTACAAATAGTATATTTAGATGATTCCTGATATTGTTCCTTAACAATACAATAATAGCTGCCTTTAATTAGCCCATTCACATTTAGTGTAATAACTGGTATGGTTTTTAGCCTACCATCTTGTTATTTGTCTCTCTTTTTATTGTTCCTCTGTTTGTTTTCTTAAACCTGCTTTTTTTTTTTTTTTTTTTTGCTAGTCCTTTTTTAGTGTTCCATTTTCTTTTCTTTATTTATTTCTTAATAATATGTTTTAACTGTTTTTAAGGGTTTCTCTTAGCCTCATGTATTTTTTCTTATGTCCATTTTGAGCCAATACTGTACTATTTTATACTTTTCCCTTCACACCTAAAACTTCAATCTTCCTACTTCACACATCCCTCTTTACTTTGACATATCCCAATTTAAGTGTGAAGACCTTATGATAGCATAATTCAGTCTATAAAAAATATATTTACATCAACCAAAAATTATGAGACACAAATAACCAAGGAAGGAACCCCTACTTTTAAGAGACTAACCAATATACCTGACTTAGATATGATGCAGATATTACAAGCATAACATAGAAATTTTGAATGATTACAATTAAAGTCTATAGTGGAAAAGATGGGAAAATATGCATGAAGATATGTGACATCTCAGCAGAAAGATAGAAATGTGAGAAAGTATAAAATGGAAAAGCTAGATATGAAAAATAGGAGACAAGGAATACATTTGATGTGCTCATTAGTAGACTCCACACAGCCAAAGAGTCATGAATTTGATGATGAGCCAATGGAAAATGCCTTATAATCATAAAATTATATTATTTTAAATTTATTACACTAAGGTGAGAGTTAAGAGGAAGTAAAGAGGGAAAAGTCAAAAGAAATAAATCAGAGAATCCAAGAGGTATGGGAAAGTTTGAAGTGGCAAAATAAATGTGTGAATGGAATGCTATATGAGAAAGAAGGAGACTAGGATAGAGGGAATATTTGAATAAATATTGGGTAATAATTTTCCAACTGTAATTAAATACCTGGAATTACCAATTACAGAAGCTTAAAGAACCAAACAGAATAAATACCTCTCCTCCTGAACTTCACACCAATAGGACATGTAATGTTCAAATTGAGAAGATTTAACAAAGAGAAAAGCTTGAGGGCAGCCTGAATAAAATAAAATTATTACATGTGGAGGAATACTTTTAATAATAATACATACTCTAATCAGAAACAATGCAAAACAGACAAGAATGAAGTGCCAACTCTAAAATACAGCAATTAAAAATCTGCCCAACCCAATATTTCATACCACATAAAGTTATCTTTTAAAATGAAGGGAAAAAAAAATGAAGGAAAAATAAAAACATTTTTAGATAAATAAAAACAGAACATTTTTTACTTATAGAACTGTACTGTAAGAAATTTTAAAATATTTAAAGGCAAAATAAATAAAATAACACAGAGAATCTTGGATCCATATACAGAAATTACAATCTCTGGAAATGGCTAACATGAAGATAAATGTAAAATACATTTTTCCTTAACTTTAATCATTCCAAAAGTTCATTGACTCTCTAAAGCAAAAATAGCAGCAAGTTTCTGTGAATTAGTAGCATATCCATAGGAAAATGTGTGGTAGTCTTAGCGCAAGTGATGATAAGGAAGTATTGGGAAATATAAATTCAGTTCCTTATATCACATGTGGAATATTATAATGCTTTTGAAAATATGCGGAGTATATTGTGAATAAATGATTGTATACAAATGGGCAGTCTAAAACATGAAAATGAAAGAGGGGGACATTTCTACATACTGTGTAGATAGAAAAAATAAAAACAAAGGAATACTGAAAATATTTTTGTGTCCAATTCAAAAATTTAATTAGAATGGAGTAATTCCTTGGAAGATACAAATTACCAAGGATCACTCCAGAAATTATAAATTACCCAAATGGCACCATAAATATATTAAAGACATTCACTTCGTGGCTCAATGCTTGTAACGTCTAACAAGGACTCCAGTCTCAGAGGACAGAGGACTTTCCTGTTGAAATCTATCAAAAAGTTTAGGAAGTCAATGTCCATTCTACATAACTCTTCCACAGGACACAGAAGGGAAGAGAACACCTTTTTACTTTTTTTTTTTTCTCACATTGTTAAGACCAGCATTACCCTAAATCCAAAATTAGGAAAAGACATCATGATAAAAGAAAACTACAGACCAATATTCTTCATAAAAATAATTTATCATAAAAACTCTCAATAAAATATTATTAGTTTGAACCACAATTTAATAACAAGAGAATAGGATATGACCAAGTGAAATTCACTTTGACAGTGCAAGGCTGATTCAATATTCAAAAACCTAATTTTGCAATTAATCATTTAAGCAGACCAAAGAAGAAAAACTATATGACAATATCAATAAATATGCAAAACTAGATGACAACACTCAATTACAACACACAGTTGAAAGAACTTAAAATCTGAATAAATGGGATCATATAGTCTATTTACAGAACCAAAGGCTCCATGTTGTTAATACATTAATTATCCTTTGCAAATCCATCAAGCTGATTAAAAAATTTATATTGAAAAGCAAAGGAACTGGAAAAAACAAATACATTTTGAAAAAGAAAGAATAGCAAAGTCAGAATGCTCACAGTACTTATTTCAAGACTTATAAACCTACAGTAATTAAGACAGTGTGGTATTGGAAAAGTAGACCAATGGAATAGAATAGAGGAACCAGAAAGAGACCCATGCATGTACATCTACTGATTTTAAACAAAGGTAAAAAGGAAGCTTAATAGAAAAAGATAGTTTTTTCAACAAATTATGCTGGAATAATTGGACATAATTAAGCAAACAAAACAAAACAAAAAACTCTCCAAACACACCTTGCATGTCTACAGGTGTTAACTCAGAGATAAAATCTGAAACTGTGAAAAAGAATTCTAAAAGAAACACAGAAGATAATCTTTTTGATTTTAGGTTAAGTTCTGTTTCTTAGATGGAAAATTCCAAACAAAAAAGAAAAATACTGATAAATTAGACTTCATTACAATTAAAATTTTTTGTTCCTTGAATGATGCTGTTAAGAGAATAAAAGACAAGTCACAGGCTTGGAGATAATATTTGCAAAACACTTATCTGATAAAGCATTTGTATTCAAAATGTGTAAAGAATTGTCAGAACTCAATAATAAAGAAACAACCCAATAAGAAGTTTGCAGATGATATGAATACCTGAAACTCTATTACATGGCCATATAAATGCCAAATAGTACAACCCACTTGGAAAACACTGACAATTTTATATAAATTTAAACATTCACTTTCTGTACCACATAGTAATCCCATTTGTAGATACTTGGCAAAGAGAAATGAAATCTGTTTCAAATAATCACCTTCATATTAACTTTTATAAAAAGTTTAATTCTAATCCATAAAAGCAGGAGAAAAAAAGAACAAATGTCCTGTAGTGAATGGATAAACAAACTCTTGTACATTCATTCAAAAAAATACAGAGGTATACAAAGACATGAATGAATCTCAGATGCCTTCAGCAAATCAAAGAAGCCAGACTTAAAAGGCTACATTCATTTGACATTCTGCAGAAGGCAAAAGTATAGGAACAAAAACAGCTTGCCAGCAGCTGGGTGGGGAGAGAAGTTGTCTAAGAAGGAGTGTGAGGAAATCTGAGAGGGAGGGATGATTGAACTACAATTGTCAACCTCATAAAAGTGCACACTAAAAGCAATGAATGTTCCAAGTGTAAATTACATCTCAATAAACCAGATTCTCCACCCCAAATTGAAGGGTGTGTGTGTAAACTTTGAAGTGTTATATAAAATGAGGAAGTTTCAAATACTTAATCAAGAACCATAGAGTATTTTTAATGTCCTAAACATAATAACAAAAATATTTTAAAGTGGGTGCCTTTGGGAACTTACTGGGGAGTTATGGGTCACTAGATGGATGCTTTTCATTTGAATATTCCCTGTGCTACTTGTTTGCCATGTGCATTTATATCATTGATTTAAAAAGTAAAATATTTTAACATTTCAAAAAATTGATTTACTTTTATTTTATAGCTTTTTTGTTAGTAAGGAATTTATCTACATATTGAAATGCTTTTTTGTGCATGTTTTCTGTATTCTGTAAAGTGGCATGAAGTAGATATAAACAAAATTGAATTAGGATACATTAGGTTATGTTTAATTTATTAGCATAGAATAGTGAGTTCTCTTGCAAAGGAAATTGCAACTTGGGGACATTATCTGTACATAGATTAAAGCTCATTGTAAATGCAAAATTGTGCACCTGCCCTTTTAAAGGTGAAGCATTTGGTACAACTTGAAAGGTCATTTATCACTTACAAGGGAACACTTATGAGTTACTTGGGTTTCTTTTCTCAGTTTACTCTAGCATTAAGCTTGCTTATGGACAATGTTGCTTGCATCTGCAGTCTCTACACAGACTCATTAATGTGTTAACAAACCTCATTTTGCTGAGTCAGATTAGAGGTAGCTCTTATTCAGTGTGGTGCCATGCACACAGTGGGCAATCAGCATTTTCTTGATTACATTCTCCATTCAGGGAAAGTCATTAGGTCTATTCTAACCCTCTCTCAAGACAATTAAAAGATGAGAGGAAAAGTTATGGGAAGATCATCAGGCTAAGCTAGGCTGTTGATTTATGTCCCAGAGATCAGTAGTGAAGTTTGAGCATAGCATGGGAGTCCTTTTGCAATGATCATATGTTTGAGTTTTCAGGGACAGCCCTGCTTTTCAACATGCTAGCCTATTTTCAGACTACAACCTCCAGGTTTGGGACTACAAAACAGTTGCTGTCACTATGGAATGGCTTACAACAGGGCCTGTGGGTGCTCTGTCAGTATTATTAAAGGACTTTGCAGAACAGCCGACCCCAGGTGTTCCCATGGCATTTTCAACCACTGCCTGCGAACCAAGTAGTTTGACAGAGCAACAAATCACTGTAACAAAACAATGTCCACTCCTGATTAGAGGATTGATATGTTGGTCATTATAAGAAATTAGGGAGAAGTGTTGAAAAATGTAAAAATCATCTTTAGTCCCATACCTCAGAGAAAACTGCAATTCATATTTTGACATATTTCATTTTAGTCTTTATTTCAATACATGTATATAAATTGAGATTACACCTACATGTTTATGATTCTACTTTTCATTTAATTTTATAGTGAGCAAGTTCCACTCTAATTAAATACTACTAAAAAGTAGGATGTTATACAATCATATATATTGTCCAATTTATTTACATGTTTTGATTTGGAAATATTTAGCATATTTCCATTTTTTACTTTTGTGAATATTCACTTCACAACAGAAGTTTTAAATGAATGTTTATGATTATTTCATCTAGAGGAAGTAGGAATACACAAAGATAATAAATACTTGTAGAATTCTTGAGACAAATATTTCAGATTGTTTCTAAAAGTTTGATACCAGTCCATATTCAACAGCATATAAAGATGAAATATTAATTTCCCAGAGCCCATCCCCCTCTTCCTCCACATTTTAGTGTTATAATTCATAAAATCATTGCCAGTTTGGCAAATAAAAATTATTTTTTTGTATTTATTTTGTTTTGAATATTAATGAAAGTAAACATTTTCTTTTTCAAATTTATTGGTATTTTTGTTTACCTACTTCATTTGTTTTCTTTTTTTTTAATTGAAGTATTTATCTGAACCAAGAAATGACTGATTGAGAATGGAAAAACATTAGCATTATAAGCAATATGAGAGTTCTAAATACTTTGTACTTAAATACCAATTTTTTAAAAAATAGATCTTTCTTGCTTTGGAGCAGCTGATTTTATCACCTTAGTGTGATAGTATGAAAACACCAAGCAAATGTTAATCAGAACCAGAAACAGTTGTCAGAAACACTACAAATCATTTTTTAGGAGTGTGGTTTGTGCCTCAAATGTAGTGCTCTATCTAGTTCCTAACTTGTAATAATGGGAGCTTAATTTTTAGTTTTTTTTTTTTTAAACATCCATGGTATGTCAAATGTATTATATAAAAATCTCATTTAATCTTTGTAAGAGCCCTGTGACATATCAGTTATTACCCCTGCTTCACCGTAGGATCCTCAGATTTATAGAGGCATTGGACCTTCCCAGGCCACATGACTGGTCTAGTGTGGCTCAGGATTTCAGGTATGAATAAAGCACCTTCCAAAGTCCAGGAACTTTTTACTGTACCTTGCTGAATTCTACAATGTCAAATTCAAATGAATTGAGCTACAGAGATGAGGGTTTTGTTTGTCTACTACAGTTTTTTTGCTTTGTTTTGTTTTATACTGGCTTATCATAGAGAAGCAGTGGAACTCAGGACAAGCTCCCTCACTTTCCTTTTGTGCTGGCTAAGAGACTTCTCAGAGCTTCTCTAACTTCATTCTAATATTTCTTCACTTGCATGTCTCAATATAAATTTGTGTAGCTGCAAATAAAAGGCAGTTATTATGTTTGATAATACTTTGGTAGACAAAGGAACCAAAAGAAGCCATGTAACTATCTCAAGTAGCTATGATAATCCCTAGAAGTCTGAGAATTACATTTTTTTAAAATGTATTTTTTAAATTATATATTTAAAAAATTCATCTCCTTCTCATCAGCTTCCACTCCCACGCATCTCCTTTGACGAGAGGGGCAGGTGGTGCACATTATGCATTCTTAATATTATCCAGGTTAAATCTTTGAGGCTTGGGGTCAGTGCTGGAAAGAGGCACAGTTAAGATAAATCTTAAAAACAAATCATTTGGCCTCTTGCCCTCTTTTTCCCCTTTCAACTCTTCACTTGCCACACTATTTTTAGCTAAATCAACTTTTTACTTTGGATAGTTCCTTTTTATTTCTAGATAATCATCTATTCTTTAACATATCTGATCATATAAATGTGTAACCATGGATTGTGAAATAAATTTTTGACAAGTGAGCCCCTGAGAACTCTTGAGAACTTTAACTTTTGAATTTTCTTTGCGACTTTCATTCTAAACTTGAGTCACTTGTCTTTTTCTGTGTATTCTTATAGCTGTGTTTTGAGTAGGTATTATTGATTATGTATTTTCTTCTTTACTATTTTTAATTGCTTCCTTTAAACAAGTCAGATATTCTTTAGCTTTTGAACCCTTAATGTTTTTATCATTAACCCTTCATATTTCATACCATTTTTCTCACATAGATTAAGTATGCCACATGCTTCAAGTTTCCTTTTTTCACCAACTCTCTGTGATCTTTCCCCATTGGTTTCTATCTTCTCTACTTTAGTGGAGACTGAAAACACAGAACTAGACTTCTATGACTTAATGGACCTCAAAATTATGAGCCCAAATTATTCGCTTTAACCTTTATCACAGTAAATTCTTCTCTGGAACACTTTTCTTCCTGAACTGTGATTGGGGACAACAATTTCATGGTTCTCTGATATGAATCACTCATCCTGTTCTTTCTGATATTGCAATGTACCCATTGATAGATTTAGCTCTTAGGGCCATAGAACTTTAAGACTGGGAATGATGACAGAGATTATCTAAATGAATTATTTCTCAGACATAACAGTTGAGAACATAGGCCTCAAAGGCCATGGTTGCTAGAACTAGGATTAGAACTCCAGGCCTCCTAACTTGGCTCCTAAATGACTGAGGTACATCAGGGCTATTGCAGTGTTTTTTTGTTTTGTTTTGTTTGTTTGCTTGTTTTTAAACAGGTTCACTTCTCTATGCAACAGAGTAACAATTCCTACTTATCAGAAGATACTGTTGGACATTGTATCCTTCAGGTATTGTTTCCAATTGGTAATTATTTTCCATGGAAACAAAGTTAAAATTGTATGGTTTGTTCCTTATCAAGTGTTTATCATCAGTTAAATCATATTTGATGAGCAATATATTGAACACAGGTCTGTAATCACTTTAAAACATGTACATTATCCTCTAAAATCTATAAAATAGGTCTAAATGTGCAGACCAATCAAATACAGTACTAAGATCTGGCCCCAGTCTGTTTGAGGTTTTCCGGGTAAATTTCTGGCTGGTGAATATTTGCATAGAGTAAGCTTGAGCCAGGGAGGCCCAGAAGCCTTGTCCTTTGAGCAAGGAAGTCCTTTGTTAGTTAGACACCTTGGCTGCTTGCTACTGATAGCTTTCTTTGTAGCTTAAAGTAGGTGACTTAATGTAATTGTCAGCCCCCTCCCATTTTCCAGAATGTGCCATATTGAGTAAAAGCTGCACTTTAGAAATTGTCACTTCCATTTGAGATAACATTCTTATATGGAGTGTGGCCATTGCTTGTGAACAAAATACAGGTTAGAACAAGAAGAGGTTGGACACTCAAGCTCCACTTTCTGAAACACAGTCAACCACCCGATTAACAATTTGTATTAGAAAAAGACAATTAAAACAGGATGTGACATTCTAAAACTTAACTATGTTTTTCCACATTTGAAATTTTAAAAGGATATCCTTGATTTTGGTAAAGTCAAGTCTTAATTCTGAGACATATGACTTGTCTTACCTGGTTGGTATTATAATGCCTCCTTTTCCATCCTTCTTCTTCTCTCCCTTCCCTTCTGTTTCTTTCTTTAGAGTTTTTTGTTTGTTCGTTTGATTGTTTGTTTTGTACTGGGGATCCAACTCAGGGGCATTCAACCACTGAGTCACATCCCCAGCCCTATTTAGTATTATTTTTAGAGATAGGGTCTCACTGAGTTGCTTAGTGGCTACCTTTTTCTGAGGCTGGCTTTGAACTCTCCATCCTCCTGCCTCAGACTTCTGAGCCACTGGGATTACAGGCATGTGCCACCATTCCTGTCTCTTTAGAGCTCTTTTATTTTTATTTTTTAAATTATTTAAAAAATTATACACACACACACACACAAACACACACATATTTATTAGTTGTAGGCAGACAGAATACCTCTTTTATTTTTACGTGAGGCTGAGTATTGAACCCAGGGCCTCACATGTGCTAGGCAAGCAGACTATCACTGAGCTGCAGCCCCAGCTTTATTTTTAAAATTACTATTATTTTAAATTGGACAATCATTTGTGGGATATAATGTGATGGTTCAATATAGGTACTTAATATGGAATGATTAAATCAAGTTAATTAACCTCCTCCCACCAAGTGATGGTAACCACTGCTATCAGGTATGATATTATGGAAACATAAACATATTAGTATATGACCAACATGACCTAAATTAAAGTATTATCAGTTTTTTCTTTTCTGCATATCATTTGAAAAGACTTCACTGCAATACTTGGATAACTGGGATGTTTTATTGCAATCAAGGTATTTTTAAAATAGGTCCAGGAAAGAGCACTTTCACAACCATTGTCCTAGGCTAGAGAGGTGATCTTCAAGGGTATGGTGTGCGTGTGTGTGTGGGGGGGGGGGGGGGGGGGGGGGGGGGACTGTCCTTTTCCTAAAGAAAAAGCACATTCAAATCATCATTGTGTCCCTAAGTTTCTAGACAAAGTATTTTACTTTGACATTTCAAATAAGCCGAGGGTATGAGATTTTAATGTTTATTTTAAGGAGACAAGTGTTTTAAAAACGCTTGTGAAATGCTAATCTGAGTGGAGGTCTTTCTGTCGAAAGTAGCCTGAGTCCTGCCTCTGCTGCTGCTGGATGGTACTCAGGCATGCCAGGAAACCATTCCAGGAAAACATCCCCCTCTGGGTTGCCTTTGCTTTCTGGGAGCATAATTTAGTCTTGGAAAGCCTGGGCTCACTGGTGACCCCAGGCCTGTCCAGCAAACAGGAGGAAGAAGCCCGGCCCTCGCTCCGCGCAAGGGCTCCTAGTACAGACCTGCAAGTCCAGAGAAAGTGAGTTCAACGTACCGCCCGCAGTCCGGCCTCCCACCCCCTGCAGAGGTGGCACAGTGCCCAGGTGCTTGTGGGGGTGGGGAGCGGGCTGGGGACTGAAATTGAGTTCCAGCTGGAGAGTGGGTGTGACAGAAGCCGTTGACAAAGTGGGGGCAGGTTAGTGCCCATACGTTTCAGCCTCACAGCAGGAGATATTTCCACACTGCCTAGTGGGTTAGGACTGCCGAGGTTTCCCCAGGCTGGTGGGTGCGAGTTGGCTGGTCTTTGAGCACTGCTGAGAGGGTGCGGTGGCATTGGCACTATAAACATGCCTGGATGATGAAGAGCAGGTGTGTTCCCCAAGGCTCACCTCAAAGAAACCTTCCGCCCCCAGCCCCACCCCTGCCTCTGCTGGATTAAGTGTGCCCCACCTCTGTGTCCCAAGGTGCCCTGTGCTCCTGCCTTTTACCATACTCTCCCAACATCCTTTAACCTACTGGGCAAAGGTCCTTTAGGGCACAATTTTTCTCTGAATTCCCTACCTCCCTTCTTCAACAGTGTTTGGCATACAGTAAAATATTCTTTAAATAATAATCTTAAACACTTTTTAATATCTAAGGATTTACTGTAATTCACTTGTAGCCTGTTAAAAAGATTTGTGTATTATCCATAATCTGGATAATCCATATAAATTCCATATAATTTGAGACTGAAGTGTCTAAAAATAGCATGAGATCCTGAGTACTGACAAAAAAAAAAAAAAAAAAAAAAAAAAAAAAAAAAAGAGAGAGAGAGAGAGAGAGAGAACTATCTGAAGTCAATCATAAACTGGGAGAAAATGTGGGATGTTTAGAAAATATCTGAATGGGGAATTTACTGAGTCTTTAGGCAAAGAAAGTATAAAGTAGAAGATTGATAGATGCAGTTTACATTTATAATATTAGATTTTTAACAAGAACATCACTAGGCATATCTGTATATTAACGCCATAGAAAACTATTTGGAGAGGCCATTAACCATGGTCAGTTTTGAGATAGCAGGTATATGGCTGTTTATTTTATTTTACTTCCTTAATATCATGTGGATTATTTGACTATTTTTCTGACAGAGAATTGTTTTATTCCAAAAGTAATGGGGATAATGTTTAAGAGAAAGAAAATAAATATGAAAATGACCAAGGATTTCCATCTTTACTTTATAAAAAGCTCTTTCAGATTGAGAAGAGACTTTAAGATATATCCAGGAGATAAATATTCTGGATAAACAGTTCACCCAAGAGGAAAGCCAGATGAATTATTTTTCAAGTTCAACCTATTAGTAAGGAAATGCAAACTAATTTCACATACAACTTTTATCTATCTCATTATTGAGATTTTAGTGAGAATTTGTTTGTGGGTGTTGTTGGGGATGGGGGGTGTTGGAGACTGAACCCAGGCTAGGCAAGTATTCTATCAATTTAGCTACATTCCTAGCCCCTGGGTTTTAGTGAGGACTTCAAATGCTGCAAATGTATTGTGAAATGGGTACCTTCATACAGGGTCAATGGAAATCTTAAATGGTACAACTTTTTTGGAAAGTTATTTGACAATATCTATTAAGAATGTCTGCTGTAAGAAAATATAGGCTCCAACATGTAGGCTCAGACATTGACTTCCTTACTAAGATTAATGAAACTCAAGAAATAAAACCATGACTCAATAAATGAGATGGCATCAAATTAAAAAGCTCTGCACAGCAAAAGAAACAAGAGTGTGAAGAGAGGGCATAGAGAATGGGAGGAAATCTTTGCCAGCTACTGTTCTGACCTAGCATTAATATTAGGGGTATATATTCAGAATTCAAAAACAAATAACCCAATCAATTAATGGGCAAATGAACTAAGCAGACACTTCTCAAGAGAAGAAATACAAAAGACCAACAAATATATGAAAAAATGTTCCACATCTTTAGCAATCAGGGAAATGCAAATCAAAAGTACACTGAGATTTTACCTCGCTCCAGTTAGAATAGTAATCATCCAGAATACAAATAACAAAAAATACTGGTGAGGATGTGGGGGAAAAGTACACTTATACATTGTTGGTAGGATGGCAGTTTAGTACAGCCACAGACCTTCTTATTATGGGTAATTGCCTCTTCTTCAACCTCATTTGCTATCCCTTTCCATATGACTCAAGTACATTGTAATGAAAAAGTATAAAATAAAGAATAATAAGGCAGGGCAACTGTCTGCTAACAACCAGATTTATCCTGTCATGGAATATTCTAATGTAATTGACTCAATGAACACCAGGTTTCTAAAAAACAATATGAAAGCAGAAGTCTCACGGTCAAGGCCACTTGTATTTTAATACAATAGATGTTTTGAGGATAACTGGTATAAGTAGAGTTTAGTTATGTGTCAAATGTGACTGCATAGTGGACTAGTGGAAGTGAAAAATGAAAGAGTGAATATGTCATATGTCACTTACACATCATAGGTCCTGTTTGGTTTTCTGTTTGTTCTTTGTCAGTGCAATAGTACTACCAATTGACCTGGAATGAATGGGAGCATTTAGCAGATGTTGAAAGCCATTATCATTAAAAAATCCTCAATTTTGTCAATGTTTTCCATTGTGCCAGATTTGAAGTAAGGTGTCATTTTCTGTCTTAACTCTATCACCTAGGTGTATAATATTCTGTATTGTAACTTTTACTTTAAGCTGAAGGAAATTTTTATCACTTGTTAAGCATTCTGTCATTACTCCTTGATAAGAACTATCATGAAGCATTTTTATAAGAATCCAGTAATGTTTGGAAGAGAAAGTATCAGGACAGGTACTTAGAAATTTACTTAATACAAAATTTAGATAAGCTGAAATGTAAGTTTACTTATTCTAGTAGTGAGGCACAGAATATTGACTTTTATTTGACCATATGTCTCACCAGAAAATAGGCAGGTGGAATTTGTTTAAAAATAGGAACAGTTTTTTTTAAAAGTTTATTGAAACAATACAGATAAAATGTCAGTTGTCAATTATTAATTATTAATTTCTTTCTGCTGTATTATAATTATATTTTATTCACAGTTGCTAGAAACAGCTGGACTGGGATAATTTTTTTTTAAGAAAATGGCAGCTTTGATGGGGTAGAAACAATGTTGCTTGTGTAATCTAGAGTTGTCACTATCGAATGGTGATAGTGACAACTCCGTTTCACTGGGAATTATATGCCATGCTGAATGCACATGAACTAGCATATGTTTAATTGTTGAGTACTTCAAGGTTGTCTTTAGATGGTGGATCCATATTCCTTGATTACTTGCCTTGATTTTCTGGCTAAGTTTCTCTGGAAAATAGAAAATTCAAGGACTCTGATGAGTCTTGTTACAAATGATTTGAGGTCATGTCACAAGAGTTACTCTTCTTTCCATCTTCAGTACCTTAAATTGTAAGAATGAAGAACAAGCAGAGGGGAATTTTCTTAGTTGTTGGCTGTTTTCTATATTTTGTAATAACAGATTTCTATTCACTGTAAATTATAGTAATAAAATATTGGTAGTCTGAAACTTTAAGATTTCTGGATGCGCTATCCCTACTCTGGTTCCCATTTTCCATGAAAGGCACTGAGGCTCTGTGAAGTTCAATAGTTTCTCCAAAGTCAATCAATAAGTGAGTGACAAGGTAAGGGCTAGAACCTTTCTCTTTCTCTGAATTTTTTTTGTCTAGACTATCATCAGCCATCACCTGCTCTGTGGCCATCCAGGATCTAGCCTGAAGCATCAACAGAATAAGAGCATTCAGCTCACACTTGGCAGAGCAGAGAAATGCATTTCTTTATTGTGCCTTTTAAATGATCTCCGTACCCCAGATCATCCAGCTATTCCTGTATGGACTAAAAACGTGTTTTGATTGTTTGTGTAAGACAATTGGCTTTGTGCTCTCCTATAGTAGAAGAGATGGTCACTATAGTTTTTCCTATAGGCCAGAAATTGGGCTAGGGGCATTACATAGATTAACTGATTTATTCTTTACAGCAACACTATAAGGACATGTATTATCATTATTACTTATTACCTTTCATATAATGAAATGGAGGCACAGAGGGACCAAATAATGCCTAAGATTACAAAGCTAGTGTAACCAGGATTTGAAGACCTTTTTCAAATTGAAGTTGGAAAATGATGGAGAGATTCCACTGTCAGAAGATGGTGGGTTAGTGTATGCTGTCTATATGAACTCTCTTTTATGCAAGAAAAGTACCTTAACATATTTTCTAAATCATAAGATTTTATTCATCTAGCTCTGTGGGATTCCAATCAATATATAATATATAGTTCTACTGTAGCATATAACTATTGATAAAAGAGCATGTTTATTTACATTGATCAATATTTCAATTAATAAGAAGTGTGCTGTTATGCTGGGTCCAATGTTGGTAACAAAATATTTTATTTGGAGATTGTATTTCCCTTAGGAAATATTTATACATAAATATTTATACATATTTTCCTTAGGAAATATTTACTAAAATATGATCTGAATGGTATTTTATAATTCAAGAAAAAGTAGCAAAAGAGGATAATAATAATTTTTAGCTCATTAATGTATAATTTGTTCTTCCATACGTACCCAGTTATATGGGAATGTTACCCATCTTGTTCCCATATTGATATTTGAAGTTTAGTAGAAGTCATCACTTAAATACAAATATTTTGTGAATGTGAAATCAGCCCTAAATTGAGTGATTATCAGTTTAAAGTCTTTAATTTTATTCACAATGATTACATGGCAAAAAATTTGGACATTTAGATAATTGTGGAGGGGCAGTTATGATTTACCAGAAAGTTCATCAAAGTAATACAGAAAACTTCTTTAGTGTTGTAGTATTTAGGAATAATCTTACTTAAGTAAAATTTGAATAAATTACTCACAATCACTGAATATTTCAAATTGGCAAATATTTTACACTCAAACAAAGAAATAGTGTACCATTTCACACATATGAGTTAGAGAGGGAGAGAGGAGAGAAAGAAGAGAGAGAGACAGAGACAGAGACAGAGAGAGAGAGAGAGAGAGAGAGAGAGAGAGAGAGAGAGAGAGAGAGAGAGAGAGAGACAGAGATTGATATTGTAGCAAAGGGAACATTGAGGTGTATGTGGACATGAACAGATTAATTTAACAATGTCTGATTTTTGAAAATTTTATTGTTAAAGATATATTAAATTCTACCGTTGATGTTCTTTTCTTTATGGAAGAGAGGTTTGCTTAAAAAGAATTGCCTGAAGGTCATGGTCTGTGTTCAAATAACTCCCATTCTAAGATGTATGTGTTTCTTGGTGAAGAGGGGGAAGTATAAGACTTCATCAATGCCTTAAAACTACTTTGACAATATCAATAATGTTAAAATGTCACAGAATATGAAGAATTCCAAGCATTTTTTGAGATATAAAATTCTATGCTTAGTTCGGTGTATAGCAAATACATTTAAAGGGTTAAAGGGGAAAAGGTAAGTAAACAGAACACTCTGGTTTGTTTGGCTACACAGCTGCCATAACCACATTTTAATGTTCTGTGAGTGATGCTGGACAGCTCCCCGTTGCTGTGATACTGTTTCCTAGCATTTCATAGGAGCTATTGGCTTAGGAATAAACTGATGGAGCTTCAGAAAGATTTAGAGCATGGATGATGAAAATATAGGACTGGCTGAACAAATTCACAAACACTAGCAATAGGAAATGATAATTGGGCAGTGTATTTAACAAAACACAATACTGAGAGAGTGTAAAAGTAGAGCATGTACTTATCAAGTATTGTTTATTTAAGCCCTTCTTTAATTTTCATTAAGGCTGAATTTCTATCCTTAAGTAAAACAAAAGAACTTTGTATGATCACTTGCATTTTAAAGCTATTTGCCTTACTCCTTTCAGGATTGAAGTGTGTATGTCTTTTGTGTGACTCTTCAAACTTTACCTGCCAAACAGAAGGAGCATGTTGGGCCTCGGTCATGCTAACCAATGGAAAAGAACAGGTGATCAAATCCTGTGTCTCCCTCCCAGAGTTAAATGCTCAAGTCTTCTGCCATAGTTCCAACAATGTTACCAAAACTGAATGTTGCTTCACAGATTTTTGCAACAACATAACACTGCACCTTCCAACAGGTAAGAGATTTATCTGTATTCATTTCAATTTTCATTTTATTCTTGGGAAACTATAAACAGTGGAAATCAAACTGTCATGTTTCTTTAAGAAAATCTGCTTCACTTTTTTTGTTCTTGACTGATAAAATTCTCTAGATTCCAGTTGAGGTTGATTTTTTAAAAAAACATTGCATAAACAATTGACTAAACATTGACTCTGGCATAGGCATTTAAAAAAAATTTGTCCATATAAATTGTATTTTTTGAAGCATGTAATGGACCTAAAATGAAATGTAAGTTTTTATGAATTCTTCTAAAGGAAGATAATTGAGGAAATTTGATGCGTATACCAAGAAAAAAAAAAAAAAAACAGACAAAGGAAAGAAAATAATGAGCACAAATCTAATCTCTGATGAAAAATAGATTACTAGTCTAGCTCTAGTGGAAGTGAGGATGGACAGAGAACATTTGGGGATAATGGAAATGCAGTGGTGGTTTCATGTTTCATGTGGTCATATGTATGTGTCAAATTCACCAAACTGTACACATAACATGTATGCATTTTATTATATGGAGATTATGCCTCACTGAAGTGGATTTTCAAAGAAAGACTGGTTTTTGACTGAATTTAAGGGTAGAAAATGGACTTAGATAGGAGTCATTGTAAGTACGTAAGCAAAGTTCATAGTTAGATTGGGAAGGACCTACATTTTAGGTGCTTTAAGTACCTTTAATTTTTTCAGCCACATAGGAAGTATCTTGTCTTCTAAGACCTTTTGTTACAAAGTACTGTCTTGTACCCATACTGACTGGCAAAACATGGTCTTGTGGATAATTCATTATTGAGATAACATATTAAAGAGACCCTTGACATAGTTGCTGAAAGGACTTCCCTCCACATTCCCTTAATCCTTTGTACTTGGTTATGTATAAGATCAGCAGAAAAGAACTAAAAAAAAAAATAGAAAAAGCATTTCATATTCATGGATCAAAAAATTCAATACTGTTAACATGAGTATTCCCTCCAAATTAATCTATATATTCAACTCAATCTAAGCAACTAATCTTTGACCTAGAGAGAAACTGAGTAAAAAACATTCCAAAGAAAAATGTCCATGATAGATCTCAGAGCACCACCAAAGAAGGAAATGTATGGAATGTGAGGCAGAAAGAATAGGGTAATCTAAAAACCAAGATTGCAAGTAGCTTTAAGGAATGAAATGGGCCAAGCATAACTTTTGAGGTAGTATCTATAAGATAATAACTTACAGCAGTGTTTCCTAAGAGTGAGACAAATACCAGGGATGGTACAGGAAAGGATTTTAAGAATTTTGAAGCTGAATGGGGGTGGTGAACAAACATGATATTGAATTTGATATGTGTATACTGAAATGTGTACTGAAATACTGCATTGAACCCCATTAATATGTGCAATTAATATTTATGAATCAAAAAATTTTAGATATTTGAAAAATGAACATTAAACAATATTGAATTACATGATGATTTCTTCTCTAATTCTTAGTTTTTCTGATTTTTGTATCAAGATGTCTCATTTCCTGCTAGTATGTCTTTAATATTTCATTCTTATCTCTTTTAAGCAGAGAGAAAACATAAAATATCTAACTGGAATACAGTAACATTGATGGTTTATATAGTTATCTTTTATTCACAGCAAGCAAAGTTTTAAATTTGTGGTAATGATATTGTTTTTATATAAAATAAGTGTTTTCAGTTAAAAATCAGTTTATAAAAATTCTATAGTGGTTAATCAATATGGTGATTTAAATAACTCTATCGAAAACTGATCTATTTTCTACCATTGTAGATTAAATTATTTCCTTTAGAGTTTCACATGAAAGGAGTCATTATGGAACACATTAAAGGGGTTAGGGGATTTGGCTTTCTTTACTCTGCATAATGTTTTTGGGAGTAATTCATGTCGGTTGTATCAGTAGCTTTTTTATTTTTTAAATGCTCAGTAATACCTGATTATTTGAGTACATTATGATTTTTTAAAGTCCGTTCATCTGTTGGTGGGTATTCAGGTTGTTTCCATTTGTGGACTGTTATGAACATTCATTTACCAGTCTTTGGAGAATGTTTTCATTTCTTTTGGAAAATAACCTGAGTAGAATTGTGGCATCATATGGAAAGGGTATGTTTAACTTTATAAATATAACCTCCTAAATAGTTTTCAAACTGCCTGTGCCATTTTACGTCCCCAACAGAAATGTATGATAACTTCAGTTAGTCCATACTCTTGCTAACCCTTGGTATAATCAATTCTTTTGATACTGTCTTTCATGTGGCTGTGTAGTGGTATTATATTTGATTTTCATTTATGTTTTTCTGATGAATAATGATGTTAAATTATTTTTATGGGCACATCAGTCATTTGTGTCTCTTTCTTTACAAAGTGTCTATTTAAATGCCTATTGAAATCAGGTTATTTATCTTGTTATGATTGAATTGCATGATTTTGTTATATATTCTGATACAAGTTACTATCATATATATTTATTGTTAATATTTTCTCCCATTCTATGAATTGTCATTTTATTTTCTTGAAGGTGTTTTTCATAGAGCAGGAGATCAAACATTTGATGAGTCTGATTTATCTTTTATTGTTATTATTATTATATTTTATATCCTGAGAAATCTTTGTCTGTCCAAAAGTTATACATATTTTCTTTTAGACATTTTAACATTTCAGTTCTTACATTTGGGTTTGTGTTGAGTTTTAACTTGTGTATAATAACACAAATTTTTATTGTTTTATTTTTATGGATATGAAGGTGTTTCAGGATGATTAATTAAAAAGTCTATCCTTTCCCCATTAGCACTTTATTTGAAAATAAAGTGACCATATCTATATGGGTATATTTCTGACCTCTTTATATTGTTCACTTTTTCTATATGTTTTATGCCACTATTGAGCCACCTGGATTATTGTAGTATTATGGCAAATATTGAAATCAGATTGTGTGACCCCCTCCAACTTTATTATTTTTAAAAAATTAATTTGACAATTGTAAGTTCTTTGTATTTTTGTTGAAATTTTAGAATCAGCTTGAATATTTCTAGACAAACACATGCTGAGATTTGGACTAGATTAAGTTGAAACATAGATTAATTTGAAAAGAATAGTTACGTTAACAATATAGAATTTTTTGATCCATGAACATGGAATGTTTTTGTGTTTTCTTAGTTCTTCAGTTACTCTTCATGGTATTTTGTAGTTATCACATAACAGGTCTTATATACATTTCATTAAATTTGTCATGTTTTGGGATGCTATTGTGAATGGTATTTTTAACATTTTAATTTCAAAATGTTAATTGTTGCTATATGAAATAATTTTGTATTTTAATCATACATCCTGAGATTGAGAAAATAAATTAGTTCTAATAGTTGTGTTTTAAAGATTCTTTGATATTTTCTAAACACACAATCATCTTATCAGTGAACACAGGTTTTCTTTGATCTCCATTCTGATCAGTATTCATTTTGCTTGCCTTTCTTGCCTTTTTGTACTGCTTGAGACCTCCAATATGATGATCAATAGGAGTGGGTGAGAGTGAAGATTCTTGCCTTTATCCTGGTCCTATGAAGAATACATTCAGTCTCTTACCATTAAGTATGTTGTTAACTATAGGTGTTTATGTCTATTATCAATTGAGGGAATTTGCTGTTATTTCTAAGTTGATGAAATTTTTCTTAAATCTTGAATGGAGAGTAAATTTTTTCAAGCATTTTCACAAATTTATGGAAGTTAACATGTTGCTTCTTCTTCAGTATGTTGATGTTATGGATTATATTAATTGGGTTGTAAACATTTTTTATAATAAGAATGATATGTTAAGAATCAATAAATGGGCCCAAATCTCTACCATGTCAGCTTAGGAACTGACTTCCTTAATAAGACTCCTAAAGCACAAAAAGTAAAATTAAGAATCAATAAATGGGATAGACTTAAACTAAAAAGCTTCTTCTCAGCAAAGGAAACAATAATGAGAAGAGAGAGCCTATAGAATGGGAGAAACTCTTTACCATAGTCTCCAGGATATATAAGGAACTCAAAAAACTTAACACCAAAAAACAAAAACAAAAACAAAAAAACAAATAACCCAATCATTAATGGGCTAAGGAACTGAACAGATACTTCACAGAAGAATAAATACAATTGATCAACAAACATTAAAAAATATTCATCATCTCTAGCAATTAGAGAAATGTAAATTAAAATTATACTGAGATTTCATCTCACTTCAGTCAGAATGGCAATTATCAAAAATACAAGCCACAATAAATGTTGGTGAGGATGTGGCGGAAAAATAAATACTCATACATTGCTGGTGGGACTACAAATTGGTGCAACCACTATGGAAAGCAGTATGCAGATTCCTTAGAAAACTTGGACTAGAACTATTATTTGACCAAGCTATCCCACTCCTCAGTTTATACCCAAAGGTGTGGGGGTCTCTCAGCCACATTCAAGTGTATGAGAAAAGAGTTAACTACCAGAGAATGATGTTGGCTATAAATCAATCAATTACCCATAAACTTATTTAATCAACAAACATACGCAGAAGCCAATACTCCTTTTAAGTGAGAGATGGTGTGATGTACCAGCTCTGGCCTCTCACAATATGGAGTAGCCCAACTCTCTTTTATTTATAGACACACAGGTAAAGGGGCCTGGAATGGAAGGAGCTTCTTCTGCAATGTACAGGATGGGGTGTGGTTAGGGAGTCATTTTCTCAGGGAAACTAGATGGGGAACCACTCCCATATAGCACCACATACTTACGTGGCTGCTAGTTCCTGGAAGCCAGGCCTGTGTCCCATGGCTCAACCTCGTCTGATTCTGCTAGCTAAGGATGGCTTCCCACACAAAGGACTTAAAATCAGCATACTACAGTCATGCAGTCACATCAATGTTTATAGCATCTCCATTCACCATAACTAAACTATGGAACCAACCTAGATGCCCTTCAACAGATGAATGGATAAAGAAATTGTGGTATATCCACACAATGGAATGTTACTCAGCCTTAGACAAGAATAGAATTATGGCATTTGCAGGTAAATGAATGGAACTAGAGAATATCATGCTAAGTGAAATAAGCCAATCCCAAAAAACCAAAGGCCGAATGTTTTCTCTGATGAGCCAATACTGATCCATAATGGAGGTGGGGAGTAAGAAAGAATGAAAGAACTTTGGATTGTGCAGAGGGGAGTGAGGGGAGAGGTGGGCTGTTGGGGATGGGAAGGACAGCAGAATGAGACAGACATTATTACCCTATATGCATGTATGATTACATTACTGGTGTGACTCAGCACAATGTACAGCTAGAGGAATGAGAAGTTACAGTGTACAGTGTATCAAAATGCATTCTACTGTCATGTATAATCAATTAGAACAAATAAAAAAGGAAAAAAAAGAGATATGAATGATTTGTATTGCCCAGCCACTAATTAATGTCTATAAGAAATACTACATGACATTTCATTGAACTCAAACTTCCTGACTTAAAGTAAGAATTTGTATGTTTAATGACATTTTTTGGTAAACAGACATTAAACTACAAGGACAGCATGTGCTAAGTGCAGTCATCTCTTGTGGGACTGTTCTTTCTGTGAGGCAGTGCCGGATGGTTATTAGCTGTATTAGGAACAGCAGTTATTTGAAGAAGAGTTGGGAACCTCCAGGCTGAGCATCCACACAGTCAGTGCCAATAGCTTCTCTATTTCCTTGTCATCAGATAGAGCAATTGATATCTCCTGCTTTGCCTAGTAGGGAGATATCAATGTGATGTCAATTTCAGATGTAATCATCTATGTGTGAAATATGGAAGAGAACTCCAAAAACCAAATTATGTGATATTTCTGCACTACTTGAGAGTCGGCATTGTGTTCATTGGCAAATCAGTTAAAGAAAAAGTCAGGTGGTGATCAGAAGAGGTTGAGCAAACTCTGGGGCTTCCTTTTGTGGCTCCAGCTGAAAGCTAAGTGGGTCCTTGCCTACCTGGCTCTTTCATCCATCTCCTCAGATCATGGGGTCATTTCTGGATAGGTGACTTGACATAAGTGCAGTCTATCAATCTTGTCATGTTTTAGGTCTTAGATCCTATTTGCTATGATCTGACACTTGCTTTGTTTCTTTGTGACAAAATTTCTACCTTAAATACAGCTCGTGCCTCCCCTACCCCAAACCCTAGCTGCTGATATCTTAGTAACTCAGCAATTTCAGAACTGCTGGCACTTACCGTTGCCCTCTGGAAAATTCTCTTAGGTGTTTGCTGCTAATTTATAAAACCTTAGGGGCTTTCATACAGATTTTGATTGTGACACATAGAAATGCATTCTACTTGATTTCCCCCACCCCACATGCATAATGAAACAAGATTTTCACAAAGCATACTTACCTTGAAAATGTGTGAGGTGCTTTGAATCTTGCCATTTCATTAAGTAAAAATGCTAGTCGGATCCCACTAATAGGTTTGTTCACAGTTCAAGAAACAGTACTTTAATTGATATTTAAAGTGTAGTAGTTTTAAATGGGAGCAAGGACATTTATGACTTTAATTTGCTAGTATAAAAACTAAAATTTAGTTATGATTTTAATTTCACATATTTTCTTTTTAAATGACCTTTAAAAACTTCTTGCTATTCATTTTAAATACTAAAATGGATTAAATTTAAGTGAAATTAATTCAGATTATTATGAGTAAAATTTAATTTAGATCACATTGAATTCATTTATTTGCCCTTAAAAAAAACACCTTCTTATTTGATACTATGTGTGTTTAATTTTTAGGGAATAATCATTTTATTTGCTAGAAGTAATTTATTTTGCTAGAAATATACTATTAGGAAAACCTCTTCCCTGAACCTTTGATGTCAAGGAATAAATGATCTTCTAAGTTCAACTGGTTATCACAAACAGTATTTTTTAAATGTTAAAACAGTCCTTTATTTGACTGGTATTTCAAGTTCATGTCTACAAACAACAAATATACTATTATTTCTACAAAACATTTATAGGACTGAATATTTTAAAATTAAATATAGATTATGCAAATCAGTTAAACAAGAGAAACCTCTATGTTTTATAGAGCTTACCATAATTTCCTCTACATGTTTATTTTTAGACCAGATAAGAATTTTCTTCAATTCTGGCAATATCTGCCCAACTTTCAGGATGCTAGGCTCTTCTCTCGGACTCTAACCCCCTTCATCTAGCGCTCTCAGACTTTATTTCCTGCATGGTCACAACATGAGCAGGATTGTCCTCTCTCAGCTTCCTCTAAGATGAGGAGAGAAGCTGTTTTGGTGGGGGAAAGAAAGATCTTCAGAAATAAAAATAATCCTTAACTATTCAAGAATATTTTCATTTCAAAAGGGAAAAAGATATTTGCATAAATTAGTATGTGCTGTGGGAAGAATCAGGTTGGGTGAAAGAGTCCCACTCTCTGTGGAGGACATTTGGGATGTTTGTCCCTGCAGTGGGTTCTGTCTGTGAGCCCTGTAATCTGTTCCCCTCATTTCTCCTCACAGTGCCTTTACATATTTGGTATTAATTTGGTTTTCTGTCTCTATCCTCTATTTCTTTCAAACTCTTTTGTTCCTATTTTTTAATCTTTGAATCTCTGATAATTTCAATATCTACCATTTCTGAGACTTTCATATTGCTCTTTTAGATTCTGCTGACTCATATTCTTGCTGGTTTCTTTCCTGGGATGTTTTTTGATTTTTTTTAAAGTTGTGAGCTTGTGTTTTTGTGGTCCTTATCTGAGGGAATTTTGAAGCCTGTATTCAAAATGTGTTCCTTCAGTGAAGATTTTTGTTGGCCTTTGTCAAATGTGTCTGTGGATGTTACTGAGCCCAATCCATTCAATGTTAGGATTAGGTCTTTGGGACCAGTATGTAGAGTGAATCCTGGCTCTAAGCTTGCCTGTATGGTACATAACTGTGGTGAGGAACTCTCAGAGAGAAGTGTTTATCTTCCTTTGTCTGCTCTACCCAAAGCCAAGGTTGAGACAGAGGAGGGCACACTTTGTCTCTCTGTGGAACACCTTTTGTTCTGCCTTGTTTTCAAGGAGATACCATTCATAGTTGCCTGAATTGGTAAGGATCTCTGTCCTGATCTTTCACTGTTTCAGGAACTATCCTGATTTTGTAAACCAAGCACTTGGCCCTAAGATCTGGCAGATACTGCCAGGGCAAATGCCACCCCTGTGCTCAGGCACCTCTCTGCATTTGCACTGTCGTTGTGGTTGCTGAGCAATTCATTTATTTTTTCCACCCGTTTAATCATAAAATAGAAAAAAAATTTTTTCATTTATATTTTATTTAGCATTTTCATGTGTACCAAAAGGATTTCTATGGACATCTAAAGTGTAACTTGGCAAAAGTGAAAATTCTAGGATGGTTTATTTTTGAAATGATACTGGCATAATTATCTATCCATCTGGAAGAACACAGGGTTGTACCACAGTGTCATACCATATACAAAAATAAATTGCAGCTTGATTAAATATCTAATTGTGACATATAAAACAATTTAAATGTCAGAGGAAAATTTAGAAAAAAAGATTTTTATGACTTTATAGTATGGAAGCTGTTCTTAAATAAGACAGGAAACTCACTGCTATAAAAGGAAAAGAGATAAAATTGACTACATGAAAACGAAAATAATAATGGATGATAAAAGAGAACACAAATAAAACTAAGAGATAAATTAAATATTGGTAGAAATATTTATAGCATATGTAACTGGGGAAAGTTAACTATTTTAAAAGAGAGAGAGAGAGGGAGGAAGAGAGACTAGAGAGGGATCAGAGGAGAGGAGAGAGAGGGTGGGTATTAAATGAAAAAGTGAGCAAAGGACACAAATTTTGCAGAAAAGAAAACCCCAAGGTGGTCAAGTATTGAAACGATGTACACCTCAGGAAGAACTGGAAGAGAAATTAAAACAATGACATACTATTAGATTGGCAAAGATTAAAAAGATGATGTATTAGGGTGTTTTCAACTAAAAGCATAGGAAAATTAGATAACATCGTCTTCAATAATAAAAGAATTCACTGACTCACATGATGAGAAATCTGGAAACATTCTCATTGTCACCACCCTACTTCCAGGTTTCTTTCTGCCAGTAGTGTACACCTCATTGTTTACAGCTTGATGATTTAACTTTCTGATATTTTTCTCTGATTCTTTTTTCCTCATATGGAGCTGTTTTTACTAATGATATAAGTTTGGGATTTTGTTCTTTGGGGGCTCAAGTTTCAAGGCAAACTCAATTTGATTTGCCCAAGTTAGGTAGTCTAAAAGAAACTCCCCATGTTTACTTGAGATGTCAAAGCTCTCATTTCTTACTGCAAATTTCAACCACAAATAAACTGTTCTCTTTCTAACCACAAGTGGGGGGTTTGGGCTTATTACAAATAAATAAGTAAATGGAAGCAATAATAGAAAAACAATAATTTGTCCTGAGGACCTGTGAACAAACATGGGCCGGCTATCATGTTTCTGCTGCTTGGGTAGAGCAGGACTCTCCAGATAAATACTTTCTTTAATTTAGTTAGAGTCACTAAGGGGACCCTAACTGCCTGTCAGAAGAAAGTACAAACACTCTCTGGAGGAAGACACTTTGGGGGTGAGAGAAGAATGGAGGAACTTTAGATTAGATTACATAAAGAAAAAACAAGAGGGGCAGGTATGAAAAATGGTGGACTGAGACACACATCATTAACCTATGTATACATATGATTATATGAATGGTATGAATCTACATCTGGCACAACAATAGAAATGAAATGATAACCCCATTTGTTTACAGTGAATCAAACTGCAGTCTGTAAAAAATAAAAAAATAAAAAATAAAAAAATGGGCCTCAAAGAGACACAGCAAACATACTTTGAAGGATATGATTGGTACATAGTGCAGACTAACCAAGCACTCCAAAAGGAGCTGAGTAAGAGCCAACAGAAAAGAGCACACACCAGAAGAAATGATGGTTTCATAGGTTGTAGTTAACAGACAAAATTTACAGACTGTGTAGGCTTTTAAATTTAAGGGAATAAAAGGTAAATTTGAATATAGTTTTTGGAGAATAGGAAACCATGAGAAAGTGATCTAGCAGATGTGAACAGTAACAGAAGAACACTCCTTCAAATTAAAAAAAAATAACTAAAAACTGAAGGAATGGATTTGACAACACTGGTATAACAACAATTGAAGGGAGAATTAGGGATCTGAAATACAAGTCAGAAGAAGTTATTTTATGTGCAGTATATATGTAGAGAACACGTAATGGAAAATATGAAGAGGATAGCAAACAGGAAGATGTAAAATGTATCATCTGCTTTTGTGTAGTCCAAAAGAGAGGAGACAAAAATTGGGCAAAGATGTTTATGTGCAGAGATAACAGTTCAGAATTTTCCAGAATTGATGAAGTATGCCAGTCCAGAAATCTCAGAAATTTAACGAAAATCAAGAGACAAATACAAAGACATCCAAACCTTAACACCTCATTATAAAGCTATAGAACACCAAAGCAAAGAGAGAACCTAAGAATTACAGAGAACAAAGGTAAATCAAATTCAAAAGAGCTACAGCAGGACTGACATCTTATTAATAGCAAAAGTAAAAAGAGAAAAAAGTGAAATTATATCTTCCATGTTTGGAAAACAACAAAATTCTGTATGCAGTAAAATTATCTTTAAAGCATGAATGTAAAGCAAAGACAATTTTGAAGTAATACAGGAATTACAGTGTGCAGAAAATAAAGAAATGTAGTGATCAAGGAGTATAGGAATTTCCAAAGGATGCACTTCAGGCATAAAGAAAGTAACGCCAAAGTTCTGACATTAAGGAGGAATGAAAAGAAAATTAACTATGTGACTGATTTTAAAGACTCTCCATCAATAATAAAGTCTTATGATTGTTTAAAAAATAATATCGGTGATCATTGAATATAGAAATAACACACTATATATGTCGGGAGAGGTAAATGGAGTTAAAATGTTCACAGGGCCTACTTTGGTCTAGGAGGAAAGTAGAGATATTGCATTAAGCATTATTTCAAATTTGTGCATACTTATAAAAGAATAGGAAGTGAGAATGTTCTTTGTAATCTGAAACAGGAAAAAAAAATGGAATGATGGAAACCATACAACATGAGTCAAGAAAAAAAAGAAAAGGAAGCACACATCAGACACGACAAAAAGAAAGCAACCAATATATGTCATTAATAATTATATGTAGGGCCTGGGGTTGTGGCTCAGTAGTAATGCACCCACCTAGCCATGTGAAGAACTGGGTTCGAGCCTCAGCACCACATAAAAATAAATAAACAAATAAAAGGCATTGTATCCATCTACAACTAAAACATATTTAAGAAAAAATAATAATAATTAAACATAAATACATTAATGTAAATAGACTACACAAAGATTACCAAAATGGAAAAAAAAACTAATTCAATTACATGTTGTTTGAAAGTACATATCTAAGATGAAAGTTTACAGAAATATTTAAATTATTGCAATAGAGAAGATATATCTTATACTTCAAACAAATAAAAGTGTTGGGTTACTCATATTAACAGCAGACAAAATAAAATTTAATACAAAAAAATTACTAGAGCCAGGGTGTATAGCTCAGTGGTGCAGCATGTGTTTAGTGTACATTTCCCAGCATCAAAAAAGTTCATTTTATGTGTACTTAAGAACACAGCCTGAAAATTAAATAAAGTGTTGTGGATCAGTAAGGAGAAATAGAGAAGTCTACAATCTCAGAGTGAGATTTTTAGAAGTAGCACTGTCCTGATAATTGATAGATATTTTTCTCATCTTAGGACATTAAAGAACTTAAATCTTAAAGCAGGCAGTAAAAACATATTCCCTTAAATAAAATTTCAAAGCCCAAGAGCATCTACTAGAAAATTATGCTGAACTTCCAGGAACAGATCATTTTTATATAAACTCTTCCAAAGCATGTGTAAGTATAAAATATTTCATAATTCATTTTATGTATAACTTTAATATCAAAAGCCAACAAAGGCAGTAGAAAAAAAGAAAAATTATGGCATGCTCACTCATGAACATGTATGCAGTTATCCAAAATTTGACCAGGAACCATATAGGAGTATGAGATCCTATGGGATTACAGAAACCATAGTTGAAATTTACCAAAGGAGATAAAGATGCAGTCAAATATAATGATAAAAACAAAGACAAATAATTATTCCTAAATGAGGATAAAGGTTGTGATCATGTGGAGGTATTTCAGAGTGGAGATGGGGGAGTAAGTAGGTTATGAATTGTGGTTTATAATTATTTATTACATTGTACCTAAATGTTATATGCAGTTTACTCTACATTTATTATATTCCACAACAAAAATTAAAACATCAAGTTTCAAAGTTATATTTATGTATTCAATTAACATTTGGACTCGGTATGGGAAAGAACTGACAAAGGACATTGTTTAACTCCTTGCAAATTCCAATGCTATCTGAATTATTTTTTTTTTTCTAATGAAAATTGAATGAACTTAAGGTTAAAAATGACTATCAATAATTGTTTCAAAGACATCTGGTAGCTTTCAACACCTACTTAGTAGAACCTATATTTTTAACTGATCTTATAACTGTCCACTTAACAGACAATATCTTCAGCTGCTCTTTCAGCTAAGGGTGGCCATGAGACTTGAGTTCTGGCTGAAGAGGTGAGTAGTAGTGCTTTGGAGAGCTTCTGAAAACGTCCATCAAAACAGAGCTGCACAGCTATGTGCCATCCTCCTCCATGTTGCCTGGATGTAATGGTTGGACTTCTGATTTGAGCTGGGGAGATAGCTCAGTCGGCAGAGTGCTTGCCTTACAAGCACAAGGCCCTAGGTTCGATCCCCAGCACCAAAAAAAAAAAAAAAAAAAAAAAAAAACATGTGGATGGACCTCAGGGTGATGCTACACGGTTGAGATGGCAACAGGGGAGCTGAGAAGAGTCTAACTCTGACAACTTCATGGAGATACCAGCTAACATAGAACTCCCATCTTCAAATTCCTTTTACATGGGAGAAAAAAGAAATTTCTATTTGTCTTTTCCTGCTACTCACAATTAAATCCAATTCTAATTAACATACAAACAGCAAAACAACTCATCCAAAGTTTGACCTGCCTAGGAAATGTATCCGGCCCGCAGACAAGTTTTATTTGATCTCTGCTGTTTTTGGAAAAGAAAATGAATATGGTTCTAATGTTAAAATTTTGTTTATAATGTTAAAAAAATATTAGAGGCTACTATAGTCTAAATAGTTGTGGCTTTCCTTCATTCATATATTGGAATCTTTGGAGAAGAGATTAATTCATGAGGATAGAGTCTTCATGAATGGGATTGGTGCCTTTATAAAAGAGGCCTACAGAAGTTCCTTTCATCAGGTCATAGCAAGAAGGTCCCACCTGTGAAGCAGAATGTGGGAGCTCATCAAACATGCAATTTGTGCCTTGTCATTGACCTTCTTAGTTTCCACAAGTGTGAGAAACAAATTTATATTGTTTACAAGTTTTTAAAAAATAGCAGCTTAACCTTGATTCTTGACTTGTCTTGAAAAAGTGGATTTGGCATCCCCGAGGTGTCCCTTATGGTATCAGTTGCCCAAAGATGAATAGTAACTGACTTTTCCTTACTGGACACAGGATTTTCCTATTCATTTTATTCACTCAGTATGTATGGAGCTTATGTTCACTGTTCTAGAATATTCTCAATGTCAATAGTTTAATTTATTCTCTATTTTAATATGGTTGAGTTTTTCTGCTTGATATAATTTTATACCATACTTTTTTTCTCAACATTAAAAACAATCTTTTTCTATGTGAAGTAAACATTTTGTTGCTTATTCTTTAATAGCTGAGTTATGCTTCAACTTATAATGAAGGATTTCATCAAAGATATGATGAGAAATAGCTGTGATATCAAATAGCATCAAGAACACTCTACAATTGTTCATGAAAATTTTCCAGCATAAGGTTATAGAGTTTGGGCAGGGAAGTTGGTTATTTATAGGGTTAATTTTGATAGGAATTTATGTTTAATGCTTATACTAATTACAGTCCTTCATATGTAACTATTCAACCAAAACTTTCAAGTTCCAGGCATCTTTGTTTCCATTTTTCTCCTAAAAATTCAGTACTTGAAAGGTAAGTTTAGAAATAATTTCTGATTTTTCCTTTTTGATTTCAAATATTTTAATAATACTATTATATTGCCAGGTGTAGTGATGCATGCCTATAATCCCGGTGACTCAGGAGGCTGAAGCAGGAGGATTATATCAAAGCTAGCCTCAGCAACTTATCAAGACTCTGTATCAAAATAAAAATTAAAAGAACTGGCAATGTAACTCAGTCATAAAGCTCCCCCAGGTTCAATCCCCAGTACCAAAAAAAAAAAAAAAAAAGAAGTAATAGTATTATATTATTACTAATTTAAATAATTAGTGTCAATAAAATGATTATAAGCACAATGTTAAAATGTGGGTGCTTTGTTAACTTCAGTACAATTCTCACCTTCCAGTTCTGTTCTCCATTATATAAAAAGAAAAAGGAAGATTAATCATTTATGTTAATGTATCATGTATATTGATTAGGAATATGTATAAATTAGACTTCTGTTTCAACCAAACCACAGGTTTGCTTCTGAAGGAGATAAACTGCCAAAACAGAATCAAATTTATCAAAAATGAGTAATTTTAAAGGGTGCTGTAATTTAAAAAAATGCAGACTCAGAAAGTGAGTGTTATTCTTTTGAGAGTTTAAGTCTTATTATCTCCATTCCTTTAAAAAAATATCAATTGTTGTTTTTAACATTCTTCTGGCTTTCTATTTGAGACACAAATTCTTTACTGTAGTCAGAATAAGGTGACATGTGCATGCTGAGAAATGCTCATGGGACCCCTTGTGGAATTGTTCTGCCATCACATGAACAAATCCATTTATAGCTCACTCTGAGGATTCAGTGCACACCTGACAGGTGTGCCAGACAGGCTTTTCTTTCCCTGTAAAGTGAAAGGTGCTATGATTTTATATTTTGGAAAATGCTCTGAAGTATAAGCAAACAAAGAAGTCAAACTTGTGTTTTGAAAGTTTAATACAGGAAGCATTTCTTGTCTTCAGAAAGAAATACACTGATTTAGGTTAGGAAATTCTGTTCATAATGATGTAATTGGAAATTGAAAGTGAAATTTATAACAAAATTTAAATTGAAGATTATACATTATGTAAGACTCGACTCTCTCCATGATGTAAATGCTATTGTGTTTTAACTCGAATATGTTTTGGGTGATTATTATATGCAAGACATTTTGAGCTAGGTCAAAATTGATTATTACACATCAATCTTTTCCAAGTGAACAAGCTGCTTTGTGTGAATATATTAGCTGTGGAGGAAGTTATACTAGTATAGGCTTTAGGCTTTAGGACAGAGAAGCGTGACTTTTTCCTTGTCATCAATATTTAAAGTACCTTCACTGAACAAGGCTCTCTGCCATGAACTGGGGAGACAAAGGTGTGAGATATGAATGTGGCTTTCAAGGAAATTTAATTTTTTCCCATATAAAGCATTGATTTAAGGAAAGAAGTCTAAAATATCCTTTGGATAATCACCATCTAATTTCTTTACAAACATGTATCATTTGAGAATATGCATTTTGATGACAGAGATGAAAAGACTATCATTTTACTGCTTTGAAATAAAGGAAAACTAGTAGTGGAACCTATTTAAATTCTCCTTCCTACATTTTATTAATTTCATTTCTCCCTGAGTGAAAGTTCTTCAGACCTTTCTGTCAATGATTATATTTTTCAATCCAATATTCTTATAAAAATTATGATTATTAAGTTCAGATTTAATGGGTAAAAGATTTGCAGCCTTTTGATGTTCTGCACATACTCCAGAAAACTGGCACCACAAAGTGAAACTGTCCTGGAAATATTTTTACATGCCTTGCTCCCTGTGTGCTATAACATTGGGAATTTTGGCCAGATGACGATGATGTGCAAATAAACACTCATAGACTGAGCACTGAACAATGGAATGGCCCATCAATAGCTCATTTGATTCAGTTAAAATGTAAAAATAGTTGTCATGTTATTTCTGTTCCTGTATGGTTTAGTTGAATTCTAGTTGAATCAAGATTATAAAATCTTCTGCTCTTATTTAGTACATGAGGTCAGTGTTGATCACAACATTTTTGACCTGATTATTCTTGATGTGTGCAAAATGAAGACCATTTGCTGTTTCCTATATTAAAGAACATTGGAGGAATCTAACCAAATTAACTTGTAACTGGATTATATCTGAGGGATCTTATAATGATCACCTTGAAGAATTAGGATAGACAAGTGGGAGGTGGGCGAGTGTAAGTGGAGTATCTGCCTGTATCATAATTCTCTACAAAAAAAAAAAAAAAAAAATTGCATGGGAGGTGACAGGTTGAAAACCAGCATTTGGGACTTAGCTCCATAGCCTTGTTCAGTGAAGTTCTCAAACTCTTGATGACAGGGGAAAAGTCCAAAAAAATCTATGCTAGTATACCTCCACCCCAGCTAAAATGTTCCTTGAACAATTTGGAACTTCTCTACAAACATGTTAATGAGCGATTTCTCATTGTTTAGCATGTCACTGTTTTTGACAAAAGAAAATATTCCTTTTGCATCAACGTGGAAGCTTTTATGACCTTAGCCATAATAGATTCTTCTGTTTTAGCTGCACATATTTTTTTTTATTATCATTATTTTACCCCAGAAGCCTGAAAAGTAAACAATGTTCCTAAGTCACAGACTTGTATCACAGAAGGTTTATAAGGAAAGTGAACGGACAGACATGATCATGTCATTTAATTGACCATGGTGGCATTTTTTCCAGGTGCTGGGACAGGCACAGAAACATCAGAAAGCGCCTCTAGCAATATTGTCTTTTGGTTGATGTATTACCTGAGAACATTCCGAAGCCATGAACTGGAAAAATAAATGTTCCATTGTTAGGGGTAGAGTCGGGTGAGAAGGCAACTAGTTGAAGATGTGAATGTTCATAGTTGAAGATGTGATAGTTACACATTCATGAACTGAAACTAGAAAAATTGATCTTTTCACTTGGGAAAAACCTTTAGTAAAAGGAGGAGTAGTTTCAGTGCTAAATTAGCCTGTAGTTTCTTTAGGGGTGTTTTGGGCCCTTGTAAGTTTCTGTATCTACTTGTTACAAAAACTTCCATGAAGGAAGCACAAAACTTTTACAAATTTGTACTTTGGATGAAGAAGTCTGTGTCCTTTTCCTGGACTGTGTCTTAGAAATAGCCAGAACATATCTCTTCATTCTCTATTCTCAAAGAGTGTCTACACATAGTTTCATTGTGATACTTCAGTTTTTAGTCTGTTGAATAATATTCAAATATGGTAGGGGAACATGCCTGTAAATTGAATGCAGGTATTGTGCTAAGAGATGTTCAAGCCAATAAGAATCCAGTGTATGAATTGTTTGAAGCAATTAATCAAGTACATACTTCCACTTAATTCTAAGCCTTCTCCTCATAATAACATATGCTAAGGAGATGTAAATTTATTAAGCTGAATGCCATTTAAATCTCTTAGGCATCAGTACTTTTTAAAAATTTTTTGATAAAAAAGGATAAGAGGTCAGAAGGGGAGGAAGCATGAGGATCCTGCCTACATCGTTTCATCTTTTTCCTTTCATCTGGATGATTTTGCCTCCCTGGGGCACGAAATAAGAAGTGGCAAGGAGCGGAGGGAGTGGTGAGCTTCTGGGAGGAGCTGAAGTACTGAACTAATTCCGAACTTCATGTGGGCAGCAGCCACCATCAGGGGCTTTCCCCACCACCAGCTCCACCTGGGCTCTAGGGAAAGTTGCAAAATCCACAGTGATCTATTGAATTTTTCTTTCTTTTCTTCCTCTTGCTTTCCCTTCCTCCCTCCTTCCTTTCTCACTTCCTTGTTTCTTCCTTCCTTTTTTCTACTTTGCTAATAGCCTTCCATGTCCGTGAGTTCTACATGCACAGATTTAATCAACCACAGATTGAAGACATCAGGAAAAAAAATTCCATCTATACAGTACATGAACAGGCTTTTTTCCCCTCATTTTTATTCTCTAAGCAGCACAACTGTTACATAGCATTTACATTGTATTAGGTACTGCAAGTATTCTAGAGAGGAATTAAAATATATGGGAGGTTGTGTATAGGTTTTATGCAAATGCTACGGAATTTTATTTAAGGGACTTGAGCATCCTTGGATTTTGAATCCCTGTGGTTATCAAGGATGGCTATATTTCCTTTCCTTGAATTTTCTTGGTTTGACATATTCTGGGGGAGATATTTATGAGCTAGTCTCTCACACATCTGAGCTAATGCTTTCCCCTCATTTCCCCATTCTCTGCTATTTAATTTGCGATGGCATGTAGTAACTTGAATTAGTAATGCAGGACTCCCCATACCTCACTTTTAGAATTTAACATATTTTCTCATGGAGCTTTTATTCCATGGAAAATGCATCTCAGTGGGTACAGAAAATCTCCCCAATTAGAAATAATCTAATAAAAAGAGTTCCATGATCAAAATTGTGGAACTTGCTAGAAAAATAAATAAGCCCATGAAAGGTGACTATTATTACAAGTATTCCATGCTGTATTATTGTCCTCTTTTGCCATAATTTATTGAGTGTAGACTATACTTTTTCTTCATTTCTCTTCTATGGAGATTATAATCAACATTTGGTTTAAAGCATAGTTTTACAAATATTTGCTTTTAAAATTGCCCAGTGTTTGAGGTTTTTTTTCTGAATGGGTTTGCTAGCCTTTTTATAGCTGATTAATCTTTATTTTTTCCTTACTAACTGATCAGTAAATCTGTAGAGTGCAAAAGTAGAAATATTGCCCATCTGTAATAAACATCCCTGAGAGCAGTGTGTCTTCATGGAGGTAATTCTATTCTCAGGGTTGCTGACCTTTTACCTCTTTATTAGTTGCTATAGTGATGATTTTAGCTTTGCTTAATAGTGCTTTACTAAATTGCAGACAATCAATAAGCTTTTCCAGGCTAATGTTTATATTGGTAGTTTCTAATAACACACATCAAAATAAAATTGACCTATATAAATGTGTCCAATAGTGGAACTTTATTCTTAAAAACATGTTTAAATGTTTTAAATACAAAGTTAATGCACAGGGGAAGCACATTCTGTCTGTGGCTTTCTTAGACTATCATTGTAAGGACATAAAAATATAAATGGTTTGAAAGATCACTGTAAAATAGATAATAATTTTTTTTAATAATAGCAAACTTTAGAAGTTGCAAGAACCATGGTTAATGATTTCCAAGGCAAAGCCATCACAGAACACTTTCAGCAACTGCCAAAGAGCTCTCAAGGCCAACCTCTCCTCCTATGCATTTGTACAACTTCTAATGCTTCCAGAGGAACACTGAAACCTCAGGAGGAGAGGTGGTGATCCGTTAAAGTTCATTAGGCCGAAGAGCCTAGATTATGTTTCCAAAGTTCACCTCACAGTTTTGAATCTTTACCTTACTGATAATAGATAGATTAACAATTTTTAGGATTATGATGAAACTTCTTTAAACTTATTTTTGAGGAATTTAAAGCTTTTTCCCATAGAATTATGTGTTTTCATATTTATGTATTTTTCAACACATAAGTGAACTCTAAGCACTTAATGCAAATAAGCTGTATAGCCTTACGATGAACAGAAGGAAGTCTGAGGAAGAGCGTAATCCACAAGGCTCTGGCCTCAGTCATTTGCTTAGACTGTAAGGTACAGGGGTTATGCTGTTGCTTTCCAGATATGGTCTTAAGACTGACCCTTTCTCTGGTCTGTAGAGTCAACTGGGGGCAGGGAGCAGTTTGGAGGGAGAAAGAGGCAGCTCACCACTGAACCACGATTTTCTCTCCCAGAGGCTGCATTCTTCTCCTTAATGTTTGAGAACTCGGGTCTCTGCAATTTGGATCCCATGTTCTATTGAATACATCTCAAGGCTTACTAAAAACCAACACCTCTGATGGTAGTACATGGGGATAGAGAAACTCATGCCGAGTCTGTCTTTAGTGAACAAGAAGGAAATGAAAGTGAGCCAGTTTCAAGTGTCAAAATAACTTTTGAAAACACTGGAAATATCTGACATCATAGATTCTTCATGGATCTTCTTCTAAATTGAAAAAAGATTTAAGTGCAAGATGAAGTTTAAGTAAAAAATTTGACTATATGTGTTTTAAAATTAGAGTTGTAAATTTAAGTATATCCTTATGTTATTTGGTCTCAATGATCACATTCATTTTTTAAAAAATATTTTTAGTCATAGATGGACATAACTTTATTTATTCTTTTATGTGGTGCTGAGGATGGCTCCCAGTGCCTTACACATGCTAGGCAAGTGGTCTATTACTGAGCCACAATCTCAGCCCTTGCATTCAATTTTCTAAAACAAAAAGTTTCATCCCTTCTTTATTAGGAACAATTCTGTCCTTTAAGAACTATTTCCTGATTATCTACTATGTGTCAAGCCCTGTTGTAAACACTGGGGATGTGGTGGAACAATGCAGGCAAACTTCTTCCTCACACAAACCTTTTCTTTGCAGAAAATCGGATAATAAATAAACAAGTATTTAGCATGCCAGGTGGTGACCTGAGCCACAAATTAAAATGAAGTAGGACTAGAGAGTGAATGGAGGAATAGGAAGAATATGCTACTTGAGGAAGAATTGTCACCCAAGACAATCGGTGCTGACCTTATTGGTTTTCTGTTGTCCATTCAAACAGTGGCTACTCAGAATGAAAGTTGGATCATATCTATTATTGCTTGAAACCCTGCAATTGCTTCAGCTTAAAATGGAATTCATACCCTCTTCTTAACTTCCAAGACTCCATATGAGGTTTCCCTGTCTTACCTCTCTGACCCCATTCTCTCTTTCTCTCATTTACTGTACTCCAGGCATATATTATTCCTGAATACAGCACATAGGTTCCCACCTCAGGGCCCATTCCACTGGTTTCTGGGTCTCTACAATTCCTTTGGTTGCTGTTTCTTTGTTTCATTCACCTCCCCAGAGAAGCCTTCTATGGCCAGGAAGTCTAAAATGTCATCTTGCCATCCTCTCTCTTCCCTGCTTATTTATCTTCATTGCACTTATCCCTTCTTACCTCTGGGCGACATCTTTCTGTGCTTAGTTTTGTGTATGATGAGAACACATGCACAGGAGAGCAGAGATTTGACTCTACTCACCATTGTATCTGCAGCACCTAGAATAATTGTGGCAACACATTTGCAAGAGCCAGATTATTATTTGTGGCATGCACTAATAAATGCATGTGCTCTAAGAATGGGCTGCTGAATAATGGGGAGAGAATAATAAACATAAAGTATCAAATGCTTTGAAGGTTTAAACTGAAATGCTAATGGTTTTCCATGGTCCTTATTCTGCCTCCCAGTGTTACTGATAACTATTCCTTGCAGTAGCCTAATCTCAACTTCCTTTCTAGGCCTTTGCTTGGATTAAAAAAGTCTTTGATAATGTACATAAGTGCATACTGTGTAGCTGCATAGTCTACATGTGAAATTTGGTGGTTGCCTTTCCAGTTTCTTAAATATTTAAAATGGGTTGCCTTATTGTTGTATTCTCTCTCTCTCTCTCTCTCTCTCTTTTTAACTGCAGCATCACCAAATACCCCAAAACTTGGACCCATGGAGCTAACTGTTGTTATTACTGTACCCGTTTGCCTCCTGTCCATAGTTGCCATGCTGACAGTATGGGCATGCCAAGGTCGACAGTGCACGTACAGAAAGACAAAGAGACAGAATGTAGAGGAGCCACTCTCTGAGTGCAATCTGGTAAACGCTGGAAAGACTCTTAAAGATCTGATTTATGATGTAACTGCCTCTGGATCTGGCTCTGGTATGTGCCCATTGTCCATATTTCATAAGAAAACTCTTATTTAAAAATAAAATTTAAAAAAGATTTTTTAAACAACAACAACAACAAAAAAGCCCAAATATGAATTCCATCCTTTAAAATGCTTGATGAGGTACATGGTGAGCTCTGGTATAAGAGAGTGTTTGGCATTAGATGAAGAAAAAAGCTGTCATGGCCCCCAAACCTTCCCAAATTGCCTTTTGCAGCTTTGTATGTTCAGATTCTCATTTTCATGTTCTTTTAGAATTCATTTCTAAAGCAAGAAATCAATTTCTCTTCTCTCCTTCCTACCTTCTCCCAATATGGTGAATAATAATCACTACTGCATTCCTGGTACTGTCTTATGAACACAGGAGAGTTAGGGTTATTATATTTAAGGCAAAGGAATCCTGGGGGAAAGAAGTTAGTTATGCACAGGAGTGTTCTTTGAGACTTCTGCTTGTGGTGATGAAGGTCTTCAGAATCTGTAGGCACCCCCTGGAATGTGTGTGAAGTTACCAGGGAGCTCACCTGGAGTTAAATCAGCAGTATGTTCTGAAAGCATAGTAATGGGAGATTAAAGGGAGCAGCACAGCATTTCTGTGCTGGCTTTTGATGCTTAAGGTTATATGACAACTCTTTTCCTCTTCAATGGACTCCAGAACCCCTGGTGAAGCAATTTAAAGTGTTAGACGGTCTTATGGTCTAAATGAGTCTTTCTCATCATACAAAGCATTTCAGGGTGACGTAGCAGGTTTTCCCCATAGTAACAAACTCCCTACAATCATAGGGCTTTTTCTGCTTTCACATATACTTCTAGAAATCCTGCCAGTATTCATCTTACAGAAATATGAACAAGGGTAAACCAGATGAGCCAGAAGCCCCTACATCTCTTCTTGCTTTGGAAGGATCATTAAGATTACTACTCCAGGGGATTTTGAGGAAATCCCTGCCAATGGCCTTTTGGAGCATCCAGGCAGGCCCAATTAATGAAAGCAGGTGACTGCAGAGTGATAACGTCCATGTGAGCACCCATATTTAGCACAGAGTCGCCCTGGATTCATTGAAAAGAAAAGCATAATTATGGCATCTGGAGAGCAAAGATATTTTACGGATTCTGGGAACAAGAGTACCTGCCCTCACCTAACCAAAAAGTTCAAATGTTTACACTATCACTGTACAAATCAAGTAGCATGTTTTCAAAGGAAGAAAACTTGAGAGAAAATCTTGAAAATGCAGTTTATTAAACTGGAATCCAGATGAAATTATTGGATAGAAGACTGACATTCTTTCTTTAAAAGTAACACTTGTTAGGATTCAATACTCTTTCCTTCTCTCAATATCATTTTTTTTTCTTTTTCTTTTTCTTTTTGGTGAGACCCACCATGTTGAGTGTTTTTGAAACTGGCATTGTTTTAAGCACAGAGAACTCTAATTTGTACCTAACTTCTTAAATACTTTGGCAATTTCTTTGTAAGATACACACGATTACATGATCATCTATTTAATCTCCACCCAAACATTTCAGTTTATCTGAAGATGTTGGGTAGTAATTGTATTTTGGAGCTACTCTATAAACATGATCAAGGTACTTTCTCTCAGGTATAAATAATAGATATTAAAACTGGAGATTGGATATTTAGTTTAAAAAGTAGTCATGAGCCAGGATATAAAATTTAAAAAAAAATGTGTTAAGGTTTCCTGTGTTTGTGTGTGTGTGTGTGTGTGTGTGTGTGTGTTCAAATCTAGATCTGTGTTTATTGACATCTGCACTTTCTCCTTTTAGATTATTCTAAGATCTCTTGTAGAAATGAAGAAAGTGAATATACCCAAGCAGAGATTCCTTTAAAGGTCAAATGAAGGAGTTTGGGGCATTTTTAAACCATAGCCAGTTGCATATATTTGGTAGTGACCACCAGCTAAAAATAGCTGATGGTCTCTCTACCTTTGATAATCGGAGACTGGGTCTACTCACTGCAAAGCTTCTATCATTAGAGCTCGCTGCTCCATAGGGAAACCAAGCAATTCTACTTCCTCTCTGCTTTCCTTAATTGGTCAGCGATTTTAAATGTGAGGCAGTTTTGTCAGCTGTTAAGAAACAAAAATTGTGATGTTTATCTCTGACCTGATCAGGGACAAATTTTGAAGAGATATGTAGTATCTGCAAGAGAGAAAAATGGACTGATGTTTTATTGAACCATCTTTGAGAGTAGATTGTGTCTCAGGTGTATTCTCAGAGACTAGGTAAATTGCTTCTTCTCTCTAGGTGTAACAATTCTGAAGGATGGTGACATAGGCAGGCATCATATCAAGAATAGATGCAACAATAGGTATTGGCAAGGATGTGGGGAAAAAGATATTCTCACAAATTATGGAGCTTCCTCAGAAAACTTGGAGTGGACCCACCATTTGACCCTGCTATCCCACTCCTCAGTTTACACCCAAAGGATTTAAAATCAGCATACTACAGTGATGCAGCCACATTGATGTTTATAGCTGCTCAATTCACAATAGCTACATTGTGGAACCAACCTAGATGCCCCTTAATAGATGAATGAATAAAGAAACTGTAATATATATACACAATGGAATATTACTCAGCCACAAAGAAGAGTAAAATTATGGCATTTGCAGGTAAATGGATGAAGTTGGAGAATATCATGCTAAGTGAAATAAGCAAATCCTCAAAAAAACCATAGGTGAAATGTTTTCTTTGATAAGTGGATGCTGACACATAAAAGGGATTGGGGGAGGTGACAAAGGAAGAATGGAGGAATGTTAGATTGTGTAGAGGGAAATGAGAGGTGGGGGAGAGAGGGAAGGAAAGATGGTGGAATGAAACAAACATCCTTACCCTTTGTACATGTATGATTACACAAATGGTGTGACTATATTGTGTACAACCAGAGAAATGAAAAGTTGTACTCCATTTGTGTACCATGAATAAAAAAAAAAATGCATTCTGCTGTAATGTATCACTAAATAGGACAAACAATTAAAAAAAAGAAGATTACAATAAACTTACAGTGTGAGGCAGTCTATGTTTCTCAAGGGAAATTTCTAGATGTATAATACAAGAACTGCTCTGATTAATTTTAGAAGCTGCTTTGAAAAATACTGAGGCAACTTTAGTTTTTACTATCTCAAACTCATTGCCTTGCATGCTATTGTCTTTCTTCATCTCTGATCTGTATCATTGATCATGTGTTTGATCAATCACAGTTTGAAAGAGCTGGTTTATCAATTTCTCTGTCTGTTTGTTACTGTGTTGTTGGTGATGATGCTTTGTGAGTGTGAGTTTGCATTGACAGTGAAGGGAGGGAGAGATCGAGATTGGGATTTCTCTAATAACTGTTGCTTTCACTTTTAGTGGGTGGTCAAATAGTGAAATTGACTGGAACTTACAAACCAGTTCTTTCCACTTATTTCAAGGGGAAGGACTGCAGCTGTGTCCACTGGATGACAAGAGACCAGCATGGGGGAGACCAGTGTTTAGTTCCAGGTCTGCCCCACACAGCAGCTGAGTCGTGGGCAACTCTTTGATTAGTATTGGACTCTCATTTTCTCATCTCAAAATAATAAGTTTGAACCAAATGATTTCAAAACAATTTCCTGACTTCAGTGCTTTGTGACTAATTGTTGAGACTCATGACAGTGAATTTCTCGTTTGTGCCTAGTTATCCACAGTGGGTGGTTCTCATGAAGATAAGAACATCTGAATACACAGTGGTTCGTTTTTGGAGCAGGGGCTGAAGCCCCCAGGAGTTGCAGGGCTGTTGCTCCTAGAGGTCTAAGTAAAGTGACAGTAACTAATCTGACTCTCCAGAATGCATTCATTTAAACTACTTCCCCCCTATTTATAAAAGTAATAAATATCCATTTTGAAAATTATTAAAATGTTGAAAATGAGAAAGAATAATATTACAATTCACTCTCATTTCATGAACTATAAACAACAATCATAGCACTTAGCATATTTCTTTTTCAGTCTCCCTTCTGTGCATATTTTTAAAAGTAAGATACATGTGTTTATATGGACACAAATTACTATGCTGTTTTCATTTAACAATGTAGCAAAAGTAGCTCCCCATATCATTCAGAATACCTCTTTATAAGCAGCATCAGTACTATTGGCTCTAAGAAATACATGCTAAGATTCATATAATAATGGATAACCATTATTAAGCATGTAATATGCTAAAAAGTGTTCTAGATGCTTAACATGTTTAAAAATTCTTGGATTAACCCCACTGAATAGATAATATTATTGTATGACATTGTTCAGAGTAAGAAGCTAAAGTTCAGAGAGGTTCAACAATTTGCCCATGGTAACTAGGTATTGCAGCTCAAGTTTGAATTCAGGTCTTTTTTTTTTTTTTTTTAAGTTGGCAATAGGCCTTTATTTTATTTATTTATATGTGGTGCTAAGAGTTGAACCTGGTGCCTTGCATATGCTAGGCAAGCACTCTGCCTAAGCCACAATCCCAATCCTGAGCCCAAGTCTTTCTCGTCTGTGTAATATCTGTATTATATTTCACAATTTTTTTCTATTCCCTGACACTTTTTCTTATTGTTTTCTAGAAATAATAATAATGTAGTCAACATTTTTACATACCTTTTTATGCATTTTGAATTAAATATTTAGGATAAAATTGTGGAGGTAGAGTTATTTGTTCAAAGAATATAACTATGATATATACCGTCAGAATATATTTTCTTAAAAATTCTTTATTCTATAGAAAATATATTCTTATTTATTTATTTATTTATTTATTTGTTGCGGTGCTGGGGATCAAACCCAGGGCCTTGTGCTTGCAAGGTAAGCACTCTACCAACTGAGCTATCTCCCCATCCCCAAAATTTATTTTTAGAGTAACATCATTATCTCACTTGATTAGTGGATTTGATTCTTCATTCACTAATTTTAGTTTTGCTTGAAAAAGTCCATAAAGAATTCTTTTGCTTTCGCTGTTGTACCAGGAACCATATATTTTATTTTAGATGTAACAAAACATTTTTTTCCTTTGACTAAAAAGTAACCTGACTCACTTTCATTGACAGTTTGGGGAGGTTTGCAGCAGTTCTTGGAAATCATATTATTTGCAGCATCAAGCTATGTTCAAAACTATGAGAGATTCATATGTGCAATTAGAGTATTTTTTGAGCTTGCCTCAAAAAGTTAAAGTTTGACATAATAATGCTTATTTCCTCAAAATTGATAAAATTATCAATTAAAGTGCTTAAATATTTGCATTTTATGTGAAAATGGTGGTCACCAGGTAGTTCTTTTCTGATATTTGTTTTTAATGATAAATTCCACCTTGTTTTTGGTTAGGTTTGCCTCTCTTGGTTCAAAGAACAATTGCGAGGACCATTGTCCTTCAGGAAATAGTGGGAAAAGGAAGATTTGGTGAGGTTTGGCATGGAAGATGGTGTGGGGAAGATGTGGCTGTGAAAATATTCTCCTCCAGAGATGAAAGATCTTGGTTTCGTGAGGCAGAAATCTATCAGACAGTGATGCTACGGCACGAAAACATCCTTGTTTTATTGCTGGCAGACAACAAAGGTATTTTTCAACCTAATTGGGTTTGGCAAGTAAAAATGTTATATCTGTTATCAGATGAGGATAATCTCATGTCTCATAATCTCATAATCTCATATCTTTGTTTAGATGAAATCTATGTAAAAGTCTAATTTATTTATTGAGGAAAATAAATCTTCTTTTTCATAAATAAATGTACATACCCATACAATACAGCAGGATAAGGGAGTGATATGAAATTGTGATGATGCCATATCCAGGTCAATGATGAAAATATTTAATGTCAGGTGTGGGGGAGGAAATAACTAACTAAAGCAGAAACCTGTACTGGAGCCCAGTCCTGGGAATCCCTGGTTTGCTAGGTTTCATTTCCTTAGTTTTTCTAGGTTATGGAGGCATCTCCAAAGGTGGGGGCATTTAGGTATATAGGGCAAAGGAATGTCTTTGGGACTTTTGAATGCAGCTATTTACCAACCAGGATGGAAATATTTCAATAACAGGTCTAGACATGCCAATGAATGCTAGCTGAATATTTACCTTTGCTAGGACTGCATTCTTCTATATAACAGACTTTGTCTTCAGGACTCAAGTTTTCAATGAACAGTGTCTGTAGATTGTGTTAGAATGGTGGCAAGCGAGACAGTTTTAGTGAAATCTGGTAATATTATTTTGAACATGATTTATATCTTGAGGTTTAACACTTACAAATGACAGTGTTATTTTTTGAGTTCACTGGAACAAAACAGAGCATTGATTTTCTGGTATTTAAAAACAGTACTTTAAAATATTGCATATATGTGTGATTAATCAAGGGCAGGGTGTAAAGTTTATGGATTACTTATTCTGTCTTTCTTCTTTATACAAAGCTCTGACTCATTTAACTATTCAACAAGGGCAAATAGGAAACAAAAGTGAGCAAAACTTGATTCAGTACATGTCTAAGTTATAACTCTAATCAGTAGTACTCATGAAGAATTTTGGCCCCCGATTATAATCTCATTAAAAAAAGGGTTAAAACAAATTATCTGTGGATGTCAGGCATCCACCATTGCCTGTAAACATTGAAAACCTATGATTATTTTGATCTAATATAAACTTGATCATGAAAGTATTCTTTTAATTACATAGCAAATGAGAGGCTTAGTATTTATTGTATATTTTGGCCACAGCTATGTTTGCAGATGATTTGTCATTTCTGATTTGCTGGGGAGAGACAGAAAAGCCAAGATGAACTAAAAAAAAGTTCTTTTCAAGTTCTTAACTACATTTGTTTTGAAATTACATCCAGAGTTTTGAAAAAGAGACATTTCTCATTCAGCTATTAAGAACATTTCTTCCCCCACCCCAACCTTGAGTTGAGCTTTCTATTGGTTAGATGAATTAGCGGTGATATCAGTTAGTAGTTACTATAGTTATGTGGTTCATCTTGAATTTTATTCATGGTGTTTATTGGATTATGAAACAATATACACAAAAGAGATCTTCCTTATTTTCTTGTTTAACTGGTTTGTCATACCCTTACTTGTTAATCGCTTTGTACACAATATCAGATGGTCTCTACTATCACTATCACCTTTATGAATTCATTTAAATTTGCTACATTTTACAGTTTCATTCACTTTTTATTCAAGTGTCTGGCAAAGACATTGAGGTAAGAGGACAAAGAGTTATTGGTGTCAATCAGGGAGGGTATGACTAAGGGTGATTTTGTATGTGGCCAGTTCATTAGTGAGCTTTATCATGTTACACTGAATTTTGTATTCCTAGAAAATTTATTACTATCTGGGTTGGAAATTAAATATTTGGAATAAAAAAGTAGTTCCTGTATGTAAAGCACCCAGCAGGAGAGGCTCTTAGCAAGTGTTCATGATAGATTCCTTTTCCTAAGTATCAGAACTGGTCAGGATTGCCTAGGTTATTGTAGACGCTATTTAAAAGGTAAAGCCAATTCTAGGGACTCTAATTCATAAGGAAGTGTAAGGTTAATTCCTTTTCTGCTATAAGCCTTTTTAAAATAACCTATACTAGCTTTTGGTTAAATGAAGTCAATTATTTTAAAATGCCTAGAAATTGCATTTACATAGGCTTTTGGGGAAAATCATCAACTTCATATTTTGAAAGGTAAATAACATGGACAGTCTTAAAATGTTAGAGCTTTTATGACAGCAATAATACTTTGTGTAAATTTGTTGTAATTCTGACCTTTATTGCTACAATATTTCTTAAAAGCTTTGAGTAATTTATAAACATAACACAGAACCTAAATGCTCCTCTCAGTGGTCTCTCCTGTGATGTGGTTACTGTTGCCAGCAGGTTTTGATCAGAGGGAATAAGAAGGGAGCTGTTCAGTTGTTAGATTCACTGCCTCACAACTTCCTCTTTCTATGGTGGGTCTGATATCAGCATCTTCAGTAATTTATTGAGAATCTTTAGTAACTTGGACTACACATAGCACTACTGAAAGGAATTATCTTTGCTTTGTTAAGAATACAGGTTAATTTTAAACAATGACATTTGTTAGAGGCTTTTTTCTTTTTTCTCAATATGTATTTACAGCAGCAAATTATGTTTTCCTGTTAGATAACGGAACATGGACTCAACTTTGGCTTGTATCTGAGTATCATGAACAGGGCTCCTTATATGACTATTTGAATAGAAACATAGTAACCGTGGCTGGAATGATCAAATTGGCACTTTCAATTGCTAGTGGCCTGGCCCACCTTCATATGGAGATTGTTGGTACGCAAGGTATGTATTTCCTTTCAAAATGTTTTTCTCCTTGAGTATGAGGATAGACCACTAAGTTGGATTTTAGGATTTAGTTTAAAATTCATTCATCTAAACAGGCACTGGTTCTCAAATTCAGACTCACGAATCCCCTTCACGCTCTTAAAATTATTGAAAACCCCCAATTTTTTGTAGGTTATATTTATTAATATTTATCATACTAAAAATTAAAATTGAGAAATTTAAACATTTATTTGCTCAAAAGTAGCAGTAATTAAGTGTTAAATAAGTCTTTAAATGTTACATGTTGTTTTCTAATACAAAAAAACTAGTAAAAATAATGATTTTGTTTTACATTTTTGCGAAGCTCCTCAATTTCTAGATTTTTTTAGCTGTTCTTTATTCAGTCTGTCCCCATGTGTTGTTTTGTTGGAGTGAAGAAAAGGTGGCATCACACAAGATAGGTAGTTAGAAAAGAGTCTCAAGAACCTCCAGGGATATTTAGGCTACCTTTGGGAACAGTTGGTGTAGATAGTTAAAGTTTAAAATTTGTTTAAAGAAAATATTTTCCATGTTCATAAGTTCATGCAGTAATAGTAATTCTTTCCCAATTTTTTCAAAATTATTAGTGCCTGCCAGTGCACTTGATGTCTAAGCAGTGAGGCACGGTGATGAACAGGACAAAGCCACTGCTCTCATTCAGGCTCACAGTTCAGATGAGAGAGCCAGATGCTGAGCACACACATAGACAAAATAATGCAGGTAGTAAGGGCAAGGAAGAAAGCAAAATGGGGTGCTCTGATGGACAAGAACTTGGAGTGCAGAAAGGGTGGCCAAGGAGGACCTGTCTGAGGTGATGCTTGAGTTAAGTCTTCAAAATGATTCCTCTTGGAGGGAGACCGTTTTCAGTAAAGAAAAAAATGAATATGCTTTTCCTATGCTTCATAGGTAAACCTGCTATTGCTCATCGAGATATAAAATCAAAGAATATCTTAGTGAAAAAATGTGAGACTTGTGCCATTGCAGACTTAGGGTTGGCTGTGAAGCATGATTCAATACTGAACACTATAGACATACCCCAGAATCCAAAAGTGGGAACCAAGAGGTAAGATGACTTCTAAAGCACACTAAGACTTATGATTGATCAAAAAAACCTGAAAGCCTGCAGAAAACCCTGAAAGCTTAAAATGCATGTATGGAAGGCACAGGAAAGTAAGCTGAGTCATTGAAAAGTCAGAGGGCAGGCACAAATTGGCAATTTTGGCTATATAGACTGTAGCCATTTGGGTGCAGTCATCTGATGAAAAGAAATGGTGATGTATATACAAATACATTATTTTTCATGTTTCACTTTCCAAGGATGCATTTTTCTACAGATAAGAAAAAAATGCTCCTTAACAGCATGTATGGCTCCTCCAATGCTTTATACCTCATAAATAAACTAAAATGCAAAACTAGTTCTACCAGTTCAGGTTCTAAAAAGCAGAGAGAAAAATCAATATATTGAAACATAGGTAGGAACTCTATATAATACATAATTTTATGAACTATTTTATTCCCTTAAATATTTAAAGATATTATGTAACAATTTATGTATTACCTATAGTCCTATCATGTACTTACCCTTAATTCTCCCAAAGTGATGTGTATTAAGATAATAAAAGTTTGGACCCAGTTCCCACTTTCAAGGGACAGAGTCTCTGAAAATTAACAACAAACATCTGTAAATGTGTGAAAAATCTCCTATGGATTAGGACAGGCTCATGAGTAATGGGATTTCTGGTGTTTTTCTTGCTATAGCCAGCAGGTGGCTATGTGGCCAGACTGCTTCCATTTCTTTTATGTGAGTTTCAGGTCTTATGCTACTGTGGCATAATTTCAGGGTTATTAACCTTGCAATCAGCAACAACCAAGATATCTTCCTGGAGTTGTTGAAGGTCCTTCAGAGTAGAGGAATCCTAAAGCTGGTATGGTTTAGGCTTAACCTCTTAGCCATGCTTGAGATTTCAGGGTGGTACCTGTGCATTATTCCCTTGGTTCCCTGGGATAGTTTAATGAGGTTGCAGGAACACTTCAGGGCAATTTATTCAGAGCAGCCCTAGGGAACCTCTCTTCTTTTCCCCATAAAAAGAAAGCCTAAACTTTCTCATCAGACTGCCCCATGATAGGGATCCTAAGTTGAAGAAGCTTGGATGCTTTAGAGGAGCTAACATTTTTTTTTTTTTTAATCTCCTTTGCAGTTTGGCTTATTAGTGGGATTTCTTTTGAAAATGTAAGCCTAGAGAATCTTAACAAACTTCACTGTACTTTTAAAAGAGCTAGGAGGTATTATATCCTAACTTCAATATTCTGGGAAATCTCCCAAATGTCCCTAAGACAAGCAGACTTAGTCAGGTCCCATGGACTAGTGATTGCTTCCATTCAGTCCCATTCACGTGAAGCTACTGTTTTCTGGGCCTAATGGAGTGAAGTTGCTCACTCAGAGAGGCGTCTGTGGCATGCTGCTTAGGTCTGCATGGGAGACTTGGACCCAGAGTGATAGAAAAGCACTCTTGGTCCTCAGAGAGCTGCCAGAGGCAGCAAGCCATTGGTGGACATTGCATTCCATCTCTTTTGCTCACAGAATTTCCCTGAAATTTGTATTTTCCAAGTGCACTTGGCCTAGCTGCTATAAGACCAAATAGAGTGACCTCTAGTTCTATTCAAAATGTGTTTTAATTGTTGGCCGAGCTAATAACTGTATTATTTATATTTATCCTATGATGGTGCCTCAGACCTACCTTTAAAGTTGATGTAAGCTATCTTAATTTATATTTTGTATCAGGGTTTATTAAGACTGTGTTTTACTGGACTGCTACAAAGTCATACACAAAGTCTGAAATGTGTATTTTTTTGAAGGTATATGGCTCCGGAAATGCTTGATGACACAATGAATGTGAGTATCTTCGAGTCCTTCAAAAGAGCTGACATCTATTCAGTTGGTCTGGTTTACTGGGAAATAGCCCGAAGGTGTTCAGTTGGAGGTAAGATTTTGGAAATATTCTTTGTGTCTGCCTCTCCTCAATACTTAGAATACAAGGTGTTATTTTCTAAGCACTATATTGAATCATTTCTAAATATTTAAGAGAATAACATTTGGTGATGCCTTTCCCGTAACAAAAGTGAAGCATGTTGCATATTAGTATTTTATATCGTAAGTACTGCTTAGATGGGGGTAACAGTTCTGATAATTCCGATTTCTATAATGATGCTTTGCAAAGCACTTGAACATTATATAATTTTGTGTGTAGTGAGTTTACTTTATGTCTCAAGGAGATTGAATGACTTGATAGGGCCAAGCACTGGAATTGAAGTCTTCTGTTATTTAGACTTTTCTTATTCTCTGTTTCCTCTGATATGATGAATACAGCTGGGTGAGGATAAAGGAAGGAGGTAGACAAAGACAAACTTCCTACCTCTACTATTTCAAAGAGTTTTGAAATTAATAATGAGAGGAAGAAATAGGGAGTATGAAGCCATACAAATGCTGTCTGATGGAATTATTGCATCAGTGGAGAAAAATTAAATGCTTATAGCAATGGTTTAGAGTTTTCACTTGGAGATGAGACAGACTTAGCATGAAGCCCTGGTTTAGCAACTCCCTGAATATCACACAGCAATTCATTAGTCTTACTTTCCTCATCTTTAAAATGAGGGGAAGAACAAAACTGACCCTTGGGCTTTATAGATTTAGACTGATTCATGTGCAGGCAGCTAGTACATTGCCTGGTATAGTAAACCTTCAATAAAAACTGTCATTAAACTACAGTCATTTTTTGCATGTTGTATTGATGTCATTTTTTATTACATCAATCTCCTCATTTTTAAAACTAGATTTTATGAAAAGCTCCTAAGGTTAAAATTATTTTTGAATAAGAAAACACACTTTTTATTCATAGATGAGATAGTAAAACATTCAGGAGTTATGGAACTATTCATAGAAACAGTAGAATTACAGTGGTGTAGAACACAAAAACTGGAATCCCTGAGCATAATTTTGAATTGCACATCTGCTGCTTGCTAGCTGTGTGTGTTCTTGAACAAACCCACAATACCCTGCCTCAGCTTCCTTATTTGTAGACTAGTGATGATATGCTATGCTCTTTAGTTAGTGGTTTTGAGGAATACATTAAAATATATGAAGTAGTTAAGACAATGCTTGGTATATATCAAGATATCTTAGACATTATTTTTATAAAAATTTCATAGTTTTGAGATTTGATTTTATGTTTTTGTCATTAAATACTTTAATTAAAAGGACTATACTTAATTTAAAAGACTTTATGAGAAATTTTGAAATCAAAGTAATATTCTGATAATCAAGGCCACCTTTGTCTTTGGATTTGAGTCTTGTAAACATCAACCTTCAACTATCCATCTTCAACTTCTTCTGGTTGCTTCTTCAGAACATTCTTTGGTGTAATAGTTTAAAATATCAATATGAGAAACTCAACTTTGAAAGACTGCCTAAAATTTTTTAAAGGGAGAAAACTTTCTTTGAAAAAAATCATTTGATGGAAAAATATACTTTATTCACAGAGCAATAAAGGGTGTTATAAAATTTCATGATTAGGATAAATTACAAATTATTTTTGAATTGCATAATGACATTTTATGGAAATAAAAAGTATAATATAAATGTTATATAGTAATTTATGTATAATATGTAGTATTTAATTACATACATTTTTTATGTTTTTATAATATAATATTCTATAACTTCACATAACTATTCAACAGAGTACTTTAAACTTCATCCTTGGTTTAAGAGTGCTACATTATTTTAATAAACCTGACTTTTGGCTTCCCAGGGTGTCACTTGGGCCTATGAGACCTAAATGATATTATTGTTAAATGAACACTTTTATTGATTATTTACACAAAGAAATTTATTATACAAATTTCTTGTAGGAATTGTTGAGGAGTACCAGTTGCCTTATTATGACATGGTGCCTTCAGATCCCTCGATAGAGGAAATGAAGAAGGTTGTTTGTGACCAGAAGTTCCGGCCAAGTATCCCTAATCAGTGGCAAAGCTGTGAAGTAAGGCTGTGTTGCTGTTGTGTGTGTATATGTGTGTGGTGGTGCTGGATATCAAACCCCAGCTGTGTTCTCAAGTAGCTTCTTTCTATTATTTTTTTTCAGGTGAGCATTGGAGAATTTTTAGAGACCATATAGTTTTTCTTTCTTAACATAGGTATCCAGTTCATTTCATATATGTAGGTACACATCTTTTTATATCATCAGAAGGATTTTATTTCCTTTAGCACTATGTGTCCATAACAAACAAATCCTGGTGCTTTGCTTATGCAAAATTCTCTACAGGTTAGACATCTCTCTACAACACCTGTTCTCACTAAGGTGGCTCTGTAGTCCTGGTGACTGATCCTTGTACACTATCATCTTGGTGCATACATTCTAGACCAGCAGAAAGAAGACAAATGAGCACACAATGACTCTTAAATGCTTTGGCACCAGGGGACATATCATTTCCACCTGTGGTTCACATATGAACAAATTACATAGTCCCACCTAAGCAAGAAGGCTAGGAAATAGGGGGAACATGGGCAAATTCAATGGGTGTTCAGTGTCTTTAGCACATAGACAATTGCCATTCTCATTGATCATCCTTGTAATTGATAAATTATTTCTAATATTTAGACTGCTAAAGTTTGAATTTACAGTAATCTCCCTCGTAAGAACTCTGCCTTATGGAAGAGACCATTATTATTTACCCTGTCACTCCAAGCATCCCAATATTGGAACCATACAGTAAATGGTGATTGAAGTTCTTTTTCTGACATACAGGAAGAGAAAGCTGTTTCCAGCTCCTATAAGGAAAAAGAAGGGGAGGTGGAAAAAGTATAAACCATTTAAATAGTTCCAAAGCTATTCAGTGCTCTAATCTCCCCTATTCCATTTACTACTGTTTATGCCACATTTAAGTGTAATGACCAAGGTCTTTTTTTAGGTGACATATTTTAGCTTATCTTTGTTCCAGACATTGCTTTATGCAGTTGCCTTTTTGCCTCATGTTTTTTCCTTTTTCATGTATCTCCATTATTTCTAATTTAAGGTAAGTCTTGGTATTTTTATGCTTTGTGTAGTTGTCTTACCTACATACTTATTTGATAAACATTTTTAAAGTCTTTGTAATCTAATTGAAATTAAATAAAAAATTGTCCAATATTAATAATCTCTTGCACATTAAGGACCACAAATCTATAATGTTGGAAGTATTATGATTAAATGAAAACCAGTGAATACCAAGTTTGAAGACTCAAACATGAATAATACTTTGAAGATGTTTTTGCCCTGATGAGCAGTTGCTGTTGTAATTATTTATCATTGCTTTTGTCTTCATTATAATTTGGCATATATATATTTACACATACAGATATACTAAAAATAATGTTACTTGCTTTTGTATGTTTATGAAACATATGATTAAAACTTAGAGTAAACATTCTTTTCAAGAAATTTCACTATTGTGTGTGTTTATATATAATATATATAATCTGAATATTTTCATATAATAAATATATATATAATCTGAGCATTTTCATTGCTGTATAGCATTCTATTGTATGAATTGAACAAAATTTCTTTATTCATTTTACTATTGATCATTGTGTGTGTGGTTCATATTTAGCTTTTAACAAATATGAATGATGCTGCTGTATAAATATATGTATGGAAAAGTTTTTTTGAGGGTATAAAACTAGTTGCTCCTCTGAGGTGTCCGTGTGGACAGTAGTAGCTCCAATTAGTGGGAATTCTGGGAAGAGTTTTCATGCTTTTTCTTTTTTTATTTTTAGGAAACTCTAGTATACCACTGCTTGAAAGAGATAGTGGGTATCCTTGTTTGCTTCTTAAAACTTTTTATTTTGTTCACCCTTGACTAAGATACGTACTATATTGTTTTTTATAAAAATAAGTTTAATAAAAACTGACTTTGGTTTTAGCAAGGTTGTAGATAATGATATGGCACTTCTGTTTTAGTCTTTTGTAATGGTGTTTTTGTTGTTGATGTCATGGTTTCTATTTGTTTTCTTTTGTCTTTTTGAAGTACTGGGGATTGAACTTAGGGTCTTGTGCATGTTGGGCAAGTGCAAATCGTGTGTTATTGAAATGGATCCAACACAGTCATTTTATATGTGATCAAATTTGAATATTAGTGATACATGCAATTTTTATTTAGAAATTTAGTTGTCTTATTTTATGTTAATCCTGTGTCTTAGATACTGATCTGATTTTTTTACCATGGTTTATTTATTATTATTATTATTTGCTTCAACATTCCTTCTTGCCTCTTAGAATTTCCTTTTAAAATAATTTTCTGATTTCCTGGTATGTATCCTTTAAAAGTTTGTTTGTTTATTGCAAGCCTACTTATTTTAAGAATTTTTAGTTTGGGTTGTCCAAAATTTATATTTTGTCCTCAGTCTTGAAATAGTTTATCTAGCCATACAAATTGAGATGACCATCTTTATTATTCCACTGTCATTTGACTTCCATTATTGCTGTTGAGAGGTCAACAAATACCAAAATCATGTCTTTTTACTTAATTTATCTTTTCTTTCTGATTATTTTTAAGAACTTTGCTGCATCTTTAGTGTTCTGTAAGTTCTCTATGATGTATCTTGGTTAATCTTGCTTGGAATTTATATCCTTTCTAATTTGAAAGATTTGTAACATTCCCCAGTCTGAAGGAATTTAATAGATCATTCGATAGTATTATCTCTTCAAACAGTTTCTCTTCTTTTTTCATTGTTTCTATTACTCATTTTTGGAAAACTCATTGGAAGCATAGTAAACCTTTTTCCTACTTACCTTTTTATTTTCTCTTATTTTTCATATTTATATTTTTATGCTGTATATCTCAGAACTGTTTTCAACCTCATTATTTCTGTCTTCAAAATTCTGAATTTCTATTCTGCCATTTAATTCATTCATTGAGTTCTTTATTTTAATTGTTGTATTTTTCCTATTGAGAATTTTTTGGTACTTTAAAAATGTTCATTTTACTCATGTTTTGAATTTTCTCTTTCTTTTCAAAGCATGTTTTGTATACTTGATATCATTTAATTCTAACATCTGATATTTTTACGGATCCAATTCTGCTGGTGTTGCTCCAATTCTCTCTTATTTATGGTACCTTGTTTTCTACTATTTTTGCGGATTTTCATTATGAGCTCAGGTTTACTACAATGTTTAGAAGTATGGGCTTGATTTTTTTTCTTCATCAAAGCCAAAACTTAAGCAATTTCACTTACAAACTTCCTTTCTGGGACAAATGCATCATTAAATTCAAGGTTTGTAAGCATTTTGACACTTTCAGCAAGCTTCAGGCTGGGTTTCCTGTCTTTCACATAAAACTGTAGAGCATGAGATGGGCCAACGCCACCAAAGCAGCCACCTGCTTCAGTGATCCCTATTGCTCTGGTTTCATACTTTCTCATTGTTTTACCCTCTGAGTACTTGCCTTCTTTCTTTGACAGTTGATTTACACCTATTTTCAAATATTTTTCATATTTGTGTTTGAATTGTTATTTTTAATGTGGTATAATTTACATATGGTAAAAAGAAAAAATTTGAATATACAGTCTGGTGAATTTTTTTATGTGCACTTAACACTAAGATCAAGAAAAGGAATTTCCAGGGCTGGGGTTGTGACTCAGTGGTAGAGCATTTGCCTAGCATGTGTGAGACACTGGGTTTGATTCTCAGCACCCCATAAAAAATAAATAAATAAAATAAAGATATTGTGTCCATCCACAGCTAAAAATATTTTTCAAAAAAGGAACTTTCAACCATTTTTCCATCTATAGCTAAAAAATATTTTTATTTAGTGTTTTTTTTTTTTTTAATGTGCAGCTAGGGATTGAAACCAGTACCCCATGAGTGCTAGGCAAGCACTCTACACTGAGCCACAACCCCAGCCCCCAAAACATTTTTTAAAAATAGAAAGAAAAGGAATTTCCAACCCTTTTCATGTCCTTTGCAGTCTTTTATGTTCCTTTCTTAGATTCTACCACTTTCCCATAAATCAGTGAATTGAATGTTCAATTAAGTTAATTTCTACCAGGTTAATTTTGATAATATTTTGAAGAAGTTTGGCCCTGATTTCCTTCTTGTATTGTTGTTAGTTTACTGTGTGTGTGTGTGTGTGTGTGTGTGTGTGTGTGTGTGTGTGTTTAATCAAAGTTAAGCATTAATTCCTGGTTTTGTGATTTTGCTTCTTTTGCACTGTTATGGTAAGTCGCTGAAGTCTTTGACATTTTTTTCTCTTACAGGCACTCCGAGTCATGGGGAGAATAATGCGGGAGTGTTGGTATGCCAATGGAGCAGCCCGCCTAACTGCTCTTAGAATTAAGAAGACTATTTCTCAACTTTGTGTCAAAGAAGACTGCAAAGCCTAAAGATGATAATTGTATCAACAGGAAATCTCTCACAGCTTTCTTTCTTTCCCATTTCCCCTTTGTATGTGAATTTTTTTTTTTTTGTTCTACCTCAAAGATAATGCAGTACAGTATTTAAAAGCCCAAAGGCAGCATGAAAAGAAAACTATAAAGTTAAGCATGGGCAGGAGTTGACTTTACCCACTCACCATGTTGTCTTTAATTTTATTTTGAAAAGCAACACATCAACTCATCTTTTTATTTAATGAGAAAGATATTATAAAAGTGTAAAATAAGCTATATAACAGTAATAAATATCATTAAGATTTTGTTTTACTTGAACCAAGAGCATGTGAATGAATAGAAAAAAAATGTAAAGACACATTATTTTTCTGCAATGAAACTTATTAAAAATGTAAACTTGAGCATGTTATAGTGAAACAGAACTTTAGATCATGCAATCTATAGTTTTCCCTTTTTAAATTTTAGGATTGCTTTCTTAAAATAAATAATGCTCTTAATTTTAATATATAAAACTTGCAAATGCAGAGCTTCTGGTGGAATATGTAAGTGAGGTCAGGGTCCCATTTACATGGTCTCTCCTCCTTATTCCCCTCCTGCCTCTTCATAATTCACTACTACTGCAGCCCTAGGAAAACAGGTTGACATCTTGAAACACTGAGAAATGTTCCAAAGCCAGACAACTAAGGGCAAAGCTGGCAAGAGGTCCAATTTGTGACAATCAACACTGGAGGGACAGCGTGCCTCCTACATTCCCTTGAACCCCTGTAGTATTTTTCTCCCTGTGCAAAAACATTTTTCATTATGATATTTGAGTTTAGTCATATAGAAAGGGTGTTGAGTTATTTTTCAGAATTATAATGGAGCTGCAGGAAATCTCAGACACATATCTATTAATGTTTTCCTCAGAAATATTGTAGTTACCCTGCTTGTTAATGATTATTCATGTTTTCTGGACACTTCCAAAGATTAATCAAACATAAGTATATTTTGTCTGAAGATGTCTTAAGATACAATTCAGAGGACCTTGTTATGTTTATACATGCTTAGTTATAAAAGGACAGAAAAGGAAGAAAAAACAAGGAAATATATTGAAAGAAATTTAGAAAAAAAATTTCCCAAAAAGTATAACAATTAGACCCTACAGAGAGTATTAGCAGCAGCAAATATATATTTACCTTTGCTGTCAAAATGGACAGGTGAGTGCAGAAGAATGCTCATTAGAGCTTTGCCTTCATTCTTTGTTTTGCAGAGACAGATTATGAATATTTAATAGTATGCTACATACTTCCTTCAAATCTATACATCTGCTTTGGTGAAGGAGATGTAATGTGGTATATTTTCTTGTTCCAAAACATTGCTTCCTAAACTCTGTTCCTTAGAACAGTCTTCTGCTAAGATGATCCAAGAACAAAAGTGTTCCTTGATAGCTTCTTAGAGAGTGATACTGAACATTTGCATATCATGTATTTTGAGGAGTACAGCAGTAAAGAAATGTTACCTGAATTTTTTAAAAACTGGATTTGTCATTTTATTTGGCCATAATGGAACCATTTTATCAAGAGCAGGGGAAACCTTTTACTATTCCACATTTAAATGTTCTACAGAGCACAACTTGGGTAACAGTTTTCTGAAGGATATACATATGTATTTTTACATAGAACACAATTTAGTTATTATACTTCATTTCACGATGGAAATATGTTCCTAAATCCATCTTCATTTGACTCAGTTGAGATAAGAAAGACAAAAAACTGACAGCTATGGGGTTTGCATATACTTTCATTCTCATTCATGCATTCATCCATTTATTAAATAATCTTGGAGCACCCCATATCTTTCTTGCCACAATATTGGGTGCAAGAGGGAATAAAAAGATAGATAGGTCTTGCCCTCAGGGATTTTAAAGTCTAATTTGGGAATGGGAAAAGGGATGTGAGTGTGTGGGGGAAGAAAGTAAATTGACAGATAAAATATAAAGTGGGATGTCTTGAGTTCTGTATGACAGTGGGTTTCTAGAATAGGTCTGAAAATCACTTTCAATTTGCAACACATTTAGAAAGTATCTTTATTTGGATATTACAGTCTAAATATATCACCAGTTTTTAAAAGTGCCTATGTGAAGGGATTTTAGAAAGAGCTTATGTGAAGGGGTAATCTTGCTTGTGCTTGTTACCTTATTTCTCATAGACTGTTTTTGCATATAGGAGAATGAAATTATTTACTATAGTTGTACTCTAGTCTCAAATAAACAAGGATAATATTTCCTGTTTTAGTCACATGTATTGAGTTAATATACTTATTGAATTGATAAAGAGAGGATGTTTTAACATCTCCATTTTCTTTGTCATTATGTTTTATAATTTATTTGAGAGTATCTAAATATAATTCCATATTTTATCAATTTATCTTTGACTCGATTAATCTATATGTGTGTACATCTTGACATATTTCATTTATTCTCGTATTGGTCAACTATAACTCCTAACATAATCATCTTATATTTCAATTACAAAATGCATTTTTTAAAGAAAGGGGCAGAGCAATAAAATGATAAATAAAACATTAAAAGTTGTAATATTTTCCTTAATTTTCAACATGATTTTATGTAGAAAATGCTCACTTATAAAAATAGGGTAAAATTTGGGGCAGAAGGCAGATTTACTGTATATACTTAATGCTGTTAAATCTTGTATTATTTGTTTTTCATGGAGTCCCATTATGTAATATTTGTTTCTTTTAAATTTTATTATGAGCAAAAAATATTCTTATGTTAGGCTCAGAGTATCATTGTTCTTTTGCTCCTTTCAGATACTTTGCTTTTGGAGTATAATACAAAGCTTAGGGAAATGCTATTATGAATTTTCAGTACTGTACAAAGAGGTGATGTGATTTATATGCAGAATCACTTCCAGAAAAAAAGAGAAACATTATTTGTTGTCAATATTTAAGCATGGACTTGCTGCCTTATAAGTTATGCGTTTAAGTTTGTAATTGGTACAGTTTCTGTTGTATGCATTCTTCTATGTCTAAAATATTTGGCATGTCATATCTAGAATTCTTAATTTATGTTCTGACTTGAGAGTTAAGTGAAACATGACTGTCGTGCACTATTTTAGGCATAGCACTTGCTTTTCATCTTTATACTTTCAATTAACTTTGCATTTTAAATTTCCATGATTGTATGAAAATAGTAACCTGGTTGCAGTGTCTGAAGAATTCAAATCAGCTTTTATTTTAAAATGAAAATCTACAACAGATTCATTAGAAGTTCCACAATAATTATTTGTAATACTTCTACTATTGTAGAATTACTAGACAAAAGAAAGCAAAACTACTTCTACTATCCTGGAATTTTGCTGCTATGTGACTTATTGGGACCAAATAAGCTCAGGGCTATCTTGGAGTTGATGCAAAAGTACCAGGGAACCTAACAGCCAATCATTGGGAAGCAGGGAGCTGATGTTCACCATTACACAAAGTTCAAGTGAACAACTTAAAGTCGCTTGTCAGGAAATACCTTTTTGATTGATTATTTAAAACAAATGTGAAAATAGATTTCGTTAAACAATGTATTTAAAATGGAGACATTTTATTTCCCATCAAGAAATTAAGTAATGGTAGCAAACAAATAAAAGTTGACCATTGATTCTTCAATAATTTTCCTTTAAATAAACTCACAAATACAACCTCATAAGCTACTTAGGAATGTCTCGTCTTAATATCTTAAAATGGTGTCATTGTGTTTTTGGGAGATATTCTGAGTACCTTTTGTGAAATGTGACACTTGCCTGTTTGACAATATTTTGTTTTAGCTCTATATGTTAATACCTACTTGGACCGTATTCACTATTTCAGTGAACATAGTAATCCCTTTGATTGAGAGCTTCTTCTTTTCTTCTTGAGGACTTCTTCCGAACAAGAAAAACAATCCAGCTGGAATGCAAAACTTTCATCAAAAATTTAATAATAAGCAGAATTTCTATAACAGGCAATTTTTCAAAGCATTTTAATGCAAATATGCAAATATTTGATTTTCTTTTTTCCATCTAGCTTTATGTTTCATTTTTTCTCACCTCATTTTAATTATTTCCTCACAGTATTCCAAAATTATCAATAGCTCCTAGATTCAAAGCATAACTTTTATTTAATTATCATTTTGGTATTTTAGCCTTCTAATGAAAAGGAATCCCTTAGTGGTCTGAATTATTTCAGATGTATCACAGCCAAAAATGAAAACCAGAATTTGGAATTAAAAAGAATTTAAGAGATTTCATAATTTGATTCCAATATTTTATAGAAGAAGGGACCACGGATCAGAGCTGAAATGACTACTAGTCATGGTAGAACCCCAGTGGTGACACCTACCACTGTGCCCTACCCAACTTTAACTAATTAAAAAATGAATTAACATGTATCTAAACCTACCATGAATGTGCAGTGTCATAATGTGCCATTTAACAAGGATGATTAAATTCCACTTTTCTTTGTATTTCTACTAAAATTATTTGCTCAGGGTGAGGTTAGTGAGAAAAACCAAAATAGGTAAAAAGCTGTAAAAATGGTTGTAAGGCTAGGTAGGCAACTGCTGTGCTGATAAAATTTATGAGTACAATTTAAGAATGGCAAGGGTATAGACGTTCTCAGCACAAGTGATGACCAGAGAAGTGTCCTGAGTGTCCCCTGCCCCACTTAATGTAACAATTGCTCTCTGTCTTTATGCATTACAATGGGGTGAAAGATGATTTGATAGATTAAATGGTTTAGGTCTATGTGTAGTGGCATATTATCTGACTTCTCTTTTTTTCTTCTTTGTTTTTTTATTAGTTTCATATTTGCCCTTCATTTTCTTTCAGTGCATTAAACAAGATCTGCTGGATTTCATGTACCCTAAATCACTCCATAATTCCCAGTCCTTTTTTAGTTGTGTTCTAGCCCAGTCCACAGTTACATGCTGAACTTAACAATATTTTAATTTTCTCACTGATGTATGAGAGGTTTCACCTCATAACTTCACTAGTAATTATTCTCTTGGCACTATAAAGAGGATTTTGTTAATGGCAGAGATGACTTTCCTTTCGATTTTAAAAAAGATTGCCTGGTTATATTCTAGCCTTTAAGTTAACATACAGTGGACCCCTACATTTGCTTTAATGCTAAATTCTACTGGAGACAGTGACCTGAAGAGAGAATATGAAATATATGTCCCATAATGTGACTGCTAAATTTATTCTGTTGTGTTTAATACCATTGCTTTGTTTTACTTTTGCCATCTTTTTAAACTAAGCCATTATGTCATGTGGTTTGGACTATAATATTTAAAATAGGTAATGATACCCATTTTAAAATACACCTACTAAGAACTGCCAGGTTATTTCTCTATTTTAGTTGTGGACAAATACAACATTTGAGAGAAGATGAGTTCTATTTCATCCTAAATTAATATTGTCAGATACAACCATATTTTCCGATCATTTGTTCATATTATTCTATAAGTTTTCTCCCCAGATCTGAAAGTTTTAACTGCAAGAATTTACCCTGGACTATAGGCATTTGATTGTTAATATGGCCACAAAGAATCTGAGTGCAGGATGAAATTAGCCTATACCCTCGGTCTCCACAGCCAGTTGTGCATATTGTGATCCAAACAAATACTTCCAGCAGAGGAGCAAGTGGAAACTGAAATCAGACTTTTCGACCCACAGAAAATACAATAATTTTCAGAAAAACATCTTACTGAACTTACATATCTTTGGACAGTGGACCTGCTTATACATTTTTAGACAATAGGACTTAAAAATTCAAAATGGTTCTTGACATCTGCAAACTGAACAGAGAACTTACAAGATAAAATGCATTGGCTCTTCATTCTAGCATTCTCAAGAGAAACAATGAGGTCATGTGTTTTCCTGTTATTTATTTTTCAACCCAGAAAATCTGCAGCCAGGTGCATAGACCCTGCTTTTGATAATTTCTATTGAGTTTTCTTCCATACATGAACCTATTCAATGAATTTGCCTATAAAACAGAATTAATGTGCCTAAGTTCTAGTTAAAAAATTCAAGCATATAATGATATGAACCAATATTTCCATTTTCTCCATAGTCTAAATAATAGTATCTAAGCAATTTTAAAGACCTTGCACATTCTTTATATAAAATGAAGATCTCGGAGCCAAAATATTAAATTCTAGTTCATTTCCACAATGACTAGTGTCAAGCTCATATACTTTTGTTATCCTAGATTGGATAGGATTATTCCAAATTGGTCTGTATTTCACGTTTTAAAATGCCCTAAAAACAGAAAATTAGATTCAGATCTCGAAAAGGGAATTTTGGATTGACTTTCAAAGTACTAATACTAATTATACTTTTCTTTTGGTAGCGTGACTCTTCTTATACCTAAGAACATATTACAAATGTCAAAACCATTGCATTTTGACATTACAAAACATGCCTTGAACTCTTGAACTACTGTGAAAAGAATCACTGTTGTAAAGACTTTTTGTAAGCTAGCTGATATTCTTAAGTATGTAAAAAAAGATAATGCCTTTCAAAAAAAAGGCCTAAATGGATGTATATAAAGGATATGAAAAATAAGTTGGGTTTTGAAAGGAGAACTGGACTACAAATTGTATAAAAAAAGTATGGATGGGATTTTAGTACATAGTTGTAATTAAATTGTTGAAGGTGAAGAGAATACCAAATTCCAAAGAGAAATGAATGAGATTCACATGCTTCATTAATTTCCTAATATGCACTTTTATAGTAATATTACTTATTTTATTTAGAAATGATAGTATTTTAGAATTTAGTAAAAACTCTGTGATAGGCTTCATACCAAAATGTTTAACTTTACCAACAGCAAGTCATAAAAGTGTTTATTTTTAAGCTTTTTAATATTATTGCATAACTTTCAGCTGTCTCTTGATGTAAATACTTATCTGCCTAAATGTTATATTTTTATGTATGCATTTCTGAAAATGTATTGTTTTGTAAAGTGGCAAAGATAATAAATTAAGCACTCCTTGCACTTGTTTCTGTGAAGCACAGAGAGCTCTATTTTAAATAAAAGAAAATGTGTCATATTTTGGTTTCCTTACAGTTCTGTTCTATTATTCTAAGATTTCATTTTATACTTTTTGTGCAGAGTATGGAAAGGTTGTTGGAAACTTAAATGCTGGTTCCAGCAACATTGGAATTTGGTTTTCTTCCTTCCTACTAGGGAATTACAGGATTCTAGAATTTCAGAGCTGGATAAGACACTTAAATTTAACAGCTGTTTCTCTACATGACACTTAGGACAATAGGTTTAAATTTTTTTTTCCCCAGAAGTTTGCACTTTTTCAACATATATTGAGAGACTACTGGGGTTGACTCGCTCCCAAGCCAATGATAGCTTTCATCATACTTAAAATCACAAACACTCATGTGTTCCACAGGTACACAAGATGTCAAGCTACCTCTCTGCCTTTACCTCTGGTACCTTTATTCCCAGCTCTTCTTCAGACTCTCGTTTCTTTTAGTTTCTTGAACTTGCTGTGCTCTTCCCCATCCCAGGGACTTTGCCTTGACCTCTTCTCTGCCTGGAATGTTATTCTTCCAGATATTTTTACAGCATAGGTTTCTGGCGGAATGCCACCCTTTAGAAGGAGGCACCTTTTGTCCTTTAGTATACTGCCTTTTATTTTTCTTCATTGTACTTAATATTAATTGACTTCATTTTATATTCTAGTTCTGATAGCATATAGTATTATAATGACTAATTTTGCTTTAAAATTCCAGCATTGGAATTAGAGGTCATTTCATTTGAATATGGTTTAAAACATTGAGTAATATATTTTTTTGCACAGTGAGACATACGCTATGGAACTTACTGTTCTGAAATGTGTGTTATAACCCTTAAGATGTCTGTATAAACCCAGTCAGTAATAGTTTAGACTAATTCATGGTGAATGTTCCAAAATGACATTATGAAAACAGAAGGTGTTTGGCTTGTATCTCTAACCCTACAAAACTGATGTTTTCTGGGACTTAGCGTAAGAGAGGCAAATACTGAGTTGTCTCAACTGGCTTCGTTAATTTTCTGCTTCTTAGGGTTGTAGAGAAAGGCATATTATTCATTTTATATTAGTATCAAGTGTGAAACAAGCATGCAATAAAACAAATACATTAGTTTCAGCAGTATTAGCACTAACTACTTTCTTCAGTTGTCATTTGCAATTTTAGCATCTTTATTTTTTAAACAATCATATGCACAAAATTTGGTGAAAACTCATGCTGATGAAATAGTTTACTTAAAGTGTGAACTTAAAATTGTATAATTATTTTTTCCATTAGGATAAATTCTTGGAGACTGGGGGGTCACTAAATCTAGGCTTATTATGGGACATTTTGGAAGTGAGATTTTCAAGAAATGCTCCATGATTCTTAAAGAAAATAAACATATACTGTGGTTCAGGAAGTTATTAATAGTTTCTTTAAAGTCTATTTTAGAAACATTTCCCTTTATAGGGTTTTTTTTTGTTATTAATGCTCTATCTAACAAAATTATAATTACAATCACTTCTATAATACAAGTTGAATAATATTCTTTTCCCTTCAAACATTAGTCAACAAATCTTTATCAAATATTGCTGATAAATGCATAGTAACATAAAAGTCATTGCAAGAGGTGTTAAAAAAACAGTAAGCTTGTGCATTTGACAATAACAATCTATTTAAGAAGACAAGGCATGTACATGAATAACTAACCTTGAAAGGTAGTAACATAAGAGATGTCATAAGGTAGAAAATTATTAAGGCTTCGTGTGGGTAAAAATATGAAAAGTTCATAAAGACATAGAAAGCCAAGTATCAACTCGGTTGAAAGAGTCCAGAAAATTGACAAGGTAAAGCTTTGTAAGGATGGGGAATATTTGTGTAAGGGAGTGTTCCTTAGTAGGAAAAACGTCCAAAACAAAGACAGCAGTGTTCATGGCAGTGAAGAACCTACACAACAGGATAAGGAGTTTGGGTAAGGATCAAATCACAGCATTTAAACTTCACTTGGTCATTGAGGAAGACACTGAAGGTTTTAAAACAGAAATAATCATGTGAAATTGATATTTAATAAGCCAGTAAAAGAATTACCTTCTTAAGAGATTTGTCAAGCTAATCTGCAGATTTCACAATACCTTTTCTCCCTTAACTACCAAGTGTTTAGAGATGGTGCATAGGCGAAGAATTTCAAGATGAGCTCTACAATGATATGATGTGATTTGTATGGTGCTTTCCCCCCTGTATTTTAATGTGTCATCAAAGCAAAGCAAAATATTGTAATAAGAAAAAGAAAAAAGAAATGAAGTTTTCATCTTTAATATTTAGTGTTACTACAAATATGACCCAGAGCACTTTTTTAAAGCTGCATACACACATACACGGAGAGAAACAATCATTGAAAAAGGTCTACCTCATAATTCCATCTCTACATGAAGAAATTTCCAGGTGCCACTGAACTGTGTGCATTAAATTTCAAATATAATCAAATCAGGTTTAGAAATACTAATGGCGATTTCATAGAAGAACACTTGCTTCAGCAACTTAGGAAATTACACTTGATTTTCTTTTGAGTGTTACTCAATTGTGCTTGAAATTGTTCATTCGAACCCTTCTAAACAAGAAGCAGGTGGTTAAGTGTGGATGCTGTTTAACATTTACACAAAACATTCCAAGCACAATGCACTTTCGCCCTTCGAATGTCAACTGACTCCCCACCTCCCTCCACCCCTCTCATATCCTGTCCTTCCCTGGTCATTTGATTTGACCTTGCTACATCCATGAAAGGAGAATTGGCTCAAATGTAGTTACCTGCTAAGGAGCATTAGACTATTTTTATAGTCTTCCAGCTAAAGCTTTTAATGTGGCAACTGCTGGTTACTGAAGCAGTTTAAGAAAAAAGAATTGCTGAGTTTGCCTTTTATTTTTAAATGGAGAAACGCAAGGTGACACAATCATATAAGATATAAGTGAACTGGAACAGGGAGAAATGTAGCTGAGGTTTTCTGCACAGAGTAAAAGCAAAGCTTTTGCAAAACACATTTCAATTCTGTACCACAATCTGGATCTTTGCTTTTATAAAATACGTGAACTACTTCATAAAATGCACTTTTCTCTCTGTCTGCTTTCCTTTACCAGAAATACAGGGATGATATCATAAACATCCAACTGAGAATCCCGTCAGCTGGAGGCATTTATTAAATACTAAAATTTATAATCAGGTGGGAAGATGACATTCAGAAAGCCATCCCCTATGTTCTTTCCTTTCTGAGGCAAGCTGTTGTGAGGAGCAGGGTGCATTCTCTGTCCCCACCATCTCTGCCCATTCACTCCCACGCACTCCAGGAGTGGAACTTTTGCCGCTCACTCATCCTCTAAAGCTCTCTTCTGTGTGCTCACCAACACAGCAGCCTAGGACAAAGAAGACTCACCTGTTTCTTCCTTGGTCCCCCTAGGACCTTTATTACACAGTGTCATCACCCAGAATGATTTCTTTCTTCTGATGCTTCTTTCTGTCTTTTCTTCCCTTTTGGTATCTTCATATATTTTCCTTTCTCTGTGTCCCTAAAATGCTAACATTTACCCAAGATTCCAACTTTGTTGCTCTTCATCCTAAACATACCTTCCTTGTGATCTCATCTACTCTTTTGTCTTTGACAAGTTCCGTGACTTCCAAGCCTACATGTGTTTGTTCTAGATTTCTCTTCCAAGATCCAGGCCCTAATGTCCAACTGCTTCCTCATACATCTACTTGGTTGTGATGCAGTCTCTTCAGACGCAAATGTCAAAGTGTACTTCTTTGCTTGGCATGATGTTTTTGAGATGCAGCCATGCTGTTAGATATGTCTGCAGCTTGTTCTTTTATATTACTGGGTACAATTCTATTCCACGAACACTTCACGCTTTGTTTATTCATTCACTTGTTGAACATTTGGATTGTTTCCAGTTTGGAGTTATTATGAATAAATCTGTTATGAACATTCATGTATAAGATTTTAAAAAACATACATTTTCATTTCCCTTGGATAAATACCTAGAAGTGTAACTGGGTGAATACCTAGGGTTATAAACAGAAACTATGGTCAAGGCTTCTGTACCATTTTACACCGTCTTCTTCTGCCAGTGTATGAGAATAATAGTTGCTCCAGATTTTTTCATTTGGACCTCTCTGGTGACAATGTAGTGGTATCTCATTGTTATTTAAAATTGTACTTTTAATGACTCATTCTTATTTCAATTCGTGCTAACTATATTTATATTCTTTTCTTGCAAATATTGACATCATATATTGTGAAGTACATTAGAATATTCTGTCAAAAATGAACTCATTTTCTTTCATGATAAATCTGCCTTTCTCCAGCAAACAACCATGTCATATTGTTCCTCTGTCCAAACTCTGTCTGTCCCTCCGCTCCATTTTTATGTCACTACTCTGTAGGCTACTACTACTATTTTAGTTTATGCCCCTACAGGTTGTTTCTTTGGCACATGCCATGGGTTTTTCTTATATAATTTCTCCATTTTTGCTCCTATGTATTAGTGAGTGTACTAAATAGTGAGGAGGATGATCTAGATTATAAGTATCCTCACATTGTGTTATTTAAAGAAATCTTATTTAAAAGGTTTCCGTTTACTTTAGGATGAAATTAGAGTTCCATAGTAACTCAGTTCCCTTCTTCTGTCATCCATAGGCTCATCTCTCATTTCTTTCTTCAGTCTGTCAACTACAGCTACTGAGAGTGATATAAATATTGCATGCTTATCTAGTATTCTGAAATTTCATGTGATTATTTTTCTGTCTTCCCGGAACTTCCTATCTCTGTCTAACTCACATGATTGACTTCGATTTTTCTGATAAGACTTAGTTTAAGTATCATATTCTTCTGGATATTCCTCCCCTTTTGCATTCTCAAGATAGGTACCTGTCTTAATCTTATAAGAGAGCCAGAAGAAGGGTGCTGATGGCTTATTTGGGACATGATAAGCTTGAGTAGTCAAAATGAGGACCCCCAGTGTGGCTATTTCCTTTAAGCATAAACGAGGGTGAATAGAACAAATAAATAGATGTGCTTGTGTGTTTGAATCCTCACATTGTGTTCTGTACATCACAACAATTCTATGAAAAACCTGCCACTATCATATTTAATTGTTAAGGACGGAATGCTCCTCCTTTAAGATCAGGAATATATTAACAATGTTCATTCTTTTTTTTTTTTTTTTTTGGCTTTTTTAAACAATGATCATTCTTGCAACTTCTATTCAACATTGTATTGGAAAGCTAATCTATGAAGTAAGGTAAGAGAAGGAAAGAAAATAAACGCAGATTAGAAAGGAATAAACGAATGGTCATTTGCAATGATTGTGTGTATACAAAATTCTAACAAATCTATTAAAATGCTACCAGAAGATTAATGTGCAAAAATCAATTTAATATGAGTGCGATTACTCAGTATGCACTCTTTTTGTCAACTGTCTGCATGGCAAATATTTTCTTCCAGTTGGTGATCTATTTTTAAGTTAATAGTGTTTCTCAAAGAGCTTTAAAATTGATGTAATTGATGAGGATCAATTTACTAATTTTTTTATGTGTGGTTTGCTTTTCTACTCCAAGAAAATGAAGAATCCTATCTTATGTGTTTTTCTAGACGTTTTATAGATTTAGCTTCAAGCTTTTAATCTATAGTCCATTTTGAGTTTGAGTTAATTTTTGTGTATGGCATGAGGTAAAGGTCACTTCTGTAAGGATGGCTGATTATTCCATCATCTTTTGTTGAGAAGAATATCTTTTAACACTTAAGTATATTATAATCTTTACCAAAGTTTGATTTGTCATGTACTTGTGGTTCTGTTTCTTTCATCACTATCTCCACTTACATCAATAGCATATTATCTGGATTTTTCTCACATGATAAATCTATAAATAAAAGTCTAAGTTCTCTAAATTTATTGTTCTGTTTTGAAGTCATGTGCTATTCTATCTAATTTAATACACATTTTAGAACAAGATTTTAATTTTCTTCAAAAAGTATCCTGCTGGAAATTTTGATTGAGATTGCATTGGCATCATAGATAAATTTGGAGAAAATGTGTTCCTTGAAAAATATCAGTCCTCAATTCATGAATATATTTCTTCATTTGTTTATGTTTTCTTCAATTTCTTTCAGCAATGTTTTGAGGATTTTGTATCCATCTATTTGTACTGCGTGTATTTTGTTTAATTTATCCCAAAATGTTGCATGCTTTTATGATGGTATTAGAAAAGGTGATGATATCGGAAAACCTTTCATTTCTCAGCTTTTCTACTATGTTACTATCTGGAAATATAATTGCTATTTTTTAGCTCAAAGTTTAAATTTAATCAGCAAAGAATTGGAAGTTTTAGCCCCTCAAAAATTATATTAGGGATACCATTATTCTTTATAAGCTTTGAAAATCTTGAGGGGACTTTATGGACAAGTGATAGAACAGTGAAATCAATGAAAGCCTTTCATTTACAGGCTGAGAGAACTGGTGCCTAGATGTTAAATAACTGGCAAAGTTGGTAATCATGGTAGCTGTGAGCACAGAAACCTGACTAGTATGGAGAAAAGTGCCATGCCATGCCTTGAATTTCAAAATAGGATGTTTGCCCTAGGTCACTGAAGAATGCAGGGATGAACTTTAAAACCAGAGACACTAGTCTACCTGGAAAACTTTGGTGGACAAAAATAGGTTGTGGGCGTTCCTGTGATAAAAGTTCATTCTCTTCCTTTCTACATAGAAGAGATGAGTAATGGATGGATAAACAAAATGTGAAGAAGTCCTAAAAAGGATTATTTTTGAATGTCTAGATTCTGTTTTATACATACTTTGACCAATTATTCCCCAGAAAAATAGGACATCTATTCAGAAGTTGGCAGTATTTTCCTTGGCCAGTAGTATGTTGTAGTAGGCCTGGCTACTGGAGCGAGTCTTCCAAGCCAAATCTTGTTCTCCTGCTTACTGACAGTTTTATCTTAAATCCTCCATACTCTGAATGGTGTTTATCCTCTCCAGGTTACTGAGATTTGTTTATGGCCAAGAATATGGTTTGTGTTCTGTGTGCCCTTAAAAAAAATACATATTCTACAGTTTTGTGAATAATGTTTTACGAATATAATGTCAGATTATTTGTGTTCAATCTTTTATCCTGATTCCTCTCTACTTTTTCCATCAATTATTGAAGAAAGTTGTTAAATCTCCAACTGTAATTGTGGATTTTTTAAATTTCTCCTTGCATTTTGTCAGGTTATGTTTCTGATATTTTCATGTTCTATTTTTAGTTATTACACATTTAGATTATTGTGTCTTCTCAAATAAATCCTTTAATTATAAGACATCCCTTTTTATGTCTGATTATATTCCTTGATCTGAATCTATTTTGTCTGCTATTAATATAGCCACTAAAACATTTTTATGATTAGTGTTTGAATGGCCTGTGATTTCCAACTTTTTCTTTATATATCTATGTCTTTATATATCAAACTTGTAGACAGTATATATATTTAGGTCTTACATTTTTATTTAGTCTGACAACCTCTCACTTTTAAAATTGAAGTGTGTAGACCACTTATATTTAGCGTAATTTTCAACATGATTGATTTTAACTTTATTACCTTGTTATTTTTTCATCTGCTCTATTTTACTTTCTTCCTTATTTTGAATTAGTTTGATATTTTTAGTTTTCCAAATTATTTTACCTGTAATTTATAAGTAATACCTATTTAAAATTTTAGAGGTTATTTTAGGATTTATAAGTCTCTTTAACTTATTATAATCTATCTTAAAACACCGCTCAACCACTTTACATATAAAGTAAGAACCTATAAAATACATTTTACTTTCTCACTTTATCCTTTTTATTATTATTGTCATAACTTTTGCTTCTATACATATTATGCATCTCATAATATATTGATATAATTTTTGCTTTACATAGTTATATTTTAAATAATTAAATTTAAAAGTCTTAAAAATAAGGACTATATCTTCCTGATGCTTGTCATTTCTTTCTTTAGATCTGAGTTTTGGTCTGGTATTATATTCTCCAATCAGAAGAATTTTCTCTAACATTCCTTATGGAGCATTGGATTCTCAGCTTCCTTAATTCAAAAAATGTCCTCATTTTTGAAGGATATTTTCAATGGCCATTGAATTCCAATTTAGCAGTTTTTGTTTATCTGTCAGCACTTAAAGATATTGTTGCCTCCTAAGCCTCACTGTTTCTGACAAGGTCAGTGGTAATTATGTTTTCCTCTATCATGCCCCTTTGTTGCTATCTTAAAATGTTTCTCTTTTTATGAGTTTTCAGCAATGAGATTGTGATGGTTTTAGATTGCTTTGTTTTTATTTAACTTTGGTTCATTGAACTTCTTGGATCTGTGTGTTTATAGTTTTCATCAAATTCTGAAAAATGTTTGAACCTCAGTTTTATTTTTGTCTGTCCCATACTAATTTTTTCCAGAGTTTTTCAAACACATGCATATTTTGACAACTTAATATTGTTCCTTAGGTAACTGAGGTTCTATTTATTTTTTCCACAGCTTCTTTTTTCTGTGTACTTCCATGTGACTCAATTCTACCTATTTCTTCTGAGTTCATTTCTTCTTCTTTTTTTTCATTTTTTGATTTCCTGAAATCCTTTCCAGTGAGATTTTCATTTCAGACATTGTACTTTTCAGTTCAGTTCTGAAAGTGTTGTTTGTACTTTTTATATCTTTTGTTTGTTTCCCTTTATTTGTATATTTATTTCAGTGATTGAACATATTTTAATAACTGATTTCATGTCTTTGTCTTTCTCCAGGTCTGTTATTTTTTAACTACTTTCTTTTTTGCTTGTGGATCAGAATTTTCTTCCTCTTTGCATGTCTAGTATTTTCTTACTAGATATGGATATTATGAAGGTTATGCTATTGAGTGTCTGAATTTTATTGTCATTTTTTTTTTTTTTTCTGAAGAGTTGAATTTTGACTTGGAAGACATTTAAAGTGCTTGAAGAACAGTTCACTCCTTTCACATTTTACTTTTGTCTGAAGGTCTAATGTGACCTTAACTCCAGGGCTAGCTTAATCCTGTGATCTTTCAGGGATTTCAATTGGATGCCTCAAGTTTTATAATCTGTCTATGCTCTGCTTCATCAGTAGTCATACACCTTCTAGTTTGGTGTGAACTCTTAGATAATTATTCTGTTTATATCACCTCAGTAATTTTCTTTGTTTCGTTTCTTGAAGATTAATCTAAACATGTACCATGTAGCATTTCGAAAAAGACCAGGATACCCATAATACAGACTTCCAAAGCTTTTTGAAACTGTAAAGCACTTTTATGTTCTTTAAGTACTAGTTGTCTTCACCTTTGCAGTATTTGTCTCCTCAACTCAGCAAGACTGTTAAGCTCAGTTTGATTGTTCCTTTCTCCTCACAATTCTCTAGGAAATACCCCAGGTGAAGAAGGATCCTGGGCAATGATATGGCTTGGTTCTTTTGTTTTCCTTATTTTAAGAATTATATCTTATTCTTCTACCTGTTGAATGCCTGAAGCAGTTTGATATTGTAAATATATATATATATACAATATATATGTGAATATTTATATTAATTTGTATATTTTACACACATGTTGCATATGTGTTTAATTTGTATTAAATATATCCCCTGATTTTTAGCTGTTTATAGCAGGAGGGCAATTATAGTGCCAAATAGCTAGTCTGCCACTGGTGAGAACAGAAATCCCTGTTTTTATTTTTAAAGTTCTTAACATGCTATATTCGTTTCTCCAATTATTTATTTGAATGCTTGTCTATTTATTCTACGGATTAGATATTTTGAGACTGAATCAAATCGAGTGCAACAGAATGATAAGTACTTAAAAATATTTTTGAACATGTCCAATTCATTAACGTGTTTATATTACTGAGACATGGACGATGAAAATGAGAAAAAGATCACAAAAGCTTCACAATTATCCGTTTATCTTGAGGGATTGGAATCCTTATTGGGAAGTGAAGAATGATAATAAACTTTGAGGGATGGACTACTTGTGAGCAGTGCAAACAGTTCAAGATTTTTGCTGCATTATTCAGTCTTACTGTAAGCATAAATGGAACAGCTATTTTGTATTGTGCCTCTATTACTTGGATCTTCGGCATTAGTTCTCTATGAAATTTGCCATTTTTATGGAATTCTAGAACAAAACCATTGATTATGATTCTAAATGAATGTAGGGAATTGTACACACTTTTGAGACTTCTGTCTTATTTCCGACAGTTACAATTTTTCCCTCTCTGGAAGGTTGGGGGTTGGAGTGGCAGGTGCCTGACATGCCCCTTAATGTGATACTTTCGCTCCCCCTTCTTGCTCCCACTTTTTCTTATTTTCTTCCAGATTTTGTGTGGTTTTTCCATTTCCCCAGTCCTTGTTACTCAAAAAATATTATGATGGAAGAAGGATTTTAGTTGCTATGCCTGTTCTAGAAGGGAAAGAACTCTACCTCATTGCTCCTTTACATGGTTTGGCTACTTCTGAATCATGACCCATATAAAATCGAGCATAAACTATTTTGAGTCTGGCTTCATGAAATCAGACCTTGTTTAGTGAAATTTGAGAACGAACAACTCTAGGGGCAGGTTGACACAGTCTCCAGTGGCTTTTATCATAGTGTACCTTTTAGTGCTCTCTCTAATGAAATAGGAGTTTGGGATTACTCTAAGTTGATTTCAGTTTCAATTGAGATGTTACTTAAGGGCAGAATTGAGCAGGACAATGTGTGCTTGCTTGCACACATGCTGTGGTTATCTACTAGATTATTAAAGAAGATTTAAATCTTAAAATTTGACTTGTGAATATTGATCCCCTTTTCCTTCTATTTTTTTCTGAAGGAAGTAGCTGTAAATTTGATATTTAGCATTATAGAAAATAGTTTTATTTTCCAAAAATATATTTAAAAAATATATTTAATGGGGACCATAGCAATAACTATCATCTCCCTGATCGTTACTATTTTAAGAATTGATATGTTCTGAAAGTTTCATTTGTATTTTTCATATTTTCCCCTTGTTTTCCATAATTTGTGTATTTATTTACTGACCGAACATATTTATCATGGCTATTTTCATGCCTTTGTCTTTTGGACTGCCCTGTGTTTTCAATATTGTTTGAAAAAAAAATCCATGAGTGTTTACATTCAATACGAGGGGTTTTAAAGACCATCCATACATGCCATGTTAAAGCAATATTTGGAAAAGGTGGAAAAAAACTGCATGCTTTGCACAAGGAAGGAAATAGATATGTGTTAACATCTGTTTTTAAATGTAAATAATTTCACATAACCCTTTGGAGGTGGAGTATATTTCCAAAAATGGTGACATTTGTAGTTTTGATCTCACATGTTCTTCCAGAACCTTGTCATTCCCCCATCCGTAACATCCAGTTCCCCTCTACTTGGATTTATTGTGCCTCTGTGACTGTCTCAATAAAAAGAATACAGCAAAAGTGACAAACATACTACTGAAAAAAAGTCATAAAAGGCAGTACATCTTCCTGTCTCATTATTCCCTCAAATGCTCACTCTTGGAACCCAGTCACCATGTTGTGAGGAGAGCCAGGACACATGGAAATATTACATGTAGGTGTTCTAACCAACATCCCTAGTAAAGGTCTCATCCAACATCCAGTATCAGCAGACATGAGCCTGAACAAGACTTCAGATGATTTCAGGTCTTTGCCAACAAGTCATCTGTAGGCTTAAGTCTACCAGTTGAGGTCTCAAATATCCTGGAGCAGAGACAAAGTGTGAATTCAGTCCTCGGCTTTTGAGTTTCCCCTACTAAAACTGAGTTGAGCAGAGATGAGCAATCTCCACAGCATCTTTCTCAAGTTATATATTTATAAGCAAAATAAATGTCATTCTTCTAGGACATTAAGTTTCAGGTGAATTTAGTGGCAGTAGTAGGTGATTAGAACTCATATTGATTATAGCCAAAGCCCAACCAAATACATGAGGCAGTAGGTTTAGGATCAGGGGCAAAGCTGGGCATGGTGGTGCACCCCTATAATTTTAGCAGCTTGGGAGGCTGAGGCAGGAGGATTGCAAGTGCAGGGTAGCCTCAATAACTTAGCAAGACCTTGTTTCAAAATAAAAAGGACTGGGCATGTAGCTTAGTGGTAAACTGCCTCTGAGTTCAATCCTTAGTTTAAAAAGAAAAGGGGGAAAGGAAAGATAGAAAGAAAGAAAAAGGATCAGGGGAAGTGGTGATGGGAAATGATTTAGTGATTTTTTTAGGACAGTGTTAGTGAAAGTTTAAAGGAGTTCAAGGAATCTGTTAGAGGAAACATAATGGACCTTAAAAAGACAGCTGGTGAGGACTTAAAGGAAAATATTGCAAACTGGAGGAAAAGGAACTCTTGTTATGCAATGGCAGGAAGTTTAGTAACAATGTCTCCTGTAGTGAGGTGAAAAATAGGAAATATACCTATATTCTGGTTGAGGAGTTTGCAGAAAGAGGGTTGAAAGTGCTTTGCCTTCTGTCTGTTTCTAGCTGCCTGTAGTAAAATGCAAGGAAGAGAGATGATCTAAAGAAAGAACTGTTATATATAAAGTCTCCAGGACTTGCTGGGTTGGAAAAGAAAACTGTTTCTCATTCCCAGCCTCTCCAGATGGCAAATGATGCTAAATTAAGATATGGCTTCTGAGCAGAGATCAAATCCAGGGTGCTGTCAGGAAAACATGATCTAAAGATAAAAACCTTTTGTTAATGCCTCATAAAGTTTTGAGATAGTGCCTTTTAGACCATTTTGAGCAGACAAAAGGCCATATAAGGATCTTATTGTGTGCCTCACAGATTCTTTCCATAAAACAATACAATTTCTCAGAATCTTAACAGTATTCTTAAACAGAGTCTAAGTTTAAATGAAAAAAAAAAAAAGATTTCAGTGAAATCTGAGCATGTGGCTTTTGTCTAATGGAATGGATTATAAATTGATTCATAAGAAACCCACAAAGTGTTTAAAGGAATTTTATAACCTTGCATTGAAAATGATAGAGATAGTATATAATTAAAAGAAGCCTCTCGACCATGAAATGTCTTTGGGAAAGAAGCAGAACAAGAAAATGACTCAACTGAAAAAAAAAAAAAAACAAGATTGACCTATAATTTCATGGAATAGGAAAAATACATTAGTGGGTGGATAGTACCCTGTATGCAGACATAAGAGCCCTGGAGAATTCTGGTAGTAGGTATGAGCCATAAGGAAGGTACTGGTAACATGTATCTGACTATATTTTACAGTTGTTATGTCCAGTGACTGCACTGATTTATCTGTTTTTCCTTTTTGAATGTGAGTACATTTAACGCTTTTTCTTCATCTATCCCATCTTTGTATGTTAGCTGTGTGTGTGCAATAGAGGAATCATATATTTAGTTCACAGACCTTACGATCAAGAGGAATACCATTCACAGCTCAATTGTGATAGGCCAGTGAGATAGGCTGAGATACCTGAGAAGACACCTGGAGATGGGATGTAAGATATAAGATTTATCCAGAAATACTAACAAAGAAGATCCAGTGGCAATGTACTAGACAGATGCGTCATCAGAAATTCCAGTGGCAATGGGCTGGGCAGGTACATCTTTGTTTCACATAGTGCCTCTGGCAATACTCTGAAAAATAGTGTCTCCATTCCCCATGGCACTTATCCAGTGGTGGCTGGCTGGGTGAGCACTTCCCTCTCTACAGTGCTCTGATTCACACCAGTTACCACAGAGAGGAGGGTTTTATAAGTTGGACTGCAGAAGCAGTGACATCACTGACTTGGTTTGCTTTGTCCCATTGTATGACCAGTATCCCAAGGAAGTTGGCATGCATGCATGAAAGCAACTTTCTACAGATAACACCAACTTGCCCTAATTCCCAGCATACATGAGAAAGTCAGTGTCTTTGAAGAGAACATTTATCTGGATATTCTGGCCCATACTTGCCTCTTTTTGTTCCCTTAACTTGGCTAGTTTTTGGAATGAAGGAAAGGCACATTAGGAGCATAATGTTTCATTGTTTTTTCTTTTCTCCAAGGATGACGCAAGAGAATTGATACACAATATGGTAAACGCAAGGAACCACACTCAATGAATTTCATTTGATTAGGATGACAAGATCTTATTCCTTAAGCTTTAGCCTGATAAACCTGGGAGAGTGACCTAGGGCAAAGAGATGAGTATATTTGTATGTGGCAGAGATATGAAGTTTGGGGGCCTAAAGTGTTTTGTAGCAGATTTTAGCTTCCAATAATAGACTCCCCCATACTTTTGGTTGCTAAATGCTCTTTCAGAATCTTGCCAGTTCTCCCATTCATGGACTATATGTCCCCATCCCCTAAATCTGGGTCTTGAGTCTACTTTAAAGAGTAGAATCCTGCTGAAGTAATGCTATATGACTTCTGAGGCTAGATCACAGAAAGAAACAGAGCTTCCACTGAACTGCCACCTAACTGCCTCTTTCTTTGGAATGATTGTCTTTGTAATCCGGGTACCATATTGTTAGGAAAATCAAGCTATAGGGAGAGGCCATATGTAGATATTCTGGCTGATGGTACCAGTTAAGGTCTCATTCAAGAGCCAGAATCAATTGCCTGACTTGTAAGTAATGGAGCCTTCAGATGATTCAAACTTTAAGCTGCCCCAAACACTGAGCTGAGCAGAGACAAAGTATCCTTAACATGTATATGATTATAGAATTATGAGCATTGTAAATATAATTTTTAAGCCACTAAATTATGAGGTGATTTTTTATGCAGCAATAAATAATCCACCGAGAATATGATCATCTGTAAGAGAATATGACCATCTATTTTACTGATAAAGAAGTATGCTGATGGTCACATAACAAGTATATGGCAAAGCTGAGCTGTAAACTCCAGTGTGTCTGAATCCAAAGTTTGAGTTTCTTCCATTCTTTGACCCACACCTATAAGAAGGCCTAGGTTGACCAGCACAACATTAAGTTGAACTGGTAAATTCATCAAGTTCTAGCCTGAGAAGATTGAGCCCAGTAGAATACAGACGAGGTTTTGTTGCCTGTCAAACATAGAGGACTGCCTTGAAAAAAAAAAAAAAAATACATCTTTCGTGGTTTAAAAAAAAAATTGTGGTCAAATTCTTACTTATGAGCTTCATAAGCCCTTCAAGCGAGTCGTGCAAAATTCTGTGTGTGCCAAGTTTTCTCAATCTGGAGAAAAGGGATGTAAGTCTCTTGCAAGATTGTTATAAGGATTACAATTTTGTATGAAATAAAGGAAATTAGTATTAATTAATAATGAATAACTGAATATCTTAATGTAGTTATCTGAAAGTTACTCTGGAAGATGAATGATTAACACACATTGATCTCTGGTTCCTGAATAAAATGGCAACTCTACACTTGGCCATCTCCAGTTTTTCTTTTGAAGTCCTGTTGCCACCTGCTGTGTCCTGCTGAACTTCCCAAACTCTTTGCCCCCAGGGCCTCCAGTATCATCTGCCACTCCCCCTACTACTTTAAATTCTCCCAACTCCTTTCCCTGCTACAAACTTTTCTGCCTTGGAATTTAACTCTATCTAATTATTTGTTTAATGACATTCGGTGCAAATGAGGTGCAACCCCATGAGACCTTTGCACTTTAAAAGAACGGCTCATTAACTGCTTTGAATATCTAATTGATAGGATTAGTGGGAGAGATAATTTTGTTCTTTGCCCACTCTCTCACCTCCCACAATAAGCAAAAAATATTTCAGAAAGTTACTTTGTAACCTCTCTGTACCCCCTTTTGCAAAACCACTCTGCACCCCAATAGAATTGAGCTGAAAAGAATTTGTTATCTATGGAGAGAACTGAGGTTGACAGCAAATGAAAAATTAACTTTATTTTAAAATGTGAATTTCTTTCCTACCTTTTATTCTTCTCAAATAGTGGGTGAGTTGTGGGGAGGACCTACTATTTATGACTACCTTAACTTGTTGTAACTCTCATTTTATCCTATCATCTGACTAGGTATTTACCTTCTGCATGAGTCAATTTTATCTTTTTAAAATGATATTTGCAATTAAATGATTACTTGGCTTCTATTTGATGTGCACATGTGGGGAGGGGATCATTACGTTGTTCTTTTGACTATGGCCAGGGGGTGATTTCCGTTTGCTTGAAAACCAAAGCACAAAGCATTTTTGCTGTTCTGTGAGGGACTAAGAGGTAAAAATTTAATAGAAGAAACTACATAACTGGAAGGTCTTTTGAAACAATATTTGATTCACTCTTCAAGAAACATGCATGGGAGATTTTTACAGCTCAGAATATTAAGGGTGATAAGTGTAAGGAAGCGGGAGTAGAAACAGTTTGTGTAGTAGCACATATACTTTTGTTCATTGATACTGTCCCCAAAGTGCATGGAACAAAATTTGAAATATATTGTAATTTAATAAAATTATAAACATATTTGTACTACTTAATATTGAACAGCCTCCACCCAAATCTCTTGCTCTATTTCTTGTCAATATACACTTATCCAATTTGTTACATTCCTTTTGGATTTATTACATTGAATTTTTGCTTTGTTGAAATTCCTTGTCTTATAACAATTAAATTTACAATTTTATCATAGCAACCACCCATGATCTTTAGCTTTAATCTGGTTCCATTTGACTGATAATCTCTGACCAGGGGGCACATCCTCATTAATGTCACTGTATGGTGTCAGTACTTTTCTAGTCTCAATGTTCCTGTATTTGGCTATGCATTGGAATTTTCCTGGGAGCTTTTAAAATTTACAAATTTCTAAGGCCCATACAAAGCTACTGCACCATAAATTTTTTCCTATCTGTCCCTTCCTTTCTATCCTCATCACTACCCCCCCAAGCCTAAAACTTCATTTGCTGAACTGTTACGCTTACGTATTAATTGGTGTGTCCAGCCAGTCTATCTCCCAACCTGCCTTTTCCAGATTAATTTGTCTAAAACAGTATATCACACATTTTCCCAATGTTCAGTAACTGTTAATGTATCTCCATTGCCCTCAGGAATACAATCAATTATCTTTAGAGACTAAGAATTCTACAATTTAGCTGCTACAGTTTTCTAACATATTTTAGTTCTTATTTGATTTAACTTCATGCCAATACATAACATCTGATAAACCCTTCTGTCTTAGTCAGCTCTGGTTAACATAACAAAATATCATAGACTGAGTGGCTTAAACAACAAACATTTATTTCTCACAGTTCTGGAGCCTGGGAAGTCCAAGATTAAGGCATCAGAATATTCAGTATTTGGTGAGGATCTTGTTCATGAGTTATAGACAGCTACCTTCTTGCTCAATCTTCACATGGAAAAGAGGAAGTTCTGGTTTCTTTTCTTCTTCTTCTGAGGGGTCAAAACCTTTCATGGGGGCTTCAACCTCATGATTTCATCTAAACTCAGTCAACTTCCAGGAACTCCATTTCCCAAGGTCAGCACATTGGGAGTGGAACTTCAACCTATGAATTTCAGGGGAAAACATTCAATCCATAACACCTTCCTTTGGAAAGAAATGCTTTCTTATTGTGATTTATTTGATATCATATATTCTTTTAAAAACTATGTTGAAATTATTTCAGACTCATAAAAGGTTGTTAGTATAAAGAATTCCTGATTACCCTTTACTCAGATTTCTATTTGTCAACATTTTACTCATTTGCATTCTCTGTCTCTCCATTTCTTTCTCAATTTTTCTTTATTTCTACCTCCTTAAGTCTGTGCATCCTAAATAAGACATTCTCTTAGATAATTATAGTACAAATAGGAAAATACACATCAAACAGGTAATTAACATTGATATCATACTGTCATCTAGTCCACAGATATAGAAAGGCAAGATATCAAATGGGGGAAAATGCTAGGCAAATATATATATGCAAAGGCCTTGCATTAAGAACATAAAAACAACTTATAATTCAATTATATGTAGATAAGTGTCTCCTATCAATTGGGCCAAAGATTGGGATATCTCAAGAAAAACTGACAACTGGTTAATAAGCATCTGACATTAAATTGAAATGCAAGTTAAAACCATAATGAGATACTACTACACATTCAGTAAGATAATAAAATTTATAAAGACAATACAGCAACCCCGAATGTTGGTGAAAATATAGAATAATTGAAACTATCATGCATTGTTTATGAAATATAAAATTGTTCAACTTTTTTGAAAATTATTTGCCAGTTTCTTACACTACTATGTATATATTTCCCCCTATAGCCCATCAATTCCACTATCTTTAATTATCCAAGAAAAATGAAAATATACTCCCTCAAAACGATTTACAAGATTACTCAGAATACCTTTATGTCTATAAGTAATGACTAGAAACCATCCCAATGCCTATGGTCAGGAGAACAGATAGATAGTGGTATACTATATAATTGTATATTACAATAAAAGGAGACATACTACCAATAGAACTATATCATGAATCTCACAGACATGATGTTGAAAGCAAAATGTAAGACATGAGAGAATAAAAACTATGTTTTTAATTTATAGATATTTTAAATGGGTAAAAATAGCTGATGGTAATAGAATCAGAATAGTGCTTGTCTTGATAAAGAATATATAGAATGGAAAGGAGAATGAGAATACTTTGGGGGTTGATAGAAAAATTCTGTTCGTGGGAATCAGTGATTAAGGTAATATAGAATTCAAAATTATTAAATGAGAGGAAATCAAGGAACTGAACAACAATGATAATGGAATGATTGTCTGCAAATATACTGAAATCATCAAGAATTATGGCGGAATAGAGAGAATGAGATGTTAGATGCTAAAATCTCCAGAAGAATGAGGAGGAGTGGAGGAGAGGATTCTCTAAAGAGAAGTGGGTGGTATAGTCCATTAACTTGAGTCATCCTTGATACCTTTAACTTTTTCAGTCTCTAGAGTTAACCTATGATTGGGTCCGGTCAATATATTGCTTTTCTCCATAAAAGCACCACTTCAATTTTAAAATATCATTTCTTCCTGTTTCAGCACATTAATTTTCTAATGGGTCTCCCTGTAGCCACTCTTCCCAGTCCATTTTCCTTTGCTGCTATCACCAATCTTTTCTCAGTAAATCTGATCATATTTTACAAGTCCCCTAAGCATCTTCTAATCTAGCTTTTTTTGAAAAATTTCAGTTAGTTTCCACTGCTTTTAAGAGCAGAACCGAAATTCTTAAAGCTTAAGATGGCCAAAAAGATCTGGTATCAGACTACCTTTCTAGTCTTGTCTAGCAGTATTTTCCACTCTCACATCTCTGCCTCAGGCATACCAGTCTTGTCCTTTAGTGTCTTTGCCTATGCAACTTGCTTTGCTTGGAATGTGCTCCCCTCTATTTCCCTGTGCTTCTCCAGGTTATTTCATAGTCTTTAGTTAAAGTTCAGTTCAAATCTCACTGACCTAATATTTCTCAGACTGGGTAGACCTTATGTATATGGAATGTTTCCTTCAGGAGTCATTCATAGTACTGTCTCATGTGGCATATATTTAAAATTTATGTTGACTTCTCCTCTTCTAGAGTTATGTTCAACTGATTGCTGGGACAAAAAGAACCAATGGCCATGAATAAAAGAATCTTCTTAAGTCACAAACAAAGTCTCTTTAATGACATGGTTTCAGCCCAAGGCTCTGGTGTAAGACAGCTAGATTGGACAAATGTAAAACTTGTTCTGTGAATTCCCTTAGATGTAACATTTATAGCCCATGGATTCCAATTTGACTTTGAAGAGTGAGGACTGATTTTGAGCTGCAGGCTTTTGTTTAACGTACAACAGTTTTCACTGGACTTAAACCAACAAGGTTACTACAGTGTAGGAAAAGCCCAAGTAGCTAAATAGGTCTTTAGTAGCAACACCATGTGGTAGTAAAAAAACATTAAAAATTGTGCACCCTCTAGTCATCTTAAACTCTTGTCATTAAAATCACTGAGGGAATTTTGAAGATAACAATAATTATAATTAGAACAAATTATATTTCATGCTTTTATAATTATGTTAAAATATTATTATGTATAGCTAAAAAGAACTAATATAAAAGAAAAAATGCTAGCGTGTATGCTTTATATGTAAATTTACTTTAAAGTCACATAAAATTTAAATTATTTAATATAAATTTACTTTAAAAATTAATTTTACATTTATATATACAATTACATTAAAATTATTAAGTGGTACACTTATAAGTACATGAATTTATAGTATGTAAATTATACTTCAGTAAAGTGATAAAAATTTTTAAATTATACCAGTGGTTGGTCCCAACCTGTGGCCAATTACATTAGAATTTCTGGGAATGGGATTTGAATGTTGATAGGTATTGCAATCTTCCCAGGAAAATTTAGCAATTCTAAGAAAGGTGCGTGTACATTTACCTTTTGCATTAGGATCCTCCAGAGGAACTGAACCAACTGATTTTATATACATTATAATTTATCTATCTACCTACCTGTCTACTTATGAAAGTATCTATTAGGTTGGTTTAACTAATCAGAGATTAAATGGTTCCACAATGGCTGTCTGCAGGTAGGAGGTCTGGGGAAATAAGTAACTTCTCAGTCCAAGAAACAGGAAGTTTCAGGATAAGAGTGACCAATGATGGAGTTCCAGTCCAAAGCTGAAGGCCCCCAAACCGCTGGAAAGTTGCTGGTGCAGGTCTCCCTTTAGAGGAATCAAGAGCCTAATGTCCATGGTCAAGGGTAGCAGCAAAAATCCACCATCTACTTAAGAAGTCAAGCCTGCAAGTATATGTAAGCTTCCCCCTTGTGCCTTTGCTTCCATCTTGGCCCCCAGCCTGTGGAACTGCACTGCTCACATTCAGGATGAGTTTTTCCCACTCAATTTGCTGACCCACATACAAATAGTCTCGGAGACATACCTAGAAGTGTGCTTTACCAATTTTCTAGTGTTTCTCTCCCAGTTGATAACGAAGAATGATGTATAATGGGGGTGGGGGGTTGGGGGTGAGAGAAGAATGTAGGAACTTTAGATCACATAGAGGGAAATGGGGTGGGTATGAAAAATGGTGGAATGAGATGGACATCATTTCCCTATGTACATGTATGATTACACGAATGGTATGAATCTACATCGTGCACAACCATGGAAATGAAAAGAAGTACCCTGTTTGTGTACAATCAATCAAAATGCAGTATGTAAAAATAAAAAAAATTTAAAAAAGAATAATCATCACATCTTTCAAACTAATCCTGTTTCTAGGAGGTTATTCTGAAGGCACCTTCAGAGTACAAACACATGTGCATAATGTGATTGACTGGAGCATTGTTTGTAAATATAAAATATGAGAAACCACCTAAATGCTCATACATGAAAGAATTGTTAAATAAGTGGTAGAGCATCTCTACAATTGATGGCATTATGCTACTATAAAAAGAATGAGAAATACCACTCTGGGCTGATACATACAAAGATATGCAGGATATACTTTTAAGTTGAAAACACAAAGTGCACAATATATCTATCACATGGTGTCCTTGGCTTACAAAGAAGAATATATAAGAAAATATACATATATTTGCTCATTTGTGCAAAAAGAAATATAATAAGGATAAACTAGCAACCAATATGATTGGTTATCTAGAAGGATGAATGGGAAGTGTAGGAGAATGAGAATGTGAAGGGATAAGTGGGGATTCTTCTCTAAGAATACTTTTGTGTTTATCTTTGACTTTAAGAATCAAATAGTGTCTCACACATTTAAAATAAATAAATAAAAAAGTCAGGCACAGTGATGCACACTTGTAATCCCAGCAACTAGAGAAACAGAAACAGAAGGATTGCCAAGTAGCAGACCAAAAATAAAAATTAAAAATAAAATAAAAATAATCTCAGAAAGAAAAATAAAAAATGATCGGGGATGTGGCTCAGTGTTAGAGTGACTTTGGATTAAATGCCCAATAACACAAAAATTAAGATAACTGTGATTTGTGGAGAACTCAAATGAAATATGAACTGTAACCAAGGAATCTAACTGTACTATAAATGAATATCACAACCATAACAACTGGAATAAAAAAGAAAAGAATAAACCTAAATAATAATGGAAAACAGTATTTTAAATATATTTTACAAGGCCAAAGAAAAAAGAATTGCACTGCACACACACATTATAATGTCTTTTATAAATTTGTTTTTCATAGGGGTACATTAGTAAATGTGAAAATAATTTATATGTATTCTAAGATTGAGCAAATGAGTAAATTGTGGATAATGAGAGCCAGTTTCTCACTGTTGGAGAAAGGAGTTAGCAAAGTGGTAAGGAGAAAGACTGGAAGGAACCCCATGAACTGGAAGCATCAGTATAAACTACTGGTTCTATATATACTGGGTTATGTGTGTGTGTGTGTGTGTGTGTGTGTGTGTGTGTGTGTGTATGTGTGTGAGAGAGAGAGAGAGAGAGAGATTCAGATGGATATGCACTTGTGTGTGTGTGTGTATGTGTGTATGTGCATATATTTCCTAGCTCTCTTCACTAGAATGATGCCCCAGCAACAATGAGCATGTCCAGAGTTTGGTTTCTAACTACCATTAACTACCATTCTTTCCACAAAATGACTGATTTCAGGACTAGATGCACAAAGCTGGAACATCTTATGGTGCCAGAAAGAAAGCATTCAAAAAATGGCCACATACTGAAAGGACTGGAAAACAACCTAAAGGAGCCCGTGATAACCACAGCTGGACAGCAACAAAATAAATAATGATATCAGATTATAATCCATAGGATAAACTAAATACACATGAGTTCATATTGATAAAAACAGATTATTGAATAAATAAATGAAGGACAAAGGACAGGTCATCCTTACAGTAGAATTACAGAGAGTATATGTAGAAGGAAGGGCAGAAATACAAGGTCAAGGTCACCATTTGGCGAACACCACAGTGATAATTGCTTTAGAGACTATTCAATGTATGCAAAAACTAGTGAGCACAAATGAAACTAGAAATAAGATATTTGCATATTTTCAAATTATCTTACCTCAATAATTATAAGGGAGAAAGTAGTGTCATTTTGGAGAAACTTGACAAACACCCATTTAACCAAGTGATCAAAGGTAATATAGAAAATGTGACATATTGACACCTTGTATTTCCTAATAATAATGTAGTGAGTAGAATTCTTGCCCAGGTACATCGCTTTCATCTAATCCTGACAAACCCAAATTGAATATTCTACAAAACAACTTATTGTACTCTTCAAAAGTTCCAGCCAGGAAAGAAAATACAAGACTGAGGTGCTCACCCAGATTGTAGGAGACTGAAGAGTCATGCTAGTTGAATGCAATGCCACATCCTGGGTTAGATCCTGCACTGTGGGTGAAGGAAGTCTCAGGAGAACCTGACTGGACTTTATGCTATTGGAACAACTGATTATTTGAGTTACCAATCAGACATGGCCAGGTTAGTAATCTGGGAGGTCATGTAGATGACAGAGTTTAATAAATCTCTTCTAGTATTCTGTACTTAACCTGGTGTAGCATTCATCGAATTATAACTAATTTATGTTTCTCTGACTGGAACTCTGTGAACTCAGATGAGTGCCATATCTATCTCATTTTCCACTCTGTCCAAGTGTTCCACACATTGCCTTACACAGAGCGGTGTTTGGTAAATGCGGTTGAGAAATATTGCCCTAAGCTTTTGTGGGTGGAGCTTAAGCAACTTTGCGCCTACCCTTTGCTCTGGGAATCTTTGCTGGTTGACAGCTATCCGCAAGTGACTGAGAATTCTGTCCCTTTATTCTACGCCTTAGTCTCCTTCAGGCTCAATGCAAGCTAGTCTTTTAGTGGAAGGCTCTAAAGCCTTGGATTTTAGAGGCTAGACAAGATTTCAAGTCCAGTCCCCGACCTGACAGCCTCCATCCTGGACTGATCTTTCTCTTTCTGGGCTTGGTTTCCTCAATAGTAAAGTCAAGTTTTTGCATTCTAAAGTAATTATTTCAACCTGTGTTTTAAATTTGTTTTGTTGTTGCTATGATTACATTTATTTCATTATTTATTTATTTATTTGGTGCGGGGAATCAAAACCATGTGACTCACACACATGCTAGGCAAGCACTCTACCCAGTCCTTCTGTTATGATTACCAATGAATTGATTGATTGTTTTTGCAGTTACCTTTTTTTAAAGGAGGTTTCAGTACCCAGAGGTGTACACAAATAAAACAGATAAAACTGATTTGCTCTCACTGGGCTGGGAGATGTAAGGGAGTCAGGGGAGTGGGTTAGAGAGTGACACAGGCCCGCTCAAGCACCCAGGCCTCCTTCAGCCACCACCCCAGGTATTGATGACAAGCTTCTAGCTAATGGTTTCACACTGTAGCATAGAGGATGGCTGCAATTATTCTTCAGAAGCATTAATCTGTCCTATGAAATATGGTGTTTATCCTTGTCTTCTTCCATTTTACACTTAGTATACTACTACCTAGACTAGAAAGAATAGGACATACCTTTTTAGATACAAGGCCTGGTACAAAATTCTTACCTAGTAGTTCACTTGGCAAACATTTTTAGATGACTACCAAGGCCAGGACTTCCAGAAACTTCCTGGAGGAGGTGCTCCTGAGTCAAGCTTAGGGAGAGAGAAAGAATTTGAGTTACTAGGTAGAAGATCATTATCCCCTATCAGTGGGAGCTGTGAAGTGATTGCAACAGAGGCCACATAATAGGCAGCTCTTAAGAATTTTCAAGGACAGGGAGAGATGGTAGGCTCAGGGGGAGGTGGCAGGGTTGAGACAGGATGTGTGAATGCAGTGGCCTTGCTGAGACCTGTGCAGTCTAATGCCACAAACAGAAATCATTATGGTTTATTTTAAATTAATTCCCTATGTAGTCTCTTCTGCAAGATATTCCTCAAAGATAATAGGAACAGTTCATTTCCAGGTTTCTTAAAGACCAATTCCCAAAGAAAATGGGGGCGGCCTGGGACGCAAAACTTCCCCTGACATTTCCAAGGCCATGTCCTGCAAGCCCTATTTTTAGTTTAAGACTTCACCCTTTTTCGGATCCAGGTGAGAAAATGATTGCTGTAATGCCAGAAAACTCTTCCTGGGAGTTGGAGTCGCATTGCTTTGGCCGGAGGCTGCAACCTGCTGGCGTTGATGGGAGTATCCTGCCCTCTGCTGGATTTGGCTAGAAAAAAAAAAAAAATGAATCTGCATTGCCTGCTAAAGAATTAAGGTTGAAAGTTTTTAGTTGCACTTAAAAATTAATATTTGCTTATATGTTGCAGAGATTTATTTAACAGACAGTGAATTCCTTGCATTATATCTGAATTCTCAGGGGATTTCTCAGTGCCCAGGAAAATATTCATTGTGTATCATCGCATGCATACCTCTTGTCCAGTAAATTGGCATGAAAATAAACAGTGCCAGACTTTTTAAAGAAATGTAAAAAAAATCAAAGCTGCATTTCTAATATTTTTTAAGTATTCACATAGTGTGATGTGATAGGAAGAACACTGGGAATACCAGTAGACTGGTTAGATTTACATATTTTCTGCAGGATACTAAACCTCTGAGGCTCAGTCTCTCTTATCAGTAATATGCTTTACCCACCTCAAAAAAAAGTTGGTGTGAGGATCAGGTAAATTAATAATGCAGGTGAGAGTACTTTACCCCCGAAAGTGAGGAGTTTTAAATATACATACCACGCACAGGTCACACAGTAGTACAAAGTGTTCTACATTAGCAACATTGTTAAATTATCGATTTCGTGAAATTCATCTCATGTAAAACAGGCAAACTGTTATTCATGTTTCAAGTCAGAAAAAGAAAGGCTTCTTTCTAAACATGTTGAAAGAAAGCAGGATGTCCTAAAAATAATTTTTTCCAAGAGGTTCTGGAGACAGAACACTTCTTTACTTGGTAGTGTTTATCTTTAATTGCCCATCATTATGTTCTGTACAGCCTATACAAATGTCTGTATTTCTCACTTTTATTACAAGAAAAATGGCAAAAATTAATTCTCAGAATAATGTTGCACCTTTCCATTCCTCCTTTCCTCTTTGCTCTGGGTCCTTCTTCATCCATCCCCGCTGTTTTCTTCCTGTTTAATTTGAAACTACAAAGAAGTAGTTTTCAGCTAGTATTGCTACTGCTGTCGGGCTTAGCAGTTTCTTGCCCTTACATAGCAATTCCATAGGTATATTGTTCTCGTCAGGGCTGTTGTTATAATCAGAGTAGAAAGAACATCTCCTAGCTCTCAGGTTGTTGGCCATCTAAGCGGTGACAAACTGAATGAATGTTGATATTAATGTGCTAGTTCTTACTGAGTTGCTCAGGCTGGCCTTGAACTTGCGATCCTCCTGCCTGAGCCTCCCAAGTCACTGGGATTACAGGCGTACACTACCATGCCTGTCTTAATGTACTAGTTCTTTAATCAGAAACAATAGATATCTTTCTAACTTGTTAATTTAATCAATTTATTCTCTGCATTAGCAACTCTGCTTAATAAAAAGTTTTTTAAAATCCCACTTGAGCAACCAGTTGAAGAATAAATCCAAGTGTAACTGATCACTTTGCTATACTCAGCAAGTGTTATATGGATGTAGTCTAGAAAATTCAAGTTCAACAGAGTTTTAATACTAGTTGTGGAAGACACAAAGATATAAGATACAGTCTGCATACATGAGATATTCAAGCTTCAGTTAGATACCTATTTAGATATATAAATAAGTGATAAGCTGGCAATTAGGGAATTGGGAAGATATAACCAGAAGTGTCATTTGATATTTTTCTGAACTCTTCTTGTTGCTAATATATATTTTAATGGACATATAGTAATTGTACATATTTATGAGGTACAGTGTGACATTTCAATAAATGTATACAATGTGAATGATCAGATCAGGGTAATTGCATATCTATCATGTCCAATATATAACATTTCCTTGTGTTAAAAACAGACAAAATCCTTTTTATCATCTATTGTGTACTACTTAAAGAAAAGTTTGTGGCAGGGAAGAAGTAAAAACATTTCCAAGGAGTAGGGGGAGTGTCAGACAATACCAGAACTATTTAATCATCATCAACCATAGGTATTCTACTGTGCTATAGAAAATTAAAAGTTATTCCTCCTAGCCAATTGTACCCAATGCCCATTAACCACTCTCTCCATCTCCCTGCCCCCTTCCCAGGCTCCAGGCTCTGACAATCACTATTGTATTCTCCACTTTTTTGAGATCATTTTTACCTATCATGTAAGTGATAACGTGATATTTGTCCTTCTGTCCCTGTCTTATTTAATTTAACATAATGTTCTCCAGTTCTATGCTGTTGCTGCAAATGAGTGAGTTTGCTCTTTTTATGACTGAATAATATTCCATTATGTATATGCTACATTTTCTTTATTCAATCATCCATCATGGATACCTAGGTTGATTTCTTACCTTGGCTATTGCAAATAGTGCTACAATAAACATGCAAGTGCAGATGTCTCCTCAACATACTGATTTCGTTTCCTTTGGATATATACCTAGTTGTGGAACTGCTGAATCATATGGCAGTTCTATTTCTAGTTCTTTGAGGAACCTCCATGCTGTTTTCCATAATGACTACACTAATTTACATTCCTACCGACAACATATGAAAGTTCCCCTTTCTCTTCACCCTCACCAGCATTTGTTTTTAAAATCTTTTAGCTAAATCATCTGATCTTGAAGAAAGAAATTTTCTATGCAGACAAGGTATTAGAGTGTGTGTGTGTGTGTGTGTGTGTGTGAGTGTGTGTGTCTAGACTGGGCAAGGACAGACTTCAAGGCAGAGGGCCCCAGAAAAGCAAGATATGGTATCAGGGAAATCTATGCTGTGCCTAGAGTAATAATGAAGATGATGTTAAGGCTGGAAAGGTAATTTGGGGCCAAATGAAGATGCTATTTTACTGCTGAAATGTGGCACTTGTATTTCATTGGGTATGTGTGTTTTGAGAGGCAGATCAATTTTATACATCTGTTGTACTTTATTTAGTCAAGGAAATGTTTCTTAGGGAGGGAAGTTGGGTTGTAAGTAGTATAATTCCCAATAACTTTTAAAGTATGTGTGAGTTTCTGTGTGAGACCTGTAGCAGTCCCTAGGTTTGGTCCAAACTGGGTTGGGTTAGTGACTCCCTGAACAGACTAGAATCTTTATCCTGTTTCTTTAAAAGACAACAGAGTGAATCCCTTTTGAGTCATCAGAATGGCATGCATTTTCAAAAAGCCACCACCAGCCTCTTTTGTCCAGTTAGTATTAACTAACCATATACTCTAGACTTTTGGAGTTCATTGCCTAAGGATAAGGATTTAGAAATGGCAACCATCATTTTTTAAATATCTGACTTGCCATTCTGTCACATAAAATAAAAGGTCAGAAAAAAGTCCCATGGATAAGTTCTGTCTGCTTCACCAAACATGTTTGATCACTTGATTAATCATAAATATATATTATTTATATAAACCACTTGGCATGATATTACTGATCTTAACTCTTGTCTCATGTAGCAATTCCACAGATATTAAAAGAGACAAGGATTGCTTACACTAAAGCTTTGCTTATGGCATCTTAAAAGAAAGCACTTTGAGTCTACATTCCTCAATTCCTATAATTATAATGAGATTTACAGGTAGTTTAAATTTTTTTCTTTGGTGTGTTTACTCAGCACTTAGCACATTATGGGCATTCTGGAGAATGGAGCATATTCCATTAAACAATTTGGCAAAACTAAAATGTAAATAGGTGTAATAAGGAGTGTAGCTCCGTGCTGAGTGCCCTGACTGGGCAGGCAAGAGTGAAGAGTAATATGAGAGCCGCATAGGAGCCCTCGGGTGCCAGTGCTCTGCACACAGTAGGTGCTCGATAAATATTTGAGAAATAATGAAATAATGAAGAGTCCCTTTTCTAATGACTTTGCCTGCAATAGTTATCTTAAGGGTGTATTAAAGTAATATTTGCTCCACGACTATTTGGCCTCATGAGTTAATGTTTACAAAGTGCCTTGAACTTCTTGGAAAAAGAATAGTGTTTTTGTTGGCACTGTATCATGTTTGCAGTGGCACACGAATTCCTCCGGCTTCTCTTCCTCCAGCTGCCCACACTATGCCCTCCCCCGACTTCAGGCAGGGCTGGGATCTTCCACAGGGCAGCCTTTCCTGCCATCCTCCAGCCAGCTCCAGCACTACAGCCCAGGTAGGGACGCAGCAAACCTCAAACAGTTTTTGAACCTTCTAATGAGACTCTGGGGAAATGAAACTGGGGTTTCTACTAATGACTCTTAGAGGGATGGATTAGTGTATAGACAGATGCAGCTGCTTGCTCAGTCCCAGAAGAAGCCACTGAACAGATTCCTGTTTGAAGAAACGTCCAGCTAGATCCTGAAGGGTATCAGATAGGCCATCAGAAGCATGTACCAGAGCTGCTGGTTTCTCAATTTTATGTACATGATACAAATAATTCTAAACCTCGAATATTAGCTGGCAGCAAAATATTATAACTCATTAAAAGGAACCCATAAAAAGCCAACTATTTTGGTTTCTTTCTCCAAAATTTCTCTATATTTTATGAAGACAAATAAAGGGAGGGGCACTATTTCACATATGGTTGACCAAGGCTGCAATGGTTTCCAATGTATTTGTTATTATTTTAAAAATTGCCTTTAGTTTAGAAACTCTAGAATTAAGCAGTTCAGGTTTGATTTGGAGAACAAAAGCTGTGTTTTCAATGGAGAATGGATTTCCTTTATTCCTAAATGCAAGCAAGAGTTTTTTTTTTTTTTTTTTCTTTCTTTTTTTTTTAGGTAACAACATATTAACTTTCAGCTGATCATGCACAGTAAATATCTCAAATTCAGGGAGAGCCAGTTTCAAGCTCAAAATAAATAGAATGACTCTCAGTGCCAGATCTGCCTTAAAGGCAGGGGCAGCTCCTATTTTCCACAACTTTGAAGTGCTTGTTTTCCAAACCAGACGATGAGGTTTTCCATGTGGGTGGAAAATTTTCCACAATACATATTTATATTATAGTTGCTGTCCATGTGGCACATTTGCTCTCTCTATAAATTGTTTCTAGGGGCTGGAAATGAATGTCGTGTGAACAAAGAAAAAAAAAACATGGTATTCTGTTAAAAAGATAGATCACAAATGATGTCTGCTATGCTCTAAAAAAGAAAAATTTAAAAAAAAGTTCAGGTAAGTTTGGTTTTAATTGAACAGCATGGAATTAACCAAAAGTAGAGCGTTAGGTTTTGTTTAAACACAGACACTATAGAAGGAAATTTCCCTCTTACTGAGATGCACTCATTAGTTACCTGAAAGCATAGGCAAACAGAGTAAAATTTGTAGTTAGATTACAGTAACCAGCATTTGAAACTCTGAAATCTTATAATCCACATGGAAGTTCCATGTAAAACACTTACTTATTTAGGAGTGACTCCAGATAAGAAACGGTTTCTTTCTTCACTTGATTCATTATAGAATGAATTTTCCATCTGTATAGGGCTCAGAATCATGGGAACATCATTCAAGTTTTGCTGTTGTATATTTTTTTTCTTTTTCTATTTGTGACTGTCCATGTCCTGAAATATCTAGATGGGCACTTACTTTAGGAAAGATGCCAGGGCAAGACTGTTTCTGTCTCAGTATGTGATTGTCCGGTTGTGTTGCAGGGAGTTGTGAATTCTTGTAGAGCAGAGGAGACAAAGCCTGGCTTGGAGACCAGGAGGAATCACTCTCGGAGGTTTTCCAGTTACAGTTCTATGGTAAGTTTGAGTTTGAAATGTATGGGTTGATTCTGAATTATACTTTATTTTCTTTGATCTGGAGTAGGGAAGAAAGTGAACAAATACTAATGAAGTATCAGTATCAAGATAAAGTAAATTATTTCTGCTAATTCTTTTTGGAGAGGATCTTTATTCAGTGTTTAATGAATAAGGTGACTGACACTTAGGGATTTTCTTTATTAAATATTTTTGACTTGTACTTATTGACACTAGGTTGCTTCTGTTTTTTCTGATAGCATATGGTCAGGGGACTTGCTGGGGGGATGTCTTCTGCCAAGATGGTTGCTGAGTTCGTGACGTGCAGAAAATAGAAAGATTTAATAAATATGGGAACATGGCATCATTGCAGGGAGAATAGCAAAGAAAAGAAACTCATCTAGAAAGTTAAAAGTTCTTATTAAAAAGAAAGAAAGGAGCTGGTGAAAAACCAAGTTTAAACTTACTAAGCACTAAGAACTCAAACAATAGTTTAGTGATGAAGACAGGGTAAGGTTGTTCATGGGAATTTACCGTGTGTGTGTGTGTGTGTGTGTGTGTGTGTGTGTGTGATCAAGAGAGAGAGAGAGAGAGAGAGAGAGAGAGAGAATGTGAGAGAGAATTCATTATTTTCTTAGCTATATCTTCTCTAGCTTTTCTAAGGACAGGCGATCTTGTTGTTATCTTACCAAAAAATTTCAGTTAACTTCTTTGTCACATATTTATTTAATTCGGGTGAGTCAAAAGGTATTTGACTTTTCAAAAACTCTCAGTTACATATAGGCCAATTCACTACCATGTGGACACAACATGATACACATGTACACAAACAAATGAAAATGGACAGAAAGCAAAGATTTTATATCTTATCTACCAGGCATTAGAACCTCACAGGTAGGGGACAAGAGTTACAGATGCTTATTACACAGAGTATTTGCCAGATTGAAGCTCTCAGAAAACAAAATACAACCTGTCAAAGACTTCTGTTGTATGACACGTGAAGGCCCACACGGGTGGGGATGTTTGGGGTAGAGCCTGCCACTTACAGGGGACTCTGACATCAAAGGTTCAGGTGGCCACTTGTCCTCCATGGGGGATGATCCATAACAACCACCCCTACTGCCTATACACTTTCAGTTCTGCATTATCTGCAAAGAATAGACAATCAATAAACTGATTGAATGGGGTGTCTCTTTTTGTGGTTGCTACAAAAAAGGTTAGCAAAACTAGTTGCTTTTGAATGCTTTCTGCAAGATAGACCTAAATAAAGTGATCAGAGTTTAGTCAGAGGCAACCGAAACTTAAACAAGTTGCCAGTTAAAAGATGAGATTTGGATGGAATCAAAAGTATTGCATCATGTCCGAGTTACAGTTTGGGGCTAGACCACTAGGGGTCAGGGCACTGTCTCCAGGAAGCCTTTGTTAAATACACTTTGGTGTCTGAGAAGAAAGACAACCCAGTGGATTTCAGACTTTGAAGTATGTATCCCTTCTGGAGAATGTTGAAATACTGGTCCTGGGTCTCACATTTGGTGATTCTGATTCAGCAAATTGGAGGTAGGGGGATGTGTGTCTCTGGGAATATTTATTTTGTAAAGGATGAAGGTTAGAGGACCTGGATTTTAAGAAAAAAATTATGGGTTTTCTCTGGCTTGTTATCTCATTAGAGGCTCATCAGTGTGGGATGCATCAGGAGCCTGGCTCTGAAGGAGATGCAGGGCAGCCTAGATGAAGGAGCACCTGTGTTAATGCACCTGAGTTTGAACCCCCTGTGTCTGTGGGCACAGTGCTTTCCCTAAAATTCAAGTTCCTCCTTTTTAAAGGAAGAGAACAGTATTTTATACCTTAAGGGAAGTGAATAAATAAGATATACAATGTGCATTAGCAGAGATACTGGTACATAGTAAAGCAATTAGTTCATGTTAGCTCTTGTGGTAGGGAGAGAGGGGGATGGTATTGATGCCCTTTGTGGTCATAGACAGAGGTAAGATGTTGCCAACCTGGAGAACAGTTCTGGGATCTCAAGAGTCCAGCACCAATGTCTACAGGAAAATCCTAGGGTGAGCGATGAATAAAAAGAATAGGAGACTTTTTTTCTCACCATCATGAGATTTTTCCAAGACTAGTGATGAGCAACCCAGATGGCCCAGTTAATTGGAATTATAATTGATCCCACAATAGTATTTAAGTCAATAGTTTAATTGATTTTCCTCAGTAAAACCATTATGAGACTGCTAAAAGAGAACAAAGTAAAATGCATCAATTATTGGATTTGTTCGTACCCACCACCCACCCTGCATAGAGGGAGTAATGAATGAAGAGAAAAATGATCCAAGAGAGAACAGGAACAGCGATCACAAATCAAATAGACTGTAGTGAAGTCAAATGCTTGTCTGGTAATTCAATGCAATGTTAGGTTGTACTGAACAGCTGGCTGGAGCACGTGTGGCTGATGTCAAGAGCTTTCCCTAAAATGAAGAACCAAGAGTAGAGGAAACTACTGGTACCCTAGCTTTTCTTTAAACTTGAAGGTGAATTTGGGGAGCATGTAAATGTATGTTATGATAGTAACAGCCAACAACTCAAGAGATGGGAATGAAGGAAGAATGGGGTCATGTGTGAGCATTCAGCCTCTAGTCATTTTGCCTTTTTGGGCCTTAATCTCCTAAGTTCCCTTTTAGGTGATAATAAGGCATATACACAGTGGGGCAAAGTCTGACATGTTACTTTATATTTTTTTCACTTGCAGAGTAGTTCATAAACTGGCACACCTAAATTATTACCAAATCTAGCTATTCTGAGAAATTTTGTTTACCCTGAACTGTATATTTTTTAGTATTAAAAAAATCAGCTAAAATTTCAAATTAAATATATTTTTACCAGCACTGTTTCATCTCTGGATGTTACTGGTATTATCTCAGTACATAACCACAATAACAGACAGTAATGATGAATGAAATGATGAAGAAAAAAAGTGCTGACAATAATAGCCACATTTTTTTAAGACCTGTCACATTTCATCATTAATCTTTATGGTAACCATGTTACAAGGCATTATTGTGAACATTTTCCATGTGAATCACGATATATCATGGATGTAGCAGCTGTCAGAATTTTTTTTAGATGGAATAGTATTTTTATTGTATCATCAATTTGTTCCAAGTTATTGCTAAAGAATCCTAAAAATAAAATGGAAAGACAATACAATTAGAAATCCAAATAATCTGGAATTGATTCTTCATGTACTGCTTACAATGAGTAGTCTAGTAAAAACCATTTGATTTCTTTAGTACCTCAGTTGTCCTACTGAAAACAAGATTACAATAACTACTTCATAATTATGTTTTTAGAATATGGATGTTTGCAAAAGGACTTAAAAATCTGCTGGGTGATGTCTCTGCAGCATCTTTAAGCCATCCTATGTGTGCTTATGCCCAGTGTTTCTGCTGCAGCCCCTTTGCTTCATGGATGAAGTTTTGACACCCCTGGTTAGCAATATTTCCTCTACCTTGCAAGGCCTATGTCAAATATTGCCTACCAAATTAATCTTTCTTGATGATAATAGACATCATTATGATTTGTGATAGCCTTTTCGTATTATCTAAACTGTACCATCATATTGTATTAGTTTGTTATGAGTGTGTGTGTGTGTGTTTGTATGTGTGTGCATGTGTGCATGTGACATATAATATTATCTCCTAATTATCTCAGATGAGAAAACAATAACTATGAAAAGTGTTATTGATATGGGGAGGAATGTATGACATAATATTTTAAATTTTTTTATTTTTTCCTTTTTGTTATACATGACAGTAGAATATATTTGACATAACATCTTGAGAAAATAAAAATTCAAAATTTTTGGAACATAATTCTATCAATTATAATAAATTATATCTCTGTGCTGGTCTTCCCAATAATTTATGTATAAATTTAATTATGACAAAATTTTAGATAAAACTACATTTTGATGAATCAGCAAAATATTTCACCAATATACAGTATGAGGGTTTGAATCTGTTCTATAACTGTGTTTCCACTCCTATGATATACTGAAAATCTACTATTCTCTGTAATATAATTATTAATCCTGTACAGTTTGCTCTTTGATTCATATTCTCCTAATAATTATTCTTTAAGCCTGGAGTTTATTTTTAATGTCCATGTCTTCATTTTTTACTTGTGACTATTTTAATAGACACTTTTCTTCCTAATAGCATAATTGTATTATTTTGTTTACTTTCATTAATGTAAACATGCCTGGAGCACATATATGAAACTAGCAATTTTTTTCTGAAATTACTTAAGCTTTGTCAAATTTCTCTTTTTGCTGGGCAAATATGATATTTTGGTCATTTTTTTCAGTTAAAAACAAAACCCTAACAATTCAGTCTTTTGAAAGTTCCTATTTCAGTCCAATTCAGTCCAATTCAAAACTATATCTTCCAGTATCATCAGATAGGTACAAAGTTTCCAGATGGAAGATAGGTCTGCCTCTGGGATACTCTCTCTCTCTCCCTGTCCCTTTTCTAGGTTTCTTTGATTGGGATGATCCAAACTGAAACTCCAGGGAAGAAGGAGAGAAAAAGGACTTGTCTGTTACATATTAGAGTGTAGGCTGTCCTCTGTGAAAGTTTTTACTGTGTCTCTGGTTAATGTGGCCTGACAGGCTGAGGCCCTCCGCATGGCAAGTGTCTGGGTGGGAGTTCTCAGGTCTCTGGAGGCCTGGCAACTGCACAGATGGCAGATCCAGCTTCAGTTAGATCTCGTGAATACCCACCCAGCATCCTGCTGTGGGGTCCACTAGTTCAGTGGCCAACCCTTGTGAATGGAATATGTCATGATAACATAAACCTAGCTACTTCTCCCAAGTTCACTTGCCTAAGTACACATGCACGTGGGTTGCCCTAAGACTGGGCCCTCTAAGTCTCCTTGTCCTTCAGTTCAAATTAGTTCAGGGGGTGGAATGACAAGGACACTGTCGGTGCACATGTCAAAGTTAGAAATAAAATGTTCGTTCTTCCTTCCTACAGGCAACCCTCCAGGCTTTAAGAACTTTTTTCTTGACTGCCCTTGTACTTGGCCATGGTGGAAAGGTTGGGAAAATTTCAGTATCACTCCCTTCACTTTTCTACAAAACTTGCCTCACACTCTGATGATTTCCCCTATGCCTTTCCCTCTTGAGCTTCCATAGAGACTTATTTAGTGATGGCGTGACAGTTGAGAGCAACAAGTGTTATTTACCCACTAAGACTTGAAGAAGATGACTGGCCCAGTTATCATTTTTCTTGTTTCTTTCTCCTGATATTGGGGCCCTATTGCCATATCTGTGGTAACAGGGAAACATACACTCAATAGCCTGTTATATTTGTGGATTTTGGTGAGCAAAAATCAATTCATAAAAATTGAAAATTTCTTATTTGCAAGAGACAGCCAAGGGACTAGGTGAAAATCTTTACAAGTATATCTGATAAAGCACTGTTATCCAAAATATACAAAGAACTCATAAATCTTAATGATAAGAACACAAACAACTTCATTAATGTGCAATAGATCTGAATAGACATCTCACTAAAGATTAAAAGGTGGCAAATAAGCACATGAGAAAATCTCAACCTCACGTCATTAGGAATTGCAAGTTAAAATAGGGAGATACCACTACACACTTATCAGAATGATAAAAATCCAAACCACTGATCCAAAATGTACTCAAATGTTGGCAAAGATGTGGAACAACAGAGACTGTCATTAATTGTTGGTGAAAAAACAAAATGGCACAGTCACTTTGGAAGACAGGCAGTTTTTATAGATGCTAGACTCTCTTGCTATAGAATCTGGCAGTTACATTGCTTGGTATTTTCCCAAATGAGTTCAAAACTTATGTCCACACAAAACTCTACACGCATGTGTGTATGCCTGCTTTATTCACAATTGCTAAAATGTGGAATTGGCCAAGATGTCCTTCAGGTGAAAGGATAAACAAACTATGGTACTTCCATGCAATGAAATATTAAGAACTAAAGAGAAAGGGATTATCAAGCAATATCAAGACTTGGAGGAACATTATATGCATATTACTAAGTAGAAGAAGCCAACTTGAAAAGGCCATGTACTATATGATTCCAGCTATATAACATCGTATTAGAGGCAAGAGGAGACAATAAAAAGTAAGGGGGGATGTGGGGAGGACAGATGGATGGAGTACAAAGGATTCATAGGGCAATGAAGCTGTTTGTATGATGCCATAATATTGACTATATATAATTATGCATTTGTCAAAATCCATAGATTATTAAACACTAAGAGTGAATGCTAATGTAAGCTATGGCTTTTGAGTGATTATGACGTGTCAGTGTAGGTTCACAATTTTATCGTATTTCCACTATGGTGCAAGATTCAAATTGTGTTAGAGGGCATATGAGACATCTCTGCACTTTCTACTCAATTTTGCTGTGAATCTATTATTTTTAAATTTTTGCTTTAAAAATTAAAATAAATTCAATGAACATTGACACAAAAATTCTCAATAAAATTTTAGCAAATCGCATACAAAAATATATTAAAAAGATAGTGCACCACGATCAAGTGGGTTTTATCCCAGGGATGCAAGGTTGGTTCAACATCCGGAAATCAATAAATGTAATTCACCATATCAATAGACTTAAAGTCAAGAATCACATGATTATTTCAATAGATGCAGAAAAAGCATTTGATAAAATACAGCACCCCTTCATGCTCAAAACACTAGAAAAATAGGGATAGTGGGAACATTCCTTAACATTATAAAGGCCATCTATGCTAAGCCCATGGCTAATATCATTCTAAATGGTGAAAAACTGAAAGCATTCCCCCTAAAAACTGAACAAGACAGGGATGCCCTCTTTCACCACTCCTATTCAATATCGTTCTTGAGACTCTAGCCAGAGCAATTAGACAGACCAAGGAAATTAAAGGAATACGAATAGGAAAAGAAGAACTCAAACTATCCCTATTTGTGGATGATATGATTATATACTTAGAGGAACCAGGAAATTCCACCAGAAAACTTTTAGAACTCATAAGTGAATTCAGTAAAGTAGCAGGTTACAAGATCAATGCTCATAAATCCAATGCATTTTTATACATAAGTGATGAATCCTCAGAAAGAGAAATTATGAAAACTACCCCATTCATGATTGCATCGAAAAATATAAAATACTTGGGAATCAATCTTACAAAAGAGGTGAAAGACCTCTACAATGAGAACTACAGAACACTAAAGAAAGAAATTAAAGAAAACCTTAGAAGATGGAAAGATCTCCCATGTTCTTGGATAGTCCGAATTAATATTGTCAAAATGGCCATACTACCAAAAGTGCTATACAGATTCAATGCCATTCCAATTAAAATCCCAATGATGTACCTTACAGAAATAGAGCAAGCAATTATGAAATTCATCTGGAAGAATAAGAAACCCAGAATAGCTAAAGCAATCCTTCGCAGGAAAAATGAAGAGGGGGTATCACAATACCCGAACTTCAACTTTATTACAAAGCAATAGTAACAAAGAAGGCATGGTATTGGTACCAAAATAGACAGGTAGATCAATGGTACAGAATAGAGGACACGGACACAAACCCAAATAAATACAACTTTCTAATACTAGACAAAGGTGCCAAAAATATGCAATGGAGAAAAGATAGCCTCTTCAACAAATGGTGCTGGGAGAATTGGAAATCCATATGCAAAAGAATGAAAACTGTCTGATATTAACCATGTTGACATAAAGAGTATTAGATAACCATGCAGGGAGATCTGCTTTCTAAATTGTTTATAGATTTTGTCACTTTTATATGATCTGGAGCCATGTTTTGTTATATGATTCCATCCCTTGAACAGAGAATGCCTAGCTATTCATAGGCACAGTTCATGTCTTCTACCTTCTCTCTGTATTTTATGTTCGTAGAAACAGATCCCGAGATGACTAGAGAGCACCGCCTCTTCCTGGAAACTGCTGGACAGTGAGTCTACTGTACTTCTGATGCTACAGGGAACACACATCACAGTTATTTTTCTGAATGATGCAACTGTACAGTGACTCTTTATTACCTGGAAAAACGGCAGTCCCTGGAAATTGAGATTCTGTTTTCTTAGAACACTCTTTTCTGTGTTCACAACTTCAGTTAGTTTGCAAGCTAGGTTGTGTTAACCTGAAAAAAGACAAAAATGAAGCTGGCAAGTTATACATGGTGGTGACAGGATCCTCTCTATTTTAAAGTTGTCTACAACAAACACAGAAATAATAACGGGAAAACTACTGAGAGTAGGGAAAAGAGAAACAGTGGGAAAGAAAGAGATGAAGAAAAGAGGGCAGATCATTGGAAGTAGTGATGGATGTGATTTCAAATCTGAAATGTTGATGGCAAAGTAGGAATGGCGCTTACTTAGGAAAAACAAAAATATTAGAATGATTAATGTTGTTGGTTTGCTCTTTCAGAGCACTGGAGCACAGAGGACACTTGTAAGGAAAGACCTGTGCTTCTCTTTTTGAGTATGTTGATAAAAGCCAGTGTTTTTCTAAAACAAAACAATTCTCTGCCCGAATTTACATTATTTATACATGTCACATAGCTTTTCAAATTATTCTCTAAAATGTTCAGGTTAAGATGTTTTCAAAGGACAGAGACTTGGAATTCAGTCTCTAACATTTTCTTTCTTTTTAGTCTGTGCACTCTCCAATTCATGCTACATTATAAATTGGGGAGGGAGGGAGAACTGCAGAAGTAGATGTGATTGGTTAAGTCAATGTTACTTGAATTTTCTATAGTCTAAATATTTGGAAGTTTCCAACTTTCCTTGCCCTTGATGAATTAGAGGAGTTCGAAACTCTAGTTATTTTCCTTAAACACCTTTTTCCCCCAGGATGGGTATGTTTACCTCTTTCTTGCTTGGAGACTCTGCTCCATGGTTATGAATTTACGTTCCTTGTTTCATATTATTGCTCGTACTTCTTGGTTCTACACAAGCCCTCTCAGCTTTGTTCTCAGAATAATGGATCCCTCCTTGGTCCCCATATTCAAACTCGTACTTTTTGTTCCTACTTGTCTTTAAATTATTTAGGGATCTCAGTCCTACCCTCCCTTTCACTACTAGTTTGAGTACAACCACCTAGTACCATATTCCAATGGTGAGTGACCACTTATATAGGCCTGGTAGAAAGAATATCTATATTCTTTATACCAGTATATATATATACAACACATTAATATATATACATGTTAATACCAATATATATATATATATATATATACATGGTTAAAACATGAACATAATTATTTCTGCCTAATAAATTTGTTCAGAAACAAAGTATATTTAAGATTAAAGTCTTCACTGACTCACCGTTAAACTATTATTTTCCTACTCACTAAGATCACATGGGGTTCTTCATCAGCCCAGGATGTGAGAAGCAGGGTGTTAGATCTCCAAAGCATGATGTCATCGACTCTCAGTGCATTAATCATCATGGCATATGTATTATTTCACTGCTTTGCTCTGCTGAGCCAGGGAGATGATGCATATGAATTCACACTCCTCCACGTTCACCTTCTTTCTTCTTCCATCTCCATTTGCTCTCTGAAGGCAGTTTTGGCTGCCACCAAATACTGCACCCAAAGTGCCAAATTTTTAAATGCAAATGGTGTTGTGTATTTATAGGAACATCTCATCATTTGGGCCCGGCCTCTCTCAGTGGGTATATGCCTACTGGTATTGTAACTATGATTTTGTTGCAGCTATGTGTCTAAGTTACAACCGGAATTGTAAAATGCTGATTTAAAACTGGGATATGGATAGGTAGACTCAGATGCCTCTTGGGTCACTAAGTCTGTTGAGAGGCATGGAGATCTATCTGTCTGGGATGTAATTTTTTTTTTTTCAGGTCACATAAGCCCCTCTGTTCCTTCTCATCATTTCTGTTGACATTAACCTCTGATGTATATCTTGCCTCTGTTGTCACCAGCTCTAAACAATCTCCTATCCACCTAAGAGAGAGTGGGCCTGATTCAACTGACGAATTGACAATTGCCACTCTATAAGATGCTGGAGATGGAAGTGTAAAAAAGAAAGAGACTTTGCCCATAAGAAATTAGATTATAGTGGAAATAGAGATAAAAGAGAGTTAATATGCTGTTGTAAGAAGAATCTCCTATGCTGTAGAAGAACATTGTACAAGAAAGGGATACTTATATTGACTTTTGGAGAAGGAATTTAGAACTTGAAGGAGAGGAGCTTAAAACTTTGGGGCCTAATGCATATAGGCTTTCATCCATGGATGCGCTGGAATTCCAGAAGCATCAGGAGTTTTGAGCAGGTTCTGGGAAGCAATAAGGAAATGATCATCTTTTGTTTATTCACCCTTCATCACTGAAGTTTTGGGGGAGTGACTTCTCAATGTTATTTAAAACATCTCAAAAGCAAAAATGTCTAAACAATGATTTCTTTTCAATGAAAATTTTGATTTTGTTGATTCTGTGGGTTCAATTCCCAGGGCCTTGTGCATGGTAGGCAAGCCCTTCACCACTGAGCTACAACCAAAAATCTTGAAGGTGCCTCTCTGGACCCAAGTACTTTTCCTTGGGTCTGACTACTGGTCTGCCTTCTCTGGGTATTGGTTTGAGGCTGGTAGAGTGACTTCTTAGGGTGGATTAGCCCTTTGAATGGTCTGATTAGAAAGATCTTTGCAGACAAGGCAGAAGTGAAGCCACCACTCCTTGAGAATGACTTCTGGAGGTTCATCTCTGCTCTGTTTGGATGATGACTTCGCTGACTCAGGTTTCTCAGCTTTATCATCCTAATACTTGCCACAATTGTTCTGGGGCTCAATCAATCTGTAATGTCCTAGGTCTCAACTTATTTACCCCTTATTATTATTCAAACAGCATCCCAAATATCTATGAATGCTACTGTTACTTTTAACACTATTAATACTACTAATAAAGTCTTTTTTTATTTGTTTCTTTGAGTGACTACATGCTAAGCACCATCCTAGGCATGTTTTCATATCTTCAGAACAACTCTGAAAAAGTAAATATTTTTATTTTGTAGTTGTGGTTACTGAGGCTCAGAGAATTTAAGAAACTTCAATTCATCGAATATTGTCCTCTGGATATGGAACACATTTGCATGTTTATGTACCGTCTTTGACACCGAATTGCCATTTAGCACTTTTTACAATTCCATTGAGTCAGAGAGCCTGCAGGTGTTGGCAGTGCTTCCTGGTATGGGGACCACAGGCAGCCGCATGACTGGAAAGTCAGGTGTGTGTGTGGTGGAGGTGATGGCTTCTGCGATTTTCAAGGCTAGCAAAGGGTCTTCTTGGGCAAGCAGGTCCCTCCCACTGGAGAAGAAAGTGCATGGGACTCCAGAGTCAGCCAGATGCCAGGGCACCTGTCTTTCCACCTGAGTGCAGAGAGTCACTAGGTATTGGTTTTCTCTTTAGCTTTATTATTTTTGTTTATTTATTTGTACTGTCTGCTGGGTGTTGATTGTTTTGAACTCAGGACTGTTAATTCTTAGCAAAAATATGGTTTTGAAATATTGTAATTGAAACCAATCCTTTCAGAGAAAGGGAAAAAGGAACTTGATCAGAATTAATATTACTAACATCAGAAATTCCTATATAATCCTGAAAATATATTGACATGCTCTAGAAGTTTTGCTTTTAGGAAAAGAAATCATATGACAAAATATGCTTTTCTACTTACTTTTTTTTGTCAAAAAACTAGAATTTCTTATTATAGGACTCCAATTGTTTAGCTTGTGAATAACAGTATTTTTAAGTACCAATAAACTTCCATTGTATAGGCAGATTATGGAAAGCAAGTTTGAGACCTTTCAAGTTCTCTAGTTGCATCTCAGGCTCTAGATGCAACATGGAACTGAGAAGCATTTGTAGCCCATACAGAGGAGTAAGAATGAACATATGAAAAACAGGTTTAAACTTACTCTTTGCATGAGGAAAGGGACCACGTGTATACTTTGCCAAGCAATTAAGAAAGTATAAACATTTCTTGGCTAGAGGGGATGAAGTGATAGCAGGTTCCCTGTTGTTTCTGATTAGAGCATATAGGCATTTTCAGAGCTGGAGGTGTGGCCTAGGATCACAAAGAGAAAGTGGTTAGCCACTGGCCATGAGTTACTGGGGTGTATTTCTTGCTGTTTTGAAGTAATGTCAACTTCAGTGGTCTTCTGTTGAAGCAGCTCTTGTGCCGATGACGTATGATTAAATAGTACCTCGAAGATATCAGAGAGTCATAGACTGGTATCCAATGATGGCTTCCTTTTCCAAAATAAGGGGCAAATAGTCTGGAAGACCTAGTACCAATTCCATTGTACCACATTGATCCTGTGTTCAATTTGTTGGCTGGTGATTTGAAACAGCTTTCAGAAGCACTGAATAAGTGTCACAAAATACTTACAGGTGATTATTTTCCTCCTTCAAGAACTTTATGGAGAGCTGATTATGAACTCTTCATGCCCCTATATGATTCAATACCATATATCATTGAGAATTTTGAGTATGCAGTTTGTACAGCCTGCTCTTCATAGTCATTACAATTCACACACACACATTGATTCCCATTCCCTAGCAGAGATAGAATCAGTGAGATTTTGTTCCTTAGTCAATCTCTTGATTTATTTAATCTTACCCTAGTTTAATACCAAGAGGGATTTAAAATGGCTAAATTAATGAAATTCAGTAAGTTGTCTCTTGACCATACTTAGCATACTTTCTCTACTTTTTAAATTTCAATTTCCCTATTCTTCAGAGAGCTTTATCTTCTTTATCTTCTTTTTCTTTCTTTAAATTATGGTGGATATAGAGCATCCCATTATACTTTGAGTAGCTGGTATCATTCCTAAATTAAAGAAAAAAAAAAAAGGTAGAAAAATTTTCCTGAAATTTTTTGCCAGAAATTTGTATGAGGTGAAACACCTAGTTCATAAGGAAAAAAGCGCCAAATCCAGTCACCTTTTGAGGAACTTAAAATATTTCATCTGTTTCTAAGATACTTGGGTAAGTTCAACTAAACAGGAAATAACAATCGAAGTCCTGAGTCAGAAAGGAACTGCTCATTACTCATTTGAGTTCACAGGCAGAATGATGAGGCCATTACCCTGAAATCTATAAACCTTGAGATAATGCATTGTCAGTTATGAAAATACTATGGGTATAGGCCTATTATCATGTAATTTTATGATTGATTCTGCTTTCTCTATTCTCTTGTGCTACTCAAATCCTTCCTACTTCTAGATAGAGCATATTTTTGCAAACTGTGTATGACATAGGGTACTTTTGAGTGGAGAAGATAAATTACTCCACTCAGTCTTGGAATAACCTACACCACCCTAGATAATTTGAATGGAAAAAGTACATTCAAGAACAAATGGAAAGATCTGTTCTCCTTCAACATAATTGAGGCAATGTTCAGTTTCTCTAAATACAGGGAAAGGTAAACATGAGATGCAAAAATATTGTAGTACAGATCTCTTTGGCCTCTTGTGGTGGGCCAGTCATCTGCAATACGCAGATGACTTGTCACACCCAATGAAAACCATGAAGAAAGGGAAGCAAAATGGGGATGTGGGGTGGAAGGTATAAATTCAGTGGTCTTTTGGTATTTTGGAAAATGTAAGTCAATGTGGCATTTGCAGAAGTTATTGCTTGTTTTCAAAACCATCATATACCTTCCCATGCAATCACACCTAAGAATGCTGATTCCCTTTTATCCTTTAATCTAAAGAGGAGTAAGAATATTTTCTTCCTATAGGAAGTCTGATTCACCCACTTGGGAACATGTGTCCACATGCCATGCCAATGCTCAGCAGATTAGAGGTTCTGAGACATTTTACTAATGTTTATTGAATACTTGCTATTGTGTTAGCTATGTCTACAGAACTTCGATTTTCACAAAAGCCCCTATAAGGTTAGTACTATTTTTGTGTAGATGTGAAACTGAAGCATACAGAGATAAAATGCAGCTGTTCCAAGAGATTGGCTGCATATTGTCCTTATGAGGAACCTGCAGCATTTGTTTGTCCCTTTCCTTCCCTTTTCCACTATTGTACCACTTTAGGCTATTTTTCAAGTTGGAGAATTAAGTACATGTGTAAGGTAAAGAGCAATGCATATCAAGAGATAGGCAAAAGAAGTCTTCCTTCTCTTATGTCCTAGGGAAACTCCACAGTGGTAACTATTACTAAATTTTTATGCATTTAAATTTTTTCTGTGCATAAACCAGGATATACCCACTTATGCATACACATTCATATTTTTTGTGGTTCACTTAACATACCTGTGCTGCTATTGCAGTCATTTGTGAACAAACTTGTCTCCCAGATTTGACTGTAAGCTCTTTGAAGTCATGCTCTATATCTGTTCTGGTTATCTACTGTGAAGTAACAAATGATTCCAAGGCTTAGTGGCTTAAACCAACATTTGTTTTGCCCACAGATCTGAATTTTGGCGGGGTTCAATGAGAATACCTGTCTTTGCTCCACTGGGTATTAGTGGAGGTGGCTGGGAGGTTGGGCTGGAATCTTATGAAGGCTCCATGGCTCACATGTGCAATGTTTGTTGTTGGTTCTCAGCTGGACCTAGGGGAGACTGTGGCTGGAGCACCCACTCATGGACTTCCCAAAGAGCTGCCTGGCTTTCTTAGAGCTTGGTGTTAGGTTTCAAGCATCCTTAGAAAACTGGGTAGAAGCTGTTTGCCTTTTGTAACTCATTCATAATAGCATCATTTCTGCAGTTCCTATAGGCTTACTCAGACTCCAGGTGAGAGAATGTCTCTCTCTCCTTTCAAAATCCCCATCGTAAGGAGAGCATGTGGGATGGATGTACCCATGAGTCCATATTTGAAAAATACAATCTGCCACATATATATTTTCATTTTAGACTTATTTTTCCACTGTCCAGACCTGTGTTTCACAGTTTTGTGCGCAGCAGGTACTCAATTAATGTACGGGACATGAAATTATTGAATCAGATTTAGGAGAGACAACTTTCTGAGCCAAACTAACAGGGAAGTGAGGTGGTAGCTCACAAAAAGAATGGAATTTGGGGTATAAAATCCCACCAGGGACAAATATAAGGAGTTTCTAGAGAAGGTGCTTAGAAAATAATTCTTTTGGGATAGGTGGTGGATGTCTATCCAGGAGGCTTCTGAGAAGTGCTATTTTGATTGTGAAGGGGAAGGGAGCTAGGGCCAGGCTGGGCTTTAGGGAGCAGATGTAGCAAAATGGCACATCCTTGAGAATTATAAAATTGGGAAAGCTGCAGAACCTTGGTATTTGTTGATTTTCCATTTGTCTGTGACTTCTGTAAAGTTGGAAAAAAGAAAAAAAACTAGATTTCCCAATGTAGTAAGGCTTTTGTGACTTGATTTTTGGACTTCAAGGGTTCATTACCATTTGCTAGAGCTTAACTGCAGTGCTGGCAATGAAATCAGGGTCAGATAACTGAGCGAAACACTTAGGCTCATTACCACCACTGTTCACAATGGCATCGTTCTCCCTGTCTCTGGGAATGGTGCAGAGTCCTTGAGTCCCCTTCCACTGCCCCTCAAGCCTGTTGCTCCACGAGGTCCTCTTGCCAACCCCTCTGCTCCTTGCTTCTGCTCCTTCCTTTTCCTTCCCCTCAGACACTGTGCTAGTTCAGGCTTTTGTCATCCATTTCTAAGAGATTATGGCATTAGATGAACTGGTTTCATCTCTCTCTCCTTTGATTATCTTATAAATCCACTGCCAAGTCAGTTTTCCTAAAATTAGTTAACTTATGCTTCAGTTAAAAAAAAAAAAATTGGTAATACCTTTGATGGTTGAATCAAGTCCAAAGAACTTAGCATATCAGGTCAGGGTCCTGATGGATCAGCCCCCTTCATGTGCATGGTAGTTTTCTCTTAAACCAGTCACACTCCTGACACAGCAACCTGGTTACTGACCCCTTCTTCCTGTTTTCTCTGTCAACTCTCCTCTTCCTTTTATTCCCCTGACCACCATTGCTAACAGTTGAAATTATACTGATTCTTTAACTTATCTTCTTCCTTCAAAGCAATCCCTGTCCCTATCTAAAGAAGAGAGTATGATATCTGTTTTCTTCTTTGAATGGCTTTGTGTCACTTTCTCTCTGGTGCTATAGCAGGGTGCACTGAGCTCTCTTCCTGGTTGGAGACTTATGTAGCACATTTGGGGCTTTCCTGACTTTACCTAACTTCAGCATTGTTTGTCCATGATCAGAGACACACACATAGCAGGGCTTTGCTAAATGTTGTTTGGGATTGAATTATCACAGATTGTGTTTGGGAAAAAAACACACACACACACACACACACACAAATTTAAGTTTAATCTGGACCATCAATTTAAACTTTTCTTTATACAGAGTGTATAAAGCAAATGCAGTGAAAACATCTGATTGGTTTGATATCTTATCACTCTAATCATATTTTCTAAGTAAAAAAAAATCAAAATGTGATTTTGTAAATGATGTCTATAACATGGTTGTCAAAGGACAATAATACAGTTTCCTCAAAATATGCTATATGGAATTTGATTCCTTTTGTATGTGAGAGCATAAAAACTAATGACTCTTTTAGACACAATTCCCACATACATTGGTAAGTCAGTGAGTAATTTTCCACTAGATGGAATGGGAACTCTAAACATTTTGGATTGTACATCTTATACCTTTTTGTCCTCATCTGTTTTTTTATTTTTTAATTTTTTTTTTACAGACTTCATTTTGATTTATTGTACACAAATGAGGTAAAACTTTTTGTTTCTATGGTTGTACATGATGTAGATTCATACCATTTGTGTAATCATACATGTACATAGGGTAATAAAGTCTGTCTCATTCCACCATTGTGACTTCTATCACGTGATATGAGAAGAGAGAGACCAATAGTGTTTCTTTCTCTCTTTATCAGTACTAATGAGATTAATTGATAAGAATCAGTATCTGAGGATTACAGTCACTGAAAATTGTGTATTGAAGTCATGAAACTGGGATTTTTAAAGAAAATCATTTTTTTTTGTGACTTGTTCCAAAATTCTCTTCTTTTATATTAGAGGTTATAGTGTTCAAAATTGATTCTCTTTGCACCTTGTAACAATATTTCAGTTACCCTGTTTTTGTGGTTTTGAATAGTTTGTCATTTTTCCATCAGTACCTGTAGGTATCATGTAATTTTTTGGTAATGCTATTCATAAAGCTCTTCTAAAGTCTCCACCACACACTTAGCCATTATTTGGGGCACAGGTTTTCTTTGAAGCCAGCAGGACCTTTGTGCACAGATGAAACAGGCACAGGAAAGGGGACGCTTCCCACCTTCCTCTCTGTTGGACTTTTCATCACTATATGACAATGTTTTCCACTCCTCTGTAGATAAGAATCTTTCTGTAAATTTTCTATATTTGGCACTGAGACTAAATGCTGTAAAGCAACATCAGCTATTCTCACCACATTCATACAGATTAAAAGCAAGTCAAAGACAATTAGATTACTCTGGAAGGAACCATGACCCACAAACCGATGGTTCTTGATAGTGTCTTCTAGCATGTTCTCTTTGGCAAATGCCAGAGACAGACTAAGACAATTTTCTCTTGTCCCTGCCCTTTGAAAGAATAGACTCCGTTTCCTTTTCCCACATCCTCAATCATTTGCTTGTTAGGACTTAAAAGAGTTAGGTGATTTTGTTCAGTTCTTATTATAATCAACTGGATTTCAAGTATCCCTCTGCCCCAGATATCTTTTCTAACTTTGTAAAACTTCAGAGACGCTCCATAAATTCCCTTGACATTCCATGCCAATGTTCAATGGGCTTGCCTTTCAGAAAAGTGCCACCTCAAGTAGTCACATGGGGTCATAACCAGTTTGTTTTCATCTGGATGCCTGAGGAGCACCAGCTCAGCTGTGTCTTGTCTTCTTGTAGACAATAGAAAGCCTAGTAGCACGTGAGTCCATGTTGACCTGACCGGTACAAACCCTGTGAAGGAAGTCTTAGCTCTTCATGACTTTCTTGCCTGAAACCTCTTCCAGATTTCCACAGTCTGTGAAAGGCTAAACTCAGGGTTTTCTTTGCCCTAAAATTATTTTCCATACTTCAGTTTCTCCTACATGAAATAAACTTAGTGGTAGAAGCTGGCTTTTCAACAATCAGCTAACTCCAGTTCAGAAATTCAAGGATCTGGAAGGGATACTCCTGAGACAGCTTCTGGTAAAAGAAATTCTCAGTCTTCCAACTTGTGTGTTTTCATCTGCTTGGGATTGAACACTTGGAGACAGACAGAGACAGACAATAAATATTTTCTAAAGATTTATTTGTAAATTATAATCACTTTTAAATAAACCTTAAAGATTCTCCTTGAAGAAGAGAAATTTTGTTTTGGAATAAATTTATGGTTTCTAATGTATTTAGGATTATTTTCTGTCTTGTTGGGAAAAATTTCTGAGGGGAAAAAGCATAATTTTTTCTAAGCAACACACGTGAGAATTTTTTTGTAATAACTGTCCCAAATTTCTCCTTTTTGATACACTAAGGTTGAGAAAAAAGACTTTGCCAATGTCCATGTATACTTTTTATATTTTAATATTTTTTATATTAAGTTAACTTTATATTTCTCAGGTTTCATCTTAGACATCAAGAGCTCAGGAGAGAGACTATTTCTTAGAATATGAGATCCCTTCTATATCTATATAATTATTACTTTTCATGAAAAAAGAACATGTTAATTCATGCATGTATATTGAGTACAATGGGTTTCTCTTGTTTTGTTTATTTTGTTTTCCAGTGAAAGTCCAGTTGCCATGTTTAAACTTATGTTACAGCTCCTCTCCTAACTCATCCCAAATAACTGACCCTCAAAAAAAATCTTAGATTTATTTAGTTTCAAAGAACAGGAAAAAGGAAATCAGTATTTCATTTGGTGCTGTTTGCTCTTGGACTGTTTCCATGTACCTGTAAGAATGAAACCTATTTTTTTCTCCTGCTTTCCTATAATTATGTTTTAGTATTGAGAATTCTTTTTTTTGTCAGAGTAGATTTCTAGCAATTTGGTAAATGTTTTAAAATCAATCAGTCTTTAAAAAATTTGTCCTGCCAAGACTGTGAACTACATTCCTACATATTCATTTTTGAATTGATGGATGGGTGACAGGCAGTAGGCAGCAGGATTGAGCACTCAACGATTCTCATGTCAGGCTTCAGAAATCTTCACAATCTGATCTGAGCACATGAGAAAGAGGAGGAAAAGAGCAAAACCAGAAATATGTATGAGAATTTGATTTTAAGTCAGAAAATAGCAGCAAAGAATTATTTTTACTAGAAGGAATAGCAAAATAGTGAAGCTAAAAGGCTGGAACTTTTGATGTCATTATGAATAAATGAACTGATTATTTTATGTTTTATTGAAAAGTTATCTGTTATGCCATGTTGAAATCTTAGAGGATAGTTGAAAGAGAATAAAAATGATTGAAAGGTTCGAGGGCCAGATTTATGAGGAAAGATGAGAAAAAGACAAAGTTCTAATGATGGTCTTCCAGTAAAAGGTGGTGTGGTTTGATGGGAATAGCAGTGGTCTGGAAGCAGAGGACTTTGTCTTACAGCTACTTCCAGTGATCCATTGTGTCTCCAGGCAGGTTACTGTGTCCAAGGATCAAACTGTTAAGGAAAAGAAAAACATGCAATATTTTTAAAACTAGAGATCGAACACTCAGAATTTGGGGAACATTAGTCAATCTATGATGCTGGCCCTTTAGTTAAATGCTTATTTATTTATTTATTTCTTGTTCCTTTTGCAAAATCCATTGTGTCTTGCTTATTCTTAGCCATGTTCAAACACCAACTCTAAAAGAGAGAAAAAAGAAGAATGAAAATAGAAAAATTAATGCAAGTACAGTTTCTTCAGGGGCGTCCACTGGTTTCCTTTCAGCCTGTCCTACTTTTTCTCAAACCTGGCTTGCATGCCGACTTGGCGTGTTTCTTTGCAATCTTGTTAGAGTTTTTGCAAAAAAAGTTAAAAAAGAAAAACAAAAAGAAAAAGAATGACAATTACAAAACTAAATAGAGCATTCAATTTACCAGTACTTAAAAGCAAAATAGAATTGTGTTCCTGCCTGTACCCAAGTCCTGCAGGAGCTCATGGAAGCAAGTAAATAATCAACTACTACTCACTTGGACAATGACAAAGAGGACCCGGGGGCTTGTTGAGCAAGTGCTAGATGATCTTCATTGTTCTGTGTAGCCAGAAAGTTCCATAACATGATTCCTACCCTAGGGGAGATCACATGTTAAAAGTTGGGAAAGTTCAGATTGAGTCAAGGTGGTTTGTGTGTGGTGTGTGTCCCTAATCGCTCCCAACACTCTGTACAAGTACTTTTCCTTCCCTGGGCAGTTCACTGGTTTAGATTTTTCAGTTTTTTGAGAAAGTGAACCATGTTCCAAAAGGTAAACCCTAAGCAAAGGATACCAAACAACTGACAAGGGACATGGTATAGAATAAAAAATCTACAATTGTATGTGTACTTATGAACTATTTACTACTTAAAGGAATTTCTACCCTTTGAAAAATTCAAAGGTATAAGTAATCAGTTAGCAGTAGTTGTAAAACAAATCAGAATTCATTGCAGTGTGCACTATGCATCATGGTCTCCCTACAGTTTAGAAAAGATTTTAAAAGTATCAATTAAAAAAAAAAAAAAACTGTAACAAAAAAGTCAGTTAGTAAACCAACCCTAAAGCCAGGGAAGGAGGAGAATCAATAGGTTGACAAATACCCCACCTTGTACCCCTTGGTTCTAGGGGTAAAATTGTGCCTTCTTTCCAAAGTGAAGAGGGAAGGACACCATCCCTGCATGCTCATGCATTTGTGTGTAACATATACACCATTTTTTTCAGGTGTTACGAGTGAGACAAAATACAAGACACAACCACATTTCGCTATCATTTCAGGAGATGAAATACATCAGCATGAGCAAGACTAGAGAATATTAACAATCTGCTTACCAGCAAGTGGAAGTATTGTCCCACTCACTGATTATGGAGTTGAATATCATATCCTAGACAAGAGCGACAGATCGATACAATCTGGCTTTTCCTTCATTCGTTTTCTTAGTTTGTGGCTAGGAGCCAGTGATATATTTTGCTCTCTTTGTTCCTCACTGCACACGTGCTCTGGTAAGCAGCTGCTGTCTTCTTTTCGGTGCTCAGCCACTATCAATGTACTTCTGTGAGGTGCTAGGAGAATTTTCATCAGCCCTGGCCAGTAAGTTGCTCTTCAGACATGTCTCTTAGACATCCTGCATTTTTATTCCTCTTCAGCACTATGGAGAAAGGTGGGACTGAAGTTCTCCCTGTCACAAAGTTTATCAGCTGAAGTTAACACAAGCAGGAAAGAAAGACATAAAGTGTTTCCTCCTCTCCCTGTAAACTGAGTGAGGTCATATTTTTCTGATGCTATTTTAAAACAGAAGTTTTGGGTGATTGCATATACTCTAGTTTATTTTTTTTTTTTTGTCTTCTCTGACCCCAAGAATATTTAACATCTTATTGTTTTCATTTCGACTTATTCTACCTGATTTAAACAAAACGAATTGGTCAAAGACAACAGCTGTCTTATCCTCCAGTGCATTACCACATACCCAGCATTCCTCTCTCAAGCTTCTGAGTATCCTACCATAGGAACAAGTGAAAGAGCTAGAAATAAAGTTCTTAATTTTAGTTATTTTTATCTGCTCCATTTCCCTTCATGTCACCTCAGAAACCTCCCTGACATTTAATCAAAGTGAATTTTCTCTTTCAAATATTTAATTTATTCATTTGTCATATATTATTTATTCCTAATTTCATTACACTGGGATATTGTTTAAGTGTGTGGGGGTCAAAATATATACAATGAGGTTCCTGACCTGATAAATGAATGGCCCTGAAAATAAATAACTGGGGTATATGGTGATGTGTCATGGAATGTATGAGTGAGGCCTACACGAAATCCTGTGTAATTCAGGAGTGTAATTAGACATTCTGATGGCTATCGTCAGGGAATATTTCACAGAGGAGTTGGCATTTGAGGTAAGACCCTAAACAGTGGAGAGAATTGCAATAACTAGAGACAGGAAGAGGGTCATAGGAAGAGAGAACAGTTTAAACAAAGAAACTGAGGTTTGATAATGTCAGGGGCACTGTCAGAAGGAAGGCTATTGCATCTCAGAGAAGTAAACCAATTTATCTGCATTAAATATTAAGACTTAAAATAGATAAAAATTAAATTGTACATGATTTTGAATGCAAAGTTAAGAAGTTTAAACTTAATAGTTCTGAGGACACAAGATGATCAGATAGGAAGAATTAGGCCAAGGAGACTGTATATAGGGAGACCAGTTGTCATCTAATGTGGTGTGATGAGGACTGAACCTCACACCTGAAGCAGGAAGATGCTGATGGACATGGCAAAACAGAAGCAGGTATTGCAGAGGAAGAAGTGACGAAACATGAGATCCTATCAATCAGAAAGATAGAAAAAATAAAACTTATAAGAAAGCCAAGAAGAAAGAAAGAAAAAGAAAGAAAGAAAGAAAGAAAGAAAGAAAGAAAGAAAGAAAGAAAGAAAGAAAGAAAGAAAGAAAGAAAGAAAGAAAGAAAGAAAGAAAGAAAGAAAGTCAGTCTGGGATAAGAGAGGTGGGAAGCTATGTTCTCCACTACAGGATTGATCTGGCAAGTCTTACTCTTGCTAGTTTAATGTGTGTACATTTTGGAGCAAGTGGGGTGGTGGTGCTGTGTTGGGAGACAAGAATTCAAAGAGCACTCCTTCCACTGTGATGCATGCCTTCTTCAACTTGGCATTTCTGAAATTAGATTACTTCTTACCATCTATGGGCACATTTAATGTGACTTTTTTCCCTCAAAAAGAAGTTAGTAAATCAATGGTGCTTGTTTTAATTGGCACCTTATTATCAAAGAAAGAATGTAAAATATGTATTATTATTGTATTTGAGTTAGGCTTTCAATGCAAAATTTCATACTCATTGAAATTAAGTCAAATAACTCAGTAAGTATAAATTACATTTAAATATTAATAATGTTAATAATAATATTACTGATGTAAATAATATTCCACAAACATCTACATTGCCCAAAGTAAAAAATCAATGGGAAATTAATCAATTGCCAGAGCTTTGGGCAGATTATGAATGTATTCATCAAATGTTTACTGAGCAGCTCTGATAAAAAAAAAGTCACTCTTCTAAGTTCTAGAGGGACACAGAATGAATGAGAAGGAGCTCTGCCATGGACTGGGGATAGGAGTGGAGTACACAAGAAGAAAAGACAGGTGTTCATACTTTTACCAAGGCAAAATGTGACTAATCACAGGACAGTCCCCTAAGGTGTGCTCTGGATTACCTGAGGAGAAGACTTTCTCTCCCATGGCTGCTTGGAAACGTCACGTTAGTCTTTAAGACACTGAAGCACAGATCAGTAACTTGCTCCAGGGCCTCAGAACCCACGCTTAATTAGTTGTTCCTCCTCTTCTGAAAGCATGCACACTGGGATGTGCAACCATGAGAGGATGCTGGACATGGTCAGGGGAGGCACTGCAAATAGTGTGGAGGAAGGTGTGGCTCCGGAGGTGAAGTGATGGAATTCTCTAGGGTTTGGGACACTGTGTCACTACTACTATGATCTGTGTAATGGAATTGGCCCAAGATGGTCTTCAATAATGTGCCACCAGGCACGTGCAGCTTGCATTCACCAGGGAACTCCTTTTCTGTGACTTTGCATTCTCCAAGGTCGTTTCCACTTTCTCTGTTCTTTGCTTTGATCATCATGATGTGTGGTATTTCTTTTTGCACTGGGAATATGGGAAAACAGACTCCACACTGGTACTGACTTTGTCAAATCCCTGTGGCTGGCAGGAAGTAGAGCTAGGAAGGGAAACAAGATAACCTGAAACCTAGCCATGGGCTGCTGCTTCTACTAGGTCTTGATCCTCCTCCCTTCCTTTCACTGGTTTTATCACAATATTTTTACTTTTTTTATAATCAGAGGTGTAAATGGGCTGTTCAACACTGGAAATCAGTACTCCAATGTAGAAGATATCACTTATTTTGGCCAACTGGCAGGACCAGGCTGTCAGGGGTCTGCCAGGCAGGCAGTAACTGCTGTGCTTTTCCACTGGGAGGAGGAACAGCCTCATGGCTGTCCCTGGAGATTCAGTGTTGGGACTGCATGGCACATTCCCCAGGCTTCTGCTTTTGGGACAAGGCCAGCTGTCCATCTGTCTTCGGTTAAGCCACTCATTTTGCTGTCTTTTTGCTCCCAGCTTCTTAGTAAAATAGAAATTCGACAGTGCATGGCTAAAAAGAAGGTGTCACTGTTTATGAATTCAACTCAACTCATTGTCACATATTCATTTATACAATTTCAATATTTGTTATTTCAGAAAATTTTTGAAAACCCCAACAACAACAAAAGCTTCTACTGTACTTTGAGTAAATACTCAGGCCAATGAGATGCTGGGTAGTCATCTAATTGGGAGCTGAATAGGACATTCCACTTTTAATATTGTCTTAAATATCTCTAAATAGTAAAAATGGATAGTATGAATTTTCCAGGACTTCCATAACAAATGTTCACAAACTTAGTGGCTTAAAACAACAAATTTTCTCTCTTCCAGTTCTGTAGAAACCTGAAATCCAGGTGTCAGCAGGGAGCTGCTCTCCTGAGACTCTGGGTACAATCCTTCTTTGCCTCTTCTTAGTTTATGGTGGTGACTGCCAAAGCTTAGTGTTCCTGGGTTTATAACTGCAAAACTTGCAATCCCAATGTGTCTGTGTTTTCACACGGTATTCATGTCTTCTCATAGGGACACTAGTCATATTGGATTAGGACCCACCCTAAAGACCTCATCTTAATTTGATTACATCTGCGAAGACCCTATTTCTAAATAAGACCACTCTTACAGATACAAGGGGTCAAGACTTCCCTGTGCCTCTTTTATGTGCTTTCTTAATGGGACAATCAAAGCAAAACAGACTGACTAATGATTGGCACTTTTCTTTCATTATGACTACTTATATACTTATCATAGCATTTTATCAAGGTTGTAAATTTCTTAGGGGAACAAGTAGAGCTGCAGTAAAGTGAATGTTTTGATCTTCTTTGATAAGTCCATTATATCTCTTGGAACATTGTTTGAATTGCAATCATACGGAAACTTATTTTTTCATTATCTATCTCCTTTACTGGATGCTTATCTCTGCAAAGTCAGGGGTCATGTCTGGCTCATTTGTACAAGCTCAGAGTTAGCACAGCTGTGGAGGAGTAGTACTGCAGAGTGCTCAACCTTGTCATCCTTGGACCCTTACTTTGGATGTCCTGGGTTTTAGCTTTGTAATCTTAGGCAACTATGTTAACTTCAGTGTCCTGTCCTCTCTGGGGAAGAATGATAGATAAAGTGCTATTCTCATGGCTCCTATGAGATTAAACACATACAGCCCATTGCCTACATGTTATTATCATTCAATATTCAGTAAATACTTGTGGAATTCAATGGAAGGAGACTGCAATTTAATTGTAATTCTGTCTTCAAACCACTCGGTCTCTTTGGGGAAGACTGCTGTATTTTGAAGTTTTAGTTTTTTCACGAGCAAATAAAGGGAGCTACATGAAATGACTCTAGGTTTCCTTCTAGTTTGACATTCTGTAAATTCAGCCAGTATCTTCTTATGACTTTAAGGAGAGAAAGGCCAGGAAGGGAAAGGCAGGAAGGAGCAGAGGGAGAGAGAATTAGTTCTTTATATAGTTGATTCTATTCCTCATTGAGGATTATTGTAAATAGTATGGATTTATGAAAGAGGGACATATGGTTATTGGTTTCTCTCCTGTGCTTAATACTTTGTACTGTGTCTTTTTGACTTATTATTTTAATTAAATAAATTTAAGAACTGTTTCTTGCTGCCTGTTGTAACTCAGGCTCTGTGCTAGGTTATGGGCATACAGAAATGATTAATATTCTCCTCTTCCCTGGATGGCATTTAAATCTCAAAGCAATTGAAAGTTCATATCTATTTAAAATTTTAAGTAGGCAAGTATAGAAATAAAATAGAGGATTCTGGTTCCTAAAATTTAACCTTATTGTTCCTCTATAGTTCCTTGTGCTACACACACATACACACACACACACACACACACACTCACACCACACACACACACACACACACACACACACACACACACCCCTACCTAGATTTTGGAAACAAAAATGGAGAAGCTGAGGCACATTCTATTCATTGCTTCCCGCTGACCCTTTTCTGTTGATTCACTCATCATGTTCACAGACAGATCCCTATAGGTGGCAGTTAATCCAAGCAGCAGATGGTGAGCAGATTGGAGGGAGGACTATTTGGGGAACCCTAAGGTAAAAACTCTCCCTGGAGTTGTTTGGATGTAACTTAGCATCTTTGTCCCTTCCATGGGGTTGAATTTGGGGTCTCTCTAGTTAATGTTGAGCTGGGAATTGAATGTTGGGGAGAATATAGGTGAAATAGGTTTAGGGTAGCATGTTTTAGTCAGAAGAGACAGTGAAGGCAAAAGTCCTAAGAAGGAACTACTTTCTGTTAAAGGAACAGAAGGAAACCCAGCATGATCAGGGTGTGGCATAATATGAACTCATAGGATCTACCAGAACAAGCAGGACTGTGAAGGACAGATTAAGGAGTTTGGCTTTTATTCAAAGGCCAGGGGAAATCATCTAGAGCTTGTGTGGATATTTTGTTGTTCCAAGTACCACACAAAATTCCAGCGTCCAAACAGATTTCTTGTTTTCTAAGAAGTTACTTTTCAGAGCCCTGAAGGCTTTTCCTATTCTGTGAAGCTGACAGACCATGCAGATTGGGCAAGGGTTGGATTAAGTAAAACCTGAGTCTCAGGGTGACGCAGGGCAATAGGGGAAGAGGAAGGAACATTGTTACTTGTTTACCTTGAATTTTGATAAAAGATTTGGAAATGTGGCTCTGTGTGTCTGGAGAGAAAAATGGGGTAATAAATGGCTCATGAGAAATAAAGAACTGCCATTTTAGAAACAGTGGCTCTCAATAGCACAAACCAATATCCTTTTCCACCATAAAAATTCCTTTCCTGTGATTACGTTTCTCTCCTTTACTGTAATATTTTGTGGAAACTTCAGGAAATCTTTTTGAGGAAGGATTTTGCATAGTTGGAAGAAAATGATAAAGAGAAACGTAAGAGCCAGGTGTGGTGGCACTTGCCTGTAATCTCAGCTACTTGGGAGGATGAGACAGGAAGACCACAAGTTCCAGGCTTGCTCCAGCAACTGGAAAAGCTAGTGTAACACCAGTAAAATAATCCACATCTTATGATGTTTAAAAGGACAGATTGTTATCTACTTTTTCAATATCTTCTACAATTATTGGTGTACTTATGATTCCTGCCTTATGATACACATACACACTTCCTATTTATATACACATTTGTTTATATATGTGTATAAATTAAACTTACCTTATATAAATTCAAATATATTATCATCAAATATTGCCTGTGTAACATTAACCCATCTCTTATGTTAGTCCAGAGAGACAAATAAAGGCTTCCTATCCAAATAAAGGCAAAGTCCAAAACTAAATCAATTAGTGAACCAACAAAGCAAAACAAAATGCTATGATAGTCTAGGAAGTCAAATAAAATCTTGTTCACTTAGAGGCAAACAACCAAAATAAAATAAAGAAAAAAGTCAATAGCTATCTTAAAATCAGAAGGACACAGAAAAATCCTCCTTTTTTAAACAACCACTCAACTCCTCTCCCATGTGCACCCTGATGTATCCCTGCTGTATGGTCATTTGGTAATGGTCAGGGGCAGCTCACAAAGAATCAAAATCATTTCCTTTGAAGCTTTTCTTTCTGAATTCTTATTACTTGAAATCCAATAATAATAGCTTATTCTGTACTATGCACTGTTAATGGACAACTTTTTCTATTCCTCCCTAAAAGCCTTTGCTTAGAAATGTGAACACTGAGGTTTATAGAGTGTATTAATCAGCTTAGGCCGCCATGACAAACATCATAGCATAACAAATGCCACAACATAAGAAGCATCACATATTGTGTGGCTTTACAAAACATAAATTTATTTTTTCACTGTTATGGAGGCTGAAAAATTCAAGATCAAGGTGCTGACCAGTTCAACTTGTGGTGAGGGCTCTTTCTGCCCTGGGATGGCCGCTTTCTTGCTGTCCTTGCATAGTGGAGAGAGCTCTCTGGTATCTCTTTTTGCGAGGGCTCTAGTCCTATAAGGGCCCTACATATCTGCCCTCATTTTGACTTAATTGTGTCCTTACAGGCCCTATCTCCAACTACAGTCACATGGAGGATTAGGGCTTTAACATAAGAATTTGACAGACACAATTCAATGCTTATCCTTTAAAGCAGCAGAGCCAGGATTTGAAACTAAGTAGTAGCTTGGCAACAGAACCCTGCTCTGAACCTTCTACAGCTGCCTAAGATTCTCCTGAGGATTAGAGAAGGTTGGCAGTTTTCTCCAAGACCTTGCGTTTCCCACTCTCTGGTATACCTCTCTTACCTGCCTTACCAAATCTTTCTGATGTTCTACCCCACAGGGTTCACTTCAAGATGAAGACTAATTCCTTCCAAGGGTATTTCCTTATGTATGAACAAAATACCCTGTATGATTTACATGTGCGGTGTCCCCTCAAAGCTCATGTGCGAGACAATGCGAGGTGAAAGGATTGGGGTATGAGAGCCTTAACCCAATCAGTGCAGTAATCCCCTGAGTGGTGACCGTAGACAGGTGGGGCTAGCTGGAGGAGGTGGGCCATTGGGGAGTGTGCCTTTGGGGTGTATACTTGGTGAGCTGAGCTTAGTCTTTCTTGGCTTCCTGGTAATATCCTGAGCTGCTTTCCTCTACCACACTCTTCTACCATGATGTTCTGCCTCACCTGGTGCCCTGAGGAATGGAGTTGGTCTTCTATGGACTGAGAGCTCTAAAACTGTGAGTCCCCAAATAAACTTTTACTCCTTTAATTTTTCTGGTCAGGTCTTTTGGTCACAACAATGAGAAAGCTGACTAAAACATGCTTCAAATAAGAGGAGTATTCTTCCCTACCCGAATAAAGGAAGATTAGTTATTGTGCATGTGGCTGACAGTTTTAAGAGAGATTTTGTCCTCACCTCTCAGATAACCCTTGGGGAGGTTTAGCAGTTTGCAATATGAGCTTATAGTACATCTATTTTCTACCAGTTTGGTTTATCTTCTTTAATGCTTGAGAATAACAGTATTTCTGAACTTAAAAAAATTCATTTTTTCAATATATATTGCTTTTACCCATTTCTTTTTATTAACAAACATTTGTTGAACAGTTTTTATGTTTAATACATGAAGTGTGAATTTAAAAATAAAAGGTGGTCCTTACTTTCAAAGCAATTAGAGGAAATTAGGTATTAGTGGAGAAATAGACTTGCATACAATTAACTATAATCCAAGTTTAATATGTTATATCTCAAAAGCAAGATCTAAAAATCTGTGATATAACCTTTCAGAGAATAAAGTCAGATAAGAGCTTGGAATTCTTTTTATTCGATTTTATTCTGTACACAGTGAGCTACCCTTGAAACCTTTTGAGTTGGTAGACAGCTTGATCTGATTTATTTTCAGAATCACCTTTCTAAAATAAAGTGGAGTCTGTAGGGGAGGAGAGTTCAGGCTATTATAATTGCCCTCAGATAAATCTTGAAGAAAAGCAAAATTGTAAATAGTATAACACCTTTTTAGTCAAAGAATTTAATGTTTGAAAGCCACATTCTCATAAAAAATTAGTGTTTTCCCACCGTTTATCACAAAGGACACATTTGATCAGGATGCTATTTAAAATATCTAATAACTAGTATGACAGGACCTGACAATTAAAACAGGAACTGACCAATAAAAATTGACCAGTTCATAAGGATATAAATAATAGGTGTGACCACACTGATAAGTATTGATGGAATGTTAGACCCAAAAGCCTTAGCAAGCCCATGATTTGAAAGAGTCTGCTTGTAAGCATATTTCATAAATTATATAATAAATAAATTTCCAGTTCCTCAATTATTGATTTATTTTTATAATATACAGCTAAAGATCAGTGTAAGATACAAAATTGGTATGATTTTTATACTCATCTATAAAATTTGTTGTGCCAGTTGTATGTGGTCTTATATAAAGCAAATATACAATTTCTATTTGCTATTTTGAGATATTAAAAATATTTACATAACTTTAAAATTCCTAGGAGTTGGTGTATTGATGGATAATTAATAGCATGGCATAAATAGCATAATTTAGCTTGGCACAGTGATGCATGCAGGTTATATTAGTCACTAGGGAAGCTGAGGCAGGAGGATCGCAAGTTCAAGGCCAGCCTGGGCAACTTAGTAAGACCCTGCCTCCGGAAAAATGTCGGGGGACTGGGAGTGTAGCTCAGTGATAGAATGCCCCTGGATTTAATTCCCAGTAACAACAACACACACACATATGCAGAGAGAGAGGGAGAGAGAGACAGGGAGAGAGAGGGATAGAGAGACAGGGAGAGAGAAGGATAGAGAGACAGGGAGAGAGAGGGATAGAGAGACAGGGAGAGAGAGGGAGAGAGAAGAGAAAAAGAAAATGAAAGAAAAGGAAAAAAGAAAGAGCTAAGGATGTAGCTCAGTGGTAGAGCACCCTGGGTTTAATCCCCAGTACACATGCACACAAACAAAAAACAAAAAACAAAACACAAAAAACAAAAAAAGAAAAAAGAAAGGGATAAAGATGTAGCTTAGTGGTGGAGCGCCGAGCACCTCTGGGTTCAGTTCAATTTCCAGTAACAATAACAAAATAAAGCAAAATCAAATAAAACAAAAACAAAAGCAACCAATGTTAATTTTAGTTATGTGCTTCATAGCCTAGAGATGATTTTAAAAATCAATTTTTCCCATATATGTATATATGTATACACACACACATTGACATGAATATCTTTATAATTAATGAATTGATGTATTATTTACTTGTCAAAGTCTGTAGCGTGGTCATTTGTCTTACGCTCTGGTCACCTACCTACCCTTAAAGCCATATGTGCCTGTAAACTCTGATTTAGATCTTCGTATTTTGGGGAGACATTATTCTGCCTGTGTCATAATCCAATTCTAATAGTAATGTGTCATACTGTGATAGGATGTTAAAAATTTCTGATGACTCCATCTTTGGAAACTCTGTTCCTACTGACATTTGAAAAGTTCTTCTTGAGCTGAATTCACCTTGATTCATAACACACATGTTCCACTGTAGAGCAAAGCTTTTCTAGTTCTTTTAAGTTCTAGAAAACTTCTCCTTTTGACTTTCGTTTTGATTCTTCCTTTAGCCTACCTCCCCTGCTTCTCCACAAAATCAATATTATCAAAGTTATCTGCCTCTGACCTCTGGGGCAGGGGGAGAAATCTTGGCATCCCTTGACATCGATTGGCATTTTCCGGGACCAACTGGAATCTTGATTTACCTGTTACCTCCTTGCCAACTCCATTCCCCAGACCACTTACTGATGCTGCAGCAACTTCGAATCTAAGATATGGCCAACACTGTGCCTTAAGTGTGCTGACTTTCCCTTCCCACTCTACTGTGTAAAGATGATGGATAATTTAGTGAGGACAAAGTAGTAGAAGGGCAACCTGAAGAATGCTGAATGGTTAAAACCTCAATGACAGAGAATGTCTTTTTGATGAATACTAATGAGCTAGTGTCTACTTTGGGAAAAGTACATTACAAGGACTTTAGGAGATAACATTATGATCAGCACCTGTAGTTCTTGCTTATGTTCACAAGATCTGTTGGCACATCCTCGTTTTGGTACTGCTAATGTTAAGGAAGAGCATGGATGGGAAACAAGTGGCAGAACTTAGGGAAGTGTTTCTTTCTTCTTAAAAAAAAAAAGGCAGAAGGAGTTTTGAATACAACTAGCTAAAAAGTATGAAAGGATGAGTTCTGGCTGTTTGAGGGAGAAAAAAGAAAATAAGTTTTTTTTTAATTGTAAAAAAATTGCTGAGGTTGTCTCAGGAGCTTAAAGAAAAAACGCATTGAGAAATGGGAGTGAACTGCAAGATAGGGTTTGTGTAACAAGTACCTAAACCACAAGAGTCACGTGGGTTCTTTCTGCTTTGCTACTTTTGATTACTTGTCAGAGGGTAGTACATTTAGCTTCCCCCACCCTGCAAGGCCACTCAGCCATGTGCAAGCTGGAGTAATCTTTATTCACAATGTCTTTACAAAGGTTTATGCAACAAAGCAGCAATGGCAATTTGGTGGACTACTGTGCGGGTTCAGCATATAGCTCTTACCCCACACTTACAGGAAATCTTACCATGGATGATAACAGAAGGATTCAAATGCTGGCAGACACTGTGGCTACTTTGCCTCGAGGACGAAAGCAGGTATGATTGCTATTTTTGACCTTAAGAGTGTTTGTATTCTCTTGAGAGCAGAGTGGTATGTTCATCTGACTTCATACTAAAAATGTTTGACTGGCTGTGGAATTAGTGACTAAGATTAGGGGTGAGGAGAGAGGTAAGGTGCCCACAGATCTAGTGGGCCAATTCAGAGATTCAAGACCAGAATCAAACACCTTTTTTTTTTTAATCTTGAAAGACTGTTTTTCTCATTTGAAGAGGTGCTCAAGTAAAATGAAAATCATTGGGCATGAGAATTATTGATCTTTCCACCTTTTTGTCTCCATTGATTCTTTTCTTCTCATCTTCACTATTCCCAGTCCTTGACAGTAATTTCAGTTCATAATCAAAAGAGAAATCTTTTTCTTGAGGACAAATTCTGTGCACTAGATTATTTTTCTTCAGCTCTAGTGCACTGGCATATACCTCATGCTCTTGGAAAGGATGACTTTTTTGGATAGGTGAGTGCCAGATGGACTACCATCTCTGCTATTAGTAGCTGTGACATCCTGCACAAGTCACTAGCTTAAGATTCAGGTTCCTTTCTTGTAAAATGAAGATAATGATAGAAGCACCCTTATTAGGCTCTATGATAATTAAGTAAGAAATGTACAGTACTTAATGGTGACTAACATGTAGAATGTGCTTATGAAAGGCTAAATTCTGTTATTTAAAATTTTTATTGCAGAATGTTTCTCTAAGGATGAAAACTCATTTAGAAAAATATAAGTCCAAATGAATTTATTGTGTTTTCTGTCCTTCAATTTCTAATACGTAAAAAAAAAAAAAATTAACCTTTTTGTGATTTGTCTATGTAACTTACTCTTAGGGTTTGTTACATCCTGTTACTTCAATTTTAAAAAAGTACTTATTTAGAAAATATTCAGAATTGCTTTAGAGAATGATTTTTGCACTTAAATCTTGAGTGTACATCATGTGTACCTCCAAATCCTTCTGATTTCAGGATTTGGGAGTTGTAGCATGGAGAGAGATTCATGATTTTTTAGTGATCTATTGAGTTAAGTCTTGGTATTTTTCACAGTGAAGACAAGGGCATGATTTGCTGTAACAGATTATCCATCTTTCTCAGTCTAAAGTATTTTTACAGTACACAGTTTAATATAATGATGAACATTTCTATCAATCTACAACCAATCTGAAAATAAAGCAACGTGGAAAACACCAACATCTTTTTTCAGTTTTGAGATATAGAGCAGCCTGTTTTCCTTTCTCTCTATTTGCTTGTAGCTATCATGTTAAATATGGTTCATTTGATCAGGCCATGATTTCATTCTTTTGGTAGAATACTTACTGTTAAAGTTGGAAATTTTTGAATCAGAGTTGAAACTTACTTTCTACCCTTCATGTCCTCTAATCCTGCAACTTTACTTCTTTACTTTTCAGCTCAGACATTTCAGTGCAACAGATAGTTTCTGAGCACCTACAAAGAGGTTGCTACATGGGGACAGACATCATGCTCCCCATAGGAGGCAGAGTAGAACAGCACATTTTTTGCCTGGAGAGAGAGTTTACAGTTCATGAAGTAGAATGAAGAGGCATTACACAAAATAAATCGACATAAATGCTGTCATCCAGGTAGCACACCTTTGAATACAACCTTGAAGGATATTACAGAAGAAGGGAATTATTGCTGAGGCACCATTCTAGTATCTTGAGGGCAGGCTTGTATAACAATATGGTAGGGTGCCAGTGGGACCCCATGCATGTGCCCGAGGTGCGAGGAGACCTCAGAGCAAGGCTGCTTTGCAGGTCATTTGGACAACTTTCCCTGAGAAAGCAGTCCAGTCATCCCTTGCTATCTATGAGAGATTGGTTCAAGGACCATCAAAATCACATAAAATGGCATAATATTAGTGTATAAACTATCCATGACCTCCCTCATACTTTAAATTACCTTTAGATCCCTTATAATACCTAGTATTATGTAAATTTTATGTAAATAGTTGTTTTGTTGTATTCTTTAGAGAATAATTATAAAAGTCTGTACATGTCGAGTACAGATCCAGAACTTTTTCGGTTTTTGAATATTTTCAGTCTTCTGTTGGTTGAATCAACAGATGGAAAACCTACAGGAAGCTGACTGTAATTCGACCTGCAGAGAGCCACTAAATGTGTTTGAACAGTAGAGAGTTTAGGAACCTTATTCTTGAAGTGGGGTCGGGTTGGTGAAGAGAATCTAGGCGTGAGGGGGGAAGTTTGCAGTAGATAAAGATGAAATGAGACAGTGGAGAAGAGACAGAAAGACTTGAATATTGTAGATATGGGAGATAAATGAGGCACATTTGGCTTTAAGCCTGAGTAATGATAGCATGAGTTAGGAAAAGGCAGTCGGTAGGAGAGATCTGTTTACTGGTGGAAGTTAATAATAGGATTTAGGCATATTAAATATGTGTGAGTGTATTGATAAGCTCACAAACACACACATACATCCCCAGAACCATCAGTGTATGCACATTTTCTTCTCTTTTCTAGTCCTTCCCTTCCACTTCTGTCATTTTTTAGTACATGCCAGACTTTCTCTCTTCAAACAGCTCTTTCTTACTGTAATGAACATTGCTTTTAAAACGAAACAAAACCTCTTGACTTATACAAACTTCTGATTTGATACAACTTTCATCAACAAAACTTGATTCTAGTTTCCTCTCAACGTTTTGGAATCTTCTAAATAGATGTTTACTGTTCAAAGATTCAGTGTTGTTGCTTATGGAACATTTTCAATCTGTGGTGAGTTGAATCCATGGATGTAGAACATGAGGACACAGAGAGATGATGATGATTTGACCAGTTCAGAGAGCCACTGCGCGTTTGAGCAGCAGATAATTTATGAACCTTATTCTGAAAACGTGGGAGTCGGTGAGTAGAGACTTGTTTTGGGAGAATGATTACCCTTTTGGCACTGACTGAACTGCAGGCAACAAGATCCCTGTGAGGCAATCACACGAGCAGGTGCTTTGCGGCCCACTGTTATTTTCAACACTTGGAGGGCTGACGTCAACAATTCTTACTTCTTGTTATTGTTGGCTTTGGTTTCTGCAAAGCTGTATCTGGTTAGCTTCTAGTTTCAGATTAATCTTCAGAATGAGTTCATGTTTGCATTCGGAATTGTTTAAAAATAAATTTCTATGTGTGCATATTATTTCAATAGCTGCATTTGTAGGAAGCACCAGACATCTCAGTAAGGTTTCTAATTTTGAACATAGTTTTAGGGAGAAAAATTCCTGGAATGGAAAACTCTTTAGGAAGAAGAAAGATGGATAGTTTTTGTAATGTGGAAGGTCAGAGGTGTAGTGACTGGGCCTGACTGAAAGCAGTTTTTACAGGATGCTATCATGAGAACCAGGAAAGAAGCTTGACTATGTGTTAGTGGCACCATGAATGGATTCTCATGGCTTGGTTTTCTTTTAGTTATGAAATTACTTCTAAGTAGGCAGCTTCTGGCTGACGGATTTCACATGCAAGTTCAGATAGGGAATTGGTGCTGAACTCCATAATGTGTATCTCTTGGTTGGTTTTGTCCTATAAGAGCTTTCAGTATTTCTGTCAGCACATCCATCAGGTACCATATCTCCCAAGGTTTCCTACCTGTATCAGAGGATTGTGATCATCTCATGATGTTAGGTAGGAAACTATGCTGTAAAGAATTTTTAATATATTCTTTAATTCGTTTTGTGGTATGAAAATGAGGTTCATGAGTTTCCATCATACCTTCCTGGGAAGCTGTAGATTCTGTTTAGGCTCCTTAAGGGCACTTTCAATTCAGGAAATTGACATCAGCTCAGTCATTCGGTTGTATCTTTGAACAGTCTCTGGAAATCCTGCAGTCCTAATGCTCTTGACTCAAAAGTGGAGGAGCATGATTCATGGGACAGTTGGGAAGTGAAGATGAGACAGGGGACTGGACGGAGCAGAACACATACTTTGAGACTTTTGAAACATTAAAAACAAAAAACCCCACCGGTGTTTCTGTATTCTCTCCTAATCCCACTCTTTCAGGAAATCAGAGCTCAGAGCTGGACAAGGAAGTAGCAGTGTGTAACTTAGCAGCAGAAGTGGCTAGCGTGCTGAACTCTGAGCCTCTTTGAAGCAAGCTAGTTATGTGGTCGAGGGGCAAATTCCCCCTGACTTTTGCAAACTGACAGCTGAAGTATTTGGTCTTGGTTTCTCAGTAAAGAGACAGCTGTGAATCACTTCATAGCAGGAGAAATTACATTTTGAATATTAATGCCTGATCTTTTAGTCATCTGACTGAAAAGAGAAGAATGATCCTAAGTTTAATGCCAGGTGTTATTAGTGGCCAGTTAGGAGATAAGGAACTTTGTGTATTCAGCAGTCATAACTGAATGTGTAGTTTGTGAGCCTGCCAAATTGCTAAACCTAGATTTCTCATATTAGATAATGTGTAATAAAAGACAGCTGTTGCCAGCATATGCTGTGAGTTATACACCAGTTCCTCATTCATGATTTTTGGTGCCGTCACCACAGGTCTGGAGAAGCTCTGGCTGGCAGGGTGGTGTGGGGAGCACCAACCCTGCTAGTCACATCTTTGAGCTGCTCACCTTAGGGAAAAGGTGCAAGGGAAACTGTTCCCAAAGTGTAAGACCCTTGGCAAGAACCTAGACATGCTTAATGTCACTCAGTGGATGAACCTCGAGAATATTTCCGAATCACCTTAATCTGATAGCACAGGTCAAATCAAGGAGGCTGTGTGGAGATGTGGCCAGTGTCAGAGAATTTGATGGTGCCTAATTTATTTAAATTGACTTTTATTTATGTTAGGTGCCTATAACTGATTCTTTGCTAATCCAGAATGGAACCTAATTTATAATTTGACTTAGTCGGATTCTGTGTGTGTCACAATAATACAAATGAGTCAGTGCTCAGGAATTGAACACCTGTGTTTCTCATGTTGTGCTAGACAAATATTTTCATCTTTGGTTAACTGGCAACATAGAAAGGTTAGAATGTGGGAGCTGGGAAATGTTCCTTCTTCTAGAGGTCAGATCTGTTTTGTGGACCTTAAAGATTTTAGGTTCTTTATTTAAAAGGCCAGTTGGAAGAAATCTTGAGGTTTAGTAGTGCTCTGGTTATAGGCCTAGGAAAAAGGCATTTGAAATTGCCAAGGCTGGAGGTTTAATAATTTATTATCTCTTGTCACCATTCATTCATTTTGCAGTTGTGTATTAAGACATTACTACCTTACTTTGCTTTCTATTAATTATTTCTTCTTACTTCCTGCTGTTTGGGATAGAAGGAATTTCTCGCCTTCTATTTGTTTTCTGTTATTTTTAAAACTTGCTATATATTTGAGATTTGAAACTTTTATCTTACTTTTTAAAATTATCTTTGAGTTTTTTCCCTTGAATATTTAACTTAATGAGGACAAAGTTAAAGAATATCTTAATACAATGCTCCTATACTTGAACATTTTAACTTGCGTCTTCCCCCAACAGACACTTGCTTGTGTTGTCTAGTAGTTTATTTCTGTTTGTCTCCTTTGCTATTTTTAAGTTACCATTCTATTCTAGGCCCTGTGGTAGGCACTGGGGTAGAAAGGAAAGCAAATAGATCCCCCAAGAGACCTAACCCATGCAGATGATTACCTACAGTTGTGAAGTATCTGGTCAAATATGTCCTTTGTATAAATGCATATACATGTCCATAGGAACATCCATATGTGAATATATGGATAACATGAAGACAATATAGCGAGAACAGTATTTTAAAAATATAAGCCTTAGTTCTGATTACAGATGACATAATTAAATGCAGTCAACCTAAATCCTAAAGAATCTGAATTCAAGATGAAAGGCAAGCAGATGAAGGTAATGAAAATAGATCAAGAAATTGTGAGCACAGTCTATGGTTGAGATTAAGAATGCTTAGGAATGTTAAGCTCATTGCCCTCATTCCAAGAAGGCAGTCCACTAACAACTAAATGGTCTCTGTCTTTATTCATAGTATACCTCAGATGCACAATCAGGTTGTAACAAGCCACACACATTCTGTAGGCTTTATGTACTCTTGGGCTTTATAAATCCAAAGTAGATTCTTTTAGCAAGTCTAAGGATTGTTTTGTCCCTCTGAGTCATTCTGTTTCATTCAGTCTTCAGGGTGATATTAATGAACTAAGGTCCAAAACTGATAAAAGAGCCAAATAAAACTAATTTACATAAAATCTGTGGGATGAGGTCACCTCTTCATTATGTTAACTTTACTGACTGGTGGCTGAATTACTAACACTGGGACACTCCAGAAAATTTGTGAGACTGCTGGCATTTTGGACCTGGTAATTCAAATTCCCCAGAGTAATGTAGGTTTCTGTATAACTTGTCAATAGGCATTAATTGCTTATATGTATTTTTCTACTTCTGGTTCTTATCTTCTACTTATTTTATTTTTTATCTGGCTGTTTATCTGGACTGGGACATTTTATGCATTTGCTTACATATGGCAACCATATTAAGTTGGCAGTTAAATACCACATGCTAACTAGCAGCATGTCCATATGTTTAGGGTCCTTGGAACAGTACTTGAGAATGGGCTAATTGACCGTTCCTAAGCTACAAACAAACAAAACAAAGAAACCACACAAAAATCTGCTGCAGCCCCCTAAGAAATAAGGTGTTACCTTTATTGACTTCTCTCTGTTAAAATGGTAGAATATATCCCAAAAGCTTATGTTTATGTGATCTTTTATTCTTTGTGTAGAAGAGTGAAGGTAATATTTTTATACCATTTATGAAACCATTCTGAGGTTCCTTTCCTTTCTTGGCTGGAAATTTCACTACATTCTTCCAAAACAATTGCAAAAATAAATCATAAACATCATTGAGATTTTGAGTCCCTGTTTTCACCTGAATTATGTTTCTGTTTATGAGTTGGTTCTGTAGAGATTATTTTATCCTGCTAAAAACATTAGCATCCTGAACTACTGCAATTAACACAGTCGTTTCATCAGCATCTTTGCACATTATCAAGGATTTGGGTTTCGTGGCATTCTTTGGGGGCTATTTTCTTTGGATTTGAGTGTGATCATACGCTGTTATAGTTCATCTTCAGAGGCTGTTTTAAAAACAGACCAGAGATGAAGTCATCTTTAGAAGCTTTGGAGTTCTTCCACATTACATGAACTCTTGTCACTATGCCTTACTTTAAATGGAATGTCTGAAAGTCCAGGTTCCCAACTCTTCTTTGCTATCACTAGGGATTGGAAATGACTGCCTTTATGTAACAACCTTCAAGGATCTGGGCCAAAGAGAGTGGTGAAGAACAAGGTCCTTTGTGAGTTAGAGCTGTTTACATCTGTATTTTAAGGACCTTGAGATAACTGTGTGCTTTTTCTATTTTTCAGCTTGCTTTGACCAGATCAAGTTCTTTGGGTGATTTTTCCTGGTCTCAAAGGTAAAGAGATTTATTTGTTTTTTGTTTTTTCACCAAGACACATAAGAACATAGCTCTCTAGACCGTTGCTAAGACATACACACACACACACACACACACACACACACACCATAATAGTTTACATAAATACCAGCTATTCTTAATTCTTGCAGTGATTTTTTAATGATAAATATGTGCCAAATGTGATACTTTGAATTTCATGCAGTTAAAAATATTATTATTATTATTATTTACAGAAAGCTTGTTACTGTGGAAAAGCAGGACAATGGAACATTTGGATTTGAAATTCAGGTGGGTAGTTTTTAAATTTTCCAGACTCGCAAGGAAGAAAGTGGCGCAAATAGCGTCACGACGTTTGCAAAGTGGAATGAAGTTAGGATTACAGAGCTGTGGAGACTGAATTTCATTCAGTATATGGTTTTGCGGTAATTTTCCAGGGTGTTGAGTGGTGTCAAAGACAGAAAACACTGAAGCTGAGAAAATATTACTCCTGAGATATCCACAGCTTCTTGCACTGAGCTGTTTCCATCTTAAGTGTAAGATGGATCAGAAATACTTTTTACAGATGTGCATTTTAAATAAGTGCATTCTTTACGTGTTTTCACACAATCATATTCTTTTATTGGATATCAGGTTCCAAGAGAAACACCTGATAGACTGTGCACGTGGAATGCATGTACTCATGTGTAGTTACTGATACTTTTGATATTCATGATTTCTTAGTGGACATAATGAGAGATTTGTGTCTTTTTTTCTGATGGCGACACTCTCATTACTTGAAACACTTAAGAAGTTTGACTCTACTCAGATTCTTCATGACGTAGGAAAATTTTTAACAGTCTTTGTATTTCAGTGTCAATGCATAAAATTTTAACTTTTTATTTGTTGTTTGCTTTTTCATGACCACATTGGGAGAGGTGGTGAGTAAGGTCAAATGAAATCTGGCCCAGTGAAGCACAATGATAGTAGCTTATGCATAACTGTTTCTTTCCACAGCAGTTATACATATCTTTTAGATGTGTTTTGCAGATTTTAGATCTTAGCTTTTGTGCTGCTTTCAGAAAACTTTGGTGTGATATCAGCCCCACAATTGGAAACTCAGTATGTATTTTAAGATCAGGAACAGGAAGTGCTAAGTAAAACACTTTTTAAGAGTAAAGAAACAAAATGGAATGAACAAGGAGAAAGTTATAGGAGAAAAGAAGATGCCTTCTAATTCTGACCTCTTCCATTTTTAAATTTGGTAAAATCTATAATTTTCCATAGTAATTGGTGAAATGGTTCAGATTTTAGAAGTATAGTACTCTTTTATTCTCTGGTCACATGAAACACTACTTAGTCTTTTACAGAGACACTGTGTGTTCAGTGACTGCTTCTTTTTAAATGAGCAATGTGCAGCAATTGCTACTGAAAACATGATAAATGATTATACATGTAGCTAATTTTTCTCATCCTGCTGTTTTTATCACTGGTTCCTTATGTTTCTTTCCTGCCATAAATGCTTACTCTACATGGGCTAAGAGTCAAAAGTATCATGAGTAGATAACAGGCCACAGAACTACTGAACCTTTTAGATCAACATGAGCTTATGGCTTAACCTGTGAGCTACAGTATATTTATTATCTTGGTGAGGCAGGAAGTCAACAAGTAGGGGAAATGCTTTGGGGAACATTTTGCATGCCATATAGAACCTCACATACCCTCCCCTCATGTGTACCATGTATAAAAACATATCTGGGTCCTGGCCTGCCAGGAGAGTGACATTTTGGAGAATATGAGATCTAGCCTCCTCCTTGGTTCTCCATGGGTGTCCATTTTACACTGCATATGAAATAATGCAGCTTGATAAGAACATAGACTTTACACTCATGTACACTTTAGTTCTTATTCTCTTAATTACTGCCTTGTTGGGTCCTTGAGAATTTTCAATAACACATATAAAGTCTCTAGTAATGTGGTTGGTATCAGTGGACAATCAATCATGACAGGTTGGAACGAAGGTCACTGAGCATGAGAAACGGCAGTGTGATCTTTGTGTCCCCAAGAAATGCAGGTGATAATTCTGTCACTGCTCCTGTAGTGGGAGACAGAAGATCAGTGAGAGAGGAGAAAAACACTTAAGTACTTATTTTGTAACCTTGGGGTGGCTATTATTTTACTCCCACTTCTAATCCCCAAATGTAAACCCATTGAGAATATACTTAGATGCCAGTTACATAAATCCAATTTTTCCCCAGTATTGTTCTCACTTTGATCGCTGGGGATGGAGGGTAGATCCTCACTGGTAAGAAAAATTGTTATAACAGTGGTTTTCAAAAGGAGTGTCAGTTTTTGTCTTTGGTTCATGAACTACATGAACTAGACCAACCTTCTGTCTCTGGAAGGATCTGAGCTGTATTGAGACCTTTTGTGGGAAAAGTGTTAAAGCCGTTTCTGATATAGATGAGAAATGTGTTACATGATCTTTTAAAAATCCCTTCTACCTTTAAGATATGGGGACTCTGAATGTCTAAGAGATTGAGCAGAAATCCCATGGAGGTTAACGGATCTAAGTTTCTAGATGTTGCTTGCACATGACTGACATATGGAGCCTCAGGGGTTGTGAAATAAGAAAGAATCAACATTGGACATTAATTTCTGCACAATAAAGCAGTAATGTAATGTGGATTACTTTTAGGACTCAAATGTTTCTGGGTACTGGGGATTGAACTCAGGAGCACTCCAACATTGAGCCACATCCCCAGCCCTAATTAGTATTTTATTTAGAGACAGGGTCTCACTGAGTTGCTTAGCTCCTCACTTGCTGAGGCTGGCTTTGAACTCACAATCCTCCTGCTTCCCAAGCTGCTGGGATTGCAGGCGTGTGCCACCGTGCCCAGCTCAAAATGCTGATTTTGATTTTGAGGGGAGTTAGATTCCATAACTTAAGTGCTTTAAAAACAACAATATGTTTGCTTTGGGTCATTGGGATGCTGTGCATAGCACACATTTATTCAGTGTTTTGGTATAATTTGAAGACAAAAACAAAAACAAAAATGTAACACCACCAAACTGCTTCTGTGCCACATTGAGGTAGGAGGCAAAATCTAACTTTTTCTAATTGGTGATAAACTGGTGAGAATTTAGGGCAGGCATAGCGGAGAGTGCTTAGAAATGAAAGTAATGGAGTCAATTGTAGCATTTGTGAATAAATGGAGGGAAGATTGTCATTATTTGCAAAACTCTAATTTAAAATAATCATCGCTGGCGTGTTTCCCTTGCTGAATGCATACTGTTTCATATTCTTCTGTAATGAGTGTTTTAGCTTGCAAGAACTACATAAGGATTTTACTCTTGGTCACCATTGTTTTATCCCATGGGGAAATAAGAAACAATTTTTCTTAATAAATATGCAATGATGATAGCATCAGGTGGTTTCTTAGACTTGAAAACAGGAAATCTTGAGCCACTCTCATCCCACTTTATTTCTCATACCAGATGTTTTTTATGAATGAAGTTGGTTGCACATTGTCGGGTAGAATTGCAAAATTGCTACCTTTCATTCAATTTATAGTCAAGAAAGCTTTCCCAAATTGTTTTTGCACTTACCTATTTACCACTTAACAATAATTGACACAATTTCATGTGTTCACACTTACAGTTTGAGTGTTTCAAATAGTGACTTTGTATCTTTTTAAATTTTATAGACTCACAGGCTCCAGAATCAGAACATCTGCTCCTCGGAAATGTGCACTATGATCTGCAAAATACAGGAGGACAGTCCAGCTCACTGTGCTGGTCTGCAAGCTGGTAAATTAACTTTGATCCTGTTAGGAACCATTTACATAGCAAGGAAAGAAAACTTCTGAAGAGTGGAGGATAGGTGGAGATTGTTGCTTTAAATTTTCTTGAATATTTCTAAGATTGTGTAGAACTTGCTTGTTATGTTTCATTTGCATGTCAGGAGGGATATTTAACCAACCCATATAACATTCATTTTTCTTGGTATCTCCCAGGTGATGTCCTTGTAAATATCAATGGAGTGAGCACAGAAGGCTTTACACACAAGCAAGTGGTTGACCTGATCAGATCCTCAGGAAACATGCTAAGGTAACTATCCATTTAGTTCCCCTCAGGTTTCAAAGATATTATGTTCATTCATAATGCTTGTGGAGTGAATGAATAGACTTTTTGTCCAGGGATCACAAGAGGGGCAACAGCATATTGCAGCTTTGGGATGGGGAACAAATATTTTTATCAGTTCCTTTTGTCTTTCAAGGTTTTCTCAGGCTTGAACATAATGTCAACATCTGAAGTCAGTGGGTATCGATAGCCCCAATGTCTTTGTGAATTTACAAATGCATTTTCAATGTCAAATTCAATTAAACTGGCACACATTCTTTGGACTGAGAGAAATTGGTTCAATTTCCATTGTTGATATAACCTTGTAGCTACAACAAATAAAAGGTCAGAAGACTGAGTTTTTTCCTCTTAACACAAACAACTAATTTTCCCCTTGTTCCATTTGGGAGAAAAATAAAGTGTGCTCAACCCTTCCAACCATGAAACACAAAAACATCTACCAGTATTCCAGACTTATTAATAAGATATTGGTTTCTCCAACTGGAGACCCGACTGACTTTCAGATTAACATTAAGAGCCTCCACGAGTCAAGACTGACTTAAGGAGAAACAGCTTCATCATCATCTATCATAACATTCCTAGACCCTAGTAAGACCTTCATGAGTAGTTAGCAAATGGCATTCACTCAATCATTAAAATTATACTATTAGATAAATTCTACGTAACTAGTACGTTCAGGAGAGGCAAAGATGAAGATCTTCTTAGAGCTCTAATAATTGTGGAAGGAGATAGATAAGAAAAGTCTGAAAAATAAGTAATTCAATATTTTGGTTGTTGATGATTGCTTTGAGGAAAGTAAAATAGGGCAAGGGGAGAGAACACTGCGTAAGAAGTCTGCTTGTTCAGTTTAAATGTTTTAAGTGGTCTTCTCTGAACAGGGAAACCTGGGGCTGAGACTAATGGAGCGAAGGTTGGTCATAGGAATTCTTGGTAAGAGCATTCTGGGTAAAGAGAGAGGCCTCTGAGCCCTCAAAATGGGCTTGGCATATCGAAGTGACAGAGGGAAACCCAGTGTAATGGATAGCTGGTAGGTTAGTGAGAATATAGGACATAAAAAAAACAAAAAAGAATTGGTCAGGGAGCAGATCATGGGTCTCATCAGCTGTGCCAAAGAGTTTAGGTTTTATTCTCACTGATGTAGGTCCAATATTATCCATCCATTCTTCACAGCCCCTTAGTTGTTGGTTTTAGTCCACGAAGTGCCTGAGGCTTATAGAGGACCTTGTTAAACAGGTGACCCAAATAGTCAGTGACAGGGCTGGATTTGGTCGCATGCTTTGGATACCAGGATCCATTCTTTTCAGCTACAGCTCTCATCATAAGCTGCTGAAAGAATCTAGTGAATACTCTTTGATGCTTCAGGGATATTTTGGGGGTTGTGAGTGAGTAGTTTGAAGGACGACTGGTGGGGGTAAATGACAGAGATGCCTCTGTGGGTTCTGTGAGTTCAAGGAAAACAAGAAATCACTCTTGCTTCAGAGAAAGTTGGATTCCGAAGGCAGAACCTTGTAGAGTCTAAGAGAAAATGCTGGCAGAGTCAGAAAAGAGTCAGAAAAGTATGTTTCACATGGATGAAGTGGGCAGATTGCAGATGAATAAAGGATAATAGAGGGGATAGCACTTGAAAGTTCACAGATCAGGCAAATGGAAGGCAATCTGCACAGATACTGAAGGAAAGGGCCTGCCAATGCCTGTAGGTTCGCCTGTGCACATCTATTACATGGACAAGTCAGATCCATATTGACAGTCTCAGTGACACAGGTTCACAGCAATCCCCTCTATGGCTCAGAGAATCAAGACTGTCTTAATTAGAAAGCAGACAGCATTTTGGCTTGTTGTTAGCTCATTATCTCAGATATGACACTATAAGAAATAGAGGAAAATTGGTCTCCACATTTAATGCGTTTATCATGCCTTCTGAAATTTCTTGCAGCTTTTTAAACACAGTTACAGCTTACTTATCAGAAAGAATTTGAACCAGTATTTTAAAATGCTTAGATGTGATTCATAAATGATTGATGGTTTAGAAGTCAAAATAAAGGTAATTTGAGCACACAAAACAAACCACGTCACTCAAGATAGAACAAACCTTCTATTTTTAGAAAAGCATTTGGCATAGGAAAGAAAGAATACTGTTAAGTTGATAATTCTGGGATTAAAGTTTGTAAACTAGAGGTTTGAGAAGAAAGAGTTATTATTTTATAGTTGTTCTGGTTCTTTTGTTCTTGTTCTCAAGTGATAAGGCAATTTATAAAGGTAAAGGCTCCCTGAATCGTAGGAGGAAAGGATTGCTCCCTGGGTCAAGAAATAGCATGTTGATTCCACTGTTGAGAGAGCCACAGTACCTGCTGCTTTAATTGTACCTTTTCTGTATAGTATGATGTCTTGAGTTTGGCACATGGTAGATGCTCAATAAATAGTCATTAAGTTCATGAACCGATTCAACCTGTCCCAAAAGAATAGATTCTGGTAGAGAGCGGCCATTGTTATCACACAGTGACTTTTATAAAATGAAATAAAACTTAAGAATTAACCAGGATCTTTTCATCTACTCTTTCAAGGGGAGCGCTCCCCTGCTACACATTTTGTTACTCCAAATGTTGTGAGAAGATTTGGCTTAGGTCCCAGCTACTTGAAGGGCCGTGGAAGTGTGACATTTATGTTGCATTTTTAGTATGGTCTGTCCTTCAAGTATCAAACTTCATAAAGATGAAACTTGTTTAAATGAATCACTCACGTTATTTACCCCCAACCTTTTTTCCTCCTTAAAATAGGATAGAGACTCTTGATGGAACAATGATTCTCAGAAGAACAGAACTTGAAGAAAAGCTGCAGGTTTTAAAGGTAATTTGATTTAATAAGGCTAGGTAAATTTTTCATCCTCGAATGAGTGAGTGGTAGAATAAAGATCCATTTGAGGAAGTGAGATAGCCCTTGAAGATGAAATGTTATGATGAATCTGAACTGCTAAATTATCAAGAGCTACACAATTACCTTTGCAGGAATGTCAAATTCTGTAAACAGGTATAAATCACCTTCTTCCTTCCTCCTTCAGTGTGTCTATGAGGCTCAGAAAGGCAATAGGAAGGCACGTTGCTTGAAGGACTTTTCACAGATGCACCTGTGATCTCTTTTGATTTACATTTTGTTTGGGGGAAAAAATAAAGAGGACTTGTGCAATGTCCTTCTTTTCCTTTATTAAGACAGAGACTATCTCTCTTTAATGCTGTTCTTGTCCTTCAGCCTGTTTTCACTGGCAAACACTATCAACTCTGAAAGGGGAATTTCCAAGGGACAGTGCACAGTGCTGGATATTCTGTGAAAATTTCCTGAAATGGTTCATTAAGGGTCTTAAAAACTCATTTTTCTAGGTTGGGGAGAGTCTCCCAAGTCATGAAGTCCAGACTCTTTGACATTTATATGAGGTAGAGCCCTGCAGACCCTTCCCCAGCCCCCAGTGACCTCTTCCTCCTACAGTACCCCTGCATTACAGTGAGGAGGCCTGTCTGTGCAGAGATGGTGTGGCTTATCACAGGCAGTGTATTTATTTGTGCTTTGTTTTAAAACAAACTTCCTTTTATTTGGTTTTCCTCATAAACTATGAACTTATTAATTATCCATTACATTTATATTTTATCTTATATCATCTTCCTGCCTGTTTAGTACATTAACAAGCTCTGTTATCTTCTTCATCAACAATGGTTTTGATACTTCTGTCATTTTGCTCATTCCTGTGATGTTTTGAATCAATTTAAAAAATGCCTTTAGAAAACAACCTTTTTTTTTTTTTAGATTATATCTATCAAATAAAAGATCAATTAAAATCTTTATAACTTTTTTTTTTCACTTTGAACAAAACTTTTCACTCTTTTTACTTAGGTCTCTTGAGCACTTCAAAATATTTTGTAATTTTCTTCAGACATTTTCACATATTTTAATATATTTATTTTATGTATGCTCTAATTTTTATTGCTGCAATAAAATAATCTTTTTCAATCATTGCTTTTGGTTTTTTATATGATTTTTAAATCTAGTAGTCATACTAAACTTACTTTATTTGGATAATAGTTTTATAAATTCCTTAAATTTTTCTATATAAACAAATAACTGAAGCTAATGAAAGTTTTGCCCCTTTAGTTCAATATTAATTATTAGTAGTAATATTTATTATTGTTGCTGTTGTTATTGGTGCTGGGGACTGAACTCAGGGGTTCACACATGCTAGGCAAGCACTCTGCCAGTGAACCACATCCTAAGCACTAGTTCAAGTATTTAACTAATTTATTTTTCTTCTCTTATAGCATTGTCTAGGATCTTTAGTAAGTTGTAAATAGTAGTAGCATTTTTCTTGAATTCAAAGAGAATGCTTCTAATATTTTGTCATTACATTTTTATTAGGTATAAAAAGTGCTTCATATTATTTAGATTTTTAAAACTGTCAAAGTTAATTTGGTTTTGCAAAAGGGAGATAAATGTTTGGATTACGGTTAATGTACAGATACGTGAAATCAATTTTTCCATGTTATTACTATATTCTAATATCTTGTTAAATGATATAATTTCTAAAAAAATTATCTGTAGATTATTTGGGGTTTTCTATAAAGATAATATCTATCAAAATGACATTCAGTTCCTTTTGTTACTTTACTACACTGGCAGGACCTACCATATAAGATAAACAGAAATAATAATAGTAGGTAAACTTTTGTTCTTGATTTTAAAAAGAATTGTTTCAATTTTCTCCACTAGGAATGAACTCTTTCTAGGAAAACACTTTTCTGGTAGTTTTTATAATGCTTATGTATTATTTTTCAACACATACCTTTTCTGCATCTGTTAAGATGGTCTTATTTATTCATTTAAAAATATCAGTCAGTATGATGAATGACAAAAAAAAATACTCAGAAACAAAAGTATGGTGAATGACATTTAAAGATTTTTTTAATGTGAAACCATACTTTTATTTCTATGATAAGCCCAACTTGATTTATCCTTTAAATTTTAATCATTTTTTCTATACTTATAGGTTTAATTTGCCATTTTTTGAAATGGCTTTATTTTACAGATAGTCTGGCCTATAATTTCATTTTCTCAGACACCTTTTCAAGTTTTGATATCAAGTTTACTGGATTTTTAACACGAGCTGGGGACTGCCTTCCGCTTTTTGTTGTCTGGAAGAATTCTTGTAATGCCATCTGAATCATCTGTGTTTGAGGTTCATTTTTGGTGAGAATACTTTTTAACTGCTGTTTCAATTCTTTCTTATTTGTAAGACAACTCAGGCTTTCTTTTGCTTTTCCTTTTTGAACTGTTTTGGTGTTTAAATTTTATTGATAAAGTTTTAGAAAGTTTTAAATGTATTGTATTAAGTTGATAAATACCTCTTAATTTCTGTCTCAAATGTGACTTTGTCCCCATTTTCACTTGAGCTACCTTTTATGCACTCCCCTTTCTATACCATCCCCCCATTGGTAATCTTCTCTAGAGGACAATTATAATAATAATAGTATTGGTACCGGGGATTGAACTCAGGGACACTCGACCACTGAGCCACATCTCCAGCCCTATTTTATATTTTATTTAGAAAGAGAGTGTCACTGATTTGCTTAGCATTTTGCTGTTACTGAGGCTGGCTTTGAACTCAATATCCTCCTGCCTCAGCCTCCCAAACCACTGGGATTATAGGCATGTACCACCATGCCTGGCCCAAGCCCCCTCTTTTTTTTTTATTTAGAGATAGGGTCTCACAGAGTTGCTTAAGGCAATACTAAGTTGCTGAGGCTAACTTTGAACTCACAATCCTCTTGCCCCAGCCTCCCAAGCTGCTGGGATTACAGGTGTGCATTACTGCACCTGGCAAGTGCTATTTTTCAAATCTTAAAATACCAATATTTGTATTTGAGGCAATCTTTTATCTTGTTTCTGGCAACTTTTAAGATTTAAAAAAAATATTTATTGAAATACAGTTTCTCCACATGTAAATTAGTTCCAGACTCATTTCTAAATTTATACTGCTTAGAATTCTCAGTGCTCTTTTGATCTAAAGATGTGACTATCTTCAAATTTGGAAACTATCAGGTTGATCTCTTTGACTATTCCTTCTTTACCACTTCCTACATTATCATCTAGAGATCCTGTTAACCGTATCTTAAGCGTCTCTTGATTTATCTTCCTTAGTAATAACTTCAGTAACATTCTTACTATCTTTGTTCTATGTAGAATGTGTTCTTTTTATTCAATTTTAAAATTTATTTATATTTTATCATCAAGTAGTTTTTTTCATGTGTACCTGTTCTTGTTTCATTTCTTTGTTTCAAACTTTTTATTCTTACGAATATTGATCTCATTTATCTCTCTCAGAGGATTATAAACATTCTTGTTTTAAGGACTTCTTTGAAAACTTTTTGAAAAATATTTTTTTAGTTATCAATGGACCTTTATTTTATTTATTTATTTATATGCAGTGCTGAGAATTGAATCCAGTGCCTCACACATGCTAGGCAAGTGCTCTATCACTGAGCCACAACCTCAACCATTCTTTGAACACTTTGCTCCTTTCGTTTTGCTTGTAGAGAATCCAAGTTTTCATTATTAATTTTATGATCTTGCTATTGTTAAACATGCATGGATGTTTTGGAGTTTAGACCACCTGCTTCCCTTGAGTGGTAGCTTGTCCTTCAGCTAAATGAAATAGTTGGACAGCTGCCTCCACACAGCACTTCAAGACTCCCAATTCAGAGCCAGGTCTGGTAGCTTGGACGCCTGCCCTGGAGAGTCAGTGTGGGGCTTGGCTCAGGTCATGAGAGTATGCTAAGTACTCCTACCTCTCTAGGTAGACAGCAGTAGCTTTTCTCAACCTCCTTTTCTTAGCATGAAAGCTTTAGCCAAGTTCCATTTCTCAAGCAGGAAACTTGACTCAGTTCTGTGCCTCAAACAGGTGCATTTAAACCATACATCCCCATAGAATTTTAATTTATAGTTACCTCTTTTAACTTTTCTAGGTTCAATAGACCTTGAGGTTCATTTTTGTCTCACTTCTAATTTTGAAATTTTCAGTTCATCTCTTGAGTCAGAAATGTCTGGGTCTGAGCTAGAGCCAAGGTCAGGCTGGCTTCCCATCTGTGTGATGGCATTTCTTTGTGTGTCCACTGTTAGTGAGCATTCTGTTCCCCAAAGATTCTCTGTGGGTCCAAAAGCTCTTCTTTGAAAGTAGTGATCTCTTCTGAGTCATTTTTTCAGGGATTCCCTTTCTCTTAACCTATGATTCAGATCTATAATATGCAAACAGCACATTGAATGGGCTAGCTGAGGTGTATAGTTTTAAATCTAGCCCTGCCTTTCTCTAGGTTTGTAGCCATTAACAAATATGGCAAAACTTTATTTTCTAGTCCATAATATTTGGGGGAAAATTTTAAAAATTAAATAGCATATTACGTATGAAATCACAGTTAATGTATTAAAGCCAGGAAGAGGTTTAGTTTTATGTCTCACGAGGTTGAAAACACTTGAAAAATATTTGGAACCAATCTAAAATGTGGTAGTGGCAGGTCCTTTCCTGAAGCCATTTTTGTGTGGTCTTTCAAACAATATTCAAACATTATGCCAGCTGCTCTGGGTCAGGCTCTGTACTAGGCTCAGTCAAGTGATGTGGCCCAGGATGGCTAGAATTCACATATGCTTCAGTTCTCATGGAATGATGAGAGTTCATGTTTATTCAAATATACAATGTGCTGTCAGTAACACAGAAAGAAACAGACTTTGAGAAAAATAAGGAAACTTAGTTACAGACTAAAAACTCTTAGTCACTTGGACACATCTGCTCTTTACACTGGTATTTTCTTGGTGTTAAGTGATGACATACTTAGATGACTGGGCCAGATCAACAAATTAGCTATTTTAAAACCTGTATGCTCACAAAAATTACATACTTGGCAAGCCCTGACTTTGTATTTTTGGATAGTAAATGCAGACATATCACTTCCTTTTCTTTCTATATTTAGTTTTGACTGTCAACCTACTATTATGCTTCTCTACTGGACTCTGTTCCCTTGTAGGAGATAAATCTCTTCAGGAAAGAAGGGGTAGGTGTGCATTCCAGTTCTGGTTAGTTCTATACCTCCTGGATCCCTGATTCTCACCCTCAAGGATCCACAGGCTTAGGAAGTCAGCAAGGGCTGTGCCTGAGGCAGCCCAGCAGTCTTGTACCCATTAGAGATGTTATGACTCTGAAGGAGTAAGAAATTTACTGAGCCAAGCATTTTATTGCTTTGATTTATTGTTTGCATATTATATTGGCAACCATAAGGATTACTTTTAACTGCTACCATTATTGAGGCTTGGAAGATTTTGCCTTGTTATAGTTCAGTCCTTGAAGAGTAAGCAAAGACCTATTTTATGCATTTAATGATGTTTTTGCAATTTTATTATTTTCTGTCCCTTAAACTTCTCCCTCTCAAATGTACATTTTTTTTCACTTTCTTTTAACCTTCATCTAATCTTTCTAGCTTGCTTTATACAAAGGACTGCTTATTTACAATTACGTGGTCTTTCTTTTAGGATGAGTGTCCGTGGCACATCTGAGCTGTGTCCACCTGCTGGGCTGGCTATGGAAACCTGAAAAGGCAAAAGGAGGGTAGAGCAGAGGACAAGGAATGGGAGGGCGAGTGAGCCTGTGACAACTGCCTGGTCAGATGCCTTCTGCCTGGTCAGCTTTGGATTTCTGTGGCCTCATCTCTGCCTGTGCTGGAGGCCAGATCTTGCATGCCGCTTTGGGAGGGGACACTTCCTTCCCAATGTGGGTCATGGTTCTCATGTGCTGCAGCAGCCGAGGAAGGAAACTGCTAAGAAGTCAGGGTGTTGAGCAGTTTTCTAAGATTAGCCTTCCAAGAGACATTTGAAAACAAGTCTGTTCTCATTTGTGGTATAGAGAATAAAGAGATGTATAGCAAAAAATGTGGTTTTAGTGCCCTACCTAGGCTTGCAGGTGATTGGTGATCTTTATTGAGCATTTAGTAAGTTCTAGGCATTCCTCTAATTATTTGACATCTGTCAGCTTATTTAACACTCCAGGGCTCTTGCGTTTCAGCTTGTTATTACCTTCACATGCATTTGGAGAAATTTTAGAGTACAAGTCTTTCCCTAAATGGCTAGTTAAGTCTGACAAACACAGAGAATCCAGGTTTATAGCATTTTTAAAAATATAAATTTCATTGTTTCTCTTATTTTTCAAAGAAGAATTGGTGCTACTATTTTATTCCTTGAGAAATTAGTATTTTCAATATTCTCCTTTAGTACAAAATACAACAAAAATCTTTTAAATGAATGGGAAGGGCTTGTAGCATTTGAAAGAAAAGAAAGTTTTCATGATAAATCTCAATACCTAGAATTAAATTGCTTTCCTTACTGGGGCTTCCTAATAATAAGCACTTCTGTTTTTTTCTTTCTTACAGCAAACCTTGAAGAAAAAATGGGTGGAGTTCAGGTCTCTGCAGTTACAGGAACAGCGCCTGCTTCAGGGTAAAGACAGTTTCCTGTTCAGAAACCATGTTCAGAAACCACATTAACGTTTCATCCTTTCTGCCTTTAAGTTGATTAATATTATTACAAGAAATAATTGTCCAGCACCAACCAAGGGTAGGAGTCTTTCATTGTCATAAACTTTGGAGTAACTATATTTGGAGGAGGGAAGGTCAGATCATACCCTTTCTCTATATGCATAAAAAATGCACATTCATGCACACACTTGCAAGAGGTGTCTGGAGATTGGAGGAGCAGTAGGAAAAATGGCCTCACTTGCCCACTATTTAAGCAAATGAATTGTACTCCTGAAAGTGATTATGGTGTGAGGGCTGTGTAGCTCTCAGAAGCTGTTGAAGCTTCTTGAAGCTGGCTTGGTTACACATTTTTTTCAGGTAGAGTTCCTATCATTTGTTCAAATTGTAAAAGTTACCTTTATACAGAGAAATCTTGTCCCTAACCAAGACAAACATGTACAAGATTTCTGCAATGGGGAATCCATAGCTATTGCCATTCTGTGCATTCTGGAGGGAAGTACTGAGCTTAATATTTGTTGGTTGCTACTTGTTTTGTGACTGATGTAACCTGACAAATGAACTTTTATGTACAAACAATTCTCTACAGCCACTAGCTGTGTGGTGTGAAATACACTTTCTTATTTCCTCTTTGGATAACACTTAACTCAATTTTCTATTTATAACCTAGGATATCTGTTGAAAATGATAATCACTTTGCAGAAAAAGATACAATTTAAGAATTTTTGAATTGATACATAAAAACAAAAATTGTACATATTAATGGAGTATCATGATGATTTGATACATTAATATTCAAATCATATTAAATTTATCTATCTTCTCAAGCTTTCATCATTTCTTTGTGGTGGAAGCATTCAGAATACTTTCTTCTAACTTTTGGAATATAATGTACATTGTTGTCACCTATAGTCACCCTACGGTTAAATAGTGGACCAGAATCTCTTACTCTTACCTAACTGCAATTTAGTATCCATTGACCAGCCTTTCCTGGTTCTTCCCACTTCTTATTCTCCCTAACTTCTGGTAACCACCAATCTACTTCATTTAACATCATGGCTCCCAGTTCCATTCATATTGTCACAAATGAGAGGATTTCATTCATCATTATGGCTGAGTAGATTCCGTTGTGTACATGTACCGTGTTTTCTTTCTCCATTCATCATTTGATGAACACTTAGGTTGGTTCCATTTCTTAGCTATTATGAATAGTGCTGCAATAAACACGGGAGTGCAGATATCTCTTTGGCATACTGGTTTTATTTCCTTTGAATATATAGTAATAGCAGTGAGATTGCTGGGTCACATGATAGTTCTATTTTTAATTTTTTGAGAAATCTCTGTTGTCTTTCCCATAATGCCTATATTAATTTGCATTCCTATTGGTGGTGTACAGTGGTTCTCTTTTCTCCACATCCTCACCAGCCCTTGTTATCTTTTGTCTATTTGATAGCTACTGTTCTTACTGAAGTGAGGTGATACCTCATTGTGGTTTTGATTTGCATATTCCTGATGATCAATGATGTAGAACATTTTTTTTTTTTTTCACATACCTCTTGGCCATTTGTATGTCTTCTTTGGAGAAATGTCTACCTAGGTCTATTGTCCATTTTTTAATCAGGTTATTTGTTTCTTTGCTCTTTAGTTTTGGGAGTTCCTTATTTAATCTAAACAGATACAACTCTAACTAGGTCTTTATTTATAGCTTAGTGATATGGGTTGAAGTTCTTCCTTTTTTTTTAAATAAATGTTTTTGAAACATGTACCAGATACTTCTCTTTTTTTATGTTTTTCAGTTAATATTTTTAAAAATTCATAAAACATTTCTGAGAGTCTCCAATTTGTTAGATAGACATACAAAAACTTCTTTGCAGTCTTGCAAATGAAGCTACTTCCTGGTTTTCATAGATGTGTGTTTGAGAAGACTTCACCTCAATGTCTGGTATATCCCAAGTGGTTGGGCACATGTAGTGGTCCTTGGGCTCTACAAGAATGGCCCCACATGAGTGCAGTCCTCAGAAAGAAGGTCACTGTTACACAACATTTGAGGAATTGAGGGAGTTTATTAGTCTGCCTTTTCTAAAACTAAATACCCAAAGGATAAGATTCTGTAAGGTAATTGACTGTAGAATCAAAGGAAATGTATCAGCTCATTTTAAGATGAGATAGTGTAGGTTATATGTAGAAGAAAGTAAAGGATGACTAGTTACTGCAGAGCTAGCTATGTTCAACCCTGCAGATCAAATGGAAAAGGAGCACTCTTTTTATATTGTCAACCAAGAACAAAGGAGTGCAGAAGTTGAAAGAATCAGCACAAAACATAGGTGTTTGTGTGGTGAATATGTGGTGTTCTAGAACCTTTCCTGAGGCAGATTCACATTCTCATCATGCTTTTCTAAAGCCAGCATTAAAAGTACTCTCCTTTAGTAGCATACCAACTAACTCAAAACCGTGCCACAGCAGGCAGGTATGGACAGGAAGATGCGGTGTGATGGACCTTTGAGTTTGAAGAACCTAGATGTAGGTTATGAAGGACTGAGGAAAAAAATTAGTCAAGCAGATAAAATTCAATTTGTTCAGATAAATTGGATGGCAGGGATGCTTTGTAAGTACCATTCTAGAGCATTTAAGTATCCCAAGACAAAACTTGGGATATTGAGACTGTTAGCTATATTTGACTTCATAAATCCTTCTGTCATAAACACCTGTGAATTCTCTGATTTATGACTGTGTTTCCCATGTACTTCAAATGGATATATAATAATATTATAATTATAAAAAAGTAGTAACTAACCATCAGAGGAATTAAATTAGAAGATCCTCAAGACAGAATTTCCTCAAATGTTTCTTAATTTTAACCTCATTTCTATGAGAATTTTAATGAACGTATCCAGAATCACTTAAGTATAAGAAATGAACATTTGGTGACTTACAAGTCATAATGGCATATTCTCAGCTAGGTCAAACTCTTCTCATATAAAGGATGTTAGTTTACTGTCAGTTTTAATTGAGGTAATCAAGATATGAAGAGAAAAGGTTTATTTTGGCTCTTAGTTTTGGAGGTTTCAGTTTATGATGGATGGGTACCATTGCTTTGGACCTGTGGTGGCACATTATCAGGGAAGCATGTGGCTGGACAAAACTCATCTCTTCATGGCCAGAAAGTGAAAGAGAGAAGAGGAAGAGTCCAAGATCCCATAGTTTAATCTGAGGGATACCTCCTTCCTCCCCATATGATCTAAAACCTCACAGCAGCTCCATGCTAGGGATCAAGCCTTAACCACTTGGATGCTTGGAGGACATTTCAGATCAAAATATAGCATGAATCATTTTGTTTAAATTTATTCTGACATTATAATTTTCTGACCATGGAACCCTTCCCTTGGAAGCTAGTCCATGAACAATCCATGAAACCCTACTACATGGGTCATCAAATGACCTTGAGAAATCCCTTATTCGTGCATGTCAAAGCTCCATGGGTTGCTTAGGGCCTTGCTAAATAGCCGAGGCTAGCTTTGAATTAGCAATCCTCCCACCTCAGCCTCCTGAGCCCCTGGGATTACAGGCATGCGATGGCGCCTGGCTATTCTTATTCTCCTTAAAGATAAATTTTGGTGTCTTTGTAGTGTCTGATGATCAGATCCGGACCACAGCAGACTTTGTTCTTATGTTTTAGGTGATGCAGGTAGCTGCCCAAGTTTGGAAAACATGGACATGGATGACTTGTCTTTGTTTGGAATCCTGCCTGGGCCAGCCCCAGCCCTCATGGACCAGGATCGATTATCCAGTGTGAGCAGCTGTAAGAGCTGGCTCAGCTCCATGACAGTGGACGGCGAGGACGGCTACCAGACGAGTGTGTCTGAGGACTCGAGCCAGGGCGCCTTCAGCCGGCAGCCGAGCACTGACGACGAGTGCTTCGTCTCCAAGGAGGGGGAGGAGTTTCTGAGGAGGTCTTCTTCAAGAAGGAACCGGAGCATCAGTGCCACCAGCAGTGGGTCCCTGTCTCCCTTGTGGGAAGGCAATTACTCAAGCATGTTTGGGACTCTACCCCGGAAAAGCAAAAGGGGAAGTGTTCGGAAGCAACTCTTGAAATTCATTCCTGGCCTTCACCGAGCCGTGGAAGAGGAAGAGTCCCGCTTTTGATAGGTCGTGCTGCCCTTTTGGATTGGCTCATTTCACAATTATCTCTAGACTCCACCAGATCGGCTCCACCCAGCTCAGTGGGAAAGCACAGATGCATTGCAAAACTGATGTCCTGTTTCACAGCTATGGTGACCTTTATTTAAGAATTGTTGATTTTTGAATCATTTTTTTTTTTTTTTCAGCCAGAGCAGCTCAAGTTTTAAGCAGACCTTAGGGAAATTAAGTAAAGTTAGGTAATAAAACAAATTAATACGAGTGCCTGGTTCTAATGCTGCCTATGAAAGCAAGACTCATATTTACTTTCTAGATTATGCATATGAAAAATTGAGAATTTTTTAGAGTCAAGTGTGAATAGGGAGTGACAGAATATAATGATTTGGCCACAGAACCTTGTTTGCTTAAACTTAGTAGCCTCTGGAGAGCCCTAGGAAAAGGAAGTTTTGAATGTTTCTGTTCAGATATTTAAAGGGTTATAAGCAAAGATGAACATCAGCATTTTTTCACATCCATAGTTATAATAAAGCAGGAAGTGTAAGATTTAATATAAAGGGTTATGCTTCATGAGGACCAATGAAACATAGGGTCTGAGATGGGTGCTAAGGAAGATCATAGAAAGATCTTTGTTACAGGACGTCTAAATAAAATGGGTGGGAATCTAATTCTTTTTGTCCAATTCAAATTTCATTCTGTCTGAACAGGGACAACACAGTCTGAATTCTCTGCATCTTACACCTTTGTGATTGTTGTGTCTAAAATCCAAAAAAGTTAAGTTAGGAAAAGAATTTCCCTCCTGTAGATTTTTTTTTTCACATTATTTCTTACTTTATATATTCCAGATGGTTAACCATCTCAGCACTCTATCAATTTGTATCAATTATAGTTTTTCAGTCATACTATATTTTATTCACTATTCATTAAAATCCATGATTTCTTTGTTCTGGTGATACAGTTGTTCTTAAGGGAAAAATATGGACTATATGTTAACTAGCCCTCACTGATTTTAAGCTGTGTGTGTGTGTGTGTGTGTGTGTGTGTGTGCATGTGCGTGCACGCATGCGTGCGCATGTGTGTAAACTTGGGGTTAATCTATAGAATTAGTCATTTTGAGAAAAAAAGGGTGTGGTAAGGAAGTCTGTATGGTAAGAAATAAATAATAAAATATGAAAAGGTTTCTAGGTGGGGCATGCTTTCTGTTCTTTGAAATCACAAACACCCAGTGGAATATGCATGAAAGTCATTCAGATGAAAGGCACTGTACAGCACCTTTCTCAGGCACAATAGCAAGGCTTCCTGCCATTTGCTGACTGCCTGACAGGCTGAAGGTGCTTCAGTGTGATTCTGGAACAGTGAGAATAGGACATAGAGTTAAGAAGGCAGGAATTTGGAGATATTCCCAAGGTCACAGGCCTAGTCAGTGGCAGGGCTGAAATTGGAAGTCAATTCTTCCTGCTTCTAGCTTATCCTCTTAGTGTCTGTAGAGACTATTTACTTTGTTGCGGGTTCTGTATAGTCATCACCAGAGTACTGTTTATTCCGCTGGCAGGAGAGATTAAAATGCAAATTGTAGATACTGCACAGACAAGCATATTGTCATTGATACAGAGGAAAGCAAACATTTAGGGTTACTCTCCCAGCTTCCATAAGCAAGTTTTTATATATAAGCACCCTAATACCTATATAGTTGGCAAAGCATTTATTTTCAGTAAGAACTTGAAAATCACATATAATCTAACTGGCATTGCTTATTGCTTATTCTCTAGAATTATATTAAAGATTAGATTACATGAAGGCAGCATCTCCTATTAACCCTATTCCACAAAGCCAAGGAGAAAGAAATACATTTATTTTGGGAGAGATGACTTCAAAGTCTTCTGTGATGTGAAAAAATGCTTAGGGAACTACCACGGGTCATCTGGGAAAGCTGAGTATATAGGTCATTTGCTTTTTTGTGGTATTAATTCAGAAGTGTAATTCTTCTTTATGACAGTAAATGTCAAATGCAAAATTGGGGCAGGGAAGGGACAGAGCAAGTATCACTTCAGTCTGTAATAAGAAGTCAAGAGTTTGATCTATGTTCTGGGAAAAAAAGCAAAGCTGGTTAACCAAGGTACAGGAAGGGAGGGTATGTCATATTTGGTGTGTTCACAAGCTGTTTAGTGGAAATGTGGGTAATTTTTCACAGCGTAGCTTTTTAGCCTGAGTCTGACCTGAATGGGGCTTTTTTGCAGAATGGTATTTGATAAACCAAATTTGAGTCAAGCATTTTGGGAATTACTTTATCACATGGCTGAAGGACCATAACTGTGTCAAACAGGTGGGAAATACGCTTTCTGAAATTGACTTTCATTCCTCACATTCTACATGGCAATACTTTAGTATCTTAGGTGGCTGATACAAATAGTATTAAAAACCCAAGTTTGAACTGAAGAAATCAAACTTGGACACCGTTTGTGTGTACAGCTGATCATAAAGTATAAGTATTCATGAATGTATACAAATTAAATAGACTAAATAGTGCATTTCTACATTAAGCCCTCACATCATAAAAGTATTGTTACTTTATATTTGTTTTCTTACATAACTATGGACTATAAAATCAAAATCCAGTGCCCTTCTGAAATAAAGAAGACTTTTCATAAAAGGAGATCTTTCTTCTTCCTTTCTCTTTTTCTCTCTCTTTAATTTTCTAAACAAATGTGATGATTGTTTTGAAAGCAGACTTTAGTTTTTTAATCCTGGTCACCTCTTTTTTGGGGGGGGGCAGTACCAGGGATGGATCTCAGGGGCACTTGACCACTGAGCCACACCCCCAGCCCTATTTTGTATTTTTTATTTAGAGACAGGTTCTCAGTGAGTTGCTTAGTGCATCACTATTGCTGAGGCTGGCTTTGAACTCGAGATCTTCCTTCTTCAGCCTTCTGAGCTGCCGGGATTACAGGAGTGTGCCACCATGCCCAGTTGGTCATCTCTTGACTTCTGTGAAGCCATTAAAAGACATTAACCCAGTTAACTGAAACTTGGTGCTTATATTCACTAATTGCTGTAAACAAATTACAATAAACTTAGAGACTAAATTTGTATTTATTACCTCTAAGTTTCTGTGGGTCAGGAGGTGAGCTCTCACCTTAAAACTCCTCTGGGGAAAGCCACTCAAATTTAAGTTCCCTTAGGTTGTTATCAGAATTAATTCCTTGGGGCTGAATGATTCATGACAGCTTACTTTTTTGAAGCCAGCAATAGAGAGGCTGCAAGCAAGACAGAGTCTTCAAATAGTGTAATCACAGGGGTAAAATTCATTCTCTTTGTCATTTAACATAATCACTGAAGTGACTTCCCATTGCTTTGCCATCTAGTGTAATGCAATCATGTGAGTGGCATCCCATCACCTTTTCTGTATAGCCAAACATTAGGAAGCAGAGATAAATGACCACCTTAAAGTCAGTTTGTAACACCATTTAAGGAGTTCACAGACTTGGTAATATAGAGGTGTCGAGCTTCCTTTAAACACTTTGAGTAAAAAGGAATGGTGAACTTTACAATCTTAATTTTTTATATAAAGAAATGGTAGCATTAAAGAAATTTGGAATTGAAAAACTTAACCAAGATTCTGTAACTAACCAAAACACTGAATCCACATCTATTATTCACCTCTTAACTTTGTCTCCTAGGGGCATGGATGAAAAGAGATTTTTAAAGAGAATATTAAAGACTAAGCTAGTTACTTCCTTTCAAAATCTATTCAAGGAATACATTCAAGCAAATTCAGTGATAGGTGCATCTTTGTGAGCAGAGAATAGTTTATATTTACACAGAAAACTCATAAAATTACAAGCATAAAAGGAAATGATCAACCATGGGCAAATATCAGGAGACATCACTCGTGGAATACTGAAACTTGAGAGAAAATTGCAGTTTGAAATGATACAAAACATGTATCTTAGGAACAGAGGAAAATAACCTCAACTTGATGAAGAACACCTACAAATGCTTATAGTTAAGATCCTAGCAGTAGGAAATGGATGCTTTCTCTGTAGTCAGACACAAAGCAAAGACATCCTTACTACTTCTATTTAACATATTCTGAAGATCTTGGCTAATGTGAAAAGAAAATGAAAGAAAATAAAAGGTGAATAAATCAGGAAGAAAGAAAAGAAAGTGTATTTTATTTGTAGATGACATGGTTTATGGGGAAAGCCCCAAAGAATCACCAACACAGCAAAAAATTCTGGAACCAATGAGTGAATGTAGCAAGGTCAGAAGATATTAGGTCAATATGCAAGTCAGTGCTTTCCTATACATCAGTAGTTGACGTTGGAATTTGCAATTTAAAAATATTATTTTTACGATAATACTAAAATATGAAATGCTTAGCTATAATCTAACAAAATATGTATGAGATCTCTATGTGGAAGCTATTAAGCTCAAAGGAAAGAAAAATAATCTAAAGAGAGATTCTGGGTTCACGGATTGGAAGACTTAATTGTTTTAAGATGTCATATATTTTAAACTTAATCTATGGTGTCAGTGTTATCCCAATCAAATACCAGCAGGTTATTGTGTAGACATCAGTAAAGTGATTCTAAAATTTATGTGGAAAAAAAGTAAGGTAAAATACCTGAAACAGACAACAAAATACTGGAGGAAAAGAACAAACTTAAGGAAATCATGATAGCTTATTTCCTTTTTTGAGCAGAGAACAATTCATGAGAAGGGCAACCACGTTCAGAGTCAGAAGAGGTTCAGACAGCTCAATCCTATGGTGCAAGCAGTAAGCTCTCATGAGCCAAACATGGATGCAAAGTAGATGGAGTAACCTTTTTCATCTATAGAAAATGTTCTTTGTTTCTAATATAAATTTATCTATCAGGTCTAATTTGACTAATTTACCTTTTATGAGTCCAACATGGAAACAAAGTAGAGGAATCACTTAATTGACTACAGCTAGACATCTACCTCATCCAGGCATGATGTGAAGTATTTGGGCATGACTAGATCAACTGGTCGCCTCCTGTTGCTGACACTTGCCGGTTTGAGAGGGGCTAACATCCAGCTAAGGTTTCACCTTGCTTATGCATTGAACTAGGTTGAAGTTTGTGACATTGCAACTAAAAGTAGAGAGAGTCTCGGGCCAATGTTTTCTAGCTTATTTAATTTAACAGGTATAGTCAGAGTTTTTAAAGTCTTCTATTTTTTGTTGATCTTTTGCTTATTTATTCTATCTATTATGAAAGTGAGATATTAAAGTTCTTACTTTATGGAACTCTCTCATTAGGTTCTTACATGATTACAGTAGGTATGTCTTCCTGATGAGTTAGTATTTTTATCTTTTTGAAATGCTCTTGTCTCTAATGCCAATTTTTGTCTTAAGGTCTAATATGTCTGATCTTGGTACAGCCATTCCAAATCCATTGCTTACTGCTGGCATAGTGAACCTTCTCCCATTTTCAAACAGTCAGTCAAACTATTTTCGTCTTTTCCATACCTATTTTTTCTATATTATCTTTTTCTCCTTCATTCTATTTTATGGTGAATGAAATGTATTGATTTTAGAGTGTGATATTGATATTATATTCTTTAAAAATTTTTTTTTCTGTTTAGATATACATGACAGTAGAGTGTATTTTGACATATTGTACATACATAAGAATAAATGTAACAGTCTAATTAGGATCCTGTTCTTGAGGTTGTACTTGATATGGAGTTACCCTGGTTTTGTATTCATATACAAGGATAGGAGAGTTATCTCAGATTAATTCTACTGTCTTTCCTATTCCCCTGCCCCTTTCCTTCCCTTCCCTTCATTCCCCTTTGTCTAATCCAATGGACTTCTATTCTTCCCCCCTCCTTGTTGAGGGTTAGCATTCACATATCAAAGAGAATCTTCAGCCTTTGGCTTTCTGGGATTGGTTTATTTCATTTAACATGATATTATCCAGTTCCATTCACTTACTGGCAAATGCCTTAATTTCACTCTTATTTATGGCTGAGTAATATTCCATTGTGTGTGTGTGTGTGTGTGTGTGTGTGTGTGTGTGTGTGTGTAACATTTTCTTTCTCCATTCATCTGTTGAAGGACCCCTAGGTTGGTTCCATAGGTTGGCCATTATGAATTGAGCTGTTATAAACATTGATGTGGCTGTGTCACTGTAGTATGCTGATTTTAAGTCCTTTGGGTATGAACCAGAGTGTGATAACTGGGTCAAATGGTGGTTCCATTCCAAGTTTTTTGAGGAAACTTCATACTGCTTTCCAGAGTGGTTGCACCAATTTGCAGCCCCACCAGCAATGTATGAGTGAGCCATTTCTCCAACATACTCGCCAACATTTATTGTCTCATTTATTTTTGATAATTACCATTCTGACTGGACTGAGATGGAATCCCAGTGTAGTGTTTTTTTTTATTGTAAACAAATGGGATACATGTTTTTTCTCTGGTAGTACATGGAGTAAGGCATACCATTTGTGCAATCATAAATCTACACAGGGCAATGTTGTTTGACTCATTCTGTTATTTTTCTCCTTCCCCCCACCCGTCCCACCCCTCTTTTCCCTCTATACAGTCCTTCCATCCTCCATTCTTGCCCCCCTGCCACCCCCCATTATGTGTCATCATCCACTTATCAGTGAGATCATTTGTCCTTTGATTTTTTGGGATTGGCTTATCTCACTTAGCATGATATTCTCCAATTTCATCCATTTGCCTGCAAATGCCATAGTTTTATCATTCTTTATGGCTAAGTAATATTCCATTGTATAACTATACCACAGTTTCTTTATCCATTCATCAATTGAAGGGCATCTAGGTTGGTTCCACAATCTGGCTATTGTGAATTGAGCAGCTATGAACATTGATGTGGCTGTATCTCTGTAGTATGCTGATTTTAAGTCCTTTGAGTATAGGCCAAGGAGTGGGATAGCTGGGTCAAATGGTGGTTCCATTCCAAGCTTTTTGAAGAATCTCCATACTGCTTTCCAGAGTGGGTGCACTAATTTGCAACCCCACCAGGAATGTATGAGTGTACCTTTTCCCCCACATCTTCACCAACAACTATTGTTGCTTGTGTTCTTGATACTCACCATTCTAATTGGGGTGAGATGGAATCTTAGTGTAGTTTTGATTTGCATTTCTCTTATTACTAGAGATGTTGAACATTTTTTCATATATCTGTTGATTGCTATAGATCTTCTTCTGTGAAGTGTCTGTTCATTTCCTTAGCCCATTTGTTGATTGGGTTATTTGTATTCTTGGTGTAGAGTTTTTTGAGTTCTTTATATATTCTGGAAATTAGTGCTCTATCTGAAGTATGAGTGGCAAAGATTTTCTCCCACTCTGTAGGCTCTCTCTTCACATTGCTGATAATTCCCTTACTGAGAGAAAGCTTTTTAGTTTGAATCTATCCCAGTTGTTGATTCTTGCTTTTATTTCTTGTGCTATGGGAGCCCTGTTAAGGAAGTCTGAACCTAAACTGACATGTTGAAGGTTTGGACCTACTTTTTCTTCTATAAGATGAAGAGTCTCTGGTCTGATTTCAAGGTCCTTGATCCATTGTGAGTTGATTTTTGTGCAGGGTGACAGATATGGGTTTAGTTTCATTCTGTTGCATATGGATTCCCAGTTTTCCCAGCACCATTTGTTGAAGAGGCTATCTTTTCTCCATTGCATATTTTTGACCCCTTTGTCTACTATGAGAAAATTGTATTTATTTGAGTTTGTGTCCATGTCCTCTATTCTGTACCATTGATCTACCTGTCTATTTTGGTACCCAATACCATGCCGTTTTTGTTACTATTGCTTTGTAATAGAGTTGAAGATCTGGTATTGCGATACCCCCTGCTTCACTCTTTCTACTGAGGATTGCTTTAGCTATTCTGGGTTTCTTATTTTTCCAGATGAATTTCATGATTGCTTGCTCTATTTCTGTAAGGTATGTCATTGGGATTTTTTTTTTTTTTTGGGGTGTTGGGGATCGAACCCAGGGACTTGTGCTTACAAGGCAAGCACTCTACCGACTGGGCTATTTCCCCAGCCTCCATCATCGGGATTTAATTGGAATTGCATTGAATCTGTATAGCACTTTATGTAGTATGGCCATTTTGACAATATTAATTCTGCCTATCCAAGAACATGGGAGATCTTTCCATCTTCTAAGATTTTCTTTAATTTCTTTCTTTAGTGTTCTGTAGTTCTCATTGTAGAGGTCTTTCACCTCTTTTGTGAGATTGATTCCCAAGTATTTTATTTTTTTCAAGGCTATTGCGAATGGGGTAGTTTTCCTTATTTCTCTTTCTGAAGATTCATCACTTATGTATAAAAATGCATTGGATTTATGAGCATTGATCTTGTAACCTGCTACTTTACTGAATTCACTTATGAGTTCGAAGAGTTTTCAGGTGGAATTTCCAGGTTCCTCTACATATATAATCATGTCATCAGCGAAAAGATAGTTTGAGTTCTTCTTTTCCTATTCGTTTCCCTTTAATCTCTTTGGTTTGTCTTATTGCTCTGAATAGAGTTTCAAGATGAATTTGAATAGAAGTGGTGAAAGAGGGCATCCCTGCCTTGTTCCGGTTTTTAGGGGGAATGCTTTCAGTTTTTCACCATTTAGAATGATATTGGCCATGGGCTTACAATAGATAGATGGCCTTTACAATGTTAAGGAATATTCCCACTATCCCCATTTTTTCTTGTGTTTTGAGCATGAAGGGATGCTGTATTTTATCAAATGCTTTTTCTGCATCTATTGAAATAATCATGTGATTCTTAACTTTTAGTCTGTTGATATGGTGAATGACATTTATTGATTTCCTGATGTTGAACCAACCTTGCATCCCTGGGATAAAACCTACTTGATCGTGGTGCACTATCTTTTTAATATATTTTTGTATGCGATTTGCTAAAATTTTGTTGAGAATTTTTGCATCAATGCTCATTAAGGATATTGGTCTGAAATTTTCTTTCCTTGATGTGTCTCTGTCTGGTTTAAGTATCAAGGTGATATTGGCTTCATAGAATGAGTTTGGGAGGGTTCCCTCCTCTTCTATTTCATGGAATACTTTGAGGAGTATTGGAATGAGCTCTTCTTTAAAGGTTTTTTAGAACTTGGCTGAGAACACATCTGGTCCCAGACTCTTCTTTGTTGGTAGGCTTTTGATGACTTCTTCTATTTCACTGCTTGAAATTTATCTACTTAAATTGTGTCTGTCCTCCTGGTTCGGTTTAGGTAATTCATATGTCTCTAGAGACTTGTTGATGTCTTCAAGGTTTTCTGTTTTGTTGGAGTATAGATTTTCTCAAAATAGCTTCTTATTATGTTTTGTATTTCACTCGTGTCTGTAGTGATATTTCCTTGTTCATTGCAAATTCTAGCAATTTGAGTTTTTAACTATTTCCTATTTTTAACTACTTTTGGAGTTGGTCTGCTCTTCTTTTTCTAGGGCTTTGAGCTGTAGTGTTAAGTCGTTTATTTGTTGATTTTTTCTTCTTTTATTGAATGTGCCCCATGAAATAAATCTTCCTCTAAGTACTGCTTTCATAGTGCTCCAGAGATTTTGATATGATGTGTCTTTGTTCTCATTTACTTCTAAGAAAGTTTTTATTTCCCTCCTATGTTATCCGTTCATCATATAATCGTGTATTATTTAATCTCCAGGTGTTGGAGAAGTTTCTGTTTTTTATTCTGTCATTTATTTCTAATTTCAATCCATTATGATCTGATAGAATACAAGGTAGTATCTCTATCTTCTTGTATTTGCTAACAGTAGCTTTGTGGCATAAAATGTGGTCTATTTTAGAGAAGGATCCATGTGCTGCTGAGAAGAAAGTGTATTTGCTGTTTGTTGGATGGTATATTCTATATAAGTCAGTTAAGTCTAAATTGTTGATTGTGTTATTGAGATCTATGGTTTCTTTATTCAATTTTTGGTTGGAAGATCTATCCAGTGGTGAGAGAGGTGTGTTAAAATCGCCTAGTATTATTGTGTTGTGGTCTATTTGATTTCTGGAATTGTGAAGGATTTGTTTGACGTACATGGATGAGCCAATGTTCAGGGCATAGATATTTATGATTGTTATGTCTTGCTGATTTATGCTTCCCTTAAGCAGTATGTCATGTCCTTCTTTGTCCCTTCTGACTAGTTTTGGCTTGAAGTCCACATTATCTGAAATGAGGATGGATACTCCAGCTTTTTTGCTGTGTCCGTGTGCATGGTATGTTTTTTCCCATCCTTTCACCTTTAGTCTATGGGTATCTCTTTCTATGAGATGGGTCTCTTGCAGGCAGCATATTGTTGGATTTTTCTTTTTAATCCAGTCTGCCAGTCTATGTCTTTTGATTGATGAGTTCAGGCCATTAACATTCAGGGTTATTATTGTGATATGATTTGTATTCCCAGTCATTTGACTCATTTTTGTTTTTCGACATGATTTGGTTTCTCCTTTATTTAGCTATTCCTTTAGACTAGTTCCTCCCGTTGCTGATTTACATCGTTGTTTTTCATCTCTTCCTCACGGAATATTTTGCTGAGAATGTTCTGCAATGCTGGCTTTCTTTTTGTTTATTCTTTTGGCTTTTGTTTATCTTGGAAGGATTTTATTTCGTTGTCAATTCTGAAAGTAAGTTTTGCTGGGTATAAGTTTCTTGGTTGGCATCCGTTTTCTTTCAGGGCTTGGTAAGTGTTGTTCCAGGCCCTTCTATCTTTTAGGGTCTGGATTGAAAAATCTGCTGATATTCTTATTGGTTTCCCCTGAATGTAATGTGATTCTTTTCTCTTGCAGCCTTTAAAATTCTGTCTTTATTGTGTATGTTAGGTATTTTCATAATAATGTGCCTTGGTGTGGGTCTGATGTAATTTTGTATATTTGGAGTCCTATAAGCCTCTTGTACTGATTTTCCATTTCATTCTTCAGATTTGGGAAATTTTCTGATATTATTTCATTGAATAGATTGTTCATTCCTCTGGTTTGTTTCTCTAAGCCTTCCTCAATCCCAGTAATTCTTAAATTTGGCCTTTTCATGATATCCCATAATTCTTATAGATTCTGTTCATGATTTCTTACCATCTTCTCTATTTGGTCAATTTTGTTTTCAAGATTAAATATTTTGTCTTCAATATCTGAGGTTCTGTCTTCCAGGTGTTCTATCCTATTGGTTATGCTTTCTATGGAGTTTTTAACTTGGTTTACTGTTTCTTTCATTTCAAGGATTTCTGTTTTTTTTTTTTTCTTTTTCTTTTTTCTTTTTTCAGGATCTCTAACTCTTTATTGAAATGATCTTTTGCTTCCTGTATTTGCTCTTTTAACTGTTGATTGGTGCGATCATTTAATGCCTGCATTTGCTCTTTCATCTCCTCCTTCAATGCTTGCATTTGCTCTTTCATCTCCTCGTTTGCTTCCCTGATTGTTTTAATAATGTACTTTCTGAACTCCCTTTCTGACATTTCTTCTGCTGTGCTGTCATTGGGTTTTATTGATATAGTATTTAGGTTTGTTTAGAAACATTTTCTTCCCTTGTTTTCTCATAGTGGTCAGATATCAGTGGGACTCTGAGATATTGCAGATTTCCTCTATTGGCTTATAGTGTCCCTGCAGATTTCCAGTATATCACCTCCCAGCCTTCAGTAGCCTGAAGTCTTCGGATAACTTGATCATGCAGTGCTTCTGAAGAAAACTGCCCCTAGCCCGCTTCTGGGTCCAGGGCTGGGGGCTGGTTCTGCGTGGAAATCCTCTCACTGGGCGGTTCTGCTCCTATAAGCTGACTATAGACAGGGCCTGCCCTGCCTGAGGGAGCCAGGCTGCTTGTGGAAAGCCTCTCCCTGTCCTGCCTTGGTCCCAGAAGCCACTTGCGGGCCGGGGACAGCTGCTGGGTTCAGGGCTTGGGGTTGGCTCTGTGCAAAAAAGCTCTCACTGGGGGTTCTGCTCCTAGAAGCTGGCTGTGGACCCCGCCTGCCGCCAGAGGGAGCGGGGCTGCTCGGGAAAGCCTCCCGCTGTCCTGCCCTGGTCCTAAAAACTCAGTGTAGTTTTAATTTGCATTTCTTTAATTGCTAGAGATGTTGAACATTTTTAAATATATTTTTGACCATTTGTATTACTTCTGCTGTAAAATGCTTGTTCAGTTCCTTTGCCCATTTATTAATTGAGTTATTATTATTATTGTTATTTATTATTATTATTATTTTGGTGTTAAGTTTTTTGAGTTCTTTGTATATCCTGGAGATTAATGCTCTATTTGAGGTTCAGATGGTAAAAATTTTTTCCCATTCTGTAGTCTCTCTCTTCATGTGCTTGATTGTTTCCTTTGCTGTGAAGAAGCATTCCATTTACTGATCTTGATTCACTTCCTGTGCTTTGGAAGTCTTCTTGAGGAAGTTGGTTTCTAAGTTAACATGATGGATAGTTGAGCATACTTATTGTTCTAGTAGGTGCAGGGTCTCTGTAATGCCTAGGTCCTTGATCTGTGTTGAGTTGAGTTTTGTGCAGGGTGAGAGACAGGGGTTCAATTTCATTCTGCTACATATGAATTTCCAGTTTTCCCAGCACCGTTTGTCGAAGAGGCTATCTTTTCGTCAATGTATGTTTATGGTTGCCTTCGTCTAATATAACTGTAGTTATGTGGGTTTGTCTCTGTGTCTTCTATTCTGTACCATTAGTCTTAATGTATGTTTTTGTGCCAATATCATGCCATTTTTGTTACTATAGCTCTGTAGTACAATTTCAGGTCTGGTGCTGTGATGTCTCCCATGTCACTTTTCTTACTGAGGATTGCTTTTGCTATTCTAGGTCTCTTATTTTTCCAAATGAATTTCATGAGTGTTTTTTCTATTATTATGAAGAATGCCATTGGAATTTTAATAGAAATTGCATTAAATCTGTATAGAGCTTTTGGTAGTATGGCCATTTTGAAATATTAATTCTGCCTATCTAAGAACATGGGAGATCTTTCATTTTCTGAGGTTTTCTTCAATTTTGTTCTTTAGTGTTCTGCAGTTTTCAATGTAGAGGTCTTTCACCTCTTTTGTTAGATCAATTCCCAAGGATTTTGTTTGTTTGTTTGTTTGTTTTTGAGGCTGTTGTGAATGGGATATTTTCCTGTTTTCTCTTTCAGATGATTTGCCATTGGTGCATAGAAACACAATTGTTTTATGGGTGTTAACTTTATACCCTGCTACTTTCCTGATTTCATTGATGAGTTCTAGAAGCTTTCTGGTGGAGTTTTTTGGGTTTTCTAAATATAGAATCATGTAGTCAGCAAATAGGGATAGTTTGAGTTCTGTTCCTGTTAGTATCCCTTTAATTTCTTTCTTTTCTCTAATTGCTCTGGCTAGGGTTTCAATGACTGTGTCAAATAGGAGTGGACAAAGAGGGCATCCATGACTTGTTCCAGTTTTTAGAGGGAATGCTTTCAATTTTTCTTCATTTTTGAATGATGTTGGTCTTGGGTTTAGCACATATAGCTTCTACAATGTTGAGGTATGTGCCTGCTATCCCTAGTTTTTCTAGTTTGAGCATGAATGGATGCTGAATTTTGTCAAAATTTGTTTTGCATCTATTGAGATAATCATGTGATTCTTGTCTTTAGATCTATTGATGTGATGAATCACAATTATTGATTTCCATATGTTGAACTAACCTTACATCCCGGGAATGAATCCCTCTTGATCATGGGTGCACTATTTATTGTTTTGTGTTGTTTTGGTACCAGGAATTGAAATCAGGGGCACTTGCCCACTGAGCCACATCCCCAGTCCTATTTTGTGTTTTATTTTTAGAGACAGGGTCTCACTGAGTTGCTTAGTGCCTCACTTTTGCTGAGCTTGGCTTTGAACTCTTGATCTTCCTGCCTCAGCTTCCCAAGTTGCTGGGATTGCAGGAGCACACCACAGTGCCCAATGGTGCACTATCATTTTAACATGCTTTTTGTATGTGACTTGCAGTATTTTATTGAGAATTTTTGCATTTATGTTCATCAGGGATATTGGCCTGAAGTTTTCTTTCCTTGTTGTGTTTTTTTCTGGGTTTGGTATTAGTGTACTATTAGCCTCATAGAATGGGTTTGGAAGGGTTCCCTCCTTTTCTATTGCTTGGAATAATTCGAGGAGTATTGGTGTAAGTTCTTTGAAGGTAGAACTCCACGAGACTCCATCTGGTCATGGGCTTTTCTTTGTTGGTAGGCCTTTGATGGCATCTTCAAATTCATTGCTTGAAACTGATCTGTTTAAATTTTCTATGTCCTCCTGATTCAATTTGGGTAGGTCATATGCTGATGTCTTTGTGATTTTCTGTTTTATTGGAGTATAGATTTTCAAAGAAGTTTCTGATTATTGTCTGTATTTCAGTGGTGTCTGTGGTGTCTGTGGTGATATTTCCTTTTTCATCATGAATTTGGTAATTTGAGTTTTCTTCCTTAGCTTAGCTAAGGGTTTATCAATTCTGTTGATTTTTTTTCAAAGAACCAACTTTTTGTTTCATCAATTCTATCAATTATTTTTGTTTCTATTTCATTAATTTCAGTTCTGATTTTAATTATTTCTTGTCTTCTGCTTTTGATGTTGATTTTTTTTCTTCATTTTCTAGGGCTTCAAGATGTAACATTAGGTTATTTATTTGGTGATTTGCTTTCTGCAAGATAAGGCTTTACAAGAGATGGGGTGATAGAAAAGGGTTTATAGATTCAAATGGGTGAATAAGGCAAATGCAGAGGAGAAACAGGATATGTTCATGAGGGAGGTATGAAAAATGGTGGAATGAGACAGACATCATTACCCTATGTACATGTATGATTACACAAATGGTATGAATCTACATCGTGCACAACCAAAGACATGAAATGATGTACCCCATTTGTGTACAATTAATCAAAATGCAGTCTCTAAAACATAAAAAAATATACATAATTTAAAAAAGAATTAAAGGAAGAGTAAGAGAGTATTAAAAAAAAAAAAAAAAAAAGTTTGACCGTTAGAATGAAACAAGAGAAATAGAAACAAATGAAAACAGAGTTTTGAAAGAGACAATGCAACATCAATCCAAAATATAATAATAAAACCCCTAACCCTCTAAAAACAAAGCATGAAAAAATAGGTACCTTTAAGAAATGCTGAAAATGAAAAAGCCGAAACAAAACTGTGTATCAGTGTATAAATGTTCATTATGCTTCAATCAGTACGCATTCAAAAGCAAAACAGAACAGAAGGTAAACAAAAGCAAAATAACAGAATAGTCAAGGAGGGTATTTGACCACTGTCTGTGTCAGATTGATTGCTTTTGGTTTCTCAGCTTCCCTTCTCAGCAGGATGGTGTGAGGAGCTGTGGAAGATGCTTCCGGCTTCACTTGCTGGGTGCAGTTGCTCCTGGGTTCTGTAGATGAGGTTCTGCGAGTGAAGCTCCCAGGGGCGGGGATTTTGTCTAGTATTGCCCCAGGTGTTTTATCGTGTGGGGAGTTTTCGAGTGTTAGTGGCTCAAGGAACTTCTGCTCTCCCTAGAGCCCCACTCCTGGGAAGGGGCAGTCAGCCCTTCTCTGGTTCTCTTGTTTGGGGTTACTGCCCTTTTCAGGCCTCACCCACTGTTTCTGAGCACGGAGCTCAGTCACTACGCCCTGTTCAAATTCTTCCAGCCTCTGGTCCTGCTCGCTGCTGGTTCAAGGTTGCGGGGAGCAGGCTTCCTCTGGCCTCTCTGATCTCTGTTACCCCCAGGCAAAATGGTCTCCATGCCAGAAATTCTCCGTGCCAGAGATCCTCCTACTACTAGGCTCAGTTGAGGTCTCACCGTTGTCGTCTGCCGGATATGTATTGGTTTCATCCCCCAAACTCAGGGACCTCAGTTCCCAGTCTGAGCGGCTGCAGTCTCACAGCGGTGTTCAAACGTCTCCCGGTGCCGCTTTACAGGGCGGAGTAGCCTCTGGGTCGGCCCAGGGCAGGCAGCCCCTCCGATTCTGGGATTCCCTGCTCCAAGACTCCCAGCACTTTTGGATCTTTTCCGACTTTGTGTTTTAATTTTCTCCGCTTCTGTCAGGAGATCTGCTCCAATTCTGTTCCTTGGCCTTGTCTTTGAATCCAAAATTTTTGTCTTCAAGACTCTGTCCAATATAGAGCTTTTTTTTTTTTTTTCTTTTTTTCACTCACCTCCCAAAGAAGTATTTCTCTTGCTGCTGTTTGAGTTCCAGGTTGTGAGAAAAACCACTTCCCCTAATCTGCCATCAAGGCAGCATGGTACTGGAAGAAGAGTTAACATATAAATCAGTACTATGGAATAGAGATCCTAGAAACAGATTGACACAATTATAGTCTGTTAATCTTTGACAAAGAAGTAAAGTCAATAAAATGGAGAATGGATAGCCTTTTCAACAAGTGATTCGACATACACAAAAGCTTACATGTTTCAGAATGGATTTTAGACATACCTGTAAAACAGAAAAAGTATAAAACTTGTATAAGATAATATAGGAGAAAGTCTAGATTTCCTAGGGTTTGATGATGACATTTTAGATTCATCAAAAGGATGATTCAAGAAAGAAAAAGTTGATAGATTGGAATTTATTAAAATACAAACATTCTCCTGGAAATACTGTAAAGAGAGTCAAAAGACAAGCCACGGATTGCTACAAAATATGAATAAACTGTGGTACATCCATACAATGGAATATATTTAGCTATTATCAAGCCACTAAAGGCCATGATAAATCTGAAATACATGTTGCTAAGTGAAAGAAGCTAGTCCGAAAGGTTATGTACTGTATGTTTCTATTTATAGAACCTTGAAAAAAACTACATATGACAACACTGAAGACAGCAGTGGCTTTCTGGGATTAGGAAATCAGGGGAGGCCATGGAGAGGGTTGAACAAGTGGAGCACTATTGAATTTTATAGAATAATTAAAATATTCTGCATGATATATAATTGTAGATACATGGTTTTGTATTTATCAAGATCCAAAGAATTTTATAGGAGAAAGAGCTATCCTTGATGCATGCAAATTAGCAAAAGCCCATGTAAGAGGTGTGTGATCCTGAGATAGAATGTAAAATGAAACAAAACTAACTGTAGTGCAAATATATGAATAACCACTGAAGAGGGCAGAAGAAAAAGGGGCTGACCCAAGTTATTTTGGAAGTTACTGGAGTCTATAAAACTAAACACAAATAAACTATACATAACCATTCTATTCAGTTAAAAAAAATTGCTTCCCTTGCGAGTACTGGTTAATAATTCTGCTATTGCTATGAAACCTATATAGGAATTGAAGAATTAATAAATGAATGGATGATGATGGGAGTGAGATTTATCACTGTTGGATTAGGAATTTACCCAAAAGCAAGGGAGAAGGCTTGAATGACCCATGTGGCAAAGGTATAGAGTTGAAGACATCACTATGTATTAAATATTAGCTTCATAATAATATAGATGATTAAATATAGAAATATTTCTAAGTATGAACATATATATTGGTTAACATGCACAGGTACTTCTTTACTCTGTCAGTTGAGAGGGCCAAGAAGCAATGACACCTGAGTTGCAATAAACACTCTTCAGACATAAATCTTGTTTTATAATGCTATTTTCCAATCAGATAAACCAGGATTCCTTGGAAAAATGGCTTATTCCTGGACTAGGGCAGGAACTGTACAAGACCCAGAAGCATTAAATAGTACTAGAATATAAAGAAATATTTTAAAAAATTCAAAAATATGGGGATGTCAAAGAGATGTAGAAGTAACTGGAAAGGACCCAATGGCCAAAGATGGAATAGTTTAAGCAATAATAGAATAGTAATATCATGAGACTCCTTCTTTTTTTGCTTTTTTTACAGATTCTGTATATGAGAGAAAAAAAAAATTTACTGCTGACCTTTTGACAGTTTATTTCACTTAGCAGGATATTCTCTAGTTCTATCCATTTACCAAGAAATGACATAAAATTGTTCTCCTTTTTGGTCAAGTAAAATTCCATTGTGCATATATACTACATTTTCTTTATCCATTCATCTGCTGTTGGGCAGCTAGGCTAGTTTCATAACTTGGCTATTGTGAGTTGTGCTGCCACAAGCATTCGGAATGCATGCATCTCTATAGTATGCGCACAAGAAAAAAAGGGAGGTCAGTAGAACAGAAGAGGGGACCAAGGGGGAAGTGAGGAATAGGGAAGAACAGGAGATAAAAGCAACCAAATTATGCTATATCCATGTGCGACTAAATCACAACAAATTACACTTTCATGTAAAATTACAATGCACCAATGGGAAAAAAGTGTATGAAAATAAATGAAAGGAAAAATAGAGAAAGAGGGATGGGGAAGGAAAGAGGGAAGGGAAAAGGGAAGTACTGAGGAATGTATTGGAGAAAATTATGTTGTGTGCGTATTTGGACATGTCACAGTGAACCACACTACTTTCTACATTTAAGATGCAGTAATAAAAAGCATAAAAGTAAAATAGCGTTAGATTTTCATCCAAAATATAAAATGAATATCCATTCACAAGCCCATATAGATAGGAATAAATAATTCGATAAATATTAAACGTGTGATGAGACAAATCCCTTGTGCAGAAGAATTCCAAGTTTTTTATGTAAATACTCCACCCTTAAGAAGATGGAACTTAATTCTCTACTCTTTAAATGTGGACTGAGAGTGGTGACTTCTTCCTAAAGAGCAGAGTACAGGAAAACACTACTTTGGCCAGGTGGTCAAGATCAATGTTATTAGAGAAAGGTCATATTGATATGTACCCTAGATGCTTTACAGTGAGTCCAGCACTTTATATCAGTGGTGCTCCTCCCCTAATCCATAACCCAAGTTTAATCATGAGTTAAACATCACATAACCCCAACTAAGAGACACTATGAAATACCAGTCAGTACTTCTCAAAACTGTGAATGTCATTAAAAACAAGTTATTCTGAAAATACCTCATAGCAAAGCAAAACCTGAGACATGGTGACTAGATGTAATTTGTGACCTTGAATAGATCTGGGAACAGAAAGGACATTAGCTAAGAAGGAATTCTGAAAAAAAGTGAGCTTTAGTTAGTGTCTATATTGGTGCACTAATTGTGACATTCTAGTTAGTTATACATGATGACAATGCATTTCTACTCATTGTACATGAATGGAGCACAACTATTCACTCTCTGGTTGTACATGATGTAGAGTCATACCATTCATGTGATCATAAAAGTACCTAGGGCAATGATGTCAATCTCATTCCACCATCTTTCCCATCCTTCTCTTCCCCTACTCTCCTCTGCCCAATCCACAGTTCCTCCATTCATTTTCCCCTCCTCCATTATGGATCAGCAACCACGTATCAGAAAAAACAAGCAACAATAAGTGTTGGCAAGGATGTGGGGAAAAAGGTACACTCATACATTGCTGGTGGAACTGAAAATCAGTGCAACCACTTTGAAAAACAGTGTGGAGATTCCTTAGAACACTTGGAATGGAACCAGCATTTGATACAGCTATCCCACTCCTTGGTCTATATCCAAAAGACTTAAAATCTGCATACTACATTGGTGCAACAACATCAATGTTTATAGCAGCTCAATTCACAGTAGTTAAGCTGTGGAACCAACCTAGATGTCCTTCAATAGATGAATGGATCAAGAAACTGTGCTATATATACACAATGGAATATTAATCAGACTTAAAGGAGAATAAATTTATGGCATTTGAAGGTAAATGAATGAATTTGGAGACTATCATGCTAAGAAAAATAAACCAGTCCCTAAAAACCAAAGTCCAAAAGTTTGATGTGTGGATACAGCTAACGTTAATAGTGAAAAAGGTAAATGCTTTCCCTCCAAAATCAGGAACAAGAGAAGGATGCCCACTCTTACCACATTTATTCAATGTAGTATTGGAAGTTCTACCAGGTCAATTTTGTAAGAAAAATAAATATCCAAAATGGAAAGAAAGATGTAAAAGTTTTCCTCGTGGCGAGCAGTGACTTGGATCATGGTCTTTGACTGCCTCAGAGCTGTTGTTGCACTTTGCTCTGAGAACTCGCTGTGCAAATGTGCAGGATGACATTGCCTAGGAGCTATGGTAAAGCCCTTTCTGAGGAAGTTCTGTGCAAAGGTATGGAACAGTAACAGTCTTGACTTTGAGCTCAGACACCAGCTACTGGGGATAGAGGATTCTGAGCATAACAAGATAACCACAATATCGTGCAAGCACTGCCTTCAAGCCTGCCTGCTTTGCAGAAATTCTTGACAATGGGCTTCCTGGGTACAGCAGGATAATAGCAGGATATTCCGATCATTGCAACAGTAGAATACCTACAAAAATGTTTCTAGTTCTGTAATATTTTAGTTCACAAACAATGCTCCTATAGTTTTAACTTCTGATTGTGAGACTCTATATAATAAATGTGCTGAGCTAGTTCTGGATTACTATTCAGAGTACACTGGTCCCACCTAGTCCCAGCTTTCTCTCTATAAGTGTTTGTGCGTCTTTCTTAATCCCCCATCTCCTCTCACCAGTTTCTAGAGTTTGGCCTTGCAGGTCATGGCACTTCCTATTTGCAGATGACATGAAAAATACATATGCACATTCACAGTCTAATAATTTTATACAAATTGCTAAAACTAATAAAAATCCAGTAAAGTTGTGGGATACCAAATTAACATGAAAACTCATTTGTGTTTCTATAAACTAAATGAATTATGTGAAGAGGAAATTTAGGAAAACAATCCTATTTATAACAGCACTGAGAAGAGTAAAATATAGAAATAAACTTGACTATGAAAATAGAAGACATATTTACTGAAAACTACAAGAAACTGATAGAAAAATTAAAGAAGACATAAACCATTGGAGAGACATACTATACTGAAGTGTAGGAAGATATAAGAATGTTAAAATGTCCATAATACCCAAAGCAGTTTATAGATTTAATCCAATTGTGATCAAAACCCCAATGACATTTTTTAAAGATATAGAAAATATTCTAAAATTCATATGGAAAGAGAAAAGACTATGAATAGTCAAATCAATCTTGAGGGAAAAAACCAAAGCTGGAGACGTCACACCTTCTGCCTTTAGCATATATGTTACACAGCGAGAGGGATCCAAACAATGTGGTACTGGCATAAAGACATATAGACCAGTGAACAGATTAGAGAACCCAGAAATAAATTCACAAATACATAGCCAAATGATCTTCAACCAGGTGCCAAGAATACACAATGGGGAAGAACAATCTTTTCAACAAATGGGAAGAACCAGATAATCACATGTGAAAGGATGAAATTGGATGGTTATAACACACACAGAGAGACAAAATCAACTCAAAATGGTTTAGAAATTTAACAGTAAGTCTGAAACAGTAAAACTACTAGAATAGGAGAAAAGTGTCCTGACAGTTTCCTTGGCAATGATTTCATGACTATGACAAAACCAAACGTGAACAACAAGACAACATGAATAACAGCCTATGACAAAATAAAAAGCTTCTGCCCAGTAAAGGAAGCAATCAGAAAAGTGAAAAGACAGGGTACAAGATGGAATAAAATATTTACAAACCTCATTTCAGATAAGGGGTTGGTCTACAAATTCATAAGGAAAATTCCTACAACTAGGAATGGGCACTTATATAAGGATACCATACAGATGATCCATAGGTACATGAAAAATGCTCCACCTCACTAATCATCAGGAAAATATCAAAACCATAACATCACCTCACACTTGTCACAAGGACTATCATCTAAAAAACAAATAGGAAAAGTTATTGGCAGGAATGTGGAGACACTGATACTCTTTATACACCATTGATAAGAATGATAATGACACTCACTATGGAAGGTAATAGGGAGGGTTCTAAAAAATTTAAAATATAGAGCTGTGGTTTGAACCAGCAGTTCCATGTCAAAGCACTGAAGTCAGAATCTTGAAGAGACTTTAGAGCTCCTAAGTTCACTGCAGCACTATTCACAACAACCAAGATGCATAAACAACCCGAAAGTCCACTGACAGAGGAATGGAGAAAGATTACAGGGCACATCCACACAGGGGCATGTCATGCATTGCTAAGAAGGAGGAACTTCTGTGTCTGACAACATGGATGAATCTTAAAGATACTATGCACACAGAAATAAGCCATTCACAGAAAAATGTTACATAATTTCACTTATATGACATATCTAAAATAGTCAAAGTTAGAGAGTGAAAGAGTAGAACAGTGGTTGTCATGTTCTGGGGAAAGGAGGAAAGAAGGTTGCCAATCAACATACATGAAATTTCATTCAGGTGAAATGATATGCTCTAGAGATCTGCTGTGCAATATTGTAAGTATAGCTCACAATAATGTACACTTAAAATGTGTTAAGAGTACTGGTCTCATGTTCAGCATTCTTACCACAATGAAAAAAAAAAAAAAAAAAACCCAAAACACTATACTAGAAATGAAGAACACTTATGGGCTCATGAGGAGACTGAACACAGCTGAGGAAAGAATTTCTGTGTCTGTGTATATGACAATCAAAACTTCTCCAAAACAAAAAAAGATAAAGAAAAAAGAAAAGGAAACAAGGAAAGAAAAAAGAAAGAAAGATAGAAAGAAAGAAAGAAAGAAAGAAGAAAAAGAAGAGAATAGATATGTGAGACAACTACAAACATTGTCATGTATAAAGGGAATAGAGGAGGAGAAGAAAGAAAGGCACAGGAGCATTAATTAAAGCAACAATATGGAAGAAATTCCCCCAAATTAATGTTAGAAACAAAACCGCAGAACCAGGAAGCAAAGAGAGCCTCAAACAGGACAAACATCTAGAAAGCTACACATAGACATATCATATTCAAATGCAGAAAATCAACCTTCAGAAAAAAAAAGTGAGAACACCCAGAACAACAAAACATATTACATATACTAAAGATGAGGTCACATCTGAATTCTCTTCAAAAACTATACAAGGGAAGGAAGTAAATATTTAAAGTGTTGAGAGAGAAAAACCCATCAACCCAGAATTTTGAATTTTGTAAAATTTTCCTTCTAAGTACGGAAGAAATGAAGACTTACACAGGCAAACAGTAGTTGAGTGAACTTGTTACTAGTTGACCTATATTGTAAGAAATTTAAAAGTAGTCCTTTAGAAAGGGGAAATGATACAGTATAAACCTTGGATTATATATATATATATATATATATGTATATATATATGTAGGAATAACTGAAGATAAAGGGGAAACTTTTATTAATTTAATTGATTTAACAGAAGATAGTTTGTTCAAAATAATAAAAGCAACAATATATTTGATCATGCATATGTGAAATGCATAACAGCAATGGTACGAGGAATCAGAGGGAAGGATTATGATTATTGTTATTATAAGGTACATGCACTACCTGGAAGGTCATGCAGTGTTATTTGAAAGTGGACTTGAATTAATTGTGAATATATATTGAACACTCTGGGATAACCACTAAAAATAGTGAAAGAAGAATAATTGATATGTTGAGAAAGAACATGGAAGCACATAACATGTTCAACTTAAACTACAAAAGGCAGAAGTCAATTGGAAGTAGAAAATACGCCCAAGGGTGATGAATAGAAAACTATAACAAATATCACAAATATTAATCCAATGGCATCAGTAGTCACTTAGAATGTAAGTGGTCGAAATGCATGAATTAAAAGAAGGATTTTCAGAACAGATCACTGATGCAAGATCCAACTATGTGATATATAGAAGAAACTCACTCTAAATATTCAGACATGCATGGATGGACCATGAAATTGGTCTGGCCAGAGATTTCTTGGATATGACCCCAAAAGCACAGGCAATGAAAACAAAACTAGACAAATGAGATTAGACAAAACTAAAAAGCTTCTGAATGGCAAAGGAAACAATTAATAAAGAAACAATCCACACTTTCCAAACCATTTTTTACAAAACATATGTCATATAAAGGGCTAATATATATAAGAAACTCAAACTACTAAACAACAAGAAAATAACTTATTTTAAAATGGGCGAAGGACTTGAAAAGAGATTTTACAAAATTTGCCCAACAGATATATGAGAAAAATTTTAACATCTCCAATCATTGGAGAATGAAAAGTAAAACCACAGTGAGGTATTACCTCACACCTGTTAGACTGGCTATTATGAAAAAAGACAAAAGATAACAAGTGTTGGCAGGATTTAGAGAAAAGGAAATCCAATACGCTGCTGGCAATATTGTAAATGAGTATAGCCACTTTGGAAAACAGATGGAGAATCCTCAAAAAACCGAAAATAGAATTACCATATGATTCAGCAATCTCACTATGAGTGTCTACCCAAAGGAATTGAAATTGGTGTGTCAATGGGATTGCTGCTCTCCTGTGCTCACGACAGCACTGTTCACAACATCCAAGATACAGAAAAAACCAAGTGTCAGTGGATGAATGGGTCAAAAAAGCAAGATAAATACACACTATGGAATACTATTCAGCCCTAAAAATGCCTAGACAGCAGTTATAGATGTGATCATTATAGTACATAAAACTCTCAGACTGTAGAGTGGAAAGAACTTCCCTATGTTATGACATAATAAAGGAAATTGTTAAATTATTAGTCTAAGCAAAACGTGTGGATTTGAACTAAACCTTTGTATTGTTTACATCAGTGCTGATTTAGCAAATGGAGTCTGAGAGCATTCTGGTTAAATTACAAATTGATTACTAGTGGCAGTGTACACACTCAGATTGAAATGTAGAGAAGACTAAGGTCACACATTTTCCTTTTCATTGATAATTTGAAAAGAGGTCTTCCTTTTCTGGCCATGTTTATGTCTTATATGACTTTCCAAACAACAATGCCCAGAGGAGAAAAGTAATAGTATTTACAATCTTTGGAGAATGCAATTCTGCAATTACTTTGTCTCAAAATGCCCAGAATTAAGTTAATGAGTCAATATATTTCCAACTCATCACTGCTTCAGGTAGAGAAAATGAGAAAGAAATTAATTGACTAGACATTGCAGCCTATTGCTATAAAATTACTTTATTATGGTAACTACCATTTTTGGTGATTGACAAGTAATGTAAATGAATTTCAAAAGTATTTTTAAATAAAAAATATAAGAAGTACATAGGAGATCATAATGGGGAAGTTTCTGATCCTAACCAGCTGTATTTGAAGACTCAGTTGTCATTTCCTCATCACAGTGTGTGACATCTTTATTCTGTTTTTAAACTACAGACAGAGCCACTGATTAAAACAGGATGTGGGTGAAGAGTCATGCATGATACTTACTGGACTAGATGTGAGCTAAGCTAATGGTTCTGGAGCAATGGTCTTCAAGTAAGCTGGGCTGCTGCTTTTTTAAAAATGTGGATTTCCCAGGAAAACAATTCCATTCACAGTAACTTCAAAAGCAAAAAGTCCAGAAAGTCAAGGATTCAATATTTTCTCTGATATGCAGAAGCTATACCAAAATAAGAAATAAAATAAAATAAAATAAAAAGAGGTGGAGATTTCATGAAAACAGAATATATAGTAGTGGAATAGAGGAAAGTGATTAAGGGGGAGGGTAAAGAAGGAGGGATGGGAAAAGGGAGGAATGGTGGACTGAGTCTAACCAAATTTTCTATGAACCACAATGAATTTTACCTTTATGTTTATCCATAAGACACTCATTAAAAAAAAAAAAACTATAAATAAATAGAAGAAAGATGAGTAGAGTGGAGGAAAGGAACAGGAAGAGGAGGAGAAGAAGGAAAGGGAAGTTTAGAGACTGATTTGGAGAAAATTATATTCCATGCTTGTATAATTGTGTCAAAGTGAATCCTGATATTATGTATAACTAAAGAAAACTAATAAAAATGTAAAAAAAAATCCTAGGAATAAACCTAACCAGGGAGGTTAAAAAAAAAAACCTCTACATTGAAAATTACAGAACACTAAAGAAGAAGATTGAAGACAGGATGTACAAAAATCTCTCATGTTCCAAACTGGCAGAATTATTAATAAAATGGCCATATTACTGAAAGCAATTTACAGATTCAGTGCTATCCTCATCAAAATATCAATCACATTCTTCAAAGAACTACAAAAAATTGTAATGTTTACATGAAAGCACAAAAGACTCAATAGCAAAAAGCAATTCTGAGCAAAAACAGCAAAGCTGGAGGCATCACAAGACCTGATTTCAAAATATACTACAGAGCCCCAGTAACAAAAACAGTGTGGTATTGGCATAAAAACAGACATGTAGGCCGATGGAACAGAATAGAAGGCAACAGAAATAAACTCACACAACTACAGCTAAATTATTCTTTACAAAGTTTTCAAAAACATACATTGAAGAAATCCAGCCTCTTTAACAAATGGTGCTGGGAAAACTGGACATTCATATGCATAAAACAAAATTTCTATCTCTCACCTTGTCCAGAAAACAATTCAAAAAGGGTCAAAGACCCAAGTATAAGTCTTGAATCTTTGAAAGTGGCAGAAGGAAACAGCAGAAACCCTTCAAGAGATAGGCAGAGGCAATGACTTCCTGAATAGTATTACAGTAACTCAGAAAATAATACCAGGAATTGATAAATGGAGTGGCATCAAATTAAAGCTGTGCACAGTACAGGCAACAATTAGCAGAATGAAGAGACAGTCAACAGAATGGGAGAAAATCTTTGTCAGCTACTCTCTGACAGAGGTATAATATCCAGAATATATTTTAAAAAACTCAAAACACTTAACACAACACAAACACAAATAACCCAATTGATAAAGTGGGCAAATGAACTGAATAGTTACTTCCCAAAAGAAGAAATTTAGGTGGCTAACAAATGTATGAAAAACTATTCAACATCTTTAGCCACTGGGAAAATGCAAGTCCAAACTACAGGGATGTTGCATCTCAATCCAGCTAGAATGGTTGTCCTCAAGAGTACATAAGACAGATTTGCTAAAATTTTGTTGAGAATTTTTCATCGATGTTCATTAAGGATATTGGTCTGAAATTTTCTTTCCTCAATGTGTCTCTGTCTGGTTTAGGTATCAGGGTAATATTGGTTTCATAGAATGAGTTTGGGAGGGTTCCTGCCTCTTCTATTTCATGGAATACTTTGAGAAGTATTGGAATGAGCTCTTCTTTAAAGGTTTTGTAGAACTCGGCTGAGAACCCATCTGGTCCTGGACTTTACTTTGTTGGTAGGCTTTTGATGACCTCTCCTATTTCATTGCTTGAAATTGATTTATTTATGTTGTGTATGTCCTCCTGGTTCAGTTTAGGCAATTCATATGTCTCTAGAAACCTGTTGATGTCTTTGAAATTTTCTATTTTGTTGGAGTATAGATTTTCAAAATAGCTTCTACTTATGTTTTGTATTTCAATCGTGTCTGTTGTGATATTTCCTTGTTCATTCCGAATTTTAGTGATTTGGGTTTTCTCTTGTCTTCTCTTTGTTAGTGTGGCTAAAGGTTTATCAATTTTGTTTATTTTTTCGAAGAACCAACTATTTATTTTGTCAAATTTTGTATTGTTTCTTTTGTTTCAATTTCGTTGATTTCAGCTCTGAGTTTAACTATTTCCTGTCTTCTACTACTTTTGGTGTTGGTCTGCTCTTCTTTTTCTAGGGCTTTCAGCTGTTCTGTTAGGTTGTTTATTTGTTGAGTTTTACTTTTATTGAATGCGCTCCATGAAATAAATTTTCCTCTAAGTACTGCTTTCATAGTGTCCCAAAGATTTTGATATGATGTTTCTTTGTCCTCATTTACCTCTAAGAATTTTTTAATTTCCTTCCTAATATCTTCTGTTATCCATTCATCATATAATAGCATATTGTTTAATCTCCAGGTGCTGGAGTAGCTTCTGTTTTTTACTCTTTCATTTATTTCTAACTTTAATCCATTATGATCTGATAGAATACAAGGTAGTGTCTCTATCTTCTTGTATTTTCTAACAGTAGCTTTGTGGCATAATATATGGTCTATTTTAGAGAAGGATCCATGTGCTGCTGAGAAGAAAGTGTATTCACTCTTTGTTGGATGATATATCCTATAAATGTCCCTTAAGTCTAAATTATTGATTGTGTTATTGAGATCTATGGTTTCTTTGTTCAATTTTTGTTTGGAAGATCTGTCCAGTGGTGAGAGAGGCGTGTTAAAATCACATATTAAAAAGATAGTGCACCATGATCAAGTGGGCTTCATCCCAGGGATGCAAGTTTGGTTCAACATCTGAAAATCAATAAATGTCATTCACCATATCAATAGACTTAAAGTCAAGAATCACATGATTATTTCAATAGATGCAGAAAAAGCATTTGATAAAATACAGCACCCCTTCATGCTCAAAACACTAGTAAAAATAGGGATAGTGGGAACATTCCTTAATATTGTAAAGGCCATCTATACTAAGCCCATGGCTAATATCATTCCAAATGGTGAAAAACTGAAAGCATTCCCCCTAAAAACTGGAACAAGGCAGGGATGCCCTCTTTCACCACTTCTATTCAATATCGTCCTTGAAACTCTAGCCATAGCAATTAGACAGACCAAAGAAATTAAAGGGATACGAGTAGGAAAAGAAGAACTCAAACTATCCCTATTTGCTGATGATATGATTATATACTTAGAGGAACCAGGAAATTCCACCAGAAAACTTTTAGAACTCATAAGTGAATTCAGTAAAGAAGCAGGATATAAGATCAATGCTCATATATCTAATGCATTTTTTATACATAAGTGATGAATCTTTGGAAAGAATAATTAGGAAAACTACCCCATTCACAGTAGCCTTGAAAAAAATAAAATACTTGGGAATCAATCTCACAAAAGAGGTGAAAGACCTCTACAATGATAACTACTGAACACTAAAGAAAGAAATTAAAGGAAACCTTAGAAGATGGAAAGATCTCCCATGTTCTTGGATAGTCCGAATTAATATTGTCAAAATGGCCATACTACCAAAAGTGCTATACAGATTCAATGCATTCCAATTAAAATCCCAATGACGTATTTTACAGAAATAGAGCAAGCAATTATGAAATTCATCTGGAAGAATAAGAAACCCAGAATAGCTAAAGCAATCCTCAGCAGGAAGAGTGAAGCAGGGGGTATAGCAATACCAGATCTTCAACAATACTACAAAGCAATAGTAATAAAAATGGCATGGTATTGGTACCAAAATAGACAGGTAGATCAATGGTACAGAATAGAGGACATGGACACAAACCCAAATAAATACAATTTTCTCATACTAGAAAAAGGGGCCAAAAATATGCAATGGAGAAAAGATAGCCTCTTCAACAAATGGTGCTGGGAGAATTGGAAATCCATATGCAACAGAATGAAACTAAACCCATATCTCTCACCATGCACGAAACTAAACTCAAAATGGATTAAGGACCTTGGAATCAGACCAGAGACCTTGCAGATTATAGAAGAAAAAATAGGTCCGGATCTTCAACATGTCGGCGTAGGACCAGACTTCCTCAACAGGACTCCCATAGCACAAGAAATAAAAGCAAGAATCAATAACTGGGATAGATTCAAACTATAAAGCTTTCTCTCAGCAAAGGAAACTATTAGCAATGCGAAGAAAGAGCCTACAGAGTGGGAGAAAACCTTTGCCGATCATACTTCAGATAGAGCACTAATCTCCAGAATCTATAAAGAACTCAAAAAACGCTACACCAAGAATACAAATAACCCAATCAACAAATGGGCTAAGGAAATGAACAGACACTTCACAGAAGAAGATCTACAAGCAATCAACAAATATATGGAAAAATGTTCAACATCTCTAGTAATAAGAGAAATGCAAATCAAAACCACCCTAAGATTCCATCTCACCCCAATTAGAATGGCGATTATCAATAATACAAGCAACAAGAGGTGTTGGCGAGGACGTGGGGAGAAAGGTACTCTCATACATTGCTGGTGGGGTTGCAAATTAGTGCAGCCACTCTGGAAAGCAGTGTGGAGATTCCTTAGAAAACTTGGAATGGAACCACCATTTGACCCAGCTATCCCACTCCTCGGCCTATACCCAAAGGACTTAAAATCAGCATACTACAGAGATACAGCCACATCAATGTTCATAGCTGCTCATTTCACAATAGCCAGATTGTGGAACCAACCTAGATGTCCTTCAATTGATGAATGGATAAACAAACTGTGGTATAGTTTTACAATGGAATATTACTCAGCCATAAAGAATGATAAAACTATGGCATTTGCAGGCAAATGGATGAAATTGGAGAATATCATGCTAAGTGAGATAAGCCAATCTCAAAAATCCAAAGGACGAATGATATCACTAATAAGTGGATGATGACACATAATGGGGGGTGGGAGGGGTTAGGGTTAGGGTTAGAGTTAGGGTTAGGGAGGGGGGCAAGAATGGAGGAAGGAAGGACTGTATAAAGGGAAAAGAGAGGTGGGAGGGGTGGGGGGAAGGGAAAAAATGGCAGAATGAATCAAACAACATTATCGTGTGTAGATTTATGATTACACAAATGGTATGCCTTTACACCATGTGCAAACAGAGAAAGAACATGTATCCTATATGTTCATAATAAAAAAAAAATTAACAAACAGTAAAAAAAAAAAAAAAAAAGAATACATAAGACAGCTGGTGGGCGCCCTGGGGCTCGCCTGTAATTCCAGTGGCTCAGGAGTTTGAGACAGGAGAATCTTGAGTTCAAAACCATTCTTAGCAAAAGCGAGGCACTAAGCAACTCAGTGAGACTCTGTCTCTAAATAAAATACAAAATAAGGCTGGGGATGTGTCTCAGTGGTTGAGTGCCCCTGAGTTCAATCCCTGGTACCCACACCCCAAATACAAAAAAATACCAAAATAAAATATATATATATACAAAAGACAACATGGGCTGGCAAGGATTTGGGGGAAAGGGAGCCCTTTAATACTGTTGGTGGAATTATAAATTAATATAGCCATTATAGAAATCAGTATAGAGGACCTACAAAATCTAAAAGTAGAACTGCATATGATCTTTCTATGCTATTCCTGTGTATATGCCAAAGGAATCAGCGTACTATAGAGATACCTACATACCCATGTTTATTGTAGCACTATTCACAATAGCTGACTTATAGAATTAGCTTAGGTGTCCATTAACTAATATATACATATGTGTGTAATATGTCATATATTCTTTATTCATTCAGTTATAAAAAAAGAATGAAATCATATGCTTTATAGGAAAATGGATGGAACTGGAGTTCAGAGGGTTGAGCAAAATAAGCCATATTCATAAAGATAAGAATCATATGTTTCTTTCTATATGGAATCTAGGTGGAAAAAAAAAGAAGAGATGACATGGAAATAGAGAAAGAGTATTAGTGAAGAGGAAGGGGCCAGGAGAGTGTTATTTCAGGAGTGGATGTGATCTAAGTATGTTATATGTATGTACAAATATGCCACAGTGTAACCCATTATTCTATATAATTAACATCCACTAATAAATATATTTACCTAAAATAGGCAAAAATGCTGACATTATTAAATAATAAAGATTTCTAAATGAATGCTTTCCATTTGTGATTCATTAGAAGTTTATAGTAAAACAAATCAAACTCATGCTTTACAATGCAAATTTCCAGGCATCAGGCCCCAGATAAATTCTAATATACTTGGGTGGGATTGAGAATCTTCAGTTTTAACAAATTCCCCAAAGGATTCTCACATGGATAGTAAAGAAATGCTCTAGAGGTTTGTAATTTCTCTATTTGCTCTGGTATTGGAAAAGGGTTGGAACTATGATTAATATGGAAAGGAGTTTAAGAAAAATCCTAAAAAAATGTCAAAAATGCTTGAAGTACCTTTAGAAGAAAGCTACCACCCAGTAACTTTAGTTAGATTTCCAAAATGACCCCGTGAAATCTCCACCCATTCCAGCCTCAATCATACACTGATTTTCTGAAAGTGATGGACTCCTAGTCCACTGAACAAGAAACCATCTGAAAGGAATTCCTGCAGTTCCCTTACCCCTGTTTTCCTCCCCTACCTCTCTCTCCCTTCCTCTCTTTTCACACAATTTCTGAGAAGAAAGAACTGCCTGAAATGAATAGGTTCTCCCCACCTCTCACATCACATCTTCTTCTCTTACCACAGACTTCTCTTCTTAGGCTGATAGAGGTTTTCCATTCTCCCTATTCTGAATTTAACCACCATGACTGACTTTATCAGCTCAGAGTAAATAGGTCATTTCTCTTCTATGTTTAAATTACTCTAGGAGCTCCTGGTTTGCTCCCCTTGGCAGGTGGAGACTATCATCCATAGATCATGTTTCCATCTTCCTTCCTAAGTTCCCTAAGAACTAGGGTCTCACTTGGTTATACTGTAAGGCCCCCCAAAAAGGAAACCCCAACTCTGTCCCATGGATGGACGGCAACCCCAATCAACCGCAGGAGACGTCACTTGATGCAAACCGCAAGAGGTGTTTATTCCAGCGCGCTGGGACCCAACTCCAGGAGTCGAGTCCCTAGCAGAAAATCTTGTAGGTTTATAAAGGCAGAAACCACACATCGGGAGGGGTCACACATGAAAGGGGGAAAAGGGGGAACAAAGCTGCCAGGAAATTTCAAAGGGGGTCTGGGTTTGCTGACAAAATGTTTCACAATGTTTTACAACAGGGTGTAGATTCTGGTCAATAGTTTCTGGTAATCCTACTGTTTGAGCACTATCTGGCTATCAGGCTCAATTTACTCTTTTACTCTCTGTTTGGAGCTGTTTCCTGGAACAGCTTTAAGGGCTTTGTTCCCATTACTGGGAGGGAAACCTTAGGGAGTTGAGATAAAACAGACAGCTTAAAAAAATGTCCATTCTTTCAATACCTCCAAACTTCCTGAAAACTTACATGGAGTATTAGAAAAAGCTGCTAGTGGCCCACATTCAGCTTCCATTGCTTTCGTTGCTGTTACACAGTATCAGTACTAAAAACCTATGCTGAAGTATTTAAGGTTCAGAAATCATTCCTGGTCTAGAGACTTCAAAACCTTTGTGTTTTATGAAAACAATTCAGTCTGGTTGTCTGTTATTTGAATCAGTCATGATAAATTGAGCTCTTAGGATGGCACTTTTTATTTACATGCTCAGTCTTTTATCTTTATTCCCCTTCCAGGATGGCTTGGTTGAATTGGAAGGAGCTGTAGGTTAATTTCACACTGAGCAAAACCCTTTTTGCATGCCTGGCAAGTTTCTGGTATTGAGCAAATGACCACCTGTTGAGACTACTCCTTTCCCTGTGGTAAAATCGGTTCTGTGATCTGTTGTCTCTTCCTGTTAGTGGACCTCATTAGGGACATTCTTAATTCATCGGAGATGCTAAATAGCTCATTTTATAGTCTTGAGTAAGAGATCGATGTTTCTTTTCTGGCCTCTTACCTCCTCCAGGGCAGAATTTTGAGCTCATGGAAGTTTCAGTTACATCTTTCACTTTGGGCACTATGTGCAACTTGGGCTACACTTAACTAATTGAAAAGCTACTCCAGTGGTTCTTCCACTAATAACAAAATCACACTCCAAGATAACTTGCTGTCTCGACTTCTAGACTTAGAAAAAAATTGCCATAATTTTATATGCCTTAAATACATATGTATATTTATAGATGTATATCTATATCTGTATCTGTCTTTATATACTTTCTTTATATAGATACAGATATGCCATCAACCTTCTGTATCTGTGGGTTCCACATTCAAAGTTTTAACCAAAAATGGATGGAAAGTATTCGGAAAAATAGGTTCTTGCTGACCTATATTATATAGTAAGGTCTATGATGCTTGTATCTGTACAGACAGGTACTGATATGTTTGCTTGTCATTATTCCCCAAATGATAGACTATAATAATTAGATCCATAGCATTTGTATTGATTAGATATTATAACTAAGAGAACATTTGAAGTATATGGGACAATGTGGCAGGTTATATGCAAATACTAGGCCATTGTATATAAAGGACTTGAACGTTTAAGGACTTTGGTATCCATCAAGAATCCTGGAACCAATCCCCCATGGAGACTTTCAAATGACTGAATATGCATACTTAAGTATATGTATATATATGTAAATGTATATATGCATCTTCTCTTGACTGATTTCCCCTTGAATCTGGTGCTCTTTTGCCTTCTCTTAACCAATCTTGTAAAAGCAGTCCACCCATTGCTGCGTCCACTTTCTTCTGATCCAACTACTCACTGGTTTATTCTCTATGACCTAGTTTTTGCCTCATCGCTCATTCATTAACATTCCTGTTATTCATAACTTTCTAAAGAGCAACGCTATTGTTTCTTATTGAACCCTGTCCTCCTCAGCCTTTTTGATATTTGCAAATAAACTGTTTGCTTTATGAGATATTCTACCCCTGTGTTCTGGACCTTTCCTTTTCATATTAGCCTTTCTGTCACCTAAATGGTGACAAGTTCTGTCCTCTGCTCTCCAGTTTTCCCTCTGTAGGCTCCTTTCCTTTCAGTTTTTACCTTCAGTCACAACTTCATATATCACTTCTACATACCTCAACCATTTTCCCAGACCAGAATTCCTCGTTTCTAATCTCTTTGACCCTAACTTGGTCCCCACTTACATATCCTTACTTCTGTTGTATGGAGCAAACTTCTCTGTCTCCATGAGGATAAAGATTAGAAAGAATGCAAGGAAGAATGATGTGAGCAAGACAGATCATTTTGTGATAGACATGCAGCCTTAGTGTCAGGATAACAGGAAGGTGGGGATGGTGCTAGAGGAAGAGCTCGTGCCCAGAGGGCGAGCGGCTGCTCAGCTCCAGAGAACTGTTTTCAGTTTTTAAATGATTGACTTTATGTGGTTTCTTGGCTTCTAAATATTGGCAAATACATTTATATCTTGGAAAACACTGTGCAAAGAAAACATGTGTGTCAGTCATGTTTAACCTGATGACGACCAGTTTGGAACTTCTGACCTAAATCTAGATTATTGGAGAAACTTCCTACAGTATCCAAACCCTTACACTGAACTTCATATTTTACACCATTGCTAGATTGATCTAAGGCTAAAGTGAACTGCTGATCCTGTAATTTTCCGTGTAAAATATTCTACTGTTGATAAAATTAAGGACAAAACCTTAACAGATCTCTAAGTGCCATCCTCCACACAGTCTCAGCTTTGCTCTGCAACCTCACCCTTCCCAGCCTCCCCTAGGCATCTCCTGCAGCTGGACTGCAGCCCAGGCTTCCCTCCCAGGCCTCTGCTTAACTCCCCTCCACCCTGCCTCCTGCTCTCCATCCCTTTGGTCCATTCATGCACTTCTGCTCCCTCTAATTGAGCTGTTTTACTCAAGCTTTGGGGGATTTTGTTCCCAATTGTACTTGTGATTTAAAATTTGCTGCTGAAACTGGGCAGGACAATATTTATAAAAAAAGGAAAAAGAGAGAGAGAGAGAGAGAGGAGGGGGGAGGGAGGGAGGAGGGGAGGGAGGGAGGGAGAGGAGGAGAAAAAGAAAAAAAAAAAAAAAACTGGAAGAAAACTGTAAAAATCCAAAATTCTTCACTTAGATTTCTTTCCAGAGATCTTTTGGTTCTCCTTTTACTTTGAAGAGATTAGACGGGACTGAATGTTCTAGTAATGCTTTATACAAGAATTATAATGTTGTAATTCTAATGAGTAAACTCATGCTCAGAAAGTAGTAGGCCCTGTTATAAATGTTGGGGAATGAACTATTACTTACGTATTTTAGATTGAAATAAAGCATCTTCAGAATGTACATCATTTCATTATTAACTACTTTGAAGAATTTGCTTGAAATTAAATAATGCTGACTGGCAAGTTCATCTAGGTCTCAGAGTTGGTATTCAAACAGTGGTAATCAGAGAGTTTTGAATGAATTGTATTTAAATACCGAGGAGACTTAGAATCTGTGTCAGAACTTGAAGGTCAGTTTTAATGAATGAATTTCTCCTTTCTTTCTGTCCTTGAAGATGGCACATGAATCAGCTCTTGGTAAAAAGGTACTCTGAAATTAAAAATGGTATATTGCCAGGCTAGTGTTGAGTTAATGTTCATTGTTTTTAACAAAATATTTGGGTTTAATATCTGATTATGTTTGCAAGTATCTATAGTGATTCATTATAGCCATTGGATTATAAAAAAATCCACATGTAACTGGAGGTTTTTGATTGGTGCTATTTTATGGAAAACATATTACAATCAAAACAGTGCAAAAAGATATTTATGAACATTTTTATCCTAAAAAACATGCATCATTAAGCTTGGGCCAGATGCTTAAAAAATTGGCAGTCATTTTAGAAAGCAGTAGAAATATGGGTGTCCTTTATACTTATTTTGGAAACAAGAAAGAACTTGAAAATGTCAGGTTTATAAGCCAAATCCCCTTGTGGGGTGCCAGAACAGGAAACATGATTAACAGGAGTCAAGTACAGATTACTAGGTCCTCAAATGAGAACACTCATGAGCATAGTTGCCTGGCAGTGCCAAAATAATTTTTAGGGCTATTAATAGCCTTTGCTCCCAGGAAGGCCTACCTTTACTTACAGCTCACTATTCTTCCTTCAGCTATATACTTTTTAATTTTCACATTTGCTTTCTTCTAAGTGCAGCTATATTAAAAAGTTATTACTGTTATGACTTATTCAGAATCTCCTACTATTGTTGTATGAGGGACCTCCATATATAACTTTGCCATGCTGCCAGAAGCAAAAGTGTAGGTTTTTACCAGTACTTGTTATTATTCCTTGCTTCTAAGATGACATTTATTTCCCCAGTTGTTTATTGTTATTCATATTTAATTTTATGAGCTGTGACAGCTTACTTTTCATTTGTTTCTATATGTATATTCCTTAATCATCTATAGCTCTTCACTGAGTTCCTTTTCTGAGCTCATAATCCACTTAATTTCATAATATCATTATTTTATTGTATTTCTTAGTATTTTATTTGATTTTTTTTCTTGTTCTTGTCCTTTTGTTGATTTTTAAATTTTTGTAGCTTGTAGTTGAAAGAACCATAAAACAAACAAAAGGTTTTCAGGCTGAAATCTTGATGTTTATTTATTACTCTTCTTGAATGGGGGAAATTAATGTGCACCTGTACTTTGACTAAGAGCAGTTGTGGAGGCACACCACAGGCCTGAGCCTGGGCCATGGGTGGCCTCAGATCAGGAATGCTGCCTCGTAGCTCCTTCTCTTGCATTCTGCATTGTTTTCCAACCTTGCAACACATTTCCTTTCATGGTGAGCAGGTGAACTAGTGAGTGGTCATCTTCGGTTTCAGTAGAGGCCCAGGGTTTAGTGGGGTTTTAGAAGTGATCATTCTGGAGTTATTTCTGCTCAACTGCATTTGCTTTTAACTGCAGATCTGGTCTTTGTTCCTTTTATTTTCTTCCTCATGTTACTCTAGATGGTTTTGAAGTCAAGTATCCTGGTCTCAGTGGCAGTTTTTCATATGCTATTTGCAGTATTGACTTCAACTTTCTTAGGGCTCCCTTGAGTCTTTTGTGAACTATCCATGTCTTCATTCCTTCTTATTTTATATTAATTGTCATTGGAAGAGACTTTAGAACTCCTCTGGCTTTACTTTTGTTTTGTTGTTTTCTCCCTCATTGTGTCCATATTTCTCTAAAACCTGCAGATTGTGTGTGTGTGTGTGTGTGTGTGTGTGTGTGTGTGTGCACGTGCCATGAATTTTTGTTTTACGGCCCTTTCATGAACTCGTGGACATAATTTTTTCCTATTTTAAAAGGTTTTTGGTACTTTTAGTGGATTCCAAGGAAGAATGCAGAATAATATGACTCTAATCTCACATTTTTTTTCTCAAATCTCAAACAAAATTTTTTTAATAAAGCTAAGTGTAAAACTCCTATCACTTTTTTTTTGTCCAATGGAAAACTACAGAGTAGTCCTCTGATGAGTTGTGTTGTGAGAAGCAGGCTGTAAGTTTGGGAACCCAGAAAATAAGAAAAAGAATGAATGTGGTATCAGCCTCTTCCCAGGAAGGTATTTTTAGGAGAATCCTTTCCCGCCATGTTATTTCCATCATAAAGGGACTCCTTGCATTCTCCTTTCTATCCACCAGAGTCTTATAAATATTATTGCATCAAAAACATTATACGAGATTTTGCTCATAGCTTCCCTTTTCCAGAGAAGTTAGACACTAGTTCACATTGAGAATGGAGTCTGAGACAAAGGACAAACACATAGAAAAAATACCCATCTGCAATGGTAGCATCTTAACAGTATGAGTACGATCAGATTGATATCTTCTCAGAATGCTTTCTTGCCCTATGATTATTGCAACTTGATATTTCCTGGAATCCAAGTTAGATGCAAACATGTTTGTGTGAAGTTTGTCATATCTCTTCAGAGTACATTGTTGGGTAGAATTAGAATTTTGGTCATCATTTATTTAGTGCTTATTGTACATGCTCTACCACTCTTCAGATTGTTAACACATAAATTATTGCATTTCTGCTCATTTTATTCTGAGAGGTGTTTGTTAGTCTTTCCATTTTTCATAGGTAGACTGCGTCTAGCTGTGGTCAAATGCTTTGCTCAAGGCAAAGATAACTAGTAAAATGTGGCGATAATTTGATTTTACAATGATTAAGAGCTTGGGTTTATAGTCACATGGCTCTGGGATAAAACCTTGTGCCCACTTGTGCTAGCTTTGTAATGTTGGACAAGACACCTCCCTGAGTCTCAGTTTCCTCAGCTGTAATGTGAAAATAATAGTAGCTCCTACCTTGTAGGGGTTTGTGGGGATGAAAATGGTATGAGTTAGGTAGAGAGATTAGCCAGTGCTTGACACATGGTAAGCATTCAGTAAATTCTAGTTATAAAAGCCATAAATAGTTCATTTCTCCATTGAAAGCAAGGAGTTACATCAGAGCAAGCAATTCCTATAAAGCAGTCTGACAACTGGAGTTTCGTGTAACCGGTACCTAGTGATAATTTTAAGAGAAAAAGAAATGGAGAAATTTTATTTATAAATTCACTTTAAAAAGGAGAAAGCCCAATATGAGATTTTTTTGGGTTCTTTAAGAAAATGACAACACATTTTCTGGTTGTGTGCCATATCATAGCATTTCTTTTGAAAACTTCAATCCTGTGAAATACAGCCAACACTAGCAGGCTGTGATTGGTAGGTGGAATGTTCAAGCACAACAAGTTCATGGGATTAACCAGTATTGTCCGAGTGCGGTCAAGTGGTTGGGAATGTGGACTTTGGAATCAGATGCCTGAGTTCTCCATCTAAGTGTTGTATGACTTTGCCATTTCCTCCTCTTTAAAATAGAGATAGCAATGTTACTTAAGTCACAGTGTTATCAGGTGATTAAATGTGATCATAACTAAACTTTCAGTATGGTACTTGGCCCATAACAATTGTTCATAAGAGTTAATTGTGTTTAAATTCTGCCATGCTTTGGCACATGTCTTCCCAACTCTAAGGGATGACAGTTGAGAAATTCTTTCACTTTTTCTAGAATTTCTTTTTATTTACAGACAATCCTATCTGAGTTCCTGTAATTCAGATCACTACTTTCAGTTAATAAAATTCTCTTTAGATAAATCACATCTGGTTCTCTTCTCTTAGAAACACTGATACTATCTATCTCTAAGAAGAAATTGCCTTTGTTAACTTTTTTAATTCGTTCTCTTTCCCTTCATGCTTGTAGAAAAAGGAAATTTCCCATTATTCCCTACCCTGAGTTTCAGGGTGTAGCAGGAAGAGTGTACTTATGTAAAGAGGTGGTTAGTTAACTGCCACTAGTAAGATGCTCCGGGTATCATTACAGTGTAGAATACAGAGTTTTAAAGGAAAATGGAAACAAGAAATTCATGTAGTTCTATTATTTATTATGTGCTGATTTTCTTTAAATATGGATTGATATACTTTTGTTGCCTACACTAGTAAACACCCTGTAGTGTATATGATGGTGTCCCAAATTTTTTTTCCCATGAGTCAGGTGTTTCTAAGGTAGTATCTGATTTTTTTTTCTTCCAACAACACCATTAGGTTGATTTTTGAATCTTTATTTTATAAGGAAGGACACTGAGGCTCAGCAAGTGAAGTGACTGGTTTCAGATCACCTGGCTGGTAAGTGATTATGGATGCAAACATGTCTTTTTACTGGATACTAAGCAGTCTTTTGCATTATCATGTGGCTTTTAAATCAAGTAGACTAAGTACATGCATTAAGCTACAATACATAATCTTGCTTTTGATTTTTTTATATTCTTACCCGTCTATATATACTAGTTCTTTTTCTTCTTTTAATGGAAAATACTGTTTTCAGAGTATCACAGTGGTGCTCGGTGATGACCATCTTGATTATCCAATTTACCTTGGTTGTTTTGCTATGGAAAGTGACATGAAAATTTGATGAATGAAGTAATACCTGGAATTTTAACTCAAACACCATTTTAATTTATTCAAATTGACAAAATATTTTCTATAATTGTTTAAAAATGGGTTAAAAATGTATAGAGCTTACGCCCTTTAAATTTCTTCTCTTTATGTTGTGACTAAAAGGAGTTGAGTATTTCCCAGATACACTGAATTGGTAAAACTGAATGTTTACAAATATGCTGAGATTTACAGAAGTTAAGATTTATTAAATGTTCTAGAACCCAAGTCTACTTTCATGATAGCCATATGGAAATTCCCTTGCATCATTTATAAGCCTATAAAAACTAGGTTTAATGAAATTCCAAGGACCATGAACTTTAAGGCAGAAGCTTTCCATGGGAAACTTTGGACAATTATCTTTATACATTAAGGATTTAGCCTGAGATCTTGTGCTATTTTTCCATTAAGTGCAAAAATTCCTGGGATTTATCCCAGTTTTACAAACACACATTGTGGAATTTTTCTCTTGGTTGTTACTGTTCACCTCCCCCATTAGAAAGCTTTGACAGACATAATGTGATTATTGCAGATTCTCCTCACAAAGAGTTCAGACCTTTGCACTGCCTGGCAGGCTGATAAATGGTTCCTCAATTAGCCAACGAAGAGGATGGAAAAAACAAAGGGGAAAAGCCAAAAATGTAAGGGTTCAGAGCTCCAATTCTCTGTAAAGTTTTTCTTTCAGCACTTCTTGAAAGTTGGCTTCCTAGACTGCTCTTTCACTGAGAGAACTTACTTATTGAACCAAAAGATTAGGTTCATTTTTTTTTTTCCCCACTGAGAAGCTCTTTAACGGGCTTCTAAATATGCCTCTCTTGAGAGACTCAGTTTAAATTTTTCTGTTAACAAAGACACTTCATCAGTCTTGGCCACCTTTTGAACTCACTCAGTTCAAAATTTCCTCAGTTCAAAAGTACAGAGGAGCTGATGATTAGAAATGAACTTTGCAGTTTTCCAGGCATGCTTCAGGCATTTCCCCCTTCATTTTTCACCCCTTTTGCCTTTTCATATTTCTCAGGTTTATTTTGTTTTCTCTTTGAATTGTCACATCTACTGTAGACTAAGTTTTATTGTGATTAGGTAATATATTGGTAGGGCTTAATGAAATATTGTTAATGATTTTACTTTTAATATCAAATTTGAATTCCTACTATGCAATCCAGAAACCAGCATAAAATGGATAATCACTGCTTTGAGTCTTCTTTATTTTACATCATATCAATTTTTTTAGAAAGGTAATTAATATTACCTCCAAAATGTATCCTACATCCAACCACCTCTTCACGGCACATTTCTGCTTCTGTCTGCCTGCAACAGTAATACATGCTAGTAGCTTTATATTTGTCTATGCTACTGAATGATTTAAGTGCCTAGATGATTTCTCTTCTTCCATTCTTACTCCCACCTGTGCATAAAGAGATTAACCTTTTACAAATATAAATTAGATCATATCACTCCATTGCTTAGTATTGTTCAATTGCTTCCCATTGAACTTGGATTGAATCCAAACTCCTTATCATGGTGCACAGATCCTTGCCAGAACTGGCTCTTGCTTACCACACTGACTGTATCTCTAACCACACTCTGACTTCTGTGTCAGCCACATTCTCTCTTCCCTAAATGTGACATACTTACCATTGTGGTTCCCTCTGCTTCTAATCATTCTTCCTTCCACTGATTGGAAAGCTTCTCACCATTAAATTTTTCACTTTTCAAAGAACCTGTAATAATCACCTAATATAAATAGGCTCTTCCTGCTGCCCGTTTCTGTTGCCTGTCCTTCTTCTATTTTTCTGTTTGTATAATTTATAAAACTTATCTCTATCTAAAATTATCTATTGACTTGTTTACTCGTCCACTTTCTACCTTCCTAAAAGAGAATTTCAAGAATTTCAAGTTCAACTGTTTTGTTGAACTACAGTATCCTCAGTCCTGGGGAATGTTCCTGGAACTTTGTAGATGCTCAATAAATGTTTGCTGAGTAAATGAATGGCTTAATGCTGGCTTAGTGAATGAATTGTTGTGAATTGAGGAAAAAATATATATAGCATGTTCTACTTAGATCATGAGTACTTTATGAGTTAGCTACAGCACAAAGATTTGTCCCAGGCAAATTTATTGTTATAAACATAAAGATATTTAAATAACCCATCCATATGTCATTTTAGTCACCAAAAATATACTGCAGCTTCTCAGCTACTCAGTGAAATGATTCCCAGAGGCTAAATGTGTAGTACATTAAAATAAACAGTAAGAAAAAACAACCCCTTACGTGTGTCTATGACAAAAACCACACAGGAAATCTATTTTTAGAATGATATGTCATGTGATTCTTAATTATTACCTCTGCTTATGCCAGAGAACAAAAAATGTGTCATGACAGTCTCCTGGGTATCTCCCTTAGGATTTATTGTCTACTTTGTAACTCAATTTGGTTTGCAGAGTTTAATATGGAATATATAAAAAAATTGATGGTTCTATGCTTATAAATCATTAAGGGAGATCAGGTAGTAGAACTTGGGGGAGGGAAAGATGAGAACCAAGGCAAAACGCTGCCTGGTGATAAGTCAGTCATCTATGAAGATACCTGCATTTTTCTCTCCCTTGAAAATTCCAAATGCAAAATTTTCTTCTGTGTGCCAAGCAGATAATCTGTGGTTGCTGGAAAAAGGTCTGTTTTTCTAACTGGGTATGACCAATGGAAACAAAATCCTGTGGTTTTAATCATTTTTGTGTTAGTGGTTAATGGCATTACAGTGATTTATCAATTCATAAAGAATTGCCATGCTTATAAACCTGAATTCCCTCAACCTGAAAGTCAGGTGATATCTCTCCATTTTTCAAATGGTGAAACTGAATCTGAGAGAGTTTAAATATCTGATAAAGATATTTGCTTAAATTAAATAAGAAAAAAAAACCAGGGTGAAATTTGTTGAAGACGTTCTCATGTCTAGGTATATTTACATCGATTTTTTCACTTTTTTCTTTTATTTTACTTGTTGATAAATGATGTGGACTAAAATCATGTACTGAAAAAAATACTATTAGCTATTAGTTCATTTATGCTTTGTATTAAACATGGAGCCAGTAAACATTATTTCCATAAGATCCAAGATTCAGTTTATCAACATAGAAAAAAAATAATGTTCAAGTTATGTACCGATATCATAGAATATTAGTCTTGAAAGGAACTATGTAGAAGAACTTATTTAACCTTTAATACAAAACAAAACAACTCAAAGTATTCCTCTGAGATGATGGTACTGGATAGGTCATTTAAAGGGTCTGCCATTTATGTCTCCTTTAAATGCTCTTGCAGATTATAGGGTTTGCTGCCAAGTTACCCCATCATCCTGGTCACAACTGAGAGCATTATGGCTAGGTCATGGCTGGGTTATGGCTGTCCCATGGCTGTGTCAAAGGCAGCTATTCTGAGAAAGCAATCTAGAGGTGGCCTGGTGTGAGACATCTAACAGTGAGGAACTACACTAGATGTCAACAGGACAATCCACTAGGATTATCGACAAAAGGTTTTAAAGTAAGTTGTGGAGGAAATTATCAGACAGCAAAAATATCAGAGTCAAACAGCAGAAAAAAAAACTCATGAGGAGAAGTCATGGGACAGTAAAAGCCTTGAAATCTAAGAAACCATGAGTAGGAGAAGGCACGGGAAGGAAAGGAATTAGTTGGGTGTGGGGCAGGTAAATCAGAGCAGATAAGAGCATATAGTTGATGCTGTTGAGTCAACTGAGCAGTTCTTTGATGATCAAAAATGATATTGAATTATGGGCATCATTAAATGAAATTTAATTTCCTCTTAAAGTGTGAGATTTTTGAGACTCCCTTTTACATTAATCAATTCACAGAGTGAACTCCTATTAAACGAGGTAATTGGAAATTGCCTCTGTTCTCGGCAACTTCTAAGAAATGATCTAACAAGATTGTTTAGATTTTCACTAATTTTTCATCAGCCCATTTTCTTCTGAAACAACTCGTTGAAACATTTTATTTATGGAGAAATCTAAACCTAATTTTTATAGCTATAATTTGTTAGTCATAATCTAGTACTCTAGAAAAACACTGAATTATTTTAGTCAGCTTTTTTGCCATTGTGAACAAAAGACCTGACAAGAACAATTAGAGGAGGAAAAGTTTATTTTGGGACTCAGAGTTTCAGAGGTCTCAGTTCATAGATGACCAACTCCATTCTTCAGGGCTCAAGATGAGACTAAATATCATGGAGGAATAGCGTGGTGGAGGAAAGCAGGTCAGGACATGGCCTCCAAGAAGCACAGAAAGTTGAACCCCAAAGGCATGCCCCCAGGGACCCACCTCCTCTAGCCACACTCTACCTACCTACCCTTACCACCCAGTTAATCCCTATTGAGGGATTAATGCACTGATTAGGTTACAACTCTCATAACCCAATCATTTTACCTCTAAACTTTCTGCATTGTCTCACACATGAGCTTTTTGGGGACACCTCATATCTAAACTATAACATAACTATCCTGTTGTTCTTCTGACAATCTGCTCGCTATAGGAAGATAACTACTACATCCAAGCCAACTGAAACTGCTAGCCATATATTTACACCAATTAAAATACTCCCACGTTCTCTAGTAATGTCCTGTGACAAAGTACCAGGAACTTTCAACTTCATTGATAATATTTGGTTCTCCTTTATTGTGCCAACACTCTATTTGACTCTTTGATTCAGCCCCAGATGTACATTTTAACCTCCCTGTTGCAGGGAGTGCACCTCTGTGAGTGTAGCCTAAGGTTTCAGTAACTTTCAGCTTTGTCACCATCTTTTGACTTAGGAGAGCCCTCCTCCAGAACACATTAAAAGGCACCCTTGGCTTGAACTTTGTTATTGCATAATAGGTCTTTTAAAATATCAATGCCAGGTTTAAATTTATAGCTATAAAATTTAGTCTTAGTGATGATAGCCTTTTGTTATCTTTTCCAATCTGTGTTCTGTGGAACATTCCTGTGCTTACAAAGTAATAGCACGCATACACACAATACATACAACACACAAACATAACTCTCATATGTTATAAAAGATTTAACACTCATGACCCTCTAGAAGAGAAAAATAGCATAGGCTAATTTTCAAAAATTATTCATAATTGCACTCTTTTTGAAGAACAACTACTAAATCTTGCAAGAACACAAATGTCTTTGTGACTTCGGGTATGTTATGAATCTTTTTGAATCATGGCCTTGTAATATAAGGTGGAGATAATAATATCAGTCTCATGGAATTTATGAATATTAAAGGAGATGCTATATTTGAGTCCCCTCTCATAGTGCTTGAACCATAGAAAGGGCTCAACCAATGCTTCTTCTTCTTTTTTAAGTTTTTTAGTTTACTATATTTGTTATTTTTTTCTTGATGTCTTATTATATATATTCACATCTAAGTTCATCAAAACATTCATGTTTGTCTTAATATTTTCAATGAATGCTGAACATCATTTTTTATTCTTTACAGTATTACAGTATGTCCCCCTTTTCTTTTTGATACAGGGGATTGAACCCAGGTGTGTTTAACTAAGCCTCATCCCCAAACTGTTTTTACATTTTTATTTTAAGCTAGGGTCTTGTTAATTTACTTAGGGCCTTGCTTAGTTACTGAGTCTGGCTTTGAACTTGCGATCCTGCCTCACCCTCCCGAGTTGCTGGACTTATAGGTGTGTGCCACCACACCTGACTACAACATGTATTTTTTTTTTTTTTTTTTTTTGGTGGGGAGAGGTACTAGGGATTGAACTCAGGGGCACTCAACCACTGAACCACATCCTTAGCCCTATTTTATATTTTATTTAGTGACAGGGTATCACCAAGTTGCTTAGCACCTCACTTTTGAACTTGTGATCCTCTTGCCTCAGCCTCCTGAGCCACTGGAGTTATAGTTGTGTACCACTATGCCTACCCTACTACATGTATTTTTATTTAGGATTATTTTAGTCTTCTGTTCAAATATTGAATTGGAATCCCATGTTGGTAGCTGGTTTGGCTTGAGTTCAGTTCAATAGCTGTTTCTTGAGAAATCTTACCAGTCACATGGGCCTTGACTCCTTTACCCTGTATCATGAGTCATTCCTCTCTCTAGCCCTTTCCCACTCTTCTGAGAATATCCAATTGGGTCTAGGGATTTTTGGATTTTCTTTGATTGTCTCAACTCCATTTCTAAGTCAAAGTGTTCTCAATTAATATTTGCAAAAATTTTTCAGGTTTTTTTTTTTCACTTATTTTTCGTCTCTTTGAAAGAATTATAAAAATGTATGAAAATACTACTTCTCTGTTTCAGTGAACCCTATCTTCATACAAAAATAGCATAGCCTCCTTGTGTCTATTGCCCGGGTGTCTGGGGAAGTCCCAGAACAGAGTCCCGGTTGCCCCATTCAGCTGTGACATGTGGTGACCCAGAAATGAGCAAGGTGGGGAATGCAGGAAACAACTGTGATGGGAAAATGTGGTCAAGACATCACATTTAAAAAAAAAAAAAAAAAAAAAAAGGCAATCATTTGGGCTGCCAGAATCTATTTTATTTTATTTTCTCATTGCCTTCTCCCTGATAACAGCCTGGAGAAAATGCTGTGACGGAATTCATGTCTATCAGCAGAACTTTTGAAATAACTGTGATCCACTCTTTCCTCCCCTTTGGGAGTTGTAGTCCCTGCCCTGGGCATCACTGCTCTGGAGTATTTTATATGTGCACATTACTTATAAGCAGATGGAGAATGCAGGTGACTCCAATCCTGTTCAGCCATTAAGTGGGAAATCTATATTCCTATCCTGTGTACCTCCAAGTATCCTTTAAGATTTCAATCTTAAAGAATGAAGCTGCATTATACCCATACTTTCATGCCATAAATGATATTGTTATGACAAATAACTGGGGTGTGTCTGCATGTGAATTAGACTGACAAATTTTGGAGGAGACAGTATTAATTTTGAACACCTCTATCTACTCCTAAATTGATTTGTAAGGTATAGGTTTTTCCATATTTGTCCTCATCTTCTTAGATATGACCTGATCTGTTTTCCTCTTGTACCTACGCCCAGGACTCTTTCTTCCTGTGTGGTGACATGGAAATTAAATGGGTTAATCAAATAAATCCTGTCTTATGTGACTCAGAAGATTTGTGTTCATGTCATGACTATGCTATTTTCTATCACAGAAACTGTGACAAGTCCTTTAATATCTCTGGGTCTTAGTTTTCACATTGGCAAAATAAGAGCATTATATGAAGCCATTCCATGCTATGATAAAGTAATTGTAACTGAGGTGATGGAAGCTTCCTTATTTTCACCATTTATTTCCCAGTAGGGAGAGCATGGGCTTCAGAACCTAGTTCTCAATTCTACTTCTTATTTTAATTAGCTGATCAGTCATGGTTTGACCAGGAAAATAGAAAACATGATTAGTATTTAACACAGAGGGAAGCTATTTCAGGGAACTGGTCACAAAGACAACGGAAGAGCTGAGAGGCCAACAGGGACTGCAGAGTTAACCCAGGGATTAGCAAAAACAGGAAACCATGACAACCATGATAGAAGGTAGAGCCATGTGTGTGTGTGTGGGGGGGGGTATGTTATAGGAGCCCAAAATTTAGGATTCAAGCCTGTGAAGCAGAAACTGAAACACTGGTAAGGCCAGGAACTGGAGCCCACAGGGAATGGAGCTGATATTGGAGACACTGAACAAAGTAGAGAGAATGGGGAAAATACTACAATTTTTGCCTTTCTTGTTCTCATTATTATAACAACCTTTTATTCATATAATTCAGTTGACACGGAAACCTAGGAAATGGAGTTCCAAGAAGTACAGAACAGGGAAGGATGGAGAATGGATTTGAGGTCAAGTTGGTTCAGGGCACAGATTGTGGGTGAGGTTCTGAGGCCACAGGTCCACATCTATAAGAGGTAAGAGAGGTGCCTGCACATGCTTATGAAACTGAATGGCGTTATATAGACAAAATTTCTGGACAGATCAAGTAACCAATTGAGAATTTCCAATTTGACAGAGGAAGAATAGTTGCTGCTTAAAGCGAATGATAAGCTAATACTGGATACAAGTCAACTGAAAAATAGTCTAAAACATTCTTGAGGTTCACCTTATCAATAACACTATGATGGAGCTGACTTGCGTAATGGAGAATGGATTTTGTCATCCTAATGACCTGGATTTTTATTTTATTCTGCCCTTTACAAGTTCCACAACTTATTTGAGCTACTTATTTAACTTTCTAATAGTAGGATTCTCACTCCCTTAACCCATTTAATGCAGACAATAGGACTTATCTCATTGGACTATTAAGAGATAATGGGAAAATCATATATGTAAGATAAAACAGGGCTTGACCTTTCCCAGACTTCTTGAGGGCAATTGGAAGATTGTTGAATGATTGAGTCACCAGCTAGCCAAAGGCGAGCCCTATGTCCAGGAGTTCAGGAATCTATGCTCAATGAACAATCTAGCAGGTAGAACAATTGTCAGAATTTTGGATCCTAACTCATTTCCCTCCTTCTTTTCTCCATTCCTTCCTTCCTCCTTTTGTTCTTTTATTCCTTCCTTCCTTTCTTTCATTTCTTGCAATCACCATGTCACATTTTTGATTAAGGGCTTTAACACCTAGAGTCAGACATAAGTAAAAGCATAGCACTAGTTGAGAGGAATTTGTTGCCTTAAAGAAGAAATAATCAAATTGGAATTGGTGTGATCTCTACTAACTTAGCTTTAAGGGCAGAGGATTTTTAAATCTACTGTTGACTTCCTTTCCTCTTTAGCCTTTGATTTTCCTTTCATATATTTTAATGGTAAATAATGCTTCTTCCCCAAGGATGAGGTTCCTAGAAATATTTTGGATTCTTTTTCTTTAGCTTAGGACTTTGAAAAATTCTTTGAGATTAGAATGTAAGTGGCATTGCTTTCCATTGCCTGTTGGTTATGCAGGATTTAAGTTTTACATTAAAATGTCAGTTATTCACAAGTAGAGGATATGGATAGGAATGAGGTCTGTGAAGAGAAATGTCAAAAGGTCTCACCTTATGACTGTGGATAAAATCTCTTTTTATAAGACAATCATTGCCTGGTAATGGGGAGCAGCGTCTGAGCTGGGAAGGGATAAAGATGATATTGCAGTGTCATAGGGAAGTTTAGTGTGTATAAACCATGAAGAAAGGTGTATTTCTTGATGGAGACTTGGAGATTATGCAACCTGCTTACAATTATGGAAATGACAAAGAACTAAGAAGTCTATGAGTTAAAGTGGTCTTTCCACTATTTGAGCTATAATTTTCAGTCAAGAGCAGGCATTAGGTGTGGAATTGTCTTGGGAATGTTAACACCTGGAAGTATTTGGAGAGGAAGATACACACTTGCCTGACACACTTAAATGTCAATTCAGTATATAAATATTTTCTTAACAATGCATATTTACTCTGTACTCTGATAGTTGCTGAGGACCTATGAGATAAGAATGATTTTATCCCTAACTTAAAAGAGGTGAAAGTTAGATATAAAATGTGAGCTTCATGTTTTATTAACTAATGAATCCTTAAAAAATTCTGTGCATAAAGCTTGGGAATCAGGTTTAGGAACCTGTACCAGCAACAATTTTTCAGACTTGTTTTTTCTCAATAGTAATGAATGAAAGATAACTTCATTGAAAATAACAGTTTAATCTATTTGAAAATGTGTACATTGTACTATTGAGTGTTACCTCAATTTGTCATTTACTAACTGTGTTATTTTGCCCAACCTCAAACCGCCTGTATGGATTGACTTGCTGAACAAATCAAGTTTCTTTTATTTTAATAAATTTATTTGGAAAAAGGAAACTTGTAAACAAATATTATGTGCTATAGTACAAGGTAATTATAAAATAAGTATGATTAAACAAAAATGATGTAGTTAAATTCTAGAAAAATACTGTTGCATGCCAAAGGGAAACCTGTGGCCTATGCTCCCTTTACTTAAAAAGGAGAATTAGAAGAGCTAGAAAGGGATGAAAACATACTAGAACCATGGAGAGATTTTCCTCTTTACATAATTATAGGATTAAAATAAAAGTGAAGTAAATTTCCTTATTACATAATTTAATATATTATTTAATGCATGTTCAATAGTCATCTAAAATCATCTCACACTTTGAAATTCACTCCTAAGGCTTACAAGGTCAAATTCATGTATATATTTTTTCTTAGCCTTACAAGACTAACATCATATTCATCTATTAACCTAATTTTAAAGATGAGGAAACAAAGGCACAATGAGATTAAGACAACCTCCTGTGTTTAGTCAATGTTAGATACAGAACCAAACCCAGATTTTTGATGATCAAAACTGCCTTTTCTCTGTATACTCATTATGCTATTGTTATATATCACTATATCCTACAATATACAATTGCTTCAAGCTTTTTTACTGTTAAATATTTCAAAACTCTAACAATAGAAAATACAAAATAGTTTTATCAAGATGTAAAAAGTTCATGTTTCCTTATATTAGTATACTGATGGTAGACATTTTATTACTTAGAGAAATATTCAACCTCTACTAAGGATTTGTTTCAAGAGTAATCTAGTTTGACAAATGAATTTTATTCATCTGGTTTTGCATACAGGGTAATAAATGTATAGTGAAGGAAGAGATTTGACCCTGAGCAGTTATACAGAAACTATACTGAACTGTCCAATGAACTCAGAATTAGAGCAATGAAAATAAGGTCTCTTAATGAAAAAATGTGAGGTGGCAGAAGAGAGGGAAGCAAAGATCTAAAAGCCAGATTTAGAAAGAGTAAGGTCCAAAATGCATTGCAACTTTCAATAAGTATATTCAAAAGACATTATTTAGTTAGTTTTAGGACAAAAATAGGATCTTTGAAGGAGTAGTGTTGGTGCTATGATTTCAGATTAATGCAGGTGGATAAATTTATGGAGTAGAACACTTTAATCCTTATGTTGCTTTGTCTTTTCTGTGAGATTGACTTCTATCCTAAAGAACAATTCTTCTATACTGAGAATAATTTTTAATCTTGTTCCATTCAAGATCTGTTTTCATGATTTTCTCTTTTTTTCTGTTTGTGTTTCTCAGTATTAATGTATGATATGACTAGGTGTTTGTTATGTTTTGGGTATTCCTGTTTAGAATTCTCTAATCTTCCTGGATCTGTATTTTAGTGTCTGTTACAAATTTTGGAAAGTTCTTGGCTGTTATTATTTCAATTGCTTTTCCTGCTCCATCCTGGTTTTGTTTGTTTTGTTTTTGGTACATCTTGTATTCCAATTCCAATTCTAATGCTCTCAGATCTCCATGTGTGTTATACCTTTTGAAATCATCTTTATAGTTCTTAGATGTTCTCTTTTTGTTGTTGTTCTTTGTTTTTCACTTTTTTCTCTTCTTTTCTGTTTGCTATTGACCCATCTTCAAGATCACTGATTCTTTTTTCCTCTGTGTTGTGTCTACTTATAAGCTCATTAAAAGCATTGTTCATTTCTACTAGAGTGCTTTCATTTTGATTGCATTCTTTGGATTCTTAGAATTTTGCATTTATTATATGTTGCTTACTTTTTCACTTAATGCTCTTAACATATTAATCATAATTGTTACTATAAAATCTCTGATCATTTCAACATTTGTGTCACATCTGAGTTTGAGTCTGGTGATTATTCTCTTCAGATGGCATTTATTGTTGTTTTTGTTCGATTCATTGTTTCGTTTTTCTTCTTGGCATACTTTGCAATTTTTTGTTGGAATCTAAATAGGCAAATAGATAAGCAAGCAAAGAGGTCTCTAGTGTAAGGATTTATGCTAATTTGTTTAAGAGTTGGTCTAGATTTAATATTTACTGGTACCAGAGGCTTCAGATTCTTCCTTGATTTTGTTTCCCTTGACTTTGGACTTCATTAACTATTTTTCCTCTGGAAAAAAAAAAAAAAATCATCCTTGTAGTATTTTAGTTGTAACACACTATTATTATACTGGAACCCTGCAGTTATGGTAGAAATGTGTGGAGAAAGAGAAATGTTCAATACTTTTATTACTAAATTTGGTTTTGGGATTTGGGGGCCTGTATTTGTGGGCTGTTACCTTTACAAGTGTTTCTTCAGTGCAATAGCTTTTTAATTTCTCCCTTATGTGGAACTGGAAAGCTAGAGAAAGCTGGAGAAAGAAGAATGCCCTTCCTCTACTGGAAAAAAGTCTCAGGGAAAGTCTTCTTCCCTGAAAAGTAGACCTTTGTTACTCTGGGGTGATCACAATAATTACTTTTCCCATTTTCCTATCAGGTCTAGGAGAGAATCTTCCTCAAATTTTCACTATGCAAACCTGGCCAGGTTTTTGGAGGTAAAACCCAGAAATGGGCATGGGTACCCTGAAGACTGTGATCCCATGAGTTTCTCCTGTCACATTAGTCCACATTCAGCCTCCAGCAATTTGTCACAATTACTGTATGAGTGTTCCTAACATTTTATGGCTCCAGAAACTTCTGTTCCAGTTAAGTAGAGGTCAATCGTATCTCTTTGGATAAACCGATCTTTGCAGAATTTGGCACAGCATTTTGCCCTGAAGCTTTGGTTTTCTGAAAAGTTTTCAATGAAAAATCATTGATTTTCAGTTTATCTAGATTTTTTGTTATTGTAACAATGGAAGCAATGACTTCCAACCTTATTATATATTGGACCTGAACCTGGAAGTCCTCAATTCTTCTTCTTTTTTCTTTTTTTGATACCAGAGATTAAACTCAGGGGTGCTCACCCACTGAGCCACATCCTCAGCCCTTTTTATTTTGAGACAGGATGTCACTGAGTTGCCTGGGGCCTTGCTAAATTGCTGCAGCTGGCCTCGCTTGATCTTGCAATCCTCCTGTCTCAGTCTTTTGAGTTTATGGGATTTCAGGCATGTACCACCATGTCCAGTCCTCAATTCTCAGATAATTGCCAGTGTACATGAAGATATGAAGAATATGATTAACCAGTCTGAAGATGAATTAAAGCAAGAGCAACAGTGACTATATAAATTGGCAGATTCCTGGACTCTGAACATCTTTGGTCCCATGACCTAGACGCAGAAATTTTCATTGGTAATTCTGAACTAATTATTTACTTTATATCATGTATTACCATATTTAGCCCTGAAGAAAAAATGAGAACAGAAAACTACACAACAGCTGGCAAGACAGGGTGCAAGTAAGTTAGAACATAACTTGAGAACGCCTTTAACCCTGAGGATCACTAACTCCAACAAAGACACATAAAAGCAGTTCACTACCAAGAGAAGTACAGAGCATCTCAAACCATAGGGAGCTTATTTTTTTATGAAGAGCTTTTTTAAATGTTCAAATATTCCTGAATTCAACAGATGGACTATTTCAGTTAAGTATTAAGACCATTTAATTTAGTGAAGAAGGAACCAAAGGAGGATAAGAAAGATTCAGAGACAGAGAAATAAGGAGGAGAAAGAACAAAAGGGAGGGAATAGAATAGGCAGATGTCTTCTTTGGCTCACCTGGCCCCCTCAGCTTTCTCATGACTTCACTTCTGCCTCCAAGAACTCCACCTCTTTGAGGTTTAGGTTTTTCATAAAAGGAGGGAGTGGGAAAGATACTTTGTTAACTCACAGACACTTAAAAAGTGCACACTTGGCTGCAGGTCTGTGCTAGCTTAGTGTGTGATGCACACTCCCAGGTCCTTACTGAGCTCAAGTTTTCTAAACCCATGTCAAGGCAGTGGTCAGATATCTGTGATCCAGCTGTTGCCTTTGAAAAGCTCACAATTACACCTAGCCTGAAGTGATTTGCCTCAATCATATCAAATGAATAATGGGTGGTGAGGAGCTGCAAACACTGGGACACACACTTTATGAGCAAAACGGATTCAGAGGATTCAGCAATACAAAGGAGACAAGTCATGGTTGGATTGCCACCAATTTCCCCCTAAAGAGGACCATAAGTTCTGAATCCTACTATTCTCTATCTTGTTTTCCTCTTCTCTCTCAGTATTTTGGTAAGTTATCCCTTAAAATTGTTTACAAAACCCTGTCCTAGGCATGAATTTTATTCTCAATTATAAAACGTCATGAGAACATACCCTGGGAGATATAGCTATTAAGTTGTATCACTGACTATATATGATAAAAAGGAGGTATGACCTTTGGGCTTTCTGGTGCACATTAGTTAGTATTCCCAAATGGCCTTTTATAGAGGTTTCCTAGGTTTCATCATCTGTTTGGTCTTTCTACATTTTCACTATTAGAAAGGAGGGATTTTTTTTATTAGGCAGCTGACTTTTTATTAGAAATGCAAGCAAATATAAAGATCTTTGCAAAATCGTGTCCATCAATATCAGACCAAAAATTGTTAAAAATGGGAATTCAACATTGGGATAGTACAAAGAAAGATGCAGAAATCATTTCAATAAAAAAAAAACCTAAAACATGCACACACACTATAGTAAAATGCATCAAAAAAGTAGTCAGTGACCATCATATAAGTTGTTTTCCCCCAGAGCCCATATTAGAAAAATGCTACAGGAAAAATGGTCCCTTATTTTGAAGAGTTCCACATGATTTATTCAGACAGTTAATTTTGCTATGTTTTAATGAAGCACAGATTTGTGGTGGAGAGTACAGGCTTTGGTTCAAATCCTGTCCTTTCCCATACAATTAAAGGCCTGTCCTTTACCATATAATTAACCTTGGCAAGCTACTTAACCTTCTGTAGGGAATACAAGATGGCGTACTAGAGGGATGTTGCATTCACTATAACTCTGTGACTTGGGATTCAAGCACAAGTACTGTTTCTCTGTGAGGCAGCCATATCTGCCCACTGATCCCTTAGTATTTACCCACCATTTGTCTGCAAGAATCGCCCACCATCTGCCAGCATATCACCAAGCGCAGATCACTTGCTGATGGTCACCTATAATTTACCTGTTTGCCTACTTCTTGCCTAACTTCCTCCTTTCATCTATCCATCACCCACTGCCTGACGTCCAGCTGCTGATTGCCTGCTGTAAGCCTGCAGACTGCCTGCAGACCACCAGTAGATTGCCCACTGCTGCTGCCTGCTGCTACGTGGAAGTCCATTGTCACAGTTTGGTTACACAAGGTTACTGTAGGTTTTGTTACAGAAGGTCGCTGCCATCTTGGGACAAGGCCAGGGCCTGCATGCTGCCACCACCACTGTCATCTCAGGGTGTGGCCACATTCAGTCTGGGGACACTGGCTAGGACCTGGAGGTATATTGTCATGGTACCTGCAGGTCCCATTGCATCAGGTCTTTCTGCTGGGTGTGCTAATGCCTGCAATCTAGCTGCCTCTTTTGCAGGGTAACTCCTTTGTGTGAGCGCATCCCTGGTGGTCTCTCTGCAAGTTGAAATGGCATTGAGATCTTGAGACTGCAGCAAGGCGGAGAGCTTGGGGAAGCTAAAGCCCAGGTCCATCAGATTACAGCTGTGTTTGTGTGGGCCAGTCTGGGTCTGGAAACCTGTGGAAAGTCAGAGACTAGGGGGCAGTTCCGCAGGGGAGCACAGATGGGAGAAACTGGAGAAAACCAAACTCTCTCCAGCTCAGTGATTCCTGAAGTGGCTGGGGATGGAACAGGCTGGTTACAATGAGTGGGAAGACTGTAAGAGGGTGTGAGGGCACCTTGCTATCCGCTTACCCTACCAACTGGTCTGGCACTCACTAAACTGAAGCTAACATCAAACTTCGGAAAACCCCACCTGTCAGCGGAGAAGGGAAACAGAAAATTTTTGAAAGCCAACAGAAGCAATGGTTCAATTTTCCATTGAGACTTTCAAAAAATTGAGACTTTCTTATTTTTTTTTCTCTCTCTTACACCTCTACTATCTTTGAATCCAAATATTTTTTATGAATCAATTTATTGAGTAATGGGATGTCTGAATAGTATGCTACAGTTTTTTTGGTGTGTATTTTTATATTTTTACTTTTTAAAAAAATCTGTGTATATTTTGTTCTTACCGATCTCCCTGGATTCTCCTTCACACTTCTCGCATAGTAACAGCCAACCTCTATTAATTTCTCCCTCTCTCATAATTTTTTTACCACTCTCGTCTCTCCTCCCTCATAAACACCCATCTTACACTACTTCTGTTCCCTCATTGTCCATCATTTGACACAGTAAACCCTTTTAGCAAACTTACTGTTTTTTTGTAGACAATAATTGAATACATTGTTTCTGTTTTGTTGGGACAAAACTGTAGATACCTTAATAGGAGATATTTGATTTAAGGTTGTATATCATTTGCATTCGGTGCTGCTGTTGATATTGGTCCCCCGCCCTTGAAGGTGAGGTACTGGAAGCCTTCAGGGACACTGTAAGACTACAGGGTAGAAACAGTGCTGCCTCAGTTCCATACCGCTAGATGGGAAGACACAAAACAACATGAAAAAATGAGGGAACAAAGAGCCTCAAACAAACCAAGGTGTTCCAACAATAGAGTTCATAGACAACATAGTAGGAGAAATATCAGAGAAGGAGTTTAGAAGATACATAGTTAGATTGATCTTCAAAATAAAGGATGGTAACAGGAGAAAATACAGGAAGTGAAAGATCAATAAAGAGGCAGAGATTATAAAAGGAATCAAGCAGAAATCCTTGAAATGAAGGAAACGATAAACCAAATTAAAAATTCAATGGAAAGTATTACCAGCAGACTAGACCACTTGGAAGACAGAACCTCAGACAATGAAGAAAAAATATATGCTGTTGAAAATAAAGTCAACTACACAGGCAAGAACAGACTTCCAAGAAATATGGGATAACATGAAAAGACCAAATTTAAGATTTATTGGAATAGATGAAAGCATGGAGATACAAACCAAAGGGATTCACAATCTTTTTAATGACATAATTATCAGAAAATTTCCCAAATCCAAAGAATGAAATGAAAAATCAACTACAAGAGGCTTATAGAATCCCAAACGTGTACAATTTCAGCAGACCCACACCAACGCATGTTATAATGAGAATGACTAACATACAGAATAAGGATAGAATTGTAAAGCATCTGAGAGAAAAAAAATAAATTACATATAAGGGGAAACCAATTCAAATTTCAGCTGATTTCTCAACCCAGACCCTCAACACCAGGAGGTCCTGGAATAACATATATCAAGCTCTGAAAAAAAAAAAAAAAAAAAAAAGGATGCCACTGGAGAATTTTATATCCAGCAAAATTGTTTCAAATTTGAAGATGAAATAAAAACCTTCCATGATAAGCAGAAGGTAAACAAATTTACAACTAGAAATCCCGTCCTACAGAACATTCTCAGCAAAATATTCCATGAGGATAAAATTAAAAAAAGGAAAATGAAAACCAGCAAAGGGAGGAACTACACTAAAGGAAAGGCCAATCAAAGGAGAACCTAAGTCAAGTTAAAAACCAAAAATAAGTCAAAATGATCGTGAGTACAGATCACATCTCAATAATTAGCCGGAATGTTAATAGTCTAAACTCATCAATCAAAAGACATAGGCTGGCGGAGACTCACCTCCTAGGAAAAGATATCCACAGACTGAAGGTGGGGTTTCCATCCTCATATCAGATGAAGTGGACCAAAGTTAGTCAGAAGGGTTAAATAAGGACATTTAATACTGCTTAAGGGAATCATATAACAATAAGACATAATAATTGTAAATATATATGCCCCCAACAATGAAGCATCTACATATATCAAACAAACCCTTCTTGATTTCAAGAATTCAATAGACCACAACACAATAATACAGGATGACTTTTACATACCTCTTTCACCACTGGCTAGATCTTCCAAACAAAAACTAAACAAAGAAACTATAGAACTAAATAATACATTCAATGATTTAGACCTATCATAAGGAAATATCGTTATGGATACTACTGAAATATAGAAGGTAATTAGAAACTATTTTGAAAATTTATACTAGAATAAAATAGAAAATCTCGAAGACAATGGCAAATTTCTAGAGACATATGATCTACCCAAACTGAAGCAGGAGGACATACACAATTTAAACAGATCAATTTCAAGCAATGAAATAGAAGACACCTTTGAAAGGCTACCAACCAAGAAATGCCCAGGATCAGGTGAATTCTCAGCTGAGTTCTACAAGCTCTTCAAAGAAGAACTGACAGCAATACTCCTCAAACTATTCCATGAAACAGAAAAGGAGGGAATCCTTCCAAACTCATTCTATAGGCTAGTATTACCCTAACTAGTATTAGACCTAACAGACATATATAGAGTATTTCATCCATCATCAAGCAAATTCACTTTTTTCTCAGCAGCACATGGATCCTTCTCTAAAATAGACCATATGTTATTCTACAAAGCAACTCTCGCAAATACAAAAAAAAAAAAAAAAAGAAAAAAAAAAAAGAAATAGTACCCTACATTCTATCAAATCATAATGGAATGAAACTAGAAATCAACCATAAAACAAAAAATAGAAGTTACTCCAACACCTGGACACTATATATCATGCTATTGAATGATGAATGGATAAAAGAAGAATACTTAGAGGTAAATGAAAATAATGATACAACATATAAAATTCTGTGGGACACTATGAAGGCAGTGCTAAGGGGAAAGTTCATTGTTTTGAGCTCATACATTAAAATAATAAAAAGTCAACAAATAAATGACCTAACATTACATCTCAAACCCTAGAAAAAGAACAACAAATCAACACTAAAAGCAGTACAAGATAGGAAATAATTAAAAACAGAGCTGATATCAATGAAATTGAAACAAAAGAAACAATTTAAAAAAGTGACAAAATAAAAAGTTGGTTCTTTTGAAAAAATAAATAAAATTGATAAAGCCTTATCTACACCAAGGAAGAGAAAGAGCAAAACTCAAATTACTAAAATTCATGATGAAAAAAGGAAATATCATTATGGATACTACTGAACTATAGAAAGTAATTAGAAACTATTTTGAAAATTTATTCTCAAATAAAATAGAAAATCTCAAAGACAATGGCAAATTTCTAGAGACATATGATCTACCCAAACTGAAGCAGGAGGACATACAGGACAAGTCAGGGATGCCCTCTTTCACCAATTCTATTTTATGTAGTTCTTGAAACTCTTGCCAGAGCAATCAGAGAGATGAAAGAAATTAAAGTGATACAAATAGGAAAAGAACTCAAACTATAACTATTTGCCCATGACATGATTCTATATTTAGAAGATCCAAAAAAATTCCATCAGAAAATTTCTGGAACTAATGAATGAATTCAGCAAAGTAACAAGATATAAAATCAATTCCCATAAGTTAAATGCATTTCTACACATAAGTGATGGATCTGCTGCAAGAGAAATTAGGAAAACTATCCCATTCACAACAGCCTCAAAAAAAAAAAAAAAAACCTTGGGAATCAACCTAACAAAAAAGGTGAGAGGCCACTAAAATAAAAACTACAGAGCTCTAAAGAAAGAAATTGAAGAAGATCTTTGTGGATGGAAAGATCTCCCATGCTCTTGGACAGGCAGAATTAATATTGTCAAGATGGCCATACTACCAAAACCGTTTTAAAGATTTAATGCAATTCCTATTAAAATTCCAATAACATCCTTCACAGAACTAGACAAAGCATTCTTGAAATTAATTTGGAAAAATGAGACCCAGCATAGCCAAAGCAATCCGTAGCAAGAAGAGTGAAGCAGGAGGCATCACGATACCACACCTTAAAATATATTACAGAGCAATAGTAAAAAAATGGCAAGATACTGGCACCAAAATAGACATGCAAACTAAAGGTAAAAAGTAGAAGACACAGTCAAACCCACATAAATACAGTTATCTCATACTAGACAAAGGTGCCAAAAACATACATTGGAGAAAAGATAGCCTATTCAACAATGGTGCTGGGAAAACTGGAAATCCATATGTAACAAAATGAAATTAAACCTCTATTGCTCACCCTTCACAAAAATCAGTTCAAAGTGGATCAAAGACTTAGGCACTAAAGCAGAGACCCTCCACCCAATAGAAGAAAAAGTACGCCCAAATCTCTACCATATCAGCTTAGGAACTGACTTCATTAACAAGACTTGAAGCACAAGAAGTAAAATTAAGAAGCAATAAATGGGATGAATTAAAACTAAAAATTTCTTCTCAGCAAAGGAAATGATCAATAATGTGAAGTGAGAGACTACACAGAAGGGGAGAAAATCTTTACCACACATGCCTCAGATACAGAACTAATCTCCAGGATGTATGAAGAACTCAAAAAACACCACCAAAAAACCCCCAAATAACTCAATCAATAAATGGGCCAAGGAACTGAATAGAAATTTCACAGAAGAAGAAGAAATACAATTGATCAACAAACATGTGAAAAAATATTCATCATCTCTAGTGATTAGAGAAATGCAAACCAAAACTGCTCTAAGATTTCATCTCACTCTACTCAGAATGGCAATTATCAAGAATACAAGCGGTGATCCAAGATGGCGGACTAGAGGGTGACTGCATCTCCAGTAGCTCCAGAACCCAGGATTCAAGAATGGGAGGCATTGAGAGACTCAGACTAAAATAGAGCCTCGGGGTGAGTCTCCCCCACCTGGTGAAGTGGTGAAGTGCTGCCTGGGCGGCAGGCCCGGATTCGGGTGACTTATTAGAGTAAGGCAGAGCAGCTAGAGTCCTCCCCAGGTGGCCCTGAGCACTCCTGCGGTGGGCTCCTCCCACAGGGCCAAATTCTCCAGCATCTCGGAGCAGGCCCCCCAGTGAGAGCCTTTCTGCACAGAACCAAGCTTCAAGTCCCTGAACCAGGGCGGCGAGTTCCTGCCCACAGGTTGCATCAGGGACCAGGACAGGGCAGCCTGGGACTTCCCAAAGCAGCCCCCAGCCTGGCCCCCTCCGGCGGGAAGGACCCTTCCAGGCTAGCTTCTCGGAGGAGACCGCCCAGTGAGAGCCTTTCCACACAGAGCCAGCTCCAAGTTCTGGAATCAGTAGAGGACTAGGGGCAACTTTCCTTGGAAGCACTGCATTATCAAGTTACTCCAAGACTTCAGGCTACTGAAGGCAGGAAGGTGGTACACTGGTAATCTACAGGGACAAGATAAGCCAATAGAAGAATTCTGCAATATCACAAAGTCCCACTGACATCTGACCAATATGAGAAAACAAGGGAAGAAAATGTCCCAAACAAACCTAGAAACCGTATCAATAAAACCCAATGACAGAACAGCAGAAGAAATGTCAGAAAGGGAGTTCAGAATGTACATAATTAAAACAATCAGAGAAGCAAACGAGGAGATGAAAGAGCAAATGCAGGCATTAAATGATCGCACCAATCAACAGTTAAAGGAGCAAATATGGGAAGCAAGAGATCATTTCAATAAAGAGTTAGAGATATTGAAAAAAAAAAAAAAACAGAAATCCTTGAAATGAAGGAAACAATAAACCAAGTTAAAAACTCCATAGAAAGCATAACCAATAGGATAGAACACCTGGAAGACAGAACCTCATATTGAAGACAAAATATTCAATCTTGAAATTAAAGTTGACCAAACAGAAAAGATGGTAAGAAATCATGAACAGAATCTACAGGAATTATGGGATATCATGAAAAGGCCAAATTTAAGAATTATTGGGATTGAGGAAGGCTTAGAGAAACAAACCAAAGGAATGAACAATCTATTCAATGAAATAATATCAGAAAATTTCCCAAATCTGAAGAATGAAATGGAAAACCAAGTACAAGAGGCTTATAGGACTCCAAATATACAAAATTACAACAGACCCACACCAAGGCACATTATAATGAAAATACCTAACATACAAAATAAAGACAGAATTTTAAAGCCTGCGAGAGAAAAGAATCAAATTACATTCAGGGGGAAACCAATAAGAATATCAGCAGATTTTTCAATCCAGATCCTAAAAGCTAGAAGGGCCTGGAACAACACTTACGAAGCTCTGAAAGAAAATGGATGCCAACCAAGAATCTTATACCCAGCAAAACTTACTTTCAGATTTGATGATGAAGTAAGATGCTTCCATAATAAACAAAAGCTAAAGGAATTTACAAAAAGAAAGCCGGCATTGCAGAACATTCTCAGCAAAATATTCCATGAGGAAGAGATGAAAAACAACGATGCAAATCAGCAACGGGAGGAACTAGCATAAAGGAATAGCCAAATAAAGGAGAAACCAAATCATGACAAAAAATAAAAATGAGTCAAATGACTGGTAATACAAATCATATCACAATAATAACCCTGAATGTTAATGGCCTGAACTCATCAATCAAATGGCATAGACTGGCAGAATGGATTAAAAAGAAAAATCCAACAATTTGCTGCCTGCAAGAGATTCATCTCATAGAAAGAGATACCCATAGACTAAAGGTGAAAGGATGGGAAAAAACATACCATGCACACGGGCACAGCAAAAAAGCTGGAGTATCCATCCTCATTTCAGATAATGTGGACTTCAAGCCAAAACTAGTCAGAAGGGATAAAGAAGGACATTACATACTGCTTAAGGGAAGCATCAATCAGCAAGACATAACAATCATAAACATCTATGCCTCGAACATCGGCTCATCCATGTATGTCAAACAAATCCTTCACAATTCCAGAAATCAAATAGACCACAACACAATAATACTAGGCGATTTTAACACACCTCTCTCACTGCTGGATAGATCGTCCAAACAAAAATTCAATAAAGAAACCATAGATCTCAACAACACAATCAACAATTTAGACTTAACTGACTTGTATAGAATATACCATCCAACAAAGAATGAATACAACTTCTTCTCAGCAGCACATGGACCCTTCTCTAAAATAGACCATATTTTATGCCACAAAGCTACTGTTAGCAAATACAAGAAGATAGAGATACTACCTTGTACTCTATCAGATCGTAATGGATTGAAATTAGAAATAAATGACAGAATAAAAAACAGAAACATCTCCAATACCTGGAGATTAAATAATACACTATTATATGATGAATGGATAACAGAAGACATCAGGAGGGAAATAAAAAAATTCTTAGAAGTAAACGAGAACAAAGACACATCATATCAAAATCTCTGGGACATTATGAAAGCAGTACTTAGAGGAAGATTTATTTCATGGGGTGCATTCAACAAAAGAAGTAGAAATCAACAAATAAACAACTTAACACTACAGCTCAAAGCCCTAGAAAAAGAAGAGCAGACCAACACCAAAAGTAGAAGACAGGAAATAGTTAAAATCAGAGCCAAAATCAACAAAATTGAAACAAAAGAAACAATTGAAAAAATTAACAAAATAAATACTTGGTTCTTTGAAAAAAATAAACGAAATTGATAGACCCTTAGCTACACTAACAAAGAGAAAGAGGGAGAAAACTCAAATTACTAAAATTCGGAATGAACAAGGAAATATCACAACAGACACGAGTGAAATACAAAACATAATAAGAAGCTATTTTGAAAATCTATACTCCAACAAAACTGAAAACCTTGAAGACATCAACAAGTTTCTAGAGACATATGAATTGCCTAAACTGAACCAGGAGGACATACACAACTTAAATAAATCAATTTCAAGCAATGAAATAGGAGAGGTCATCAAAAGCCTACCAACAAAGAAAAGTCCAGGACCAGATGGGTTCTCAGCCAAGTTCTAAAAAACCTTTAAAGAAGAGCTCATTCCAATACTTCTCAAAGTATTCCATGAAATAGAAGAGGAGGGAACCCTCCCAAACTCATTCTATGAAGCCAATATCACTCTGATACCTAAACCAGACAGAGATACATCGAGGAAAGAAAACTTCAGACCATATCCTTAATGAACATCGATGCAAAAATTCTCAACAAAATTTTAGCAAATCGCATACAAAAATATATTAAAAAGATAGTGCACCACGATCAAGTGGGTTTTATCCCTGGGATGCAAGGTTGGTTCAACATCTGGAAAGCAATAAATGTCATTCACCATATGAACAGACTAAAAGTTAAGAATCACATGATTATTTCACTAGATGCAGAAAAAACATTTGATAAAATACAGCATCCCTTCATGCTCAAAACACTAGAGAAAATTGGGGTAGTGGGAACATTCCTTAACATTTTAAAGGCCATCTACGCTAAGCCCATGGCCAATATCATTCTAAATGGTGAAAAACTGAAAGCATTCCCCCTAAAAACTGCAACAAGACAGGGATGCCCTGAGATTCTAGCCAGAGCAATTAGACAAACCAAAGAAATTAAAGTGATATGAATTGGAAAAGAGGAACTCAAACTATCCCTGTTCGCTGATGACATGATTATATATTTAGAGGAATCTGGAAATTCCACCAGAAAATTCTTAGAACTCATAAGTGAATTCAGTAAAGTAGCAGGTTACAAGATCAATGCTCATAAATCCAATGCATTTTTATACACAAGTGATGAATCTTCAGAAAGAGAAATTAGGAAAACTACCCCATTCGCAATAGCATTGAAAAAATAAAATACTTGGGAATCAATCTCACAAAAGAGGTGAAAGACCTCTACAATGAGAACTATACAACACTAAAGAAAGAAATTAAAGAAAACCTTAGAATGGAAAGATCTCCCATGTTCTTGGATAGGCAGAATTAATATTGTCAAAATGGCCATACTACCTAAAGTGCTATACAGATTCAATGCAATTCCAATTAAAATCCCAATGGTATACCTTACAGAAATAGAGCAAACAATTATGAAATTCATCTGGAAGAATAAGAAACCCAGAATAGCTAAAGCATCCTCAGTAGAAAGAGCGAAGCAGGGGGTATCGCAATACCAGATCTTCAACTCTATTACAAAGCAATAGTAACAAAAACGGCATGGTATTGGTACCAAAATAGACAGGTAGATCAATGGTACAGAATAGAGGACATGGACACAAACTCAAATAAATACAATTTTCTCATACTAGACAAAGGTGCCAAAAATATGCAATGGAGAAAAGACAGCCTGTTCAACAAATGGTGCTGGGAATACTGGAAATCCATATGCAACAGAATGAAACTAAATCCCTATCTCTCACCCTGCACAAAAATCAACTCAAAATGGATCAAGGACCTTGGAATCAGACCAGAGACCCTGCATCTTATAGAAGAAAAAGTAGATCCAAACCTTCAACTTGTTGGCTTAGGATCAGACTTCCTTAACAGGACTCCCACAGCACAAGAAATAAAAGCTAGAATCAACCACTGGGATAGATTCAAACTAAAAAACTTTTTCTCAGCAAAGGAAACTATCAGTAATGTGAAGAGAGAGCCTACAGAGTGGGAGAAAATCTTAGCCACTCATACTTCAGATAGAGCACTAATTTCCAGAATCTATAAAGAACTCAAAAAACTCTACACCAAGAATACAAATAACCCAATCAACAAATGGGCTAAGGAAATGAACAGACACTTCACAGAGGAAGATCTACAAGCAATCAACAGATATATGAAAAAATGTTCAACATCTCTAGTAATAAGAGAAATGCAAATCAAACTACCCTAAGATTCCATCTCACCCCAATTAGAATGGTGAGTATCAAGAACACAAGCAACAATAGTTGGTGAGGATGTGGGGAAAAAGGTACACACATACATTGGTGGTGGGGTTACAAATTAGTGCAGCCACTCTGGAAAGCAGTGTGGAGATTCCTCAGAAAGCTTGGAATGGAACCACCATTTGACCCAGCTATCCAACTCCTTGGTCTATACCCAAAGGACTTAAAATCAGCATACTACAGAGATACAGCCACATCAATGTTCATAGCTGCTAAATTCACTATAGCCAGATTGTGGAACCAATCTAGATGCCCTTCAGTTGATGAATGGATAAAGAAACTGTGGCATATATATACAATGGAATATTACTCCACCATGAAGAATGATAAAATTATGGCATTTGCAGGCAAACGGATGAAATTGAGGATATCATGCTAAGTGAGATAAGCTAATTTCAAAAAACTAAAGGACGAATGATCTCGCTGATAAGTGGATGAGGACATATAAGGGGGTGTAGGAGGTGTTAGTGTTAGGGTTAGGGTTAGGTTTAGGGTTAGGGATAAGGAGGGTGGTAAGAATGGAGGAAGGAAGGACTGTATAGAGGGAAAAGAGGGGTGGGAGAGGTGGGGAGAAGGGGAGGAAAAAATACCGCATGAATCAAATAACATTGCCCTATGTAAATTTATGATTTTTAATTAAAATTTAAAAAAAGAATACAAGCCATAATAAGTGTTAGTGAGGATGTGGGGGAAAAGGTACACTCATACATTGCTGGTGGAACTGCAAATTTTTGTAACCACTATGGAAAGCAGTATGCAGATTCCTCAGAAAACTAGGAATGGACCCACCATTTGACCCAGCTATCCCACTCCTCGGTTTATACCTAAAGAACTTAAAATCAGTATATTACAGTGACACAGCCATGTCAATATTTACAGCAGCTCAATTCAAAATAGCTAAACTATGGAACCAACCTAGAGATCCTTCAATAGATGAATGGATAAAGAAAACATGAGACATATACACAATGGAATTGCAGGTAAATGGATGGAATTAAGAATATCATGCTAAGTGAAATAAGCCAGTAAACCAAAGGTCAAATGTTTTCTCTGACAAGCAGATGCTGATACATAGTGGTAGGGGTAGGGAAGAATGAAGGAACTTTGGATTATGAAGAGGGGATGTGGGGAGGGATGGGGTTGTGGGGATGGGAAGGACAACGAGTGAGACAGACATTATTACCCTATATATGCATGTATGATTACATGACTGGTGTATAGCTGGAGGAATGAGAACTTGTGCTCCATTTGTTTACAATGGTCAAAATGCATTTTACTGTCATGTATAACTATTTGGAACAAATTAAAAGATAAAATATAAATAAATAAACATATGAAAGATTTAAAGAAAAAAATGAAAAACCTTCTGTGCTTCAATTTTCTCATCTACAAAATGATGAAAATAAGAGTACCTGCTTCAAAAAGTTGTTGTGAAGATTAAAGGGCTCTAATATGAAAAGTTTCTTGACCAGTGATTGTCACATAATAAATGCTGTATGGTGGTTCTTATTATTGTTAATGTTATTCCCAAACGTTTATTTGTCCCAAGGCTATAAGTTTTTAAGTAATATGAATGAAAGAAGTTTTATCCCCCAAGACAATTACTATCTTTTTTTCTTCTTGTTTGGGAATGGATTAGAAATTATGGAGTATAGTATTGCTCATTAGACTGTGAACCAGAATCATCCAGGTACTTGTTTATGATGCACATTCTGGACTTCAGCAAAATCAGAATATCTGGAATTGTGGTCTAGAAACATCTAGTTTAAATGTGGTAACCTGAGGATTCTAAGGCAAACTGCACTTTGAAGACAACCAAGTAAACAAACATGCACTTCCTTTGCTTACTCACTTTGATAAGTCAAATATTATACACCAGCTTCTGAGCTTCCTCAATATGATCTTATTAAATCCTCACCAGAGGCCTCAAAGGTCAGCTTCTCGCTTAAGTTCGGTTTTTCAGATCAGGGATTATGGCTTCCAAAATGCCTAGGTTAAATGGTTTGTGTAAGATATGTTGATGAGAGCACTTTGGAGATGGAATTTGGGGGTGGAATCAGGTCTTTCTGACTTGAATTTTGGTGTTCCTAAAGAGTCAAATATTTTGCATCCTGTCTGAGCACAAGCTGTTCCTCTGTTGAGGCTTTCTGTCCTGGGAAGTCTGAATATTCTTGTTCCAGTTACTCAGGCCTGACACAGGACCCTTTTGCATGAAGATCTCATTAATCAACTGCATATGCCACTGAGTAGGCACGGTAGTAAACAGCCAGAAGGGTGGGTGAAGATCCCCATGGTTTGAAAATTGGACTGCGGGGCTAGAATTTGTAACTCAAACTCTCTACCTGCCAGTAGGTGGCGTCACTGAATCCAAACAACAGTCCTACGCTGTAACAACCCAATGCTTGGATCTTGGATCTTTAATATTTAGTTAAACAGATGAAACAGATTTATAATAGAAGACTGGAAAATGAAGCCAGGTATATTTTCAAATGAATTTCCAGTCATGTTCTAATACTGGAAACCTCTAGGTACTGCCAACTCAAAGAATGTATAACATAAACCATGAAGCAGGTGCTATGTTTGTCCATGCAGAAATGCAAAAATTAGTCATATGAAGTCTGCAAGGATGTGATAATATACTGTCAAATAACACTGTTACAATTATATAGCTCCCACTAGGTGTCAGTCACTGTACCCGGTGATCCGCTTAGATTTTTGTCATGTAATTTAGTATTTTAAAAATTCTGTGAAGTATGCATTATTCAAATACCCTGAGACTAAAAAGTTAAGGAATTTGCTTAAGTTCATACAGATTTTCCATGGCAGCACTAAGATTTATTTATTTTTTAGGGGGGATTTCTTTTCTTTTTTTAATTACTTTTTTTAATTTTTTACAGACTGCATTTGATTCATTGTACACAAATGGGGTATATCTTTTCATTTCTATGGCTGTGCACGATGTAGATTCACACCATTCATGCAGTCATAGATGTACATAGGGTAATGATGTCTGTCTCATTCCACCATTTTTCATACCCCTCTTCCTTTCATTTCCCTCTACGTAATCTAAAGTTCCTCCATTCTTCTCTCACCCCCCTAACCCCACCTCCATTATATATCATCATCCAACACTAAAATTTAAAACAAAGTCTTTGAATTGCAACATAAGCTTTTCTGGTAGCAAGATAAGACGATTGTGTAAAATTTTGTAAAATTTGTAAAGCAAGGCAAATAATGAGTTGTCATTAAAGCAACATAAAGATAAACTGCTGAAAGGGCTCAAAAGTACAAGTAGAGCCTTTGGATAAAAGTGTCATAAGGTTCTTTGTAGAGGATGTAATTTTTGATTTGGGATGGGCCTTGACATGTGGTTTTGGTTTGAATGGAGGCACTGAGAAGGATTGGTGATTTGGACACCAGAGCAGGGCAGACATTCATAACACAAGGAGAGGATAAACCAATACATGGAAATGTGGAAATGTTTCACTGTGACAAGGGTAGCTAGAGGAAGTGGGAAATTTGGGGTGAAAAACTTGAAAAGTAGCTGGATCATCTCACAAGAGTTTGTACTTAAAGAAGTACAAAATCTGAGTATTTAAGTCTGTATGGTGTGTGTGTTGTATGTGTGTGTGTGTGTGTGTGTGTGTGCGCGCACATGTGTGTGAAGGATTTTGGCAAATAGTAAATTTTTTAGAAGTTCATTTTTTAATTGAACACTTACTCTAAACCAGACAATGTATTATGAGACTTATAATATCCCACTTGTTCTTTTCAGACTGGAAGTTTGCTCTCAGAATAAAAGTAATCCAGTGTTAGTAGGAATGATGGATAGAGATGGGAGACAGAGGATTTAGGAGACCAAGGATTGGTGAATGGAGGTGGGAGACAAGTTAGATGACTGCTAAAATTTTCCAGATGAATAATGTGGGGAGCCTACATTTAATTTATAGTGTAGATCCCACTGAGGATGTTGCTCTTCTCCACAGGTTTGTCTTCTGATAGCATGATTCCTGGACTGCATTTCCTGTCTGGTTTCAGCTTCTTGGCAGTGTGTAAGTTCATCATTGAACAGAGGTTTAAAATCATTGCCCTCCTCATCCAAAAGTCAGTAGAACCTTCATGGCTGACCAGCATTCTTGGATTCAACACAAAGGCTTTACAAGGGATCCTAGTATATCTGTATTTATTTTCTCACCGACAGCATATGAATTTTTTCCCATTTACCCAAGACAAAGTTTACTCAGCTAAACTATCAGAGGCATCCTAAGAAAAATTGCATTTGTTCACAGTTACATCACTATCACTTTCTTGCAAAAGCAGACTCATAGCAGATTTGCTTTTTCTTTTTCATTTTTTCCTTAAGGAAAAAATGTGTTTAATTATTTTCTTGCCTTTCTCCTCTAAAAAAACAACATGTTTCCTTCACTCTTAGTGACATTCAACACAATTTGGGAGGGGAGATGCAGACAGTGATATTACTTACATACAGCTCTGCTTCCCCAGGAGGATTATAAAACGCTTTCAAAAGACCAAAGAATGTGTATGCACATACAGTTCAAAATTCTTTCTGTGCTTTTATAACTATACAAATTCCACTTCTATTTAACACTGTGTAGTCTCTGAATAGAGAAATCTTTGTTTCCATTAAAAGGGATCAAAAAATCCCATTGTAAGTAAAGCAGAATTATAATTGCCTAGCTAAAAGCTCCAGACAGCCCAGTTCATTGGGAACACTCCTTATGCATTTAGGATAATATACTTAAAATTATGACAAGAGAGTGAAATGATTTTATTTTATGGAGATTTCTCCCCATTCTTATCTGTACAATTTCTGTAGAACTGTTCAAAACCTAATTCATGCTCCATTTGCATGGATTCTTGTGTGAGAGAGATCTGTGGGTCAAGATCTGCATATCATCCTGTTAGGAGAGACTCTCATAGGGTCAGTTTCTACCAAGTCATTGCACTGTGGTACTTGTAATGGCTATACAAAGATAAGAAGGTGAAGTCATGTTATTACCCAGGGCATGTGTTATTAAATTAAACTGGTGCTGCCATTGTTTGCAGAATCCCCTGAAACAAGCCACTGTGACACATCTCATAATCAATCTTACCTCCTAAAAAAGTAAAAAGAGTTCTTTCATAATTTAACTCCAGCCCATCTCAGAAGTCAAATTTCAGAGCTTCATTTGTAAAAATATCCATGTATATGTAGATGAGCTATGCCTATCTTATTCCTTCAGGAGACTTTTCTTCTCAAATAACAGTACAAGTAATATCTAGCATTTGTGGGTCTCTATCACATGCTTGTACTTGGTACCTTGTCCACATTAACTCTAAATTGTCGTGGTACAAGGTATGTGTCATCATTCCTATCAGCAGGAAATGGATGTGACTCAGGTAGGTTGTGACATTTCCAATGCTGCATGGTAGTGGTAATAATAATAATAATAATAAACAATAAAATCACAAAAACAAATATTGAATGAATACCTACTATGGCACACTGTGATAAACACTTTTCCTGAATTAGCTCATTTATTTTTACAAGAATTTTAAAAGGTATATTATATTAGCATCTACCTTTATCAGATGAGGGATCTGAATCTCTTACTGTCACTTGTTCGTTTGATCTACAGTCATTCTCATTTTCTATGAACATTTATCTGCTCAGGAGTAGACACTTGTCCTAGAAATGAACAACTGGAATATCTATCACCTTTAGTCTCAATTATTGGTTGAGGGATTAACCAATATCCAAAACTAGCTCAGTGAGGACCATCTCAGGGACTTTGGAATTAATAGGGAAGAAATGTTCTCTTCTTTTGCATCACTAGTAATATCCGTAATGTGAGTTTAGAGTTGCCAGAAGAATATTTACCATGACTTAGGAAGAACCTGCTTGAGAAAAATCTAATATACAGGAGAGCAGAATAATGGGAGTGATGAGAGAGAGAGAGAGAGGAGAGAGAGATAGGGAACATTTCTGAAGTCAGAATAAGTCCCATTTCAGTTGAATCTATTTTTGATTGAATCTTTTACTTTCAACCAATGAAACATTGCATACAAAAGAAGAAGAAGGAAAAGAAATCACAAATCGTTTACAGACTATAGACCTTAAATGATGGGATTGGATCAGTAGAGGAGCAATGAGAAGCAGAAAGAATTTGCCCATCCCTTACTGTGAAGCTGACCATGATGATTCCATGACTGCTATAAATTGTCCTCTTGAACAAAATTTTTTCATGTGTGTGTGGTACTCGGGATTAAGTCCAGATTCTCATGTATGCTATGAAGGCACTCTTCCGCTGAGCTACATCCCTAGCCCTCTGCTTATATGTTGATTCAGACAATTCCCTGAGGAAGACTGAATTTTAGACTCATTAGAAAAATATCAGGGTGCTGAAGAGTCTGTGATTTTCTTATAGCTTTTAGTAAACTCCTACAAATCTTAGACAAGAACTACTGGAAAGCTGAGAGAGAAGAAAATACAACCTTGTTTTGGTCAAAAGGAAGCAATCTAAGATGGTTTGGATTCAAAACTATGTATCCTGCAAATGGTTGGAAAAGTTGAATTTTCTGCCCCAGCCAGTTATTGAAAATGAAGACAGAGAGGTAGGAAATTCAGTCAATTAGCATCCTGCTAATACTGTAATACTGCTGTAAGAAATCAACAAAATTTTAATGGTTTAAAAACAGGACACATTTATTCTCATTCAGTTTTAGACTTCAGTTAGAAGGTGTTGGCAGGGCTGTATTTCCTTGAGAAGATGCAAGGGAGAATACATTTCCCTGTCTTTCCAGCTTCAGGAGACCACCCTCATCTGCAGGCTCTTCATCCCTTCCTCATGTCACTCCAAAGTCCTTCCAGGTCACATCTACTACTTCCTTTGACCTTGTTGCCTCTTTCTTTTTCAGACCCACTTGTGATTTCATCTAATCCAAAAATCCAGGTAATATCCTCATCTCAAGATGATAGATTTAACCACATCTAGAAAGTCTCTAAAGGAAACATTTCACAGGTTCTGGGAATTAGGATATGGATATGTTTAAAACCATCATCATTTAGCCTACTATATTCTGCTAGAGATATTTTACCCAGAGAAAGACTAGACCTCAAGTCATCCCAAGTACCTCCTAATATGTACTTTCCTTGTGACAGAGAATAATGGGTTACCTGTAATATTGTTTAAATCCTTAGATTCAAGAAAGTATGAAGGCAACTCTGGACTTAGCTATTATATGATCTGGTAAATTTATAGAGTTTAAGATTTTTTGGGTTCAGAGATGCAGCTCCTAAAAGAGCACCTGCCTAGCATGAGCAAGGCCTGGGTTTGGTCCCCAGGACTGCCAACAAGCAAGCAAACAAAAGGATTCTTTTTATGATTTTCTGTAATCTGTACTTCAGACAGACCTGATTCTTATACTTGCCTAAGGTTATAAAGGAGCAGGCTGAAACCCTCCTCTTGACCCCTATAGGGGTCACTGATGGAATTGCTCATTTGTCCCCTATTTGGAGGAGTCACATAATTCTTGGTTGGTATTCCCCTTCCCCATTTCCCACTTCCATGCATTTTGGCTGCAGAGACCTACATGTTGCTCCTTTGTTCAGGGTCAAATGTTCCTCCAGTCCTTACCATAGGCCTACCGTTATTTCCTCTAGGATCTTCTTTAATATGGTGTTCCAAGACTCTCTGGGAAGTCAGGCTCCATATTCTAGGACCATAAAGAGATATACCAGTCCTGGGGTATAAGGACGAATTTACTTTGAAGAGTCAAATAACCCTCTCCTTTCCCTCCTTCAAGATTGTAAAGCATACGTCTTTCAAAATGCAGTTGGATTTTCAAGTTCTGTTACATTAAATTGTTAAAACTCAGGTCACTCATGGACTTCACTGTGAGTCTCCTGGAGGAAGCTATCATTTACTTCAGGACCTTGTAGTGCCAGAATGGTAACTGTTCTTCCACACTGACATGGCAGAGGATAATCAACTTAATCCAATTGATACTATCTAGCAGGCAATCATTGCTTTTTGAAGTGAAGTATATAGATATTTATTGATTTTTTTGAGTTCTATATTGCTTTAATGGTTCACTTTGGCTGGGATGTCTCTTCTATTTGGAATTTTAGTTCTTTAAATGAATCAATTTAGATTATCCTATCTTCTCAGGGTCATTCAAGGTTGTACATTTCTCTATTCTCTTTAGAAAATTCTATGGGTTATTGGTAGGATTACTGTCCACTGACTAATCTAAACTGCGTTTCCCATAATTTTCTTTCATGCATATTTCCAGATCAGGAAAGGTGGGACAAACAGAAACGTTCTTGTCTGAGCTTTGTAGGGCAGAACTGAAGCAGCAGCCAATTTGTAGCATCCACACTGTAGCTCATCTCTTGGCTCACTGGGTAGATGGGGCAGCAGCTGGTTGGTGACAGCTCTACATTGCCTTGGATCTTCCTTCAGCTCTATGAGTACTGGGCCCAAAAGGGACCTTTCCTCTTGGAGGACACTCAGACCAGTCAGGTCAGAAGCAGTGAGAAGTAACACAGATTTCAGTTTGCCCGAGTGTTTCAGTTTCTCAGTGTTTTTCCATCTTGTTCTCGCCTTCCCTGTCTACATCATCTTCCCTGCTCAACTTCCGACCCTGTAGATTTCCAGCTTCAGCATCAGATGTGAGAGCAGATTTACGGAGACAGCCAACCAGCACCCACTGTTGTGTAAGGTCAAATCCTCTCAGGTTTGTAGGTAGGCAGAGACATGCAAAGGTAGGTAGGTAGGTAGGTGATAGATTGGTAGATTGGTTCTACCTTTCTGATTCAACCATAATGAAAACAATTCTTCTACCCCACCTGTATCAGTCTCTGTTTGTATAAGAATTGGATCCAAGCTGCTAAGATCAAAAAAAATTGTCTTTTAATCTTATTTTTGTTTAGTGCTCCTTTACCATCTCTTCACTAGAACATGAATTTGTGGCCTTTTTATGTTATTATTAAAACTTTATAATTGTATATAGTAGTTGGGTTCAACCTGACAAACTCATACATGCATGGAAATCGATTTCAGTTTATGATCCCCCTTTTTCCCTCCCTTTTTTCCTTCCCCTCTCCTATTCTTCTTCCTCAATTCTACTATTCTTCTTTTGCTTATTTCTTAATTTGTATTTGATTTGTTCTTTGTTATCCTATCCTTCCCTTCTCCTTTCCTTTCTTTCTTTTATTCTAGCTTCTGCATATGACAGAAAATATTTAACCCTTGAGTTTCTGAGTTTGACATTTCACTTAGCATGATATTCTCCATTTCCTGTTTTTTCACTAATTATTAAGGATTAAGATTTTATTACTTCTCCCCAAATCCCATTTATGGACCTTATACAGACTTAACTTCTAACTTTGGCATTTGACAAATGGAAGGTGATTCTTTATAATTTTATTTTTACACTTTACATTCCCTTATTATATTTTTCTATAGGTTTGATAAAAGTTACATTTCTATCTGTTATCATTATGACTACTAACCAGAACAATCCAAATACTCCAAGAAATTATATTTTCAAGTTATATTATCCGGTAGACATTATGAAATAATATTTAAAGGTCATTAGTGCAAATTCCAACATACTAAGTTATTGGCTGTTAAAAACAGTGGGTGACAACTTACCTCTTTATAGACAAAATAACCTGTGTTTTGTTTTGTGGTTAGAATCATCTTGATGCTAACTGTGTCTCATGTTGCCACCTAATTGTAAGAAAAATAACATGTTATAAACCATTTACCTGACATCTGTTATTTTTCAGGGCAGCATAAAAACATTATTTATAGAGTTTTTTTAAAAAATACAATAGTTTGCCAAGGCAAAGAGATTCTGGATAGTTTTTCTATCTTTCTGGATCTGAAATAATTCTAATTCCATGAAAGAGTCAAAGCATGGCACCATCATGTATAACTAATTAGAACAAATAAAAAATTAAAATATTAAAAAAGAAAGAAGACAATTTATAAATAAATGAATACATAAATAAATTATCATAAAAGCTAGTCTGTACGTGTATGTTGCATTTGCTGCAGGGTAGGAGAAATTTAAAGTGGGAAATCAATGGTCCCAAACTCTCTAAACTGTCTCCAGTCCCATTGGGAGGGATTGGAGACAGGACCTTCCAAGTTAATGAAAGCATTCCTATATTTCTATGTACATAGCTGGGCATTGGGTTGAATTAGTACCATTTTCTGCCCTGAAGGATCTCAGTCTGGTTCCATTCAGTATTTTCTCATTCATATTTACTAGTGGAGCTTCTGGAAAGTACACTTTCACAACATGGCTTGCAGGGCAGTATCTCCTGAGCAGTCCTTGATCCTACCTCAGGCCTTCTGCTGCCTTCTTATGGCTCCAGCTCTCTGCTGCCCCTGTGATGAATTCTGGATCCCTATGGGATCTCTGGCCTAGAGATTTCTGGGACATAGGTCAGGGAAGTCTTACTAGCTGTGTGATCTTGAGTGTATGCCTTGACCTTTCTGTGCTTCGTTCTTCTAGTCCGTAAAATAGGATAATGATAGCACCTGCCTCACAGAGTTGCTATGAAGGTAAAACACTAGTGTTCGTGAGGCAGAACAGGGCTCACATATAAGAGTTATATAAGCATTTGTTAAAGAAATTGAAAACAATCAATTTGTGAGCTGGAAAGAGAAGAACTGGTGATGACAAAGGAGGAGGAAGTTTCAGGCTCTATTAGAGATATTCCCAAGGTCACAGGAGTGGGAATGATGGATAGTGCTGTTCATTTGTCATTCCTGATACAGACCTTAATAGGCCAACCCTAGGCTCAATTTTAAAGGTGATAAATTTACAATTACTATCCAACCCTTATTCTTCTTACCTTCCTCTTAAAAAAAAGATCCAAAATGTATTCTCTCAGGGGTAAACTTGGTAAATATATAAATATAGATTTATATTAAAAGTTAAGTACCTACCTAATTCACAGCAGACACTACTTTCTGAGGATGCAGTTTAGCAAGTTAACAAGTTCCTGTCCAGACGAAGCTTAGGTTTTAGTTGGTGAGAGCCATGACACAGATAATTGTGCAATTACTCTTTCACTGAATCTGCGAAGAGTAGTCAGAAAGGGAAAAATAACATGCGACAGGAATCCTGTGGGAATCCTGAGGGTCGGGAAGGAACTGGCTGTGAGGAAGGACGCACTCCACACGGCCTGCTGTGAGGGAAAGGGTGTGAAAGCATTTTGTACCATGTGAATCCAAACAGGAAAAAAAAAAAAAAATTAACACCTCTTTAAAAAAAGGAAGGGGGTGTTGGTAGCAGTGTTTTAACTAATCACCATTTTCCCCACGGGCTGAGGCTATTGTGCTATATCATTTTACCAGCATCACATAATACCGGCTGGAATGCAGAAAATAATTCTGATTAGGAAAAGGGAAAACTTCAGGGAGAAAATTGTGAGGGTCTTAAAGGACAGTTTGGGCTCCTGCAGACATAAATAAACTAGAGGATGAGAAGCTATAGACAAAATGAATGCTTCTAAATTTGTATAATATTTGGTATTAGCAAGTTGGTAACATTGTTTGTTTTTTCTGAGGTCCCTTCTATGACCTCCTGAAAGCACACCATGAAATCTGCTTCCCAAATCATTTACAATAAAGTTATCCTGTTTACAGGTCTTCGATAAGCCGTTTTTATTCTTTGATAAATAAGAAACGATGCCATTGTGCCCTATAAAATAGCAGAGGTTTTACTTGAACAAAATCCGTTTGGAAATGTTAAGCTGGTGACACAGAACTAATATGCCTCAAGGTGGTCATTCTCTCTGGATTAAAGCTGGGGAACAATTGTGGCTCCTGTTACCAGGAAAATTACAAAGGCCCATTATGGAAAGGGACAAAAATCTCTGTTCCCAGAGGGGGACTGACAAGCTGAAAGTCCCCCTCTACATGCCAACACAAAAGCCTGATTGCCTCAGATTGTTTGTTTATGTAAATCAAAAGGGTGACATTAATTCTGCAAGTGGGACTGCTGAGCAACAAAGGAGGTGGTGATTGGCTAGACTGTTGCTTACAGGGCTTCTGGAAAATCTGGCAAATCCTTTCGCATTTATTCTAAGCTCTGTCTGGACACCTTTAGGAAAAGAATCTGATTATTATGTACCAAAGTGAATAATTTGTATTTTTAGAGTCAGAGTTGGAACTATAGGACTTGAAGGCAAAAGAAGGTACCTTATCAAGGATTTGCTCAGTTTCCCCAAAGCTCTTTCCAAATTGGACTTCAGGGTACATCATGACAGATGTTCCTGCAACATTAGGTGGGGCTGAGTGTAATGGGGATAGCCTTCTGAAAACTGGTCAGCAGCCCACCACTAAACTCAATGAGAAAGCCGCTGATGTGGATGGGACCCCACCAGACTACAGGGTTGAACCCAGACCTGAAGGTGTGCCCACAAAAGGAAATCAGGAAGAAAGTGGAACACCACAAGGGAACATTCTACTCAACTGGTCCACAGATGAGAAGATTCTAAAAGGTAAAGTATTTCCCTTTTTCCTCACTGTGGTTGTTTTGCTATCAGACTCACCCAAGATTTTTTTTTTTTTTTTAAATAAACTGCTATTACAGGAATAAGGAAGACCTGTAGCCCCCTATTCTATTAGGGCTGCTTATCATAAGGACTGAACCTCCACCTCTGGTAAATCCAGGCTTGCCTATTTGATAGCTCTGTGTTCCTGAATAATTTTCTTTGTCTCCTTATGGCTGAGTTTTTGGTTCTTTTTTTGTTTGTTAGTTTGTTTGTTTGTTTACTAGAAGAAAGCAGAAGAATCATGACTACATTCATGGGATTTTGGCAAGAATTACTAAATGTTGGTTAAATGTTAACTATTGTTATTTAATATTTTTTGAAGAGAGAATTCAGAATTTTGAAATCTTTCAAAAATAACTAAAGAGGTCTAAATTCTGTCTTATATAAACAAGGGAAAGATTATCTGTAAAGAAATTAGTTCTTAAATAAATAAATGAAATTAGTTTAAAAAACCAGAAGTTAAATGGTAAGTTTTAGTAATCATAATTAAAAATTTAGAAACCTACTTAGAGTCTGAATTTACATCCCTTGAAGTATATATTTATATATATTTATATATATATATACATATAAAATATTATAATACTGGTATTTTTCTCCCCAGAAAACCCAGGAGATCACGTCTTTATTGTTCAAAAGGCTATCACAGATCTGTCTCTCCAAGAAACAAGTGCCGAGGAAATGACATTCCGAGAAGGTAATGGGAACTAGAGCTTTCTACTAGAAATTGTTTGGCTATGATTATAATAGTTGCCTGGGATGTTGTGTGAGTAGAGTGTTGAAAAAGCAATCAAGGCAATGACTTCACAATCTCAAGGCTGCAATAGGCAGATAAGGGAGACTTGACTTATCTGTCAGTTCCACCACAGGAAACATTCCAGATGCCTCAAGACTAAGATCGCATGGATTGGTATAACTGATTGGCATACCAATGAGATATCTGTGTCTTAGCCCACCTAATCAACCTTTCTTTTTAATCTGGTTTCTACAAATCTGTGTCAGGCACCTTGTGAAATGTAAATGTCTCAAAAATAGGTTAACCCTAAATGACAATTATTGACATACAGTTTAAAGTAACTTTGTAAATCAATTTACTCCATAGGAAAATTCTAGGTCTCTGAAATAAGTACAAAATGGTAAACTATTTATTCTCAAAAAAAGCTCCTGTGGTAATGAAGCTAATTTTAATTTTATTTTTTTTAAGTAAATGGGGAAATAAAGAGAACATTAAAGTGACAATATTTAAATTCTAATAAACTCAATAGGCCACAAGACACAAAATCCTTTAGACATTTCTTCTAAGAAGACATCTACATTCAAGCAGTTTTCAAATAAAGTACAGGATAAAATCTATTAATTAATAGTTTTTTCCTCTCCTGCAACTATAAACATCTTTTCACAAAATTTAGACCAGTTTGTTAGATATAGCTAATTTAGCTTTAGACCTTGACAAGCAAAATATTGAAAAGACCACTGGTGGAAATATTAGAACATCACATAAAATAGTAGACCTTCAGGCAGAAGAGGGTGTTTGTGAATTTCTTGGACTTGCTCCCTTTGCTGGACAACTCTCAAAATGTCTACTGACCAATGCATAGACACTTATAGGAAAAAGATTACTAACAATAGTTATTGTCAAACTACTACATTATCAGAGATAATTTATAAAACTTAAGACTCCACAAAATGAACTCAGTAAATCCTTTACTGTAGTCTTTCTGCTTCCAATTGATATAGGCCTTCTGAGGCAGAGATGACAGTCTTACATCTAGAGCCACCTTCAAATTTCTGTTCAGGAGATCCACTATAGTCAACAGTTTTCTAGGATCTTCTAGTTTGACCAGATGGAAAATGCAAATAGATTCTATTTAATGCTCTGTGGTCTTATCAGTGAACTTGTCCCTGATGAGTCCTTTCTTGTCTGATGAAACATGGACTGTGTACTTCTCCTCCATGGCAAAGGCAGAGGTTCGGTGTCTTTTATTGTGGCAAACAGCTAAAAAAAATTCTTCCAAAGAGAATGCTCCTGGATCAAAAAGAATAAAAGTGCTAAAAATATTGGGGAAAAACTATACATTAAATTCAAATAATTTCATTTGTGATAATCCCATGCCTGAGTCATGAATATGAATAAAACAGCAGTTTCTTTGGTTGGGAAAACAAAGCAAAGTTTGATATTAGAGCAAACATTCTAATGTATTTTTATATGCAATGTAAAGAATATTGACTGGAAGCCAATGAACTGATAGCAGCTGTGTATATTTAATATATTTAATGTGGAATGACAATCCTCTTTCTCTAAGTTTGTAGTCTTTTTTTTTTTTTTTTTTTTTTTTTTTGCGGTGCTGGGGATTGAACCCAGGGCCTTGTGCTTGCAAGGCAAGCACTCTACCAACTGAGCTATATCCCCAGCCCTAAGTTTGTAGTCTTGATTCCTAAAATTAACAATAAAAACAAAAACAAAAATGAAAGGAGAACTAAAAATTTTGGGTGAAAACAGACTTATGAACATCTATAAGGGAATTGTAGAGGGAAAGAACAAAGAGAACCATTGCCTCTCACCTTATTTACATATAGGATCTAATGGTGTTGGAAGGTGATGTGCACCCAGGCCCAGCAAGGTACCCAATCTAGACCTTCCTGAGTCTTGTATATTACAGACTGAAGCTTTCCACAGAAGTCCTTCAGGGCTAAGCTAAGAGAAGAAACTCTGCTTTCTTATAATTAATTCTTATCATATTCCATAAACATTGAAGGTATACTGACATGATCTAGCTGTTTGAAAAATGACAATTTCAGTGCATTAAGCCTTTTAAACATCACTACACAGTAACAAATAAGTTGTGTCAATTGCTTGTCATTTGAAACATGTCTAAAATACAGGCTGATCTGGCATTATGTAGAAATGACCTCTGCATGATTTTGAAATCTAGGCAGATTTCTCAGACTGATTTTTGAGTTTTGGTGGGTTTTGTGCCTAAGTTGCCAGCCCTGTTTGCTGACCACAAAAGGGTCCTTGATCTTCCTTCCTTTCCTGACAACCTTAGGGCAACTCCAAGAAACAAGAGTATCAAATACCAATTTTGTTATTGTGAGTGTGAACATAGGCAGTCATTTTAAAATTTTCATTTAGGGGTGTGTCTGTGTATGTTTGAGCTAGGTCCAAACATTCTATTGTACTATTACATTTCCAGTTGTAATAAGTTAGAGAATATATTTAAGAGTTTATCATCAGTCTTACTAAATATGGTGGTACACAACAATAGACTTCCACAGTCAAATGAGGTTGAGTTGCTGACTTTCCTGGAGATTTACAACATTCAATAACATTTTAAAGGCTTGTATAAATTCCAAAGAAGCTTATTTAACTGTATTTAATGCAGTTACTTTCCAAACTAATTTGACCGTGGAGCATGTTTGATCGTGCAGAATGAATGAGTAGTCCAGAGTCATATCCCATAAAACACATATTGGAAAGTGATTGTTCAGAAAAATAATTTAGACAATAACAAAATAACACCTTGGTATGCTGGAAACTCTGAACATCTCAACTACCCATTGATTTTGCTACAGGGAATCAGTGGGAGAAGATTCCTCTGAGCAGCAGTAACCAGGAAATAAATAGTCCAAAAGAAAGAATTGCCAAACAACCTCTAGAAGAGAGAGAGTATGATAGGAAGAACAAAGCTCACCAGGCAGCAGAAATTGAATGGTTGGGATTTCGTACACCTAGTAAAGTTGACATATTGTATTCTAAACAAGACGAGCAGGAAGAGGTTTGGAATGAAGAAATTCATGATGATAATGATGACGATTGCAATGATGATGAAGATGAAGTTCGAGTGATAGAATTCAAGAAAAAACATGAAGAGGGTTCTCAATTTAAAGAAGAAACCTATGCAAGTGAGGACTCCCCACTGAGCAGCCCTAGCTCCCAGCCTGTGACACCTGAAGAGCAGCCAGCGTTAGGAAAGAAGGGGGATATCTCCAGAAGTGCTTATTCAAGATACAATACAATATCCTACCGGAAAATAAGGAAGGGGAACACCAAGCAAAGAATTGATGAATTCGAGTCAATGATGCATTTATGAACTAACTGGAACTGAGAAATTCTCACACCTACTAAAGGAAAAGCTAATTCCATTGTCCTGAGTTGAATGTTTCTATGCCTTAAGTTACCCCCTTGAAATACAGGCAAGCTTATTGTGTTTTTCCCTGTAGAATAATGTGGAAATAACCTTAGACAAAACTCAGTTTGGTACCCTCAAATAAAAAAGCTGTAGATTCATTCTTGAGCACTTGCTTTTCAAACTTTACTAATATAGCATTATGTGACAAACATTAAAGAGCCAGACCCACAGGGGACTGCATGATTTGGCTTTAAAAGTAGCAGTGCTGGGAAAGGTAGCCATCAAATGAAAGAGGGGACGCTTTGAAATGACTCCTGTATTTCTTTTGGTGTCTTTCTTCCTGTAAGTCTTCCTCCTTTTAAGCATGGTTTTATAGACTCCAGTAATAAACTTTCCAAAATTCTTTGCCTTATTACCCTAAAAGAAAACATTCTGAGTGGTTTTCCTTGGCATCTACTGAGTGAAAATTCTATGGACCTCCTTCCTAGGTGTCACCATTCACTGAGTTTTCTCACTAAGGGGCTGAGCAATTGTTAGGCAGGAGAATTCTGTTGCTAAATGTTGGCTTTATGCTTTCAAACTGAATTAAACCCATTGTGAAGTTGATACAGGGAGGGGCTAGAAGACTGTGGGCAGTAGACAAAGGAGTTATATTGGTTAGTTGTATTTTTGTGACTGAAAACAAAATCTTGTCTAGCACAATTAAAGTCATTAAAAAGCAAAATGACGATTTTAGCACAATTTTCGGAAAATGTCCCTATTACCATGCTTTCTCTTATTAACGGTATCTCAGAATAATTTTCTTTCCTTAGAAACCTGAGACAATGCTAGTCATAACTGTACTAGTTACTATGAAAATGGAAATAATTATCTTAGAATATTTTTGAAGAAGGGTGTGAGCATATATTTTTAGTGAGAAAGTTCTGATAGTTGTTGGAAATACATAATTCACTGAACCTCAGCCCAAATCAAAAACCTTCAAATTATGCTTATGGAGCTTCACTCAAATCAATTCATCAAATAATGTATTGAATATTTATGAAAAGAGAGAGACTATATTTATATTTTTACTTAGTTTGTTCCACAATGTTTCATTTCATGTTTCCATATATATTACCCTGAACTTTCTGTTGCCACAGTTAAAAATATCTTTTGGCTCCACAAATAAAAAGACAATTCTTTATTGTCTGAATGTAATACTGTCTTCATTGTACTATTCAGTCCTTTGTTTATTTCTTTTTCATTTTCGAGTGCAAAAGCCTGGGTTATTCCTTCTAGATTATTGCTTTCCTATGTGTAACAAAGCCCGTATGTCCTAATGGCAGCTTCTTTAATTCTTCCTGGTTATATAATATTTTCCATAGTATCATATACTGCTATGTAGTGTTTACAAGACACAATGTGTTATTCAGGATTGAAGTGCTCTTTTGATTCTGTCTCACAGGTACTACAGAATCTGCAGATTTCATTTGAGACAACATGAGGGACGTCAGATCTTTATTGATAATGTTAGGTAGGAGATGGATGTACTAGGACAATTTCCTATTTAATTTAGATCCTTTAAACTGTTTCACCTAGAAACCTATTGTCTTTCCCCCAGGATTTTCAAAGTACAGTATTGTGTTATCCATCATATAATAGGACCATATTGTTAGTCCACTTTCAGGAGAGCCTGCATTTTAAGTTATTCTAAATGAGGCAATGAATTTCTGTGAACCTTGAAGGAGACAGGTGGTCTATGGGTAGGTGACATGACAAAGCACCTGGCTCTTATGTGGCACCAGTATATAATAACTTGATCTTTTTAGCTGTGTGCTCTTACCTGACAATTAACAAACTGTGAAATATTTTGTCAACAAGACTATGTTAGGGTATGTTCAGTTGGTAAATGCTTCAAGTTCACGGACGAGACAAAGTGGTTTCAAAAGAGCACTTACACTAGTCTTCAGCATTGGCACACATTGCTTCTATTGCCATCTTGCACAAAGGCGGTAGAGTTAAGCTTCCTGGAGTAATATGGCAGGTATTTGAGTCTTTGTAGCCTAGCAAAGACAAGGTCCTGTTTCAGATTACATGAGTGATATTCAACATATTTGAAAGACATGTGTGACATGATTAAGGACGTATATTGGTAACTACACGTGAGGTTTACCTGAGTCGCTGTGATTCCAAGTTCAGGGGTAGTCAGAAGTATGGTACCTGACAGAAATGAGAATTGGCTTATTGTGCAAATGCTGATATTTCTTGCATGACTTTATATTTTCTTTTGTTGTCAGATGAACAGAAATTAATAGCTTTATTTGTCTGTAAACATAATATTATGTTGAAGACACAGAATTCGTAGAACCTATCTCTATATATTAACAATTTATAAAAACAACTGCTGTGTCTGACTTGCTCTGAATAAAAGTTTGTGTCTTCACTTCTGGTTTCTAGACTTTCTTTGGTCACCTCTTAAATTTTAGTAAGAAACTTCCATATTAGCAACTACTAAGAATATCAATAATTGCCTTTTCAAAAATCAAGAGAACATTTCATTTCAATTCATTGCATTATTTATTTCAAAAAGTTCTTAAAATGATTACATACGGAATTATAAAAATTTTCTGGTAGATATATAATATACATAAAAATTTCTATTACTGTTAAAGAAAGTGAGATACTGTTTTAGTTGAATATTAACACCAACAAGTTGAAAAATATATATTTATCTTTGTAGTCATCAAGGTAATACATTTAAACTATGCTGGCACTTTTATAGTAATTGTTTCTGCATATTTACATGGGGTAGTACTTTTGGCACATTTTCAAATGGAGAACAGACATTTAAGTTTTTCAAAGTGATAGGGAAAACATTTAAAATAAGTAATAATACAGAATTATGGAAAAGGATGAAACACCAGGGTATCATAAAGAAGAAATATGTTTGACCATATGAGAAAGGCAACCACTTCTCTTAAAGGCTGAACTTTCATTGCTCTATAAAAACAAGAGGGCTATAAAAAGTAATGTCAAAGTTATATTTGCCAATATTAAAATATCAAACTGTAGCATACCACCATAAATATGAGGACCAAAATCTTTACACAGCTCATGAAGTACACGAGATGACTGGGCCATACTGTCCACACAGACACAATGACATGGGTGTTAATGGGCAGTAGAAATCACCCAGAGACACAGCAAAGTACAAAATACACTGGTGACATCTAGGAATTAGCTGTCTGTTCAGGAGAATTTTGGATATAAATTTAGAGAGCAATTTGGACTTTTTTCCAGAAATTAAAAGTTATCTATTTGATTCCTTCTTTATAATGACTTTGTTTGGTCATACATAGGTAAAAATGTGGTACAGAAAAATGTCCAAATTAACTCCAAACTCCTTTATGCTCTATAACTTCAATCTTGTTCTCTCACTAAAGAATGTTTTCAGGGAATCAATAACAAAATTACTCAATACTACTCTTTGTCTTGTTTTAAGCCCACTTCCTGTGGGCTAATGCATATAAAACTAGTGAAATTTGGGCAGTGTTTAAAGGAGAAGAATGAAAGCATTGTGCACAATCATAAACAGAAGAACAATCACCCTGATAATTTAGAATTTGATTATTCCTTCAAGTCTGCCGCACAGCATCAAAGTGAAAGTTCACTTGTTACTGGTACTGTTATACAGAAGGTTAGATTAGACAAAGCCATGTAACTGAAAGAGTTAAAATTATTCAGAGACTTTTCATTTTCTTCATGTTGCAAGTAGAAACCCTGGGTTTTACTTTCTCCCCATCTATAGCATGAAACACACACACACACACACACACACACACACACACAGAAACGCCTTTACAAAAACTGATGTTTTCAAATGGTCAGGGAAAGATTAAAATCTTTATTCATGTTATCAAAACTTTCAATTTCAATATGTGATTTAAAGGCTTTATTTATGCAGAGAATTATAACTAATATCTTCAAACTTGCAACTATCTATCAATTCATAATAGAAAACCTCTGCTTTCAAAAAATTTATTTGACAACAGTTGTCAGTATTAGTAACTTGGCATATTCTAGATTATTCTGAATTGTCCTACACGATTTAAAATGACAATTTTCACTACTATTTTCTTTGTGTGTTTTATAAAGCAAAGCCTTACATAAATTTGCAAAGGAATTCGAATTGAAATGGTGACTATTAGTTGACCTATTACTTTGAAAACAGAGGCATTAACTCTGTTTTACCTGATGGTATGCCCCCTGCTTTCTTTGAGATTCAGGCACCAGCATCTGAAATATCATCCATTAAGCTTCATGGCAGAATATAATACTTTATCTAACTTATTCAAACATTCATAGAACAGGTATTTATAGAAAAATAAATATTTTCTACAATAGCTTTGGTTAGGATTTCTTTTTTCCATTTCAAAGTATTTGGGCTTATAGCAATCATTGAGTAACCTATGTTAACACTGGTTGCAAAAGCAGTATGGTGACAATCTATACAATGAATGGAAGTTAAAAATCATGGTTTCTATTTTAAATTGAAAGATTTCAATTTTTTATTTTCCACCTCTGTTCAAATTGAGCCACTTGTCAGCTTTGCCTAAAGGTTGGGAGAAGAAAGAGCTAGTGCTATTATTTACAGGGAAGCAAAACTGTATGTGTCTATCACTCATATTTGGTATAGAAGATATAGATCACTGTAAGACATATGGGAGTTGACACACTTATACTTAACACACAGAGAGACACCCAGCTTCTATTTCCTCTCTATCCAACCTCAAGAGAGATCAGAGGTTTGACCCCATTTTATTCCATTATCTGTGATACCAATAACTATAACCCAACTGCAGTGCCTAGTGTGTAGGAAGTACTCAACAGTAATAGTTCCTCTTTTTTTCCTGTCATCTCTTGTAATATCTTCATTTTTATCCAAGATATTGGGGTCTTTGTCTGAGGTATCATTTCTTTCCTGTGTTCTCCATGTGGAAGTTAATTTAGAAACGTTTGAACCAAAAAAGATGGTACTATCTAATGTGTCTTAACTTCATTCTCTTACCTAAGAGCTCCTCAAAAATCATTCTAAGGCATTCATGACATCAGGTTTCACTGGAAATACTGAATTCCTGTTCACTGTTCCTGGAATCCTTGTCCCTCTACAATCCCTAAGACAATGGCAGAGCAATTGGTAAAACTAAAAGAGTGTTTACAAATTAGTGTGACGCTAATGATACATTGTGATCATGGCCCATGGGAGTCTGCAGCCCTGTGAATGACAGCCCATTAAATTTCAGCAAACAGAACGGAGCAAATTTGGTGCTGGTCATAAAATATGGTTATACCAACTGACAGGCACAAAAGCAGTTTGAGAGTTTGGTAAGTTAGCTTTTTGGTCAAATAAATTCTGTCAAATATTATCAAGGATATCCTGTGTTCAAATTAACAAGATACATAGACATTTTTCTGTGAAAAGGCAATAAACTAAGTCAACCACAATGAAATTGAAGCCCCCAATAACATACCTTCCTATTGGAGAATTCATGACTGATTTGGACCTGAAAGTGTCCCTTCCAAGGATTTAGCATGAGAAGTACCAGAAGACCTGGTAGTATTCATACACTTATTCCAGTTTTTTTTTTTTTTTTTTTTTTTAAATTCAGAGGGCAATACTTAAAAATTGTTGGAGTAGATTTGACAATTAGTCAATTGTCTCAAGATTAGACCTGCGCAGATTCCTAGTAATCTGTTCCTAGCCTTTTAGAATAATTGAGCAAATATATGGTAAAACAGGTTTTCTTTTTTTTTAAAATTGTACCCAAGAACAAACACGTGAAGTTTGAAAACAATTTTTGTTCTATTGACAATATGGATTCAAATATAACTCTCTATAAAAAGTATGTCAGGTAAGATCAGGAAGAGCATGCATTGAGGAGAAAGTAGAAGGAATTTGTGAGGAAGACACAGACCTTCCTTCAGCAAAGGTAGGTAGATCCAAACTATGACTCACCTTTTTTTCTGAAAAGAGTTGACTTTCCTTTGTGAAAACTGGATGGAATGGAGATTCTGTAGACTGGGGAGATCTTTCAGCATTTTTCAGTTACACAAAGAATCACAGGAGGTACCAAGTATATTTGGTTTGGTCACCAATTCAATTAGCCCTTTAGCTAATTGAACTGACTTGTGTTTTTCACCCATTTTGAAAAGAATCATCTCATTTTCTATTTATTCTCTTATCTGCAATTGGCAATTTGAATAAAACATCTTATATGTTGTAAATGTGCAAAAAAATTTCCCTTTCCCCTTTGTAAAGCTCTGCTTTTGCATACTTCAGTTCGATGTTGAAATTGTATTAAATAGAAAGTCAGAGCTAAATATGTCTGGTTCTCAAATGAACAAATATTTCAAATATTTTTTAAATTTTTTTATATTAACAAAAATAAGCATGATTATCCTGCAGGGACCCAACCAAGAGGTTTGCATGTCTCTTTCTAAGGTCTGTCATGGGACAAATATGTTCAGGTCAGTGGTCTGAAATAGAAGAAAGGGCCCTGTTTCTGGAGATCTGAATTCTCATTTTGATTCTCCCATTAATTGACCTGTGATTTTTATTTTATTATTTTATTTTATTTTATTTTATTTTATTTTATTTTATTTTATTTTTGTGGCACTGAGGATGGTCTCAATACCCCAGGGGCCTCTACCACAGAACTACATTCCCAGATATTTTTATTTTTTATTTTTAGACTGGGTCTCGCTACATTGCCCAAACTGGTCTCGAACTTGCAATCTTCCTGTCTTAGCATCCTCCCAAATAATTGGGATTACAGGCATTCACCCCATGAGTGAGTTTTAGACAAGTAAATTGTCTTCAGGTATCAATTTTCTTACCAAAATTATTGTAAAGAATATCCTGATTTTTAAGATTTCTTTCCGTATGCATAAGTACTGGTATATTTAAGATGAGAAATTTTATGTGGATCAAAAAATATTTGATTTTCCTCCAGACTTGTCATCATCATCATTGGGTCCACATTGAGGGCTTTACTATTTTCCTTCCTCTTGGTAGAGGGGGAGGAAAAGAGCTCTTTCTTTGGCCAACTCCTGGGCAATTTTTTCTTAATTCTCTTCCTAAGAGTTGCTTACCTCATTTCCTCTTCCATTATGTTTACTTTATTTCTACTTTGAAGTCTTTTAGAGTACATTTTTAGCATACTTCATCCCATTGAACTCTATTAAATCTAAAATAGCATTTTATTATTTTCATATAAAAATTAATATTTTTCAGTGAACTGATTCTGCTTTGTTTCAACTCTTCTCACTTTGGCTTGCATGACAGTGTATTCGACAAGCAAAGGTATTTTTGGTTACCACATTGTGTTGTGACACAGCCTAGTTTTCTTTGCTTTTTTAAAATGAATATCCCCACAAATCCAAGAAGTTACTGGTATGACCAATTATTTTAAAGTATAGTTTTAAAAACACAAAATGAGCTGAAACAATTTCCATATTTAGAATTAAATATATTTATAAAGACCCCTTTCTTACTTAAAAGTTTTTCTATGACTCATACTGAGAATAAAACATTAAGCAATAATCTAGATCAAAGGCCAGCCATTAGGTGGGGTCATCAATAGTTGATCAGTACTCTTTTAAATTGCTAGGTAAATGTGCATGTAGTCTAGAAGAATTTCAACAGTATGATAACTTTATGTGTATCTATCTGATATTTTTCTAGTCATAAGAACTAATGCAATTTATGTTTGATGACAAAATAACAAATAAAGGACCAGTTTCTCTATTTGTGGATTTAAAGACAACCACTGTGAATATCATTGTGCTCTCCCCTGTGTCTATTTTCATTTCTGGTTACCTGTGAGATTGCATGGGGAAAACCAGCAGAATGAGTTCCTGTTGGGCGATACCAAAGGCCACCCAGGGCTGAAGGACTCCAGTCCATCCAAATGGTGGACTGTTTCCCTGAGTAATCTTTTGGTACTCTAAATATTGTGATTTTTAAAAATCTTCCATTCCATTGAAAATTTACACTACCACTGAAAAATACAGTCACTGAGTTCACTGTTACTTTCACAGTTATCTAATGGGTTGACTAGGTGAAAACATCAGTTCCTCTTCATTCTTCATAGTACTTTTCAAATTTCCACTTTTGATGTGGTTTGTTTGGGTCACAAGCAGCTACTTTGAGCATCTTCTGTGAAATATTTCCTTCCAAGCACAACAACTGATGATAGTTTTCAAAAACAATGTGATTTACCTGGAGAGAAAGAGGATCTGGGAATGAGCCACAGACTGAATTTGACAATGAAGATCTAAAAAAATGTAACCCTCCCATGTCTCCAAAATGATAAGTAACTATAATAATAATAAGTAACTATATTTTTGATTCCTAAGGAATTCTCCTAAACTAAATTAATATAAACATGGGCTTTGGAAGTATTAAGTTTTTTGCATCTCAAACTAAATTTCAAACTTCTCCAAGATTATTAATTTGAGGAGTAGTAAAAGATGAAATTTCTAATCATATGGCTGATAACTATAGGATTTAAAGCATAAAAAATCCAGATGTCATTTAATGTATTTGACAGATGATGAATATCTCATTGGTGTTGGTAAAGAAAAAACACACACCATGACAGAGAGTGAGTTCATTAATTTCTTAAGTTAATGTCTTAGAATATATGTGTGTGTGTGTGTGTGTGTGTGTATTACAGAATGCTAGAAATGATGTATTTTATTCATGAATTCCTTACTATAATTTTTGATAGTACATAGTCCAGAATCCATTGCAGGATTTTAAAAAAGTATGATGCTTGAAAATGCCTAAGGAGTTTGTAAAGTAGTTGGTCTTAAAGAAAATCATTCTGGATTATCTACAATATTCATCCAGTGGATTGTAATGCAGTAACTAAATCACTTGTTCCCAACCTAAAATCACTTGATACAGTAAGCACTAGTGCAGAAGCACTCCGTGCCCAATCTGCCACTTATGAGACCAATTCTTTTAGGATGGTTGAAATCCAGAGCATTTGGGGAGGACTGACCTAGGAAGTATCTTTTAAATGTAGATTCTGAAGTGTATGATTTTAATAATTTATTACCTGGGGTCAAACTCACTACTACACATCCTTCCTCCATTAGGAGGTGGTGGAATCTTTGAGAGGTGGAGCCAAGTGGAGCTCCTTAAGTCATTCCAGGCATGTCCTTGAAGAGGACTGTGAGACCCTGGTCTGGATCGATTTCTCTTTTTTGTGTTTTGGCCATAAGATGAGTAGCTTTGCTCCACCACACACAACTCCATGGTGGGTACCTTGCCACTGGTCCAAAGCAACAAGGCTAACTGATCATGGACTATAACCTCCAAAACTGAGGGCCAACATAAACCTTTCCCTTTGTCATTTGATTATCTAAGTTATTTTGCTATAGTGATAGAAAGCAGGCTAACACAGGACTTGGGAGGTGTAGTATGAAAACTAGATATTCATCTCCATAACCATCTAGTAACATCAAAAGGGACAAACAAGGCAGAAAGCAGCTATGTAGCATGCCACAAAGTCACAGGTACAAACAAGGTGGGGAAGGGACAAATTTCTAGGTGTTTGTTTGTTTGTACCAGGAATTGAACCCAGGGGCATTTTACTAATGTGTTACATCCCCAGCTCTTTTTAAAAAATATTTTAATTTTGAGACAGGGTCTTGCTAAGTTGCTTAGAGCCTCACTAAATTGCTGAGGCTGGCTTTGAACTTGTGATTCTCCTGCCTCAACCTCTTGAGTCACTGGAATTAAGAGCTTTCTAGTTTTTGGTATCTTAATTAAATTATCTTCTTTACCAAAGCAACTGTTTAGGAAACCCTACTACTAAATACTTTCTTACAGAAATCTATACCAACATTTAATTCTGGAAATGAAAGATGTATTGTGCTTCTTATTATCTTGCTCTTCTCTTTCTCTACCTTCCTCACTTTCTTCCTCCCTCCTTTAGCACAGGGTTAAAGAAGGAGAAGGTAAGGTATAATTTATTCAACAGATTTTTATGGATTTCCCAAACTCTATGGAAGTTAAAATCAGCAGCTTATATGCTAGCAATTCCTAAGTTTTCTGAACAAGTTGATAATAATAATTATCATTAAAGAGAAAAAAATGTTCAAAAGGAATTGAAATATAGTAGAGAATACTTTGGGGGCCACCTCGGGGCAAAATAATAGTTTCCATGTAACCAATGCATACAGTGGATTTGGTGACAATCTGTGAGTGAAATGGTAGAAAATTTGAGAAGGTAGTACTGAGATTATTCCTGCTATTTCAAGATCTTACATAATAGGACTTTGTTTCCTGCTGAAATACAATTGGGAAAAACTGAGCCGACTTTGGGAATGAATATAGTAAAACAGGGACATTTTGGTAAATATTAACAATTAGACCTCTGGAAAAATATTCCCTGATCCAGTAGAAATTGCTACTTTCTGTGGTGTAGAGATTGTCTTCATGGTTGTTTTTGAGCCATCAGTGTGATGTCACTGAGTTCAGAAGTGGCAAGAGAGGCACACAATGGGATCCTGTAGGGGATGAGGACTGGTTCCAGCACTCCCCCAAGGGCCCAGGTCTCTGGGTACCACAGGGGCTGAGAAAACATGTCCTTGTATGGAAATTGGGCAGGATGAGTAACTAGAATCATTCTGAAGAGCAGGGCATACAGTAAGTACACAACTTCTTGCCTTTTCCTTGTTTTCTCCCTCTGTGCTTTTCTGACAACCAATTTTTGGGTATAGGTCTTGCTTTTGGCATTGTTGATTGAATGAAGCAAATTACTTTTAGAAAGATGTAGCAATGTAACAATAAGAACCTACTAACTTTTATTTAAAATCATTCATTTAAAATACATTTTGAAAAAGGAAACAAAATGACAATAATATCTGTTACAAAAATATCTGTTTCTTTCTCTGAGTAAACTTTTACACTGACTTAATCAACACAAACACATTTAAAACTTCCAGTTGAGGATACTGATAATAAGGGTCTTATGTCCCATTGATTGAAAGTCGAATTTGTGGCAAAGAAGAGGCAAATATATTTTGCTTACCAGTTCTGAATGAAAGACTGAGGTCGATTTATGCAGCCATTTTAGCCCTTTGTTTTTGTTATCACAGGGGCGCAGCGTTAGGGATCCCTCATCAGGGATGGGGGCCAGACACCATCCTTCATGTTTAATAAGTCTTAACCAGGTGTAATTAAATTGTTGATGCTGGAGAGGAAATGAACATAAAAAAAGTCCCTTCAGGCAGCAAACATAGTAGTGGTTTTGTCAAACATTTTTGTTGGTAATAGCTAAGAATATAGGCACTCTGATGATTTATATTCAAATCCCAGGGCTACCAATTTCAATTCTGATAGTATGGACACATTATTTACCCAGTCTAATCTCATTTTTTTTATTTTTAAGTTGGATGGCAAACACATCTATGGCAGAGGGCTAGGGTAATGACCATTGAGTTTCTAGCACACAGTAAGTCTACAACAAATATTAGTTATAACTCAAAAATGACCAGTACATGTAGTCCCTATCTACATACGGATGTTGTTTCAGGTGTTCTGAATCCCAGACAATACTAGTGCTTGAAGAGTGATTAAGTTTCCAAGACACAGGTAGTTTGAGGAAGAACCTAGTCACAGTCTTCAGTTTCTTTGGTGGAAATTGTTATGCTTTCTCGTTTCAGATTATCTAGACAATTGGACTCCTAGAGGCTTCGTTCTGCTGTGGGAAAGGTTAAGATCTTTCTCAGCTGCTGATACAAGGAAACCTCAGGCTGCTGTTACGTTAGCACCTTCAGTTCATAGAAACTGTTCTTGGAGAAGTCTAGTTTTGGAGAGGTGGCAATGTCTAAAATAAATACTGATTCAGGCAATGGAACCATATTTTTAGTCCTTGAAAATATTTTCTACAGTTGTTTACAAACTAATATTATCTCCCTGGTCAGTTTACTCTGAGGTTCTGGCTCTGTGGGAAATTTACTATTTGTACTAATAACAAAATACTCGGGGAAAAATAAAACTCCTATAAAGTCTGTCTAAATGCTTTTTACCTAATGAATCATTTTCAGTGTAACTGAGATTTAATTCAGATTATCAGGTTAAATTAAAGCCTTTGTATTGAATCTTGTGATTCAATTTGTATTCCCTACACCAACATTGGCATCAGCTGGGAGTTAGTTGAGAATGATGAATCTCAGCCCCACTAGGAATCTACTGAATCTGCATCTGCATGAATAAACTCCCCTCGTGATGTGTGTGGACATTAAAATTTGAGGATTATGGGAAAATGGCATTATAAAAGGAGGTTATGTGATGACTAAGATAAGTTAGACATTACCTTAAAAAGGGACATCTCAACTGGTTTAGAAGTTAAAACTAAGGAGACTTTTGAGGTAAGGTAAAGGATAGAGTTAAATGACTCAGTTTGAGGATTTTACTTCTTTTGAGCTCTTTTGGATGACTGCTGTAGTCATGGGCTTGGTATTAAGCTTTATTCCTTCTGATAAAACCAAGCTAACTTTCTCTATGTTCCTGTCCCTTTATTACTCAATCAAACCATAAGAGAGAGAAGCTAAAAATGAACAACCAGATGAAAAGGAAGTTAGGGGTTTATGGAAGGTGATATAATTAATACTTTGATCTCCTAGATTGTCTTGAAGAGACAATGTTATCAAGAATAGAAGCCAGCAGTGACAGAACACTTGTCTAGCATGCACAGGACCTGGGTTCAATCCCCAGTAACCACAAAAGAACAGAAATCAGGTTTTCAGATGAAATACTGGTTACTCAAGCATAGTAAGTACCATAAGTACTTGCAATGATGTCTCAAAGAAGTGCATTATTTAATATTTTCATGTAATTAAAACTAATTGTGGTTTGATTTTACAATTTCTGAGTTCATTTCCTCCTTTAATTTTTAATAAGCAAAGTTATTTCTTTCAACTGATTTTTTTTTGACACTTTCCACTTCCCTCTGTCTCCTCTTTCCTAATTAAGAAAGACTTCCTTTGGCTTTGTATTTACAAATCATAACTGAATTAAGGTGGCAGAGATAACGTCTAGCAGCAGTTTTGAATTTGTGGAACGTGCTTGAAAATAGAAGCATTGTCTTTAAGTCAAAGAAGTAAGATTGAGTAAACCTAGACTATCATTGCAAAATAATTTTTCTACCAAAGACTGATCTGTAAATTGGGGGGCTGATTTCTACTCATGAATCAGTGTTCCTGTGAGCTCTATTTGGTATCCAAACCAGATAACTACTCCCACAGAAGGTAAACTGTGAGGGAACCGATGTGGGAGAGGGAGGTGTGATCTCTCAGATCACCTCCAGCATGGCAGGGGAGTCCCCGTTCCCTTTCCTCTGGTCCTGCTCCCTCTCCTAAGCATTCTGTTCTGAGTTTGTGGGAATTTGGCTGTAGGGTCATGGATTGTGAGATATTCATAATTCTCTTAAATTCAGGAGAATGGAGGGGGCATGAGGGATGGAATCAGAGAATAAAAATGTTTCCTCAGGATGATTACTTAAAATTATGTACTCTATTTTCTTTATTATTTTATCCTTATATGCTTTGTAATTAAACAAAATTGTTTTATAATTGTTGAAGCCTTTACAGAATACTAGCATTAGGTACTGTGTGTTTCCTGGGTGTTACCTGACCCCTAGAGGCAAGCACTGTTTTCACAAAGGTTCAAGAACATGTGCAGTTGAACCCACTTTTGCAAGTGAAGGAGCCAGGAGCCAGGAGCCAGTCCATGGACTTCACTCCCTCAGTCACTGACTTTGCATTTAGTGGTGGACTTTCTTGTATTGGCCTTAGGATTATAGAGAAATTTAGATACTGGTTATGGATTTCTGCAAGGTGAAGATACATTTCTCAAGTGAGCAATGAGTATGTCAAACATGACACCTATCAACTACCATGAAATAGAAAACCCCAGCTAGCATACCTGGCTGCTTCCATCACAGTCTTCCAGGATGGCTGTGGTGTTTTCGATAGAAACACACTTACTCAAGTCCACATTAATAAGCTAGGAAGCAGAATATAAAACATGAATTAAGCAAAAATATTTTCAAGTAGAACACAACATTCAGACATGTTTAGAAAACACAGAATACAAAACTATTATAAGGTTAAAAGATAGTTAAATTAATAGCTTAGTATTACTTAACATTATATGATGTTATTGGTGGCTAGCTCTAACAGACATAATGTAATCTTGCTTCAATCTGTCAATTTAGGCCCGCAATTCAGTCCCAGAGCCAGTAAACAGAAGCTTTTAATTAACCCTTCCTTGGAATGCCAAATGACAAATGAACAAAAGGTGGCATGGAAAATAGTTATTTCCTTGTCTTGAGTTTTCCTGATGCATGTCTTAAAAGTCAATGCACATACTTGCAATTTAATCATATCGAGAGTTGTGGGCTATGTTCTTTGGCTGACCCTCCAAGCTATCTGGCTGCTTAGGCACTGAATCATAGATAAATTGAGTCCTTCAAAGAATAGCAGATTCCAGCTGATTCCCTGTCAGAATCTGTCTAATGACTTAAGCAAGCTACAATTCATTATAGGAAAAGTCACGAAAGCTAATATAGAGCCAAGCATAAAGGCACTTTCTGGCAGGCCCCCAGGTTTTTAATGGATTTGCAGGGTCAAATATGGAGGTAGCTTTCTATCAGTCACCGTTTAATGCAGAAAAATGTTGATTCCCTTTTCCTCTTTGACATTCTGGGCAGACCTAATGAGAAGATAGGTTAATAATGCAATTTAGGCCTTTCAGATTTCTGGAAGAGCCTGAGCTGGGAGGTGGTGAGGGTTTTGTTGCTGTTGACACTGTTTTTGTCTCCTCCTGTTTTATGGAGCTCAACTCTGGTGCTGCAGGGAAACAGGTGGCACAGCTCATGGGGTTGCCAGACTTTCTAACTGGGGGCCCCCGTGGGTTGGTCCCACTTTTGCATGCATAAATTAGCTTGCAGAAGAGAGTCAGCCTCAGAAAATGAAGAGTAAAATACAAGTGAGAGGGAATTGAAATCTTGTTGTGCCAGGAACATGTCCCCTTAGAAAGATATGAGAAAAACTTGGGCATGCATAAGCCCAAATTGGAATTGAGGTCTTCCACAGAAAGATGGGAAACTAAGGACCCTCAATGAGGTGGTGCACTAGGAAAAACATTTAACCCACTGGCACTGAAAGCTAGATTCTCCCTGGAAATTTGAAACCACACACTGACCTCAAAACACTGGTTTTGAGAAGAAAATATGTACCACTCTTCTTGGATAGGAAGCCTTACATACCTTCAAGGCATAGAAATGAACATTAAAAATAGTAAGAGAATTGGTAACTTCTCAAGTACCTGATAAAGAAAACACAAATTCACTCTGGAGAGTCAGTCTCCATTAAAAACCCTCAAGACAAACGCTATTCATAATTTAAAATGACCAGTAGGGGAACAGAAAATCCAAATGAGAGCAGCCATAACACATGGAAGGATCCAACTAACTTCTGGAAGATGGTGAGCAGAGATGTGTGAAGGAAGAACAATCCTGGTTTAAAGAGGGGAAATCATGCCCAGGATCTGAGCAGAGATGTAAGAGTCTGTGTATTTGGGTCACACAGAGAATACTCTCCATTTCAACAGTTTTGGAAAACTGGTTCCAGCACAGCTGAACAGGAGGCCCTCCTCCAGAATTTCTCAGAACCTTCTGGTTGTTGGTGCTCAGCTTGCTGCTCAGAATGTAGTGAGTGCTTCTCAGAGCTACTGGACTGGGAAACCTGACCCAGCAAGGGTGTCACTTCTCAGAATGCTGTTTGAGAACCCCTGGTTTTAACTGAGTCCTTTGTGTTTATTTCATACAATTCCTTCCTCCAAGCACAGCAAGGCAATGGAAGGAAAGGGAAATCTGTTCTGTCCCTTTGTCTCTCTCCTCTTTATCTGAAATTCTCTTTATTTTCCTTCTTAACAGAAAATCCTGGGGAAACAATTTTTCTTCTTAAAGAGATGGCTATGAAGTGCTAAGGAATGGTTATTCTTCATTTCATTATGAAAGGTTTTAAATTTTTTTTCATTTTAAATTATTTTATCCAAAATCAGGTAGTACATAGATTTTAAACTTTCCATGTTGAATTGTTTTATTTTCTAGTTCAGGCGGTGGGAATTCCCCATGGTTTATTACAGAATTGCTAAACTATAGGCAGCTTGCTATATTGCTACAATGTAATCCTGTGGAAAAATTTAATGCTGATGAGGTTCTTATATTAGTTTCAGATATTTTTAGTTCAAAAAGAAATTATTTATTTTTATTCTCAAAAAAAAAAAAATCCAAAAGAACTTCCACTCAATTTAAATTCCCAAGTGAGTAGGTTAAAAGATAGGAAAACATGAAGTAATAAAAACAGATGGTGGAGTTGACTCCTTTTTTCTTTTGAAAGGTTTCAAGATTGTTTATCTTAAACAAAGGTCAAGTTAATCTTATTCTGAATTTCCAGGAAAAAGATCTTAATTTTTTTTGTATAATGGTAACACTCCCTACTGGTTTATTCAGAAGGGAGCAAATGTTATCTTTATTAAAATTTATCTAAGAAAAGCAACAAACAGATAAGGAAGTAGTAGGAAGAGCTCTGTTAATATAATTTTTAGAATATTTGTAGCATTTTTATATAGCACATTCATCAGCAGAGGCCATTTCTTTAGGGGACATTTTCAAAAATTTGGTGGGAATGATTATAAAAATTAGCTTCACAGCAGAGCCAAAAGGTAGTTTTATAGTCCCCTCTGGTGGCTAATGTTGAGTAATGCTATTGCAAAGATTCTGTTAGAATTCCATTTTTTTGTTTGTTTGTTTTTTTGCCTGTTTCAAGTATGAAATTTTAAAAATATAAATTTTATTGTATGAATACATTTGATGATTTATTTGGACAGTCTGTATAAATCCAAGGTGTTCTTTTTAATGAATTACCTAAGGTAAGATATCAGGTTGAGACACCTGAGGTAAAATGACTTTAGAGTACACTATGTTACATATAAACAGGTCACATATACTTATTTATTAGTTGAATTTATAAATCAGAATGAATCTGCAAACTAGTTTCTCTCTTAAACATTCTGTTTTTGGATTTTTTAATTCTAATTAGTTGTACATGACAGTAGAATGCATTTACGCATTTTGATAAATCATGCACAAACGGAATATAATTTCTCATTTTTATGATTGCTCATCTTGTAGGATAGGATCACATCAGTCATGCAGTCATGTATGTTCATGAGGTAATAATGTCTGTTTCATTCTACTATCCTTCCTACCCCCTTACCTGTTCTCCTCCCTTCACTCCTCTCTGCCTGTCTTTAACAGTCTTCCTGAAGTTTCCTAATATGGTCAAGGAAATGGCTTAAGTTCTTGTTATCAGATTTGCCAGTTGGGGAGAGTGGTTGGTTTGCAATAATCTACTTGCTGGGAAGAACTGAAGAGACTTGGCCTGAAAAAGCAGGTTACTGATGATTTATTTTTCTTGAATGGAGGAAAAAAAAAAAAAAAAAAAAAAAAGAAAGAAAAAGGAAACTCAGAGCTCTGTCTGTGGCAGCTTGACCCATCACCCTTACGCCCTTTCCATGGTAGATGGCCCTATGTCCTACCATCCTCTTCAGATGAAGCTTCTTTCCCAGAACAGGTTTGAAATGGCTTTCCCCAGTCTCTCCCCATACTTGACCCTCTTAGTGTTGTACTCTGTTCAACCTGTGTGGTTTTTCTTCTTTCCTTTTTTGTAACCCCCATATCCTGAAATTCTCTGATAGTTTCTGTTATTTTAAATCCCTCTTTGTAACTTAAAAAAATCCCAAATAAATGTTATCTCTTTTATCTCATTGCTCAATAAATTCCTGTTATAATTTGGAGGGAGGGAGGGAGAGAGAAAGGGAGGGGGGGAGAGAAAGAGAGAAAGGAAGATAGGGAAGGAGGGAGGGAAAGAAAATCCTCACTCTCCCTGCAAGGACCTGTGAGATCTAATTCCTGTCTCTCTGAGCACCTTCCTCTGGTACCATTCCCTCCTTCACACCCTGACCATAACATTTGTCTTTTTATCCAGTTCTCAGATGCCCTCAACTTTTGCCTGTCTTGGAGTTTTGCATGAGCTACACCCTCTTCCTAGCCCTCTCTTTTTTAGAGCTTAGCTGACCCTTTGGGTTTCAGGCCTTGGTTTCAAAGTCTCTTCCTTGGAAGAATCTTGGCCACACTAAGAATTCATCCCCTGTAGCCTAAATGAGCTATGTTTTGTATTTAACTTATTGTTTATTATCTTTCTTCCCTATTCAACTTTTCAACTTTAAGTTTTAAAGGAAAAAATGGAGTCTACTTCATCCATCATCCTGTAATCAAGTTCTGAAACACTGCACGATGTCCTGACACACAACAGGTATCTGTTGAATCAATCAATGCACATGGTTGTCTTCCTCAAATTTACCCATGTTTAATTCTCAACTGTGCCTTGTCTTATGGGCATTCATAGTTGGTATTTATTTATAGTGTAACATGATAAATCATTCTTCATACACATTTTTGGGGGGGATACCAGGGATTGAAATCAGGAGCACTCAGCCACTGAGCCACATCCCCAGACCTATTTTGTATTTTGTTTAGACAGGGTCTCACTGAGTTGCTTAGGGCCTCTAGTTTGCTGAGGCTGGCTTTGAACTCCTTTCTCAGCTTCCTGATCTGCTGGGATTACAGGCATGCAACCGTACCTGGCTCTTTCCCACATTTTTAAAAGAGTATTTGTGTCATTTTTGCAGAGTTAAGAATTTAAATTGTCACGTGAACTTACCACACCACTAGCTCTCACAATGGGAGCCTTTAAATCTGGGAAGACATTCTCCAAGTACCATTTGAAACTTTTACATTTCAGTTTCTTCCGAAGCTCCCTCTGCTGGGTGAGGTTGCCGGCGTCTAGCCCTTGGTCTATGAGGTGATCCCCATGGCCATAGAATAGCTCCTTGTACTCATCAAGCCACACCTCAGCGACCCGCACCAAGTTCCGCTCCACTGTCTTCATGCGGTCTTTGGGGAAGGAATAGGGATTGTCATTTCTGAATATGTGGCCCACTCGGGAGCAGGGAATGATCTCAATTTCGCCACCACACATCCACACCTGGAACAATTTGAAGATAAGCATCAGTTATGAAAAGATTGTTTAAAATCATGGGCAATTGATGACAAGAAGGGACCTGGAGGGTTTGCTTTTCCCAGCTTCAAGTCAAACTTTCAACTTAGAAAACACTGTGGGGATAGAAAGCAAAACTCAGCCGTTTATTTAGTATTATGTATTGTGGTGTAGACCATTTTAAGATTATTAAAATAAAGTTTTTTCTTAACCTGCAATGTAAACTTTTTTTTCCTAAAAAAATCTTCATAGAATGCCAGTGTATAAAATATGTACAATGTGACTATAAATATAAAATGTATAAAATATGAGTTCCTGTATAAAATATGTTTGAATCATGGAGAGGTAAACGGATGTCCATTTGTTCACCTTCCCTCTTGTTTTTTCTTTTTATTTTTTTCTCTACATTTTTATTGGTGCATTACAGTTGTGCATAATGGTGTGATTTGTTGTTGCATATTCGTACATGCACATGTTTTAACAATAGAATTTGGCCACCATGATTTCCCAGCATTCCCCAACTCCCTCACCAATCCCCTGGTCCCTTTCCTCTATTGTAGTGATCTCCCTTTGCTTTTCATGCGATCACCCCCAACTTTGTATTCCTTTTTTATCTCTAGTTTCAACATATTCTCCTTCTCTTATGTTACAGAGATCCACAAGACTCCCGGGGCACAATTCAAACACTACTCTTGATCAGGCGCTCCAAAGTTCCATCCCTTTTACTATAAATCACCCAACCCAACCGGAAAGCAGCTGCTTTTCTGACACTCTACAATTGCTGTTGCTAAGGCTTTATTGGGTGTTAATTTTGCAATTGAATTCCTCCAAATTCAATCTGAGCTATGAGAAAATTAATCAAATGACCCTAAAATTTCTGTGAAATTCCCTCCTACTGTGTTACATATCTGATCATATTAATAAACTGAAAACATTTAAAATGACAAGCTCTTTCTTGTAAAGAAAATTTAATAAACACTTGATAATACCTTGAATGACAGTTCCATATTTTCTCCACCCCAAACATCAAGGCCAGGGTCATAGGTTCCAAGTTCAAAAAAGTAATTTTTATCAATAGAAAATAATCCACCTGCCATGACAGGGCACCTATAAAAATGAAAAGATTGCTTTTCAGAGTTGGTCTTCTGTTTTTTTTGCATTAGAGTTAGGAGGCATTTCTGAGTAGTCACCAAGTGCAGGGAGGTCTAGGGATGGAGTCACAAATAGTGCTTGGATGATGAGTTCTCTGATTCATGGTGAAGGGCTTGAATAGTTCAGCAAGGACGTGGCTTGGAAGTAGGGTTCTTCGTTGTTCTTTAAACTCTGACAAAACTCTCCAGGAATATGACTTTTAACATTTATTTAGGGCTAAGCTACTATTGTATTATCTGTGTATTAACTTAAACTTCACAAAAATCCTGCAAGTTTGTACCATTATTAAGAGACTGCAATACAGAGAAGGTAAGAAACTTTTCCAAGGATGACAGACAAGTACAATGTACACCTCAGGTGCACACTTAGGCAGTCTGGTTGGCCACTATGCTCTAACACTGAACTGTACTGCCTTTCAACCATGCGTGAAGCTGACTGACAGACTGTTCTGTGGCAAGCACTGCTTAATGCAATTCAGATATACACGTGTGTACATAATTGGATTAAATTTTCAAAATGATTTAAGCAATAGGCACTTCTATTAGTCTTCACATAGAATCAAGGAAACAGACTCAGAGTAGTTAAACAAGCTTTTCAAACTCACAACACTAGTAAGTGGTAGAGATGAAATTCAAACCCAAGAGTCAGAGTCCAGAGCCCTCAGTCAGATTCCAGAGCCTTGGAGGACAGAAATGATATTTTAGTCAGCAGATATACAAGGTTATTACCATATCCAGTGGTGGTTACCACTGAACAAGTTGAAAGTGGGAGAAGACACAGGAAGCCTCCACTTTGTCTTCAGGTCCAAGCTCTGTTCTTTAATCCAGCTTCTTTAATAATAAAGCCTGAATTTTAATTCATATTAAGCTTCTGTGTCTATTTCTTAATTCATTAATAGAATTTGGCAACTGTCCCACAGAGGGGGTAGTATTAGACTGTGAAAGAAAGAAAATCTTACTATAGCTATTATAGTTGTATTTCTATGACTATTATTTACTCTTTTAATTTTTACTCATGCTTACTTTAATATTATGTGTGTTCGTACAGTACATTCAATGAGTCTGTGTTTCTCACATTGTAATCTCAGGGAACTTCTCTAGGCTTATGGCTGAATAGGGTACAATTAGCCATTTTAAAAAGGAGTTTTGGTAGTGGGAAACTAACATCTCAGGAAAATTTGTTTACTTTGGTAATGTATTATCTAAACCTATAATTCTTGAGGTTTTATAGAATAATAGATTATAGCTGTTTTGTGAAAAAAATTTTTCCATGTCTTTACAAAAAGACATGTATCTGCTTCTTTGTCTTAAGTTTCACACACTTACCTTATTATATCAGTTTCTTTAATTTTGTTTTTTGCAATGACATCTGGAGGAATAGTTTTCCAACCGAAGTTCATGGGCCATACGAAGATACCTCTTTGAAAGTTGTCCACTGTCATATAACTAATCCAGGAAAAAAAAGACAAAACAAATCAAAATGACCTGAGATTAGATGCATCCTATGTAATTCACCAACTTGGCTCCAAGACTTATTTAGATATGGAACAGATACTTCTGCAGGTCATTTTAGATCTTTGTCTTTCAGTAACAATTCAAGAAAATTTACAATCCATACTGGTGATGAGTTGACTGGATTGCTTGCCTTTAAATTATACTTTACTTTTAATAGTGTTCTGATCATTTCTGAGGAAGAAACAACTTATATACACACACATGTTTCTTACAGAAGGAAGACTTAAACTTGAGGAAAAGAAATATTTGGGAGTTCAGCTGAATTTAAAGGGGAATCAGTAGTAGGATTTATTGGTAGTTAGGGTATTATGATATGAGGTTAGATATGAGGTGTTCCCAAAAGTTCATGTGTGAGACAATGCAAAAAGATTTAGAGGTGAAATGATTGAGTTTTGAGAGCCCAATCAGTGCATTAATCCCCCTTATGGGGATTAACTGAGTGGTAACTGATGGTGGGTAGGGTGTGCCTGGAGGAGGTGAGTCATTAGGAGTGTGACTTTGGGGTATATATTTTGTATCTGGTAAGTGGAGTCTGTCACTACTTCCTGATTGTCATGTCTAGAGTCACTTTCTTCTGCCACACTCTTCTGCCATGATGTTCTGTCTCACCTCAAACCCTGTGGAATGGCAAAAGCTGTGTATGGACTGAAACTACTGTAATCATGAGCCCCCAAATAAAGTTTTCCTCCTAAAAATTGTTCTAGTCATGTCTCTTGGTCACAGTGAAAAGACTGACTAAAACATAGGGTTAGCCTAAACTTGTTAGGTTTACCAAATAGATTATTGGACTAACCTGTCCTGATCCCAAGATACTATTATATATTCTCATTTATTTTAATGGATAAACTATGTATTTCTTGGATTGTCAAAAATGCACATATTAGGACCAGAACTTTCTACTGTTGTAGGCAAAGGTACACTTGGATATGCTGTGGGGTATGGCAAAGTTACCTCATATCCTTGTCATTGATGACTTCGATTACTGGACAGGCAACTTTCTTTCTACTTAAATAAACCCTTTCCAGAAGAGGTTCCAACCAACCAACATTGCATTCCACATGAGAATCTAGAAACGTCAACACATCACCTAGAGAATAAAAATAAAAAATAAAATTAATATATACATATATTCATATACATATAATTTGAAAATATGATCTACTGAGTGCATATGATTCAAAGGTGCTGAGGACTTTTCCAGAAATGTCCATGTGAAGACAGTATTCTTTTCTTCTCACTAAATGCCTTGTCCCTATCACTTCTTTTTGTAATGATACAAAGAACTTTGTTCATAGGAATTTTATGGCCAATTATTTTCTACCTTTGGGGAAAAAAAAATTACAAGCCACTTAAAGTGAGCAGCAATTCTCCAAAGGGAACACTAAGCATTAAGGATAACTGCTAAGTCCATTCTAAGGAAGATTGCTACCATTACTTCTGGGAGTGGTGGATGTGAAACTTTGCTTTACAGAAGACCAGAAGGACTCTGATATTATGTGTATGGCCATAGAAATGATGAAGAAGAAAAATGACCCAACATAACAGAGGTGAAAAGAAACTAAAGTGGAGGATCCTTCAGGACTGGGAGGTACTTTTAAATGAATAACTAAAGAGGGGCGCAGGGAGTGGGGAGTTATTGCTTAAAGGGTAGGGAATTTTGTTTTTGCAAAATGAAAAGGGTTCTGTGGATGAGTGAGTATATGTAAACTACTGAACTGTACACTTAAAAATGGTTAAGATGGTATATTTTATACTATGTATATTTTACCACAAGTAAAAATGAGTTTCAAAAGAAAAAGACTTGAAAGATGAAAGTATTTGTAAGAACTCTTTCTTTTTATTGGTTGCATGAAGTGATACTCTTTTTCTTCAATGATATCTGAGGAGCATGTACAATGCTTTAAATGATTTTATGTAAGTTTGTTATATGCATGTGTGTGTATATGTATGGTCAACCAGAATTTGAGGCCCCAATCCCTTATGTAATCTCCAGGTCCAACAACAGGTAATTATGAAAACTTTACCTGACAGTCCTTCCATCCAGACTTGGCACTCAGCCAATGCACTGCAGTCTCTAAAGAGAATTGGGATTCCCTACCTTCTGCTGGACTTGCTTTTATGTGGTCTTGTATCCCTAACCCAGGTGCCTGCATCCAGAGGTCTCTCTCATGCCAAAGCCTCTGAGAAGACTGCCCTAAGGGAGGTTGAATGGGTCTTGAACACATTTTTCTTTACTCTCACTCAGATTTCAGTGCTCCCCAGCTCTTTGCCACTCCTATCTCTCACCCTGGACTCCAAAGCTATGGAATAGGAGAAGCATTTTGTTTTGGACTCTTCTCTGATTCAACACCCAGTGCCATTCCTTGAGAAAAAAATGTAGCATTGTAGAAGTCAACTCTTTTTCCTGTTGAGTGTTTCACTGATACTGTTGTAGTAAGTGATTGAGGTTTGACTGTTGTTTTCAATTTGGATTATTATTTTCATGGACAACTCTAATAATTGGATGCTCTGCTAACATTGATTACCATCCAAAAGTGCTTATTCTCTGTCAGACTCTGTTCTAAGCTTTTTACATTGTAGTCTTGTATACAACTCACTACAGAACTGCAGTATAGGTTTGATTTTTACTGTCGTTTAAGAAATAAAGAAATTGAGGAACCACTCATGTGTAAAACAATGACAGAAAGTCTATAGGTGAAATGATTGTGTTATAGGAGCTTTCACCCAAATAGTGCATTAATTCACTGATAGGGGTTAACTGGGTGGTAACTGTAGGAAGGTTGAGTGTGGCAGGAGGAAGTGGGTCACTGGGTTGTGCCTTTGGGCTTTATATTTTGCCCCCGGTGAACTCTCTCTCTCTCTGCTTGCATGTCCTAAGTGCTTTCCTCCTTTACACCATTTTGTCATGATATTCTGCCTCACCTCAAACCCAGAGCCACAGTTAGCCATCTGTGAATTGAGACCTCTGAAACCATGAGGACCACATAAACTTTTCCTTTTTTAAAATTGTTCTTAAGCGGATTGCCTACCGCCAGTGGAGTACCAGCTGCCTGCTGTTGCCTGGAAGTTCACTGTGACAGTACCTGCAGGTTTGATTACACGTGGCTGTTGCCATTTTGAGACAATAGCCAGGCCCCATAGGACCCCTGGCCAGACTGACTGAGCCCCATCTCCAGGATCCCTCAGCCCGACCCATCACTCCCTGCCTCTGGGGCCCTCATATTGACTGACTGCTCCCTGCTGCCAGGACCCCCAGACCAACTGACTGCACCCTATCACCGGGACCCCAGACGGACTGATTGCACCCGGCCTCCAGGATCCCACTACCACACCAAACACACCTGACCTCTAGGACCCGTGCCTGACCAACCGCACCCCACTTCCAGGACCTCCAGCTGACCACGTCCATACCCTGAGCTGCAGTTCCCCATTTGTCAACACATTTGGAAGCCAGAACGGCCATCTTGGATAAGCCTGGAAGCCGGAGCTCCTATCTTTAGGTGGGGCAAATTCCATCCTGAGACGCCTGCTGGAGACCTGAAGCTCATTGTCATGTACCTCTCATGCATCAGGCTACTAAAGACTGGGAGGTTTCATTACTATATGACTGTTATACTATAGATTTTCTTTTTTCTCCTTATTGAAAAAATGTTGTTTTTATTTTATACTTTTCTTGCTCTCTTTTCCTTTTGTTTACCTGTTCCCTCAGAGTCTCTTTCTCCCTTTTTTGCATGATAACATTCAATTTCTTTTGATTACACTCTCATCCTGTCTATTATCTAGAACTTCTGTATATTCTTTTCTTATAACATTAGCAGCTACGTTCTACATCCCTTTGCATCCTCATTGTCCTCCATTAGAAACTGCAGATCTTATTGCAAATCTGTTTGTTTTACTGAAGATAATATTTGAACTCATTCTGTTTATTATGACAATATTGTTATTGTCCTCATAGGGGCTACTTGGTCTAGGATTGCATAGTGTCTGAATTGGGCACTGCTAATAATGATCTCCCCTTAAAGAAAAGGCTTTGGAAGCCTATAGGGTCACTATAAGCCTATAGGGGGAAATCTGTAAAACCCCAGATCTGCACTGCTAGAGGGGAAGATACATGAACAACATGAAAAAACAAGGGAAGAAAATGATACAAACAAATCTAAATTCTATATTAATAGAATCCAATGACAGTATGTTAGAAGAAATGTCAGAAAAGAACTTCAGATTATACATGATTAAGATGATTTACAAAGCAAAGGATGAGATAAGAGAGCAAGTGCAGGAAATGAATGATAATATCAATAAGCTGAAAGAGCAACTGCAGGAAGCAAACGATCATTTCAACAAGGAAACAATAAACCAAATAAATAACTCAATGGAAAGCATCACCAAAAGACTAGACCACTTGAAGAACCTCAGACAATGAAGACAAAATATTTAATCTTGAAAATAAAGTTGCCCAAATAGAGAAGATGATAAGAAATCATGAACAGAATCTCCAAGAACTATGGGACATCATGAAAAGACCAAATTTAAGAATTATTGGGATTGAGGAAGGCACAGAGATACAAACCAAAGGAATGAACAACCTATTCAATGAAATAATATCAGAAAATTTCCCAAACCTGAAGAATGAAATGGAAAATCAAATACAAGAGGCTTACAGAACACCAATGCACAAAATCACAACAGATCCACACCAAGGCACATTATAATGAAAATGCCTCACATTCAAAATAAAGATAGGATTTTGAAGGCCACGAGAGAAAAGCATCAGATTACATATGGGGGAAAGCATTATGGATAGCAGCCGACTTCTCAACCCAGACTTTAAAAGCTAGAAGGGCCTGGAACAACATATTTCAAGCTCTGAAAGAACATGGTTGCTAATCAAGAATCCTATACCCAGCAAAACTAACCTTCATATTTGGAGATGAAATAAAGTCTTTCCATGAAAAACAAAAGTTAAAAATATTTACAAATAGAAAGCCTGCACTACAGAATGTTCTCAACAAAATATTCAATGAAATATGGAGGAAATGAAAAACAACATTGTAGGTCAACAAAGGGAGGAACTACCTTAGAGAAAAACCACTCAAAGGAGAAACCAAGCCAAATTAAAAACCAAAATAAGCCCAAATGACTGGGAATACAAATCATATCTCAATAATAACCCTGAATGTTAATGGCCTAAACTCATCAATCAAAAGACATAGACTGGCAGAATGGATGAAAAAGAAAGACCCAACAATATGCTGCCTGCAAGAGACTCATCTCATGAAAAAGACATCTACAGACTAAAAGTGAAAGGATGGGAAAAAATGTACCACACACATGGTAGTAAAAAAGGGGGGGGTTTCATCCTTATATCAGATAAAGTGGACTTCAAGCCAAAGTTAGTCAGAAGGGATAAAGAAGGACATTTCATACTGCTTAAGAGAAACATAAATCAGGAAGACATAATGATAGTATATATTTATGCCACAAACAATGGTGCATCCCTGTACATCAAACAAATCCTTCTCAATTTCAGAAATCAAATAGACCACAACACAATAATTCTGGGTGACTTTAATGCACCGCTGTCACCACTAGATAGATCTTCCAAACAAAAACCAACCAAAGAAACCATAGAACTCAATAACACAATCAATAACCTAGACTTAATAGACATATATAGAATATTCCATCCATCAACGAGCAGATTCACTTCCTTCTCAGCAGCACATGGATCCTTCTCGAAAACAGACCATACGTATGCCACAAAGCAGCCATTAGGAAATACAAAAAAAATAGAGATGCTGCCTTGTGCTCTATCAGATCATAAAGGACTGAGAGTAGAAAGCAATGACAAAATAAAAAACAGAAATTACTCCAACACCTGGAGACTAAATAATATGCTACTGAATGAAACATGGATAACAGAAAACATCAGGGAGGAGATAAAAAAATTCTTAGAGTCAACGAGAATGACAATACAACATATCAAAATCTCTGGGACACTATGAAAGCAGTACTAAGAGGAAAATTCATTGCATGGAGCACATTCCAGAAAAGAATGAAAAGCCAACAACTAAATGACCTAACATTTACAGCTCAAAGCCCTAGAAAAAGAAGAACAGAACAACAGCAAAAGTAGTAGAAGACAGGAAATAATTAAAATCAGAGCTGAAATCAATGAAATTGAAACAAAAGAAACAATTCAAAAAATTGACAAAACAAAAAGTTGGTTCTTTGAAAAAGTAAACAAAATAGACAAACCCTTAGCCACACTAACAAAGAGGAGAGAGAAAACTCAAATTACTAAAATTCATGATGAAAAAGGAAATATCACGACAGACACCACTGAGATACATAACATAATGAGAAGCTACTTCGAAAATCTGTATTCCAATAAAATAGAAACTACCGAAGAAATTGACAAATTTCTAGAGACATATGCTCCTCCCAAACTGAACCAGGAGGACATACACAATTTAAACAGATCAATATCAAGCAATGAAATAGAAGAAGCCATTAAACATCTACCATCCAAGAAAAGCCCAGGATCAGACGGATTCTCAGCTGAGTTCTACAAGACCTTCAAAGAAGAACTCATTCCAAAACTTCTCAAAGTATTCCAGGAAATAGAAAAGGAGGATACCCTACCAAACTCATTCTATGAAGCTAATATCACCCTCATACCCAAACCAGGAAAAGATACATCAAGGAAAGAAAATTTTAGACCAATATCCTTGATGAATATAGATGCAAAGATCCTTAACAAAATATTGGCAAACCATATCCAAAACATATTAAGAAAATTGTGCACCACGATCAAGTGGGGTTCATCCCTGGAATGCAAGGATGGTTTAACATCCATAAATCAATAAACGTAATCCATCATGTCAATCGACTTAAGGATAAGAATCATATGGCTGTTTCAGTTGATGCAGAAAAAGCGTTGGACAAAGTACAATATCCCTTCATGCTCAAAACAGTAGAAAAAAATAGGGATAGTAGGAACATACCTGAACATTGTAAAGGCTATTTATACTAAGTCCATGACCAACATCATTCTTAATGGAGAAAAACTGAAACCATTCCCTTTAAAAATGGGAACAAGACAGGGATGTCCTCTTTCACCACTTCTATTCAACATTGTCTTCAAAATTCTAGCCAGAGCAATTAGGCAGACCAAAGAAATTAAAGGGATACGAATTGGAAAAGAGGAACTTAAGCTGTCACTATTTGCTGATGACATGATTCTATATTTAGAGGATCCAAAAACCTCCTCCAGAAAACTTCTAGACCTCATCAATGAATTCAGCAAAATAGCAGGCTATAAAATCAACATGCATAAATCGAAAGCATTTTTATACGTAAGCGATGAAACATCTGAAAGGGAAATGAGGAAAACAACTCCATTTGCAATATCCTCAAAAAAAAAAATAAAAATAAAATACTTGGGAATCAATCTAACCAAAGAGGTAAAAGATCTCTACAATAAAAACTACAAAACATTGAAGAAAGAAATTGAGGAAGACCTTAGAAGATGGAAAGATCTCCCATGTTCTTGGATAGGAAAAATTAATATTGTCAAAATGGCCATACTACCAAAAGTGCTATACAGATTCAATGCAATTCCAATTAAAATCCCAATGATATACCTTACAGAAATAGAGCAAGCAATCATGAAATTCATCTGGAAGAATAAGAAACCCAGAATAGCTAAAACAATCCTTAGCAGGAAGAATGAAACGGGGTATCGCAATACCAGAACTTCAACTATACTACAAAGCAATAGTGACAAAAACAGCATGGTATTGGTACCAAAATAGACAGGTAGATCAGTGGTACAGAAGAGAGGACATGGACACAAACCCAAATAAATACAACTTTCTCATACTAGACAAAGGTGCCAAAATATGCAATGGAGAAAAGATAGCCTCTTCAACAAATGGTACTGGGAAAACTGGAAATCCATATGCAACAGAATGAAACTAAACCCCTATCTCTCACCCTGCACACAAAAATCAACTCACAATGGATCAAGGACCTGTGAAATCAGACCAGAGACAACTGCATCTTATAGAAGAAAAAGTAGGTCCAAATCTTCAACTTGTTGACTTAGGATCAGACTTCCTTCACGGGACTCCCATAGCACAAGAAATAAAAGCAAGAATCAACAACTGGGATAGATTCAAACTAAAAAGCTTTCTCTCAGCAAAGGAAACTACCAGTAATGTGAAGAGAGAGCCTACAGAGTGGGAGAAAATCTTTGCCACTCATACTTCAGATAGAGCACTCATTTCCAGAATATATAAAGAACTCAAAACACTCTACACCAAGAATACAAATAACCCAATCAACAAATGGGCTAAGGAAATGAACAGACACTTCACAGAAGAAGATCTACAAGCAATCAACAAACATATGGAAAAATGTTCACCATCTTTAGTAATAAGAGAAATGCAAATCAAAACTACACTAAGATTCCATCTCACCCCAATTAGAATAATGATTATCAAGAATACAAGCAACAATAGGTGTTGGAGAGGATGTGGGGAAAAAGGTATACTCATACATTGTTGGTGGGGCTGCAAATTAGTGCAGCCACTCTGGAAAGCAGTGTGGAGATTCCTTAGAAAACTTGGAATGGACCTACCATTTGACTCAGCTATCCCACTCCTCGGCCTATACCCAAAGGACTTAAAATCAGCATACTACAGAGATACAGCCACATCAATGTTCATAGCTGCTCATTTCACAATAGCAAGATTGTGGAACCAACCTAGATGTCCTTCAATTGATGAATGGATAAAGAAACTGTGATATATATATATATATATATATATAATATATATATAATATATATATATACATACACATACACACACACACAATGGAATATTACTCAGGTATAAAGAATAATAAAATTATGGCATTTCCCGGCAAATGGATGAAATTGGAGAATATCATGAGATAAGCCAATCTCATAACACCAAAGACAAATGATCTCGCTGATAAGCGGATGATGACACATAATGGGGGGTGGGAGGGGGATAAGACTGGAGGAAGGAGAGACTGTATAGAGGGAAAAGAAGGGTGGGAGGGGAGGGGGGAAGGAAAAAATAACAGAATGAATCAAACATCATTACCCTATGTAAATGTATGATTACACAAATGGTATGCTGTTACTCCACGTACAAACAGAAACAACATGTATCCCATTTGTTTACAATAAAAATAAATTTAAAAAAATTATTTTAAAAAATTGTTCTTGTCTGGTCTTTTGGTCTCAACAGAAAATTTTTTAAAAAGCTAACTAAATACATTAATTACTTGGTCACCAATGGAATTTTTTTGCATGAAGGTAAAGGGACCAATTTTATCCAGATCTCAGTGAGGAATTCTTGAAAGTCTTTAGATAGCAGCAATTGTTACAGGCAGACACCTCCCCTGTATCTGCTTACTCTTGCATATGGCAGTTACATGTTCCTGATCATGCTCTACGAGTGTTATTTTAGGGCATTTCAGCTTATTTGTTAATGGAACATTATTGTTCGTGATCTGGTCTGAATGTATTTGTATTCCCAAATTCATATGTTGAAATACAACCTCCAAGGCCATGGCATTTAAGAGAGGGAGCCTTGGACAGTCATGAAGAGGCCTCCAGAAGGAACTATTGCCCTCGAAAAAGTGATTCATGGGAACTTGTTAGCGTCCTTTTGCCTTTCAAGCATGTGGAAGACACAGCAACTTTGAAGAAGAGAATGAGACCTAGGCACTGAAATCTGTTGGCAACTTGATCTTGGACTTTTGGGCTTCCGAAACTATGAGCCATAATGTGCACTTACAAAATTACCCCATTTCAGGTATTCTATTACAGTCTGAATACATCCCCTACCCCTCTCCCCTGTTATGGGAAGGCTCACAGTGCTATCTAGATACATAGGGCATGTATGCATAGCTTGCAAGCTCTCTTGGCTAATGGTATAGAATCTGAAAACCACAGTCTCCTTTCACTACCCCTGTTCATGATCAGTTCAGAAACCAGAGTTTAAAGAACTCCTCTAGTACACACCTGTCCTTATCCCCATTGCAGGCTTACAGGGTCAAAGGAGCTTAGATTGACTTTCTTTGTCCCCAGTGACAGCAGGATGTGTCCTCAAATCTTCATTCACTTCCCACCTGGCCCAGCTCATCACATAGATTCTCATTCACTTGTTACTAGAATCTGAGGGAAGCACAAAACAGTCTGAATTTTATATTGTTTTATTGAGGATAGAGGAGACTTCTCCTAGGCAGGAATGCCATTGCTCCACTTTCAGACATTCATTTTAAAATAAGATCTCAGGTCTGTGTTAGATAAGAAAACAAGGAAACTCTGTGCAGGACTTTTAAGTGTGGTGGATAGTGTGTGGACATTATGCACAGTGTCACTGATCCTAAGAGACCCAACAAAATGAGCATGTGATTGAAGTTACACACATTGCTTTTAACTCCAATTCTGCTCTTCCTAACCACACCAGATAAATTGCTTAATTTCTTTAAGCTTACATTATAAGAATGTTTTCTAAGATCTACCAAACACCTAAATTCTTAATAAATGTCTAGTATTCTTTTTTTTTTTTCAATGAACGTTCAAACTCAAGCTTAGAATAATTCTTCTAATCTTGATTAACCTGGCAGGATTTTGGTTTCCTAAAACTAGATCTGAGTAAGAGTAATGCTGGATTGTTTGCAGAAGAGTTTCATTGTAACTTAAAAAGGAATTTTCTTTTTCCTACCCAAAGTTACCCTGTGCCAAATAGTTTTGGCTCCTTATTCAGCATGGACCCTACTACTCTCTACAAACTTATATTTAGTCAGCCAGCATGACATGTTGCTGCCAGCACCAATTAGTGCTGGAGTGTTATGTTCAGGTTTCTTAAGAGATGCGGGTTTGGCTTGCCATTTAATTCTACACAATGACCTAAAAGTGATACTGAGAAAACCACCTGTTTAAATCTGCATCAGAAACAGGTTTGTAGAAGGATGTCCACTGGTGCTTTTCGGGAAATCTTGGAGTTGCCAGGGGTTAGATGTGACATCAAACTTATGCAGTCACTAAAAGTTAGTGACTGTCATTGGAATGTTCACAGCAATGTCAAGAATTTTGCTAAATGAATTGTCATGAAGGAAACAAGAATCTAATCTTTACTTTGACTCTCACTGGTAAGCTCCTGTACTGCATTCCTTCATATGGTGAATGATTCTTAGAGATCCTTGACCCTGGCCAGCCCTTCACATTTTGAAATCCTACTTGGGCTTTTGACCTCCTCATTTGCATCATGCAAGTGATTGGACCCATCTTTTTGCCTGAATCAGACACAGATGACAAGCCCAACAGACCTGGAAACTGAATACAAGTGAGCATTACTTATTGTAAGAGAAGATCATAGTAAGTTCACTGATTATTTTGCAGATGACTCTTTCAGACTTTCAGAGGGACAGATGATACCCTTCTACCAAAATGGGCTGCTTGCCTTCTGTTTCAGCATCTCTTGGATTTCTGATGTCAGCCTTGCTTGCTGCTTCCCTTGTCTTTGAATCCTAACAGGTAAATTTTTAGAGAAGAATGGCTATTAAGGCCTTTCAGATTTTTGACTCAGTTCTTTACCTTTCCTCTCTTTGTTTGGTTAATGTATTCCAGAGAACATTTCTGCCTGATATCTTCGTTGATTTCTGGTTTGCAGGGACTTTTCAGGCCCTGAGCAGTCTCTGGCTCATCCTACCTGTGAGAGTTGGGAAGCACCCAGGGAGCTTAAGTTGGCTCCATAGGCCAGCCAACCCTGATCAACCCTGTCCCTAAATGACATCTTCAGTTAAAGCTGGAATAGGATCCTGAAATACCTTGAATCCCACAGGGGTCACTGCACCTCAGGGAGGTTAGAGGTGTCCTCAGGCAAGGCTGTTTCTAAGCCATCACCTTTCACCTTTCCACTTTTGCCCAACTCTTAAGCATGACCCTCCACTGATGCTGCTCAAAGTGGGGGGTCACAGACCCTGCTATCTATAGGAGATAGGAACAGAAATTGAGAACAAATGTTCTGAAACTTTAAGCAATGTGACAGAGGATTTATTAATTTCTGTTTTATATATATATAAATCTACAGATGCTCAAGTTATTTATATAAAATGGCTGCATTTGCATAAAATGTACTCAAATCTCTCCATATACTTTTAAAATCAACTTTAGATTACTTATGATACCTAATACAATACAAATGAATAAACAGTTGTTATTAGAGTTTAGGAATAATGGCAAGAAAAAAGTCTGTATGTGTTCTGTACACGTGAAATTTTAAAAAAATAATTTCTACCCATGGTTGAATCCATGCACACAGAACCCATAGATATGGAGGAATGACCATATAAATATATACACATATATACATGTATATATGTGTTGTATACCATTAAAAATATATGTATTTGAAAATATATGTTGTATGCCATAAAAAATGGCTCATGTTATACTTCTATTGTTTCATTTCTTTTTAAGGTAATTTATGTTTCTATAATTTACAAAGGGATATTTTGACATATTTTGTGAAGTATCTCTCCACTAGTTTGTGGCAAAGCAATTAAGATACAAATCGTGGTTTTTTTTTTTTTTTTCAGACAGAGATCGGTGACCCCTAGTGAATCATTAAATCAATGTAGTAGGATTGTACAGAATCTTAAAAAAACAAATAATATAGAAAACAGAATGTTCGACTCCATTGCCTATGTCATTTGATGATACACCTACCATAGATATATACGTAAGTATATCTGTACTGGACTGTGATATAAAGTCTCCACAACAAATAATTGTCTAAACAGTTTTGAAATCACTGCACTAAAACTAAGCTAATGCTCTCAATAAATGTTTGAGAAACAAACTTATATTTTTATATTTGGATATGCTAAATTCAATGAAATTGTTTTATGGATTTTAATTGTAACCAATTACAATTTCTTTTAATATAAGTCATCTGAAGACAGCCTCCCATTGTGTAACAGTTTGGACTCATCTGGAGATTACTACTAGCATACTTTCTGCTCCATGCAGGCAGAGAGAAATCTTCTGTATACGTAGCATATTTGTAGCCCTATATTTATCACTTTTTCCACATGGGTACCTAATTTTCATCTTAAACTTACATGGACAAAATCAGAACCCAACTACATTCCAAAACTGGCTCCTCCAGTTATGGCTCCACCCCTCACCAAGTTGTTCAAGGATTTGGTTTTGATTCTTTCCTTTCCTGCTATCACACTTTTTATCCAATTTTAAGTACTATAGGCTCAATGTTCATAATATATTATAATCTGTCCACAATGTATTATGAAACTGACTGCTTCCTCCAGCTGCCCTGGGACCTTCCTGGTCCTGTACAACTGAAACAGTATCCTTACTGGTCTATATCTTTTCTTTCCCTCTAATATCCATTCTGTACATGGTGGCCAGAGTAAACTTTTAAAACGAATCAGAAAATTGAACTCTTCTATTTAATATCCTTCATGGTTTAATATATTACTGAGAATAATATCTACACTTCTTAAATGATGTACAAAGTTTTGCTTTTGCCTTGCAGTCCTGGTTAATCTTTTACCATTCTCCCCCTGGTCAACTCCTGTCAACCTTAATGGATTTCTTTTTTACCTTGAATATGCCAAGCCTCATTCTGCATATGAGCACATTTGTACTTATTATTCTATTACCCTGGGAATATTCTTTGTCCATATCTCAACTTCAAAGTTATCTACTAAAACTATTTCTTTACTATCTTTTTTATCATTCATAGATAATTACTTTCTGAAAGAAATTAAACTTTTACAAATGTAGGCTCTCATTAAGAATCTTAGTTGTCACTGCAATACCAATTTTGGTGTGATATACTTATTACTTGCTTAAATTTTCTACTGAAAAGGGTAGAAGTTTGTTAGCAAATCAATGGGGCTCTAAATTTAGGATCTAGTTGCAAGGAAGTAAAACTCTGGTAAGAAGATCATTGACCATCAGAACACCCTCGACTTTTGGTAGACATTAGTAGGAGGGTCCGAGTGGTGGCTAGCTTCTGGGAGACAGCTGGGGGTGGTATATAAGAGCTCCGACTCTGGAGCCAGGGTGTTTGGGTGCCCACACTGGCTTTACCATAATGAGCTGAGAGAACTTGGGTCAGTTGTAACTCTGTCATACCTCCATTCCCATCTATAAACACATGGTTCCATTATTAGAACCATCAAATCAGTTAATATAGAAAGTATTTAGAATGGTACCTGGAATATAAGATCACCTATTACTACAGGGCACACAGATCTCTCCTTAGAAAGGTGTTAACATGAACCCAAATGTTTGTTGTTATTTCTAGAATTCATTGACAGACAAGATTGACCTGTGCTATTCACTCCCCAACATCCACACACTGAAAAAAGGAAAGGAAAAGAGAATGTATTGCATTTTTGGAAAACAGAAAGAACTATAGGAAGAACAGAGATAGGTCGAAGAAGACCTTTAAGAGTTAAAGATTCTGGCTGGGCATGGTGGCATGCACTTGTTATCCGAGCAGTTTGGAAGGCTGAAGCAGGAGGATTGCAAGTTGAAAGCCAGCCTCAGCAATTTAGGAAGACTTTAAGCAACTTAGTGAGAACCTGTCTCAAAATAAAATACAAAAAAAAAAAAAGGACTGGGTGGGGATTGTAGCTCAGTGATAAAGTGCCTCTGGTTTAATGACCAGAACTCCCCCCACCCCACAAAATGAATTAAAGGTACTGAAGTCTTCACATACTGATGAGATCAGGTCAAAAAGGCTCAGTCCTATAGTGGTTCCTAGTGGTCAAATCTAAGTCAAATTGAGCAATAATAATAATAATTAATAATAATAATAATAATGATGTGAAATATATACATTGAATATTTAAAAGCCACAAATTCATAGTATGGTGATGGGGGATGTAATGGGGGGGGGAAGGTAGGAGAGAAAGAAGGAGGAAGAGAGAAAAAGGGAGGGACAGAGGGAGGGACAGGGAGAGGGCCAGGACAGAGAGATACTTCTTTTTCAAATGACTGTCAGGCAAAACGAGGGGAAGGAATGATAGAAAATGATTTTGCAGCTCTCAGTATAATTGATTCAAGCAAGGATCATCAGTATATGCTGCACCATTGGGTGAAACCTTGTAAAAATTAGCATAAATTAGCATATTCTCATGGCTCAAAGTATTAACCCACAAAACTTTTTATTCCTAAGGGAAATATCTAGCTGTCAACATCTTAACTGTTTTCAAAGTTAGTATCAGCGTCAGTGGGACAATTGGACATTATGTGCTTTTCATTATGAAGCAGTAAGAAGTACATAATTCTTATCACCTAGTAGTAGAATTCTATGTATTGCCCATGCAAAAACATTTAGCCTGTAACATTTAACCTTCTGCACCCTGTAGGTAACCTGAGGAAATAGAAAATTTCAGAACATGGAAAATAGTATCAAACAAATAGCCTGGATTATTTTTTTAAAAAAAACAACACAATATTGTTAGCACAATATATGTCACTGACTATTCTACATTGAGAGACTAAGGAGACCAAATAATAAAGGGTATGAAACTTAATTAGTTCCTGAATTTTAAAAAAATATTTGAGAGCAATGAGAAAATTTGAAAAGAGTATTTACAAGTATTAGGCATTATTTAGGTGTAAAAGTTATGCTTATTTAAGAGAATGTTCTTCAGCAATTTTCACTGAAATATTTAACAGTACAGTGTCATGACGTCTGTAAATTTCTTTTAGAAGGTTCAAAAAAGTTGTGTCTGTGTGTGCATGCGTGTGCACATGTGTGCTCTTCTTTCTGGGTCTGTGTCTGTTTAGTGCATGAAACACATATTCCAAAAGGTTAAAAATTGGTAGAATTGAGTAATGGATATGAGGGAGCTCATTTTATTATTTTTCTGAATTTCCTGTACACCTTGAAAAATATTTTAAATTAAAGCAAAAATATAATAAAAACAAACAAACAAAAAATGAGTAGCTTCTCACCTGTTGCATTCTGTGCTCCTGCCAGCCTGGCTCTTATTAAGCCGTGTCTCTCCTTGAGGTGAAGAATCCGAACTTTTGGAAACTGAGACATGTATTTATCCAAATTATCTTTTAGGTAGTCTATATCAGAGTAAGGACAGACAGGGAAAAGCTTTAATTTTGTAACTGGGTCTGCACTGGAGGGCTTCTGCAATGTCAAATTCTAAAATTATTATGGTCAATTTTACTCCTTGGGTCAAAATTTCATTTTCGGATATTTTCTTGGAAAGTTTCAATATTACAAGCTTTCTCCAACACCGGGGTGAGTTTAGGCAGTATGTGCAAATTGGAAAATTTGCAAAAGAATCTGGTTGGACAGGGGTCAGTTTCCACCACTGCCCTTCCCTGCACAGACATTTCCTCAGTTGGGCCTTTTTAAAATTTTTTTCTTTTTAGATAAGTAATTGGGGTTTCCATCTAAAAGGAACATTTTTGAAGATTTTAAACATATGTTATGTGGCTTGCAGTCACTCCTGTGTATAATGGAGCTATTGACAGCTGTCCCAAGTAGGAATGCCTTCCAGGAATATTTTGCAGCTTACTTTCCTATGAACTTTGTATTATTTTTCTTAAGGAGGACCCTGAGACCTATGTAAGTTTCAGGTCCTCCAAAGTCTCATAAAGGGAGATTTTATTGCTTAGTAACTGGATACTGTTTTCTGTTTACTCTTCAAGGCCACTTTTGAAAGTTTCAATCAGTTTTCCTGTGGCATCTCAATTGCTACTTGAGCTTAGTGTGATTAAGGTGGGAACTCTAAAAAACGGCTCATATCACAGTGACACAAATAAAGGTTAAACTGTTCTAGTAACATTGTCATCTCTTTGCTATTTTCTAAAATTTAATGAAATGGGTTGTGTTTTGGGAATTCATAATGTGACAGTAATTGGGCTCGTGAGATCACTCATATACACAAATCATTTGGAAACTCAAAAGAGTGAAATTCTTCTTTATGATAAACAAAAACAAACATAAAGACCACTGTGCTCTGGTTTTGAACTCTGTTGAAACCACATCTCTCTGGTTCCACTGGAAATATGCCTTCTGTACCTTTAACTGGACAAATGATCTTCCTTGCTTCTGAGGAGAAAGCCATAGGACCTCCATTTCCTTTTTTCCATAGAACTGAATTTTGTTATCACCAATAGGAAAGTATTTTTATGAACATGGGGCACTTACTTTTTAGATTCCATGAATAAAGATCTGTGCAATTCCACCATCTTTGAATCTACATTGTACACAACCTTAGAAAGGAAAAGTTGTACCCCATTTGTGTACAATGAATCAAAATGCAGTCTGTAAAAATTTATAAAAAATAATAAAAAAATAACAAAATAAAAAAAGACCTGTGCAATTGTAGGGAACATTTCAGAACTCTGATATTTCAAAGTGTGCTGCGTGGTAGGGGAATCACAGCTGAGAAGAGCCTGAGGAAGCTAGCTGAACAAAGTCCCAGATGAATTCAGGTCCCATAGATTGTAAACTTATGCCTCCAAGGCTCCACATGAAAGAGTGATTTAGAATTTTATCAAATTAACCTATAATGTTGTTATCCAAATTGCTTTGCCTCCCACCAGATGTTGACATTTCAGAAGAAAATTTGAGGTGTGTGTACCTTTGGTGCTAAAGAAGTCATCCACCAGTAGAATCTCCTTGATAGGGTGTGGAGAGAGGCGGTTGAGGACACTGTGAACGGACCTCAGGAGAGTGGACCACACCTCATCCACAAAGCACATGATCACACTGGTAGTTGGGAGGTTATCGTGAACTAGGTTGCTCTGCACACCTGGGCCAGACATAGAAAGCAAAGCACAGAGAGACATACCAATAAGATCCACAAGTTTTAGAGTCATGATTATCACTGCACCAAAAACACAACCCACACAATAATCTAATTAAACACACAACATATTTACATATAAATAAACAATCATTTTAGCAAGTGCCTTTTCTTGGGGGAAGGAGTACATGCAAAATGAAAGAGTAGCAGCAGAATAACCATTAACCAATAGCAATAGTTGCTGTGAAGAACTAGTCATGCAAGCCAGGAACACTTCCTAGGAAGGCAGGGTGCAGAGAGCGCAGGGGCCATTAATATCTTTCTCAATCTCTTTGTGCCTCAATTTCCTCATCTTTAAAGAGAGGTAATGGTCAAATAAACTAGTGATGGTGGTGCAGAGCTAGCATAGTTCCTGTCACAGGAATTCACTAAATAATAGTCGTTGTGATCGTCATTAAATTATATACCAGAATAGAGCACACCAAGTTTTTTTTCGGGGGGAGGGGCACTCGACCACCAAGCCACATCCCCAGCAGTATTTTGTATTTTATTTAGCGACAAGGTCTCACTGAGTTGCTTAGTGCTTTGCTTTTGCTGAGCCTGGCTTTGAACTTGTGATCCTCCTGCCTCAGCCTCCTGAGCTGCTGGGATTGAAGGAGTGCACCACTGTGTCAGGCCATATCAAGGGTTTCAATGTTGCTAAGTAGTTTATGATTGCCCTTGTTACTGGACATCTGCCAAGTGACAAAAGGAATGTTCTTTCTTCCACTCTGTATGTGAATGCATTTACAGCATGATATTTATGTAGCAAATAATTATGATCTTCTATGTATCTGGAGAGTCCTTGCTCAGACTCTGCTAGAGTAACCATAGTTGAAGTCATGCTGTTGGCATAGACAGGAGAGCAGGCTGACTGGGAGTTGGTGGCTTGCCACTAGTCTTGGGTCTTTTCCATGCTTTTGCAGTTTATACTGCCCCATTGCTGGCATTCTTCTATGTCCCACCTGCTTCTCCTTACAAGAAGGTGCCCAGCGGAGCCTCACAAAGAGCATTTGCCATCCCACTAATACTTCTTATTAATGTAATAATTAATGATGATCATAAATAAATATTATAAACACTGTGCCTCATTTTGATTTAGACTTCTAACCACTGTCATCTCTTCCTCTTTTTATATGAATGACGAAAAGATATATAGAGAGACTAGTTAAGATAATACCAGTAGGTAAATGGCAGAGCTGGGACTGAACCTCTGGTCTAGTCTGGCTCCAGACGTAACCATTCAGAAAGTCTTAAATCTACAATAAAAGCAGCTGGCTGTGGATGTGATATTTGTGAGAACTGATGCTTCTGTTGAATAACGTTACTTTACTTTGGTTATTTTTGATAAACGACAAAGAGGTAAGAGTGATAATCATAATAGAACAAACCACAATGGCATGATACTTTTGATAGGAAAATATTATTGTGTACCTGTAAAATATTAAATATGCACAACAATTGCTTGAGATACATATTATTCTATACTCCTTAAATTAAAAAAAAAATGAAGTGTGAGAAGTAAACGATTCACCTGAAATCATTCATCTAGAATGCAAATGGGAATATGAACAAATAGTTCTCATTTTACTGCTCTATGTTGATTTTTCTGTAGTAAGAGTATGGGTTTGGGAATTAGATGAATACGTGCTCAAATATCAGTTCTCCCTAATTATTGACTTTCAGAAGTTACATAATTTCTTCAAACCTTAATTTGCCAACTATAAGGCAGAGATTTAAAATCTACTCATTGTAAGATTAGATACATGTATTACATAAAACTCACCTGGTACACATGTGACTCACAGCATGCATTCAAGAGATGAGAGGCAAATCCAGCTATGCCCTGTAATGTCAATGGTTTCTCACAAAGGCTGGATATCATAATAACCAACAATGCCTTGGAGAAACATATCTAGCCAGTCCACAACCTCAAAAAATCAATGCAGAATGTTTGCATAGGATCTGGCAATCTGTGTCTTAAAAACATAAATAAAACTAAGTGAAAAACAATAAGGAACAGAATAAGGACTCAAAAGGCATTGATAGGCTAGTTGGGGCACTAAAGTTTTAAGATAAAATTAATCTATCCTCTGTATTGTTTATGACTAATCTTAAAGTTAAACTGAAATTTAATATGCACTGGTGCTGAATTTTCAAGTGGTGTAAAATCAAAAGAACATTTTGACCAGGTTTCTTGACCTAATGATCAGGGATCTATTGTAAACATAAAATAGCAGACTGTCTAAACTAATCTTAACCTTATTCTACACAAAGGATCCATAAATTCTCATTCTGAATAATACAAGATATTCCTGAACTCACTTAAGTGTCATGTTAGTTTCCTGTGGCTGCTGTGACAAATTAATAAAAATTTTGCTTAACAGTTCCTTCCTCAATTCATCTCTGCTCTCCCACATTTCCTAAGGACAGAAAAAAAAAGATACAGGTCATACCTTCAACACTTTGCTTGATACTCTCCTTAGCTAAAATTTTCATCACTTGAAAGTTTTGCTAATTTTCACAGGATAGGCACAATTTATTTAAGCTTGCTGTCACTACCTAACACACATTGCCTTTCCTCCAGTTCCCAATAATGTGTTCCATATTTCCTTTTTGAGTCACAGCAAGAAGCACTTACAAAGTTCATAGTTTTACCAACATGGTTTTATGCCAAAATATGTATTCAGAGATAATAGAAGCTTTCTTACTTCCTTCTGAGCCTACAGAAACAGCATTTTTAGCATCCATATTTCTATCAACAATATCTTCAAGAAAATCTAGACTTTTTCTATTTTGATACTCAAAAGCTTCTGTTTACCTAATACTCAATTATATTTTTTGGCACATAAGATAATATTCAGTCTTTTGCTATGTAAGGTAATAGTAACAGGTCCTAGAAAATAATAAGTAAATATATCTTTGTGGGAGCCATTTTTATCAGTCTGCCTAAAGTATTTAATAATTTAAAGTATAAAATGTGGATTTTTTTTGAGAGAGGACATGTATATTATTTCTCTGAATATATGGATGCTCCCCTTATCCCTCAAACAAAGGTAGGTTAACATAGACTTTACAGAATTTGTTAAAGTAAGCATTCTGTTTCCTCCTCCTCCTCCTCCTCCTCCTCCTCCTCCTCCTCCTCCTCCTCCTCCTCCTCCTCCTTCTTCTTTAGAAATAAAAAAAAACTACCTTTGGATCGTCTTTGAAATTTTTTAATTCATACAATGAAACCTATGAAAAGGTTTCATTGACAATACCAAATTATGAATCATTTTATTAACATTTAATTTTAGAAAAGAAAAAAATTTTAGAAAGGATAAGAATTAAAGGATTGCCAAGTTTTAAAAATTAAAAAAAAAATGTATTTGGTTACATAATTAGCAACAAATGAAGGGCAATTTTGGAACTAGAAAAACTTTAGATTCTGAAAATTCTTTTACAAAGGAAAAAAAATCTCTAATGTAAGAGATCTTTCAGGCCAACTGAAGTTGAGACTGAAGTTTCCGGGTAAGGAAAGGGCAGGGTTACAGAACAATGAAAAAGAGTCTAAGGCATATGCAGGAATGGAGAGTATTCTGAAGAATATTTTAGGGGGAAATGTAGAAAGGAAACAAGTTGGAAGGTAGCTAGGTGGGATTCAGGGCAAATCTATCATCCATGTCCCTTTCCCTCTCCTCAGTAGTGGGGGAGGGACTGAATCCTACTTAAGGGCTTCAGGGAAGGGGTGGATAGAGTTGAGAGTTGACCTTCCCCCAGCCCCAACAAAAAAAAAAAGAGAGAGAGAGAGAGAAGAAAAGAAAAGAAACAAAGACAAAAGACATTAGCAATTGATGAGATTATTAGGGGAGTAAGTTCTCCTTGCCTTGCTCACCTTACAACCTTACGGCAGCAGTTTATGCCTCATTCATTCTCCCCACCACCTCCCCTACCCTTGTATTTCTGGTTCCAAGAGACAGACATCACACTTTCAGTTTTCACCCAACTTTCACTGGCTTTTCCCCTTCAGTCTCCTTATCTCTTACCCCTTGGTAATCTCTGCTTAGCAGATTCTTAGAGCTGGGTCCTGAGCTGTGTTTTCTTCTATGTACTATGTCACTGGATGATCCCCTCCAGGCCCACAGTGTTCAGTGTGATAATGTCTCAAGTTTATATATTTAGTGAGATTTCACCTCTGACTCCAGACTCATATAGCCAACAAACTGCTTGACATCTCCCCTGCATGTCTCACAGGCATCTTGCACACAAAGTGTTTTAATAGGAATTTTCATTTCTCCCCTGTTCATCTACACTTCCCTGTCATCACCAACCATGCTGTGTTATGTAGATGCCATCCGTTCTAGACCTCACCCTCTTCCTGGCTGCAAACAAAAGGCATCTATCAACTTTGTACATAGTTTTTGCCAGAATACACCTCAAATGCAACTTCTTTATACCTCCATGTTCCAACCCTGGTTCTTGAGCTTTCACCATCTTTCTCTAGGATTGCGCTAAAGTCTCCTGATAGAACTCTATTTTCTCTGTTTGCCATATCTTTGCCACTTTTCTTCTTAAATTCTTCAGTCAATCCCTACTGGACAAAGAAAAAAAAAATCCTTCATCATACCCTGAGGTCGCTCTGCCCATCTTCCAACTGGCTGCCATTCCACTCGCACACTTCACCTAGCTTTCTTGGTCCTCTTTAAGGTCTTTAATGATGTTAAATTTCTAACTCTTGTTATTTTCTTAACTGCAGGCACTTTCCCTAGCCTCTTCTTTATGACTGACTTCTTCTGTTCATTTAGCACTAATTTGAATATAACCCCCACAGAGAACTTTCTCTGGCTGCCTTATCAAAAGTTATCTATTCTGTTATTCCCTATTACAGTCACTTGTGCTTCTGTCATAACATTAATTTATCAATTTTCTTTCCTTATGTTTTACATCCTAATTTTACTGAGTATGGGCCAAATCTGCCTCTTTTCACATTACCATAAGCTTCTGGCATGGTTGCACATAATAAATATTTGATAAACATCTATTGAATGGATGAATGAATGGATGGAGATGGAATGAAGTGTAAATTTAAAGCTTACATAGTGGAAGATTAGATATTTCCCTGTGAGATAGGAAAAAATGTTGGTAATGTAAGCTGATAAACTTATGTATAAAGGATGAGAAGCTAAAATACTTTCTAGCTTATACTGGATGGAGGTTATTTGAAAATGGAATAGGGTAGAGGTGGGGAGAATGGAGACTATTGAGGTAGTCACCGTGAACAATGGGAGAAAGTGTTATCCAGGGATTTCCAAGGGCCATTGAGCACTTTCATGAAGTTGGGGATGCTAAAATTGTCAGAATAAAAGTATGTGATTTGCTTTACTGGTGCCTGGCAGCCTAAGTGTAGGATGAGATGAATCAAACTTTTGATTTAATACAAGTTTAGGGGTTATCATAGTGATGAGGCAGAAAGGAAAGGTTGTTGGAGGATTTTGAGGGGGCTGGTAGATGGTGGCTAAATATTCCACTGTGGCTCTGGGTACAGAAAGAGGAAGTAAAGCTAAGAGGAATTTATCAGCCTGAGTGAAGAGAAGGAACAGAAGATAGCAGTTCTTCCTATGACTTCATATCTCTGATTTACAATGTAATTAATGAGAAACACTCATTTCATGTTTTGAACATTTGTCACTGAAAAAAAAAAAAAAAAGTCAGTTCTTAAAAGCAAAGCCCAGCGGCACAAATTCTGTGTTAATCAACAAGACTAGTTATGAAGTTTTGAGTGTTGCTTTATGGTTAAAATTTGGTTGGCTTAGAAGTATCCAGTGACAAATCAAAATACATTAAGAATTAAATAAGTCGATATATATTATAAATCACTAGATTTTTGGTCTGTTTTAGAAGGCAGTTCTAAGAAGTCTAATCCCAGTCAGTCTGAAATTGTAGGTGGGAAAAGAGCAGATATTTGAGAGATTTAGGGAAGGGATCTCCGATGACCATGTGTTTGAACTTTCACTGTCCCTAGTATCTCATAGTGCCTCAATTTCATCATCAGAAATCCGTATGGGTAGATCATGGAGGATTCCATTAGATGATACTATCCCAACAGATAGACTCTTTTCCAATGGGTGACAAACAAGTATTTTGGATGTGTTTAAGGAATCATGTTGCTGAAGGCTTTGGGGAAGATGATATGGTATAGATTTTGTTGGTGCCCTGTAACAGGCAGGATTCAAGAATAGGGAGGAGGGATGTGAAGGAGGAGGTTTCATCTACAAAAGTGCATAATGTGCCTCAGTTTGGGTGACTGAGATAAGAGCCTGATTTCCTATATTACAAACCAGGTTAATCATGTTTTCAGATGTCCAGAAAAACCAGCATGCTTTTTTTTTTCCCCCTGTTTCTTCATAAGCACAATGGGTCAGACCAGAAAGGTCAGATTATTAACTGTTGTATGAAATCATACATACTGACAGGCATCTAGTTTCATCTAGTTTCCATAGGTTCCCCCAAACCATTTTAAGTTCTCCTGCATTGACTTAAATGAAGTAACCTGTCTCTGTGCCTATTTTCCCACTGGAAACTGATTTTCGGCTACATTGTGGGGGAAGAAATTGCAGTTACAGTGAAGTCTAATTTAACGGAAAGATATTTCTGGGTGTAACCTTTTTTGAGGTTAAAAAATCATATTTTTATTTCATATGCCTACTTATTACACAAATTAGGCATTTAGAGTCTACAGGTCTTTTGCTCTATTTAAAAATTAACTGAAATTGCTTTGTTAGGGGGAAGTCTGGGTTTTAATTACTACAGCCAATCCAATTACTACCAACAAATGGGGACTCTAAAGTGGGGAATTTCACCATCCCAAACACAGCTGATACATGAGTATGATAGGAGAGAAAGATATTAGACTTGAGGAAGAAGGCAAGGGACTGTTTTTTGAGTCTTTTTTGACACTGGCTGGATGGTCATGGTCAAGTCACTTACTACCCCTCCCCAGCAACTCACTTTCCTCACTTTGAGAATGAAGGTTATAATACCTATATCACAGAATGAGGATGAAGATTTGAAGAGATAATTGGATGAAAAATACCTTGTAAGCTTCATGGTGAAAAGCCCACATGAGACTCATGATTACCCAGGGTGTGAATACACACATTTTGACTGGGCACCTTGCCCTTTTCCAGGGTAGTTCTTTAATCTGAATCTACCAAATGCTCAATAATTTATGAGGAAACTCAGAAAGGATGTGCTTCACCCTTTTGTCTTCTGTGTGCTGAATGCTCAACCACTAACCTAATTTGAATGCAGCCTATCAAATAAAGAAGGTTTCAAATCAGAAGATTTCTATGAATTTTTCATTTTATTCCAGCAGAGACAAAATGTGTTGCATGGGGTCAAGTCTCAGTCTCCTCAGGTATGACCAGAAGTAAGAATACTTCCTTAACTTGGATTTGCTATTCAACTGCAGTCTCCATCAAGGTATTCAGGGGCCTTCACTCCCGGGAACTGGCATCTTCTGGAGCATCAGGAGAATCTAGGATCCAGCTAAGAAGCTCTGCCTGGAATTATATCGTTTGCTCTTTCTCACATATGTGTGTGTGTGTGTGTGTGTGTGTGTGTGTGCATTTCCCCCCGCAAACTTTAGAGTTACTGGGGCTTCTTTGCTTCTCACTGATAAGAGAGTATAGTGATATAAAAAGTTGCTTTAGTGTTTTGTTCTTCCTAGTGGAGGCTATCCCTGACACTCAATCAAAATCTCCTGGCTTCTAATTGAGAGTATTTAAGTTGTACTCAATGCCCAACTCCCAAAGTCTTGGCCACTGACATCAAGGTTCCTGTGGCAAGTGTATCCAGCAGAGGGATTGAACTCAGGCTTAAGAAAAATAAACCACTAGCATCAACATTCAGCACTTTGACAATAGTCTATTTTGAGCAGGCAGCTGTTAGGGTAAAACTGGAATGGGAGGGAGAAGGCAGGAGGTGGTGTCATGTGATAGAAATAGTCCTGGGTGGAAGGCAGGGCACCTTGGGGGTGGTGCTGTCTCCCCTGTGTGTATGACCTTGGGCAAGTCACTTTCCTCCATATGCCTTCTCTATAACATAAAGGACTACAGAGATCACTTCTGAGTCTTCATGTAGTATTAACAATTGATGATTTTCTGTGCCAAGTTAGCTGTGTCACATACCATTGCCTTAGGTATAAGGAAGAGATCTGTCTTAATTTCTTCCAAAGTCATATGACTATAAGGAAACAAGGAAGGAGGCTTTGTAGCCTGTGGGGAAAGCACTAGAATTAGAAGTTGAGAAATTTTCTTTTGAATCTCAAATCTGCTATTAGGTTTCTGGGACAGCAGATATATCATTTGCTCTTTTACAGTCTCACTTTTCTACCAATAAAACACATGACCCTAAGAGAATCTTTTTCATGATGTTGCTGCAAGGATTGTTTAGAATAAAGGCACATTCACACACATGCACATGTAAAATCCCTGCACACACATCACTGCCTACAATATAAATACACATTTCTTGTGTCTGAGCCTTGGCTGAGGGAGGTGCAGGTGATGACAATAGCTGGGTGGGAGCGACAGTTTGGTGAAATCGAGTTATTACTGAGTGAAAAATCAGAAGATTTCTGGTTGGGGTTCCACCCTGCCACTGTGAGTTGTGAGATCTAGGCCAAGTTACTTTGCTTTTCCCCATGTTTTTCCCCTCATTTGTCAGTCTGGCATACTACAGATTTTTTTCTTCAGAGTGCTCTGAACAACTCCTTTCGTTTTTAAAAGCAAACAACAGAACAGAGCATCTAAACGTTGCTATGTTCTCTGTGCATTTTGACCCTTATGCAAAAAAAAATGTAATTCTCCTCCTGAGAAGTTCTGTTCTGAATGGGTCAGCCACATGAGCCTGACAGGAAGTGGTTTTCTGGGACAAGAGGATCCAGGGCAATATTACATTAAGAATTTGATAAAATTAGGCTCATGGTTAAATTGGGCCCTGGGTTAGATGTGTGAAAAAGCAGTGTGAATAGGTTGAAAGTCCTACATTTACTAATTACTCTCTCTCAGGGGTATTTCTAGGTCTTTGACAGTATTTAGGTAATTGAGCAACTTGAGTTGCTTTAGCATTTCTCACTTTTACATTAATTAGGCACTGTTTAACTGTTTTCTTCCTTAGTAGCATAAGTTTTTTTTTCTTTTTTACATTCTCTCCTCTGATTATCTTTCTCTTTGTTATTCCTCTAGTTGGGGGAAGAATGTGAGAAATAAAAAGTTTCCGAAGGCTCAGTAATGATCTCTTGGCCATATTTAACCTAGCTTCCACCTTTAAACAAAATTTTTCTTTTATTTCTTGCTCTCCCTACATGAATTTTCAGTGAAACAGAGAACTGAGTTGCTCCAACATACACACACATGCTCATGAATGCATGTGTGGATGCATACATATACAAACACACACACATATGTACACACATACACCTATACACTACTGCATTGCTCTCACCCAGGGAGTGAAAGTAGGAAAGAACCCTTTTAAATCTATATTGTGAGATTGTTTTTTCTCTTACACTGATTGGTTCTCAGGGAGATATCACAGCTTCTCTAGTCAATTTCAGAAAATGTTCTCCAATCACTGTCAATCACAAAAGCAGTCTCATTTCACCAATTAAAATATTCATCCCATGTTAAAACAAGGAAAATGAATTTCATTTAACTTTTTTCTCTTGTATTCTGATGGGCTTTTAGGAGCATAAAGTCTTGGTGCATACACGATCTGTTTATTTTCTTTCTTCTAGCTTTTCCACCTCCTCTTTCTCTTCCTCCTCCAGCAACTCATTAGTTATGTTTTTTGACCCTGGTAGAGTCAAAATTAAGGTTCCAGAAAGTTTTCCTTTCTCCTCAGTAATTTAGGCTGGTTTGTGGCAAAGGCAGTGCTATCTTTTGCTTTTCATACGTGCTGAAAGAAAACTCTCCTTAGCTGTGTATGAAGGAGTCAAATTATTGGTTGATAGTCCCAACTTGGACTAAGAGAATAAAGACCCACTTTAATTGCTTCATTGAGGAGCTTGCCAGAGTTCTGTAGGGAATGTGGAGCATTAAGCTAGGTGATCCAGTAACATTATGATGCAGCAGTTGTAGATGAGTGTACCATACTTATTGTACTTTAAAACTAAATGTTGGCAGCAAACATCTTTTGTGTGCGTATGTGTCCCATTTTTCTCTAAATTCAGATTCAGGAAGTCCACTCTTAAAAAAAGTCCATTTGTGGAATCCCATGTTGACCATCGCTACAGGCCAGGAGACAGGCTTTTCCAAGTAGAACTGTCCCATGTTTTTCATGGATAGGTGGATATTTCAGCAAATGTGTGTGTGTGTGTGTGTGTGTGTGTGTGTGTTGTTGTTGTGTGTTGATTATTGCTGATGGAAACAAACTTCAATAATTAAGAGGACTATCATTTTATTAGAAAGGATTAAATATGGGACTTTCAAATGACTGTCAAGGAATATTTTAAGCATATTTTAAAATAAAAATAGTCTAACTGGGCTCAGTGCCTCACACTTGTAATTCCAGTGACTCAGGAGGCAGAAGGATGGAGAGTTCAAAGTCAGCCTCAGCAACTTAGGGGGGCCCTAAGCAACTAGGTGAGATACTGTCTCTAAATAAGATATGAAAAAGCACTGGGGATGTGGCTTAGTGGTTAAGGATCCTTGGGTTCAAGGCTGGTACCAAAATAAATAAATAAATTTTCTAAGCAAAGATAAAGTTGTGCTGTCCTTACTGACTTGAAACACTCTTATGAACAAAATCGATTTTTTTCTCCCTTAAAATTCAAACATTCAACCTAAAAACCAAAACAACAACAAAATATGAACTAAAGAATAAATGTAACTTCATAAATCATAGTGTTAAACAGGGTTTATTTATGTTATATCAGATAATATATGCTATATATTAAAAGGAATAATTAGGAAGTCATTATTGATTTATAAAATGGCATTGCAAGCTTTACTTGAATTTCTATTTCTCATTTACTCAGAGAAACATACCTTTTAAATCTGCATGGTGCAAATCTGAGTCTTTGGAGTGCATGGCACTGTGTTCAGGGATAAGGGAGTACAACATGAAGTTAAGCGTCGAAGTTTATAATTTTACTAAGAGGGAAATGCTGGAGCCTCTAGTTAGTGAAAACACAACCAAGGGGTTTCAGTAACCAGGAGGGCTGCCTACTATGTTAAGCCTCTTTGGAATTTAGAGGTCACAGTCATGTCATGGTCCAGGTGGAGGTAGACCCCAGATGGACTTCAGGGCATTGTTGAATCAGCATGTATGGAGAGCAAGTGAGGAGGGCTGTGTAAGCTTTGGGAGGGAGGCTGCAGAAAGAGATGAATCATCAAATATACCAGGGTGAGGGGATGAGCATAATGTGTAGGCGAGGGCCAAGAGACGGACTTTCCTTGTGCTGGGAGCTCCTCCTGAAGAAACGGCATGTGCCTCACGTGAGAGCCCACCACAGGCAAGAGACATGGGCAGCACCGGAACGGATATTGTGAGCAGCACTGTGCTTGTGGAAAGGTCTCTAGGAGTGCCTCTCAACATTTTAGGATGGTTCTTTGGGACTCGGGAGGGAAAGGAGGGGAGAGCAGGTTTGGAAGAGAGAATCTGATTCTAGAACTAAAAGGGGGATATTATGATCCTGGCAACCTTGCCTATTAAAGATATCCTTTGCTCTAATAATTTGGATAATTCATTCTCAATATGTTATTAATTTATAACTAGTTATTATCTTTACCAAGGGGAAGTGAATTTAAATAAAGATAGCAAATATTTGATTTTTATTCTTTTTTCAATTCTATATTCAATGAATGCTTATGGTATGCTAGTTGCTGTGTTAATTAATCTATAATGATGGATTCAGGGAAAATATAAAAGTCAGTAAGGAAGATACTCCCCAAAACTCTTGGATGTCAAGTTGCAGTAGGCTGTTACTGGAGCTAATTTTAAGGCCCATGTTTTTATAGATCTCTCTCTCTCTCTCTCTTTCTCTCTCTCTCTTTCTGTCTGTCTCTCTCTCTGTCAAACACACACACACACACACACACACACACACACACACACACACACATATATATTTTAGAACAATTTATCCTTATGGTGATGTTTAAAATCTATTATATTAAAATCATATTGTGTGCTCTGGTAAGACATCTCAAATGCATTTTGAGCAAGGCTAAAAATTAATAAAATCAGTTAAAAACTTCAAATTTTACCTATACAATGAACCAAAAGTTCTCATTTGCATTTTCTTCCAAGGTTTATATGTGAATGTATAATATGCACATAATTATAGTCAGAGTGTTTGGGAAAAGGAAGAGAAAAACAAAACAAAACAAAAAAGAAAGTATCCTTTTCAAGTAAGAATGACACAAAAGAGCTAGAAATACTTTGGGGAGTTCCATTTTAGTCTCCCTCCTGGTTGGTCTGTCTCCTCCATTCTATTGGAGTAGAGCATTTGTCAGGTGTCTTGTCCAGAGCTTGCTTGTATTTAGCCAAGGTGGGTTGTGTGCTAAGAGGGAGGGGCCTGGCCATGTGCTCTCTGACTCATCCTCTTAAGCATGCATGTTAATTTCTGCTATGGTTGGGCAACTTTCTCCGGAAGACAGAGCCCAACTGTGACTTTCCTGGGCTGCAATGCAGCACTTCCACAGAACAAATTAGAGAAACTAACAAGCACTGGTAGTCATTGAGCCTTCAATAAATCACATGAATGATAGCATCATTATTGCCTGCTTTTGGCCCACACACTGGTCCTTTCTCCAGTTTGGAGCCGGACCTTGTGCTTCTGTACTGTCTGATTTCTCCCCAGACTCCAGAGCAGTCTGCAAGGGCCACTGAGGGCATATTAAAATGAAGCTGCTTTTATAACTACTTTATTCCCTGGCATTTATGTTCAAAACTGGCATATGCAAGCCCTGTGGTATACAGATATCAGAGTAAACCTGGCCCAATATGATTTGTAAGATCCTTTTCTTGGTGGTAGTAGGGGAGATCAGCAAAAGATGAAAAAGTACAGCATAATTTTGGGTATAAATTGTAATCATTTCTGTTGTATTACTGGCTTTATCATCACTGACAATGCCAGTTGCAGGGTCTCAGTTTCCTGAGAACCTTGTAAGAACGTTTGTGTTCCCCTTAAGGCTGTGAATATCACCAAAGTAAGGAATATGAATGAAACAGTCCTTGGTCTCAGCAGGCAGTTAGTATGTGGTTGAGGCTAAGAGGTTGATAATGACCTCAATAGCTGACATCACATTGAAGTGCTCCTCTTTTAAGGTGAGTAAGATTCAGCTATCCGTGCATTCCTCCTAGTAAACTGAATGAACTGTACCCCAACTACCTAGATCACAAAGTAGAGCTTTCTACAGAAGCCAAACAGAGCCACTGTTAACCCACTACATGTGCCATGTCTCAATCTTGCCATCCCCTAATTCTAACTTCCAGAGAAACATTGTCTGCACATCAAGGCATACTCAGACTGTGTTATCCATCAATGGAGTGAACATATGGCTACAGCCTACCCTCACTTATATAAGTGGGCCAGGAAGAGCCAGAAACCAAACTATTTGATTCAGATCAAATATCTGTGATTTGATGCTCCGGATGATGGAGTTACAGGAATTTCTTGGGGAACTGGTTCAGGCGGGTGCATTGGGCTGTAATAGAGCTGCACTACTCCAGGAAAGTGACATAACTTCAGGAGACCCTCATCCCTTCATTTGAACTATAAGACCTGACCCTCCATTCCAGGGCTTTTGTGATGTTCTCCCATGTGTACATAGGCTCTTCCTAAATGGTGAAATTCTACAGATAAAAGTGATTGCTGTACTATGTTCTTGTAGCACCTGCAGTTGCTTGCTAGTCATTGATGGACCTTCCCCAGCACTATTATTCCTGTATAACAGAACTCCTGAAATGTCTACCATCTTCACTGACAAAGAACATTAAATTTTAGGGAGTAAAGTCACTTCTTCCCTTACTGTTATGAATATCTCTACTCATGATTAGGCAGAATTCTGCTGGTTAAGGTATGATTCTAAGGAGGTTTAGAATTCTTATCTGTGCTCATTTCACAGATATACTTTGGACAAACTTTCCAATAGTTAAAATTTCCAAAATTGAGAAGTTACTCCAACGTTAGTGTTTTGATGGAGTTACACTTCAAGCGCCACCATTCACATATACCTTATTGTGTGTTGAATTCATCTAATAATTTTAATAGCTTTTCAAGACAGAGGAGAAAATGGATCCTGAGCTAATAGGGTGAGGGCCAGAGAAATAAGTTTAGAAAGAGAACACAGTGCATGTGCTGATATCAGAAATTTTCATTTCGTGAATGGTAGACTATTTGGATAGTATCTAATGATTACTAATGGTCACTCTAATTCCAAGTGACCAAAATTCACACAAAATTATCTAGAAATAAATGTTTGTGTATATGAGCTCAAATACATGGGAATGAAGAAAGAAGAGAATGGGTCTTACCCTGCAGGTCTTGTGTCTTCAATGGCTCTGTCCACTGGGATCAGATCACTAAGGTAGACATTGAAGTTTCCTTCTTTCCATCTCCATTCTGCCTCTTTCTCCTTTCCAGGGGGAACAACCACAGGACGTCCAAACTGACCTGGAGCTTTAAGGTCTCTTGGAGAAAGTGTCACATCTACTCGTAACACATGGTGCATCCCATGGTGTTCAGGTAGAGGGGCTTTTGTGTGACTTGGTTGTGGTTTCCGCAGACTGTGCCTTGGCAGTCAAGTGATTCTGCTGTCTCCAGTGCCCCAGCGAAGGCTTTTCTGGTTTGAGACACTGTTGTTCCCTGTAAATCAAGTGAAGGGAAAGATGCCTCGCTCCTGTTCCTGGAACATGTTTACCCTGGCTTCCACCCAATACTTTAGGAAATACAGTTTGGGTTTTAGAGTTGGAAATCTCTTTGGTGTTTGTCCTTTGTTCCTCATCCTTAGTTATAATCACAACATGGCTTTCAGGGAAGTCAAGACTCTTCCCCTGAGCCACTTTGACTCCAACATGCTTTGGCAAGCCTCCAATGGTGTCTCATTCATAGAAGGCTTCTTTAAGTGATTGGAACCGTCAATGAACTTGAAAAAAGGAAGACTCTTATTGACTTTGTGTTATTTGCATTTAGTTCTTTGTTCTGAGTCTCAGTTTTTTTTAAGGCTATGGCTTTCCCAGATATGGGCACTGAGGGGCTGCCAGGGTGTGTCCTCTCATTTGCTACTGCTTGTGATTGCTGCTTGATCTAAGATTAATGGTCATATTCTGGTTCCTTTCAGTTGCTGGTTTTTGAAGTGTCACTGCTGAGATTATGACTCCTCTGGCCTGCTTTTTAATACTGACAGGTCCCTGTGTGCACTGATATTTGACCAGTGGAGTTCCTCTTGCCACTATGAATGGGGTTTTCTGAGCCCTCGGAGCTATTTGTCTGCTTTGATGTCACCTGACGAGAGGACATTTCAGGGTTGCTGTCTCTCCCTCCATCTTCTGCTTGATAAAGTGTCCCTGTGAGGGTCTGTAGATGTGCAGGAAACCACAAAGGTACAACTTTGTCCCTTCCCAGGGTGTCTTCATTTTTCTTATGCTCTGTGTTTGATCCAAGTGATCCTCAAACTTGTGCACACTGTCCTCAGTCTTTCTAAAAAGGGTCTTGCCCCAAGCCCCTTTCCCATGTCCCCTCTGGGGAGGTCTCATCTCTTTGATGCTGTTGTAAAGGATCTTCATTTGGTCTGGCTGCACTCTGGAATCCTATCTGCTCCCTCCTCACGATATCTTCCTTGAGGAGCTGAGTGTTGATCTTCACTGAATGAGAGGCGGAGAGCTGCCATGTCAAGAGTAGCCAGATGACAGAAGCCACAAATATAAATGCCAAGACTCGCCCACTTCCCGGAAAAACTTTCGGAGCTTGTTCATTGTACAAAAGGCTTCCCTTGCAGCCGGCCCTCCCTGTTGAGTCTGCTTACCTGGAGTGGAGAAAGAGATAAGTAGCAGTAGCAGCAGCAGCAGCAGCAGCAGAGTTGCCAGAAAGCACCCCCTCCCCTGAACACACCAGGACACAGCAGTCCAGGGGGAAAGCTCAGCTCCTACCGCTTGTCAGTCTCTGCCTGCGTGGCATTTCACACGCAGCGCATCTGTGCCTGCTCCGCTGGCCCTGGCTAAGCCCTGGTAAAACACTGGCCTCAGGTCACTCCGGGAGCAGTCAATTGCAGCCACAGGACAGTTCAACATATCACATCGTCTCGTCTCTGTGAGCCCATGTCCACCTTCTTACAAGCCCAAGAAAAGGTGGGGCCGGGTTGGGGCTGCTGCTTCTCTCCTCCCAGTTCTCGGCTGCTCGCTGTAACTCAACACCACTTCTCATAAGGAAAACATTTCAAGCCATTACCCAGAAAACTTCATTCAGCTCTCACCTTCCTTGTTACGTGAGCGAGTGTGTGTGTTTTAAGGGCAATTAAACAGAAAGCAAGCTATCTAACTTGGAGGGCATGTGTTCCCGGTTTGTAACCCCACCTACCCCACTCCTGCTCTTTAACCCTGTGGTACCCAGGTGCTCTAGCGCTCTCCCTGAGCAATTCATCCCTGACCTTAATGTTTTATCTTTAAGACATTAATAACTTTAAGAAGGGGCCCAGCATATACTCACTATTGGAGGTGGATGTTTAGTTATTCAGAAGATTTCCTGGAGGGGCTATGAAAGTATTTATTTGTAAATCAACCATCTTTTCTCACCAATCCATCTGTTTTTAAAGATCTGAACTTAACAGACACAAACTTAATTTGTCATATTGCTATAAAAGTTTGTAGACACTTGACTATGGTCTGGAAGGTTTGCAATCCTACCAAATTCATATGTTGAAAACCTAATCACCAATGATATAGTTTAGAATGTGAAGCATCTGGGAATTGATTAGATTATGAGAAGCCCACATGAATGGGAATAGTGTCCTTATAACAGAGACCCCAGAGATCTGCCTTGCCCTTTGGCCAAGAGAAGATACAGCAAGAGGGTACCTTTTGGGACAAGGAAAGAGGCCTTACCTGTCACCAGATTTTCTGGTGCCTTCATCTTGGACTTGCCAGCCTCCAGAACTCTGAAAAATTAATTGATATTGATTATGAGTCACTCAGGCTATGATATTTTGTTATAGCAACTTGAATGACATTATCGATTTCATTAATTATCTGGTTATGGATCGTCATGAACAGTTTGGGGATTGTACCAGGACTTGGACTAGATTCTGAGTGACTGTGGGAAACTGATAGAACAGTGGTTCCCACACAGACTTTACATAAAAATCACTTAGCAGGAGTTTCTCCAATCTCTGATTAATAAGGAGGAGGTAGAAAGGAAGTCTAGTAAAGGAAGTGAGAGCAGGGGGCAGGGGATGGGAGGGGAAAAGGGGGCTCATGAGCTTAAATCAATTTTCATGCATATGTTGTGTTGTCTGGATGAACTCCACTACTATATATATAACCCTAATGCTCTGATTAAAAAAAAATAAAGTGATGGTTGATCTGGCATTGCACTTTTTTTTTTTTTTTTTGCTACTGGAAATTGAACCAGGGCACTTAAACACTGAGCCACATCCCCAGCCCTTTTTAATATTTTATTTAGAGACAGGGTCTTGTCAAGTTGCTTAGGCCCTTGCTAAGTGGCTGAGGCTGGCTTGAACTTTGTAATCTTCCTGTATCAGTCTTCAAGCTGCTGGGATTACAGGTATGCTCCACATGTCCAGTTCATTTTTTATTTTGTTTTGTATTTTGAACACTGCCCATGCAATGTTTAATTTTGCATGTCACCTTGATTGGGCTAGGGCTACTGTGACAGCTGGCAAAGCCTATTTCTTTACTGTGAGGTGTTGCTGGATGAGATTGGCATTTGAACCTATGGACTGAGAAGGAAGATCCTCCTCCATCCAATATGGGCAGGGCAGGCAGCATCAATTGGTTGAGAGCTTGGGTAGCTAAAAAGACAGAGGAAAGGCAAATTTGCTTCCTCTTTGAGATGGAATGTCCATTTTTCCTGCTTGAACATCAGAACTCCAAGTTCTCTGGCCTTTGGACTCTGGGACTTGGTCCAGTGAATCCCCTAGCTCCTTAGGCCTCTGGCCAGAGTGAGAATGAGACATTGTTCTTTTTGTCTGGAGGCATTTGGATTTGAACTGAGCCATGTCACTAACTTCCCTGGTCCTACAGCTTGTAGACAGCATATTGTGGGAACTTCTCAGCCTCCATAATTGTGAGTCAATTACCTTTATATATCTCCTCTTATCTATCTATCTATCTATCTATCTATCTATCTATCTATCTATCTATCAATCATCTATTCATCCTATTGTTTCTATTTCTCTGGAGAATGTTGACTACTACAGCCCATAATTTTTTATAAAATTCCTTCTCAGAGTAAAATCTAATAAGTATGGATCCTAGAACAACTGAATCAGAGTGTACATTTTAACGTTACTAGTTATAAAGATCGTGCAGAAAGTTTGAGAAACACTGCTCAGGAGCAATATTCTCTGAAGAAGTCTGAGTGATCTTCAGACTGCACTGATATTTATTTGCGAAGATCTAGCATGCATGCTTTGTGGTAAACTTGGTGGGTTCCCAAAGACTTGGGAGGGAAAGGCAATGTAATTATGCTGTCTACAGATTTGGTCTTTAAGTTTGTACTTTGCCCCAGAGAGGGAACCCAGATAATGCAGCTATGGTAACGTGGTTCTTAATTCCCTTTTTCTCCTGTCTACTCAGTGCCTGATCACTCTGCCTTGAAATAGCCACATGGGGGGAAGATCCACTGGGAGCTCAAATGTTTCCTTCCTGTCTACCTCTTCTATTCATCTTTTCATCCAATGTCAGTTGAGAATGTTTCAAGGCTCAGGCCTTGTGTGAGCTCTTGAAGGACACAATGCTTATCCTTGAAGAACATAATGCTATCCTGAGGCCCTTGCAGGTTATTAGGAGACACAGACAAGTAGGCACATGTTGTGCATTGTTATATGCAACACATATAGGAGAGAAAGGATTTTTTAAATGGGGACCTAGTTTAGTTTTGGTAAGTATGGATGATTTTAAAGAAGCTCGCTATCTGCAAACAATTATTCACTGAGAATTCATGCCCTAAACATGAGGAAATGATATTGTCTTTGCCCATAATGACCTAAAAACACCAGTCAGTAGCACACAATTATCTGTGCTCTTATTGTGGTCTAGAAAAGAAATAATAGTTGAGTGATGAAGGCAAACTAGCAAAAATTATAGAAGTAAAGGCAGAGCACAGTACTTTGGAGGAAGCACATGTTTGTGAGAACCAGCATGACTAGAAGCTTTGGTTTAGCACAGGTGTGTGTGTGTGTGTGTGTGTGTGTGTGTGTGTGTGTGTACATGTGTACATACGCAACATGTCTCAAGCACTTTGTTTTTTTCCATTGAATATCTCACTCAATACTTAGATCAATCAATAGAAAGATAACACACTGTAGAGGACTGCTCTCTAGCTGTATGACCATGCAGGGGAGTTAATTTATGTGGGACATAACAATTTCTACTTTGAGTATTAATGTGAAAATTGGAGAAAATAATTTAGAATTCTTTTTATATGGAATGTACCCTGTAAATAATAGCCACTGTCATTAATATTGTCACTGATGGTTTGCTTCCATGTTTGGGGTGTTAATGGCAAGCAATATACAAGCTCGTCCCAAAAATGAGACCAAAGACTATGACTAGCATGATTAGAGGTATGGGCAAGAAGTGTGTCAGAGTTCTTTATTTTATTGTTGCCACTTCAATTTCTTTTTATTACGGATTCACTCAATGACAATTATTCATTGAGAATTCATGCCCTAAACATGAGGAAATGATATTGTCTTTGCCCATAATGACCTGAAACACCAGTCAGTAGAACAACATCAACAATTATTTACAATCCATACTCCAAACTAAAGTGATAATCTTTTAGTATCATGGTTACATAGGTGACTTTATAATATTATTTTAAACATGAAAATAGAACGCTTTGTAAATATTTTACTCTCTGAGATTCAAGTCTTGTCCAACCGTATCTCCACCTCAAATAGCTTTGCTGTTGGAGTTAATCAACTCTTGTCAGAAAAGTCAGTGCTTCCTACATCCTTACTATGCTTGACAGCTTAAAAATACTGCTTGAAATATATTATTTCTCTTGCACATTCATTTGACCTAAGAACAATATATTTTTCCTCTCTCTCTGGTTTGTCCTTGTATATCAAAACACAAATTATTTGCTGCTAGAAAGAACATGTTAAAAAAATTAAAGGGGGAGTCTTTCTGTCTTTCTACCATGGGTAAAGAAACTTAACTCTGCCTTAACCTTCAGTCTCTTTGACATACAATTTAGAATGACATATGAACACTATAGAAGGGAAAAGAAACATTGACCAAATCCTGAGGAACAGAAGAGTGAACTGATAGACTTGTTCCAAAGTATTGACTTGGCCATGAGTAGCCAAGTAACTGTGGATATGTTATACGTGAGAGAGCTCCCAAAGGATCTCTCCCCTGTCTGTTCCCCTACTGAGTCTACAGGAATCTGTAAGAATGGAAGAAATCACGTATAGCAATATTACAGACTCAGCACTTCGATTCTTCAGGGATCTAGTGGTAATTTCTGCTGGTCTTGCTGGTCGTACATCACCCCACTTACTCATCTGTTTCTGGACACATTTGATGTTTCATATTTCAGATCAAGTACAGGTTAAAAAGAACAGAAATAAGAAAATTTAGTTATTCTACCTTTAACAGAAATCAGTATACCACATTGCCAAAGGGATGCTCTTCAGTTGGATTAGTTTCCATGTGAGCAGCAGAAAACTAAACACATAAAGTAGTTGGTTATTTGGGGTACTCTGCAGTTGGAGAGACTGACTTGTCCCTTCCAAATGGTGGAATGCAGGGAGCTTTTGTTGATCAAATTCTCAAGAATCTGCACATACTTTGTTGGAGTGGATAATAGTATGAAAATCTGGAGGTATAAAATAATTCTAGAGAGGCCTTTGCCTGGATTATTTTAGTTACATTCTGACTCCAGATTTGTAATAAAAAAATTAAAATGTATTTTTAGTTTCTTTTTCTATCAAGTATAAAAGTAGGAGGATTTGCCCTCTATTTTATGTGCTGGCAGTCAGGATAATTATATCAATAACAACTATTTATTGAGAATTTTCTGAGCACCTGCCACTAGACTAGTCACTTAACATTAATTATCTCATTTAACCTTGACATTTAATTTCCTCAGACTAGATCATAAAGTTTCAAACATACCATACAGCATGATTAACTGTAGTCATCATGGTATACATTTGCTTTCCAGAATTTATTTATCCCATATAACTAAAATTCTGTACTCTGATTGTGTCTCCAATGTTCTGACCCCCAGCTTCTGGTAAACACCATTCTACTATCTATCTCTATGAGTTTGACTTTTAGATGAAACATATAAGTAAGACCATATGTTGTTTGTTTTCCTGTGCCTAGTTTATTTCACTTAACATAATGTCTTCCAAATTCATCGTACTGTTGCAAATGACAGGAGTTCCTTATTTTAAAAGTCTGAGTAATCTTCCAGTACTGCATTTTCTTTATCCATCCATGTATTGATGGACATAGGTTGATTCTGTTTCAGGTTATTGTGAATAGTGCCGTCATGAACATGGGAATAAAGATATCTCTTTTCTGATGATTAGTGATATTGAGATTTGCTTAGATATCTGTTGGTCACTTAAAGATCTTCTTTGAAAAATAACTACTCAGGACCTTTTACCCTTTTTTAAATTGGGGTGTTTGTTTACTTGTTATTGAGTTTTTTGTTGTTCTTGTTAATTAGTACACTCCCATTAAACATAGCTATGTATTTTGGATAACTCCTTATCTAGTATGATTTGCAAGTATTTTCTCCCATTCCCAGGTTGTCTTGTCACCCTGTGGACTAGTTTCCTTTGCTGTGTATAAGCTTTTTAGTTTGCTGCAGTCATATTTATCTTTTATTTGTTACCTGTGCTTCTGGAGTAATGTCTGGAAAGTCATTGCCCAGACAAATGTCGAGAAGCTTTCTCCTGTTTTTTTTTTCTAGTAGTTTGAAAGTTTCAGGTATTATGTTTCAGGTTTTAAACAATTTTGAGTTGATTTTATCCAAAAATAAATTGAGCAAATAATCCTATTAACAATAATATAAAAAAAATTTAAGGAATAAATTTAACCTAGGAGGGGTAAGATTTGTACACCTAAAACTATAAAATATTGATGAAAGAAAATGAAGACAAACAGATCAAAAGATATCCTGTGTTCGCGAATAAGAAGAATTAACATTGTTAAAATGTCCACACTACCCCAAGTGACATATAGATCTGATGCAATCTCTTCAAAATTCCAGTGGCATTTTTCATAGAAATAGAAAAAAAAAAATCATCAAATTAATGTGTACCACAGAACAATCTAGCCAAAGCAATCATGAGGAAGAAAATGAAGACAGAGGCATCACATGACCTAATGTAGCAGTGATAAACCATAGTTATGAAGAGAGTGCAATATTGTTGTAAAAACAGATGCATAGACCAATGGATTAGAATAGAGAGCCCAGAATTAAAGCGACGCATTCACAGTCAACTGACGTTTGAGAAAGTGGTCAAGAACACAGAAAGGGGAAAAGATAGTCTCTTCAAATATGGTGTTCAGGTGTCTGGGCATCTATACACAGAATAAATTTCAATTTAGATTTAAATTTGGTTACTAGAGTCAAAGGCAATATAGTATAAAGATGATATTCATTTTGAAAATTTGGGAAAACCAAAGGCATATTAAAATACCTTTATTTTTTCTTATGTTTTTAAACTTGCTTTTTATTTTTACAGACTGCATTTGATTAATTGTGTACAAATGGGGTACCACTTTTCATTTCTATGGCTGTGTACGTTGTAGATTCATACCATTTGTTTAATCATACATGTACATAGATTAATGATGTCTGTCTCATTCCACCATCTTTCATACCCCTGCCCCCTTCTCTCTCTCATTTCCTTCTACATAATCTAAAGTTCCTAAATTCTTCTCCTACCCCACTCCCCCATCCCCGTTATATATCATCATCCACTCATCAGAGAAAACATTCGTTCAGCCTTCAGTTTTTTGGGCTTGGCTTATTTCACTTAGCATGATATTCTCCAATTCCATCCATTTATCTACAAATGCCATAATTTCATTCTTCTTTATGGCTGAATAATATTCTATTATGTATATATACCACAGTTTCTTTATCCATTCATCTGTTCAACCTGGATATTTTTTTCCTTTGAAATTTTCTCTTTTTTTACAGAAAAATAGATAAATTCTAATCAACAGGATGACACTATTCTGTGAAAAAACTCTACATGAAAAGGAATAAAGCTTGAAAACTGTAATTCTAAAGGCTGGAGTTATCAAAACCACAGGTAGCATAAAGATACAAATGGAAAGAATATTTCATCTTAAACAGTTCTTCCAAAGAAGCGGAGTGATTGGTACTTCTGGCAGCCATTTAAGCACTGGTATATGTTTACTTTTTATAATATTTGGAAGTTAATAAGAAATTAACTTACTTCCTATGACCCAGAGAATGAGGATTGCTATGTTCTTCAATAGACCTTTGCTTTTGAGGTATACTCCCCATATCAGTGGTAAGTTATATTCAGTTGAGCCTAAGCTAAAAGAAAACAAGTTCTCTTAACTTTTGAAAGACAGTATATTGTGATAGACCTATTTTCATTGATTTTGAGTGGAGCTAATTCAATTTTTTTTATTTCATAAGTCCCTACCAAATTTTCATTTTTAATATTTTAGCTTAATTAGGAAAAATTTAATCAACTTAACAACTAAACATTGAGTGTTTTCCTTGGACCAAGAACTGTGCCAATTATTAGAATGCAGAAAGTGTGAAGGTACCTAGAGGTCATGTTGTCAATGAGTCCAAGACTAGTGACTCATATTCTAAGTTAATTATGGGTTTTGGAATAAATATATCAGGGTAACTCTGATTAAAAAAAAAAAAAGCAGCTGAAGCCCATAGTCTAATGTAGTTATTTTCATTTTTTTATCCATCATAAATTTCATGTGAAAAACTGTTAAAACATAGATTCCTGTGTTCTACCCTCAGAAGTTCTAAAGTTGGGTGCAGTAGGGTCCAGGAATCTGGATTTTTAACTAGACTGTAGAATGATTCTGATAGACTTCAATCAAGAATCACATGTTGAGTTTCCCTAAATCAGTGGCAGTGATTAATATATTAGAATCACCATGGAAAAACTGAAACTACTAATTTTGGGAGATGTTTGGAAAGGCTTCTTGGTGGTGTTGATGGACGAGTGTGAATTCACCTTACATGAGCAGGAAGCCTAAGAAGAACAGCCCAGGTTGAGGAAAGGACAGTCGCAGAGCACCGAGGTAGGAAGACACAGAAGTGTGAAGGGTGAGCCACTGCTATTTGCTGGATATGGCAGGATTTCACAGTGGACTGGCAAGCAAAGAGGCACAGATGGTTGGCTGGGCCGGGGTGGTGGCAGTCCCATGTGAATCAAGCTTTTATATTTTTATCCTTCAAAGTATAGGAGCTTTGTAATCCTGGACACTCTCAGGTTTTGGGATAGAGAGCAGGCAGCTGAATGGAGAGAGAGTTGGCGGTAGGCAATGCAGGTCTGGAGACCAATCAGGATGAATGCTACCTACTCTCTGCCCTCTTTTCAATCAGTCTAATAACACATGGAATGAACCTTAACCTTAATTGTAGGTGTCATTCTCTTTAGGAGCCATTTTTCTAAATTAAAAGGGAAGACAATGGAAGTTGAACTATTTTCTACTTTAAAGAAACGGGCATTTATTAAAGACAGTTTCTGAGAATACACTTAAAAAACAAATATAAATGCCACCTACTCTCTTTATATGGTGAGGTGTGTTTAACTTTTAAGAAACCGACAAAAATTTTCCCAAAGTGCTTATATTATTTAGCATTCCCACAGCAGGCCATGAGAGTCATAGTTCTCCACGTTAACTTTTAACCTTTTAAATTTAGTCATTTCTGTGGATACGTAGTGATATCCTTTTGTAGTTCTATTCCCCTACTGACTGATTTCCATCCATACATGCTCTTTGTTTAAATTTTTTGCCCATTTGTTGGTGGATTTTTTTAAAACCCATTTAAGGGCTCATAGTAACTTTGAGAGACTGTAGGTTTTGTGTTTATTTTCTTAATCCTGGTACTGGTTTTATAGATACATACATAACGTTAGAATCAAGTTGTACAACTTAAAAATGTGCAGCTCACTATGTGTCTCATATCTCAATAAAACTGTTATGAAAATAGCTTCATGAAAGAATAAAAGCAATTCCTATTTTAAAAAATGAATTTGATTATGACTTCTTACCATTCTTGGCAGGGAAAAAAACAGAGCCATTATGATAGCCTGCAGGTCTCCAGGAAATCATATACCAACTTCTCTGGTCTGAAGGAGAAACTAGAGTTCTGTCAGTAGGGTATCGGCAAGGTCAGTGCAAAATCTCTGGTTTGTACTCTGGTGCCTCAGGCTGTCTGAGGCCACTGTGCACTTCCTTGTATGGAAGCTCTTTGATGCACTTCTCTTTGGGGGCAAAGACAAAGTGCCCACCAAACACGCCCTTTAAAATATATAAGTAGAAGCCAATAACAAACTCAGCGTAAACTATCCTATTGACTCTAAAATCAAATTGATATATTTTCATTGAGTTGCATAGTATGTCTAACAAAGGCCTACAGGCTTCAATTACAGTCATATTTGTAAAAAAAAAAAGTTTGTATTGTTTGTAAAATATGATTTTTGTGAGACAGAGGTGGGGAGGGAACTCTGAGCCTCAGACCCATGGTTGAAATTGTGCCAGGAACCTGTTGGTGTGGGTAGAAAAGGATTTCAGTGGTACAGGGAGAGAGAGAGTAGAGAGAAAGGGGAAAACTTGATGTTTTAGAACATATGGTGATTGATTAGAATTTCTTGGTGAGTGTGGTAAGGAGAATAGAACAAACTCAAGAATTTTACTTGGGCGACTAGCTGAATACTATGCTTCCCAATGACTTTCTACCTTCAGTATGCACCAGAATCACATGGAGTACTTCTGGGCTCCACTCCCCAAAGATTCTGATTCAGAAGATCTAAATTGATCTAAATTGAAGAACTGAAATTCAAATTTTTAAGTTCCCTCACAAGGCTGTTCATAACTGTTGGTAGTAGGAGGTCCAACACAGGTGGGCCAAGTGACACTCTACCCCAATCAGGGGTATGGTACCCCAGTGCTCTACTCAGGGTGGTAGTGTCTGTGTCACAAACTATGCTCAGAGAGCCTAATTCACAGATTGCACAGTTACAGATAGCCACCAAGCTCTACACCATTTTAAAGAAGTCCTGTGGAGGGAAGTGGATATACAGCAGTCCACAGCAGTCAGCTCTAGCACTGAGCCCTGCATCCTGTGCCTCCACACCTAACAGAAATAACCAGCAGACATAACACTCTCTACACACACAGGCTCGGCTCCCTGGACTGACCAATAAGCACTGGCTGGCAAGAAAACCATGGCAATTAGGGAAGTAGCTCCTATGCCCCAGCCTCTAGGGGATCCACAGCTGTGAGTCCTGGAGTTGTAGGTAAGTCAGGTCTCATTTTCATGTATGTCCCCAGAAAGCAATTCCTGCAGATAACTCCAAGCAGTGAGTGGAGAACCTTGCACAATGGTGGTACACTCCACAGGCAGGAGTCAATTTTGAGCTTACAGATACTACTTTTTATATTGAATCAATAGATATTCTCCTATTATTCAATATTACAGCCCTCAACTCATTCTATTGTTTTAAAACATTAACTGGAATCATTTTGTCTTTGTTTTCATAGCTCAGGTTTACAATTGCTCCTATTAGTCTCTCTTTTTTGCTCTTGCATTCCCTGCTCCTGCCTAAAGTCTCCTCCATTCATTTTCTTCTTCTTTTTATCCTGGTATGAATTATTCTTTTCTACCTTTTTTCATTATTTTTTCCCTTTGCCTATTTTTTCTCTCTTCCCTTTTTCAACCCTTACATAGTACAACAGTGATTTTAATATCTTTAATAGATATTAAATTGTTTAAGATATTCCCAAACATTACTATAATTTCATAACTGTATTAGAGGAACTGTGGAGAACATTTTTAATTATTTTATCCTGTAAGGTTTATAAAACATGGTTTTGCTCTGAATAGATTGCAATAATAGGTTTTAGTATCTTCTCTCAAAGTGGTACAAATACAGGGAACAACAGAAGATACACACTGAGTGACAGTATCAATACCTGGATATTTGCCCAGCCTAGGGCACTTAAAAGAAGGAAGTTCACTAAATGGTCTCTTGCATCAATGGAATCAATAATTATCCCAGCAGATGGGTAGACATACAAACAATATGAACAAAGCAAGGGAACAAATCACCTCAAATAGCCCACAGAACATCAACAACATTGAAACACAGTAGAGTAAATGTAGGAGAAAGAATTTACCAAGTTCAGGGTTAAAACATTCAATGAGAAGTTGTAAGTAATGAACTAAATGAGAAAATACAGGAAGCAAAAGATCATTTCAAAAAAGAGATAGAGATTCTGAAAAAGAATCAAATAGAAATCTTGGAATTGAAAGACTTAATAAATCAAATTAAAAATTCAGTTTAAAGCATCCTTAATAGATTAGGCCACATAGATGACAGACTCTTGAGCCTTGAAGACAAATATATAATGTTGAAGGTAAAGGTGACAATAAACGAAGGTTGTTAAAAGACCATGAACAGAAAATACAAGAAATCTGCCTCCATATTTTTTTTGGTTTATTTTTTTCTTTTTGGTGGTGCTGGGGATTGAACCCAGGGCTTTGTGCACGCAAGACAAGCACTCTACAAACTGAGGCCGAATGTTTTCCCTGATAAGTGGAGAATGATATATAATGGGGTTGGGGAGTGGGGAATGAGAGAATAATGGAGAAACTTTAGAATGTGTAGAAAGAAATGAGAGAGAAGGGGTATGAAAAATGGTGGAATGAGACAGACATCATTACTCTATGTACATGTATGACTACATGAATGGTATGAATTTACATTGTGTACAACCATTGAAACAAAATGATGTACCCCATTTGTGTACAATGAATCAAAATGCAGTCTTTAAATAATTAAAAGCTAAATACAAAAAAAAAAAATTAAAAAAAAAAAAAAAAGAAATCTGCACCAGATGCAGTTGTACATTTTCTGTAATACCAGCAACTCTGGAGGCTGAGGTAGGAGGATTGCAAGTTTGAGGTCAGCCTCCACAACTTAGACCCTATCTCAAAATAAAAAATAAAAAAGGGCTGATATGTGACTCAATGGTTAAGCTTCCCTGGATCCAATCCAAATAAATAAATAAATAAATAAATAAATTAATTAATTAATTTGGGATTACATTAAGAGACCAAATATAAGAATCACTGTTTTAGAAGAAGGCATTGAAATACAAACTAAAGGAATATACAACTTTTTCAAAGAAATAATATCAGTAAAATTTTCAAACCTTAGGAACATGATGGAAATCCAAAATCCAAATACAAGTGGCATTTAGAACCTCAAATAGTCAAGGTAAAAAGATCCTCTCAAAAGTACATTTTAACTAAAATTCTTAAAATACAGAAGAATTATAGAATTTTAAAAGTTGCAAGAGAAAAATGGCAGGTCACATTTAGAGGTAAACTAATTAGTATTTCAACTGATTTCTCAATTGGGACGCTAAAAGCTAAGAGGACTTGAAATAATATATGCCTCACCCTAAAAGAAAATGGGCGCCAATCAAGATTATTATAGCCGTCAAAATAGCAAAACTATATTTCAGAATTGAAGAAGAAATAAAAACATTCACAATAAGCATAAACCAAAATAATTCATAAACACTAAGCCAGTACTACAAAACATACTCAGTGAAATATTTTGTGCAAAGGAAATGAAAAGGAAATATCACAGTCAGTGTATAAATGAATCTTACTAGAAAAATAGTTAAAGGAGAATCAAATCTGAATTATGCATTTGAAAAAAATAATTGCAGGAAGTAAAAATCATCTTTCTATAAAAACACTGAATATAAGTGTTCTAATATCTCCAATTAAAAGACATTGGCAGAATGGATTAAAAAACAAGACTGAATCACATGTTGTTTAAAAAAGACTCACACTATAGACAGACACTCATAGGATGAAGGTGAATGTATGGAAAAATATACACCATGCAAATGGACAGTAAAAACAAACAGAACAAGCTTCTCTCACAGACAAAGTAGACTTCAAGCCAGAATAATCAAAAGAGACAAAAAAAAAAAAAAAAAAAGTCACCTCGTACTAGTTAAGGAAATCATCCAATAACAAGATATAATATTTGCAAATAACTATGTTCCAAATATTGGTGCACCTACATATGTAGAAAAGAAAAACCCACTCAATATGAAGAATCAAGTAGCCCACATTTCAATACTACTGGGTAAGTTCAACACAACTTTCTCACCAATAGATAGATCATCCAGATGTAAACTAAGCAAACATTCTTTAGAACTAAAAAATTCTATTAATCAATTGTAACAGATATCTATGAAATATTCCAACTATCAACAAGCAGATTCACTTTCTTTTCAGTGGCATATAGAACATTCTGTAAAACTAAAAGCAAGTCTTAGGAAATGAAAAAAAGAAAGAGATAATGTCTTGCATTCTGTCAGATCATAATGGAAAGAAATTAGAACTCAATACCAAGAAAAAAAAAAAAACAGAATCATTTTAATGCCTGGAGGTTAAATAATACAATTTTAAATGAGTGATGGATCATAGATGATTTCAGGGGAGAAGTAAAATATTTTCAGAAACAAATGATAAGAGATATAGAATATATCAAATCTCTGAGACAGTATAAAGGCAGTTATAAGAGGAGTGCTTACAGTATCAAGTACCTACATTTAAAAAAATGACATGCCAGGCATGTGGTACTTGCCTGTAATCCCAGTGGCTCAGAAGCCTGAGACAGGAGGATCATGAGTTCAAAGCCAGCCTCAGCAAAGGTGAGGGGTTAAGCAACTCAGTGAGACCCTGTCTCTAAATAAAATACAAAATAGGGCTGGGAATGTGGCTCAGTGGTTAAGTGCCCCTGAGTTAATCTCCAGTACTATACCCCCCAAAAAAAGAACACAAAAAATTAATCTAATGTTACACCTCAAAGCTCTAAAAAAGAAAAAAAAAAATCCCCAAACTAGTAGAAGATAGGAAATAATTAAATCAGGGTCAAAATTAATGAAATTAAGAATAAGAAATGAAACACAGGATTAATGCAATGAGTTGGTTCTCTGAAAAGATAAAGAATATTGACAAACCCTTAGCCAAATTAACTGAAAGACTCAAATCAACAAAATTAGAGAAGAAAAAGAAGATACCACTACAGACACTTATGCAATCTTGAAAAACTGTTCTGAAAATTTATACTCCAATATACTGAAAAGGGTATTTACAAATTTCTAGATGCATAACTCCTATCTAAGTTTAACCATGATAAATAGAAAATTAAAATAGACCAACATCTAGCAATGAGATTGTAGCAGTAATTAAAAGCCTTATAAAAGAAAAACCTAGACCAGATGGAATCTCAGTCAAGTTCTATCAGAACTTTAAAGAATTAATGCCAATCTTTCTCAAATTATTCCATGAAATAGAAATGGAGAGAACACTCCCTAATTCATTCTATGAAGCCAGTATTACCTTGATATCAACATCAGACAAATACATATTGAGAAAAGCAAACTACAGACTGATATCCCCTATGAACATAGATGCAAAGATCCCTAACAAGGTATCATCAAACCACATTCAAAAACACACTCAGAAGATAGTACACCATGATCAAATGGGTTTCATCCCAAAGATGCAAGGTTGGTTCAACATACACAAATCAATAAATGTAGTTCATCATATAAATAGAATTCAGAGCAGAAATCACATGATCATCTTAAAAGATGCAGAAAAAATAATTCTATAAAATCCAGCACCCATTTATGTTAAAACTTAACATAAATGGAGAAAATAGGGATAGAAAGAACTTACCTCAACATTCTGAAGGCTATATATATTAAAAACTCAAAGTACACATAGTACTGAACAGAGAAAGAAAAACTGAAAACACTTCCTCTAAAATCAGGAACAAGGCAAGGATGTCCACTCTTATCATTTCTATTAAACACAATCCTGGAAACTCTAGCCAGAGAAAGCAGGGAAGAGAAGGAGATAAAGGAATACACATAAGAAAATAAGAAATTGAATTGTCTTGCTGATGACATGATCTTATATTTACAATTATCAAAAATCTCCACCAGAAGACTTCTAGAGTAAATAAACAAACTTTGCAAAGTAGCAGGATACAAGATCAACATTCATAAATCAACAGCTTTCCTATACTCCCAAAATAAATCTGCTGAGAAGGAAATCAAGAAAACCATTCCATTTCCAGTAACCTCAAAAATAAAATAAAATATTTAGGATAAATCTAACCCAGGAGGTGAAGGATCTCTACAGTGAAAACTGTGGGATACTGAAAAAAGACATTGAAGACCTTTGAAGATGGAAAGACTGCCCATGTCAAAATGGCCATATTACCATAAGCATTTTATAGATCCATCAAAATACCAATGACTTTCTTCACATAACTAGAAAAACACAGTCTTAACATTCATTTGGAAGAATAGAGTCCTGGAAGAGCTGAAGCAATATTAAGCAAGAAAAGTGAATCAGGAGGCATCATAGTACCTGATCTGAAATTATACAATAAAGCTATAGTAATAAAAACAGCATGACGTTGGTATCAAAACAAACATGAAAACCAATGGAATAGAATATAAGATACAGAAAAACCCACATAGATACAGTCATTTGATACTAGACAAAAGTGCCAAAAACATACATTGGAGAAAAGATTGCTTTTTAAACAAACAGTTTTGGGAAAATCCAAATATCGGAGAATGAAACTGGATCCCTATCTTTCACCCTGGACCAGTCAAGTCAAAGGGATCAAAACCAGAAATTAGACCACAAACTTTGCAACTTCTAGAAGAAAACAGGCTCAACGCTCCAACATACTGGAGTTGGTGTGGGCACCAACTTCCTTAAGAAGCCCCTAAATCTCAAGAAATAAAACCAAGAATTAGTAAATGGGATAGCATCAAATTTAAAGGCTTCTGCACAGTGAAAGAAATGATTAAGAGTGCAAAGAGACAGCCTACAGAATAGAGACAATCTTTGCCAACTACTTCCCTGATGGGGGATTAATACCCAAAATATATAAAGAACTCTAAACACTTAACACCAAAAATTCAAATAACCCAATCAATAATGGACAAAAGAATGAAAGACACACTTGCGGGGGTATGAAAGATGGTAGAATGAGACAGACATCATTACCCTATGTACATGTATGATTACACGAATGGTGTGATTCTACACTGTGTACAACCATAGAAATGAAAAGTTGTACTCCATTTGTGTACAATGAATCAAAATGCAGTCTGTGAAAATAAAAATAACATACAATAAAAAATAAAAAGAAGAAAATTAAAAAAAAGCAAAAAGAAGAATGAAAGACAGACAGACAAATAGTAGTGATCCACCATGAGGGAAAGGTGAACAGGTTGGTTGTATAAATAGGAAGGGACACTTTGAAGAAGTAACATGAAGAGAAACCTGAATGGAGCAAGGGTATGCACCATGGGGAGTTTGGGGGAGGGGGGAAAGATTCCAGATGCGGAGACAGAAAGAGTCAAGACCCTGAACTGGAAGTAAGTCTGATATCTGGGGAACAGGAGGACTGTGAGCTGGAGTGAAGCACGTGGCGAGTGTGGAGGCACAGACATGCGCCAGGTTTTACAGCTAAGTATTCTGTGAATGAGTTCATGGGTGCAGGAAGTTGGCTAACATTTATAGCATTACATATATGACCTCATGAAGTCTCTTTAAAAATCAACTTCATGAAATAGGTGCTATTATCTCCTTTTTTACAGGTAAGGAAACTGAGGGGCAGTGGGCTCATCACCTGCCTAAGAATACAGTCATATGCCAGTAGAAGTTGACAAGAATCCAAGTGGTCTGGATCTACTATACCCATGTTTCTCAAACTCTTTACTGTTGAACCCAAGCCTCTGAGAAAAAGTAAATTAAATATTTTTAAAGAGTGAGGGACTTAAATACTAAGGAGTACTATGTTGTTTAGCAGTGCCAATCTTTGGAGGGACACAAACCACAATCATGTTTAAGACATTCTTCCTTATCAAACACCAATTTTTGTTGCCTTAAGGGTGGCATTACCTTATTGAGAAACCCACATATATGACACTATAATGTCTTTCATCAATACAGAAGTTTACAATAAATTTCTCTTATAAATAAATCATCAATAAATGAATACATTTTAGTATAAATAAAATGTCTAACATAAACAAAGATCTTTATTGTAAATTTTCTTATAATCAGAGAAACACAAGGGATAAATCAGTAGCTGAAAGAGATTGCCTTTTATTTGAGGATGAAGAAGACCTAAATGTTTTAGAAGAATAAGGCACAGAAGTAGTAAGATTGAAGGTAAAAGTGGATAAGGTCTTATCATATATCCAAGGAAGACTGGATACCTTTTATTTTGAAATTGTGTGTCTGTTTCAAGCAAATAAAGATGAACAGAGATGAAATGGTGTGCTCAGGGTTGTGCCTGGTGGCTTACAGATTTTTAGAGCTGAATAACACAGACCAGTTGCTCATTTGTGTAGTTGAGGGTGGGTGGGTAGTGTCAACAAATAAATGATATCAAATTTAATTAAACAAATTAGATGTTATAAGTAATTCATGAAAATTTAGAAAAGATAGTCTGATGAGAGTGGCAGAAGTCTGCTAAAAGGCATGGTGGAGCACTTGGGAGGCTGGGGCAGGATGACAAGTTCAAGGTCAGTTTTGGCAACTTAGTGATACCCTGTCTCAAAATAAAAACAAATAAAAATAAGAAGTGCTGTTAAAAAAAAAAAAAAAAAAAAAACTTGAGCACATACAAAGAAACAACATGACACACACGCACACACACACACAAAAGCAGGTGCATTACCACCAAGTCACTTCAGTCACTTCAGATTGCTATTCTCATGGGGTTAAAACAAGGGAATTCTGTCACCACTTAAAACTGGCATGTTTGGGGATTTGGCTATTCTCTCTCACTCCTGATCTCTTGGAGGTCAAATAAAGGACTCCAGCTTTGGCTTGGTGGAAAGAGGTCAAGTCATGAAAGCTTCCCACAGGAAGGAAGTACAATGCCTGCTGGGCTTTATCAATAGGGATTCTACAGGTGAGAGTAAGAAATAGGTGCTAGAATATTTTACTTGTTTTATTGGTGGAAAGAGACATGCTTTAATGATCTCAGGTATGGTAAGTCTTGGTCCTTTGAAAATCTGTTAGAAATGATATAAAAACCCTTCCTCTGCCTCTTTTGGCAGAACTGAATTAATCTTCATCAGCTCTGAAATCACTCAAGTCTCAGTGGTGCATGTTCAAGTCTTGAGTTAAGAGAACTCAGACCAGGTGAGTCTGTTTGGAGCTTGGCCTTGAGCAAGTTGTCATGCAGATTGAAATGAGTGCCTGGTTCCTGGCTTTTGGCCCTGACCCAAGGAGCTCCCCTTGTCTGCTTTGCTGCTGTGGCATCCTAGGGGCTGTTTTGTTAATGTCCTCAGGATGGGCCATGCTGCCCAGTTCTGACTCTTTTTCCTCTTCTCATCTGTCCTATCCTGGAGCCCTATATTTTCTTATGACCTCCTTTTTAGCAAAGCAAATAAAAGGAACATGAGAGAATGAGTAGAAAAAGAATGTGGTCGGTAAAGACGCCAGCAGATGCTATGCAGGGCGTTTGAGGGCACCTTTCTTGTGCTGTGAAGTAGGGTGAAATGAAAAGCCTCTCAAAGACAGCTGGGTCCTTGATGCTGTTTCCTATTTCCCCTCTGCCCTGTCTCCCACCGCCTCAATTCCTGCCCCCAGGAGAAAGTTCAAAATAACTTTGTGATCACAGAATGACAATGACTTTGGATCCAATTATGTGATCATAACCTGGAAACAACCTTCTATTTGAGGCATGCCAAAATACTGAACTGTGAAACTCAGATTTCAAGGAGAGATATGAAAGAGACTTGAACTCAGGGCCCTTTGGACATTTCCCTCAGTATCAAAGACAGATTTTTTTTTTTTTTTCTCCTCTCCAAAAATAAGATAGGAAGTGGCCACTGATTAACTCACTGAGAGAAGGTAGAAACAATACCAAATTGGAAATGAAACTAAGAGTGGGGAAAAAAAAATGGATTCAAGTTAATGTCAAGTTATCACAGGCTCTGATTTTTGTTTACATTTTACATATTTTAAGAGTTATTCCACTCTTCTGCTATAGAGTCCTGAGTGTTGCTCACCCAGAGAAACTGAAGATTAACTATTCAGGGCTTGACACACAGGAAACAAGGTGTGCAAAAGTCTACTCCGAACTAACAACAGCCCTAAAGTACCACATTATTTCTCGAAGGATGAACTAAGCCTCGAGGTAGGTGAACTCTTGCCATGTGTTGGGACTGTAAGGAAAGAACACGTGGGAGAGAAGGAAGGATGAGCAACATGTATCTTTTGCTCATGTCTATATTTACATGCAAACCCATGAACTCCATGCATGGGCTATGTATGTGTGTACATATTCATATTTATTTACATATATACATGTATAGCTCACAGAGCACACTCCAATGAATACACACCACACATGACTTTGAGCTTACTAGGAAAAAAATTGCTACTGAGGAGGAAATGAAATAGGGCTTTTGAGGACATTGACCATACTACCAGGCACATTGCTTTTTGAAGGGCAGATCATATGTTTTGCATATGTTTATTTTGGGTAAGAGAGGACTCATGGGCAACATAACTGCTTTAAAATTTTGGAGGAATACCACATGGGGGAAGGATTTAACTCATTCCATATGGTTACAGAGGGTAGAACTGAGACTGAGATGTAGCAGATTTCTGTTCTAAATGAGAATGCCTTTCTAACAATTAGTACAAAACAAAAGAGATGTGGATTTTTTTTTCTAAAAGTAGCTAATGATTTGCCTGCTCTTGCAAATGACATGTGGTAGAGGATAAATGGCCATCTGTCACCACAGTAGTAGGGGGTATTCTGAAATTCTGTAGAGGTTTGGACTAGTCCACAAAATACATGGAAGAACACCTCCACTTCCATCCTGAAATTCAACGATTCTCTAAGATACACAAACAAGATTTGAGGCAAGACATGCCAGTCAGTGGCTTTGGTTTTCTATGTGTTCTGTACTCTTTCTTTTGTATTTCCTTCACCCTGCCAGTTTCCTCTATATTTAAGGAATGGCGTACACATAATGTGTGTTAAGAAAACAAGAAGAATTAAAAATGAGGAAGAAAATGTTCACCTCTTAACTTGCCTGAGTATGTGAATGTATATAGTTCACATACATTGGACTGTATGCCTGTGTGCACATGGGTAGACCCTCAACTCTCTCTCGAGCCTAGAGAAGAGCAACTGCAGCATTTTTAGCTAGGACAATTCCACTCCCAAGCAGATGTTTGCAAATCATGGAGGTTGGGAACGACTTTTAGTTGTCTCAGTGCCTGGGGGCTGCTACTGGCATTAGGTGGGAGGAGGGAAGGAATGCTCAGTGTCCTATAGTGTCCTGGCCAGTACCATTGCATATTGCATTATACCACCAAAAATGACAATAGAACCCCAGTTAGGAATACCCGGTGACAACCATGGAGATAGACTATCTAGGTTTGAATTCTGGTTTGGCCAGTTTTAGGTCTGTCATCTTGAGTAGTATTTTAAACTTTTGGGGGGTTTTTGTCTCCTCATCTATAAGAGAGAGTGATGAGTACCCACCTTACAGTGGTACAAAGATATATGTCTTCATACAAGTCACATGGTCAGAAGAGTACGGACATAAAACAAATATTAGCTACAAATTTGATTTTTCTGTATTGACTGAGAATGGGCTACTTGGATTCATCTTATGATGAAGTGTATGAGACTTTCATATGTTTTAACTGGTGTCTGGGAAACTAGAACATAATGAACTGTACTTGCACAAATGTGGCTGAGGGACTCTTGAAGTTGTAACGCTACTATATCACCATGAACACAAATGTGCATTGAGAATCGATAAGATTAAATTAAGTTGTCTATCACCTCTCGCATGCAAATATATAGCCATTCTCCTAAACCCCTACTCCTGACACAAACACACACATATATACATACTCAAAGACACAAAGAAGCAGGTGTAATTAATAAAATGTGAATTTAAGGAATGTTGCCACTGTGTATTTGCTCAAAAGGTATATACAACAAATATATCTACAATATGTGGGGAGCTATGGAATTTCAAAAAAAGGTTTTTTTAGTTCCTTATACTTGAAAAGGTTGAGATTAATGCAGCAAACACTTAATCCTACACTGACAGGGACTGTTATTTTATCTTTTATAGAGATTGACTCAGAAGGTATTTCAAGATTTTGCCACATCCCCAAATCATAATTACAGACTTTGATGATCATGCTCTCATAAGTCATTCTAGAAAGTACATTTAATTAAGCATAATCTGTTAAAATATTGTAAGGCCATTGAAATTGTTTTTAGAAAAAAATTTCCCAACATTAGCTTGTGTACTTTTCATTTTTAATTTATTTTATGAAAACAGAGTCAAGCTTCTTCATAATAATGTGTGCTTTGGTATGATGAACAGTATTTCCAATTGGTTCTATCCCATCTGTTTAAATACTTTCCCTTTCCCATTTGACCAGCTCATTTGGAGGGAAACACAAGAACATATGCAATATGTGGACTAAACCATATGATTCCCCCTTGATGATTATTATATTTTCTATGAATATATATTCTATGAATATGTTGTATAAATATAAAAATCTACCTTTCGTGGGTGTATTTTTGATCAGTTCTTGGCACATGTAACTTGCATAAGCTGGATGCCAAGAATTCCATAGATAACAAGGAGACATCTTTTAGTTTATTAAAATAAGTTTCCCTAGTTGTTTTGAGCACTAAATGACTTCATACTAGTCAAGTGCTTTGAAAAACACAGACATGAAAAACATTCAGGAGATCTCAGCTGTGATTTTGATTTTTCTGAAGAGGCCAGGAATGGTCTGCTTGGATTCATCTAGATTATTGAGAGTACATGAGAGTTTCTACATGCTTTAACCAATTTTTAGGAAGCTGGAATTCAGTTTCACGGAGAGATGGAGACATCTCATAATTTATTAAAATATGAGTACTCGATGTATGACTCTGGCACAGTTTATTGATAATTAAGGAGACTGTGTTAAGGGCAAAAAATATATGGGAACTCCATTTTATGCTTACTTTTAAACTCAGTTTATATTCTAAAAGTGTTCTAAAAATAAAGTCTTACATGCTCAGATGAAAACTATTGAGATTAAGATGAGATTATAAAAAAATATTTAAGTAATTCAGAGTCCATAAAATGAAAACTTTAAATTCTTATTTTTCCTCATGTATATACCCACCCTTAACTCCAATGGTGGTGACTGTGAGAAATTTGTTTACCAATTTGTGTTGGTTTGCCTTTGAGGTAGCTCAGCCGAGAGAGGAAAGCTAATCGTCATCTCCATTGGCAGTCTCCTTGGCCTCTCAGGGTGCTACTGGCTTGCTTCAAGTCTTCCTGATCCACTAGTTTATGTAGTAATTATGAACAATCTTTTGAATCATTTTCTTTTACCTTTATTGTTTGTGTTCTGTGCATTAAAGATTGCATAACATAAAAATATAAGTACTTAACCATTTTTCATGTTTTTGGCAAAGAAACACATACAAAAGAACTTATTTACAAGGAGAAAAACTGGAGTAAGGAAAAACTAGAGTTTGAGGCCACCACTTCTTAAACTAATCTCAGCTTCATTGTTTTCCTGAGATTTGGCTAAGTATTCACATTGAGCTTCCACTTCTTTATATGCAAGTTATGAGTCTTAGTGCCTATTTGTTAGCATTGTTGTGAGAATAGGAGATGAGAAGGTTAAATCCCCTGGCTCTGTGTCTGACATCCTGTAGATGCTTATGAAATGCTAGGTAGCAATTAATGGAAGTTCTTATTATTTGTTTAAATTTTGATAAATGAATTTTGTTAGAATATTGTCATTTGTTGTTACTTATAGGGATTACAACAGTAAAATATTAATAAAGAAAAGATGATTGAGGATTAAATACAATAATTTTTTTAATCTATAGAGAGAAGTCTACTGTCCCCAGAGAATATTGGCCACAGACTTCAGGGGCAAAATACAAGAATACTACCCATGTGACTGAAATGTAGGCCAAATTGCTTTGTACGCATGGGCTTAGTGAGAACTTTAGTTTCCTATGCTGTTTTGTGATTTGGCTATAGGTAGCCAAGGAGCTTTGGGTGTGTGTACATTTATGTATGAATGCATGGTAATGTGTGACTAGAAGGAGCCAGATTAAAAATTACTGAAATTTAGTAATTTTTATTACTAAAGCATAACAAAATAAATTATAAAACAGGACAGTTCAAATCTACCAATTCCTCAAATGTTATTTGGCAGGTACTGTGCTATGTGATGGGGTAGGAATGCCGAAATTTATCAGAAGTAATTCTTTCTTTCTTTCTTTCTTTCTTTCTTTCTTTCTTTCTTTCTTTCTTTCTTTCTTTCTTTCTTTCTTTCTCTTTCTTTTATTTAGTTTTTAACTTTTTACAGACTGCATTTTGATTCATTGTACACCAATGGGGTACATAATTTTGTTTCTATGGTTGTACACAATGTAGATTCATACCATTTGTGTAATCATACATGTACATAGGGTAATGATGTCTGTCTCATTCCACCATTTTTCATACCCCCCCTCATTTCTTTCTACATATTCTAAAGTTCCCCCATTATTCTCTCATTCCCCACCCCCACCCCCATTATATATCATTCTCCACTTTTCAGGGAATATATTCGGTCTTTGGTTTTTTGGGCTTGGCTTATTTCCCTTAGCATGATATTCTCCAATTCCATCCATTTATTTTCAAATGCCATAATATTATTCTTCTTTATGGCTGAATAGTATTTCATTGTGTATGAAGGTTGTTAGACCAATAAACAAGCATTACAACACAGGTAAGTGATAAATGGCATGGAGAGTTTTATGTGGCAGCTAATACACAAAAGGACATCTTATTAGCTTGGGAAAGTGATGGGAATGACTTTTTAGGGACAAGTAATAAAGGTTGAATAGCAGCTGTCCAGAAAGATAAGGGATGGGTTCATTGGAGTTAGAAGAAAGAGTGTGCATAAAGGCATGGAGGCTTTAGAGGATGTGGCACATGGACAAGTCAGGGAGGTTCAGGAAATAAGCCTGGGAGAGGACATGGTCTCCAGATCATAGTATTGATTATATAGGATGCTAAGAAGCAAAAGGACAGGACTCTACAGTCAGAGGTAACAAGGAGAAGTTAGCTGTTGCTCTGGTAGGCCATCTTTCACCTGGGTTTTACCATAGCTGCTCTTGCAGGTTCTTTTTTCTCTTCCCTGCGTCTGCTCATCAAGGAAACTCCATGCATATTACCACCGATGGTACAAAGCATTTTTGTATTCCATGTGGCACTCTAGCTCTTTCTGAGTAGAGTTTTTGGTAGAAGGACAAAGAATCTTGTAATAAAATCGTGTAATGTGGTAAAAACAATCTGTTGGCAAGTCGACAATAACCTGAACTTATTCAACAAAATGATGCTGGAGCCTCCTCACCCACCAAACCTCCTTCCTGCTTTTGCTATCTAGTTTGCTTCTCCAATTTGTTACATTTGTTTAAGGAATTAAGAGCCCTTTTGATGCACTTCTTGAAATTCTCCCTGTGACTTCTCATTTAGGATATTTCTGGGATTGGGTCCCACATTCTGGGTTTTCCCTGTCTTTCCTTAGTCTTCTGAGACAACTCCCAGCCAAAAGTGGCATATTTTAATGGCTAGTTAGATGATCTCACTGATTAATTTTCTCTTGGATATTTATGTATTATCAAGGCTTGATAACTCGACCTTCCCCAAGAATACATTATTGTATCTGATGTCTTCATTATTAGATTCCCATTGTCTCTCTCTTGTCTATATCCAATTTATGTTCTTCTGCAATATTTCAGATATATTTGTAAATTTTTTTTCACCATTTTTCTTTTCTTTTTGAAACAAGTTCATTGAGATAAAGGGCAAAAAGCAATACCTCTGCTATCAAAGGATTCTTTAATGTTGAAACTGAAGATAGGTCTACATGGGTGGATGGGCAACAAAGTAGACCTGAGTGACATTTAGAGCAGAGTTGACTCTGGACTCTCCTTAAATTGCACAGCATAAGGATATCACTGAATTTGTTACACCAAGACATTTCTTTGCTTATATTCAATCATCCTCATTCTTTTTAATTTCAGAGGTTGCTAGAAATTTGGATGTTCTGCTTTAAGAAGTTATCAGACCTACAACAGCATTGGACAAATCAGCAATCGCTACTGCATTCTAACAATGCTCCCATGTGCCTATAATAGTAACTGTGATTATTGGACTCGACTTTGTCACCATTCCAAGGATTTTTCCTTTAATCTACCATCTTGACCATAATTTCATATACCTCACCATGCAGTTATTAGAGGACCCTCACTGTATGACCCTAGCAGATACCACTCTTTTATTCTTTAAAGATGATGCCCCCGGAGTTGCTTTGCTCACACACAGTGTTTGTCTTGATTTTTACTCCATGCTTCCTGAGCCTGTACATCCCCATCTGCTCATGATGATGTTCATTACAATGTTCTATCTGTTAAGCCACAATAACCTTGTCTACATTAACTAGAATAAAATGAGATCTTCTTGTTCTTGGCTTACCACCAGTCTCAGCTGAGGTTTAGAAGGTGGAGCTGAGTGGGTGGAGAGTGCAGTGATTGCTTGTACTTGAAAATCGTGTCTTGATTGCATGCACTTACTTGTATCCAAAGCAAATTTGATGCTCAGATTTAGAAGTTACTTATATTATTTTTAAAAATCTTTTGGATGTTGTAACCCCCTTGTAGTCAGACAGCTTATACTCTAGGGCATCAGGACAACCACTGAAGATCATAATCACTTGGACTGAGAAATCTGGTCACCTTTCTCCTGTTCTCCTTGGGTTATAAAAGACATTGAGTCACCATTTTGATTTCCTCTCAAATCATTAGCAATAGGAGCTTCCTGGACACACAGAATAATTTGTTTTGTTCTAAATTGTCACTATCTTCAAGACTATCTCAATGCTAATCAGAAAGTCTTCATTTTTAAGTGTTGAAAGCAAATGTAGGCCTTTGTGCTATTTTAAAGTTGGATATGGATTTAACTAATCAACTTAACCATACAAAGATCCCTTTCCAAAGGAAAAACTCTGTTCAAATATCCAGGAATATGTGTATTTGTAGAGACTCAGTGTATAGGATTTACAGTGGGAATATTTGGCCAGGCTAATAGCAATAATTTTCAGGGTTCAGGCCATCAAAAATACTCTCCCACAAGTCTAAAATACCTTGAAATTCTCATGACTGTGTTATAGCTTGTATCTGAAATGTTCCTCAAGTTCATGTGTTGAAGGCTTGGTCCCTAACTGGAGGTACTATTGGGAAGTGGTGGAAATCTTAGCGTCTGGAGCCTAGTAGGAGGAAGTAGTTCACTGGGGGCATGACCTAGAAGGGAATATCTTGCCCTGGCCACTTCCTCCCCCTCTCTCTCATTTATTTCTTATTTTTTTGATGTAGGCACTCATTGCTATAAACTTACTTCTTATCACTGTTTTTCCTGTATCCCACTGGTTTTGGTATGTTGTATTTCCAATTTTCTTTGTTTCAAAAAAATTTTAAGTTCCTCTCTCTCTCTCTCCCTCTTCTTCCAGCCACCATGAGGTAAGTAGTTTTGCTCCATTGTGCACTCTGCACCAAGATGTCATGATGTTCTGCCTCACCATAGGTCTAAAGCAATGGCACCAGCTGACCTTGAACTGAAACCTTTGATATCATGAGCCAAATTAAATTTTTTCTCCTTTTATTGTGTTCATCTGAGATTTTTTTTGCAGTGACAAAAATATGACTAACACACTGAACTTTAACAAACTATCAACTCCAAATTAAAACTTCTCCATTTGGTATTCTAGTCATTAATATCCATTTGAGCTGAGGAAAAAGAAGACCAGTTTTTAACCCATGTGATCTTTTCCACCCTTTTCTGGCATAATTGACAAGATTACTGTGGGCCTCAGGGAAGAGAACCCAAAAAGGCACTGAAGGCAAACCACTTATTTCCCATTTATGGAAAACTGAATATCTTTTCCTCAGCTTCTTCACCTTGTAAGAATGATATCCAACCCAGAAAATCAATAACATCAACTAAAATATACAATAAGATATACTCTTATTTTTCTAACGTGGATGAAACTTGATGCCTATCTCTCACCTGTATCAAAGACCTTAGTGTAAAGTATGAAACTCTTAAACTATGAGAGAAAAACAGGGAAAAACCCTTCAAGATATTGATACAGGCAATACTTTCTGCAAATAACTCCAAAGGCAGGAAAACAAAAGAAAAAATTGACAAATGAGGTTGTTATGGCGAGCAACTTAAGAACAGACCTATTACCACTCAGAAGTCCAAATTCGAGAGTCTTTATTAAGCCGGCTGACTGTCTCACACAATGCCCCAAACAATAGCTATTGGGAGAACAGCCCCAAACATAGGGTTGTAGGTTCTTATACCAAAAATCACATCAATCGTAAGTGTCTGTTGCTATGATTTAAAATTACAAACTAACATCATGAGATCATCAATAGAAAGGGAAGTGGGTCAAAATGATCCTTACCTGGGTACAAAGTAAAGAATGGTTACTAACATCCACATAATCATAGTTCACATGGTACATTGTTTAGGAGCAATAGGAATCAAAAGAGAGCAATTTTTCATTACATAAGAATTGTCATTTTGTATTGTTAAACATGTCACACTAAGCAACGAATGATGGTCATAGAAACGGGGTGCTCCCATGGGAGAAGCTAAGCAATTGTTGATGGGTACAGAGGTGGGATGTTCCCATGAAAGAAAATTATTTCCTACATATCATGGAGTCTCAGAGCAAAATGGAGTCTGTCCAGTCATTTCGATAGTCTGGTCCATTACATTCTCATGGAGCCAGATCTGTCAGTCCATCACAGGAGTTACATCAAGCTCAATATCTTTAGTCATCAGGGAAGTGCAAGACAATACTACAAAGAGATACCATCTCAGACTGGTTAAAATGACTATTATCAAAATTAAAAAAAAATAAAATGCTGGACTTCCCCAAGCAGCCCGGCCCCCTCCTGCGGAAAGCACCTTTCCAGGCTAGCTTCTCGGAGCAGACAGCCCAGTGAGAGCCTTTCCACACAGAGCCCGCCACAGTCCCCAAGCCAGTGGTGACCTCCAGCCCGCAAGCAGCCTCTGGGACCAGGGCAAGGCAGCGAGCCAGAGACCTCTCCAGGCAGACCTGCCCCCCGGCCCCCCGGCCGCAGGCTTTTTCCACGGGACGATCCAAGATGGCAGACTAGAGGGTGACTGCATCTCCAGTTGCTCCAGAACCCAGGATTCAAGAAGGGGAGGCATTGAGAGACTCAGACTAAAGTAGAGCCACGGGGCGAGTCTCCCCGACCCGGTGAAGCTCTGCCTGGGCATCAGGCCCGGATTCGGACTGCTTATTAGAGTAGGGCAGGGCAGCTAGAGTCTTCCCAATGGCAGCCCTGCACACTCCGCACTCCAGCAGTGGGCTCCTCCCACAGGGCCAGATTCTCCAGCATCTCGGAGCAGGCCCCCCAGTGAGAGTCTTTCTGCACAGAACCAAGATTCAAGTCCCTGAACCAGCGTGGTGAGTTCCTGCCTGCAGGTTGCTTCAGGGGCCAGAACAGGGCAGCCAGAGACTTCCCAGAGCAGCCCGGTCCCCTCCGGCGGAAAGCACCTTTCCAGGCTAGCTTCTCGGACCAGACCGCCCAGTGAGAACCTTTCTGTACAGAACCAAGCTCCAAGTCCCTGAGCCAGTGCGGCGAATTCCTGCCCACAGGTTGCTTCAGGGATGAGGACAGGGCAACCAGGGATTTCCCCAAGCAGCCCGTCTCCCTCCAGCGGGAAGCGCCCCTTTCCAGGCTAGCTTCTCAGAGCAGGCCCCCCAGTGAGAGCCTTTCCACACAGAGCCAGCTCCAAGTCCTGGACACCAGAAGCGGGCTAGGGGCAGCTTTCCTTGGAAGCACTGCATTATCAAGTTACTCCAAGACTTCAGGTTACTGAAGGCAGGAAGGTGATACACTGGAAATCTACAGGGACACTATAAGCCAATAGAAGAATTCTGCAATATCACAAAGTACCACTGAAATCTGACAAATATGAGAAAACAAGGGAAGAAAATGTCCCAAACAAACCTAAATACTATATCAATAAAACCCAATGACAGAACAGCAGAAGAAATGTCAGAAAGGGAGTTCAGAATGTACATGATTAAAACAATCAGGGAAGCAAATGAGAAGATGAAAGAGCAAATGCAGGCATTGAAGGAGGAGATGAAAGAGCAAATGCAGGCATTAAATGATCGCACCAATCAACAGTTAAAGGAGCAAATACGAGAAGCAAAAGATCATTTCAATAAAGAGTTAGAGATATTGAAAAAAAAAAACAAACAGAAATCCTTGAAATGAAGGAAACAATAAACCAAGTTAAAAACTCCATAGAAAGCATAACCAATAGGATAGAACACCTGGAAGACAGAACCTCAGATATTGAAGACAAAATATTTAATCTTGAAAACAAAGTTGACCAAACAGAGCAGATGGTAAGAAATCATGAACAGAATCTACAAGAATTATGGGATATCATAAAAAGGCCAAATTTAAGAATTATTGGGATTGAGGAAGGCTTAGAGGAAAAAACCAAAGGAATGAACAATCTATTCAATGAAATAATATCAGAAAATTTCCCAAATCTGAAGAATGAAATGGAAAACCAAGTACAAGAGGCTTATAGGACTCCAAATATACAAAATTACAACAGACCCACACCAAGGCACATCATAATGAAAATACCTAAAATATAAAATAACGACAGAATTTTAAAGGCTGTGAGAGAAAAGAATCAAATTACATTCAGGGGGAAACCAATAAGAATATCAGCAGATTTTTCAATCCAGACCCTAAAAGCTAGAAGGGCCTGGAACAACATTTACCAAGCCCTGAAAGAAAATGGATGCCAACCAAGAATCTTATACCCAGCAAAACTTACTTTCAGATATGACGATGAAATAAGATGCTTCCATGATAAACAAAAGCTAAAGGAATTTACAAAAAGAAAGCCAGCATTGCAGAACATACTCAGCAAAATATTCCATGAGGAAGAGATTAAAAACAACAATGCAAATCAGCAACAGGAGGAACTAGCCTAAAGGAATAGCTAAATAAAGGAGAAACCAAATCATGTCGAAAAACAAAAATGAGTCAAATGACTGGGAATACAAATCATATCACAATAATAACCATGAATGTTAATGGCCTGAACTCATCAATCAAAAGACATAGACTGGCAGATTGGATTAAAAAGAAAAATTCAACAATTTGCTGCCTGCAAGAGATTCATCTCATAGAAAGAGATACCCATAGACTAAAAGTGAAAGGATGGGAAAAATATACCATGCACACGGACACAGCAAAAAAGCTGGACTATCCATCCTCATTTCAGATAATGTGGACTTCAAGCCAAAACTAGTCAGAAGGGATAAAGAAGGACATTACATACTGCTTAAGGGAAGCATCAATCACCAAGACATAACAATCATAAATATCTATGCCCGAACATTGGCTTATCCATGTACCTCAAACAAATCCTTCTCAATTCCAGAAATCAAATAGACCACAACACAATAATACTAGGGGATTAGTATTATCCACCACTGGATAAATCGTCCAAACAAAAATTGAATAAAGAAACCATAGATCTCAATAACACAATCAACAATTTAGACTTAACCGACTTATATAGAATATACCATCCAACAAAGAAAGAATACACTTTCTTCTCAACAGCACATCGATCCTTCTCTAAAATAGACCATGTCTTATGCCACAAAGCTACTGTTAGCAAATACAAGAAGATAGAGATACTACCTTGTACTCTATCAGATCATAATGGAATGAAATTAGAAATAAATGACAGAATAAAAGAAAGAAACTTCTCTAATACCTGGAGATTAAATAATACACTATTATATGATGAATGCATAACAGAAGACGTCAGGAGGGAAATAAAAAAATTCTTAGAAGTAAACAAGAACAAAGACACATCATATCAAAATCTCTGGGGCACTATGAAAGCAGTACTTAGAGGAAGTTTTATTTCATGGGGCACATTCAACAAAAGAAGTAGAAATCAACAAATAAAAAACTTAACACTACAGCTCAAAGCCCTAGAAAAAGAAGAGCAGACCAACACCAAAAGTAGTAGAAAACAGGAAATAGTTAAAATCAGAGCCGAAATCAACGAAATTGAAACAAAAGAAACAATCGGAAAAATTAACAAAATAAATAGTTGGTTCTTTGAAAAAATAAACAAAATTAATAGGCCCTTAGCCACACTAACAAAGAGAAAGAGGGAGAAAACTCAAATTACTAAAATTCAGAATGAACAAGGAAATATCATAACAGATCCGAGTGAAATACAAAACATAATTAGAAGCTATTTTGAAAATCTATACTCCAACAAAACAGAACCTCGAAGACATCAACAAGTTTCTAGAGACATATGAATTGCCTAAACTGAATGAGGACATACACAACTTAAATAAATCAATTTCAAGCAACGAAATAGAAGAGGTCATCAAAAGCCTACCAACAAAGAAAAGTCCGGGACCAGATGGGTTCTCAGCCAAGTTCTACAAAACCTTTAAAGAAGAGCTCATTCTAATACTCCTCAAAGTATTCCGTGAAATAGAAGAGGAGGGAACCCTCCCAAACTCATTCTATGAAGCCAATATCACCCTGATACTTAAAGCAGACAGAGACACATCAAGGAAAGAAAATTTCAGACCAATATCCTTAATGAGCATTGATGCAAAAATTCTCAACAAAATTTTAGCAAATTGGATACAAAAATATATTAAAAAGATAGTGCACCACGATCAAGTGGGTTTTATCCCAGGGATGCAAGTTTGGTTCAGCATCCGGAAATCAATACATGTCATTCACCATATCAACAGACTTAAAGTTAAGAATCACATGATTATTTCAATAGATGCAGAAAAAACATTCGATAAAATACAGCATCCCTTCATGCTCAAAACACTAGAGAAAATTGGGGTAGTGGGAACATTCCTTAACATTGTAAAGGCCATCTATGCTAAGCCCATGGCCAATATCATTCTAAATGGTGAAAAACTGAAAGAATTCCCCCTAAAAACTGGAACAAGGCAGGGATGCCCTCTTTCACCACTTCTATTCAATATCATTCTTGAGACTCTAGCCAGAGCAATTAGACAAACCAAAGAAATTAAAGGGATACGAATTGGAAAAGAGGAACTCAAACTATCCCTGTTCACTGATGACATGATTATATATTTAGAGGAACCTAGAAATTCCACCAGAAACCTTCTAGAACTCATGAGTGAATTCAGTAAAGTAGTAAGTTACAAGATCAATGCTCATAAATCCAATGCATTTTTATACACAAGTGATGAATTCAGAAAGAGAAATTAGGAAAACTACCCCATTCACAATAGCATCGAAAAAAATAAAATACTTGGGAATCAATCTCACAAAAGAGGTGAAAGACCTCTACAATGAGAACTACAGAACTCTAAAGAAAGAAATTAAAGAAAACCTTAGAAGATGGAAAGATCTTCCATGTTCTTGGATAGGCAGAATTAATATTGTCAAAATGGCCATACTACCAAAAGTGCTTTACAGATTCAATGCAATTCCAATTAAAATCCCAATGACGTACCTTACCGAAATAGAGCAAGCAATTATGAAATTCATCTGGAAGAATAAGAAACCCAGAATAGCTAAAGCAATCCTCAGTAGAAAGAGCGAGGCAGGGGGTATCTCAATGCCAGATCTTCAACTCTATTACAAAGCAATAGTACCCAAAATGGCATGGTATTGGTACCAAAATAGACAGGTAAATCTATGGTACAGAATAGAGGACATGGACACAAATCCAAATAAATACAATTTTCTCATACTAGACAAAGGTGCCAAAAATATGCAATGGAGAAAAGATAGCCTCTTCAACAAATGGTGCTGGGAAAACTGGAAATCCATATACAACAGAATGAAATTAAACCCCTATCTCTCACCCTGCACAAAACTGAACTCAAAATGGATCAAGGACCTCGGAATCAGACCAGAGACCCTGCATCTTATAGAAGAAAAAGTAGGTCCAAACCTTCAACTTGTTGGCTTAGGATCAGACTTCCTTAACAGAACTCCCACAGCACAAGAAATAAAAGCTAGAATCAACCACTAGGATAGATTCAAACTAAAAAGCTTTCTCTCAGCAAAGGAAACTATCAGTAATGTGAAGAGAGAGCCTACAGAGTGGGAGAAAATCTTTGCCACTCATACTTCAGATAGAGCACTCATTTCCAGAATTTATAAAGAACTCAAATAACTCTACACCAAGAATACAAATAACCCAATGAACAAATGGGCTAAGGAAATGAACAGACACTTCACAGAAGAAGATCTACAAGTAATCAACAAACATATGGAAAAATGTTCAACATCTCTAGTAATAAGAGAAATACAAATGAAAACTACCCTAAGATTTCATCTCACCCCAATTAGAATGGCGATTATCGAGAACACAAGCAACAATAGGTGTTGGCGAGGATGTGGGGAAAAAGGTACACTCATACATAGCTGGTTGGGTTGCAAATTAGTGCAGCCACTCTGGAAAGCAGTGTGGAGTTTCCTTAAAAAGCTTGGAATGGAATCACCATTTGAACCAACTATCCCACTCCTCGGCCTATACCCAAAGGACTTAAAATCAGCATACTACAGAGATACAGCCACATCAATGTTCATAGCTGCTGAATTCACTATAGCCAGATTGTGGAACCAACCTAGATGCCCTTCAGTTGATGAATGGATAAAGAAACTGTGGCATATATGTACAATGGAATATTACTCTGCCATGAAGAATGATAAAATTATGGCATTTGCAGGCAAATGGATGAAATTGGAGAATATCATGCTAAGTGAGATAAGCCAATCTCAAAAAACTAAAGGACGAATGATCTCGCTGATAAGCGGATGAGGACATATAAGGGGGCGGTAGGAGTGTTTAGCGTTAGGGTTAGGGTTAGGTTTAGGGTTAGGGATAAGGAGGGTGGTAAGAATGGAGGAAGGAAGGACTGTATAGAGGGAAAAGAGGGGTGGGAGTGGTGGGGGCAAAGAAAAAAAAAACAATGAATCAAACAATATTGCCCTATGTAAATTTATGATTTTTAATTAAAATAAATAAATAATAAAAAAATAAAAAATAAAATGCTGACAAGAATGTGGGGAACACAGAATCCTCATATGCTATTGGTGAGAATATAAATTACTACAGCCAGTGTGAGAAACAGTATGGAGCTTCCTCAGATAACTAGTAGAGCTACCATATTATCTAGGTATCCCCCTCCTGTGAATATATCCTGAGGAAATGAAATCAGCATACAAAAGAGATTCCTGCATTCTTCTGTTTTTTGAAACACTGTTCATAGCAGCTAAGTAATGGAATCAGTCTAGGTGTCTATCAACATATAAGAGTAAAGGATGTAATAAATAATGGAAATTATTAATACTCCATTATGTATAGTGAAGCATTATTCACTAATAAATAAGAATGAAATCTTGTCATGTGCAGGAAAATGTACGGAATTGGAATGCATCATGCTAAGACAAATGAGCCAGAGACGATGGAAGAAAAGTGCTGCATGTTCTTTCGCACATGTAGAAACTAAAAAATATATATATAAATACACACGCATATACATGCATTAAAAAAATTAGTCGACCTGAAAGTAGAAGTGTGTACCAGGGACTAGAAAAGGGTGCCAGGAGAAAGGGAGGTGATGGTAGAAGTCGGGGAGCTGGTTATGGCCAATGTATATTGTATGTTGGTATGGCAATATTACAGTGAATCTCTTTAATTTGTACAAATTATCTGTGTTAATAATTTTTCATAATTGAGTAATTTTTATAAGGACATGCTCAAGGATATTCTTCAGAGATAAGAGAAGAAAACTAATGCTAAATTGAGCTTTGAGACCCAGAAAGAATAAGGAGCTATGAAATATAAAATTGTTAAATGTTTATAGATCTAAAAGTGTATTGACTGTATAACACAATAATAATAATAAGTATGAATTTCAAATACAAAGAGAATTAAAATATAAAACAACAATGACATATAACATAGGGGCTAGGAACTTCAATTAAAATATTCTAAGTTTCCTACATTGTTCAAAAGATGGTAAAAGTATCAGATGCTGATATGTAAAACATGCACACTATAATTTCTAGGGTAAGCACAAAAAAGAATATAAAACTAGGTGAAAGTTCATCACTAACAGGGGGGAAAATGGAGGAATAAAATATCACCAACTATTTGGAGTAATTAGAACACTTGTGCAATTTAGTGGAATACAAGATAGTGGAGCCCCCGTGTTCAACAGTGTGCTCATTCCTCGAATATTAAAAATAGAATTAGAATATGATCCAGCAATTTTACTCCTGTGTACATAACCATGAGAATTGAAAGCAGGGTCTCAGAGTGATATTTGTACACTCTTATTTACTGCAGTTGTTCAAAATAAGCTAAAATGTGGAAGTAAGCTATGTGTTCTTTAGTAGAACATTGGATTAAGAAAACGTGGTATGTATGTATCATGAAATATTATTCATCTTTTAAGAAGGGATTTTCTGACATAAGCCACAACATGGATGAACCCGTGGGTCAGTATGCCAAGTGAAATAATCCAGTCATGAAAAGGAAAAACATCATAAATTTGATTCATATTAGAAATTTAGAGTAGTCAAAATGATAGACATATAAGTACAATAGTGGCTGCTAGGGCCAGGGGCAAAAGGACAAGGGGTTTATTATTTAATAATTATAGAAATTCAGTTTTTCAAGATGAAAAGAGTTCTGGAGCTAGACAGTGGTGATGGCTGTATTACTATATGACTATATTTTAAATCACTGAACTATACACTTATAAATGAATATGAAAGTAAATTTTATGGTGTGTATTTTACCACAATAAAAATATTTAAGGCCAAAAATTCTGCATAATTTAATTGAAAATAAAGTACGAGAGAAAAAAAGAAGAGGTAAAATGTATAGAAAAATCAGTAAAATGATATATTTAAACCATGAACATTAGTAATTGCATTATATAAAAGTGACTAATGCATCAATTAAAATATCCTCAGATGACTGAAAACTCAATGATATGCTATGTATAAGAGGCACAGTATTTAAGTTATAATTCAAATCTCTGATATTTCATAGAATGAGAACACAGAGTATGCTATTGGAGTACAATGTAGTTGAGCAAATATCAACCACTGAAAGATAACCAGAAAGTCCCTATGCTAGTTGAAAAATAAGTATACATCCATGTAACCCACGAGTCAAAAATAAATAAATAAGTGAAAATTATAAAAATCTATAAATAAATGATGATAAAAATTTATACATCAGAACTTGTGAGGTATAGCAAATTTGTATTTAGAGAGAAATTTAGTCTGAAATAGAGATATGAGAAAAGAAGAATGACTGAAAATCAATGCAGGAAATATCAATCTCAAAAAATTGAAGTCAGCAAATTAATACCAGTGAAAGTAGAAGTCAGTAAAAGTAAATAATGTAATAGAATTCATTCACAAAATTGTGATAGAGAAAGCCAAATCTCAAATGGTTCATAAAGCAGAAAAATTAGGAAAGGCTCATAGATAAACATTTAATAAGAATGACCAAGAAAATAGGAAGGCACAGAAAACCATAGTACACAGGAAAAGTGACATTATTACAGACCCTTCATAAATAAAAAAAAATCAGAAGAGAATATTTTGAACAAACATGCAGTAATAAATTTGAAAATTTAGTTAAGATCGATAAACTTATTAAAGATTAAAACTTACCAAAACTGATGCAAGAAGAAATAAGAAATGTGAATGGAAATAAGGCTATGAACGTGAAACATGAATACAAAATAAGAACTGAATTGCCAATGTCTCTGTGACAGATAATGAATATTTATTTTAAAGATAAATCCAAACAATCAAGCAAAATTCATTCTTTCCCCCTAAAGTACTCCCAACATAACTGCCCATCTTTGATGAATTCTAGCAAACATTTTATGAATACATATATATTATATCTGCATATAATATATATAAATTTAGATCAGTTCTACTGGAATATAAAGAAAAATGTTCTTCAACTTGTTTTGTGAAGTATAACATTGATTCTAAAATATCATAAGAACATTATGAGTAAGAAAATTTATACACCAGTATTATTCATGAACATGAATACAAAAACCCACTATAAGGTACAAACATGGTTCACTTAAGTGGATCACATAATAATGGGGACATGGTCCAAGATAAGCATTGGTTAGATGATTTTGTCCTTTTATGAATACCACAGAGTGTTCTCACATAAACCAAGATGGCTATACTATCACTAGGTATGAAGTCTCATGAGGTCACCCTCATATATGCAGACTGTCATTGACCAAATTATCATGTCTCATGTCTATATTAACAAATTGAATACAGCAATGTACAAAAGGGATACTACATCATGATTGTTAGTTTGAGTCTATAAATGAAAAATACATTAATCATTTTAAAAAATCAGTGGATTTCAACAATTAACAAAAGAGAACAATCATACGGTCATCTCAACAGCTTGTGCTAGAATTCCATTTCTATCTGTGATCAAAAGTCCTATGAAACTCTGAATAGAAGGGACTCTTAATTTGGTAATCCACAAAAACACCCAGAAATATGAGACTTAATAGGAAAAGCTGAGGAGATTTCTTTTGACTTGGGGAATGGAACAGTAAGGTTAAAAATTCCCTGTTTCCTTTCACCATTGTCTTCAAGAGTCAACAAATGCAGTAAGCCAAGAACAGAGGAGCTATAAGAATTGAGAAGGAATAGCTGTTATTGTATTTCAGAACGTGTGATTCAAGCATAATAAATCATGAGGCATTCATGGATAAATTGTTAGAATTATAATTAAATTTACCAAGGCTGCTGTCTGAGAAGTCACTTGAAAAAAACATAAATTGTATTCATATATACAATGTAGAGGCTGAAATAAGTTTTAGACAAGTGAAAGCTAAGACACAAGGTCAAATTCAAAATCTTAGAATAAGTGGAATTAGTCTTAATCCAGCTGAATCTGTGTAAGGATTTTTATCCCTAATGTTTAAAATTTTCTTAAATTTTTTCTTTTCTAGTCATTTTTTCCCAGCAGAATTCTACAAGTAGAGTGAAAGTTATTTGAATGAGACTTTATCATCTGAGTCTGTAAATATCCATGTAACTTCTTCCAAGATAACAATGACCAGCAAAGTCTCATGCTAAGAAAGCCACCATCAATAGCTAAATATTGTTTGTGCTGCTTTCCCCAAAGTCTTCTTCCTGGATGCTTTCTTCCTTAGTATCTGTCTCCTCATGAGCAGCCTCTCTCTTTCCAAATCTTCCCTGCGGTGAACCCAAATGTTGTTTATCAGCTGGGAGTAATTCAACCCACTAAAATACATCCCTGCCAATGGGATTCGCACTAGGAACCCCAAACCCCCTCAGTCTAGTGACATACGCAATTTGTTCTCAATCTGCGTCATGAAGATCTGTAGGCAGATGTAGGTGGTACCTCACAGATGCAAACTTTTTATTTTTATTTTTGACTTTTTCTTTGTCATTTGGACATGATGGTAGGAAAACAATCATCCATTAGTTCCAAAGGGTTCATACTGAGAGTCTTCTGTCCTGGCTACCCCCAACCTTGTCCTGCCAGTGCTGGCTGCCAGATCTTGGGAGAGAAAACAAACCCTATGAACCTTCCAATCTAGAGCTCATTTTAGTCCACGCTGGCTTTGTGTTTCTGTGGCTGGGCCATGCTTGCCCACTACACATTCCTAAGCTCAGGAAGGCAAGAATAGTTGAGTGGATTCTGAGCCTGTGAACGTTGCATTTGTTTCCTCTCTCGTATCAATTAAAGATGTCGTTGACATTATTTTCTTTTAACTTTCGAGTGTCTTAAAATTGATTTCTACCTCTCAGAAAGTGTGAGCATGTTTTAATTACCTAGCAATTCTCTATAGGTTTAGCAGACTTGTGGGATAGGAGAAAAGAAAATGGAAATATGATTATAGCATAGAATTTCTTTTTAAAAATCTAATTTCTTGCTGGGTATAAGAGCAGAAAGCTTCTTGCATTTGGAGTTTCAAAAGATAGGAGATCAGTAAAATTCAGAGCTAAACAAAAATAAAAACTTCAAATGTGTCACCTATTTGATTCCCTATTAACTTTGTCAAGTTTTCAGACTAGGGTAAATTTCAAGATATTTAGAGACTTTTTTTGGGGGGGGGAGGGGGACATTCCAGGTGTTTCTTTAAAAAGGTGATTCATACTAGTGCAAATAAAAGATATTTGAAAAAAGAAGATGTGGTTTCTTTTTTTTTATTGTAAACAAATGGGATACATGTTGTTTCTCTGTTTATACATGGAGTAAAGGTATACCATTTGTGTAATCATAAATTTACATAGGGTAATGTTGTTTGATTCATTCTGTTATTTTTTCCCTTCCCCCCACCTCTCCCACCCCTCTGTTCCCTCTATACAGTCCTTCCTTCCTCCATTCCTGCTCCCCTCCCTAACCCAAACTCTAACCCTAACACTAACCCCTCCCTCCCCCCATTATGTGTCATCATCCACTTACTAGCAATATCATTCGTCCTTTGATTTTTTGAGATTGGCTTATCTCACTTAGCATGCTATTCTCCAATTTCATCCATCTGCCTGCAAATGTCATAATTTTATCATTCTTTATGGCTGAGTAATATTCCATTGTGTGTGTGTGTGTATATATATATATATATATATATATATATATATATACCACAGCTTCTTTATCCATTCATCAACTGAAGAACATCTAGTTTGGTTCCACAATCTGGCTATTGTGAAATGAGCAGCTATGAACATTGATGTGGCTGTATCTCTGTAGTATGCTGATTTTAAGTCGTTTGGGTATAGGCCAAGGAGTGGGATAGCTGAGTCAAATGGTGGGTCCATTCCAAGTTTTCTGAGGAATCTCCACACTGCTTTCCAGAGTGGCTGCACTAATTTGCAGCCCCACCAGCAATGTATGAGTGTACCTTTCTCCCCACATCCTCGCCAACACTTATTTTGCTTGTATTCTTGATAATCACCATTCTAATTGGGGTGAGATGGAATCTTAGGGTGGTTTTGATTTCCATTTCTCTTATTACTAGGGATGTTGAACATTTTTCCATATGTTTGTTGATTACTTGTAGATCTTCTTCTGTGAAGTGTCTGTTCATTTCCTTAGCCCATTTGTTGATTGGGTTATTTGTATTCTTTGGTGTAGAGTTTTTTGAGTTCTTTATAGATTCTGGAAATGAGTGCTCTATCTGAAGTATGATTGGCAAAGATTTTCTCCCACTCTGTAGGCTCTTTCTTCGCATTGCTGATAGTTTCCTTTGCTGAGAGAAAGCTTTTTAGTTTGAATCTATCCCAGTTGTTGATTCTTGCTTTTATTTCTTGTGCTATGGGTGTCCTGTTGAGGAAGTCTGGTCCTAAGCCGACATGTTGAAGATCTGGACCTACTTTTTCTTCTATAAGATGCAGGGTCTCTGGTCTGATTCCGAGGTCCTTGATCCATTTTGAGTTTAGTTTCGTGCATGGTGAGAGATATGGGTTTAGTTTCATTCTGTTGCATATGGATTTCCAATTCTCCCAGCACCATTTGTTGAAGAGGCTATCTTTTCTCCATTGCATATTTTTGACCCCTTGTTTGCTATGAGAAAATTGTATTTATTTGGATTTGTGTCCGTGTCCTCTGTTCTGTACCATTGATCTACCTGTCTATTTTGGTACCAATACCATGCCATTTTTGTTACTATTGCTTTGTAGTATTGTTGAAGATCTGGTATTGCGTTACCCCCTGTTTCTTCCTGCTAAGGATTGCTTTAGCTATCCTGGGTTTCTTATTCTTCCAGATGAATTTCACAATTGCTTGCTCTATTTCGGTAAGGTCCATCATTGGGATTTTAATTGGAATTGCATTGTATCTGTATAGCACTTTTGGTAGTATGGCCATTTTGACAATATTAATTCTGCCTATCCAAGAACATGGGAGATCCTTCCATCTTCTAAGGTTTTCTTTAATTTCTTTCTTTAGTGTTCTGTAGTTCTCATTGTAGAGGTCTTTCACCTCTTTTGTGAGATTGATTCCCAAGTATTTTATTTTTTTTCGAGGCTATTGTGAATGGGGTAGTTTTCCTAATTATTCTTTCCAAAGATTCATCTCTTATGTATAAAAATGCATTAGATTTATGTGCATTGATTTTATATCCCGCTACTTTACTGAATTCACTTATGAGTTCTAAAAGTTTTCTGGTGGAATTTCCTGGTTCCTCTAAGTATATAATCATATCATCAGCAAATAGGGATAGTTTGAGTTCTTCTTTTCCTATTCATATCCCTTTAATTTCTTCGGTCTGTCTAATTGCTCTGGCTAGAGTTTCAAGGACGATATTGAATAGAAGTGATGAAAGAGGGCATCCCTGCCTTGTTCCAGTTTTTAGGGGGAATGCTTTGAGTTTTTCACCATTTAGAATGATATTAGCCATGGGCTTAGCATAGATGGCCTTTACAATGTTAAGGAATGTTTCCACTATCCCTATTTTTCTAGTGTTTTGAGCATGAAGGGGTGCTGTATTTTATCAAATGCTTTTTCTGCATCTATTGAAATAATCATGTGATTCTTGACTTTAAGTCTATTGATATGGTGAATTACATTTATTGATTTCTAGATGTTGAACCAACCTTGCATCCCTGGGATGAAACCCACTTTTCATGGTGCACTATCTTTTTAATATGTTTTTGATTGCAATTTGCTAAATCTATACTCCAACAAAATAGAAAATTTCGAAGACATTAACAGATTTCTAGAGACATATGAATTGCCTAAACTGAACGAGGAGGACATACACAATTTAAATAGACCAATTTCAAGTAATGAAATAGTAGAAGTCATCAAAAGCCTACCAACAAAGAAAAGTCCGGGACCAGATGGGTTCTCAGCCGAGTTCTACAAAACCTTTAAAGAAGAGCTCATTCAAATACTTCTCAAAGTATTCCATAAAGTAGAAGAGGAGGGAACCCTCCCAAACTCATTCTATGAAGCCAATATCACACTGATACCTAAACCAGAGAGAGACACATCGAGGAAAGAAAATTTCAGACCAATATCCTTAATGAACATCGACGCAAAAATTCTCAACAAAAATTCTCAAGATGTGGGTTGTTACGTGTAAACAAGATCATTTCAGAAATCAAAATTGTGATGCCTGAGGAGGAGCTAAACTTGTTCCAGAAAAGTAACAGTGGATTTTGAAAACATTGGAAATCATGTGGTTTATGAAGAAATATTTTACCATATGGTTAAATCACTTGTTCAAAATCAAAATCTTCCCACCTCTTCTAAACAACGTATATTTTGATCTCTGTTTTCCAAACAAATATTGCTTTACCTTCAGGAGTACTGTTTTTAGTTTTTGTTCAAAAAAGTCATATTTTGATTGTCTTTGCATTTATTCAGTGGATTCATTATATTAAATTAGAAGGGTCATTTTTAGGAAAGAGGAAAAATTCACATTTAGTGATCAACTGTAATATTTTAATAAAACCTGGTGTAAGTCCCTGGGGTTGTGGTGTCGGTGGATAAGCCAGGTCAGCCAGTTATTCTGGGAACTTGTTTTTTCACTGTGATAGTCCATCAATGTGGGGTAGTCTTCAGATTCTCCAGGAGCGCTCCAATGCCTGCAAAACACCAAGTTATTATTGAAGTATCTTGATTTCTTAACATTAAGCCAAGTTGTTGCTTCATTGCTAAAAGTGACTTCCATAGGCTTTTTATTTATTACCTTTCCCTTTCTTTTCACTTCTTGAACTTTAGTCCTCAGCACCATATCAAGCATTGAATATTGGTAGTAAAATAGGCGCCAGAATGTTCCAATACATGAGTTTTTTAGTTCAATTTTAAGCACAAACTTGTAGCATAGTTCATTATGTATTTTGTCAAGTCTTAAATTTAATGATCCACTAGGAATTCATGCTAAATATTTGGAATTTGGCAAATAGATATCTTTCCTTTGCCCAGATGCATGGTTTTGCCAAGGAATTAGAGTCATAGAGTATATAAGCTTACAGCCTTCCCATATTCCCTTACATAGCTATGAGCTCTGCTAACCCTTTTGACTTTCAAATCCAGGGACAAGTTGCCCGGTGTAGCCACTTGTATTGGAACCACTCACCTCATAAGTCAGCTGAGATGGAATCTCACTGACCTGCTTAGAGCTGAGTTACTGTTAAGTGCAGATCATTCCACCTGAGAACACTTTGTAACCACTGCATCTGCTGGCCTCATAGCCAAACTGTCTCTTCATCCTGCTGATCTCTTACACTACCCAGGACACTGCCTTCAATATTTTCTGAGCATGAGGCAGATGTCAGTCTCTTTGCTCATCTATGTCTCAAACTCTCTGGGCCATGTTCCAAACTGTCCTAACATCTTATTGCCTATCTCATCTCTGCTTCTCCAAGATAGCCATGCTTAGTAAATATCCAGCAAGAAAGTTAAAGGCCTAACTGGTAGGTACTTCAATCTTTGTTTGTAGGTGAGAGCAGTTCACTTTTCTTCTTTACAGTTGACAAAAGGAAATGAACAGCACATCACTCTTTGTTTTGATGATCCATTTCAAATACCCTTTCTAATATATTTTCTATTCTCCTATACGTAGGAGGTGGGCCATGTGATAGACAGCAATTCTTTTTTTGTTATATTTTAGTAAAAGTCTAGCATAGGGGATTCTGGTCTTCTTCCCCACTCCCTGCTGAGATTCAGGTACTTATTGTCTACAATTTTCCCAATTAGAGCTTCAGTAGAATTTCCAACACAATGGGGCAATATCGTCCCCCTGCATTACTTTATGGAGTAGTCAGCAGATTGTGGAAAATTGTGGTAAGCAATTTTTACGTGTTTTGAAACGTTAAACATTCTTATTATAACTGACTTTCTATTCACATGTTTCTGATTAAATTTCTGCACATTTAATCCTGTGAAGTGGCTAAATGCATGTGAAAAGAAGTCATGAAGTAATCTTTTCCATTTCCCCATTCTACATGCCCTTCTACATTAATGCAAACTATCAATTGGAGTTGAACTGCTCTAGCTCACTAAGATCTTGAGACTAGGAGTCTAAATACTGTCCCTAGAGAGGGTGGAAGATGAGGCTGTGCATCCTTATGTGATTAGGCTTGCATTTGATTCCCCCCCACTCCCGCCCTGCCATGGAATTGTAGCAAGAAATTTCTAACAGTGGTAACTCATGGAATCACAAAACAGAAGAGAAGCTCAGTCAAATTCTCTGGCAAAGCTGAAGCTCAACTAACAAGGGCAGGAGTCACAGATCTAGAAGACTGGGGTTCAAAAGATACAAAAAAGGGAATAAATCAGGAATAAGAAAGAGGAGGTTCATGATAAATGCCTTAAATCCTGGTGGATATTTTAGGTTTGCTTAAAGGATTTGTGGTATGTGTATGCATTTGTGTTGGCCTGATTTAAAGAGCCAGAGCTAATCATGATGGAAGTAGATACATTTTTCTAATTTAAATGTCATTTGTTTTTGGTGGAAACTAAAGATGTCTATGAGAATGAAATTTCAAGGCTGCTTGTATTTCTCCAAGGATATTAGGCTATATATTAAACTCCTGGCAAGTTCTTATTTCTTATTTATGGCAACACAAGTCAATCTATTTTAAGCATATGATGCTCCTTGGGAAAACAACAATAACATATACAATATGGTAAACCTCAGTGGGTCCAGAAGGCAGATTTTAGTCCATAGTATGAAACCAAATTGTGAGCCAGGGAGTAAATGAAAAAGCCCTCTAAATGATAAATGACAGTCCAGAGCTTACTCCAGAGGTTAGGTTGGCACACTTTCAAAACCTTACCCAGACAACTGTATATAGAATAAGGGAGCAGATGAGAAGCAGTAACATATTAACATCAATGAGAAATGACAGCTGATTTAGAGTAAGGATGGAGGACTCTAGAAAAAATGAAGCACATTAAGAATAATTTACTCAGGGATAGAGCCTCTACATGCCTTGTAAATTCCTGGGGAATTATTTCATTATAAACAGTTCAGTAATTCATATTCAAAATGATAACCCTGAATCGGCATTCTTGAAGTTTAAATAATTATCTTTAAAAGATGGTTTAGATGATTAAGACAGTTTGTTTCAGTTATGTGAGGAAAAAATCTATGCTAAACAGTTGATTTTCCTTCTAATACTAGACATATTATGTTTTGCTGTTTGTATTCCAGATACTATTCTTGAATCCTCTTGAATTTCATTCTAAACAACATGAATTTTGATGGAAAATGATTGGTGTTCCAATAATGTGCAAAGTGGTTGACTTAGACTGTTTTCACCCCATTCTTAACAAAGAAATACAATGCCCAGTGGCTGAGTTTGGAGTGGTCATCAAGAGTGGCCTGGTTCTGGGCTGCTTTTACATTGCAGCTACAGAATTATATGCCTTATCTGGGAAACAATTAGAACCAGATTTCCGTTACCAATCAGTGATTAGCACTTTCTGAATCTTGTAGTACGTGTCTTCATCTCTATGCACTGCCAAGGTTATGGAAGTGAAGGTGAGAGGTTGTCTTAGGACTCAGAAAGAGATTACTTCAGGAGTCAGTTTACTCTAGAGGAGCAGCTAATGTATGGGTCCTCTGGGATTACAACCAATGCAGCTTAGATTCTACTACTCACTAGAGGAGGATATAGAACCAAGATTCTGAAGAGAGAGAGGGAGAGAGAGAGAGAGAGAGAGAGAGAGAGAGAGAGAGAGAGAGCAGTAGAAATCAATATTTCAATATTTTCATCTTCTTTTATCCTGGGCTGCAAATGAATTCACAACTCAATTTGGTGCTCAGATTTTGCATCCAGCTTCTGCCACGTCCTTTTCATTGTAACTCTTTCATTTTGTGCCAAATTGCTTAATTTTGACTAGTTTATTGTGGTCTCCATGGGCATATTCTATCTTAGTCCTATAAGGTATATTTTTTATAGCAAAATGTGATGGAAATTAACTTGAAGCATTCCATAGTCTTGTTAAAAGAGAAAGAAAAAAGGTAGGAAAACACCAAAAGGAAAAAAAAATGGAGAAAAGGATGAAATACTTCAGAAAACACAGGAATTATGATTGTGAACAATGTTAAAAAATGGGGAAGGAAATTTAAAAATTCTTGTATATGTTTTAACAAATTTCAAAAAGTACTTGGGCCATGCCTACATAAGCACAGATTGCACTGGGTCATAACATTCACCCTTTGCATGCACTGTGGCTTCCCTACAGTGATACTGCCCTTAACTTGGCACCCTCATTCTGTCACTCATCACTGACACGGTCTCCAGTGAAATGAGGGTTGACTCAATTTCTTTCTGACTGCCTTTGGATGTAATTCTTTGTATACTATATAATCATGGCAGAGTTTCTCCCTTCCTCTTATCCTCCCTTTCTTCCTTCCTTTCTCCTAAGTAAGGAAAATAATTTGTCCTGGCCCATGTATGGTCTTTCATTAGGAGTGAAATAACTGGTATTCGGTTATTGAGGAATTACAGGATTGTGATTAGTATGGCTTATCATGGATATTGTAGGGACTAGGTTTAAGAGTCACTGTAGTTCAGAATGAAATTCAAGATATAAAATGTGACTAAAAATAAGGGAAATAAATATGGACACAAATGCTGAGGTGATTTACTGAAGAAATAATTTCAGTAAACTGTAGGCCAGTGTGGAATTGTTTATTATTATTATTATTATTCTCTTATGATTTGAAGAAAATAGTGTTTCTCAATTTTACCATCTCTTTGGCTTAGGCATTTTCAACATGATTATTCCAATGAAGGTATGGCATATCTATCCAATGTAAAATAAAAGATATTAATGCAATAAAATCAGGCATATTTAAAGGAGGCTAGATTGTCATATCATTTTGTTCTTAACCTGTCTAGTGTGGCACCCAATTTCTTTTTCAGCATTCTTTCAGGAATCTATTTCTTGTCTTTTGTACCATTTCTGTTATTATCTGTTATTATTGTTATACAAAATTGTAATAGTTTCAATAGGAATTACTAAGTTATATAAAATACAAACCCCAAGGAAGCCAAGACTGTTCAGCATCACTTTCTACTCTTCCAGCTCCTGCTCCTAGCTTTACTATACCAATACGTATTTAATTTTATCAAGTGAAAGTAATTTTTTTCATGAGATGTATGTATAAGTAATTTCAAGATTGGCTTTGAATTTTGGGACCAGAGAACAATTACAAGCTACAATTTAGGCAAGTAGTAGGCAAGGGCTAATGGACATTGGTCAAACTGGGTACAAACGTACTATGTCTCTAGCCAAGGATTATATAAATAAATGGTCACCCTTCTACTTTTAAGTTTGCCAAAATTTCTTTAAACTTCACTTTCTTCTTTGATTAAATGAGTTAAGGCACACAGAGATGGGCTAGAGACAACACGAGATTATGAATTCCCACTGTACCTAACCACAACTGTGGTTCAGCTTCTGCACTTGAACAAAACTGGTGCTCTTTTCTTTCCTCCTTTCGACTGCGTTTTTTCTCAGAAGGCTCATATGCCTCTGACTTTAGTCAGTCGTGCCTGGTTTTGATCCACCAGAATCAGAGTGTAAGCATAGCTTAGTGCATGTTGAGAATGAAACTGTGCATCCCCTCTGTGATTAGGACTGAAATGTGCCTCTTTGCCCAGTTCCTATGGAAACTCCATATATGTATTCACTGTCATATTTCAGGTATTTTGTGTACATCTTAGTTGGTGTAAGTCAGTTACACACACACATATATATATAGATACATATACACACACACATATATACATATAAATAATATAAAATATATAATATATATAAAATCACTGAATAGGTCTATGTTATTGGCACCACTTATTAGAGGAAGAATGCATAGGCTCATCATCTACATTTTGTAGTTTAGAAAGATATCCTGAATGTGTCAGGATATTCAGAATTTTTTTCTTCTATGACAATATTTTTTAATTGAGTATGGAAACAAAAGAGTGGTGCTTACCCTGGAGAAGGGCGTATATATATACTTATGTAAATAGTATTATGAGATAAGATTTTGGCACTTACTGGGCATTTGTGAAAAGATATTTTGAAAAAGTATTCATATGTTTTTTTTTTCTGATTTGCCTGGAAAATAAACTCCAAAAACTTGACAAAGTCAAATGATATTTTATATCTTTCATTTGTATGGGAATAACCAGATTCATAATGCTATCATAGAAGATTAGTTAGATACGACTTATTTTTTTTAAAACCATTCTTTTATGTTTTTCCAGTATACTGTTTTAAGATATTTATAAATTAATCTTATATATTTCTCATTAAAATCATGTGTCTACATTTGTGCATATACTATTTTTTAATATAGTATAAAACCTGGATAGTGTTAGTTTTCCTTTTTATGCATTCTATAATAATTGAAAAAAGTTCTTCTGAAAAACGCACATAAACCTCAGAATGTGAAGGAGAATAAAAGCAAGGCTCAGTACTTTGCACAGAGGTTGTGCTGTATTAATACGTATCTTGTGTAAGCAGTCAGCATGTAAAGAGAGATGTCAAAATCTGACCAAGAGTTTAAAACTACAAATTATACACAAGATGTGAACTAAATTAATTAGAGGATTAATTAAAAAGCATAAGTTTAAAAATCTAGTTGATATTGTAGTGCATTGGATAATCAGAGTAATTTTCCTACAGTTGTTAAATATGATTTGTCTTGTAATGCTACCCTTTGGTAAATTGTTACAACACTGTATGATATATGTAGCTTATTAACAGTTTCATTAATTGCTATTAGAGGAAAGAAGCTATGAAAGCTGGTACACATAGGAACAAATGTTAAGGCAGATGGTTGAAATTAGTGAAACGTGATTAGTTGCTGAATCAGTTTACTTAATTAGCTTTCTACATCAGAATAGTTAAAATAAATGTGTCATGTTGTCTTTAGGAAATTGAAATTCAGGGGATGAGCATCACATATATTTTAAAAAATAATAAGACAAAGAACAAGGAAGTATGGGCTTTGGACCCTGGTCATTAGTTCTGTACTGAGAACCTACTGAACTGTTTAGAATGAGTGGGAAATTTCATTGTTGGGGAACAGCCAGCTGCACTGACATCTTTCCACTGCCTGCAACAGGAAAAACAGGGAGAAGCCTCGTGGGAATTGGCCACTGCCCACAAAACTTCCTTGATGCCGTTATTTCTTAGTGAATAATTTTCAAAGGAGGTGAGATGGATTTTTGCCATACAATTTGTGAAAGTTTTCTTTTCAGTGAGATTCTAGAAAATTCCAAGGCTTGTAATAATTTTAAGGTTCAAGTCACTCCTGGCTATATTAGTGAGAATGAGAGTAGAAAACTTAAGTTTTTAAGGTGCTTATCCTCAGTTATTTCTTACAGATTTGTGTTTGTCACCCACACCCAGAGCATGAAAAACAAATAGATACAATGGATATTTTTATAAAAACATGCTTTATATGTTATTTCCATATGATATTTGGAATTGTTTAATTGAATTCTCCAAATTTGGGGTATTTTGTGGTTTTTACTTGCTGAAGTCTACAAAAGTTTGGAAGATTTATTCCTCTATCCCACAGGAATTTTTTCTATATGTGCTTTTTAAGACACATTTTTAAACTTTATATCAGAAGTAGAGAATTAGGCTATCAGCATATAATTATTTCCAATGATAGTCTTAAACCATTTTTTCAAACATAAGTGAGCTTTGCTGGATCATATATTCAACCAAATGAATCTACATGATAATCATACACACAATTTTGAACACTGTTTAATTTAGGAACTATGGAGCTGCTGCCACTGGTAGTCTACCTTTGCCACCCTCCCTGCCTTTACCAGCATGCTTGACTTTGGGAAAGCAGGTTGGAGTAAGACTGGTTGATTCATAATGCATTTACATATCCCATGCCAAGAACTTTTGGACATTCCAAAGTTTTATGAAATGTTTGCGTTACAAATTTTTAAAAAGTTTTGTATGATACAACATAAAAAATTAAAATATGAAATTAATATTTACATATTTATAACAATTTAAAAAAGTAATCAATTGCTAGTTTACTAAGCTCCTATATAGTAACATATTGCTATGATTCATAAGGTGTCCCACAAAGTTCCAGGTGTTAAAGGCTCAGTGCCTAATTATTGTAAGTGAAGGAAATTGAAGAGGTGGGACCAAGTGAGAGGATTTTGGGTCGCTGGAGGCATGCCCTCAAAGGGAACCTTGTCTGCTCTTGTCTCTCTTTTGTCTTCTGGTCATGAGGTAAGCATCGTTGCTCTGCCTTGCACTCCTGCAATGACTGAACCATAGGCCCAAGGTAATGGGGACAACTCACCATGGACATAAACCCCTAAAACTGTGAGCCAAAATAAACCTTTTCAATTTATAAATTAATTATCTTACGTGTTTTTTACAGTGACAGAAAGCTGACTGACACATATAAAAAGAATTTTTATTATAGAAAGAAGGGGTCCATTTTTTGCGTTTACTATGATGGAAACTATAATATAAAAATGTGTTTAATTCCTATTCAGTTACCTTCCTACTTCTATGCTTTTTTTTTTGCAAAAAAAAAAAAAAAAAAAAAAAAAGAATATACATTTTAACATTTTTTTAAGGCTCTCATCACATTTTATCTATCAACTCCAATACTTTTCATAAAAGAAAGGAAAGGATTAAGGACAAGTTTAGCTTGCTATTACTCAGGAATTAAATCCAGAGGGGCTAAGGATAATCCAAAAATGAAGATGATACTTTTAGTTTTGAAATAATAGGTATAAGATAGAAAACACTATCACTGACTTTCCACGTGAAGAATGTAGAGATAAAAATATATACTAGTAATTGGGGTAACAATACTATTATTTTTAATATTAAGCAACATATGCCTGGTGCTAAGCAAAATTTGAAGTCAACATAGCTATTATGTTTATGCTTTATAAGGTACCTGATGACCTTGACTCTTAGTTTAAGGAAGATTTTTATTAACTTCCTCTCACTAAATTGTGAGCTATATTCATTACACATCCATCTTATCCTGTGCATTAAATTTGTAATGCCTTAAAAGAAGAGATATGGCATCATTACTTATCTTTGTAGTCATTGAAAAATAAATAAATAAAATGACAGATGTCCAATGAATACGTCTTGATTCAAATTGTTTTAACCCTGAATGTTAGGAGTAATAAGGAACATTTTTTATACTTTGGATATGGAAAGCTCTTATACTAACAACAAGAAATATGGCTAATCTATAATCATAATTTATTTATGTACATCAAATAGCATAGGTTTCAATGCAATGAGGATCACTGAATTCCAAACAAATGACATACTTCTCTAAGGAGAAACCACATTAAATTAGACTTGGCAGAGAACAATAGAAAAAGGTGCAGCTATGGAATCAGTATTTTAGTTAGCTTTTCATTGCTGTGTACAAAATACCTGATAAGAAAAATTTAAAGGTAGAAATCTTTATTTTGGCTCATGGTTTGAGAAGTTTGGTCTATGGCCAGCTAGTAACATAGCCCTGGTGAAAGGTGAGGAAGAACTTCAAGGCAGAAAGAGGATAGAAGCTCAGAACATGAGATCCAGGGAGAAGAGAGAGAGCTCCACTCACCAGGAATAAAATATAAAACCCAAATGAACATCTCAAGTAACCTATTTCCTCTAGCCACACCCTACCTGCCTACAATTACTGCCCAGCAAATCCATATCAGCAGATTAATCCATCGATTAGTTTACACCTTTCAAAATCTGATCATTCCACCTCTGAAATCCTGCGTTGTCTCACCCATGAGATTTTGGGGATACTTCATATGTAAACCATACATTTTCACCCCAATCACCCAAAGCTGATGCCCATCTCACAATGCAAAATACATTTTGTCCATTTTGTAAAGTTCCCATAGTCTTAAAATTCCAGCATTATTCAAAAGTCCAATTCCAAAATCTCAAGCTAAGACTCAAGGCTTCAGTCGTAAGAGTAAAGATCAAAAAGCAAGTTATATGTATCCAATATATAGAGAGCAAAAAATATTCTCAATCCATAAGGGAGAAATAGGAGCATAGAAAGGAAGGATGGGACCAATGAAGGACAGAAATCCAGATGGGCAAATAAATCCTGTAACTCCACATCTGGCATCTGGGGCACGTGATACCAGGATGTTCTCTTCCAAGGGCTTATGTAGCCCTTGACCTACACCTTGCTGGTTTCAGCTCACATGACCATTCTTGTCTTGTTTCTGCTCAATTTCTGAAGCTTTCCTCAGCAGAAATTCTATTACTGACATCTCTTAATCTCTGAGGTCTCCATTTCAGCTTTAACTTTCTGTCACTAAGAGAGAGCCAAGCAACACCCCATGGACTCTCTCCTCTGATACTAGTTTGCTTCCCTTGGAGTAAAAGTAGAAGAAAAAAAGGAGTGGAATAAAATACTTATTTGAACCCAGGAATTTGCACTAATTTTTAAAAATACGAAGATTTGGGTTTTCCTGATGGGAGGGGAAGGAATGCTGAGAATGCCCGGACAAGAGATTGAAAAAACCCCAGAACCATCAAAAGTCTTGCAGTTAGAAACAAGCTGAAGGAAATAGTCTGTCTCTCAGAAGGAGGAAAGATATGGAGAACCCCCTTCTGTGACTTGAGCATTAAGGATCTGCTCAAAGGTGAGGTGGAACATTAATGTTGATAGAACTTCTTAAGCACTCCAGACCACATGCTAAGTACAAGGCAGTAAAAAGGCCACATGAAGAAGTTGAAGTCTGAAGTTAACTAAAGGTAATTAGTGCAACGACCCCATTCAACTGAGTTCATTTGCTACCTGGACTTACCCAGTCACTACATTAATAGACACACAGAAAAACTGTTCGCATTTCCTATTATAAATTGCTGGCCTCTTTATTTTTTAACCCACATTGTTTGCATTTAATCTAATAATATACAATACACCAAAAGGTGACAATAACAAAAATTACACAGATGGAACAGTTCACAGAGTCAAATGAAGGTGTGATGCAGATGACGGTGCATCATATGGGTGAGTTGGAAGTTGAGCAGTATTGAAAAAATAGTACATAACTACCAGCTTGGATTTATTTCAGGAATGCAAGGTTGGTTGAATATTTAAATAGCAATTGATGTATTTTTCAATATTAAGAGAGGAGAATAGAAATGGACATAGCATATTAATGTTGTAGAAAGAATTCAAAGTTAACACACAAAAATGAATTGTTTCCATATGCAGTCTCCTTGTCTGAACTATGGGAATACATTCTGAGAGATGAGTTGATAGGTGAATTTATTGTGGCATTAAAATCACAGAATGTATTTACACAAACTAAGACAGCTATAACAAACTAGGCCAACATAATCTTACAGGATTACAGTTGTATATGTGATTCATTGTTGACTAAGACATGATTATTTAATGCATGAATATGCTAGCAACTAGCAAGTAGAAATTGAATTAGAAAAATGTCACATATTAGCAGAAGAATCCATCAAATACTTAGAAAAAAAATTTATCACATTGAAAGCCACAAAACATTATCCAGAAAAGTAAAGGAAAAGAAAAATAACTGGAGAGAAATACTATATTTATGGATCAGAAGACTCCATATTAATAAAATGCTAAATTTTTACTAATCAAACTATTGAATTCTCAGCAACCATTTTTTGAGTGGGAGAGGGAATTAACATTGTCAAGATAATTCCAAAGTCTGTGTGGAAATTAAAGGATGTAGATTATCCATATTAATTTGAAATATACAAAAATTTGAAGATCTCGTACCATGTGATTAAAAAACCTATTATAAAGTTACCTTAAATGAAACAGGGTAGTAGTGATTTTAGAGTAACCATATTGAGCAATGGCACAGAACTGTGTCCAAAAATGGATGCACATTCACACAGTCAACTGTTTTTTGTTTGTTTGTTTGTTTTTTAAAAAGGTGCTAAAGTCATTTAATGAAAAATAGTATTTTTAGCAAATGGTATTGAAATAATTGGCATCTACATGCCAAATAATTAAATTAACACAACTTACAGCACATTAAGGAAATGAATTTATAATAGATTTTAAGCCTAAATATAAGATTTAAAACAAAAAACAAAACAAATAAAAACAAAACAAAACAAAAACCTCCTGCAGAAAACATAAAAAAACATTTTATCTATCTTAAGTTTGTCAACAATTTCTTAGGAAACACATAAACACATAAACACACACAATCATAAATCATCGAAAAAGTCAATAAATTGAACTTTTCAAAATTAAAATGCTTGGTTTTTGAAAGATATTTATTGAAGAAGTGAAAATTCAAGGTAGAGACTTGGAAAAATATTTGTAAAACACATCTTTTGAAGGACTTGTATCCAGCTCATGAAATGAAATTTTACAACTTGATGGTAAAACCACCCAAATGAACAAACAAAAAAAGAAAACTTGTAATTTCATAAAAAAATATAATCAGCCAATAAGCACATGAAAGGGACTGGATATTATTATTGATTAGGAAATGCAAAACCATAATAACATACAGTTATGCATCTATTAACTGATCTAAACTAAAATTATAACAAGTACCAGCATGATATGAATTAATGGGCGTGCTATTGCAAATGGCAAGTCTATTTTGGAAACAATTTTTTGGAAACAATTTTGGAAACAATTTTAACTTCTTGTGAAGTTAAATACACATTTGTTTTATAACCCAGAAATCTTGTGCCTACAAAATGAAATTAAACTCAAGAAAATGGAAGCATGTATCTCTGCAAAAATTTGTATGTGAACACAACCATTTTATTCATAACAGCCCAAAACCTGGAAATAAAGCAATGTATATCAATTGGTGACTAGATTATCAGATGGGAAGTTACATCCATTCAAGGGCATACTATCAGCACCCAAAAGGAACAGATGCTAGTATGTGCAACATTCTAGATAAATATAAATAAACAGAATTGGGGATGTGACCCAGTGGTAGAGGGGTAGGCACTGCCATGAATGAATGAATAAATGAATGAATGAAAAAATGAATGAATGAATGAATAAACAGCATTATGTTAAGTGAAAGAAGTAAAACACAAATAACACACTCTATATGATTCCAAGCATATAACATTTCAAAAAGGGTACTATAGGTTAAATGGTTGCCAGAAAATGATGGTAGTAAGAGGTGATTAATTGCAAAGGGCTCTAGGGAACTTTTAGAAAGAAATGTTATATATTCCTTGTGGTGTTCATTGCATGATTTTATACATTGCTCATCAAACTATACAATTTGAAAGGATGAATCTTGTTGATTTATCTTACATTGAAATAAATCTGTTTTAAATTTTAAAATGTTGTTATATATAAAAATGGAATTGCAGGGAATCTAGGTTAGATGAAGGCAGCAGTAGGCAGCACAGTCTTTCTGTATCTGCATATAAAACAACAGAGTAACTAAATATCAAAACTATGAACTCATGAATAATATTTGCCACCAAAACTAGTTGATGAAGTACTTCTCAAAATACATGTGGAAGGGCACAGACCAGCAAATAGCCTTAAGTCCATCATCATACCTTTGAATGTGCAGGAGAGACAGAGACAACTGAGTCTTACAGATTTGAGACAGAAATCTAAAAGATGCAATAATTAATCCCTGGAAAGTATACAATATTGCTGAGAATATCAATCTTGAATGACAAATACTTTCTTGAAAATTACTATACTTCAAAAATTATCAATTTTTCTGGTATTTGGCCCCTTTAAAACATATAATTTATAAGGGAAGGAAAATCAGATTATTGTCAGACTATCAGATTTGACAGCAATGCTTTATCCAGAAGAAAATACAATTGTATATTTAAAATACTACAAATGTGGGCCAAGGTTTTATATATCAGCAACTATACAGTCAATTATAAAAGGCACAAATTCTTATCAATATGTGAGCATTTATCAACTACTATATAATCAATCCTTCCTATGAAATCCACTTAGGTTAAGCTTTAGACAATCAAGATGGCTAGAGATACGGCAAAATAAGAACTGGTGGTAAAAATTAAATATGTTATGAATCAAACACCATTATCCTATGTAAATGTATGATTGCACAAATGGTATGCCTTTACTCCATGTACAAAGAAACAATATGTATCCCATTTGTTTACAATAAAAATAAATTTAAAAAAAATTAACTATGTAGTTCTTTGTATAATTCACAGTAAATGAAGCAGGTAGAGGAAATATTGGTTCTGGGACCTGACAGCATAGATTTGTGTTTTACTCAGCTTTTCATTGCTGTTACCAAAAGACCTGACAAGAACAACATAGAGAGCTGGAGCACACCTGTAATCAAAGTGGCTTGGAAAGCTGCAGCAGGAGGATGGGGAGTTCAAAGCCAGCCTCAGCAACTTAGCAAAGTTCTGAGCAACTCAGCGAGACCCTGTCTCAAAATAAAATATAAAAAGAACTGGGGATGTGACTCAGTGGTTAAGTACCCCTAGGTTCAATCCCCACCACCCCTGAAAAGAAAAAAGAACAACATAGAGGAGGAAACATTTATTTTGGTTCTCTGTTTCAGAGGTTCTGTTCATGGTCAGTGGACTCTATTACTCTGGGCCCAAGATGAGGCAGAACATCATGGCAGATGGGTGTGGCAGAGGAAAGAAGCTCAGGGCAGGGGACCAGGATGCAGAGGAGAGAGCGTTCTGCTCACCAGGGACAAAATGTAAACCCCAAAGACATGTCCCCAGTGACCTAACTCCTCCAGCCACACCCTACCTACCTATAGTACCATCAGTTAATCGCTATCAACTGATCAATGCATTGATTAGGTTGTACCTCTCATGATCTAATCATTTTGCCTCTGAAAATTCTTGTATTTTCTCACACTTGAGTATTTGGGAGAAACCTCATATCTAAGCCATAAAAATTTGATATAACTATGACAACAGGGAGAAAAAGTAGGCATAGAGCATCTGCAAAAATTCTTGTAATGGTGTTTAGTTATTAAATTTGAGGATGATAGTATTAGTATTGTTATTTAGAAACAATGTATACATTGCTATGTATGTAATTGGATAAAACAAATGAGTAGTGATAGGACATTCTATCCTTCCTATTGTTCTTGAGAAAAGAATATTTAAAAGTAATATCAGTGGGTCTAATTAAAAATTCCTTAATTCCTAATTTTAATATTTGAATTGAAAATATATATTATGAGCTATTAATTTTATTGGAAAATTCTATCATCTTTCTATTTCTTAGCTGTGCTGAAAGTCCTTGTGTTACTCAGCTTTTCATTGCTATGAGCACAATACCCAACAAGAACAAATTAGAGGAGAAAAAGTTCATTTTGGACTCATGGTTTCTGAAGTTCAGATCATGAATGGCTGACTCTATTGTTCTGTGCCCAAGGTGAGATGGTGGAAAGGCATGGTAGAGGAAAGCTGTCAGCTCATGGCAGCTTGGAGCAGAGAGAGGGAGAGAGAGATGCCAGGGACTAAATATAATCTTCAAGGATAGGCTCCCAGTGACCTAATTCCTCCAACTATGCCCCACCTGCCAACAGTTACTACCCAGTAATCTATTAGAATTATTAATCCATCAAATGGATAAATTCACTGATTAGATTACAATTCTCATAATCCATCTTTTCATCTCTGAATATGTCTGCATTACCACATGAACTTGAGGGACAGCTAGGATCCAAACCATAACAATCCTAAAAGACAATGACCAATTTAACAGCAATAACCCTACCTAATCCAAATTGTGGCCTTGAGATACCTTTCCCATATAAGAGAACAGTATTTTTGGGAAATTGGATAGTAACGGAGAGAGAGAGAGCAAGATAAACCTGGAGCATCCTGACATACAAGCGGCAAAGAAACTTTTGAAATGACTCAGGAGATAACCCAAAGAAGTTCTGAACTGGCCAAGATGGAACAATTTAAATTTTAGCAAGAACAAGAGTTACAGTAGAATGGAATCTATAAATTATTTAAATTTAGGAGGTCATACTGATATTATATTTTTAAAAATTACCTTCTAAGCCAATACGTTATTTTAAGTTTTTAAAGGCATTCAAGGAAAAAAAAAAATCAAACCTTTGTTCTACCTGTACTATAGGAACTGTATCACTAAGTAAAGAAAGAGGAAAGGGATATATCCTTATAAAGTGGTTAAAGCTATCAATTGCAAGATAGTGATAAAAAGAAATAGATGTTGCCACTTGAGGGAATCAATGGCTCTAAGCATCAACAGCTGCTAACATCATCAAGTGAGTGCACGCCAGGCATGGCGTACCTTCTTTTTTTTTTTTTTTAAATTACGTACCCTGAATTATATCAAAAAAATCAGGAAACATTCAGTGTGATCCAGATTTATATCTGTAATCTACCCAAACATATACTGAATAAGATAAAGCAAAGACTACTTTTAAAAGTAGTCGGTTTCCTGGTTACATGGAGCACATGATGATAAAACTTAAGTTTCTTGAACTTTAAAAGAAATTATATGGTCAATATTTTGTCACATTAAAACACATTAAAGAGTAATCCTGAGATTTTACACATGAAAGGGTTGTAATAAATGCTGTTGCTAATTCACACATTTTTTTCTTTGTTGAACTACTGGTTTCTAAGCATTACTGCTTTTTTTAAATTTTATTTTTATTGTAAACAAATGGGATACATCTTGTTTTCTCTGTTTGTACATGAAGTACAGCCATACCATTTGTGTAATCATACATTTACATAGGGTAATGGTTTTTGATTCATTATGTTATTTTTTCCTCCCTCCTACGCTTCCCAACCCTCTTTTCCCTCTATACAGTCCCTCCTTCCTCCATTCTTGCCTCACTCCCACCCACCCCCATTATGCATTATGTATCATCATTCCCTTATCAGCGAGATCCTTCATCCTTTGGTTTTTTGAGATTGGCTTATCTCACTTAGAATGATATTCTCCAATTTCATCCATTTGCCTGCAAATGCCATAATTTTATCATTCTTTATGGCTGAGTAATATTCCATTGTACATATATATATATATATACCACAGTTTTTTTATCCGTTCATCAATTGAAGTGCATCTAGGTTGGTTCTACAAATTGGCTATTATGAAATTGAGCAGCTATGAACATTGCCATGCCTGTATCTCTGGGTATAGGCCAAGGAGTGGGATAGCTGGGTCAAATGGTGGTTACATTTCAAGTTTTCTAAAGAATCTCCACACTGCTTTCCAGAGTGGCTGTACTAATTTGCAACCCCACCAGCAATGTATGAGTGTACCTTTTTCCCCACATCCTCGCCAACACCTATTGTTGCTTGTATTCTGAATAATTGCCATTCTAATTGGGGTGAGATGGAATCTTAGGGTAGTTTTGATTTGCATTTCTCTTATGAACATTTTTTCATATGTCTGTTGATTGCTTGTAAATCTTCTTCTGTGAAGTGTCTGTTCATTTCCTTAGCCCATTTGTTGATTGGGTTATTTGTATTCTTGGTGTAGAGTTTTTTGAGTTCTTTATAGATTCTGGAAATGAGTGCTCTATCTGAAGTATGAGTGGCAAAGATTTTCTCCCACTCTGCAGGCTCTCTCTTCACATTGCTGATAGTTTCCTTTGCTGAGAGAAAGCTTTTTAGTTTGAATCTATCCCAGTTGTTGATTCTTGCTTTTATTTCTTGTGCTATGGGAGTCCTGTTAAGGAAGTCTGATCCTAAGCCAACAAGTTGAAGGTTTGGACCTACTTTTTCTTCTATAAGATGCAGGGTCTCTGGTCTGATTCCGAGGTCTTTGATCCATTTTGAGTTGAGTTTTATGCAGGGTGAGAGATAGGGGGTTTAATTTCATTCTGTTGCATATGGATTTCCAATTCTCCCAGCACCATTTGTTGAAGAGGCTATCTTTTCTCCATTGCATATTTTTGGCACCTTTGTCTAGTATTAGAAAATGGTATTTATTTGGATTTGTGTCCGTGTCCTCTATTCTGTGCCATTGATCTACCTGTCTATTTTGGTACCAATACCATGCCATTTTTATTACTATTGCTTTGTAGTATAGTTGTAGTTCTGGTATTGCTATAGCCCCTGCTTCACTCTTCCTGCTGAGGATTGCTTTAGCTATTCTGGGTTTCTTATTCTTCCAAATGAATTTCATAATTGCTTGCTCTATTTCTGTAAGGTATGCCATTGGGATTTTAATTGGAAATGCATTGAATCTGTATAGCACTTTTGCTAGTATGGCCATTTTGACAATATTAATTCTGCCTATCCAAGAACATGGGAGATCTTTCCATCTCCTAAGGTTTTCTTTAATTTCTTTCTTTAGTGTTCTGTCGTTCTCATTGTAGAGGTCTTTCACCTCTTTTGTGAGATTGATTCCCAAGTATTTTATTTTCTTAGAGGCTATTGTGAATGGGGTAATTTTCCTAATTTCTCTTTCTGAAGATTCATCACTTAGGTATAAAAATGCATTACATGTATGAGCATTGATCTTACATCCTGCTGCTTTACTGAATTCACTTATGAGTTCTAAAAGTTTTCTGGTGGAATTTCCTGGTTCTTCTAAATATATAATCATGTCATCAGCAAATAGGGATAGTTTGAGTTCTTCTTTTCCTATTCATATCCCTTTAATTTCTTTGGTCTGCCTAATAGCTCTGGCTAGAGTTTCAAGGACAATGTTGAATAGAAGTGGTGAAAGAGGGCATCCCTGCCTTGTTCCAGTTTTTAGTGGGAATACTTTCAGTTGTTCACCATTTAGAATGATGTTGACAATGGGCTTAGCATAAATGGCCTTTACAGTGTTAAGGAATGTTCCCACTACCCAGATTTTCTCTAGTGTTTTGAGCATGAAGGGATGCTGTATTTTATCGAATGCTATCTCTGCATCTATTTAAATAATCATGTGATTCTTGATTTTAAGTCTGTTGATATGGTGAATTACATTTATTGATTTCCAGATGTTGAACCAACCTTGCATCCCTGAGATAAAACCCACTTGATTGTGGTGCACTATCTTTTATATATATATATATATATTTTTTTTGGGGGGGGTTGTTTGTTTGTTTGTTTTTGTTTTTGTTTTTTGTGGTGCTGGGATCGAACCCAGGGCCTGTGCTTGTACGTTTAATATATTTTTGTATGCGATTTGCTAAAATTTTGTTGAGAATTTTTGCATCAATGTTCATTAAGGATCTCAGTCTGAAATTTTCTTTCCTCAATGTGTCTCTGTCTGGTTTAGGTATCAGGGTAATATTGGCTTCATAGAAAGAGTTTGGGAGGGTTCCCTCCTCTTCTATTTCATGAAATACTTTGAGAATTATTGGAATGAGCTCTTCTTTAAAGGTTTTGTAGAACTCAACTAAGAATCCATCTGGTCCCAGACTTTTCTTTGTTGGTAGGCTTTTGGTGACTTCTTCTATTTCATTACTTGAAATTGATCTACTTAAATTGTGTCTGTCCTCCTCGTTCAGTTTAGGTAATTCATGTCTCTAGAAACCTGTTGATGTCTTTGAGATTTTCTGTTTTGTTGGAGTATAGATTTTCAAAATAGCTTCTAATTATGTTTTGTATTTCACTCATGTCTGTTGTGATATTTCCTTGTTCATTCTGAATTTTAGTAATTTGAGTTTTCTCTCTCCTCTTTGTTAGTGGCTAAGGGTTTATCAATTTTGTTTATTTTTTCAAAGAACCAACTATTTATTTTGTCAATTTTTTCAATTGTTTCTTTTGATTCAATTTTGTTGATTTCAGCTCTGATTTTAAGTATTTCCTGTCTTCTACTACTTTTGGTGTTGGTCTGTTCTTCTTTTTCTAGGGCTTTGAGCTGTAGTGTTAGGTCATTGATTTGTTGATTTTTTTCTTCTTTTATTGAACGGGCTCCATGAAATAAATTTTCCTCTAAGTACTGCTTTCATAGTGTCCCAGAGATTTTGATATCATGTATCTTTGTTCTCGTTTACCTCTAAGAATTTTTTATTTCCCTCCTGATGTCTTCTGTTATCCATTCATCATACAATAGCACATTTTGAATCTCCAGGTGTTGGAGTAATTTCTGTTTTTTATTCTGTCATTTACTTCTAATTTCAGTCCATTATGATGTGATAGAATACAAGACAATATCTCTATCTTCTTGTATTTGCTAACAGTAGCTTTGTGGCATAGAATGTGGTCTATTTTAGAGAAGGATCCATGTGCTCCTGAGAAGAAAGTGTATTTGCTCTTTGTTGGATGGTATATTCTACATATGTCCACTAAGTCTAAATTATTGATTGTGTTGTTGAGATCTATGGTTTCTTTGTTCAATTTTTGTTTGGAAGATCTGTCCAGTGGTGAGAGAGGTGTGTTAAAATCGCCTAGTATTATTGTGTTGTGGTCTATTTGATTTCTGGAATTGAGAAGGATTCGTTTGATGTACATGGATGAGCCACTGTTTGGGGCATAGATATTTATGATTGTTATGTCTTGCTGATTTATGCTTCCCTTAAGTAGTATGAAATGTCTTCTTTATCCTTTCTGACTAACTTTGGCTTGATGTCCACATTATCTGATATGAGGATGGATATCCTGGCTTTTTTGCTGAGTCCATGTGCATGGTATGTTTTTTCCCATCCTTTCACCTTTAGTCTGTGGGTATCTCTTTCTATGAGATGAGTCTTTTGCAGGCAGCATATTGTTGGATCTTTTTTTTTTAATCCAATCTTGCAGTCTATGTCTTTTGATTGATGAATTCAGGCTATTTACATTCAGGGTTATTATTGAGATATGATTTGTATTCCCAGGCATTTGGCTCAGTTTCGTTTTTAGACATGACTTGGTTTCTCCTTTATTTGGCTATTCCTTTAGGGTACTTCCTCTGTTTCCTGATTTACATTGTTGTGTTTCATCTCTTCCTCGTGGAATATTATGCTGAGAATGTTCTGTGGTGCTAGCTTTCTTTTTGTAAATTCTTTTAGCTTTTGTTTATCTTGGAAGGATTTTATTTCATCATCAAATCCGAAGGTAAGTTTTGCTGGGTATAAGATTCTTAGTTGGCCCTTCTAGCTTTTAGGGTCTGGGTTAAAAAATCTGCTGATATCCGTATTGGTTTCCCCTTGAATGTAATTTGATTCTTTTCTCTCACAGACTTTAAAATTATGTCTTTATTTTTTGTGTTACATATTTTCATTATAATGTGCCTTGGTGTGGAGATTCTGTTCATGATTTCCTACCATCTTCTCTGTTTGGTCAACTTTGTTTTCAAGATTAAATATTCTGTCTTCAATGTCTGAGGTTCTGTCTTCCAGGTGTTCTATTCTATTGGTTATGCTTTCTATGGAGTTTTTAATTTGGTTTATTGTTTCCTTCATTTCAAGGATTTCTGTTTTTTTTTTTTCAGTTTCTGTAACTCTTTATTGAAATGATCTTTTGCTTCCCACATTTGCTCTTTTAACTGTTGATTGGTATGATCATTCAAAGCCTGCATTCACTCTTTTATCTCGTTTGCTTCTCTGATCATTTTAATTATGTACATTCTGAACTCCCTTTCTGACATTTCTTCTGCCATGCTGTCATTGGATTTTATTGATGTAGCATCTTCAGGTTTGTTTGGGACATTTTCTTCCCTTGTTTTCTCATATTGGTCAGGTATCTACCCCTCTAGTAGTGAAACTCTGAGATATTGCACGTTTCCTCTATTGACTTATAGTGTCCCAGTAGATTTCCAATAACTTGCCTCCTAGCCTTCAGTAGCCTGAAGTCTTGGAGGAACTTGATAATGTGGTGCTCCACTAGGAAGCTGCCCCTCTAGGGGTGGTGGCCTTCAGATGGGGTATATTTCCTGCCGGTGGGCAGAGGGCCTCCACTTGTTGACCGATGATCTGTCAAAAGGGGGACTAGACTGTGGGCTGGGGCATGGCTTGTCTGGGCCTGTGTCTCTGGTTCTACCACCCTGGTGGCAAAGCCTCGCCCAGCAGGGAAGACTCACCTGGTAGGGAAATCTTGCTGGGCAGCTCTCCTCCGAGAAGTTCCCTTTGGTCCAAAACAACCACCTGGGCTGGGCAGCCCTCCTCTGCGATGTTCCCAGGGGTCTGGACCTACTCCTGGGCCAGCAAGACTCGCCCTGCGATTGAGACTCTTGCTGGGCATTCCTCCTCTGCTACATTCCCTCGGGACTGGACCTACCACCCAGGCCAGGGACCCTCACTCTGTGCCAAAGCCTCTTGCTGGGCGGTCCTCCTCTACAATGCTCCCAGTTGTCCAGGGAGCCTCGCTCAGTGGGAGAGACTCACCCGGTGGCTCTGAGTTGGTCCCGAGTCTCTCAATACCTCCTCTTCTTGAATCCTGAGTCCTGTCAAAGGGCCTCTAGTCTCCTGTAGGTGTCTCAGGAAGGCAGCCTCCCTTCTGATGATGATGGTCACGCCCTCAGGGATAATTCGAAATGCCTGCACCAGCCTCCAAAGAAGCTGGGGAGCCCCAGTGAGGGTGCGCTGAGTCAGCACAGAGGCAGGTGCAGTGTCCCTCAGCAGTAGGGGGTCAGGCAGGCAGGTTCAGCGATGGTGTCCAACCTCGGTGTGGGGGTCGGTGGGCTCCATGGTGTACCTTCTGATGACAGAACATATTACCATGGACAGGCCTGTCAAGTTAGTGAATTGAGTTTAATCAAGCCTTTGAATCTGGGGTCAATTGAATAAAATTCAGAGGGCAAAAAGAGTGTCTTAAACTACATCATAGGTATAGTATCAACAAAATCCAAACTCTGTAAACTCTAAGGTTGAGTCATGTTATTCAACAGATAGGTTATAGGGAAAAGAAAGGAATGAGGGGTAATTTGTAGATCAAAATAGGCTGAAAAGACTTTTTAAAAATGGTCAAGACTATAGTATCTTTTGATACATTTTCATAATTACAATCATAAAAAATACAACTAAGTGATTATTATAAGAAGTATGGTACTCACTACCTGTGGAGCAGGAGGAAACTCTGGTTAAGATGCATCTGGTTAAGAGAGCTTCTGGGGCGGCTTGAAGAAGTTCTATGACTTGTCCCTGGTGGCAGTTACAAGGGAAATTCTCTTAAAATATTTCATTGCTTTGAGTTTTCATATCTATGTTTTATTTTACAGTAAAGGGTAGAAAAATAGTAAGGAAGGGGAAGGCAGTGCTTTAAAAAAACTACTAGCTGAAATAGAAGATTTAAATATAAATTAGTTATTTTTGGTGAGGAGGTTACCTTCATTTTGGGGGTAAGTTATAAAGCTCTTTTCATTCATCCCACAGAAACAGTTATTATGTGCCCAAAAAGCAGGTGGGACATTCCAGGTGCTTCAGCTTTTGTTGAATTTATAGTCAGAAGGTACAGTAGTTATTTTTATCAGTTGCAGGTGCAGTGAGATAAACAAAATCACACAAAATATTTCATCACATAGATTTAATCTATGCACTTATGCAAGTGGCATAAAAGTTAAGAAATTAAAGCAAAAGAAGTTAGCAAACTGAAGCAGCTGCTGCTGCCCCTTGGGCTAGACAGACCTGTAGAGAATTTGTGACCAAGAATGGTGACCCTTTCTCCTGGGGCTGGAGCCAAGGAGATTGAGCTACTGGTGGGCACTCTCCATAAGCAAGAGAGAGAAGGAGGAAAATACGCTGGCTCTTCCTCCTCTTATCACTTCAGTCTTCAGAAAATGTATACTTGGATTTAGAACTAAACCTTTCCTTCCTTTTTATTTATAGTTATATTGAGGGAGAGGGGCATGACTGCACTTGCCTATAATCCCAGCACTTTGGGATTAGAAGGAGGATTCCAAGTTTAAAACCAGACTGAGAAATTTGGTAAGAACCTAAGCAACTTAGTGAAACCCTTTCTCAAAATAAAAATAAAAAGAATTGGGGATGTGACTCAGCTGTTAAGCCCCCATGGGTTCAATCCCTGGTACCAAAAAAAAAGAAGTTTGACACAATGTTAGAGATTGGCTTTTAGAGAAGATTTTCTTTTCCTTTCTTTCTTTTTTTTTTTTTTTTTTTTTTGGTTATATGCTCATGTTAAGCCATCAGTGAACACTTTGCCAAATTGGTGACCCAACATTCCTATTTTTTACAGATTAAAGATCCTAATGGACTGACGACATTTTTATTTTGGCTCTTTGTTGATCACGACTCCAACAAATGAACAGAAGGACTTATTTGTTAGAAATTCTGGTGAACAGCTTGCTGCAAGTTTAATCAAAACAAGTTTTATTCAGACCAGGCTTGTCACTTTGGCACATGAAGTGACAATAGACAATGACCTTCACGGGGTCTTGGAGGTGAGCCAGAACAAAAGAAGGAGCGTTTATTCTTAGGACTCCTAAACGTTCCTGTTTTAAGGCTGTACGTTTTGCAGAATGGATGGAAGAACAGGTTGATATTGTGATCTTTAAACTCTTCATTTAAAAATCATATAATTTATTATTTAAAATAATTATTTAAAAGAGATTTGCACCATAATCTTATTTTAAATGATTATCTTCTAAGTTTAGTAAAATCATCAGATTAGAACATATTTATTCTAGTACATTTTATACGTGTTGTGTGTGGTGCTGGATATTGAACCCATGCTTTGTGTATGCTAGGCAAGTGCTCTACCACTGAGTTACACCCTAAGAAAATATTTATTCTATGTGGTATCATTACCCCTAACTCGTCAATAGCAGAACAAGGAGAAGCCAAATGTGAATATAAAGACAAACAAACAAACAAACAAAAAAAACCTTTAAATTACAATTTTATCACTTGCTCTTTCAAATTATTGAAAACTACAAGCTTCAGAGAACGACCATAATGACAGTTCTAGTATAAAAAGCCTGTCATAAGAGTTGGAAGTGTTGAGGACAAATGTCAGAAAAAGAAATTTCAGGTGATTTCATCTTTTATTTCTGACGTCACTGTTATTTTTTAACTGGGAGTAATTTTGCAACCCATTCACCCTCCAGGGATATCTGACGACATCTGGAGAACTTGGCTGGTTTTCACAACTGCATAGCTGTCTATTTGCTTCTGACTTCTAGGGTGTAGAGGGCAAAGATGTTGTTCCACATCCTATAATGCATAATATAGCGGCCCCCAGAAGCATTCAGCACCAAATGCCAAAAAATGCCAATTCTTAACTTGTTTTTTGTTTTTGTTTTTGTTTTTTAAAGAATCAGTGTGTGAGATTTGGCCTATAATAATAGAATATTTCCTAACCATTAAGATTTAATTAACATGGCTGGGCACAGTGGCTCATGCCTGTAATCCCATTGGCTCAGGGGGTTGAGACAGAAGGATCCCAAGTTCAAGACCAGCATCACCAATTTAGCAAGGCCCTAACCAACTTAGTGAGATCCTTCCTTGAAATAAAAAATGAAAAGGACTGAAGATGTGACTCCATGGTAAAATACCTCTGAGTTCAATCCCTAGTACAAAAACAAAAAACAAAACACCTAGTTAACTTGAAGTTACCAGGAAAAGTTATATGTTCTTAACTATCTATAAATATTTGATAGATACTGTCATTTTTGGATTTTCTAAAACCTGTATTTCCAGAGGAAGGAAAAGTGCAGTAGATTTTGTGTCATAAATGATAATCTTCTTTGATAATGTAATTTTTGTCAACTAGGAAATGCTTTAGATACAATATGTTTACAATTAATGAAAAAGGTATCAGAAGCCCATCTTATAGATGGAGAAAGTGAATTTAAAAGAGGTTGAGATATAATCTGTAGGTTACCTGACCTGCTAGGGCCACCAGCATCTTGAAGATAGGAGTTATGATAATCTTCCCTTCCCACTGCAGACTTCAATCAACTGCTTTGCATTACACAAGATTTTTTTCTAAAATTAAAATAATAAAAGTTGTTTATGAATTAAAAATTCCTCGGTGCCTAGTTGCAAAGAAAGGACCTGGGCTTTAACTGTTATGTATTCTTACTCCTATCTTTTATGTTACTATTTAGAGAAGATAAGTGAGCCTGTCATTATTCTGACAACTGGTAAATAATGCAGAAAGAACACATGGTTATCTTCACTTGGTTGCATGAAGTCTATCTCAAGGTAATCATAGTTGATATAAGGAAGTTTTCCTTTTTCTTTTATAATTAAAGTATTTTTAGAGCAGTTTTAGGTTCACAACACAATAGAATGGAAAGCGCAGGGAGCTTCTGTGTACCCTGGGCCCAGACTGGAACTGTCTCCCCCACTATCGCCATCTGGGCACCACAGTGGTATTTTTGTAAGAATTGCATATACACTGAAACATTGTCACCCAATGTTCACAGGTGACAGAGTTTACGCTTGGTATAGAATATTCTGTGAGTTTTGACCAGTATAAAGGCATGTATTCACCTTCATAGTATAATATAGAATAGTTCTCCTATCTTAAAAATCCTCTGTGCTCTACCTACTCATTCTTCCATTCTTTCTACCTTATGGAAACCACCCATCTATTTACTCTCCCTATATTCTTTCCCTTTTCAGAAAGTGAAACAATTGAATCATATAGTATGTAGCTTTTAAAGATCAGCTTCTTTTGTTTATTGATATGCATTTAATTTTCTTTCATGTCTTCTTTTTTAAATTTTTAAATTTATTCTTTTTAGATATACATGACAATAGAGTGTATTTTGACATATTATACATACATGGAATATAACTTATTCTAATTAGGATCCCATTCTTGTGGTTGACCCTGACTGGAGTTTCACAGGTCTTGCATTCATATATGAACATAGGAAAGTTATATCCAATTCATTGTACTGTTTGTCCTAATCCTACTTTGGAAAGCAGTGTGGAGATTCCTCAGAAAACTTGGAATGGAACCAGCATTTGACCCAGGTATCCCACTCCTTGGTATATACCCAAAGGACTTAACATCAGCATACGATAGTGACACCGCCACATGAATATTAATAGCAGCTCCATTCACAATAGCAAAGCTGTGGAACCAACCTAGGTGCCCTTCAACAGATGAATAAAGAAAATGTGGCATATATATACACAATGGAATATTACTCAACCACGAAGAAGACTGAAATTATGGCATTTGCTGGTAAATGGATGAAACTGAAGAATTTTATGACTTCTCATAGCTTGTTAGCTCATTTCTTTTTAGCACTAAATATTATATTGTCTAGACATCTTATAGTCTATTTATCCATTCACCTACTGAAGGACATATTGGATGTTTCCAGGTTTTGGCAGTTATGAATCAAGTTTCTATAAATACCCATGTTCAGGTTTTGATAAAGAAATAATTTCTAAAATTGATTTGTTTAAATACTAAGGAGAGAGCTGGATTATATATTTATTTTTGTAAGAAATTTTCCAACAGTCTTCCCAAAAGTTTGTACCATTTTGCATTCCCATACCAGTAAATGAAGGTTCCTTTTACTTCACATCCTCATCAGCATTTAATGCTGTCAGTGACCCAATTATGCAACAGAACACTAGAACTTTTCTCCCATCTAACTGTGTAACTTAGTACCAATTAATCAAATTTCCCCATTCTTCCCTTCCCCTATTCTCCCCAACCTCTGGTAACCACCATACTACTCTTAATTTCTCTGAGACCAAGTTTTAGATGTCATAATTGAGTGAAATCATGAGGTACTTGTCTTTCTGTATCTTATTTATTTCACTTAACACAATGATCGCCAGTTCATTCCATATTGTCACAAATGGTGGAATTTCACCCTTGTAATGGTGGAATAGTATTCAATTGTTATTTGTACTACATTTTAATTTAATTATTTATTTAGGTACTGGACACTGAACTCAGTCACTGAGCCACTTCTGCAGCCCTATTTTGTATTTCATTTTAGAGACAGGGTCTCACTGAGTTACTTAGTTCCTCGCTTTTGCTGAGGCTGGCTTTGAACTCTTGATTCTCCTGCCTCAACCTCCTGAGCCTCTGGGATTACAGTCATGTGCCACCATGCTTGGTTTGTACTACATTTTAAAAGATACATTCTTCTGTTGATGGACATTTAGGTTGCTTCCATTTCTTGGCTATTGTGAAATAGTGCTACAATAAACAAGGGAGTTCAGATGTCTCTTTGGCACACAGATTTAATTTCTTTGTGAATATATACCCAATAGTGAAGTTGTGATTGTGTTCAAGTCTATAGGTCAACTTGGGAAGAACTGACATACAGTAATATTTGGAATTTCTTTTCAGGAACATGAATTATCTCTATATTTTTTTAGTTCTATTTTTACTTCTTTCATCAGAGTCTTACAGTTTTCCTCATATAGATTTTGGACATATGTTATTAAATTTATACCTGAGTATTTCAAATTTTTAGTGTTATTTTAAACGGAAATATGTACTAGTTTCTAATTCTACTTTTTGGTTGCTGATGTGTAGGAAAGTAATTGACTTTTACATATTAACCTTGTATCCTATATCCTTGTTGCAATTGCTCCTTAGTTTCAGAGTATTTTGTCAATCCTTTTGAATTTTCAGCACTGCTGATAAAAGATAGTTTTATTTCTTCCTCCTGGATATCTTTTATTTCTTTGTCCTCCTTTTATTAGCAAGAACTTCTAGTACAATATTGAAAAGCAGAGATGACAGGTGACATCTTAGCCACTTTCTTGATTTTAGCAGAAAAGCTTTGAATTTCTTACTATTAAATATGGTGTTAGCTATAGATTATTTTATAGTTTTCTCAAGCTAAAAAAGCTCCCATTTATTCCTATTTTGCTGAGAGATTTTGATTATAAATGGGTATTTTGTTATACACTTTTCTTCTGTTATCAATATGGTCATGTTATTTTTGTTCTTTGGCTTATTGATGTGACATTATACTGATTAATTTTTAAAATGTCCAACCTGTCTTGCATATTTGGGATATATTTCACTTAGTTGTGGTACATAATTCTTTTTGCACATTATTGGATTTGATTTTCCAAAACTTTGTTGAGAATTTTTGCATCTATGTTAATGAGAATTCACTCTATTTTTTTTTTTTTTTTTCTTTTCATGTCTTTGGGTGTAGTGTCAGGTCATGCATTTGTCCCTTGGAATCTGTGGGAAATTGATCCAAGCTCAAGTACCTTAGATAAAATAGTGTGATGTTCACATATGACCAAAACATATCCTTTAACACATATCCATATGTGTTAAATCATCTCTAGATTGCTTACAATGTTTTTTACAGTGGAAATACTGTAGAAGTAGTTACTGCATTATTTAGGGTTAATGACAAGGGGAGGAAAGTTTATACATGTTCAGTAATGACACCATTTTCTTTTATATATATATATATATATATATATATATATATTTTTTTTTTTTTTTTTTTTTTTTTTTTAATCCACAGTTGGCTGCAACCACAATGTGGAATCTTCTGATGTGGAGGGTGGACGGTATTGGTCTCATAGCATTCTGTGCTGCTCTTCTATCTTCTGAAAGAGATTGTAGAAAATTGGTATGATCACTTACTATCATCATTACAGTGTCCATAGGATCAACTGTAATGCCTCTTATTTACAATACTAGTCATCTCAATAATCTTTTTTTTCTTTTTTCTTCCTTAGTTAGCCTGCCTAGAAATTATCAATTTTATTAATATTTTTGAGCAATGGCTTTTGATTCTGTTGATTTTCTCAATTTTTTTGTTGCAGTCTCATCCACTTCTGTTCTAATTTTTATTTCTTTTTTTCTGCTTAATTTAAAATTAACTGGCTTCACTTTCTCATTTCCTGAAATAGTTTAGTTGACTGGTTTTGGATCTTTCTCCTTTACTAATATATGTATTTGTTTTAAATTTCCCTCTAATCACAGATTCTCACAAATTTTGATGAACTGTATTTTCATTTTCACTTAGCTCAGAATATTTTAGAATTTCACTTGGGATTTTCTCTTTGATCCACATGTCATGTCATTTGCAAGTGTGCTGCTTCATTTCTAAGTATATTGGGATTTTCTAGCTGTCTTTCTCATATTTTTTTTTTGTTTGTTTAATTCCACTGCAGTCTGAGAACAGATATTGTATGATTCCTACTCTTTTAAAGTTGTTAAGAATATATTTCATGACTATGTAAGTGGTCTATCTTGGTGACTCTTACCTGTGATCTTGAGAAGAATGTGTAAATCTGTTGCTGTAGGATGTGGTAGTCTATAGATGGTGATTATACTCCACTGATTAATGGTAGTGCTGAATTCAGCTATATTCTTACTGATTTCCTGCCTGCTGACGTTGTACATTTCTGATGGAGAGGTATGAGAGTCTCCAAATGTAAAAGTGGATTGATTAATTTCTCCTCGAAGTTCTATCAGCTTTTGCCTCATGTATTTTGATGCTCTCTTGTTGGGCACATACACATTAAGAATTGTTTTATTTTCTTATAAAACTGAATCCTCTATTATTACTTAACATTAACAAGTATTCACTTTGTATGATTTCTTTTTTTGTTGTTGTTGTATCAGGGATTGAACCTGGGAGCACTTAACAAACTGAGCCACATCTCCAGTCCATTTTATTTTTTATTTTGAGACAGCGTCTTTTAAAAATTGCTTAGAGCTTTCCTAAATTGCTAAGTCAGGCTTTGAACTTGCTATCCTCCTGCTTCAGCCACCTGAGTTGCAAGGATTACAGGTGTGCACCACTTCACCTGACTCCACTTATAGTTTCTAATGCTTTTCTTCATTTCTGATAAATATCCTTGCTCCAAAATCTGCTCTGTCTGAAATTAATATATCTAATCTCAGTTTCTTTTGATTGTATTAGGAAGGAATATGTTTTCCCATATATTTGAATCTACTATGTATCTTTATGTTAAAGTGGGCTTTTTATAGACACCATATACCTGAAACTTTCTTTTTACCCACTCTGACAATTAGTGCCTTGTAATTGGTGTGTTTAGACGATTGACATTTAAAATTTTAGTGTCATAGCTGGACTAATACCTACCATACCTGTTACTGTTTTCTATTTCCTGTCCTTTTCTTTTTTCCTATTTTTGTCTCCAACACTTTTCATACATTTTGTATTTGTGGGGGGGGAGGCTGGGATAACTCAGAAGCACTTGACCACGGAGACACATCCCCAGCCCTATTTTGTATTTTATGTAGAGACAGGGTCTCACTGAATAACTTAGCATCTCACTTTTGCTGAGGCTGGCTTTTAACTCACGATCCTCTTGCCTCAGCCTCCCGAGCTGATGGACTGGGATTACAGGCACGTGCCACCATGCCCAGGTATTTTGTATTTTTAATTGTACATTTTTTTATGATTTCCATTTCTCTCCTTTCTTGGAATATCAGTTATAATATTTACTTTTTAAATTTTTAAGTGTTGCTGGAGTTTGCAAGTAACCTGTGTCTACTTCCAAATAGCACTGCTTCATTAGCTTTTTAAATAACTTATAGCAAAAAAATAGTGCTAATTCCTTCCTACCATCTCTTGTGTCATTGCTGTCATTTATTTCACTTACACATATACATGCAGAAGCATATATAGATACATAAACAAATAAAACAGAAGACACTGTTGCTATTATTTTGAACAAACTATCATTAACCTGATCAATTAAGAATAAAAATAGTTGTGATTTTACCTCTACTTATTCATTCTCTGATGCTCTTCTGTTTTATGTGGACCTCAGGTTTTGACCTATATAATTTTCTTCTATCTGAAGAACATCTTTTAACCTTTCATGCGAGGCAGGTCTACTGGTAACAAATTCCTACAAGTTTTGTTTGTTTGAAAAGTATTTCTTCTTTACTCATGAAGGATAATTTCACAAGGTACAAAAGTTTAGCTTGATGGGTTTTTATCTCCTTAATACTTTAAATGCTTTATCCCGACTTCTTTAGGGCTTGCGTGGCTTCTGGGCAGAAGTTAAATGTGATTCTTATCTTTGTTTCAATATAGGAAAAAAAATTTGTTTGACTATTTTCGAGATTTTTTTCTTATCTTTGATATTATGAAGTTTGAATGTGATGTGAGTAGTGTCTTTTTTTCCTTCTTTTTCTTATCCTTCTTTTTTCCTTTCTTTCCTTCTTTTTCTTTCCAAATATAGCTTCTGTTTCTTTCTTTATGTTCCTTCTTATCTCCCCATTATGCGTATGTTATACATATTATAATTTTCCCACAGTTCTTGGATGTTCTATTTTTTTTTTTTCAGTTCTTTTTTCCTCTCTTCAGTTTTGAAAGTTTCTATTATCATATCTTAAAGTTCGGAATTCTTTTTTTCAACTATATATATCTCTATCTTTATACAGTTATATATAGATAGATATTTGCTATTTTCTATGCCTTATTACTTTGTTGTTGTTGAAAGGTGGACTTGAGTTTAAAAACTGTGGTAAACAGGTGTTTAGTAATGTATTGGACAGGCATCAGGGAGAAAAAGGCTCTAAGTGCTGTGATTAGGTCTATCTTTTGGTGAACCTGTGTTCCCTGCACTAGAATTTTGCCAGACCTTCTCAGTATCATCCACAGCCCTGTTAAAGTGGATAGGATACCTAGAGTTGTTGGGATGCGCTCAGAATTTCCTTTCCTCAGGTAGCGTGAGGCCTGATAAACCCCAGTCAGGTCAGATCTGGTGAAGTAGCTTTTCCTGAGGGCAGGGCCTCTTGTTAGGAAGCACAACATGCTCTGGTATATTTCCTCAAAGGATTCTTTCCCTTCCCTCTGCTGGGAGGCACGTAGGACTCCCATTCCCTCAGATAATTCACTATGACCTGGAGTAGAGCTCTGAGAGGTAAAATTTTTCAAAGGCATGCACCCCCTGTGACTGGATTTTTGGAGTTTTACATTTCAGAATTGTCCAAACTGAGACTTCTGTGCTCAAAAAGGTACTTTGATTTCTTTTTGACACATAATGAATTTTGAGATTTACAAATGCTTTAAGAAGTGGGATGTTATGGAAGATTTCAGAAGAAACAAGACACAAAATTCAAGTTATAGGAGAATGAAGCTTCACATACAAATATGTTGAAATATATTTTAAAGCAAAACCTAAGCAAGAGCACATTAACATTGTTTGTAGGGCAAAGAGGCAGGCAGTACGTGGGATTGACAGTAAGAATACCAGCTGGCACTGCAGAGGTGGATTGAAGTACTAACTTTTATTTATTTATTTTTAATCAACTTGGTAATCAACCATTTGAATTATTCAGTTTCCTTCTCTGTCAAAGGTGAATAACCAGAGGTGTGCCTACAGCCTATATCTTAAGAAGGGAATAATGGTGAATAGTAATATGAGATTAAACCTAAAAATGTATTGTTTTGTAACTGCATAGCACAGAAATTGAGGAAATATTCTAGCATTTGAAAAATAAATATCTGATTCAACAAAAACATTACAAATTCACTGATGAATGAGTGAAGTCTGCCCTGTATCTTCTCTTTTAATTTGATTTTATTTATTAACCTAAAGAAAATCTCAGCATCCATTCATGTTTCTCAGTTACTACCATAGGCTGACTGTGGATGCAAGAGACAGACAAAAAGTGGATTAAACAAAGGAGAATGAATGAAAGAAAGCGGGGATTAGGAATAGGAAAGACAGTAGAATGAAATCAGACCTAACTTTTCTACATTCATATATGAATGCCCACGACCAGTGAAACTTCACATCATGTACAACCACAAGAATGGGATCCTAATTAGAGCAAGTTATACTCCATGTATGTATAATATATTAAAATACACTCTACTAGTTCATTGTATAACTAAAAGAACACATTAAAGTTAAAATAAGAGAGACAGACAAAATCAATGAAAGCATCTGTGAGGCTATACTGAATATATGCAATTGACAATAGTGAATATTGTATATATCATTATTACTTAAACACGAATTAAATTACCTAGAACATTCAGCATAATATTTGCTACAGAGAAGGCCATTGTTTATACTACTTATGTCCATGGACTTGAAGGAAAATACAAAAGTGAGTTTGGTTTAGCAAGAAGAGCTTCTGGAGAAGGTATATTTTGTGGTAGATTTTGACTGTAGGATATGAGTTGAAATTGAGAGCTAAAATGATAAGAATTCTCTAATATCAACTTTTGCCCTTCTAGTTTTAATTATTTTGCTTATTATATTTAGTTTAAAGAGACTGAATCCCTTCACTAGAATTCCAGGGAGTTTTTTTAAACATACAGAGTCTTGGACTTGAGAATCAATCAATGTACTAATTAGAATCTCCTGGATTTGAAATGTATCCCTAGTGATCCTGGTGTATCCAGCGGCTATGCCTATGGGCTGGGTTTGGAAACTACAGAAATATAGAAGAGGAATGCAGAGTTTTTATTCAAATTCTACTGTGCTTTTTCCTATCTCTGTGAACTTGAATAAATTTCTTGACCTCTCTGTGCTTCACTTTTCCCATGTCTAAAGTGGGACCAGTGATAACATGGTAATAAAGTTACAATGTATCAGATGGCAGATGATATTCAGTATGGATAAATGAGAAAAAAACTCCAATGGTGATATGCCCCATATTCCTTTTTTAAATAAAAAGTTCCGTAACTATATTTATTGCTACTTAAATAATTCTTATGTCATTTTCTTTCCCTTTCTCTATTAATGTAATTGGCCACATACAAATAGTAATTTCATTAAGAACAATTTTTCTTATATTAATTCCATGAGGAAAAGTTTCTGCTATCTATTGGACAAATAACTGGTCGCATTTCTGATTTAAAGTGATCAATAGGCAATGTTTCAGTATAAAAATATAAGATTTTCTACTTATTAAAACTAAATTCTATTTTTATTTCATATTTGATATGTACAGGGTTTTTTGATCTGGAATCAGATCTGTACACACAATATATTAAAGATATATTCTATCTTAAATTGTATTAAGTCAGTTGGCCATCTGTTTTAGAGAAAGATACCAAGTGTTTAAAATTAAACTTGACAAGTATTTCATAAGAAGTACGTGTGAATAAGAATGTTATTTATGACTCAAAAGGGACTGTGCTTTCTCCTTTTAGCCACAAGATGGTGCTTTTGCACTCTGTATCTCCACTCAGAAAGTAAAAATATCTTTAAAATGGTTGACAAAAGACTTTAATTTTGGAAGAATCATTAGGGTTTAAATTGCTTGTTATCATTTCCAAAAAGGACTCCCCACTACATGCCTGAGTCAGAAATGTTAACACATTGGTAAAAATGAAATACAGTTTTTGTTTTTTTTTTAATCTTAGGACCATTCATTTTACCTATTTCTAAACCTGGTTGGTGGTGCTTGGAGTGTTATTTCTATCCACAATTGAGGAAAGTCCCAGCAAATAACCAACATCTGTATGTCATTATATGATTCCCTTGATATCATGCACTCATTTATTATGACTCCAAAACTAGAACTTGTGAAATGCGACTCTTAGTAAACAGTTCTTTTAATGCATTTGGGGCCAAAAGTGAGGAGAAGGTGAGAAGATAGTCATTAAATATAGAAGTGGTATGCATCATGCCTGAGATTGCATATTTTCTTTTGCATGTACAGCACCGTTTCAATTCTCCGTTGCTCTTTATTCGAAAAGGATTGCGTGGCTTGTCCCATGTTGAGATTCCATGGAATCTTAAGATTTGGGAGTTGAAGAGTCTGTGAATATCTTTCATTCAACCTTTTCGCCAAAGAAGGCACTCTTTGTATACCATCTCTTGATTGTCCTACTGTCCTTCCATCGACAAGAACTTTTCTGGGCTGGCTTTTCTTTTTTCTTTTTGTCAAAGGCTGTGTCATTGAAAAGATTGGAGAATTTGTTTTGATTTGATTTGATTTGATTTTTTTCTGCCAACTGCTTTTCAGACTCCATTGCCTTTAGAGAATTCCAGAAGGATTGAATATCTTATAATTTTACTGTACCTTTCCTTTCAAAGTGTAAGTAACTAGTACAAATTATGTTTGAAAAAAGAATCATCATCAACCTGCCTGACAGGGTTTTTGGAGACACTGTATTCCAACATTTTTCATGAAGCTTTTAGAAAACTACTTGCCATTACAAAAATAAATCAGAATTTTTATCCAAGAAGTTCTATGCTGTCACTTGACTTGAATTTCAACCTTGAATAATCTAGAAATTTGTTATTCCACCTGGTCTGCCTTTTGCCTGATGTTCTACTGGCCATACACAGGAATGAATGCTGGCTGCATGAAGCCTAGTCTCTATTTCCATTCAAGCAGAATCATTGTATTTTGAAATCAGAATTTTCACTAAACACGACCTATGCATATCTGAACTTCTTTCAAGTCTTTGTGCATTACTGGGAATATGGGTCCAGAGGAAGTGAGACTGAGGAAAGGCAGGGGAGGAGGCCATGGGGTTTCCTCATCCACATGGAGGCCGCAAGAGGATACCTTCACAAAGGACTCACCTTCTGTAAGTAGCTTCCTGTCTAATGCAGCTACTTAAAACCTCTCAGGTTCTCCAGAGCAATTTTGTTTGACCTTTTGTTAAAGACCACATCTACCAAGCAAATGATCTTCCTGTTTCCAAGGGTGGAGCATTGAGACAGGTTTTACCATGCTGTATATTAAAATTGAATCAACTTGTAGTTCCTATGTAGCACATTGAATCCTTATTCATCTAAAAATAGAGAGCTCTCCAATTCCTGACTCAGGTAGTAAGCCATCTGGGTATGATTACCTTCATCCACAGGATTATTATTTCTTAAATTCCCTACTCCAAATAAAAAATTAGCAGTACTTTTATGTACAGTAAGACAAGTGCTGAGAGAACTGTGACAAAGATATGATTTTAAGTTGATGCTAACAGAAACTTTGACATGATCTGCAATGATCTTAGGTTGTTAGCTTAAGTGCTTCAACTCCTTAGGGCTATATGTCAATGTCAGGGACTCCTTCATGCCTAATCACTTGAAAGGACTCTTTGGCACCCACGACTGAGGTAAAAATCATTTCAGATGACTTCGGTAAGTATCTGTGCTTGTTGTAGAGTTAAAATTGAGAATGAAATATCTGTCATGGTGTACAATATATTTTGATGAATGTCATTATATATTTCTATGGGGAAACATACTGTGTCTTCTTCTCATGATCACATGTGGTATGTTGATACAAGGTTGAGAGAGTGATTCTGAGAAAGGCACCATTCGGAGCTACATCTTCCACAGGTCTAACCTCCGCAGAGCCTAGTGTAACTCTGAGCTAAGAAAGTCCCTGATGTAGTTGCACTCTTCATGGTTTTTCTAAAATCCAAGCCTGTGTCATGACTATTCTTGTCTTTTTTCCATTCTCTCTCCAGTTACTTAAAGTGGCCTGTTTCATGGTTTGTATATCTTAAGGATGACTACTATGTGGGAAAGTATCAAATTTCCTTGAAAGTAGAGAGGAGGAGATGTCCCCAGCAATTCTTTTTATCCATTGCTACCTTAGGAAGATGGAAAACAGAAGCTGTTCTAGTGTTTTGAAGCTACAGCAAGATTAAAATGATGCTAAGCAAGGTAGGTCAACATCTCCAGTCAATCTATTACTTTGTCATTTAATTAGTGTGGCACTAGGATTCAGTCAGAAGGAAAGAAGGAGTTGGCCTGGGAGTCTAGGTCAGAGAGTGGGTTACAGGTGAGGACAGAACAGCTTAGGTTGCCTAGAGGCCGGAATTCAGGATGTTCAGGATCCAAACACCCCCTGGCTGGGCATCTTTCAAGTCCTATGCAAAAATCTGCCCCTGGTAGTTTTTAAATAACAAACTGTGGCCACTGACAACAATTTCAACTGTGATTTCTTCTAACATCTGACTAAGTTTGTCAAAGGATAATTATTTACCATTCTGATGAGTCCAGGCGGTCTGCTAATTAATTCTTCTGTGGGATGTGTGCCATTCTGGTTCCTTCATGCCGCATACTGAGGGTTGTGCATAAATGGTGTTGGCACGGAGCCCGCCACGATGATCACACACGTGGAGAGCTTGGTGCCAAGTGTTACTTAATTCAGTTTCTCTGAGGTCAAGGAGGCATGGTGTTTGTTGTGCCATGTATTTACAATTTTCAGAGAAAAAGTGGATGACGATGCAGTTCATTTTAGGCAGTCTTAAGAGTTTCTTAGTGAATACCGGAAAAATAATTAGAACTAGGTACAAATCTACTACAAATATGTAAATTAGCCTTAAGTATATTGGGTTGAGATTTTGGTAGCATTTAACATTTTTTATCAGTAAACAGAATCAGAAGACTTACATTATCTGTGGTTCTTCTGAGGCCAGGACATAGGGAACAAGTAAATGAAGTGCAAGGTCACAACACCTTACTGAAAATTAAAATAAATAAGAAATAAGGTTAAACTATTTTAAACAAATCTTTCTCAAATTTGGGGATAGGGATGAGATTATTCCATTTGTCTACTAGCACAGGACTGATTAAAACATGTTTAACTGATAAAGATTTTTACTTGGTTGTTTTCTTGCAATCTCTGCTGGAAAACTCAGACCTGGGGTTTACTATTCGGTTTCATTTTCTGTACCCTGCCTTGACAGAAGATTCCAACTTATATTATTTTATGTTAACCTCCATTGGGGGATGCAGGTTATGAGCAATATTTCACATAGGACAGACACCCAATTAAGTTGACCTTGTCATTAAGAGAATCATGTGTTTCATTGCTGAATTTAAAGCTTTGATAATCATTTTAATGGTGCTTCAAAATGACCAGAAACCCTAGCAATAGGGATTACAAATTCTCACATTTCCTCAGGCAAATATAGGACAAGACAGGCCACCTAGTCATGTTCCAAAAGGCTTTTTCCCTTCTTTATCAGATAAGTATTTATGGCAGACAAGCTACCTCTAGGCTTTATCGATGATGATGATAAACTGAGAAGGAATGACAGCTGAAGGAGACAGAAAAACATGAAGGCAAGCTCAGAACCTCTGCTGAGGCGTCAGTGTGCATCAGCGGCACCGCAGAGTATCCCTGGGTGTGGGGGCAGAGGTGGGGGAGCGTGTGGACCGACTCACTCACTCACTCGAATGGTTTCACAATCCCAGGAACTTCAACAGGGTGCAAGAACTCTGAAATCCCACATCAGAGATTTTTCTGAAAATTAAGTTATATTTCAGATAGTTATCAGGCATTATTATGCCCAACCCCTTAAGAATATCATCCCTTTTGAACACTACTAGGATAACACAAGCAGTACTAGGATTCAAACAGAGCCTGTCTTCCTTGGAAGTCCTGGTTGCATGCAGATGGTTTCTTCTTCGGCTATATTTCGTTGAAACCAGGATGACTCTAAAAAGATCTCTTTAGGTGATTTCCTAAAAATCTCAGATGACAGTAAGTTATTACCTTGTACCTCTACAACTTGTCCAGACTAACCTCAACCCTGTTTTGTAAGACTGGAACGTTCTTCTATTTGAACTTAAAAAAATACACACACACACACACACATATATATATATATATATATATATATATATATATATATAGTAGTTTCAACTTTTTCCTTAATCATTATTTTGATTTATTTTCTGAACAGACCCAAAGAGTAGACAATTTGCATGCTCAATTCTAGATTTTTGTGGTCAGTCTGTGATAAATGGAGTTCCATGGAGATCTCACTGATGTGCCAAGGTGAATTTTTCTGTTGCTACTTCATCCCTAGGAACAATAGGCACCAAGCGGAATTTCTTTATACATTTTTTCCCAATCCAAATAAAAATCCAGTTTACATTGATCACTAAAAACTTGTAACTCTTATTCCTAGACTACCCAAGAGAGGCTGGTCAACAAGGTGCTTGAGAAGTGTGAATACACACCTGCTCTGTGTCCTTTCTCCAACTGCACACCTTTAGGTGTTCCATACCTTCTTAAAGAAGCATCCTTCACCTATATGCTAATCAGACAAATATTCAATGTATTTCTTTACACTTAGACTTCTGGTTGTGTATTGTTAAACGAATTCTCAAACGTCATGTTATAGCCCTTGTGGTTTCCAAAATGATTTTATCATAAACTCTATTGGTAATAGAAGTTTTGAGCATGTATTTAACTCTACACTTTATGAATATTTATGTAATAGGTTACATACATTTATAATATTTCTTATTGTAAATATAGCATAAGCCATGTGTGATGGTATAAGCCTGTAATCTCAGTTACTTGGGAGACCAAAGCAAGAGGACTATGGGTTCAAGATGAGCCTAGACAACATAACAAGGCCCTGACTCAAAAGAAAAAATAAGAATAAAATAAAATATTGTATATAATATATTAACAATTTAGGAATAATGTAGTAGTAGTAATATTATTAATTTAGTATATTAAAAATAGTATATTTATATAGATAAATATAAACCAGTATCTAAAGTAAAATAAGAAAGTTTATATTATAACTTATATACAACTAGAGGAGACAAAGAGCCTGGTAGAAGAAAGTCATTGTAAATATAAACATGAAGCTCATTTTTTTGTTTTTTTCAAACCTGACTGTCAGGTACAGAACCCCGGGCTTCAAGCATCACCTTTGCCAAATGCTGCCATATTCTACCAGAGAATATTATTGGAATTATTACTACAACAAAAATACAATTTAAAATTATTTTATATCTGTCTTTAGAACTTATATTTTGTGACTTGCTGAATATTTTTCTTTGACTTCACTTAGCAGTTCTTAAGATAATACTGAGAGCAATTTGCAATCTCCTGAGGGGGTACTTGGATGGTAGTGAACAGAATATCTTGAGTAGTAATTGAAAATTGGCTTGAGATTAAAATTTTTTTCTTAATAAATGAAGAAGTAAAACTTTGCATGTAATTTTAATTTACACATCACTTAATTCTGACTTTGCAAAAGAAAATAGAGCTTGAAAGCCTAATGCATCTTTTGAGGTTCATGGAGTGAACCTAGTGCAAAACATGAACAGAAAACAGGTCCACAAGCCTCACTGTTATGCAACAATTACTTTGGTACTTTTAGTATTTATGATTTCTACATTTAAAGGATATATGAGAGAAGTTAGAGAATATATGTTACAAAGATGTGCTTGTATCTCTGTGCATATGTGTAGTCACTTTTAATAATATGGTAGGGTTTCTATCAAAGTCCACTTAAATCACATGACACAAATTATCTCATTTAGATAAACTTTCACTAAGAAAATCCCATATTCAAGAATAAGAATGTATATTTTTTCTCCAATTTTTATTTTTAGACATTTTAACTGATATAGAATATTTATCAATCTGCTAGGTTAATGTTAATTGACGATGTATTTTTTTAACATTACCTATAAACCTATGCCTTGTGCAGGTATACATTGCATTTTGTATCCAAGTGTCATTCAAGAAGATTTTTTTCCCTGTAAAAAATAATGATTTCCAAAAATGTTTATTGCCTTTTAATTATATATAATTACTTCTCTTGAGAATTTGATGAAAACCATGAATTAGTTCCTGGGAAAATGGACATATTTGCAATGATACTAGGTTAAGACCCTTGTTCAAATAAGATTTTAGCGTTTTTAAAAAATCTTTTCTATTCCCTCAGTTCATAGGAATTTTTTTTTTTTAATAAAATTCTTTACAAAGTAGAATTTACCATTTTCCTATGAACTTCCTGTTTGGAATTGTAGATGTGTCTCTAAGATTCAGCCTGAAGAGCAAGGGGAAGGAAATGGGTAGGGAGGGAAGAAAAATGAGGGACAGTCTTCCCATTATGGGTGACTGTTCCCAACGTTGAAAGGTGACCAAGTGAGTGAGGAGCCTTCCTGACATCAGGCCGTTTGATTTCGGAATCTGGTGGTGAAGTTTCAGGTTAAAAGGTCAGGCATCTCTGGCAATCTGTCAAGTGGCAAGTGCCATAGTGGTAAAGAAGTGGTCCCCAAGATTTGAAAGTAGGGGTCAGAAGTAGGGCATGTGAGAGTGGAGATCAAGGAGTTAGTAAAAGTGAGAAAGATGGAGGACAGTCCTTCCTGAATCCTTGTTAGAAAGAGCTCACAAACCCAAAAGCTACTTATATGCCAAACCGTGTGTTATGATTTGGATGTGAGGTGTCCCCGAGAAGCTCACATGTGAGACGATTCAAGAAGATTTAGAGAAGGAATTATTGGACTATGAGATCTTTAACCCAGAGAATTCATCCCCTTGATGGGATTAACTGAATGGTGACTGAAGGCAGGTAGGGTGTAGCTGGAGGAGGTGGGTCATTGGGAGTGTGCCTTTCGGGTATATATTTGGTGAGCTGAGTGTAGGCTCTCTTTGCTTTCTGATCATCATGTGAGCTGCTTCCCTCTGCCACACTCTTCCACCATGATGTTCTGCTTCACCTCAAACCCCAAGGATTGGACTGAGACTTCTGAAACTGTGAGCCCTTAAATAAATTGTCCTCCCTTAAACTTGTTCTGGTCAGATCTGTTAGTCATAGCAGTGTAAAAACTGACTAAAACACCATGCTAAAAATTGGATTCATAAGTCCTTCTGTTTGAGAAGAAACACTAGAACTTCCCTACCTGGTCTGATTGAGGCTAAAGGTATTTCCCTTGTTTTTGAAGACAAATATCAACCCTGACAGAAACTATAGCCTTTGCCAGGACAATTCAGAATTTGGATTTTACTAAGTTGATAGAAATTAAATGCTTTGGAATTGCATTACTTTTAATATTCAGAGGAAATTTCAGAATTCTTTGAATTTTTATTATAAATTGCTTCTATGTTTTATTTGTTTTATTCCATCTCCTAAATAAAATATATATATTTTTATTATTTTGCCATGTCCTGGCAACCATTTATAGAAATTAAATACTTTCAAATAATTTTCTGTCCCAAGGCCTTTACATTTATGATTTTTATATATATTGTACTTTACTCTGATATTTTTAGCCCCCCCTCCCTCATCTCCTTAGGTTTTTAACCTGATATAGCCTCTATAAGGCAATTTCTAATACCCTATTTAAAATTATAGCCTTCCTCTTAGATCTCCTATTCCCTTGCTTTGCAATACTTTTCTTCTTTTATCATGATGCAACATTGACAATGTTTTTTCTTATTTTCCATGTTTATTTTCTGACTCCTCCCAATATAATGTAATTCTATGATGGAAGAGTGTCTGCTGTTTGCCACTGTCTCTCAAGTGTCTAGAATAAGGCACTTGATAACATTTATGAAATAAATAAATGATGAAAAATAGTTAATTTCATTTATTCTTCCAGAAAACATCTATATAGTACCTTCTATGCATAGGTCACCCCAGTGGTCACTGGAGATAGAACAGTAAATAAAAATGACATGGCCTCTCATCTGAAGAAGCTTACGACATATCAACAAAGACAAGTCCATAAGTAAATAGACATAATACCATTAATAGAAATGCCATCATATACTGAGACATTGCAAAAGAGAAAACTGTTCCCTCTTCCTGGTGTAGTCAGAGAAGGCTTGGTGAAGAATTCACCTATGAGATGCATTCTTAGGGGTAAGCAAGAGTGAGCTAGAGAAAGAGGGTTGAAAAGGAACAGGTTTAATTTTGTGTGTATAGATTGTACAATTATAATCAAAGGGGCTGCTGATGGACAGTATTTTGAGGCAAATGCAAATGGGAAGAAAGCATGCCCATCAGCCCTTTGGGCATTGAATGTCTCTGAAGACTACTCTTGGCTAGCAGCATTAACTGCTGAGTACAATATTTCTATCTTTGTGGTCTTCTTGGCCTCTCTGCCAGTATGATGCTTTTGCTCAAAAAGAGCCACCTCATCCTCTGATTGTTTTTTGCCAAGTCATGTGTTGCCTGTGATTGTTTCCCAGCGTCCCACAGCTTGAAGTTTGCTTTAGTGTTTCCTTATGGTGTTTCTTATGCCTGCCCTGCTTGCAGGCTACATATGTTGTACCATTTTACACTTGGAGACCTTCCAAAATGTGTGAGAGAGAATGAGACCAAAGTGGTTGCCTTTAACCAGAGAGGGGTAGACAGGCAAAGAATCCTGGATTCTCAGAATCAAAGAGTTGAATTGGCCTGGAGAAGCCAATTTTCTGGACTCTTGGAAGGATGCAGACAAAAGCCATTCCCAGAATGTCACTAAAACATTTTATCACATTCATCACTAAATTAACTTGAATTAATTGTAAGTAACAAATAACCATTAAAAACTGAATATCAAGTGTACATTCTTATCTGTTAAGGATGATACAAGTCTCCATTTTTGGAAATGTATTTAATCATATAATGTGCAAGATACTATGGTGTCTTAAAAATAGTCTTCCATTTCTTGATTTATGTAACTAAGTAAACTATTAAGAAATCAAAACATCACTTCTGTAAACTATGATATTTGAAAGATAATCATCTTCGAGAGGTCTATTAATGAAATGGATTCATTTTTTCTTGACATGGATACTGACCTTCAGGAATGATACAAATTGTTGCATCTGAACCTTTTGTAAAGAGATCACATCCAACTCTGAAATTGGGGACATATGCAACCCAAACTCTTAAGAGTAACAAAGAATGCACAGCATAGGGATGTAGTGGTGGGGAAAATTTATCTGTCAAGACAGAGATCACTCAACAAATACCTATGAACATACCATGAAAATACACAAGAGTTCTCAGTGCTTCCTTTTCCTCATTCATGTCTGCAATCACCATGTGGTAGATGCTTAGTATTCTGAGACAGCACAGGATGCCAGTATTATTGAGCATTCTGATCAAGTAGTACATTGGCAAGTACTGTAGATATTTAGTGGTTGGAGAAATTGTGAGATGAAGTGGACAGTGGAGTACTTAGGGTGGAAGTGGAATCTGAGGTGGGCGTGAAGAGTAGGTTTTGAGTGGATAGGGAGATGTAGCAAGGACATCCTTGACTAGGGACAAAACAAAAGACATGAGTGAATGTGTGAAGACACCCAAGAGTAGAGCATATGTCCAAACTGGAAGACACGTTGGAGGGTGTGATGGAGCCCAGAATATGTTTGGAGTGCTGAATGCTGAGGTGACAATCTGAATTTTTTTTTTTCCTATTGGGAATGGAGAACTGTAGGATACTGAACAGAGTGGTGTCATGGGGAAGTAGTGCTTTAAAGTAAAGAAGCATGGAATACTTAAAGGCTCAGAATTGATTGCAAATGTGTATGAGGATCACCTAAAATAGAGCAATGGTCAAGAATAGGTCTGGAGTAACACTATCAGGATTTGAATTCTGCTTCACCACTTATGAGTTGTAACCTTGGATAAATCGGTTAACTCTTCAGTGCTTCCTTTTCCTCAGCTCTAACTTATGGCTATGGATAGGGACTTCCTTGTAATTGAACTGGAACTGATATGCATGGGTTTTTAGAACAGGGTGTGGTAAGATTTAATCAACGTTTGCTACTTTTGTTATTAAAGAATAGTACCAAGTGGCTTTCATGCAGAGATTATTGGTAAGATTTCCATACTACCTGCAAAACAGAAACAGCAATGCCTCCTACATTGCTGAGATGTGGTCATGGTCATTTTTGAAAGTGCTGCTCTGAAAGTGCTGCTCTAAAAGTGCCTGGCTCAGAGTAGGCAACGAAGATTATTCATCAGCTAATCCATGACCCCAGAATCTAGGCCAAAAAGTCGATTTGAAATCTTTTAGTTTGGATAGACTTGTTTAGTAGAATTGGCAGGAGAATCCCTAGTCTCCCGAGTCAAAGGTCAGATTCAGACCAAACACCTTATTTGGATTTCCTGCAGAATGACGAAGACAGAAGACATGAAAGAAGAGTCTTTGGGGAAACTTGATACTTTTCTAAAATTGCCAAAACAAACTCATTTGGACAAATAAAAATTGATTTGGAAATTTTAAAATAAGAATTACAAACCAAACAGGATGTAGCTGGGTAGGGAGGAAATGATTCACTGGATTAACGTAACAAGAAGGCTTTATTTGTGCAAGACTTAAACACTCACTAAGTTTTATCTGCAAAACTTGGAGCTGCTGTGGTTGCCCTACTCTAGTCTATTCTAGATGGAAAATGAGAAGCAAGGATAGGAACAACCCAAATTTCCTATGTGTGTGTGTGTGTGTGTGTGTGTGTGTCTGTGTGTGTCTCCATCTGGGTGTGTGTGCTTGCATGCAGGCACACACACATACTTAATGCCTCTGCTGGCTATCAGCTTTACTTACAACTATGTGTTTCTGAATGATTTTTAAGTTTTAGTGTGTTTTTGGCAGAGGATAGATTTCCTCTTCATGAATAAAAGGTAGTGCGAGCATCGGCACGAAGTAGAATCTGTCTGAAAGTAGAAAGGATACTTTTTACGACCTCCCCCCTTCTATTTCCCTGTGAAAGAGATGGTAGGGAGTGTCATGTGGCTAGAGGATTTGCAGCCACATGATAGAGGAAGGGAGAGCTGTCACCTGCTTTGCTACGCAGGGTGCCCAGCTTAACCCATCTTTCTTTGGCAACTGTGCCCCAGTGAGAAAAGCTAGCAGTCCATATGTTGAGTAGGCACCATGCCATTTTGACAGGCGTGAGTGTCGGCAAGAAAGGGACCATGTATGAGCATCAAATGTGTTTGTTGTGGGAAGGATTCTAGGCCAGGAATATTAAAATAACTGTCTGTCCTTCGCTCTAGCACATATGGTTAAGAAGATATGCTATGATGACTCACATTAACGTTTGAAAAAATATATATAGAATATGCAACCATGCTAAGTATGTTTCTGGTGTTGATAAATCGGCCCTGGAATCTTCACAAAGGAAGGTTGTAGAGAAACACACATAGTGATAATCGACTCTTTCCTATGTATCAAATAGTATTGACTAAAGACTGAATTCAAATAATATTATAGTTCCCTTGGTCTGATGAACAGACTGGAGGATCCTATTAGATTTGGGCTAACAGGTCCTCAGGTATTTCCTAACACTATTTGAAAAGCAAATGGGATAGAATGGGTTCATTTAATATTTCAATTCCAAAGAAATTAAATTAATGTTAGCAATGTTAGTTCAACTATTTTCCCGCTACAGGGACCATTTGTTTTAAAATCATTAAGAGCTTTTAAATGACATTGTTCTGACATTTACTGTGATTAAATTAAGGGAATTAGTATAAAGTCATTTCATCTCTCCTTTCCTTTCTAAATGAATGATACATCTTCCTATAGAGGAACAGAGGAATTAGTGAGCCATCTTTTATACTTATGTTGATTTGAATATGCATGTTTGTGGTATAACTCCTTGGGCCTGAAACTGCCTCCATTCACAATGGTCCTTTCATAGATTTCAAAGACTAGCTTAACTCCTTGGAAGGGGACCATTGTATGGCTCAAAAAATACTTTATAGAATTTAGAGTCTAAAGACATGTGTAAGACCTGATAGTAATCAATAAGGTGTTTAAACCTAAACCTACACACACACACACACACACACACACACACACACACACACAATTCTCCCTCCGAACCCACATGAGCTTGGCATTTGAAATTTTTAAGTCTAGATAGGCACATCTAATTTGTATTTAGGTTTGCAAAGTTAGCCTCCTAGGGAAATGCGATAGTAATAATCTACATATATATCAGAAAGTCATCTCGTTAAGGAAGTGCTGTTTCCCATGATCATGTCTTTCAAAGATGAATAACAATTTTCAACATGTTATGTAATTCTTTTACATATATTAAATTTGCCATGTATTGCTTGCTTCCCCTCCCTAGAATATAATTCACTGTAAAGAACTTTTTGCCTGCTTTTATCATTACTAATTATTATTAGTATGGAGTTCTGAGAACCTACCTAGAACATCACCTGGCACAGACAGGTAATTTAACAAATATTTTTGTTGATTGAACAAATGAATAAACTAGGTTTTTCTCTGGTGATGGCTAAAAGGCAGATGCCTGGTGGGAGTGAGTGGTGATGCCCTGGGAAGAAGCCCCCCATATCCCCACTGGCTCCCTCTATTCCCAAATGGAAATATTCTTTTTAATATGGCCAATTTAATCACTCTTATATAATGTGTGAGTAAAAGTTTAGGAAACTTTAATATTGATATTGATCTGTCACATACACACTAAGTTAAGAGTGTGCTTGCTTTGCAAACATAGCCTCATGGCAAACCTCCCAGCTTCCTCTTCCAACCAGATGGCCTCCCCTAAGCCCAACCCTACATGGAATACTCAAGATGGAGTTGGCCCTGCCTCAGATCCAAATCAGGGTATCTGGGGTGGGACCAGGAATCAGCATTTCCTGTAAGCTTCCCAGGTGAGTCTTATTACACTAAAGTCTGAGAAACACAGCCTATTCTTACATGGATTCTTACTCCTTATTCTCATCCAAGGGTCTTATGACACTAACCAACTTGGCAGTGATTGCTGAAAATTCCAGCGTTCTGTGGCTGCCTGAAGTTGGGTAAAGTCTGAATTTCATTTTCCCTTTCATGAGTCCCAGTGAATGATAAAGAAATTACACCACACGCTTGGACTGGACAGTAAAGAAAGAACTGGATGTTATTTTGATTGCAGAATTCCAGCTTTGCAAAAAATACTATAAAACTTGGCAAAGCACCCCCCTGTTTCTTCCCCCTTCCTGGGATGCCTATAGGCAGAGCCTCAACAAGAATACAGTGTTTTAATGCAAATTGGGAAAATGCTTTCCTCAAGTGAACAAATTCTAAAAAGATACCTCCTATTCTGTACACCAATGACAAAGAGGGTTCGCATCGTTCAGCGAACTGAGGCTGGCTGGGAGGAGCCTAAGCTAGATCTCTGACGCTCAGGTGCTCATTTGGCTGATGCCTCATGTGGGACACAGTGGCTCAAAGTTCCTCTTATCTGCTGGAGTTCCTGACAATAAGAGTCAAAAGCTGGTTTCTGGTAATGAAGTCACAGGGAATAGAAAGAGTGAGAGCACTTAGGGAGACCAACGATGGTTTTGGGGTCCAGAGATGGGCTCTTGTTTTTGCTATGTGGGAAGCTTCCTTATATTGTAACAAGTGCCCTTTGAAGAAAACTAATAGATATCCTTTTGTTTGAATGACAAGAAGTTGTAATTACTCTGTGTGTGTGTGTGTGTGTGTGTGTGTGTGTGCGCGCGCGTGTGTGTGTGTTGCTGAGGATTGAACCCTGGGCCTTGTGCATCTAAGCAAACACCCTACCACTAAGTCATATCCCCAGCCCTGATGATTGCTCTTAGTTCTGAAAAACCCATACATGACACTGGGGGGAGGGACAAGCTCTCACAGTGGGAACAGACTGAATTCCTCTCTAGGTAGATAAGAAATCAGAGAGAGAAGAGTTTTGAGTAGCATAGACCTGAGGGAAACATGCACATACAAATCCCTATCTCTGTCACACACTGGCTGTATGAATTTGGGGCAAGTCATGTCCCTGATCTAGACCAAAAATCTTCTTGTGTGTTGTGGAATGCTTTAGATAGTGCTTTATAAATTGGAGATTATCGAAGTGAGTATTTATTTTGAAAGAGCATATTTTATCATGGTAGGTATTTGGATGTCTTTAATGTATTTGAAAGTCTGCCTGTTTATTAAACATTTCAAAGAATCAAGCATGCCCCTTTAACAACTGAGTATTTGTGGTCTTATTCTGAAATGGCTGCCTTCTTGAGGGGCTAGTCTAATATTTGTGTGATACCACTAAAATATGGTAAATGTGATTAATTATATAGGATATCTCAAAGGATGAGTAATTTGAATCCCTTTCAAATTAGCATCAATGATTATGGGAAGATTAAGGAATTTATTTTTCCTAATTATACGTATGATTCGTAATGGGTAAAAAGGAAGAATGTTTTTACAAAGATAAGCAATTTTTCAAAACTGTCTTGAATATGGAATCTGACCTAATGTTAATATCTGTGATTCTCACAAGTTAAAGTTTCAATAGAGTACATTGGAATCATCCTTGGTCACCAGGCACAGTGGTGCACCAGTATGATACTAGCAACTTGGGAGGCTGAAGCAGGAAGATGGCAAGTTTGAGGCCAGCCTCAGCAACTTAGCAAGGCCATAAGACTTGAGACTGTTTTGAAATAAAAAATGAAAAGGACTCTGGATGTAATGTAGTGGTAAAGTGTCCCTGGGGTCAAGCCCCAGCACCAATTAAAAAAAAAAAAAAAAAAAAAAAGAATTATCCTTGGTCTTGTTTGAAATGTCATCCTGGGGTCCGGAGACTCTTCCCCAGAGATAAATGATTTTGTAGATCAGGAATAGGCCCCCAAATCCACTTGAAGTACTGGAGAAGAGGATCTCTTAGGTCAATCTACACTTTAACTTCCTTGAGTCATTTATTTACATTGGAAGTTTTTTCCTGAACTCTTGTCAGGAATCTGAGCACAGTACTTCTTATGACTCACCTAGTTGTAGACAAGAAAACTCTTCATGAAATCTTCTATAGATTTCTTCTATGTTCTCTAATGTGGAGGGGGAAAAAAAAAAAACCTTCATTGTTTAAATAACCATTCAATATCTCTGATGCTATCACCAATTGTTTGAAAGGGATCTGGTTATACCAAGAATATTTAAGGCTTTTGAGAGTAGAAACTTGGAGTACTTACATGGAAACACTACTGAAACTTTGTCTAGAGAAAAAAGAACAGTTTGGCTTTGAGGTTTCTCCTTAGATAATTTAAACTACTGTGTCACAACCTGAGCTATAATTAAAATCACCTGGATACTTTAATCAACTACTTATATCTAAGTCCTATCCCAGACCAATGAAAATTAAATTTCTGGGGATAGAGATGAGACATAGATATTCCTAAAAAACTCTGCAGGTAATTCTGTAGTTCTACTAGTGCTGATTAAGCCACTGATTAAACTGAAATATCATCATTAATACAACTTCTGGCTTGATACATCTTTCCTTTATTTTGCATATGATTAAGAGAATTTTCCTGGTTTCTGTTCTCGGTTGAATGGGGGAGACAGCGCATTACTCAAATTTCACAAATATTTTCAGATTGGTTTCTGACCTTATGGAACTTACATTGAACAGAAATAAATATTTTTGTCCTACAGACCAAAGAGTATAAGCTAAAATTCTGGAATATTGCTTTGAATAGTGGGAAACTGCTTCACTGGCTAAGGTTGAAATGAGTAGGATAACTTTGGAGATGCTGTTTGACCGTCTTTGGATATATGGCTTTGTCTGACCACAAGGTAAACAGTGGGTCATGGCCATGGATCCCACTTATAAGCAGAGTTAATAGAATGAACAAATACATTGAACTATTTTTACATCCTGCAAATACATGCTAATCATGTCTGTAAGAACTATAGTTCATGAGAATGATTTTGTTTAGAAGTAAACAAAATCCCTTATGATAGCCCTTATGATAAAATGATGGTTTATTGTCTCACAAAACTAACAAGATATACACTCTAAGAGATCCAAAGACTACAAGAAAAGCCTCACTTATTTCTGAGCTTGTGCTCTGCTGCCTTTAGCGCTGGCCTTCTGCTAAGTTTGCTTTTCTTTAGAGTAACAAGGGGAAATTGCCTCCCCCCATGCAGATCTTCCTATTCTCAGTCAGCAGAAACAGAGATAAACTCTTTACATCGAGCACAGAATGCCAGTCTTTCCTTTACTTTTGGTTTGATGGGGCCAACTCAGTCACTTGTCTGCCTCTAAACCAGTAAGAGACTCAGGAAAGCACCATAGTAGGTGACTCAGGACCCATTTGTGGACCTGGGGATGAACTCATCTTCTTATTCATAGTAGGAAGGGTTGGAAAGCTGAATGAAACTGAAGTTCTGATAAAAAGTAGAGAGGCAATAGAAGCTGACTTATCTACCAGAAGATTTCAGAATGATAAATTATGTGGGTTTCTAAGTGAACAAGTCATTTTATCTTCCTCCAATAAACATATAATCTATGCTTTTTTGCAGGCCCCTGTGCTTTCTCTTAATAGAACTAATTATGCATAAATATTATCAAATAACTCTTATTAACTAATTACAAATTACTCGAATAAAGAGTGATTCAATTTACATCAAGTTAAGAGATTTAAAGTTAAATACATGCGTAAAAGAGAAGATATTTATAACTTGCAGAGGTTATCATTTAGTCTTCAGAGTAAATCTGAATTTTTCTTCCAAGTTTAAAAAGAAAACATTTAGCATGAATTGCTTGGGGTGGTCTTTTGCAGTCAGAAAGCAGTACATTTCCTCTTTCTTGAAATGCCTTTCTCAATTCCAAGAACTTTATAGCTTGGAAGTAACTCAAAGATTAATTTGAATATAGAATACTTTTTGATTTAGTATAATGGTGAAGAGTTGAGGTTCTAGAGGCAGGAAGATTTTTCTTAAATTCTTTCCTGTTTCCTCCCATTCCCTCATTGTTTGTGTAATATATGTATGTCAATCAGACATTCTAGGCCTCAGGTACCTTATGTGTAAAGTGGAGTTAATAACAGAACCTACATCGTAGGATTGTTTTCATGACTAGAGGTATTAGCACTAGAACTATACTTGTTCTATAGTAAGGACTCGATAAATCTAATAATATTACTAGTTTCCTTTATCATCTATATAGGTTTCATATTAAAATGATTCTGAAAATTATACTAATATGAATAATAACCACTTACAATCTTACTATGTGCTAAGACATATGTAATGATGTAAACCATTTAAATTGCATGCTACCTTCTTTCATCAGCCACCTGAAGAGAACATTATTATCACTGTTGCACATACTGAAGTTCAGAGTTCAGGTAACATTCTCTAGTTCCCACAGCTAGGAAATATTTGAATCAAGATTTTAACTCATAACTGTCTATCTCCAAAAACTCCATTTTTGCCTTATTCTATAAAGTAAAATTACTTACTTGACCTTTTATAATCTTGTGACAGTCTTACTTATTTTTTAAGGTATCTGAGTTGTGTTTTATATCACTCCAAAGTATTTAAAATACTTTAAAATGAAACAGAAATGTAGAGCTATGGGTCAAAGTTTGCAATTTTGACAGTATAGTCAATACTGTCAAATCGGGCTTACAGATGTGTTTGTTTGCTTTATCCAGTGTTATCCTAATTAATTGCCAAAGTCTTAAACTGAAAGATTTCACATAAGAACAAAGATTTATGGCTTCCACTGAATCTCTGTGAATTCTGACAACTCTAGTTCCCTGGACTCAGTAATAAATCATTGAGGTGTAGCTAAGTAGGAGCTGCACCTTGTTGAAGTAGACAAGTGCAGTACTTTCATGGTCCCCTGGGGAATGTTCCAGGACTCCTACCCAAATCTGCAGATGCTCAAGTCCCTTATACAAAATGGTATAGTATTTGAATATAACCCACCCACATCCTCCCATATACTTTACATTATCTCCAGATCACCTAGTAATATGTGAATGCTATGAAATAGTTGTTACATTGTATTGTTTAGGTAATGATGGCAAGAAGAGTTTTTGCATAATCCATACAGGCATAGTTTATTTTTTCCTGCATATTTTCAATCTGCAGTTGGTTGAACCCGTGGATGTAAAAATGCATGGATGTGGAGGCCTGACTATCCTCTCTGCTATAACTATTTCCACTTATTTTAGTAACTAGTCTTCCCCTACAGGCATTTTGTACTATGATCTTGCTGTAAGTGGTGAAAGTGATTTTCCAATATGGCTTATTTTTCTTAGAGGAAAATAATGAAATTAACATTCCACTAACTTTTCCAAGTGTAGACATAAATGTACGGTTGTCAATAAAAACCCATTGCCCCATTTTGACACCAGAGCTGAAATGCTCTTCAGAAATGAATCTCAGAAAGGGGTTACTTCATACACAATGCTTTCCTAAGAGAGGGCTTTCTGATTCTGGATTGAAGAAGGATAAACAATCAGCGTATCTGTAAAACAGCACACTTCCTTTACGTCAGATCAGGTTTTCAAGCCATTAGGTCCTTCTTTCAGTGAGAATTCAAGATCTTAGCACATGAATCATTCATAGAGTGAAGGAAAGAGCTTGCGGAATGTCTTCCTCTGCAGCAGGCATATGGATGAGATGTGGTTTTGGAGGGCGTCCAAAACTCAGACTTCCAGAGAGCTTGGCAAGAATATGGAGAGAGGGATTAAGAAGTAGGAGGTTGTTTTAAAGCTGAAAGCATCTGTGCCAGTGGAACAAAAACACCATTACCATTACATCTTCAACCTTTAAACTAAGGAGTTTTTGTGATTGTTTATTAGAGCAATACAGGTGTGCCTCCTTTTAGGGAAATTCTAAATGCAAATGTCCAGATCCACAGAGAGAGTTTGGGAATTTATGTCACAGAAAACTGTCCTTTACAGAATGGTTTTCTACAGTTTTCTTTTTCCAGTAACTAGGTTTTCTTTTAGTTGTAAAAACTACATGTCGAAGAGAATAGTAGAGTTTAGAGAAGTTGCTGAGTTTTTATAGCCATCTGAGACCCAGGTTGAACTGATCCTAGAATACAAGTTCTGCAGCCTTCCTCCCCTGCATCAGCTCCACTAATGTTTTCACAAAATAGACTCATTTAAACCAAGGACCTGTAACTCAGAATCTGAATTCAGGTTTACTTGAATCCAAGTATCCTTTTTGTGTGCTAAAGAGTTTTTATTTAGAAACAAGGGAAGATGATTCTTGAAAATTATTAGTAGCAACATTTTGGCACCTTTGTTCACTGAATTGTTGGGAAGTAGTTCAAATGAATAGCAGATGTGCAAAGGACAATAACAATAAGCCTCTGTAAATGGAAAAATCCACAACACTTTAAAAGCATTTACCAGAAGACTGCAATCATTGTTGTTTTAAAATGTGCTCATTTTATTTGGGTATTTGCTCATAATAAGACAAGTGATATTCATGCCAATGTTCATGTATCTTTGGGAATCTAAGAAAATAACAATCTTGAAGAAAAAAAACCTAATCATATTTACTTACTTTGAATAATATAAATTATTCAATTGCTTCAGAAGTTTGTCTAGGCACGGGTTCATATAAACCCTTAATAAATTATGGTTTAATAAAAAATCTTTCTGGATCATTCTTAAATTTTAAAAACAATTAATTTTTAAAACTTATTTGTTGAAGCGAGTGGGGCTTGTAATTACCAATTCTTTCAGGGATGACTACATAACAATAACAGTGAGCACTGTTATTTTCTGAGGAGTAGGAAGTAAAGTAGAACTGAAAGCGAAAGATTCTGATGAATAATTTTTAGAATTCAGCCTCAAGAAATCATTTCCATAGTCATACTTAAATTGTGGAATTACATTTGTCAAAGATCCAACCATGGACAGCAGGCAATATTCTGTGTTTAAATTTTGCTATTTCAAATCATAGAGATAAACAGTCAACACCTCAGTTCAGGAACAAAAGCTCCCATGAAACCAGCAGCACACTGGGAAGAGGTTGGCATTTATATTTACCCACTGGGTTAAAGTGAAAAGACCCTTACAATAAACCAATCAAGTACAGTGCATGTGAATAACCAAGTGCATCAGCAAATGATAATGTGGATGATTTTAAAGATTCAGTCAAGGAAAATATTGTAAATAGATGATACCTACATTTTTAATTTATTACTAAATAAAACCATTTAGCCTATTGAGCAGCACAAGTAATAGGATTTATTTCTCTATTAGATTAGTCCTGATACATGTAAAATTGCATTAATTGCGCACTTAGGGGTGATTGTTTTATTTGCTTTATGTTTGGTGCATGGCCCCAATTATCCAACTGTGCTGTATCCAATCCTTTTTTATGTATCCTCCACTGAATCCGTGACTGACCATGGGACAAATTTTAGTTAATGGGTGGCAAACATGAGGCAAGTGGAGTCTTGGGAAAGCACTTGCAGGTATCCATTTTCTCTTTTTTTCCCAGCTTTTTCCAGGGAACCAGATGCTGGCAAGCCCAAGGAATGATGGGATACATGGCCTAGCCACTACTGTCACTGTAGCCAGTCACTCATCACATCTCTTTTTGAACCACCTAAGACCAGCTCAGCAGAGTTTGACCTGATCTGCTGAGTTCATGATTTGTAAACGAAATAAAAAGCCTTGTTTAAAACCATCAAATTTTGGGCTGTTTTTACTATGAGGCATTGTTCTGCAGCAGAGAGAAATATTTTGGCCCTAAGAAGACATTGATAATAATACAAAGAAAAATGGGTATAAACAGCCATGTTCATTGTAATTGACACATAAGGATTGCTTGTAAGTTTCCATCACAAAAAATGCAATTAGATGGCATCTGAATTCTAGTTGTTAAAAGAAAGCATATAATTAATTGAAGACTGGATCCATGAAAGATGTATTCCTTTATCAGATAGATAGTTAGACATGTAAGATTGCATATCTTGGGTACATATGCATGTTTTCTCTGATTGCCTTATAAATGTGGCATGAATGTGCGTATATGGTTAATGCTGTTCTTTTCATGTGTCTTTCTTCATTTTATGCTAGAGTTCTCAGCAATTGGATTGATGTCAAAACTGGAAGGTTTTCAAAATTCTTGGGATAAAATCAAGGAGAAAGTGAGGTGAAAAAAATCTGTAGAGGTAAAACAAGATTTAGTTTTTATATAAAAATATGTCTATCAGAGAACTGTTGTGATATGGATCTACCCAGATGGGCAAGTATCAGTCCTATTGAAATAGCAGCCTTCTTGATAATTTCCACTCAAATAACATACAAAACCACAGAGTCTTTTTGCAAGAGGAACATGATGTAAAATCAGTCTTCTTGCAAATGTACATTGCCAACTGTGAGATGCTTTGGAAATGCATGGATGGCCTTGAGTTTTATTGGCTTAAATAAATATCTTTAAACAGTGGAAATTTTAGACCTTCTTGATTCAGGAATACTGTGTTCTCATTCTGTGACCACAGCTGGTCTATTTGCAGAGCCCAGGAACTTTTGAATTTGGAGAAGACTTCATATTTTATCCAGTTCAGCTCCATGCTAGTGCAAGACTCCCTTAAAGACAGACTTGGAGCCTTTGGATGACTATTTTTAGTGAATGATAACTCCAATTTCATGAGGCAGCCCATTTCTTCTTTTTCATTGGAAGACTTCTTTTATATTCATTCATAATCTAACTCTCCTCATCATTCACCACACAACAATATAAAATGCATGTGTTTCTTCTCCAAAATGACTGTACCTTCAATAGTTAAGGACATTCTAATAGCTATAGACAAAACATCTTTTATTTTGTATCATGCAGTGGGGTTTCTAGACTCAGGATCATTACAGTCAATCCTACTCTGGATACTCTCTTTCAAAATATAATTCTTAAAATGAACTAAGTAAAGAATCTAGATGTTGTTTGATCACTCAGGACACAGGGAGTTCTTTTTCTTGTATTCCAACTTACTTCCTGTTTTCCCTTCTGAAAATGATTTAGCATTTTTGTCAGTTAAAAAATATGCTGAGAAAATAGAGGGTAGAGTGCTTGCCTTGCAAGCACAAGGCCCTGGGTTCGATCCCCAGCACCGCAAAAAATAATAATATGATGATGAGAAAATAGAAACTACCCTAGTTATTTCAAACAGAGAATACTCATTACGAGAAATTTATTATGGAAGTAATGGGAAGTTGAGTAAATGAGGAGGTGACCTAAAGTTTAGCCACCCAGAAAGTCTCTGAATCTGCTGGGCTAGAAGAACAATAGGAGGTGGTATTAGGGAGCCCAAGATCTGAGTCCCGAGTCCACGGAGTGGAAGTTAAACCACAGTGGGGCTTCCTGGGGGAAAGTGGGACACTGTAGGAAGAGCTACCCAGGAGGACTACAGTCGTGGTCCTGAACCCATGGAGGAAAGGTGTCCATTGCTGGCATTGCATCTATAGGAGAAAGAAGAGGTCAGGGGGAAGGTGTGGAGAGAGGGTCAAGAAGAGGTAGAAGGAGAAAGAGTAGGAAAGCCGCAGCATTACTCTGACTTGTCCTGCTCTCTGATCTTCCACTAATTCCTATGAGTTGAACCTTCTAGAAACCAGTTGCTAGGAAAACCTAAATATAGTTCCCTATAGTATAATGATGCCCAGGAAAAGTTTGAGGAGTAGACCTGACAGTCAACAGATGAGCTGTATTCTAGGTTCTATATTAAATTTTACAAGCCCCCCCAAAACAGAGATATGAGTTCACATTTCCAATATCTACTTAAATTACTTTTCCCACTTGTAAAATAAATAGAATGTCTCCCTGAATTTTTTCCATTGTTTATGGGAATAACTTAATCCAACAATTCTTTGTTGTATTCCAATTATTTAAATAAAATTGGTTACTAGGTTCAGGATAAAGGAGATCAAATCACTCCCTTTGAGCCAGTTGGAGTCTACCAGGAAAGGGAAGCAATCACACTATTGAGGAAAACACTTATTTGCCTCTGTTTCACTTCATTAGGCTACATAATTTCTTTTCTTTTTGACCCAGATAGGAGTAGTGTTTCAGTGAAGACCTCTTTCTATCTCCATTGGTGGTGAAAGTACTTATCAGAATGATGAGATCATTAGTGGAACCCAATCACCAGGACAGTGAGGACTACAGGGCCTTCTCCCCACATCTTAATCTATGGAACTACATTTGTTTGGACCCGGAGGGTTGTCAGTCTTTGCTGGTTAAAGAAATGACCAAGATTTTTTTCTATTTATTTTAACTTTCTCCACTCACAAATGGCTGAGTAATAGATCATGTGGATCTCAGGTTCTAGTTTTATCTAAATGTAGATTCATACATCCAGTCACTTAAAGAAATATCTACTTCAAATTCTTCATGCCTAAAATCAAATTTATTATATTCTATTACATGCTATTTTGTGATATTTAATTTTGATATTCAATACACAAACTTTTATGGTATTCAATGTTGAAACTGTTCCTTCTCAAGAATTCTCCGTATCAGTGAATGCCAACATTCATTCAATTGCTGAATCAGTTGTTTTAATCATTTGTGCTTATTTTCTTTCCTTCTCTCCCCTTCCACAACTAATTGCCAAGACCCATTGTCAATTCTACTTCCCAAACATCTTCACATATTTCATTCCCTCCCCACACGGCCACAGTTATACACTTATCTGGGTTACTCCCATGGCTCCTAACTAGTTTAACTTCCTTCAACATTAATCTTCAAATTGTCCTTCATTAAAATGTCAGGGGTTCTTTCTAAAATGTAAACCAGATAATGTCACTCCCAGGTAAAAATTACTCAATGAATTCCCATTGTCTTTGGGAGTGAACTGTGTAGTTCCTTTGTTGAACAAGATCTCTTTCTCATAGATTAAAAATGATTTAATTCAGCAAATTCACATGGTTCAACGTAATACAACACACCAGCTCATTACCTGGTTCACGATTTTCTTTTTAGACTCACCACTTGGCACTTTGCACATCTTATAGTTCAGATACAGGGAAAGGGAGGAGAGAGAATACAGAGGAAAAAACGGAAAATTTTTAGATGTCTCAATTTTGAAGAGCGTATGGTATATCTAAAGGAAGGTGTCTTGTGAATATTTTCTTCGATAAAGGAAATGTGGGTTAAATATATATCTTTGCAAATCTTTATTATATAAATTGTAATTAGAGCAGAAGAATCTAAAAGACTGAAGAATTGCATTGCGAGAACAGGGAACACAGTTTGAAATCTGAGGAATATTAATAAAAGAATGGGCAAATTAAAAAGTACCTGGAGAGAAAGAGGAACCAAAGAAGATAAAAACTATGAAAAAAAAAAAGAATCTGGCTTTTAAAAAATGGATATGAAGGGGGAAAAGTTGGACATATTCATTGGTTTTTAGTTCTGGCCATGAGGTCTCTGATAATATTACCAGGGAAGTGATGGGGATGAAGGTAGACACCCGTCATTGTATAATGAAAAGGAGAGTGAGAAATGGGACAAGAGTGTACACAACTCTTAGAGAAGCCCACTCTGAAGAAAATGAGGAAAATGTGTCCAGTGGTTCTTTTTTTTTTTTTTTTGGTGGTGCTGGGGATTGAACCCAGGGTCTTGTGCATGTAAGATAAGCACTCTACCAACTGAGCTATATCCCCAGCCCCCTGTCCAGTGGTTCTTAATAGTTGATAATAAACTGAATGCAATAATAAAATGTAAGTTCTTCATCACAAAATAAGTCACCAACAATCTTACTCTAGAAGAAACTTTTGAATATATATCCATTATTTAAAAGTGTAGTCACTTGATCACCACTTAGCAATTTGTAAATAATTGACAGTATTATCAAGCTCTTGAAAGATGCCAGGGCATGGTGATTGGTTTTATGTTCAAGAATGTCCCTAATTCTCACTGAAGGCTGTTAACTTTTGACAATCATGTCTGCTGTCTTTGATTTTTGCTGAAAAAATAAATTATTCCAAAAAAATCTGCCTTCTCAAAAACTCATCTAGTATCATTTATTCATTCTTTTCTGTCTTGTCCGGTAAATAATGGAGAGTGGTAAGCACTGTTCTCTTTGTTCTAGCTGGAACCATTATTATGCTCCCAAGTAGTTATAGGTATTTGCCTTCATGGCACATAGCATGCTTGTTCTTCCTGACCTCCTTGCTTTTGGGTTATTGGTCATGTGACTGCTTATGACTAGTGAGACGTGAGATTTGGCATGTGTTATTTCTGGGCAAGCATAATTCATTGCAGGACCCAGAAGTGTCTTTTCCTCTGAAATATCGGTGAGCAATATTCTACATAGCGTTTGCTTCATGAGCTCACTCCTAGGGAGAAGGGTCTTAGACAACTAATAATCAACATATCATGGGAAGGAAAAATAAATCTTTGTGGTTTTAGTGAGATTTGGGGCTTATTTGTTATTTCAGCATAACCCAATGGATATATTTTCCAAATTATCTTTCTCTGTCGTCTGAAATCCTCCTTCCAAGGCAAATAAAACTCCCTTTCATTTTTGACTTGAGTAAAAGGCTTGGTTTGCACACTTAGGACTTACAATGCTCAGTTTTAACTCTTGTTTCTACCATTTATTGCCTTTGTGGTCATTGTGGTTTAGATATGAGGTGTCTCCCAAGAGCCTGAATGTAAGAAAACACAAGAAGGATTAGAAGTGAAACAGTTGGGTCCTAAGAGTTTTAACCTAATCATTGCATTAATCCCCTGATATGGATTAACTGGGCAGTATCTGTAGGCAGGTGTGGAATGACTGGGATCATTCCTTTAGGGTTTATATTTTGTACCTGTTGAGCAAAGTTCTCTCTGCTTCCTGAATGTGACATCCTTGAGCTGCTTTCCTCCTCCATATCCTCCCACAATGATGTTCTTCCTCACCCTGGGCCCAGAGCTATGGAATGGATACATGGCTAAGACTTTTGAAACCCTGACCCAAATAAACATTTTGTCCTCCAAACTTGTTCTTTTCAAGTTGCGTTGGTCATAGTGACAACAAAGCTGACTAAAATAGTGTTTTTTTTAACAATTTTTATGATCTCTCTGAGTTTTTCTATTATCTATAAAATGATCATAATTATGGTGTTTCTTTTGGAGGGAGTATAAAAGAATAAAATTAAGCTACAGATGGAGCGTGTAGTATAAAATCAACCCATAGTGATCACTCAATAAATGTTTACTTAATCAATGTAATCATTAATCACATGCATAATGTAAAAATGTTATATCTTAACTGAAGCTTCCTTATCCATAGATACAAATGTATACATGTAATAGATATTCATCTGCTGCTCATTAAAAAAAAAATTTACAGTTAAGAATTCGTACTAGAGCCACTTAAAATCTCTTATTGGATTTACACTATTTGCATTAATCACACATCGTTTATTTCTTATTTCTGTCATCTGCTTATGTCCTAGATACTCTACTTTATTGAAAAGTGTGGTACATGGCTCATTTTTTCCCTGTACCCTTGTGCTGTGGTACTTCATTCATATTGACAAGACATCAAAAACCAAAAACAAGGCAACAATAACAACAACAACAACACACACACACACACACAAGTGCGCACCTAAACCTAATTTCTTAGCTCTCCAATACCTCTACCTCACTTAAGAACTCAAATCCACTCTAATAAATATTACCAGAACTGATTCTTCTTGGATAATGTTAAGTTTGAACTTATCTGACTTTCCTATATAATTTCCTATAATTTCAGATTACTTCAGTTTCCTATAACTCAACTACTTCTGCTGCTCTGTGTATTGTCACTCTTAGGATTCCCACTTTCCTGGGACTCTTACCTCCTCAAAGCTCCAATTCTTTCAGGTTCCAGATTGGATGCACATATTCTATTACCACCACTCTTTTCCCTGTACCCTTCTCAATGAATCCCTTGCTCTTCTATTCAAATCAACTGTCAAAATTCCAACTATGAGTGAATACACTGATTTACCTTTTTATTATTATAAATGTTCATGGAAAAGATTGCACACCCAAATGCTAGTATTACCAATTCATGTATTTTCTAATTGGATAGAAATCAACCTTTTATTTTTTTCTTATTTACCCTCATTCCATATTGATACATATTCAGTGGGTTATTTATTTTTATGAGTCAGTAAGAATACCTCTAAATTTCTGTGTTCCTTTTACAGACATGGTAAAACTAAATGCATAGTGCCTTCCTAGTTTCTTTCTAGGAGGGAAACCGTATCTCTTTTAGGCTACAGTTAAACTCTCCACTAATTCTCTGGATGTGCCTAATTTGTCAGTCATCTCCCCTTTCTCATCTTCAACCTTTCATTCTTGAGATGGTCTTCTTCATTACAGTTTCTTCGACTAAGTAATCCTTGCCAAAGCTTTGCTCTTTTCCCCCTAGATATGTTACATTTTCACGAGACTTCCTACATTTTCTTTAACCCAATTCCACCTGCCTGCTGTGTTATTAAGGTTTTGCACCCTCTCTGTTCTAAAGACATCATTTTCCACTCCCTTCCATTTCACTTCTCAGGAGTAGTTGCTATGACTGAACAGTTTCTTCTCATTTTTTTATCGTTTCTTCCTATTACCATCTTGTTTGTAAAAACATCTAGTTCCCCTTATTTTCTTTACAAAGCTCCTCCTGCCTGTGTCCACTCCCTTGCATTTGTACCCCTTGCTGTTCTGCCCCCCACAGACTTCCAAGTTATTGGTACTCTTCCAAGGCGTCAGTTACTCTCCAGCATCTCCTGCTGCCTTGACCTTGAGTCCTGAGGCTTCCTCATAGTCAACGGGCTCCTCAGCTCTGGCCTACACTTCTCTAGTCTTACATTTCCTTCTCCTCAATACTTTAACTATTTGGTGAGTAGTTGTTGCATGATTGATACAAACTCTTAACAATACTTGTAAAGATTAGACGAAATGTAGTTGACTATGGTAATACAGGTAAGATCTCAAACCAAGTTTCTATTCCACACAGACTATTGATTAGCAGTGTTTGAAAAATCTTAATAAGGTTCTATATTATTATTATTATCATTAGTATTACTCTTTGTGCAAACAAGCCTTTAAGCTTTGTATTCATAGTGTTCTACTGTTTCCAGCATCATATACTAGATATTGTACTATTTTATGTCTGATGACCCTTTGTTAAATTGATTTTGAAAGTATGCAAGTGTAAAGAATAAGAAAAATCACTTAAATCTTTAAGTCTTTAACCAGAGATTTTCTTCAAAGGCCATGTAAGTAAATGCAGTGGTAGAAGCTAGTCAGTGATCAAAGCAATACATTAGGGAATAGTAAAGACTGTAGTAAAATGGGAAGCATAGGTCTGACCCAAGGATATTCACATTTAACCAGTAAAGTATTAATGCCAAACAAAATATATCTGTGGGCAATCTTGAGTCCCAAAATTTTCAACTTATGCTTTGATGATGATCTCAGGCAGCTTTAGCAAGAGACAGCCAAAAGTGAAGCAGAATTTTATTTTTGTAGCCAATCTTAACACTTCTTGGTTCAAGTTGATAATAGATTGGAGTTGCCTATTCTAAAAATGGTTGATGAAAGCAGAAATACCCTATGTGAAAAGGAGACCCCAAGTAAAAGAAAAAAAATAATGTGAAAATATGTTGTGTTGGTACTCTCCTTGAATCCTGAAAGGATATAACAAAACAAGGAGAGAAAGGTATTTCTCTGCTTCATACTCTTTATGAATCATTATTTTCTTCAGTATCAAATTGAGATTTCTCTGGGGAACTTTCAAATCCTCTTAAAGGAAAACCACTCAGAAAGTATTGCTGAGTTTCCAAACGAAAGACATCACAGTGTTCAAACTTAATCAAGAGACACCAGTTCATAAAAGGGATCTTAGATGTATGATGTGGCAGCTACCACTGTCCATCCACCCCTCAATATCATATCAGACTTTGCTAGTTGGTTGAAATACTTGCTATGGGTGGAGCCCTTTCAACTTCCAGAATTATTTTCAGCACTGGGAGTACCACTATTTAAGTTTACCATGAGTTAAGCCAAGATCTACCAGGAGGGTTTACTTTTTCTTCAAAGTCATGTGGTTTTCCAAATAGTAACACAGAGCACAGTAAACACTGACATGTCTATAAGGGTATAACAGATGAACCTTGATCTAGTGACAAAAACAGACCACCACAGAGATGGATCTTTTTGATTCATCACTTTATTCCTTATTTTTATGCTTTCTCTCCAAAGTCAAGTCCTTATATATTAACTGTAACATTCTCCTACCTGGTCTCCTGAAATCTAGTCTCTTCTTTCCTGTCTATCCCATGCATATATTATATTAATCTACCATAAACTCCACTTTCATCATATCACTCCCTTGTTCAAATAGTAAATTACCTTCTGCTCTCTCCAAGAGCTCTTTATCTAAACATTTTATTTATTGAAATGAAATCTATTGTGGTTCCATAAATTTGGGAATCCCTAAGTTTCCATATAGCCATATTGCTCAGCGATTTCTCTATTCACATGGTATGGAGCAACAGTTCTTTGCAAAATAATCAGTTTGGGAAGTGTTAGCATAATGCAGGCATAGACAAATATTCACTTTATAGAGCATTTTATGATCACCAATGATCTTATAAAAAATGGAGTCACACAGGTAGATAACAAAAATAGAACCTAGAATGCCTGCTCAGGAGTGTGGCTGTACGGTGGAAACCATGGTTTTGTTTGCAGTGCCACAATGCTTAATTCATGACTTGTCTCTTGTAATTATCTAAGCAGATTTAGTTTTGATTTTCTTTATTATTTCCTATTTTTCTCTGATGATTTAAAAAAGGGCTTCCAAAGCCTTATTTATATTTCTAAATTAATGGTTTGTGTAGGGAAATAAGACCTAGCAGTGAAAGAAGAAGAAAGTAAGCACTCAAAAATGAGTCCATAAATGAATTTGAGAGTAATGTTTGCTGACAAAATTGTGTTGTGATTTTCTTTTCTCCTGGTTTTTCATCCATAGATAACAATGCCATACGTTTGTTTTTATGGTCTTTACTTTGTCTTTTAGAGGGTCTGATAAGCAATTTGAAGTCTGAAAATAAAGATCAACTTTTTTCATTTCCAGGGTGATATTAGGACTTCGTGGTTGTTTGCACAGTTCCACTTAAAGATCACAATCTCGAACACATTGATGAATAAAAATGTCTTTTCTGTGCCTAAGGAGCCAAAGTAAACCTGCAAATGCTGAACTGTAGAGCAAGCCAGGGAAGGGCATCACACAATTCTGGCCTTTAAGTAAAAGTACATATGAATACAAGCATATTTCTGTAAAACAGGGAACCATGCAATGCGGTTACCTGGAGATATGAAGGAGGTCCAGCCTGATGAGGCAGAGGTAGAGATCTGCATGGTACATAGCATTCCTGGAGCCTGCATGCAGTAGGGAAATCCATGCCTCTCAAAGACATCTCTTACTTAATCCTCAGAACCTGAGACTATGTCACCTTATACGGAAAAAAGGACTTACTTGGCAGTTCTGACTATGGTAAAGGTCCTAGAGATGGGACACTATTCTAGATTATCCAAGTGGGTCTAATCTTATCCATGAGTCCTTAAAAGTGTTAGAGGGAAGCAGTAGAGTGGGTCAGAGTCAAAGAGGTGCAATGTGAAAATGCACCTGCTACTGTTGGCTTTGAAGTTGAAAGGAGGTAATGTGGTGCCCTTTAGAACCTGGGAAAGGCCCACAGTGGACAGGCAGCAAACAAATGTGACCCTCCACCTTACAGCAAAAAGGAACTGAATTCTGCTAACAGCCCAATGAATGAGAAATGGAAGCTTCCTAGAGAGTTCCTGCTCTAGGAAAGGAATGCAGCTCAGTGACACCAGGAAAGACTCATACCAGACTTCTACCCAACTGTAAGAGAATATATCTGTGGTGTTTTAGGCTAGCTACATTAGGGAGTAATTTGTTATCGTAGTAATAGAAATGGACACACCAAATTATGAATAGCATTAGGATGTAACCTTGGAAATATATAATGGATATAGACTACAGCAGAGATTTATATACCCCAGGACTAACTTCCTCAAATCCTTGAAATAGATTCAGCTTTTATTCACCACCCCCCTTTTTTTTCAGGTTTGTTTTAGTATATTGGGCATCTTTATACTATAAACTATGAGAAAGCAATTCTGATGTAAAAGAAGAGATGCTGACAGATTCAAGATTAATGCCATCCATTATTAACATGTAAAACTGAGGGAAAGATCAGTGAATTGTGCTCATAGAATTTTGCCCTCATGGGATATGTGAGGGTCAAGTTCAAAACCATTGATAGAAACGATGAAGAAAGATGGACTCTTGGAGCATGGGTTTCCAATTAGAATCTGTCCCTTGCTCATTATGTCAATCCTTTTCTCCCAGTCCCCTCAGGCTGATTCTCTAGGTTAATATGGTGGATATCATGTTTGCTATAGTAGAGAAAGGAAATGATGGCTAAACCCAGTGGCAATGTTGAAAAGCTTCCCAAGTCACACTTGGCTCAAGCTTCTCCAAGGAAGATGGACAGAAGGAAAGGAGGTGGCCTACTATATTCAGGAAAGTGATGTCATATATACTCTCTCTACGCATCTATTGACAGTTTTCAAGTTGAGGAAACAGAACACTTGGGGAGAGTATTTTTCATGAAGGACTTGTGTTTGTCAATCCTTTAGTGGGTCATTACTTTTATCCTGCAATTTTACTGTTTATAATAGAGTACCAAGAATAGATGAACTGTAAATACTCAAATTTCTTAAAGAGTCAAGCATTATAAGGGACTAACTTCTCTAACAACATAATTACCAAGTAAAATTAATAATAAATACTAGTCTTGATGTTTTCCTTGTATACTCATTAGTTTTGAATTATTTTGCCATTGTTGATGACATTTTATTTTGTATCTACCTTAGAAGAGTTTCAAAACTAATAGGGTAAATTCTATGAATTATTGGTATTATAACAAATATTTAGAAACATATTAGCAAGTATTTAAACCATCTTTACAGTCTTGGAATTGACTCTAGACTTATATAACATTTTTTCTCTTTTGTTACAATTTAAATTTCTAATCAATTCATTTAAATTGATCTTTTGGACTTTTATTGAACACTTGTGAGATGGTACACACCACTACAAGAATATGGAAGGCAAAGTTAACTCTGGACAATTTTGTTGTTGATTTGGGGATTCGTAGAAGCTAATGAGAGGGTTAAAAGGCAGTGAGCTATGTCTTTGAGCTTTAGTTTCATCAACTGAAAAATAGAAATAATAATAGTACATATATTAGAGAATTCTTTGAAAGACTTCTCTAAGCTATATTTACTGAAAACTAAATATGCGTATTAATATTTTGGGAAGAAGGAATGTAGAGTTTTTCTAGAGGAACAGAGTGTGTTTATATTTGTTGTGCATTTTTAGGTGCAGATGAAAGGGAAATCCTGAAGATCCAGTGGGCTGTTCAGTCATTTGGTGGTTAGGAGAAGACAGGAAAAGCAGAGCCCAGCCTTGAATGCAGTGGCCACAATAGCACAGGAAATAGCCCAGGGAATCTCTGATTAGTAGCCAGGAGCAGTGGTGATGTCAAAGCAGCAAATCAAAAAAGCATCAGCGATTCAGTACATAGCCACAGAAATTTGATGACCTGTGGGGTTGCCCTGAGACAGTGATAGGCAGTGATCTGAGCGGAACAGCAAACCCTAGTCTGGAGCAGAGTAGCATGGTTGACTGCTGTCAGAAAGGAGTTGGTAAGAGACACTGTCTGAGTAGGTCACCGTGGACTGCTTACTGTGAGAGCACTGTAGAACGATCCTTGGGTGGCACGCCCAGGTGTTCCAGAAGAGGAAGACTTATAATGGGGAGAGGGCAGAGATTGTGTGTTGAGAAAGTGGCAAATAGCTTTCAGGAAAATAGGAGTTTCATCTTATAATGTGACATAAATATGCCCATAATTTAGTAAGCGTGCAGTTTGTTTCAGGTTGCACAAACTACATATAAGGTGATAGATCCTTGAACACAAAGATAACTGGGAGCACAGAGGAAAGCAACAATCTGACCCAAACGTACTGACAAGGTTGACATGATGAAGTGGAGAAAGAATTTGGGGGAAAGTTGAAGTATAATAAGCTATGACTATGATTGGGTAATGAGAAAAATTAAGTAATTTTCCCTTTTGCGTTCTACTTATGCTAGTGCCTCAACTTATAATTGTGTGTGTCCCTATTTTGTTTTCTATATAAGAAATAATTTTGAATTTGTCTTTGTCCTCTCAGTCCTTAAAGACTAAGATTATTGTTAGATCTGTCAATCATTTACATTTATATTTATTGTGCATATTTTTTGTACCTGACCATTTAATAAGAAGTGAGAGGTTGGGGCATAGCTCAGTGGTACAGTGCTTGCCTAATATATGTGAGGCCCTAAGGTTGATTGCTAGCACTGAAAAAAAAGAGTGAGGGAATGGTATGCATTTTGAAAAAATCATACATTCATTTTCCAAAAGCATACTTTCTGAATGGTTGCATCATAATAAATAAAAGGCCACAAATCACTTGTGATAGTTATGTAAATAGTCAGAGAACATGAAGATAGGTGTGTGTGTGTGCATGTGTGTGTTTTACACTGTGCCCTCTACTTCCATGACATAAAACAGTGCCAATGCAACCTGTAGCCTAGAAAGTTTTAATATTTAATGTCTAGCTATAAAAACTACATTTCTGAATTCATTAGCCAATAATAGAAACATATAAAAAATACAACATCGAAGTCATATTCAATAAGATTCTTATATTTTGCTAAAATACTGATCATTCTTTTTGAATTGAAAAGGCCTAGGTTGTCAGACACTGCAACCTTTCCTTCTAGACCTTTCTACAACATCCCTGCGAGAGTGCATCTGGTGTCTGATCATCACTTCCCTGCCTCTGGCACTTTCCTAGTTCAGTGTACCCACAGTGGTCTACTTTCTCATATTCTTCTCACACTTTTTCCTTGTCTCTCTTCCCTCTTTTCTTCTCTACTTGTCTTTCCTATTGTCCTCAAATAATAACTATAATATTACCTTTAATTCATAATTTTACTCCCAATTCTCAGGCCATAAGCATGAATAAATTTTCAGGTGTTTGATAATGAATTTTCAGGTGTCAGATAAGATCTTTCCAGGTAGTTGTTCCCCCATAATCTCAACTGAACTTGACTTACCTCCTAGGTAAGCGGGTGTCACCATTGTTTGCTGGGTTCAAAATCCCACATGTTTCTAAGTTATTTTCCCTCATTCACTTTACCAAGTTAGCAAAGAGGAAAGAATGAGCTGAAGCTCACATACTTTGCCTTGGGTTTAGCTTCACTCATTAACAGCTTTTGGGACCATTGAACAATTCATTTAAATGCTTTAAGTATCAATTTATCTAGCAAATGAGCTGACTGGAATACATAATTTTCAAATTTTTTTCAGCTTCAGCATCTGTTCATTGATATCCAAATCTTATTAAATCTTTTGCATCAATCTTGGACCTATCCCTTGTATTTCTTACCTTTTTCTTTTCTGATTCATCCCCATGACTTTATTTAATCTTCTTCAATAGATTTTCCTTGTTCAATTATTTATTTAACTTGTCTTTCCAATAAATTGTTGCCAGAGTAATTTTCCTCAAATGTAATTAGGGTAATATCATTTTCTTGTTCACAAATCATCAATGACCCATAATTTCTAAGAATAAAATTAAATCACATAGTCTGACTCTAAACCACAGCTTTGCTGCTCATTGCATCTGTCCACACTGTTCTAGAGATTATTTAACTCCTCTCACATCCCTTGTGTGTCTTTCATGTCTAGTCTGTGTTTCTTGGTTCAATTTGTTTTCTCTGCTTGGAATTCTTTTCCGTTCCATCTCCTTATAGCCTCCTGTTCCTTCTTCAAACTTCATGTTTGTTGAGAATTGATCTAATGTACCAGGTGCACTCAGGAGAGTAGCTGTCATATTAAGTACTCAATACACGGTAGTTTATAATTTGGGGTATTTTCTAGGTCATAATACTAATTGGTGGCCATTATTTGACTTACTATTTATTTTGGAGTGAGTTCCAAACTCTTTATTTTTTTGGGAGTGATTTGTTTAAATTTTATTTCCCTTTTACAGTTTCAAATTGTATTTTTCAAGTGTATTCCAAAAAAAATCACTTTGGAGAATTTATTTCCAATTTCTTCACCCATTTTATTTTTAACTTGAGTATTTACAGTTTTTGCTTCTCTAACTTTTCACCAGTGTCACAAAATGCTAAGATACTTATCAGGAAAAGAAAGGATTGATGAGATATCAGAAGTATTAGATACTTGAGCATTGCTGCCTTTTAAAAGAGTCCCTATATACCCTCTGTATGCAAGGTAAGAATTTTAACATATATCGAATTCTCTAGGTCTTCATTCTTTTTATTGAACTGATTTTGCATGAATTAATGAATTGCACTAACATCTTGCACTATGTTTATGATTTTCTTAAGAACTATATATGTGGGTTATTGTCTTTTATATTTGATTCATTGCTATGTAGCACATATACTTAACAGTAAGTATAACTTCATTTAGAATGTTTTTTAATGAAGAGAATATTGTTCTCTTTCCACTGTTAATAGTTTTGTCTTGAATGCTACCTTGGCTGATATGAATATTACTACTGCTCTTGTCTTTTTGTTTGCATTTTACAAATATGTCTTTGCCTATCCTTTATTTATAACCTTTCCAAGTCATCTTGTTTTAAGTTTGTCTTTTGTAAACAGCATATTGTTGAATGTTGTTTTCTACTCTAATCTAAGAGTCTTTGCCTTTTAATTGGGGAGTTCAACACATTTACGTACATTGTCATAACTGATATGTTTGGCCTTACTTCTGTCATCTTGTTTTATGTGTTCTATTTTCTGTGCTTCTTTGCCATTTTCTATGTTTTCTTTCTTGATATTTGGACCATATTTTGTTTGCTTTTGTCTTTTGAATGGATTTAAAAGAGAGAACTTCTGTTTTAAATTCTACCAATTACATCTTTAAGTTTATTGTACACTCATTTAAACCAATATATCTCTAATTATATTTAAGAGCAAAATAATATCTTTAGTCTCATTTTTGACATACTATGTTTCTACTTTTCCTCCTTCCCCATGCCAGTTCCTAGTTCATGATGTACGTTCTTCTCCTGTCTTTTGTGTTCAGCATACATTTTTAATGAGAAATTGAAAATGGGTCTATCTAATACTTATGACATCTCATCAATCCTTTCTTTCCCATGATAAGTATTTTAGCACTTTGTGACACTGGGGAAAAGTAAGAGAAGCAAAAACTGTAAATACTAAAGTTAAAAATAAACTGGGTGAAACATGACACTAAAATCCAGCTCTCCTGTGTTGACTTCTGTTCTCAGGCACACCAGCCCTTTCCTCAACATTGTGTCTTTATTCTTGGCTTTCAATGTTCCTTCAAGTCTCTTAAACATCACCTTCTCAGAGAAACCTTCCTTAAGTACCTGGCTACAGGTATTTTTTTACACCCAATTATTCTTTTTCCTAGCTCTTGTTTTTCCTTCACAGCATCTATCATGATGTTATTCATACTTGAACTCATTAGTTTACTTATTTAAAATCTGGGAGCATGATTAGACCAAAGCTCCAAAAGTACACAAACCATGACTGTTTCATTTACCATAGTAAGACCAAATCTACCTCTGTGGGCTTTTAGGTTATAGTATCAAGGGCATAGTCTAGTAGGTGAAAGAGAGTTATGTTTTGTTTTTTTTTTTTTTTAACAAACTTCTGCTTCAGCCAAGTTATACCAACTCTTATTCTCACATCATACAGTTCCTAAGCACCCTGCACCATGCAATCCTCACTTCTCCAGATTTCTTGGAAACTACTTAGTTCACAGACACTTATTATTGCTTGGTTAATAGTTGTAGTGCTATTTCTGCTGGGCATCTGTTGTATAGCTCTTTAACCATGACTGCTGTGGATTTGCTCTAACCTGGAGATATCTTGAAGTTGTCAATGTATTTGCTCAACATTGAGGTCTCTTGCCTTGCTCTGCTGAATGTTGATATTATAACACAGGACTCTTTACTTTGTAGAATTCTACCATGTTCTTCAGTGGAGTGAGAAGAATATGTGTACTTTCTTCATGGTAAGTTTACCATGGTCCTGGCAGCCCCAAGTGTCCCAAGTCCTTAAGGAATAAGAGTTTCCTGTCTATACTTATATAAGAATAGTTTAGATGTCATTTAGTGGGAATGATGTATAATGGAAACCATTCTGATTTTTCCACTTACCTTCTCTCTCTTTGAACTAATAGAGCAAAATCTCCTTTCCCTCTTCAGTTACAATCAATCATCTTCCCTGTTTAACAATTTTGCTGATACCTGAAGTTTAGGGTGGGGATAAGATTTTTAGAATATACTTGAAACATGACATGAGGTTTGACAGTATACTGTAATTAGACATTCATGTGTTATTCTAGGTTTTCCTTAAAAAGATTCATTTGTTTTTACCTCAAAAACAGCTTTTATTCTAAGACTTAGCTAAACGTAGAATAAAATATCTGTACTTTGTGATAGTGAATGAGTTTCTTGTGAGGAAAGTTGATTGACAAGCTGCAAACAAATCACCAAATCTTTTCATGTAGGCCACTGTGTGAAAGTCAGCTTTTGGTCTCTGATGAGTCTTTTGACTTCTGGATGACTCCTCTGAACTACAGAGGAATTTTTTCTAGTCTTCATTAATCTAGGACTCAGAAAGTGATAACGAAACATGGAAGGCTTTTAAGGAGACTTAGAGGTTTCCATGGAATTGACTCCACTCTGTATCCACTCTTCCTTGTCAGGGACACTTATCTTCACTTGGACTAGACAACTGATGTTGGAAATGTGCACATCTATAGAAAGCCTGTGGTAAGTAAGCTCTGGATTTATTTCCACTTTCTTCCCAGCAGCCAGGGAAATGGTAGTTCTCCTAGCTATGCTAAATAGTCCCAGGTATAGCCACTTGCAGAACAATTCTTCCTAATGGTGAACAGTCTCCTTCTGCAAAGCATCATAAGAAAACATATTGTGGAAGCCAGGATTTTCCTTCAGGGAATAGGGAATTTTGTAGGATTGAATGGCAATTTTAGTATCTTTCTCTTGAAAAACAATTCCTACCTGTCTCTTGGGCATACTTGATGACTGCCTAATAGTTGTAAAGTGTCTATTACTTTAACTAAAGGAAGAAACAAATGGGGTAATCAGTCAAGGATTAGGGAGGACAAAAGGACAAATAGGTGACCTCTGATAGAACAAGCTTGTTAAAATAGTAAACAGTTTATGTCATCATTAGATACGAAACATTATCATCCATATTGAGGAGAATTAACAGGGACATTCTCTCCAAGAGGTTGCAGAGACCTGGAACAACAGAGTGCATGTGGTCAAACTTCCTTCATTTTGCAGATGAAGAAACAAGTCCCAGAAAGGAAAACTGTAAGTCACATAATTAGTTCCTAGTGCAAGCAACACCACAACCAAGGTTTTATCACCCTACATAGACCTTTTCCTAATGACCCCTAGTACAGATTGAAATCATGCAAATCTATGTGTCTCTCTGAACAGTCTTGGCACTGTATTTGTATTGTAATACCTACTAAGGAGTTTATGTTCCCAACTACACCGTTGTTTGGTGCAGAAATGGACTTAAAAGCCTCTCTGTATCTCTTGGATATAGTACAGTGTCTGATATATTTGTGGAATGAATGAGTAAGTAACATTGTTCATATGTGGGAGTTAATGGAATTCTGTGCAATCTGATTGATTATTTTCCCCTTTGACCAAGTTTTAGAAATTTTGACCTGCGTTTGTTTTTTTTTTTCCTCTTGAAGTGAAAAACAACCCTAAAGAATAATAATAAATGTAGCTATCTGTGTTGTACATTGATAGATTTATGTGATGTTTCTTTGTGTCACTAACTCCAAGGTATCACCTCATGTATTTGGGACTTTCACTTTAGAGCAGAAGAAGGAAGACTGATTTATAACCAAGCTTTCCATTTTAATCTTCACTCAATTTTGTTTTCATCTCATTTTGAATGTAATGGTGTTTCATTTAACAACCTGCAAGGGCTTAATCTGAGTCCAAGGTTCTGGGCTAACCTCAAGAAAGTACTAGTGTTAATTCCCTTAA